>NC_079483.1:9667876-12067876 GCF_026230105.1 Diorhabda sublineata
TCTATAATATTTTGATGAAACTGAGTTTGTTTTCATGATTTTTCATACATTTATTCATATATGACAAAATTTATTAAATACGAATTCAAAACTATAATATTTTGATGAAACTGTGTTTGTTTTCATGATTTTTCATACATTTATTCATATAATGACAAAATTTATTAAATACGATTCAAAACTATAATATTTTGATGAAACTGTGTTTGTTTTCATGATTTTTCATACATTTATTCATATAATGACAAAATTTATTAAATACGAATTCAAAACTATAATATTTTGATGAAACTGTGTTTGTTTTCATGATTTTTCATACATTTATTCATATAATGACAAAATTTATTAAATACGAATTCAAAACTATAATATTTTGATGAAACTGTGTTTGTTTTCATGATTTTTCATACATTTATTCATATAATGACAAAATTTATTAAATACGAATTCAAAACTATAATATTTTGATGAAACTGTGTTTGTTTTCATGATTTTTCATACATTTATTCATATAATGACAAAATTTATTAAATACGAATTCAAAACTATAATATTTTGATGAAACTGTGTTTGTTTTCATGATTTTTCATACATTTATTCATATAATGACAAAATTTATTAAATACGATTTCAAAACTATAATATTTTGATGAAACTGTGTTTGTTTTCATGATTTTTCATACATTTATTCATATAATGACAAAATTTATTAAATACGATTTCAAAACTATAATATTTTGATGAAACTGTGTTTGTTTTCATGATTTTTCATACATTTATTCATATAATGACAAAATTTATTAAATACGAATTCAAAACTATAATATTTTGATGAAACTGTGTTTGTTTTCATGATTTTTCATACATTTATTCATATAATGACAAAATTTATTAAATACGATTTCAAAACTATAATATTTTGATGAAACTGTGTTTGTTTTCATGATTTTTCATACATTTATTCATATAATGACAAAATTTATTAAATACGAATTCAAAACTATAATATTTTGATGAAACTGAGTTTGTTTTCATGATTTTTCATACATTTATTCATATAATGACAAAATTTATTAAATACGAATTCAAAACTATAATATTTTGATGAAACTGTGTTTGTTTTCATGATTTTTCATACATTTATTCATATAATGACAAAATTTATTAAATACGATTTCAAAACTATAATATTTTGATGAAACTGTGTTTGTTTTCATGATTTTTCATACATTTATTCATATAATGACAAAATTTATTAAATACGATTTCAAAACTATAATATTTTGATGAAACTGTGTTTGTTTTCATGATTTTTCATACATTTATTCATATAATGACAAAATTTATTAAATACGAATTCAAAACTATAATATTTTGATGAAACTGTGTTTGTTTTCATGATTTTTCATACATTTATTCATATAATGACAAAATTTATTAAATACGATTTCAAAACTATAATATTTTGATGAAACTGAGTTTGTTTTCATGATTTTTCATACATTTATTCATATAATGACAAAATTTATTAAATACGAATTCAAAACTATAATATTTTGATGAAACTGTGTTTGTTTTCATGATTTTTCATACATTTATTCATATAATGACAAAATTTATTAAATACGATTTCAAAACTATAATATTTTGATGAAACTGAGTTTGTTTTCATGATTTTTCATACATTTATTCATATAATGACAAAATTTATTAAATACGAATTCAAAACTATAATATTTTGATGAAACTGTGTTTGTTTTCATGATTTTTCATACATTTATTCATATAATGACAAAATTTATTAAATACGATTTCAAAACTATAATATTTTGATGAAACTGTGTTTGTTTTCATGATTTTTCATACATTTATTCATATAATGACAAAATTTATTAAATACGATTTCAAAACTATAATATTTTGATGAAACTGTGTTTGTTTTCATGATTTTTCATACATTTATTCATATAATGACAAAATTTATTAAATACGAATTCAAAACTATAATATTTTGATGAAACTGTGTTTGTTTTCATGATTTTTCATACATTTATTCATATAATGACAAAATTTATTAAATACGATTTCAAAACTATAATATTTTGATGAAACTGTGTTTGTTTTCATGATTTTTCATACATTTATTCATATAATGACAAAATTTATTAAATACGATTTCAAAACTATAATATTTTGATGAAACTGTGTTTGTTTTCATGATTTTTCATACATTTATTCATATAATGACAAAATTTATTAAATACGAATTCAAAACTATAATATTTTGATGAAACTGAGTTTGTTTTCATGATTTTTCATACATTTATTCATATAATGACAAAATTTATTAAATACGAATTCAAAACTATAATATTTTGATGAAACTGTGTTTGTTTTCATGATTTTTCATACATTTATTCATATAATGACAAAATTTATTAAATACGATTTCAAAACTATAATATTTTGATGAAACTGTGTTTGTTTTCATGATTTTTCATACATTTATTCATATAATGACAAAATTTATTAAATACGATTTCAAAACTATAATATTTTGATGAAACTGTGTTTGTTTTCATGATTTTTCATACATTTATTCATATAATGACAAAATTTATTAAATACGAATTCAAAACTATAATATTTTGATGAAACTGTGTTTGTTTTCATGATTTTTCATACATTTATTCATATAATGACAAAATTTATTAAATACGAATTCAAAACTATAATATTTTGATGAAACTGTGTTTGTTTTCATGATTTTTCATACATTTATTCATATAATGACAAAATTTATTAAATACGATTTCAAAACTATAATATTTTGATGAAACTGTGTTTGTTTTCATGATTTTTCATACATTTATTCATATAATGACAAAATTTATTAAATACGATTTCAAAACTATAATATTTTGATGAAACTGTGTTTGTTTTCATGATTTTTCATACATTTATTCATATAATGACAAAATTTATTAAATACGAATTCAAAACTATAATATTTTGATGAAACTGTGTTTGTTTTCATGATTTTTCATACATTTATTCATATAATGACAAAATTTATTAAATACGAATTCAAAACTATAATATTTTGATGAAACTGTGTTTGTTTTCATGATTTTTCATACATTTATTCATATAATGACAAAATTTATTAAATACGAATTCAAAACTATAATATTTTGATGAAACTGTGTTTGTTTTCATGATTTTTCATACATTTATTCATATAATGACAAAATTTATTAAATACGAATTCAAAACTATAATATTTTGATGAAACTGAGTTTGTTTTCATGATTTTTCATACATTTATTCATATAATGACAAAATTTATTAAATACGAATTCAAAACTATAATATTTTGATGAAACTGTGTTTGTTTTCATGATTTTTCATACATTTATTCATATAATGACAAAATTTATTAAATACGATTTCAAAACTATAATATTTTGATGAAACTGTGTTTGTTTTCATGATTTTTCATACATTTATTCATATAATGACAAAATTTATTAAATACGATTTCAAAACTATAATATTTTGATGAAACTGTGTTTGTTTTCATGATTTTTCATACATTTATTCATATAATGACAAAATTTATTAAATACGAATTCAAAACTATAATATTTTGATGAAACTGTGTTTGTTTTCATGATTTTTCATACATTTATTCATATAATGACAAAATTTATTAAATACGATTTCAAAACTATAATATTTTGATGAAACTGAGTTTGTTTTCATGATTTTTCATACATTTATTCATATAATGACAAAATTTATTAAATACGAATTCAAAACTATAATATTTTGATGAAACTGTGTTTGTTTTCATGATTTTTCATACATTTATTCATATAATGACAAAATTTATTAAATACGATTTCAAAACTATAATATTTTGATGAAACTGAGTTTGTTTTCATGATTTTTCATACATTTATTCATATAATGACAAAATTTATTAAATACGAATTCAAAACTATAATATTTTGATGAAACTGTGTTTGTTTTCATGATTTTTCATACATTTATTCATATAATGACAAAATTTATTAAATACGATTTCAAAACTATAATATTTTGATGAAACTGTGTTTGTTTTCATGATTTTTCATACATTTATTCATATAATGACAAAATTTATTAAATACGATTTCAAAACTATAATATTTTGATGAAACTGTGTTTGTTTTCATGATTTTTCATACATTTATTCATATAATGACAAAATTTATTAAATACGAATTCAAAACTATAATATTTTGATGAAACTGTGTTTGTTTTCATGATTTTTCATACATTTATTCATATAATGACAAAATTTATTAAATACGATTTCAAAACTATAATATTTTGATGAAACTGTGTTTGTTTTCATGATTTTTCATACATTTATTCATATAATGACAAAATTTATTAAATACGATTTCAAAACTATAATATTTTGATGAAACTGTGTTTGTTTTCATGATTTTTCATACATTTATTCATATAATGACAAAATTTATTAAATACGAATTCAAAACTATAATATTTTGATGAAACTGAGTTTGTTTTCATGATTTTTCATACATTTATTCATATAATGACAAAATTTATTAAATACGAATTCAAAACTATAATATTTTGATGAAACTGTGTTTGTTTTCATGATTTTTCATACATTTATTCATATAATGACAAAATTTATTAAATACGATTTCAAAACTATAATATTTTGATGAAACTGTGTTTGTTTTCATGATTTTTCATACATTTATTCATATAATGACAAAATTTATTAAATACGATTTCAAAACTATAATATTTTGATGAAACTGTGTTTGTTTTCATGATTTTTCATACATTTATTCATATAATGACAAAATTTATTAAATACGAATTCAAAACTATAATATTTTGATGAAACTGTGTTTGTTTTCATGATTTTTCATACATTTATTCATATAATGACAAAATTTATTAAATACGAATTCAAAACTATAATATTTTGATGAAACTGTGTTTGTTTTCATGATTTTTCATACATTTATTCATATAATGACAAAATTTATTAAATACGATTTCAAAACTATAATATTTTGATGAAACTGTGTTTGTTTTCATGATTTTTCATACATTTATTCATATAATGACAAAATTTATTAAATACGATTTCAAAACTATAATATTTTGATGAAACTGTGTTTGTTTTCATGATTTTTCATACATTTATTCATATAATGACAAAATTTATTAAATACGAATTCAAAACTATAATATTTTGATGAAACTGTGTTTGTTTTCATGATTTTTCATACATTTATTCATATAATGACAAAATTTATTAAATACGATTTCAAAACTATAATATTTTGATGAAACTGAGTTTGTTTTCATGATTTTTCATACATTTATTCATATAATGACAAAATTTATTAAATACGAATTCAAAACTATAATATTTTGATGAAACTGTGTTTGTTTCCATGATTTTTCATACATTTATTCATATAATGACAAAATTTATTAAATACGATTTCAAAACTATAATATTTTGATGAAACTGTGTTTGTTTTCATGATTTTTCATACATTTATTCATATAATGACAAAATTTATTAAATACGATTTCAAAACTATAATATTTTGATGAAACTGTGTTTGTTTTCATGATTTTTCATACATTTATTCATATAATGACAAAATTTATTAAATACGAATTCAAAACTATAATATTTTGATGAAACTGTGTTTGTTTTCATGATTTTTCATACATTTATTCATATAATGACAAAATTTATTAAATACGATTTCAAAACTATAATATTTTGATGAAACTGAGTTTGTTTTCATGATTTTTCATACATTTATTCATATAATGACAAAATTTATTAAATACGAATTCAAAACTATAATATTTTGATGAAACTGTGTTTGTTTTCATGATTTTTCATACATTTATTCATATAATGACAAAATTTATTAAATACGATTTCAAAACTATAATATTTTGATGAAACTGTGTTTGTTTTCATGATTTTTCATACATTTATTCATATAATGACAAAATTTATTAAATACGATTTCAAAACTATAATATTTTGATGAAACTGTGTTTGTTTTCATGATTTTTCATACATTTATTCATATAATGACAAAATTTATTAAATACGAATTCAAAACTATAATATTTTGATGAAACTGTGTTTGTTTTCATGATTTTTCATACATTTATTCATATAATGACAAAATTTATTAAATACGATTTCAAAACTATAATATTTTGATGAAACTGTGTTTGTTTTCATGATTTTTCATACATTTATTCATATAATGACAAAATTTATTAAATACGAATTCAAAACTATAATATTTTGATGAAACTGAGTTTGTTTTCATGATTTTTCATACATTTATTCATATAATGACAAAATTTATTAAATACGAATTCAAAACTATAATATTTTGATGAAACTGTGTTTGTTTTCATGATTTTTCATACATTTATTCATATAATGACAAAATTTATTAAATACGATTTCAAAACTATAATATTTTGATGAAACTGTGTTTGTTTTCATGATTTTTCATACATTTATTCATATAATGACAAAATTTATTAAATACGATTTCAAAACTATAATATTTTGATGAAACTGTGTTTGTTTTCATGATTTTTCATACATTTATTCATATAATGACAAAATTTATTAAATACGAATTCAAAACTATAATATTTTGATGAAACTGTGTTTGTTTTCATGATTTTTCATACATTTATTCATATAATGACAAAATTTATTAAATACGATTTCAAAACTATAATATTTTGATGAAACTGAGTTTGTTTTCATGATTTTTCATACATTTATTCATATAATGACAAAATTTATTAAATACGAATTCAAAACTATAATATTTTGATGAAACTGTGTTTGTTTTCATGATTTTTCATACATTTATTCATATAATGACAAAATTTATTAAATACGATTTCAAAACTATAATATTTTGATGAAACTGTGTTTGTTTTCATGATTTTTCATACATTTATTCATATAATGACAAAATTTATTAAATACGATTTCAAAACTATAATATTTTGATGAAACTGTGTTTGTTTTCATGATTTTTCATACATTTATTCATATAATGACAAAATTTATTAAATACGATTTCAAAACTATAATATTTTGATGAAACTGTGTTTGTTTTCATGATTTTTTATACATTTGAATGGAAATTTCAATTTAAAACTTTGAATCAATCGTAATACATAGCGGTATCATTTCTTCTCTATACTACAAAATGGTACCTTTCCAGCAAATCCTGATGCATAATCAGCAAAGGGAAAAATCCCTAGGTACCAAATTTCGTGGCAATTGAAGTTCATTTACCCACTTCCAAGTCACAATTTTGCTAAGAAAAAATCAAAATCAACTCCAAATAAGTAATCAGCGACAGGAGAAGCCATTAGATAACAAATTTTGTAACAAATTATATTTCAATTCACTACTTCCATTCTCCATTACGGTGCCGCCATTTTGTTTGTGATAAAATTAACCCCAATTATATAATCAGCAACCGGAAAAATCTTTAGGTACCAAATTTCATGGCAATTGAAGTTAATTTCCCCACTTTCAGACCCCATTTTCAAGTCGCCATTTTATTAAGAAAACAACTAAACCCAAATACGTAAACTTCTGGCAAACAAATGCCGGTATACTATTCAGAATTGACCGTTCTAGTTTTGTTCTAACGGAAACATGTCCAGTTATTTCGAAAATAACAGGCGACAATTTGCTTCATGCAATATTTGTTCGATTTGGCTCGTCTTGAGATGTCAATGTCATATTTGACATATTCACAACAGTGGTGCCGTATCTCAAAACTTAAGTAACAAACCTCGTATTTTACGAATAGAATATACAAACTTATCACTAATAACCTTCAAGTTTTGGATATATATCATAAACTAACGCTTAATGAATAACATTAAATTTGAAATGATGTAACAGTTTAATTATAGTATTCGTTACAAATGTCATTGTCACACATTGAAATTAATTGAAAATATATTCTTTTTATATAAAAAACGAAGCTTCCCACACAGCGTTGACTCATCTTGTACTGTAGGTTATTTCCTTTTTAGTATTTATTATAATTCTAGTTCCATTTAAAAAATTAATTTAAAAAAGTAAAAAACTAGTCCGGAAATATTTGTATTTTCACACCCACAAAATAGACTAAACAAAGCATCTGTTGTTTACGTGAACTTGTTTTCGTGAAGACGCGTCCGTATATTATAAATATACGAGGGTCTAATAGAAAATAGAGTTACCGAAATAAAATTATTATTATTCAAATAGAAAAACACGTGAATTCATTTTACTTTGGATTCAATTGTTAAATGTAAAGTTATGTCGTGTATAGGATAATTGGTATTTTAAATGCTGATCACGTTTTTATTGAAATATAAATATAAAATGAGTTTAATCGTAAAGAATTGATGACTATTTTTCAGTTAGAGTTGCTAACCATAAGCAAATAGATAATCGACTTCAGGATAAGGTTCGTGAAGGCTTCCATGGAGTGTAAACAAACTCCAAAAGCAGTAGGTAACAAAAATAAAGTAATTCTGATGTGGCTATCAAGCCATCAGGGTATACCAAACAATGAACAAGCAGAAAGTCTTGATAAAAAGGGGGATTTCACTGAAGAAATACTCCAGGTCTAAGCCAAATCCAAAAAATTCAAAACCATAGCAGATAAGAAGTCTGAGATGTCCATTAAACTGATGGTAAGTCTTCTGAAAGGTGACCCACTTAAGTGGCAAGCCATAAAAAAATCAGATCTGAGGTATTTTCAAGCAGTGAGGAAATGGGGTAAAATACACGAGGAAAATAGCTTCCTTTAGGAGGAGTAAACGTATTTTGAAGTCAGAACAATGAGATGCAGATGCAATTTTTTTAGGTACAGGTGTAGAGCACGTCTGGAAAGCAAAAAACGACATCTCCAGCAATATTCCTCTTTTCTAGGAGTCCTTATGTCTTTTTGAACGTTAGAGTATCAGATTTTCTTCTCCTTTTATCAATTTTTTTCGATCCTTTACTATTTTATTCATTCGCTGTACTGCTTTCTTCATTCTTCTTGTGCTACTTTTTGTAACCAAGTTTTCCTTATATTTTTTTGGTTATATCACTTTTCTTATTAGGATTTGTGGTGTTCTTTTCATTATATGTCCGTACTAGTTGAAATATCTCTCAACTATTTGAAGGGGGAACCACTGGCACGGCATTGTTGTCGGATTTAGTCTAGCACTTTCCTTCGAGGTTGTCGGTTATTGAGAGACTTCTGGCACAACCCTCGTATCAAATAATGTACAAAATTCGGACATTTCACGAACGCAATTATCAAAAATAATGTTCAGTATTATGACTTTTTATTAGTAAAACCACAAATATAAGATGATGTTGATGATATCATTTTAATTTGCATCGTTTTGCGACGAATCATTTTGTTTATTCTCCTAATTGTCTGTCTGATGATTCTACCGAAGAATGTTGAATGGGTGACTAATATTTGTTGACGAATTGGATAATTTTACAATTCGTAACACTTACCTCATTACGCGAAAAATTATTGCCGTCAATAAAACCAGATTTTTTACTACGAGACAATTAGTCATAGACAAAATCTGTTTTTTCTTAGTCGAAGTGAGAAGATAGGAGATCGATCCGGTGAATAGGGTGGCTGTGGTAGTACTGGAGTCTTTAGAGAAGCTGAAAACTGCTCCAAACGTGTTACATTATCCAATTGGCCTCAATATCTGATCTAATTCATGTGAAAACAACTTATAGACCACACCACGCCTGTCAAGGAAGAAGATGAGCGTCGTTTTCAATTTTGACATATCCGACCAAGGTTCTTTTGGTCTATCATCATTTTGTGATAACTCTGGCGTGTAGAGTCACATTTTTGATCAGTTTATTGATAGCCGATGTTGTTTTTTGCTCGATTGAGAGATTTTTCACGATGACACAGAGTTTTTAAAATACAATTCCCGGACTTTTCCAGGTTTTCCGGAAATCTAATTTTAAAATTCTCTAAGTTTAAAAATATTCGATTATATGTATGATTAATAGATAACTGCATTTAAAGAAAATTAGAAAAGTGTAGTAAATAAGAAATTATCATAACACTTTTATTTTATTTATATTTATTGAATAAATATGAAAAATCAACAATTTTAGCGCAAAAAAACTAAATAGCATATGTAATATATCTTATATATTAAAAAAATTGAAGATTTCCATTCCGAGCCCGTTCAGGCGTTCTACCCAACCGATTTGCTTAATTTTTTTTTCAATGAAAGGTATTGATGCACAGATCAGCCATCAACCATCGGGTTTCATCTGATTTTGACCATTCTCCAAGTTATACTCAAATGCGATTTCCCCCTGTACATTACTTATGGGAGTTTTTTACATACACACGTTCTATCCTCAATATCTCAGGTTCTATTCAAGATAGAGACTTCGTTTTGATTTAAGAACACTCGCTGAAACACCTTCTTTCTTTTTAGGTTTTGAACACATAAATCGGTTGAGTTGGAGAGGAGCTAGGCGCGGACATTCAATGTGGAGTTATGGATTTTTGTAGGTTTTTGGCAATTTTTCTACATTCAAAGATCTATATCTCAGGTTCTAATATAGCTACAGAGTTCGTTTTGGTTTAAGATCACTCGCTGAAACACCTTCTTTCTTTTGAGTTTTTGAACACTTGAATCGGTTGAGTTGGAGAGGAGCTAGGCGCGGACATTCAATGTGGAGTTATGGGTTTTTGGCAATTTTTCTACATTCAAAGATCTATATCTCAGGTTCTAATATAGCTACAGAGTTCGTTTTGGTTTAAGATCACTCGCTGAAACACCTTCTTTCTTTTGAGTTTTGAACACTTAAATTGGTTGAGTTGGAGAGGAGCTAGGCGCGGACATTCAATGTGGAGTTATGGATTTTTGTAGGTTTTTGGCAATTTTTCTACATTCAAAGATCTATATCTCAGGTTCTAATATAGCTACAGAGTTCGTTTTGGTTTAAGATCACTCGCTGAAACACCTTCTTTCTTTTGAGTTTTTGAACACTTGAATCGGTTGAGTTGGAGAGGAGCTAGGCGCGGACATTCAATGTGGAGTTATGGGTTTTTGGCAATTTTTCTACATTCAAAGATCTATATCTCAGGTTCTAATATAGCTACAGAGTTCGTTTTGGTTTAAGATCACTCGCTGAAACACCTTCTTTCTTTTGAGTTTTGAACACTTAAATTGGTTGAGTTGGAGAGGAGCTAGGCGCGGACATTCAATGTGGAGTTATGGATTTTTGTAGGTTTTTGGCAATTTTTCTACATTCAAAGATCTATATCTCAGGTTCTAATATAGCTACAGAGTTCGTTTTGGTTTAAGATCACTCGCTGAAACACCTTCTTTCTTTTGAGTTTTTGAACACTTGAATCGGTTGAGTTGGAGAGGAGCTAGGCGCGGACATTCAATGTGGAGTTATGGGTTTTTGGCAATTTTTCTACATTCAAAGATCTATATCTCAGGTTCTAATATAGCTACAGAGTTCGTTTTGGTTTAAGATCACTCGCTGAAACACCTTCTTTCTTTTGAGTTTTGAACACTTAAATTGGTTGAGTTGGAGAGGAGCTAGGCGCGGACATTCAATGTGGAGTTATGGATTTTTGTAGGTTTTTGGCAATTTTTCTACATTCAAAGATCTATATCTCAGGTTCTAATATAGCTACAGAGTTCGTTTTGGTTTAAGATCACTCGCTGAAACACCTTCTTTCTTTTGAGGTTTTGAACACATAAATCGGTTGAGTTGGAGAGGAGCTAGGCGCGGACATTCAATGTGGAGTTATGGATTTTTGTAGGTTTTTGGCAATTTTTCTACATTCAAAGATCTATATCTCAGGTTCTAATATAGCTACAGAGTTCGTTTTGGTTTAAGATCACTCGCTGAAACACCTTCTTTCTTTTGAGTTTTGAACACTTGAATCGGTTGAGTTGGAGAGGAGCTAGGCGCGGACATTCAATGTGGAGTTATGGATTTTTGTAGGTTTTTGGCAATTTTTCTACATTCAAACATATATATCTCAGGTTCTAATATAGCTACAGACTTCGTTTTGGTTTAAGATCACTCATTGAAACACCTTCTTTCTTTTGAGTTTTGAACACTTGAATCGGTTGAGTTGGAGAGGAGCTAGGCGCGGACATTCAATGTGGAGTTATGGATTTTTGTAGGTTTTTGGCAATTTTTCTACATTCAAAGATCTATATCTCAGGTTCTAATATAGCTACAGAGTTCGTTCTTTTCTATTATAATAATTTCTGATACTTATTTAATGGATTCGATGCGAGCGAAGCCGCGGGTAAAAGCTAGTATATACTTAATCTCATAATTATTCTTTAATTTGTCAATTTCATCATCTACGGATGAAATATCTCGACGATTAGTTTCGACTATAGTTTTCTTTTTATCTAAAAGATTTTTCAATTGCTGTTTCTTTAAATATTTATTCTTACTATCAAGGTCATCTAATTTTTTATCTTTTTTCATTTTTTTTAAATTTTTCCTCATAACGGCTTCTTGAATTCTTTACCGACTGAATCAGACTATTCGAATTTCAATATTTTCAATGCCAACATTTCTCAATTTATTATAAATTAACTTTTGGGCCATGAGCGAGTCTTCATGAAGATTTTCAATTAAGCAGTCTTATTAATAGGAAATCCTCGTTCAAGAGATGAGTTACCATGAAAAAATGTAAAATTAATTTTTATATATTTGGTAAATTCTTTAAAATAATCTGGCGTAGCGATAATATTTTATCTAACCAGAAACAATTTAGTTTTTTATCATCTGACTTAAAATAATTTAAGATTTCATCTTGAAAATATGATTTTCTGCATAACTTCTTTTATAGATTAAGTATTTTATCAGCGTCAACCCCGTTTATCCAATTATAGTACAGTGAACCAGGCAAATCAACTCGCAATTTTAAAGACCTTCATGGATTAGTTTGAAATTTTGAAAGAAGCTTAAAAATGATGCAAATAACAAACCTGATTTGGTGCCAATGTATGCTTCTACCCCAGGGGTGAATGCCATCCTTACTCGGGGATGGAAATTTCAAAATAACACCGGTAATCGATATAAAATTGAATTTTATGAAAAAAATGTGTAATGAAGTTTTTTATTTTACTCGATAATTTCTGAGTTATTCGCGAATGAAAATGAAAAAAAAGACGTTCAACATTTTTAACGAAAAACTCAAAAATTATGCATTTTCTGGAAAAATTGTTCTTATCAAAATCGAAGCTTATAAGAAAATAAAGAAATTAGTCAGTTTAAATTCAATTTTTTAAATAATATTCAGCAACTTATGAGTCACTGAAAGCAAATTTTTTCTTTTTCGTAAATTTGAAGTTTGTGGTCAAATAACGGAAAAACGATCAATTTTTTATAAAAAGTTGTAATAAACATTTTTAAAGTACTTTTTCAGACCTTTAAAATGAGCTTTTATAAAATCGTCTAGCATGAAAATTAAGCGAGTTATGATGAAAATAAGTTAAGTAACTCAAATTTGAAAAAAAAAAATATCGGTAAATTTGACACCATGTGCGGCAAAATTAAAATTAATCGTAGCCCATGTAAAATTATCTTTGTTTGAGCCCTAATAACACGTTCCAAAAGTTTAAATGGTTTGGTACACGTATATTTTAAAAAAAGTTGTTTAATGTGAAAATTTACATTATTTATCGAAATATCTCAAAAACTATTGGATCAACGAAAAAATTTTTTTGTAACTAAAATTTTTTTTAAACTCACGTAGCTTGAAAATTAAACTAGATATAAGCGTTTAAAGTGTTTATTTCAATACTAAGGGATAGTCTTTTTTACCTTTTAACATCAAAATTCTCTGAAGGAAAGGGACTAGAAGGGCTGCAACTCTCATGGTTTTGTAGCTTATGAAATTCCCTACAAAATGATGTATGGATGAATGCAAAAAGCTTAAAAGGAAGCCGAGTTATTATTAAAAAACTGAATACATTTTTCTAATGTTGGAAAATCACGAAAAGTCTACGTTTTGATCATTTTGGAGTATTTTTTACCAAATTTTTTAAATAATCTTTGTATGGGGGTTGTTTTTAATGGTAGTCGAGCTGTAAAATATCAAAATATTAAAGTCATGATACAAAACAATCAACATTTATTATATTTGAACATAACTATAGCCCATTACCACTTTAATTCATTAGTTTTCAATTTATTGGAGTAAGGGGCGATTTTCACCCCTAAAAATAAAAAGCTTACTTTGCGACCAAGTCAGGTTTGAAGAGGAGGGTAAGATGAACTCAATTCCAAATTTTCAAGAAGATCGATTAAGGTCTTTGAAATTGCGAGGTTTCGGTAGATTTTAAGCTTGATCACTGTGAACCTCAGTCAAAACGCTTCATCAGGCAATAAAATTTTGTGTAAAGCTTGGTAAAACAGGCAAAGGACTCGCGACATGATCAAAGAGGTCTATGGTGATCCTGTCGTGGCTATATCGGGTGTTTTGGAGTGGCATAAGAAGTTAAGGAAAGAGTGGAAGACGACGACCGCTCTGGACGTCCTTCGACCAGCGAAAAATTTATTGAACATTGATAATAGGATAAGTATCAAAATGATTTCTGTTTAAATTGAGCATAAATTTAACCGGCTTAGTGCCGACGATCCAATCACGATTCCAGGCGTTCCTGTGTGTTGAAATAAAGGCAGAAAATATTGAAAAATAATTCCAGTTTTTTCTTTTTATGTTAGACTAAGAACTGATGGACGCGTTAGGTATAAGCAAGCCATATTATGAACACACTGTATATTTTGTTGGCAAGTAATTAGTGTGAGTGATTTTTACGCAATTAATTCTTCGTTTAGAATTTAAAAGGATAGATGCCTCATGATAAAAAGTCGAAAATATTCGCTGTAATAATGAGTACGTGTTAAAAATAATTTAATTAAATTCAACCTTGTAAAAATTATTGTTGGCTATTTGGAAAGTGAAATTATAAGTCTGTCACAACAAGTTGGCCTTACGAGCGATAAGCCATCGCAGGCAATAATTAAAATGTGTCCGAGCTTATACTGGGTTTTGTTAAAAGTTAAAATAAATGTTAATAATGTCATAATTATTATTATATATTCAAATATTTTTAATGAACAAAAACGTGCTTAAAAACAATTCTGGGTGTGTTATAATCAAAAATTCAGAAATCGATTGTGCCTTATTGTCATTCGACAATCTAAGAAAACAGCTGATTTACATCAAAATGGTGGCCGTAGGGAAAGCAATCGATTTTTTGGTATGTATCTGTGTTAGCTTTTCTTGGTTTTTCTAGTTTGTTAGAGTTGTTTTGTATCGGTTTTCATTTTATGATGTTAACGAGGACTCCATAGATACTTTTTAGATCAATTCCAGTGGAGTTAATCGAATATTTGTCAATCAATCTGCAAGCGAGCTTTCCAGCAATTTGCATAATTGAGAAAACTTGTGTCTGCTTTGTACTTAAATTACGGGAATGTTTTGGATATTACTTTCAACTGCTGTAAGTTTATCTAACATGAGTGAGTATTTTCTAAGGTTCCAAAGTGATAACCTAGTGGCGGCTGAAAGGTAACAGTTAAGTTGGAATTTCTGGAACCTGGACTGAAGGTAAATTGTTTACCTTCAGCCCCTGAAGACGATAACTTGGTTATCGAGACGCGCGTCAGATAGTGTAGTGAGTGAGTGTTGGTGTAATGGTGGTGTGAACAGTATATTCAGTATGAAAGCTACCAGGACAAAGTTAAAGCTTGAAATAAGTTAGTTAATGCGTTTTCTTTGGATAAAAAGAAATTTTAATATTAAAGTCGTGCGCAAAAACATCGAGGAAGGTCATACGCTCGTGGACAAAAGTCTCAAGCAAAACATCTGTTGCTTTATCTCAAAACCATTAGTTTTAGCTTTATAATGAGAGGTCTATGTTGTTATTGAGTTATTTTTCACACACATTTTCAGTGTGTTTTGAAGTCCAATTTCGTGGCTGGTAAAACTTTTCTAGCCCGAACTTTTCTCTAAAGTTCATCCGATAAATGCTCGAATTGAGCTACGCGCTGGCCAATACATATGGACAGGCATTGTCCTGCATTAGGAGGAAATTTTCTCCAATGAACCTGACGTTGAGAATGACATGATTTCTTAAAAGAATCGGTTCGCTGTTAATCCTCCGCTCCACCAGTTTCAATAAAAACTAACTCATTCTTTACTTCTATTGATATGCGTTTCCAAATCATCCAGATACCTCTTTCAAAGGCCACGTTTTCTTTTATGTAACAATTAGCTTGTCTGGTAAGTCGTAGGTACCATGCCCGGTGAGCTGGGATTAATTCGGGGCCAGTAGCTGGTCTTTTTGGATCAAGGTTAGCTGCCTTAAGTCTTCTTCAGACTGTCCGGCCACTCATCGCGTTTCTCTGAGCTCGTCTTTGACTAGTAACATGCTTTGAGAAGATAACGGAGCCCCATTGTATCACAGTCCAATTAGCTTGTTCTCTGGCAAGTCGTAGACAGACTGATCGGTGAAGTAGGGGTTAATTTGGGGCCAGTAGATGTCCTTTTTGGATCAAGGTTAGCTGCCTTAAGTCTTCTTCAGACTGTTGAGCTACTCATCGTGTTTCTCGGAACTCTTCTTTGACTAATAACATGCTTTGAGAAGATAACGGAGCCCCTTTGTATCTCAGTCCAATTAGCTTGTTCTCTGGCAAGTAGTAGACAGACTGATCGGTGAAGTTGGGGTTAATTTGGAGCCAGTAGATGTCCTTTTTGGATCAAGGTTAGCTGCCTTAAGTCTTCTTCAGACTGTCCGGCCACTCATCGCGTTTCTCTGAGCTCGTCTTTGACTAGTAACATGCTTTGAGAAGATAACGGAGCCCCATTGTATCACAGTCCAATTAGCTTGTTCTCTGGCAAGTCGTAGACAGACTGATCGGTGAAGTAGGGGTTAATTTGGGGCCAGTAGATGTCCTTTTTGGATCAAGGTTAGCTGCCTTAAGTCTTCTTCAGACTGTTGAGCTACTCATCGTGTTTCTCGGAACTCTTCTTTGACTAATAACATGCTTTGAGAAGATAACGGAGCCCCTTTGTATCTCAGTCCAATTAGCTTGTTCTCTGGCAAGTAGTAGACAGACTGATCGGTGAAGTTGGGGTTAATTTGGAGCCAGTAGATGTCCTTTTTGGATCAAGGTTAGCTGCCTTAAGTCTTCTTCAGACTGTTGAGCTACTCATCGTGTTTCTCGGAACTCTTCTTTGACTAATAACATGCTTTGAGAAGATAACGGAGCCCCATTGTATCACAGTCCAATTAGCTTGTTCTCTGGCAAGTCGTAGACAGACTGATCGGTGAAGTTGGGGTTAATTTGGGGCCAGTAGATGTCCTTTTTGGATCAAGGTTAGCTGCCTTAAGTCTTCTTCAGACTATCCGGCCACTTATCGCGTTTCTCCGAGTTCTTGTTGAACTTGTAACATGTCATTCGGCTTGTTGCGTTTTTCTTCGAATATTTTAATTATTCCTTTTGTTTCTTTAGCAAATTAAATTATAAATATAACAGAAATTTCTGTGAGCACTATAATAAAAAAGCAAAGTTAAATATTTGAAAAGCTTAACGGCGAATATAAAAAGTAAGATGACCACAAATTTTACTAAACTTACTTTTATTTAAACACTTTTAGAGTGTCGATAGATAGAGGACGATTTAACTACGAAACTGGAGATTTATTGAGTTCTTCAGACGGTGTTACTTGTTTAAAATATTTGAAGAAAAACGTTACAAGTCGAATGATAAATAACAATCACCAGTGAGCCCCGATTTTTTAGCCATGTGCTGAATGAATGTGAATCTTTTTCTTCCAGAACCGCGTCTTCGTTGAAAGTTTTTTTAGATCTATCGTTAGCACAGTGTTGCCTATAATTCGGGATTTGTGTTATTTTAAAAAAATTTAAAACAATTCGTTGCCAAATGTGCCATCCACATCAAGAACTTTAGTATATTCCGGATAAAGAGATAAGAAACGGCTTTAAATCATCGAGCTCGTCGTACCACGATTATTTATGGATATAGATAGTTGTTCATTCTTGAATTTTGTGTGATTTTTTAGTAAAAGAAAGGCGGATCGTTCCTAAATGCGACATTAACGATGAAAATCTAGCTATGACCACACAGTTTTCCATCGATCGTTGCCTACAGTTGTTTTTCCTCAAGTTTTTTCAGTGTCACTATCGAAATTTCAATAATTATTTTTAAGAAAACAGGAATTGAAAGTGTTTTTTATGCCCCAAATTGCATCTTGACAATTTAAATGGAACATACCGGAAAATACCTGATCTGATGTTTTGTCTGGTCATTTTTTACAGACTTTTAACTGTATATATGAAAAAAGTGAAT
This sequence comes from Diorhabda sublineata, assembly GCF_026230105.1. NCBI lineage: Eukaryota > Metazoa > Arthropoda > Insecta > Coleoptera > Chrysomelidae > Diorhabda > Diorhabda sublineata. Next base: position 9,686,400 of record NC_079483.1, read on the forward strand.
CATCGGTCGCGAAGATATGCATGTTATTCAAGTATTCAATAATCGTGTTGAAAATCCGGTATTAAAGGAGTGGGAGAGGAGGTTTGATGGAACGAGTGATTAAAAGACAAATTTGCATTCGAAACGTACGCCATTAAAACAATTCCATGGGCTAGTCAATAATTTAAGGTTTCAATTTTCATTGTGATACTTTAGAACTAATTGTTTCTACATCGATTACGAGAATTTCATTGTTATTTATCACACTACAATTATTACAAGAAATATACTCTTCTCTATAATATAACAAATTAAAAATGAAATTAGCAAGTCACCTTTTCATAATAAGAAGCGTCAAGCTGGAAAATCTTCGACTACCAAGACATTTTTTCAAGTCTGGGAACAGAAAACAATCCAAGGGGACTAAATATGGCCAATACGGTGCATGAGGTAGCAATTCAAACTTTAATTCATCAATTATAGCAATTACACTAACGGACGTGTGAGCTGGTGCATTGTCTTGAAACAAAACTTTCTTCTTAGCCGACTGCGGCCGTTTTTGCTTGATTTATTCGCTCAAACGTTGCAATAATACTCGCCGTTGATAGTTTTTCCTTTTTCAAGATAGTCAATGAAAATTATCCCACGCGCATCTCAAAAAAACCGACGCCATTATCTTGCCTGCAGATGGAACGTTCTTTGGCTTATTTGGAGCTGGTTCTCCCTTTTCAGTTCATTGTTTCGATTGTTCTTTTGTTTCGGGTATCAAGTGATGTACCCACGTTCCATCCATGGTTATGAAAGAGCGCGAAAATTCGGCCATTTTGCACCCAGGGTTCTAATATCCAAATTTTCAATTAACATGGGATGTATGGAAATGCATACATCAAAAATCGTTAATTTTTTTAGTAATAAAACGAGAAAAAGATGAACTATAGCTTCACAGTATACACGGTGGGCTACAGATAATATTTTATTGTATTTATTGAATTTCTTTTTTAAAAATGCGTTTAGAACAAAAATTAAACTGCGATTGCTGTATTAAACAAAATTACGAAACAAATTAATCGTTGTTATTTGAATCGTCAATTAAATGCCGAGATAAATGTAAAAAAATTGCAGTTTCATTATCGTCTAAAAATATTCTTGGGTCAATATACTGATAGATAAAAGATGAGTAATGAGTAATCGTATAATTTACGTATTAAAACGATAATAAAGTTCAATCTAGTCTAGTGAAACATTCCATTTAAATTGTTATTTAGTTTAAGAACAGTTCTAATTCAAAAAGCAAGGAAGCTGAAGCTCAAGATAGCGCCTAAAACCACGTCAAAACCAAGCTAACGGACCCAAAGATTCTATAGTCTAGTCCCAACTGACTTCAAGAAGCCATGGGTTGAATTATTACGTAAAAGGTCAGCATGAAAACTTTAACAATGTTCTTTAAAAAGTCACTTGGACAACCAAGGTCAATGTTGTTGAAGAATAAGCTTGTATCGGGCTGATACAAGCAGTAAATGCCTTTGGTACATCACGACCTAGCAGTTTTATCGAGACTAAAAGCAGAAGAAGGAATAATGGATGGCACCCTTAGAAGAAGATTCGAAAAGCTGAGAGCCCACTCCAACAGCCTTTCTTAATGTTCTCTAAAACTAGATACCATTCCAGCCATATTTATTTTTCGTTCATTACTTTATCAGTATGGAACGTTGAATTGTTTCAGTGGCATAGTATGTATTTTGCAGCTCCTTCATTTAATCTATAATGTCAATCACATCAATTTTAGATGTCCATTGAGTTTATAATATCCTGGTAAAAGTTTTGATTCTTATAGATTAGGGTACAACCTTTGATAGACACCAGAGTGAATTTGGAGACGCAATTTCTATCTTTACATGGGTATTTTGGGTTCTACTTGCACAGGAAGGAATGCAGGATGATGCTCTGCAAACTTTTGTAGTCTGTCAATGATGAAAGGTGAATATAGAGGGAATTGGAGTCACGTATTGGCGGATACTATGCAAATGAAGATTTTGAGAATCGAAGACCACTGGAATCTTGTTTCTCAATACATTAAAGGACTTCTGCCCATCTAGATTAGACTGGGATTAAAGCGAGTGAAAAGAGGGACCAAGTTCGAAGAGTGAAAGTGAGCAGTCTAGGTTGGTGTTGGGAGAAGAGAAGATTTTAGTTGGTAAGGGAAATAATGAACTTCTGAGCCTCCCATTTTGTGAGTAAATGCATTTTCTTCGCCAGACCAAAAAGTTTGAGAATAAATACAAAAAACAGATGATGAATTATTTCATTAATCGCACGCCACTGTTTGTGACGGAAAATTTTTTATTTCCGGACGTACTTTGAAATTTTTCACACCTACTTTGTTTTGGTTAAGAAAACGATTTTTGAAATAGTGATTTCTTTAATAAACTATAAAAGAAATCGTTACTGAAATTTGTCATCAAATAATATTTTGATAAAAAACAATTTTTTTCACAAACACAATGTTTTGAAAGTTCTAAATTCAGCTTGCAGATGAAATAAACTTACGTCGCGACTATCGTCGATAAGTTTTTAATTTTTATCGTGAAAAGAAAATAATTTCATTACGATTTGATATTAGAAATGGTTATTCACTACTGGAATAACATTTTTTACTCTAATAGCTTTGTATTTGTACGTATCCACCCACCGTATTCACAAGATCTAACCCCTAGCGACTTTTACCTGTTTTGTATCTTGCAACATAGAGAGAAACTATACCACAAGGAAATTTTTGATTCCAGTTTATTATAACAGGGCTCGAACGATCTCTGAGTGAAGTTGTTCTGAAAAATATCTCAAATTGTGGTGTATTATAAAATTTTTGATTACGAAAGATTGACACCAATCAAAAACGGTGGCTTAAAAAAATGGCGGCTTATCACCGTGACTTGTGTCATCTCGCTGGGGTCACGAAAAGCACCAAAATATTGATGGCTACAATATTTTGGGACTGCGAGGGAATCATTTTGAGGAGTTTAGGTTCAATAGAGTACAAGAGTTTGAATACTTGGAAGTGACGGTAACAAGTAAAGGAGACGAAATCAAAGAAATCTACAAGAAATTGGCAACAGGTAATGAAACAGTTGGTGCTCTAGGAAAGTCCAAAATACCTCAAAGAATTAACAGGACAGTTATACATCCTACGATGTATTATGGTAGTGAATGCTGGGTCCTAAATAAGACAGAGACTATGTGCAGGGGAAATAGTAGTGTTAAGAAAACTTTTTGGAGGGATAAGAGTGGAAAAGCATGCGTTGGTTGGGACATATAGTCAAAATGGAAGAAAACATCTAGGTGAAAAGAGCCCTCACAAGTGGGGAAGGCTCCACGTAGAAAATGGCTGACATAATGCAACCGTGAACCGAAAAGAGTTGGAGATAAGAAGTAGAGAGACGTCAAGCCATGAGCCCATAAGGCCTGCTATGCTGTTTTATATATGAATAAATACAGTTGTTTAGAAAAATTATCGAAAAACGGAGCGGCAAAATCAGATTAGCTTTCTAAGGCTACTGTACACGAATGTGGTTTCGCAGAGATGGAACACCCACCATATAGCTCAGATCTGGCTCCGTACGACTATTTTTGTTCGCAAACTTGAACGTCGAGTAAAGGGGTGAAATATTTAACAGCGACGATGAAATTAAACAGGTAGCGTACAAACATGATTTTTCATTTATGATCTAAGAACTTATGGACGGCACTACGTATATAAATTTATATAGTAGCTAAAATATTTTTTACAACCCTCGTAATTATGTATTCTATTAGAAATTCAACTGTCTGTCTCCTTGTATACATCCGTATATGAGTTTATGTGTTTATAAAATGTGTTCGTTATTCATAGATTGTTTATCAGACAAAAATCAATTAATCTACTTCCGTTGTTATTTTTTTTACATCTTCTCTTAATCGTTTTTCCCTAATGTGGCAACATCAACGCAAAAATTCATTGTTTATATTCAAATGTTCAATAGATAAATATTTTAGTGTCTTAGATAGTGAAAATCTTTACTGATCGAAACGATATTAGAGTCAAGTAGTTTCGAATAGATAAATTTCATCTTCTATACAAATATCTAATTCCTGACTCATTAACCATAGATAAACATCAAAATATTAGCATAGGGAATCTACAGGGTGTTTCTATATTCGACCTACAACGCTCTACTACTAAAATAGTGAAAATCATTACTGATCGAAAAGACATTAGAGTGAAGTAGTTTCAAAGAGATAAATTTTATCTTCTATACAAATATCTAATTCCTGACTCATTAACCATAGATAAACATCAAAATATTAGCATAGGGAATCTACAGGGTGTTTCTATATTCGACCTACAACGCTCTACTACTAAAATAGTGAAAATCTTTACTGATCGAAAAGACATTAGAGTGAAGTAGTTTCAAAGAGATAAATTTTATCTTCTATACAAATATCTAATTCCTGACTCAATAACCATAGATAAACAACAAAATATTTGCATAGGGAATCTACAGGGTGTTTCTATATCGACCTACAACGCTCTACTACTAAAATAGTGAAAATCTTTACTGATCGAAAAGACATTAGAGTGAAGTAGTTTCAAAGAGATAAATTTTATCTTCTATACAAATATCTAATTCCTGACTCAATAACCATAGATAAACATCAAAATATTAGCATAGGGAATCTACAGGGTGTTTCTATATTCGACCTACAACGCTCTACTACTAAAATAGTGAAAATCATTACTGATCGAAAAGACATTAGAGTGAAGTAGTTTCAAAGAGATAAATTTTATCTTCTATACAAATATCTAATTCCTGACTCATTAACCATAGATAAACATCAAAATATTAGCATAGGGAATCTACAGGGTGTTTCTATATTCGACCTACAACGCTCTACTACTAAAATAGTGAAAATCTTTACTGATCGAAAAGACATTAGAGTGAAGTAGTTTCAAAGAGATAAATTTTATCTTCTATACAAATATCTAATTCCTGACTCAATAACCATAGATAAACAACAAAATATTTGCATAGGGAATCTACAGGGTGTTTCTATATCGACCTACAACGCTCTACTACTAAAATAGTGAAAATCTTTACTGATCGAAAAGACATTAGAGTGAAGTAGTTTCAAAGAGATAAATTTTATCTTCTATACAAATATCTAATTCCTGACTCAATAACCATAGATAAACAACAAAATATTTGCATAGGGAATCTACAGGGTGTTTCTATATTCGACCTACAACGCTCTACCACAGATTTTGTTTAGAGGCAAATTTCTACAATACCGTTCATTTTATGTCCATAAATGGTTATTAGTTTTTTAATTGAAAATAATCAGACAATTTAAAACAAAATTAAAAAAAGAATTTGCTTCAGTGTCGTAAAAAACAGGGGGATAAAAGTGACAACTAACCGCGACAACGCGTCTCTGGTTAAAAATTTTTCCAAAGTTTGTTTATTTCAAAATATTATTTTATTAAGGATCATATTGGTCACCAAATTTGAAAAAAAAATTAAGGACATTCTTGATTTATGGCAAATTTTTTATTTAAAATTTTGAACACCCTATATCTCAGCAACTTCGCATTCCTATATCAAAATGAATCATTTATTTATTGAGATCTCTCTGTGGTAGAGCGTTGTCGGTCGAATATAGAACCACCCTGTAGAAGTAGTTCATGATATAATGTTGAGTGGCGCTAGTATACATATTTTTGACAATTGACAATTAATAAATGTCAATACTAATTGTGTTTGAAGATTTTTTTTTCATTTAAAGCTACGTTTACCATGTTCCAAACAAGTTGGACGAGGACGCCGAAGTTGTATCTTTTGGCTTGATATATTTTGTATACTCCGCGGTCTCATTTATAAGTTTTGCAAACAATAGTGTTTTGTATAAAAAGATTCCGGATAGGTCAATGGATTCAATAAACTTTCGACGCTTTCAATTGTTAATTTTAACTAAAGATCAGAAATGTTAAACAGCGTTGATTGTTTCATGCACTCGATGAATCATCGTTGCATTTGCTGTAATATATGAAAGAATATCTACGAGGTATATCCACAATTATACGTTCCGTTTCTATTTATGTCAAGTGTATAGTTGCGATCGCAGTTTCAAGTAAGCGTGATTCTAACTCAAGTATAAGAATTGTCGCCAATTTTAGATCTCTAATGCCGATGTGTTCTTTGTAGAGCTTCATTTTTAAATCTTCGATATTTAGTGACAAAATTCTATGAGTGATCTTCTCGATGCCGTGCTTGTAGAAAGATTTGTCTTTTGCATCGAAATAAGCTTGAGTTTCAACAATTGCTTCTTTATTTGAGCTGAACTTCTTACCGGCGAGCCTTTTTTTGAGATCAGCGAATAGCTAGTAGCCACTGGGTGCCAGATCTGGACTATACGGTGGATGAGGAGGCAATTCGTTCGATTCAACCATCGTTGACATCGACTTACGAATCGGTAGTTTTTCCTTCGACATATGACGCCGCTTTTCTTTGATTTTTGCTTTCAAATCTATGTAGTTTACGAATCTATGTAGTATTCGCTATTGATTTTATCCCCATTTTGGAGATAGCCGATGAACAATATTGCGTGAGCATCCTAAACTGCTTCACCGGCTGCAGTTCATACAGATGATGATCGTTAGATCCATGTTTCCTCCATTGTCAAAAAAATTCTGATTTATTACGCGTAAAAATGGTCAAACTCTGCTCTCAATCATCAACACGTTGTTTTTGATTGACTATGTGTAAACGCGGTATCCACTTTGAAAAAAGCTTTCTCATGGTCAATTTTTCATGAATAATTGTAAACACTTTGCCTTCTTATATCTTTACGGCATCAGCTATGGACTTTTCTGATGTTTTTTGGAGTAACCACCTCAAATGGTTGACCAGGACGTTCACCATCATCGGTGTCTGTTTAAATTCAGCAAAACCAATAAAAAATGATTCTTTTCGATGAAGCAGAGTCCAGAGATAATACTTTTGAAGCCATTGCTGAGCTTGTACACTATTTTTTTTCACCAAGAAGTAATGATAAATTACCACACGAAATTGTTTCGAGAATAACAAAAAAAAAACAAAAATTTCATGAAATTTTACACATTGAAAGTTGGTACTTTATATTCTTACTGAAGGACTGAAGTTTCCAAAACTTTGCTTATCTTAGGTACTGAACAATACGAAAAACAAAGGGAAGTGAGTGCACTTCAGTTTTTGACACGCTAGAATGAAAACGGTGATTATTTTCTTTCTCGAATAGTCAAAGGATGATATTGGGGTGTCGTAAGATACTCCATTAAAGAAATGGCAATTAATGAACCCGTCTGAAGTTATCTAACTGAATTTTTTCGAAAAAACGTTAATAGAGGAGATATAAATGACATTGTAATAGTCCATTTGGTTGTTAGTTTGTTCTTTTTTCAGCTTGAAGCAGTGCAGAGGAGCTACTCCTATGTCAGGGCCAATTCCAATGAACCCTTCTCATCGTAATTTCCTCATCCCACCTAAAAGATATCCAACGGATCTTTCTATCTCCATTTTTTCTTCGAACAGTCTGAAAATGGTTTTACTTGAAAACCGACAATATTACTTGTGAATAAAATGATAATGATTGACATTTAGAAAAAACTTTATGGAACAAAAGTTGCTTGAAATTAATGAATTTATGCATTTCCTCATCTCCAGGGAAATAGCAGCCCTCGAAACAGGATATATTTTGAAGTAGAAACAAATTATTCAACAAATCGGGGTAATTTTATACTTTCGCGGTTTTTCGGCTGTAGAAAATCGAAAAATCATCCGATTTCGATGAAATTGTTTTAAAAACCTTCGGGAATAAAAAAATTAAAGCTTAAATTGTTTTCAGGGCGTTAAATGCATTCATTCACGTATAATTGTTGATAACTTTTTTCCAAATGATCAAATGAAGTTTTTTCATAATGTACACAAAAAAACTAACAAATTGAAAAAATATTGATACAAAAATGTTTTTACAACTAAAAATAATAACAATTTCTCTTAAAATTGTCCTTTTCTCACATATAATCGGTTGCACTTTTTTTATTAAGTTATATGAACAAAAACATTCTTAAAATCATTTATTCTAATCAATTGTACAATATTAAAAGTTAACGTTGAAAAATTGAAAATTTTCACCTTTAAAAAAGTGGTATCATGACTGTTAAAGAGAATTGGGAGCAGGCCGAGCGGCTGGGGGTTAAGGTTTTAAAGAAAATTATCAAAATCGGATGATTTTTCGATTTTCTAGAGCCAAAAAATGAGGGGACCGCAAAAGTATAAAATTACCCAAATCGGTACTGTATTTACACTTTTTCTTTACCATTATTGATTGAACTACACAATGATTCACTTATACGATTATCAAAAAGAAACTGCGCGTCCAAAATAGCTGAACTTTTAGTGAAAATCTTTCAACGCGTGCGCAAATATTATTAAGTACTGATATCTTCAAATTGAGATCGAAAACTTATCGGACAACCATCGTACTTGGACACGACGTTGCGTAAAATCCACTATTGTACTGGCCCCTCATAAATACCCCTTTTGATCCTAAAAATATTTAATCATTCCCATGCATTATCCCGACCTTGTATGTTATACATATATATTGATAAGAAAATTTCAATGTTTAATATCGTTTTTATTAAAATAAACCATGTGTTACATAATAACAGTAAAAGTAAAATATTTACATAAATTTTCTTGTCAAAATGTACACAACAACTCTACAAAACAATCAAAATAAACATAATGTTTTTTGAAAACGTAACATCGAAACGTGTTTGTTTAACAAAACAAAAACGTTTAAATATCGAACAATATTTTATGTTTTATAAGATAAATCTATTAAAACCTGTTGTATCAATCATTATAATTAGTGTTAATGAACTTTCTTTCTCCGACTCAATATTTCTCAAAACATTTCAACTTCCTTTGTAACACTGGAACCGAATTAAAAAATTCCGTCGCGTAATTTCCTATTACTATTTTGGGTTTCGAAACGTTATTCTTCATTTTACGAATATATTCGATAGGTGCAACAGCTCGTTCATCATACCGGATGTCCCAAAGATAAAAAACTGTTATCGTGAAGAATCCATCTCGAATTATTCTTCTTCTTTCTTTCATAATAGGTCTAACGCCAGTTCCTTCTTGGGTTTTTAACGCTCCGATATTTTTTCTACAAAATCTTTATTTCTGACCCCCAAATAGTACAATGCTACTGGAACCAGGGACTAAAATCTAACAAAACAACTAAAATATTTTAAATATATATATAAAGGTAATTATACACTTTCACGGTCACCTGGTTTTTTGGCTCTAGAAAATCGAAAAATGGATGCATTTTAATGATCTTGGTCTCAAAATGTTCCATTTTACGGCGGATTTATAAAAAAAATTGTAGAAATAGCTGGAATGAAAATTTCTCATAGTTTTACTGTTTTAAATCGTAAAAAAAAACCTTTACAAAAAATTATCTCATTATTCAGATAAAGTTCTTATATTTTTTTTTGTATTCTATATAAATTAATAAACAATTTAAAAAAAAATCCAAAAAGAATGATCTTTTCAGTTTTTATAGCTTAAAATTAAATCGATGAAAAACAATCAATTTTCGTGAATAGTTTCGTACTATATTCTATATAATCCGCCTTAAAATGGAACATTTTGAGACCAAGATCATTAAAATCCATCCATTTTTCGATTTTCTAGAGCCAACTTAACCCAACGTAACCTAACTTAACCTAACCTAACCAAAAAACCAGGTGACCGCGAAGGTGTATAATTACCATAATTTTTTGTAAAGGATTATTTTGCAAAACCGTTTTTTTTTAAGATTTAAAACAGTAAAACTATGAGAAATTTTCATTCCAGCTATTTCTACTAATTTTTTTTATAAATCCGCCGTAAAATGGAACATTTTGAGATTAAGATCATTAAAATCCATCCATTTTTCGATTTTCTAGAGCCAAAAAACCAGGTGACCGTGAAACAACAAATTTTTCAGAATATCGTCGAGATCGGATTCTTTAACCTCACTTTTTGCATGTGTTTTGCAACATAATACAACATTTTCTTTATTGCTAACTTTGGCTTGGACTGCACAGCTTGGATGGTAAGAGGTCTCACAGTTTTCACATCCAATGATTGTGATACTTTTTCCTCGCAATGTTTGCAGATCTTTTCCGTTTTTCCATTTTCAATTTTTAAACACCATTCGTTAACCACATGATGTCCCTTCTTTCTTGTTCTAATAGTGTTTCCCTTGATGTTTCTGGTCTTGTCTGATTGCCACTTTGTGAATTCTTTTCTTTGTTTCTTGTCTTCCTACTACGTTCTGAAGACAATCCGCGACTGCGATTTTGAATGCAGTTCAACGAAATCGTTTATTGAATGGAGATTCGTAAGGAATTTCGATTTTTCACTCAAGATTCTGCAATGAATCATCCTCACACTAAACAAGAACAACTTCGATAAAAATCGCAAGACAACGTAAATTGGGAAATCTAGTCACTGAAGAATTTTGTAAAGGATATAATTTAACCTTAACAAAACAAGTAGTCAATCGAACGCTATAAACACATTTTACTACTATTAATCATCATATTTTTCTATGATATCATAATACTAGAAAAAAAAATTATCTGTTAAATCGATACAGGCGCCATAATGTTTATCTTCTAACAATAAAATCAATATTTAAGTTTAAGGAGAAAACTCCAAAGTATCCGAGTTTGGAAAAGTAAACTCATTATCATGGTTTCGTATTCACCATTCACTATTTACATTTTAGTGTACTAACTTTAATATATTTCCGGGTATTTTCGAATACTTACATATATATACATAAAGTAGAAACGGGAAAATTTTGTGCAATTTATAAATCTCTGGAGAATTGGTAACTACGCTGAAAATATCAGTAAAATCGGCATGTTCAAAAAAAAGGAAGGAAATTAATCCAGTTTTCCCAACACACACATTTAGTCGGAAACCTCCATTAGAACTAAAAACAGAGGATGTACCCGAGGGAACCAATATGGCAGTACGAAATACATATAATATATAATAAGATGTATATAAAGTAAGTAAATAAATATGTGAAAATAAAAATACAATATCCACGTTGTGTTCTCGATTTCCAGATTAAAGTCAGCTTACATTTCAAATGAAATTAGAGAAAATTAGGATTAAACATCATAGTGTATGTAGTATTATCTATACAGTGTGATTTTCATCAGTTTATAGTGTGATAACTTAAATTCTTAGAAATTTAGTGTGGTTTTTATCATAAAGGTTTTTAGTAACGAAAGTTCTGCATATTTTCTTTTTCCTCGTGAAATATATCGAAAAATGTCCAATATAAAACTTGTAGAGCGTATTCAGTCCTACAAATTCGTTTTTTTATTTTTTATTTTCGAAAAAAATTACGACCTTTAGCGCGTCGCAAAACGACGAAAAACATGTGAAAAAAATGACCACCTGTAATTATTATTTTTTGCCGCATAAAAATTATTTGATCAATAAATTTCATATGTTTAATAATTTGGCTAGTTTAGCGATTTACTTTGTATTGTAATAATACCCTGAACGACCAATCATCCATTTTGACGTGTGGATACAACCGTGCGAGTGGCTAAATCAAAACCGGGCACAGTCTTACTAACTTTGCGGCGCGCTAGAAGTTGTAATATTTCTCGAAAATAAAAAATAAAAAAACAAATTTGTAGGTCTGAATACGCTCTACAAGTTTCATACTAGACATTTTTCGATTTATTTCACGAGAAAAAAGGATATAGCGAAAAACAATTTTTTCACAATTTCACATTCACATTTCTCATATTTTCTTAAATTGCAAAACCTGTATAAAATATATTCATTTTAATTCACATTTTTATACTTTTTTGAAAAAATTTTCATAGTGTCACACACTCAAGTAATCAGAGTGTGAGTTTTTTTTCCTGGGAACGAATAACTTTATAGAGACTAGTCCATAAAAAGTGATAAATATTTCAACATGTGTCATCCATATGCAAATTTCGTAATTCTGCGATAGTGCGTCTGGGAGTTAGTTTTTTTAGAATTCTAATACGATTCAAAACGAAACTTATAAATTGTTATTTGGAGATAAAACAGTGTAATTTGTAACCTGAAATTAAATACTTCTAATTTAAAAATTTCATGAAATTCTTTTTATAAACAAGATTTTACAACATTGAGCTAAGGAAAGGACAAAATATTAATTCTTTTCGATATAATTTATCATATTCGAACGCGCCTTCCCGCAAAGTACCTTTTTTGAGTCCTAGCATCCTAGCCCTTTTAAAAATGATACCTGAAAAAATTATTTACATAAACTTACAGCTCTTGAAAAACATACAAAATTCTTTTTTGAGGAAGCTGATTGCTTCAAAGCTTAGCAAGTTATTAGGGAAAACCAATTACATGAAGAAGTCTTGGAAATGGCTACGTATGCTCTAAAAATTACGTTGCAAAACCCAAATTCACTTATTATATAAGCTGAAAATCGATAAACTTGCAGTAGTTCTACAAATTCTGCAAAAATTATTGTCAGAGTGTCAATTTTGACCAAAAAAATGCCACATCCCATATAGGATTTTACGATGGGCCCCCAGTTTAGTGTGTAAAACTCTGGCACTAGCTTGGAAGCCATTATTGGCCCAGACTTGGGATCCAAGTGGGACTCTGGGATGATAACGCTTGGGGAGGCCTGGTTGCCTAGATAAACCCAAGACTGGTCTACAGACCTGCGCCAGGATGGTTACTAGTAAAAATAGATTTTCAATATATTGTTGTTACTTTTAATATTAAAATAAGATATTAGAACAAAACTTTATAAAGTTATTTAGAGTTCTATCAAGCCTGGCTGATTATGGGATAGCCAAGGTCGGGTTAGCCACAGTTCAGCCCGGCTTGGGTGACTTTTGGATGGCCGGGTCCAAGTCACGCAGACTTTAACCAAGCTTGGGCCATTATTTGTTTGTTAAGGTCCGGTTTCCCAGCTAAGCCCCGTCGTTAAGTGTGCGGGCTGCTACAAGGGATTTCATGCAAAGCACGATTTGTGATTTGCACTTCTGGAATACAATTCTCCAACAATTTATCTTCGTTTATGTTTATATTTGAACAATCCGCATTTTCAGTATTCCATCTTGCAATCTTTAAGCTGAACGTCAATCGGCGTAACTGCGTGTACTACCAGAATCCTTACGTCTTCATCACCCGGGATGTCTTTGTGGGCAGGTATCCATGATGGAGGTCTCGTGGATCCTTACATTTTTAAGGAGTCAAGTTATCAGGAAATGATCAAAGATTTACTTGGGCAAATGGACAACAATCCAACGCTCGCGCTCGCGTTGAGTGACCCGAACGTTCGGGATTTCTTCCTGTAGGACCTCCGAACTGCAATTGGAGAAGAATATGCGAACAGCTTGACCTAGCATTGATCAATATGGGCATAAACTTGAACACTTTTCCGAATCCCTTTTGTAATTTGTAATACAAATATAAATAAATACATTCAATTTATTATAAACTGATCAAATACTGTTTTGAAATAGGAGAGAGATGTAGAAAGGAATCTCTTAAGTTAGTATTAGTATCTAAAATTAGGGTGTCAGTTGTTAAAGGTTGAGTTACCATAAAATTCTCTCTAAAACAAACCAGAAGAATGTAAAATACAAAATTGGTGGTTAATTAAATTAACTAATGAATTATTGCGCAGTTTTATCGAAAATCATGTTACGTACGATTAAAAATTGATAAAAAAACCAAACATAGAAAGATTATCTTAGTTCCATACCAGGAAATGTGGTGAAACTAAAATGTATTTCATCACGTAATCACATTGAAGTAAATTCCCACTAAAAGCGGATTTTATATTTCGTTTTATCTAAATTCTAGTCGAAATCACTTGGTTGTTGTTTGCATTTCAACAGATAATAATTATAATATTGTAATGATATAAATATATGTAAAGTATGACTATGCTTTTTCCTTAGATAATATTTGTCAAATTTTTCCGAAATATTAACGAATAAAGTAAATAAATGACAGAATTGAATGGAATCGAAAAAATGATTCATGTTTGAATTAATACACCTTTACTTTGGAAATTTGTATCATTTTTTTCGTAAAGTAAATAGGGTTTTGATTGAGCCATGCACTCAGCAGTTCAACCATTTAGCCCTATGATAAGCTCTCCCGCGCTCTTAACCAGGATATCCTCTAGAAAAAGCGCATTAGACCAATACGTAGAATGAATTCTTGACCCCATGGTACTTAGATAATTTGTAATATTTCAGTGGCCAATAATCCGATGATCAATTGTCTCATTCTCAATCCACCTAACCCATTATTGAATGACAATTTTAGGCACCATCGCACGAAAAGGGTATAAAATCCACTAGAAATTCAGTATATTTAAAAATTACGTGGTCAGACATGAACCTTATTGATCAGACCTGGGATTTGGTTTAATAAGTAATCTCAAACTCATTTCAACTTCCAGGAACTCATAGAAGCGGTCCAAAATGATTACAACAACAACCCATACAGGAAACCCCAGAGTGTTCAAAGGGGCCAAACCTGGGCCAGTCCTGGGAAGCCTAGCTTCGGCTGTTAGGCTACGTCCGGTGTGGTTCGAGTTTTTTACCCAACATCCCGTCGGCAACCACACTTTTTTTATTATGGGTCTGATCAATCCGATCTCTAGTTTATTCAGTGTGTTATTATTTATTTCTACTAAATGTAACCATGTCTGATGCGTATCTTCGAGTTCAAAGATGGCGTGCTTTGAATAGAGAAAAAACGAATTCAATAAACTAATAAACTGATATTATTATGTTGTTAATTACACTAAGAGTAAGATTAAATATAGAATTTATGTTTGCTTATTTTTAAAATCAAAAAAATTATATTGAATAAAAAATTAATAAAGATAAAGAACAAAAAGTTATGTAATGAATAAGTCTTGGTATTTCTGTCCTGGCAGTTAAGGTTTGCCCAGCTCTGGCATTGAAGCTTGGCCCATCGATATCTCTCCAGAGTTTTACCAAGACTGGGCCAATTCTGGCTTACAAGCTTGACCCAGAGTTCTACATAGTTGCGCCAAGCCTGGATCAAGCTTGGAACTTTCCTCTATGGAAATGGATATCATCAATTTTTCCATACTAAAACGATTTAACTTCTTCCTACAAAACTGATTTTTTTCTAGACTTCCAATTCTGATTATGAGTTGATAGTGAGTGCGACAAGTTAAAACCGACTGAATTGTTTATTATTCTATAGCTGTGAATTATTTTTTAAGTGTTTATGATTGTAGTTTACCCACAGCTTTGTGAGGATCAAGAACGCGTCTGTATGTGAAGTTCGTATAAAAATTGTTTAAAAATTGGTAAAATCAAGGAACTATCGGTTGAAACTTGTGCATTAGTCTCTATAGTTTAGGCAAAAATACATAAGACGTACCGTGAAAAAATATGCATCCAGTAGAAGCTATGCCGATAGAAAACGTTCAGGGCTGCTTCGAAATACCGCTGAGGATAAACGTTTACAAAGAAGAGATTGAGAGAAGTTTAATGGAGTGATGAGTCAAAGTGTGATGTTGTTGAGTCCTAAGAGAAAATATTTGTACATAGGTCAAAGAAAAACGAATGCTGGTTCCATGTTTAATTCCAACTGTAAAACACGGCGGAGATTCGGTTATGGTTTGGGGATGTTTTGGAGGAAGAGAAACTGAAGATCTGGTAAAAATTGAAGGTATTTTAAGGAAAAAAAGAAAATATTAAAAGAAAATGTAGTTGGTACGTTTTGGTCAGTATCTGATTACAAAATAATGATTTGTTATCGTTTTTTGTTAATAACTTTTCGTTATTTTCCAAAAAAAATGTCAACAAAGCAAATTTGTAGAGAATTTAATTTACTACGAAAACTAATAATGTTTTATCCGCTGTATAATTCTTAAAATTAAACGAAATTAATGTGAAATTTGTTCCTCTTGTAGATAATTGAATTTCCCACAAAAAAACAATTTTTTCGCGGTATATTGTTCCATTTTTAGTTTGCAAAACCTCTTTTTCAATGATGGTCGATTCTCCTCAAAGGTTACAGCCCCACAAACTTGGTATTAAGCTTCCCGTACCACCCCTAAGCATAAAAAAAATTTCCGACTTTGATAAATGCAAGGGTACGTCATATTTTTTTAACTTTTCAAATGGACTAATGCCCTATAATGCCGAGGAGGAAATGTTGTTTTATTCCTTGATGAATAATCAGTTTCGTCTTCATATAATCACCATTTTTTTTTGTATCGTATCGCCCTTACCGCCTCTACTAACTTTTCTTGTCATTTTTTCATAAAAATATAAAGAAAAGACTTGCTAGTCACCTACACGCGTAACACAGTGGACTGTATCTGAACTACAGCTTGACACGTCTGTGAACTCACGCGTGTCGTGTCAGGTCGCGCTGCGTCTTCTATTTGCGCATTTCCTAACGAGTTAAAATCACGTTTTCGATTTCTCAGCATTCCTAAATATCCAAAAGATTTCTTGCCAATTTTGTGCTCGATTTTCACTTAGTTCTTAATAAAAAAAGTATCGTATGTTTTAATCACACCTCGTATATCCCGCAGATTTTTTCATCAGAAGTACTATAGACATAATAAGTCAAGTTTTGTATCTTCATAGTTTCCAAAGACGGGCAATTCCATGAATCCAAAAGCGCCCCATGAAAATACGGTTTCCAACGCATTTTTTTATCCAGAATAAATTTAAAAATAATCAAATATGTAAATCCAATATAATATCATGAATATAAGATACAATATCGACTTTACTACTCATGCGTAATATTAGGATCCCACAAATATATTTTGCCCTATAGCCCACTCGCCCCTACTGATAATCGTCATATAATGACATATGTACGTAATTTCGTTGATGCTTTGACTTACCTCATTGCAATTTTTATAAGGATTTCTAATACTTAGAATTTATAATACAATCTCATTAAACTACTTTCTACTGATACATTTCGAATTTTTCTATAAAATTATGTTAATTTTTTTTAATTTATCATATACCATTATCAAAATGGCAGACATCAAACTTGTACAGATCGAAGTAAATTAAAGATTAATTGTCATAAAAGAATAATTAGGAAATTAAAACAGAATATATAAAAAGCTATGTAGTAGACCTTATTTACATCATTTAATTTGTATTTCTTACTTATTACTCATAGTTATAATTGTAAATATTCAATTCTAATACATGCATTGTGCATTTCAATAACATTTATTAATATATTACCAAACGAGAAACAATATAAAATTTTCTGAATACATAGATATATGATTACTAAATTTTATAACTTATTTCAAAACATTTTGTATAACATTTTAGTATGTAATGATTACTAGTAAGCTATACACATAGAAACACATATTGATCTATTTATTTTCATAACAGATTCATTTCTAGCAAAAAAACGTGAGTTCTGATAATCTATTATCCAACAGACACTAATATCTAAGACATTTATAAATAATATCACTTACTTGTGTATATTGAGCCCTAATGGCATCTTGTCCTTCTCGATTAGCCCCTTCTCCATGTCTCAACATAGCCCTTTCTACTCTGGCTAACGTTGGCGAATCCAAAATTCCTGGAGGACGTTGTACGGCTCTTCCTGGGGGATCTTTATAAGTTTGTAACAGCATACTGCTACGGTCATTCGATAAAAATCACCCGAATAAATATTCGAAACGGTTCTCGTAACCAATTTGCGATTGATTGACTGGCGAACTGTCTTTAGCGTTTAAATTTTGACAGTTCTAGCGCATACACTCGTGGTAAGACGTAGGCTGACGAGAATCGACGCACTCTGTGTTTTGAAAGCGACTGAATGAAAGTCGATGTAACTGCTCATGACTCGCGCCAAGATTATCAGTTTATCGTAATTTTCTTCAAGTGGTTGCGAGAAATGAGACATGCGCTTTCGACGATTTTCAAGGGAACTGAAAAAACTCCGAGAAGATGGGAAATTTTGCGTTAATAGAATTCGTATTATAATTAAAAAAAAATGTCTAGAGAAATTTGTTATTGTTCTATTTGAATAGTAATTTTTTATGATGAAATAAATTATGTGTACATTTGTTTATTGTTCGGTATAGAAATTACGTACTGGGTGTCCAATTAAGACGAGAGCTATCTCTATAAGAACATCAAACTGAATACACTGCCCGACACGCGTCTGGCAGTGTGAGTGTTGGTGTAGTGGTGGTGTAAACAGTGTACTTAATATGAATATCGCCAACGGTTCCAGAAATTCCAGCTTAATAAGAGAGTCAAGACTTGGTTTGAAATAATTATTGTATAAAGTATGGAGGGTGGAGAGAAATAGAACAATTTATATAAACAAATATTATTAGTGAGAAAACAACGAAATGAAATCACTCTAGGTGCACCTTTTCTCGTAATTTATTTGAGGTTATATTTTGAAATTGACATATTTCAATTCTTCTACAATTGCTATAATCGTACCAAACTCTAACGCCATTTTGGATTAGTTTTGGAACTGTCATTTGTCATATACAGGACACTTTTTCAACTTTTGTTGCATATAAGCATAAAGTAGTCGATAAGAAATAAAAAAAATTATTTTTAAGTTCATAAAATGACCTCCAGAGTGTAATAGCAATTTTCATTTAAACCTCGCCACTTTATTTTTTATTTTTCAAAACAAAGTCACTTGGTTTTGAAGGTAACCTTTCTAAATTTGTGGTGAAGTTACATCACTCTGTATATTATTTTATTAGTTCACTGAACAACACCGCATAATTATGGTGATTTATACGTTATAGTCCATTCGTTTTTTTTTCTTTTCCGTCCCCTTTTAAATATGTAATAATTTATATGAAAATCCGTGTCAAGATAATAACTTTTCGAAATGAATATAAAGCAGTGGCGTTTATTAGGTTCTTTGAATAACTCTCTAGCTTTGAGTTTTAATTATTTTACTTCCAGAAGTTTGAGCAAACGCAGTTGATAAGAAGACGTACAGCTTTTGTAGATAGTTTCGAGGGGGTCGAATATACGCAGTCAACAGAAAGACAGATGACGTTATGTCAATTATTTGGACGTGCTCGTCCATACGTCGTTAATAGGAAGACATATCGAGTTGTTTTTGTAATTTTGAGGAGATCGAACATTCGCAGTTAATAGTAAGACATATGGCGTTGTATTTATGGTTCCCAGAGGTTTAGGAATTTGAAAGACATGGAGTTGTGTCAAAATTGTCTCAATTCTCAAACTAATGGTTCAAATTGAATGAAATTTGATATGTACCGTGTTTCTACAATGCTTTTTTGATTACTGATAATTATGCTTCTAGTTTTATTCAAAAAATGATGATACGGCCGTGTCGTTTAGTTTTACTCGACTTAACGGTTATGGAGGGTAAAGCAAATCCACTTATAACTAATAATTATAATTAATATGTCGTAAATAATCGATAATTTATTGTGTTTTTTTTTCTGATAGTTCAATTGGTCTTTTATAACCATAAGCTGTACAGAACAATAAAACAAGTTTGGACTGGTCAAAAACCTTGTGTATTAAAGGTTACATAGTCGTATCATGAGATCTATAAATATTTATCTGACAATGAAAGTTCAAAGAATCTCTTTCCAACCAATTCCACCGAAGATTTCATGTGTTTTCATGTATCAAGTTGTGTATTTTCAACAGTTTAGTCTAGTTTCCACTTGCAAGATGCAGTTTGCAATCTGTTGGGAACGCCGAAAATTGGGTCCTCTAATAGTTAATAAAGAAACATTATTTTAGATCATTCACAGACCAAAATTTATGTGAAAGTGTTGATGACACAATGAAGTTAGTTAGAAGTATGTTTGGTATTGGGAAATGTACCATTTATCGAGTTTTTGAGAAGAGAAAAACCCAAATTTCCAAATGAAAATCATTCGAGAGAAAGACTTCGAAAGAAAATACAAACGTTCTTATTTAGAAAAGAATTTCCGACAGTAGACAAAGTTCTTACCACGTTTCGAAATGATAAGGATTATCCTGAACTGAGTCGAAGAAAACTAAGGAAACTTTCGAAGGGAATAGATTATTGATGGAAAAAGCATTCCAGGTAGTCTATTTTAATAGAAAGAAACGGTATTGCAGTATGAAGAAGAAATTAGCTTAGGAACCTGAAAACTGCAAAAACACAATTAATCATACGATTAAAGAAGAAAAGAAAATGTGGAATGTGGAGTTTTTATATCAAATTGAACAAGTGGTTGTGGAAAAATAATAAAGTTTAGTAATTATAAGCAGGTTAATTGGGTGAAAATATAAGTGGGCACCCGATATACTAATTATTGGTCTATGACTTAATTCGTGCAGTTTGATAAGAGATGGCGGAACTTGTATAATACTATATCGTTACGATATTACCAACCTGCGCTGGAAAAATACTGTTATTGTACGTCTTTTCAGTAGATGTCATTCATTTGAATCGTTAACAACAATCATTTTTTTTTTCACTCAAATATGTCGAACTTTGTTCCAGGAAAAGTGTTTTTGCGAAAAGTTCTTCTTCATTACTTTAATATGAAGAAGAATGCTGACGATAATCATCGTATTTTGGTAGAAGTTTTTGGTGAACATGCTCTAGCTGAGGGAACGTACCAAAATTCGTTTGCACGATTTAAAAGTGGTAATTTTGGCTTGGACAACGATAAACGTCCTAGGCAGCCAAAAAAGTTTGAAGATGAAGAACTAGAAACATTACTCGATGAAGATTGTTGCCAAACACAAGAAAAGCACGCAGAATCTTTGGGTGTCACTCAAGCAGCCATTTCAAAACGTTTAAAAGCAGCTGGATATATTCAAAAGCAAGGAAATTGGGTTCCACATGAACTCAAGCCGAGAGACGTCGAAAGGCGGTTTTGCATGTCCGACATGCTGCTGGAACGCCACATTTTTGCATCGGATTGTTACTGGTGATGAAAAATGGATCCATTACGATAGCCCCAAGCCCAAAAAATCATATGTGAAATCCGGCCAACTAGCCAATTCAACGGCAAAGCCGAATATCCATCGCGCGAAGGTAATGCTTTCTATTTGGTGGGATCTGATGGGTGTGCTGTATTATGAGCTGCTAAATCCGGGTAAAACCATCAATGGAGAATGCTACCGAGCACAATTAATCCGTTTGAAAAGAGCAGTAGCCGAAAAACGACCAGACACAAGGTAATAATTTTCCATCATGACAACGCTCGGCCCCACGTTGCTATTCCGGTTAAGAACTATTCGGAAAATATTGAAAGGGAAGTTTTACCTCACCCACCTTATAGCCTAGACCTTGCCCCTTCTGACTACCATTTGTTCCGGTCGATTCAGAACGCCCTCACTGGAATACGGTTCACATCAGAGCAAGATATCAATAATTTTGAAAAAAAGCCGCACGTATTAAGTTATAGATTACAATGTTTATATAAATGTTATTTCATATGAAAATGATCGAGGTAAACGGATGCTTCATCATTTATTACTCCCTCAATCATAAAAATATACTATAGTTTGCATCATCTTCATGAGTATCCATCATTAATTTCGAACCCCGTCCCTTTGCGATTACAAACATGTCCCAATATTTTTCTACACTTTTTTTTCCACCATTTCCCGCTTTATTTAACCCTGCACTGTGAACTTTTAAGATCATAAAAGTTATAATCCAATAACACTAACAGGTTAATTGGAATTTCTGGAACCGTTGGTGGTGTTCGTACCAAACACACTGTTCACACTACATCTACACTCACTATTACACTGCGTGACGCGCGTTTCGACAACCAAATTATCGCCTTCATAGACTGGAGGTTAGCTCAGATAAACGCGCCTCAAACAGTGTAATTGTGAGTGTAGATGTAGTGGTAGTACAAGGTGGCGCAAAAAGAACGCAAGAACTAGTTTGATTCGCTTTATTTTGATTATATACAAAATGGAGTCACATAAATACAATGTTTAGATTATCCAATTTATGATTTTGTGCATTGGAAAATCGATATGAACTGTTTGTAGTGAACTGATCTCTTTTAGAAAATTAATTCAAACAAATGGCGTCCTTCTACGTCTATATACATCAAAAGTCTTTTTTCGAAGTTTTCCAATCATCGTTCAGGATACGCTACTTGCTGCGAGCGTCGAAGCAAGTTAAGAGTTGGAGCGCGCCGCCTGGTGGAGAGAACTTTGAAGAACCGACGCTCCAATTCTGTCGACATTTTGTGGAATTCGCGGCGTGCGAGGAAGACCAAACGATTTCCGCTTTATAACTGATCCAGATTCAATACTTTTGAAGAAAACGCGAAGAACCATGGTCCGCTGCGTCATTGCTACTAAAACTGGACGCCCTAACCTACAAAACAACTAGCTCAACTGAAATTCATGCGTTTTGTTGCGCCACCCATTATAATAATTGTCCTCAGTATGACACTAGAAGGTACTATTATTTTTGATCTTATTTGTATCTAGGAGGTAATTGTTGTCGCCAAAACTCTTGTCGCTCTGTCAAATAATCAACGGTATCTTTAATACATCGTTCGATGGAATCATTCTTCTGTTTAAACTTGCATTTAATATCTGGATTATTCATTAGATGATCTAAATATTCTTTATCTACTTCCAATTCTCGCAGAAGTCTGGTTTTCTTCGACGCGTAACTCCCGACGGAGGTGCTTTTACCACTTCCTTTACTCGTTCTACCTTAAAAATGAAAATTAAACTAAAAACTGGGAAATCCAACGGATTCAATTTCAGAAGAGAAAACTTTTATTTTCTAGGAAATTATAACCTCCGTAGTTATTTAGAGTTATTACTTTTCACAAGGTCACTGTGTACAATTAAGAACAAATCTTAGTTATCAAATCCTTAATCCTCTAACAAATTCTTATCTAAAAATGCCACGTCAACATTTATATGAGAATCTGCATTTTAACAGGTCTTGATATCATACAGTTTCATCAAAAAAATTCTGAAAGATTCAGATCTGGTGATCCAGATGGTTTAATCAAGTCCTCGTGCTAAAGTAATGAAGCTGCAAATCGTGGATTGTTTTCTATATGGGCTCTAGGGCAAGACACCATTTCAATCAATGCAAACAGGGGACGCCCACAAGGGGGAGTCGTATCCCCACTTGACGGAGCTCGATTTACTTTGCCAAGGACATAGTTCGAAGAGGTCTCAACTATACAAAAATGTAGTGTAATGTAGTCAATTCGAACAATTTCCTTCACTAGGAGGAAAAAATTCAATCTCGAGCCCATCTGGGATATCTGGGACTCACATAAGACTGGAACAAACATTCTTCTGTGGTATCAGCTACAGAGCAATGGAAAAATGAGGTAGATAGCAGCAAAACCAACTATTAGGACAACCTCCAAGGGCTGGGACAAGCAAAAACTCTTCTGGGAAATTATATCCAGAGTAGATCTGCAGAAAAATTTGTCAATACTGACAGGAGTTTTATCGGGGCACTGTCGTCTCAACAAACACCTGAAGATGCTAGCAGATAAACTTGAAACTTCTATCTATATTCTCTCAAAGTGTGTAACATTAAAAAGCTCCAGAGCACTACACCTGGTAACGTATGAAATAGAAGACGAAGATCTCTGGAAATTAAAGCCATCCAACATTCTAGACTTTTTGATTGATTGATGAATCAGTTGGAAATACTGGGTTCTCAAGTATGGCAGCAAGAAAATGGGACATAATAGATCCTTTGGGTCGCAGTGTATACGAGACCCCAAATCCATACATACAAGGGTTCGTGGCTCCCCCACCTGTCCGCGATGCCTCTCAGTGTCCGTTTTGCAGCAATCATAGATCAAGTGGGAGATACGCGTTTCTCCATGTAAGGAAGTTTGTTAGATTTGTACGTGGTTTATTTAATAATATTAGTTAGTTATTCTCATTGTTAGTTGTAAACCACGTAGCCCGGTCTAAAGGGACATACCATGCTGATCCACGTGACGGAGGTCAGTACAAAGATACTTAAATTTTCTCAGATGAAATTTTGTTCAAGTGAATGATTTTATTTGGTAATTGAATTACAATTTTTTCAAGAAGAATCATGAATACATTGTTAAAAAATTAATTGACTGTTAATAAATTAATTTATTCACTTAGTTACTTACGTTTATTAACAATTAAATAATATTTATTATTAGCTAACAAATATTTATTAATAAATTTTATTTTATGGATGAACTAAATATTTATCAAGTCGTACGATACATTTGAAAATTATTCATTAAGCATTAGTTAAGTAACTTGTATCAAATATCGATGAATTTTCGTATCAATATTTTTATCAACTTTTAAATATCTGTTATTTTATACAGGGTGGTCCAACGAAAAGTTTGCATCTAGCTTTTTTCTTTTTTTTTGTAATTAAATTCAAAAATGCTCGGATACGTCGATTTTGCTTTTGAGGGGGACACATTTTAAACACATTTTAAAGAGGGGTCGACTGATACATCATTTGAAAGGGCACAAAATTGTCTTTCTAATGATACCTTATTTGTTGAATTTTACTAAAACAGTTAATACGAAAACGGCTTTAAAGATATTAAGCCGATAATTTTGGTATTAGTGAAAAATACAAAAATGTTTCAATTATTATGAGTGAAAACAACTGCAATCGTTAGTACATTCCAATGTTTATTATTTTTAACATGCTTTATAAGAAAAATAAACTAGTCGTTAAATTGATTTATTAAAACCTTACATTAACAAATGTTGAAAATTGATTCTATACTATAATACAGATTTAGTTAAAATGGACTCGGGCTTCGTGGCAAAGCATTTATTTCTTAAGTATCCCCAAAGAAAAAAGTTTGAAGGCGATAAATCCGGTGACTTGGCAGGCCATTCAATTGGACCCCTCCTTCCAATCCACCGTCTAGGAAACCGGTCATCTAAGAACTGTCTTACAGGAGCCACATAGTGCGGAGATACTCCATCTTGCTGAAAATGAAGCCGATCTGCAGTATGATTTTGGTCATCTTCAATTATTTGTGTTATTAAAGGATCAATTGTTCTGGAATGGAATAAATCATTTTGTGCCGCGAAATTAAAATAACTTGAAAAGCAACCAAAATTTTTCAATGAAGAAACTGAAATAAACTGTAAATTCTTTTCCTACACGTTTCCTGCAGTTTTCATTTCACCAAAAAAAAACGGAAACTATCAGTGAGGAATTTAGTTCTGATAAATAATGTCGTGTTTTTGAAAACCCATTTGTAGTTGTTTTCGCTCGTAATAATTAAAACTTATTTGTATTTTTCGTTAATACCAAAATTATCGGCTTAATGTATTTAAAGCCGTTTTCGCATTAACTGTTTTAGTAAAATTCAACAAATAGGTATCATTAGAAAGACAATTTTGTGCCCTTTGAAATAATATATCAGTCCCTCTTTCTATTTGAAATTTCAGGGTTGTTACTCACCCCCGCTAGTGGGTTAAAGGCGCAGATCGAATAATATATTTAAAATGTACCCCCCTCAAAAGCATAATTACAAAAAAAGAGAAAAACTAGGTTCAAACTTTCCGTTGGATCACCCTGTATACTATTTAGTGGTTTGATGAGGAAGATGTCCTCATAACGATGGTTTATACAAAGTAGATATCCCAATAATTAATAATTTAATAATAATTTAGCTAAAACCACCATTTGAGTCTTATTGTTAAATACTTAATACCAAAAATTCGGGGGTGAGTAAATAACGTAAAAATAATGCTGTCACACAAAAAAAATTTTTTCATACGACCCCTAATTTCTGAGTTGTAGACCTTTAGAGAATATACCTGCATTTGATGTAAGATTTGGCTTCTGGTAACTCTTCAGAAGCCATTGCAGAAACTTTCTCGTTGGTCACACATTTCTTAAAATATCTCAAAGTACATACAAAGTATTCAATTTTTTCAAGCACAATAGCCATGAAATTTCTAGGTCTAGAATAAGCGTATAACCTCAAACATATTTTTTTTGTATTTAATATGTTTATTCAACATCTTTTATCTGGTTTAATTTACTGTTTATAACGTTAACAATATTCTTCCAAAGGTTCAAAGGGCAAGCATCTATTCAGTGGCTAATGCCTTCGGTGATGGTCTAGCGAAGTAACAATGATCAAAGCGACGTTGCCACGTTGTTTAAAGAATAATTTCTTATAAAAATATAACATTTGAGGCGTAAACAGTAGGTACTTACTGTCGTTTCTCTTTTCCTCTTCATTTACAGATGTCAAAGATTTGTTTATACCTTTGAATGTAGCGAAACTACCAATTGCGTTTTCGATGGCGTTTTGAGCTTTTTGTACACCTAATTTGAAGCCTTCGTGATCTGGTCTAACGTGCAATCCCCTATGATAAAACACCAAACTCAATTCAAAATCTCCCAAATAATATAAAGCTTCGGCTTTTTGGTAAATAGCTTTAATGAAGTTCTTGTCGATTTTTAAAGCCAGTTCCGCGTCTTCCAACGCGTTTTTTGGTTGACCAAGTAGAATGTAGCACTTACTTCTTGCGACAAGAGCGTTCTTTTCGTTGGGATTTAATTCTAAAGCCTGAAAATAATTGAACTAACAAGTTAACACGTTGACAGACAAACTCGATAGGATACATATACGACATGGCAGCTGATACACGTGGTCAATACTTTTAAGGTACACAACGTAAAGTAAAAAAAAATGGATGGATTTAAATTTGGAGCCTAAAGCGTGGGCAGACAATCCCTTCATGGTATCCGAAACCTTCTGTAGTTTCAGCTACAGAACAATGGGAAAAGTGCACTGGAAAAGAAGGTAGTTAGGATGAAAACCAATTATTGGGACAACCTGCAGTGGCTGGGACAGGTAAAGACTGTTCTGGAAAACTATAACCAGAGTATATCTGTTGAATGTATCAATCTAAGTAAGAATAATCTACGTTTACTAATAGGGGTTCTGTCGCCTCAACAAACACCTGAAGATTCTAGACCTAGCAGATAATGCGACATGCAGGTTTTGTTGCACAAAGGACAAGATCTAAATCCACATTCTCTCGAAGTGTGAAGCACTAAGAAACGCCAGAGAAATACTCCTGGCTGCGTATGAAATAGAAGACGAAGTTTCTTTGCGATTAAAGCCATCCAACATTTTCGACTTTTTAAAAAGAGTGGAATTGATGAATCAGTTGGAAAGACTGGGTTCTCAGGTATCAAGTATCATGGAGCTCTTGCAATCTAATTTTTTTCGAAACTGGTTGAGCGAAGTAACATTGGGTTGTACATTAGGATGTTCAGAGAAGCTTTAAAAGTGAAAAAAAAAACAAGATAAAGCAACAAACATTGTGAAAACCAAATTTATTTTTATAGTAAAAGAAACCTATTATTATAGGTTTTATCACATTTGATTGTTCCAAATTAGAAGGTTATTGCATTCAGAAAGGTCATATTCATTCAGTTCGCCGCTAATATTGGCATTGTTTGGTACTACGAGAGTTACTAGTTAAGTTTTGTGATTGACAAATCAAAAAAATAAAGATGACCCACCGTTCAAATAGTTATTTGTATGTCAAGGACTGAAAGTGCTACTTTGTTGGACGAGTCTGAAAATTGAGCAACAGACGAGCCCAACAATTTCAGACGCGGCGTACACAACATTTTTTCGACGACGCATAAGAATATAACAAGAAATCTATTATATTTTTTCTGGTTTAGCGATAGGCAAATGAAAAAATATATCGATAAATATCGATACGATATTTATCGATATCGATTTATGCAGAATAGAAAATATCGATATTTTGATTTATCGATATTTTTATTTCTAAAAAATTATCAAATTATTCGAACGTTAAAAAATATGAACACACATTTAATTTTTTCAGTTTTATTTATTAATTAAGTCTTTCAGCCTGTCAGGCTTCCTCTGTATCAAATATTTTAAAGCTATTTCATATGGAACTGGTGTGAAATGGCGACGATTCACCCAAAATTCTATCGGGTTTGATTTTCGCTCGATTAATGGTTGGTCAAAATATTCGATAATAATTTCTACTCTATTTGAACTAAGTGTTATTAATATTTCATGCCTACACCAAATAGTCGACGAACTAGCTTCTTGTGATGCTTGAGCTGATCTTAGATCTGGAGATTGTTGTCCTCTTGGCTATGCTCTGAGCTATCTCATTGCTGAGTCTTGAAATAACACTAGAGACACCAATTGGAAACATGAAATGAAGATGTTTAAACCGTGGATCTAATATAGTCGCCCCCGAGAGAAAAGAATTTTTTTTCTCAAGGGGAACGAGTTTTTCTTCGACTTTTTGAGTAATACCTCTAACAATTTCTCCTAGAGTGATCGATGATAGTGTTGATTGATTAGTAACTTGATGAAGTAAAGGCCTAAGAGGAGTAGTAAGGTCTCGAATTACTTTAAGCTGCGAAGTTGACACCATATCAGGCGTATTCTTGTTAGTTTGGCTTTTAGTGACTAAAATTTTAGATATAATTTCCGACAATTTAACAAACTGTTCCAGTATATCTAAGCACGAGTTCCATCTAGTACTGACTGCCTGAGTTAATGTCAAAACTTCGCGTTATTTTTTGCCTGAAGCTTGTTGTTCCGCTCTGAAGCATTTACAGATTGTTTAAAAATGTAAAAATACTTTTAACGTGACCATAAGTGCTGAAAATGCGGGAATTTCCTTCAGTACCCCATCAACAATCAAGGTTCAAACAATGAGCTAAACAGGTAAAATATTACGATATTAAGTGGAATACAAAATTAGTATAAAATATTATGAAGGTCTTAAAAAAATATAGATTTTGAAACTCGAAAATAAATATCGACTATCGATAATTCAAGATAAAAAAATCGATTATTTTTCGAAAAATATCGATTGTTTAATATATCCATATTGTATGCCCTGGTTAAAGTTTTTGATTTTTTGCAGTGTACCCTTTGTAATTGATGATGTTTTATTTTTCATCATCATTAATTGTTATTCATTAATTTAGACAAAACTTCGGATACAACAAATAATTTCAGAAAATTAAAAATTTAAGGTTATGCATAATCATCGAAGTGAAACTGTCAACTGTCAACATTGAAGTGGCTAGAGTCACATTTAATGAAGTTAAAGTTGTCTACTCCAGAACGTCCCGAAAGTGTTTTGCAGTACGGAACTGTCACTTTCACTACATGGAACACTCAAAACGCAACTTTCTCTATGCAAACGAACAACTTTCATTTGGCGTCGTCTAAAAAACGTTTTTGATTGAACTGATGAGTGACAGCTCACACTATCGTGATGGAAGATGGTTCATCTTCTACGACTGGTTTGACTGATTTTTGCAAAAACTTCTGGTGTACCATTCAGATGTGACAATTCTACGTTGTTCTAATGGAAAGATGTCGAAATGTTCAGTTATTTCGAAAACATAGACAACCATTTGTTTCGTTGGCGAACAACTTTTGTTAGATTCGGCTTGAAAGACCCATACAGTCGATTATTGTTTTGTTTTGGATTCATATGCATGATTCGTCGCCTGTCACTACCTTTTGAGGCACTCAAAACTTAAATAGTAGACATTTTCCTTTTTATTTTTCAGTGGTATGTTCCGAGTTGTTTATACAAGTCATTAATCTCTTCATTATCACTGTTGTCGTAGTCCATGGTGCATTGGTGTATTCAAATTTTAAAACTGACGTTATATAAAACGCTGCTTTGAATAGAACATCTCGTGAGTAAAATAACATTTTTTACAATAACATTCATTATATTTTAATTCAACTATGATCAAAAATAAAAAATATAAAACGCTCTCATTGGTTAAAATCTTCGTTTTTGATTGGTCTAGAGGTGCGTCATTCGATTCTTGATTTAATCGAATGACTTTCGAAAGTCAATATTTCGTTGATTTACGCGGAGTTAGAAGTTAAGCGACGATATCAAAAAAACGTGAGAAACTAAATAGCTGATATAAAAAAGAATTGTCCACGTGATTCAGTCAGAATATGTCAGAACCAATGTCAAAACTATTCTCAAATAAAAGATTACCAAAAACATTTGTCATTTCGTCACAAATTCTTTCAAATATGCACGTTTTTTTAAAAATATGTCTTCATTTATCACCAAATTCAGTTTGGTTATCTTATTATGGTTTCTATTCAAGATATGGCAACACTAATATGAATACGTCAAATCTGACATTGTCATCAGAACGGGTTGTCATTTGAGTTGTTCACAGATGAAGCTGGTATACCAGAAATCATCGATGCTGTGCGTAAACTTATATTGACATATATCGTCATGTGATATACCGTGAGATTGAAGCATATTTAGCTATAAAAAAATATTTATTAGCGTTGGATTCCGCATAATTTGACAATCGCTCAAGAAAAGTTCGTGTCAATTGGTACAAGGAACAAATTCAATCTCGGTGCTTCAAAACCCGTCAATAAGATCATGACAGGTGACGAATCTATGCATATGAAGCCGAAACTAAACAACAATCGACTGTATAAGTCTTTCAAGGCGAGCCAAATCCAACAAAAGAGAGCAGAAGACGAATCATTCTCCACCACGACAATGCGAGCTCTCACACTTCAAATAAAAACGTTTTTGAATAGTCAAAACATAGAATTTATTTCTATTTGTCTATTTCGAAACTTGAGTAGCAATCATATGTCAAGTTAGGTTAGGTTAGGTTAAAATGATCGCTGCCATTTTGTGAAACTTGCATGCATCTTAACCTAACCTAACCTAACTTAACATAGAATCGCCTAGTATATATCCAAGGATAGTTTTGCCGCAAAG
This sequence comes from Diorhabda sublineata, assembly GCF_026230105.1. Lineage (NCBI taxonomy): Eukaryota > Metazoa > Arthropoda > Insecta > Coleoptera > Chrysomelidae > Diorhabda > Diorhabda sublineata. The sequence goes on from NC_079483.1 coordinate 9,717,340, forward strand.
ATATTTGCTTAATTAGTCCATTAGGACCGTACTGTTTCACCTGCAATAAATCTACTATATATATCCATACAAAATAACCATAAACTAAATTAGTTTTAGCCTCGCATGTCTCAATTTCCGTAATATAAATTTGAAAGCATGCACGTTTTTAAAAACAGACAATATTGAAAAAAGAAATGATCGAGTTTGATCAATAATCGAGAAAATGCACTTTTTATTATTTATTGTATTTATTCTAGTTTCCATTTGTTAGTATTTCTTTGATTAAATTGTGGTTATAGTCAATCCAAAGTCAATATCTTCTACTACCATTGACGTACATATATTTTTTATAATTTTTAAAATTATGAAATAATTTTCTCTAAATAATTCTCATTAAACCAGTCAATCTGGAAAAAATTGTATGCTTAGCAAAAACGACCGAGAAGAATATGCTTTTCTTGGGATCTTGTAATACGAGGGTATGCGTAAATGTAAAACATTTAATCAGACCAATTAATGTCTTGATATCAGTACCAAAAGTGTAAATGCAGGCTATTTTAATACAAAAGAAATTAGTTAAAGACATAGATGATAAAATAATATATGTGGGGAGAAGAAGATAAATATAAATAAAGATAGAACAAAAAATAGAGAGAGAAAAAATGTAGAGAAAGGCAGAGCAGTACAGAGAGAGACAAACAGAAAATTAGGAAAATACATATAGAAAGAGAGGGAGAGAGATACAGAAAGGGTGGAGTAGAAAACAAATAATTTTTTTTATTTTCCTAATGTTTCTGTAATTAGTAGAATATTGTGGTATTATAAGAATTCAAAAATAGAAATCTAATCAATATAACAGCAAATTGGAATTTTTTTTAAATAATTAAAAAAATGTGTGATGGTATATAAATAGAGATAAAGAAATAGATAGACATAGAGATAGATAGAGATAGAATAGAAAATTAGATTGTGGAATAAAGAGAACCTTAAAGGCATAGTGAAGTAAACAAAGAGAGATATATTTTGATGTAAAGAGAGATGGATAGTCAGAGAGAGATATAAAAAGGAACAAAAAAGACAAAGAAATAGACAGAGAGGAGGACTATAGAAATATATCGAGGAATAATCAAAGGGAGAGAAAGACAGACATAAGTAATGGAATATATTTAGGTAGAGAGAGTGAAACAGAGGAAACGGGGAGAATCCTTGACATGTTTTTTCTTAGAACAAGAATGTATGCGAGTAGAACTGATGCCCAAATATGTCTCAATCTCACGGAATATTACAGGATGATCTTGCAATATGAGTTTACGTACAACACTAATGTGGCAAAATAGCCGATTTTGGACGTTCTTCACAAAATCAATCCTGCAGCTACGTTTGAATCGGAAAACCAGCAAAACACAGTAGGGTGCTTCATAACCCAAAAACGAAGCGAAGTCATCAATTTTTCACTTTCAACTTTTTGTTTTTCAAATTTTAATTCCCAGTTTTTGTTATAGATATATGTATAACCCTAATACATCTTTTATGAATGAGATTTTTTCCCAATAAAATCATATTATTTGTAAATTCCGAAATATCTAGTTGTTTGACGATTTATACAAAAATAAATAATGTCTGAGAGTATCTTGTACATTATTCACCTAACATCGGGTGCAGGGTATAGGCAACCATGATTAAACTTAAGTATACTGTGTTGTATAATACAAGTAACTTAATGTAAAGAACGATTAATGTTTAATACAAGAATTGATATTCGGGGTGAACGTACAATTGATTTAAAACAATTTATAGAAAATTATAGTTGTTATTTAGAAAAATATAAAATAACAAATAAAGATAAAGTACCCCTTCTTAACTGAAAAAGTGACTGGATAAAAGAGATGAATATTTCGCAAATACATGGATTGGTTATTATATCTTCAATAGAATATACACGGAAAAGTTGTGATGGTATGAAATCTTATTACTAAAGTTATTACTAAAAGCACAAATATTTGATTTTAAATCAATGAAAGTTAATTTTAGCGTATAGGCAACCACCATCAAGGTTACCAGAATATTTAGATTTGTTTTATTTATGGAGGGTACCCTCTATAGTTTTATTATTCAAATAAAGGAAGAAAAATTATGAGAAAAAAATAAAATACGGAATATACGGGGCTAATATCCTTGGCGTTACTTTTAATGGATGTAAAACAAATCAATAAGAAAGTACGGCTTTGTATGTGAAAAAAGAAAAAAAATGGAACAAATTCAAAATTATATATATTGTGCTTGTGATTTTTAAGTTTTATTTTTACTGGAAGTCCAAATATTTGATTTAAAACTAAACTTGAACATTATTGAGGAAAAATTAAGTGCAGTGTATAGGCAACCCCTATCATAGATGTATTTGGAGTTGTATAATACAAGGTTACCAAAACCTTCAGATTTTTTTTATTTATGGAGGGGCCCTCCATAGTTTTATTATTCAATTAAGTGAAAAAGAATTATATATAAAAGATGAAATACGAAGTATACGGGGTTAATATCCTTGCCACTACTTTTAATGGATGTAAAACAAATCGGTAAGAAAGTACAGCTCTATTTAGAAAAAAGGTAAAAAAACAAAATAAATTCAAAATTATATACATTGTGCTTGAGATTTTGAAGTTTTATTTTTACTAGAAGCACAAATATTTGATTTAAAACTAAACTTGAACAATATTCAACCAAAATCAAGTGCAGTGTATAGGCAACCACCATGATATCTACGTATTTCGATTTGTATAACACATGTAAACATAACCTTATGATTTGTTTATTTATTTAAATCATTGGGAAAATTTAGAAAACAACTAGGAGGAATAATTAAATACATTCTAGCTAAATTTATTAGAAAACTATGGAAATTACTTAGAATCATGCCGCTTGACATGATGCAATACACTGTGCAATCTAATATTTCGTGATAAAAAACATTTCTAGGGAGGAATCCAGTTACTTTTGGTTTAACAACTAACTTATCCGCCAGGCTCCAAAACAAAGGCAACAGCAGATATACTTATTAACAGTGAACAACTTTTTCACTTCGTTACTTAGTTTTGTTATCATAATTTTTAAACCGCTCACAAAATAATGATTCAAATTGTAGGTAATATATTAACTTAATTCACTTATTGAATTTTTTTTAGTGACAGCCATTATTCAATGACAAGAAACACGCGACGTGCAATATTCATCTATGGAATATTTTCACCTCGTAAGAAATTGCATGCACGTTGTCTTGCACCATGTCAAGCGGCCTTAAAAAACGAAAATAAAACTCGGCATTCTATAACTTATAAATTGACAGGGATAAGAAAATGTATCATATATGTAATATTCCTGTATGGACAGTTAGTATGGAAAAAAACGTCCCTACGTTACGGTGCCGACAATATTCGTTTTTCCTCTCCTTCGAGACACTTTATATATACTACGCATGCTTGAGATTGCGCAGAACCGAACTGGAACCTCGGAGGATAGAGAAATCGTTGCCATTCTGTCTTCCTTAGTCGGAACAACTTTCCCAAAGAATAAAAAAAAAATAATTACTTGAATAAAATGGAAAAATTTTCAATAATCGATAAAGATAATTGAGAACAAACGATTTCTGAATCAAGATTAAATCGTTCCTTTATTATTTATTCAGAAATTAAACTGACAGGAACATTTCACGTGTCGTTGATTTCATTTTTAATATTTTTTTTGCATTAAATAATTTTGTTACTGAAGGGTGAATTCGCCAATATAAAATAGGACTTAGAAAGTGAATTTGTTAATTGAAACTTCTCTAAATTTCAATTTTAAATTCAATTTGTTCTACAATTGGATATAAAGGCGTTTTTCTGAAATACCGTACCCTCAATTGATGATACAAAAACTTTGTAAATAGAAGGATAAATTGGGCAAATCAATCTATATACTTTATTTATACACAATTAGGTTTCATATTAACAGAAAAAAATGTCAAACCTTAGAAATAAAGCCGATAGCAATCCGTATGTCTCCTCTGCACATCTCGTAATTTCCTAAAGCCAAAAACGTTCCGGGTTCCGCTTCTTCGGGAATTTGTAGAGCTTTCGAACGATCTTGTTTTCTTTTCAATCTCAAAGAATGTTTGATATCTTTAGAACCAAGATTCACGGCCGCTGCACGATCTTTATCACAATAAATTTCTTCATATTTCGGACCGTTGCGTCGCCTTCTTCTTCTACCTTTCTTCTTTGATTCTTCCACGAATTGTTTCGATAACTTTTTCGTTGTTTCGTCAGGTATTGTCTGTTTGCTTTTCGTGTCTGTTTCTAGAGGTGAATAGCTTCATTGATCGGTACAATTTTTCAAAAAAATGTGATGAAATATAATTTAATGATGTGATATTTTGACTTAATTAAAAATAGCAAAGAATTAAAAGTATGACTAAAGTGGAGAAACTTCAAACAACACACTTAAAAGAAGAGAGCTATGAAATAATAATAAAATTAAAGGAAGACAATATGTTGACAAAGGCCACCAGGATAAAGCACGAAATGAAGAAGTAGACAACACTCTCCGAGCAGAACCCTCACGAGATACCATATTAATAACGAATTGAACGAATCGCTAAAGAATCAAATGGAGTCTTTCTGAAGAAACACTACAAGCCTAAGTTTGAAGAACTTCTCGTGTTGCCTAGAAAAGACATGAAGTAGCTGATCTCTTGACAGGCCACTTCCTCAACAAGACTATGGGCATGGCAGAGGACGATAACTGCAGATTCTGCGAGCAAGCCATGGAAAATTGCCTTCCCATTTCGCTACAATGCTTAAGTTCCTTGAAGGAGTTGTACCAGCACTTGGGGAAGTGGGATATAAAAACCCCAACTCCTTTGGGTGGACTTTGGAAGTAAAACTATAATTTTTAGTACAAAATATCTTCTAGATATAGGTGCTGAGTTGCTGTGAAGACTATGGGCATGGCAGAGGACGATAACTGCAGATTCTGTGAGCAAGCCATGGAAAATTCCCTTCCCATTTCGCTACAATGCTTAAGTTCCTTGAAGGAGTTGTACCAGCACTTGGGGAAGTGGGATATAAAAACCCCAACTCCTTTGGGTGGACTTTGGAAGTAGAACTATAATTTGTAGTACAAAATATCTTCTAGATATAGGTGCTGAGTTGCTGTGAAGACTATGGGCATGGCAGAGGACGATAACTGCAGATTCTGCGAGCAAGCCATGGAAAATTCCCTTCCCATTTCGCTACAATGCTTAAGTTCCTTGAAGGAGTTGTACCAGCACTTGGGGAAGTGGGATATAAAAACCCCAACTCCTTTGGGTGGACTTTGGAAGTAAAACTATAATTTTTAGTACAAAATATCTTCTAGATATAGGTGCTGAGTTGCTGTGAAGACTATGGGCATGGCAGAGGACGATAACTGCAGATTCTGCGAGCAAGCCATGGAAAATTTCCTTCCCATTTCGCTACAATGCTTAAGTTTCTTGAAGGAGTTGTACCAGCACTTGGGGAAGTGGGATATAAAAACCCCAACTCCTTTGGGTGGACTTTGGAAGTAGAACTATAATTTGTAGTACAAAATATCTTCTAGATATAGGTGCTGAGTTGCTGTGAAGACTATGGGCATGGCAGAGGACGATAACTGCAGATTCTGCGAGCAAGCCATGGAAAATTTCCTTCCCATTTCGCTACAATGCTTAAGTTCCTTGAAGGAGTTGTACCAGCACTTGGGGAAGTGGGATATAAAAACCCCAACTCCTTTGGGTGGACTTTGGAAGTAGAACTATAATTTGTAGTACAAAATATCTTCTAGATATAGGTGCTGAGTTGCTGTGAAGACTATGGGCATGGCAGAGGACGATAACTGCAGATTCTGCGAGCAAGCCATGGAAAATTTCCTTCCCATTTCGCTACAATGCTTAAGTTCCTTGAAGGAGTTGTACCAGCACTTGGGGAAGTGGGATATAAAAACCCCAACTCCTTTGGGTGGACTTTGGAAGTAGAACTATAATTTGTAGTACAAAATATCTTCTAGATATAGGTGCTGAGTTGCTGTGAAGACTATGGGCATGGCAGAGGACGATAACTGCAGATTCTGCGAGCAAGCCATGGAAAATTTCCTTCCCATTTCGCTACAATGCTTAAGTTCCTTGAAGGAGTTGTACCAGCACTTGGGGAAGTGGGATATAAAAACCCCAACTCCTTTGGGTGGACTTTGGAAGTAGAACTATAATTTGTAGTACAAAATATCTTCTAGATATAGGTGCTGAGTTGCTGTGAAGACTATGGGCATGGCAGAGGACGATAACTGCAGATTCTGCGAGCAAGCCATGGAAAATTGCCTTCCCATTTCGCTACAATGCTTAAGTTCCTTGAAGGAGTTGTACCAGCACTTGGGGAAGTGGGATATAAAAACCCCAACTCCTTTGGGTGGACTTTGGAAGTAAAACTATAATTTTTAGTACAAAATATCTTCTAGATATAGGTGCTGAGTTGCTGTGAAGACTATGGGCATGGCAGAGGACGATAACTGCAGATTCTGTGAGCAAGCCATGGAAAATTCCCTTCCCATTTCGCTACAATGCTTAAGTTCCTTGAAGGAGTTGTACCAGCACTTGGGGAAGTGGGATATAAAAACCCCAACTCCTTTGGGTGGACTTTGGAAGTAGAACTATAATTTGTAGTACAAAATATCTTCTAGATATAGGTGCTGAGTTGCTGTGAAGACTATGGGCATGGCAGAGGACGATAACTGCAGATTCTGCGAGCAAGCCATGGAAAATTTCCTTCCCATTTCGCTACAATGCTTAAGTTCCTTGAAGGAGTTGTACCAGCACTTGGGGAAGTGGGATATAAAAACCCCAACTCCTTTGGGTGGACTTTGGAAGTAGAACTATAATTTGTAGTACAAAATATCTTCTAGATATAGGTGCTGAGTTGCTGTGAAGACTATGGGCATGGCAGAGGACGATAACTGCAGATTCTGCGAGCAAGCCATGGAAAATTTCCTTCCCATTTCGCTACAATGCTTAAGTTCCTTGAAGGAGTTGTACCAGCACTTGGGGAAGTGGGATATAAAAACCCCAACTCCTTTGGGTGGACTTTGGAAGTAGAACTATAATTTGTAGTACAAAATATCTTCTAGATATAGGTGCTGAGTTGCTGTGAAGACTATGGGCATGGCAGAGGACGATAACTGCAGATTCTGCGAGCAAGCCATGGAAAATTTCCTTCCCATTTCGCTACAATGCTTAAGTTCCTTGAAGGAGTTGTACCAGCACTTGGGGAAGTGGGATATAAAAACCCCAACTCCTTTGGGTGGACTTTGGAAGTAAAACTATAATTTTTAGTACAAAATATCTTCTAGATATAGGTGCTGAGTTGCTGTGAAGACTATGGGCATGGCAGAGGACGATAACTGCAGATTCTGTGAGCAAGCCATGGAAAATTCCCTTCCCATTTCGCTACAATGCTTAAGTTCCTTGAAGGAGTTGTACCAGCACTTGGGGAAGTGGGATATAAAAACCCCAACTCCTTTGGGTGGACTTTGGAAGTAGAACTATAATTTGTAGTACAAAATATCTTCTAGATATAGGTGCTGAGTTGCTGTGAAGACTATGGGCATGGCAGAGGACGATAACTGCAGATTCTGCGAGCAAGCCATGGAAAATTTCCTTCCCATTTCGCTACAATGCTTAAGTTCCTTGAAGGAGTTGTACCAGCACTTGGGGAAGTGGGATATAAAAACCCCAACTCCTTTGGGTGGACTTTGGAAGTAGAACTATAATTTGTAGTACAAAATATCTTCTAGATATAGGTGCTGAGTTGCTGTGAAGACTATGGGCATGGCAGAGGACGATAACTGCAGATTCTGTGAGCAAGCCATGGAAAATTCCCTTCCCATTTCGCTACAATGCTTAAGTTCCTTGAAGGAGTTGTACCAGCACTTGGGGAAGTGGGATATAAAAACCCCAACTCCTTTGGGTGGACTTTGGAAGTAGAACTATAATTTGTAGTACAAAATATCTTCTAGATATAGGTGCTGAGTTGCTGTGAACAATCTACTGTGAATCCAGAGTGTTATATGCAGATATTAAACGACTTCCCGTGTTTTAACTGCGAAACTTTAATGGTTATAACCAAGGAACTTGGTTCCAGCTGAACGGAGCAACTTGAGATACGTCCAATAGATCTCTACCACTAGTGAAATGTTCCCAGGTAATTTGATCTCTCGGGAGAGGTGACATGTGTTGGCTTTCACGCAGTGTCCCGATTTAACATCAATGGACTTTTCCCCGAGGGGTTATGTCAATCTAAAGTTTATTCTAACAAACCGTAACTGAATTTTTTTCAATAAACTATTTTTCTAAATGCAAACTTTATTTTAAAATAGCTTGAGCCAATAGGAAGAAAACGATGGGTTTAAGTAATAGCGAAGACGCTGTAGTAGCAAAGAACAAAAATATCGAAATCAATAATGAAAGAAGGCACAAAAGTATGCCTAAAAGTTAATATTGAGTACGCGAAGTATATGAAACGTAGAGAGAAAAGGCAAAATAAAAAGTGGAAAATGTGGTAAAGCTCCAGTATCTATGTGTAATAATAATGAACGATGTAGATATAACACAAGTAGTAAGAGAGAAGATACAAACAGCGAATAGAAAACGTATAATATACAAAACAACAATAAAGCCCATCATGATTTATGTTCCAGAAACTATGACTACGACAAAGACTGGATTGAAATCGTGCTAAGAAAATGACGTAAGTAGAAGAACAAATTAAGAAATAGAAAAAGAGAATTTTGGTGAATTTGGTGGAATAAACGCAGGGCGAGAAAGGAAAATCATGGTCGTGATGATTAGATGAGGTTTGGAAAGAATATGAGTGAGAAAACTGGAACCAAATGGCTATGGATAGACAGAAATGGAGAGGGATTGTTAACGAGCTGAAGATATACCACAACGTATAACTGGGAACTACCCAACAAATATAATAAAATTTTGTTGTTGAGGTTACCTCAAAAACGTAAAGTTTGTATTGGAAATGTTAGTGTTTTAAGGAGTAGGAATATTAATAGCAACCTTCATGATTCTACGGTATCTGACGTGCCTCAAGACTTCGTTTATTACAATTTCGTCGAATTCTATTTCTGATTTAATAACATTTAAACCACTAATGTTTCCAACTACGCAATTAATTCATATCGAAATCACCTGATGTACTGATGAAACGGAATTTTCCATGCGCCTTTGCATGCAAGTTTGGAATTGTTAATTCCACATATGCCAATCCTTTATAATTGATTTGCGATTGAAGAGGATTTGCATGCTATAAACGCATTCTATTAACTTTACGTAAACTATTTATCGTTCAAATTCTTATAGACACAATTCGTTTTAGACATTTCTAGTTATTTGAGGGTAATTAATTTACATTCATTTATACCCGCTGTTTTAGCTTCTCAGAATTTACCGGTTTGTCTTAGAATTGTTTGTTTTCAAGTACTCATATGAGAAGAAGTACAAAGAATTGAGATCTAGAAATTTAGGTGGCTTTTCGATAGTTCCAGTAGCTTCTCAACGTTGTTTTGGAATGAAAGTAGCCAAAAAGGCTATTTAGAGGTAACTTATCCACGCTAAAGTTACGTTTAGATCCTCCGTACGTAATAGACATCTAAAAAAATGGTTTAATCCACCTCCGACAGCAAAGCTATGAGATCATTGCCTTGTAACTTTTTTTATTAATTAAGGTATTTTAACTGTACAAATCCTCGAGGAAGTAGCGTCAAAAAGCATCACATATATACATAGTCCAAATAAGGAAGACCTCAAAGAATGTCCTAAGACGTCGTCAGATTTCTTTGTTGCTGACTTTCCTTACTGCTTCTAAGCTTTTATTGGAAGTATCTAAATATCCCCTTCTTTTCATTGGGGTAGTAGAAAAAACACTCATAGTAGATTTATTACCACTAAAAATTACTTTAAAGCTATGAAGTTATACAAACAACAAATCCTGCTAATCTTCATGGATTGTTAGATACTTCAAAAGGTGGCGACTCCTCTTACATTATTATTTTTCTTTTTGATGACTCCACTGCTAGTCATGGTCAAATTTTTCCGATCGAACTCTATATCTTGGTCCTGATGTATCAAGAAACTTACATTGGATGTCTCAAGCTGATCTTCTGATGGAGAATCTTCCGGTTATTCTCGACAATGCACCCCAATGCTTTAGATACGTATGAAGCTGTACAAACAACAAATCCTGCTAATCTTCATGGATTGTTAGATACTTCAAAAGGTGGCGACTCCTCTTACATTATTATTTTTCTTTTTGATGACTCCACTGCTAGTCATGGTCAAATTTTTCCGATCGAACTCTATATCTTGGTCCTGATGTATCAAGAAACTTACATTGGATGTCTCAAGCTGATCTTCTGATGGAGAATCTTCCGGTTATTCTCGACAATGCATCCCAATGCTTTAGATACGTATGAAGCTGTACAAACAACAAATCCTGCTAATCTTCATGGATTGTTAGATACTTCAAAAGGTGGCGACTCCTCTTACATTATTATTTTTCTTTTTGATGACTCCACTGCTAGTCATGGTCAAATTTTTCCGATCGAACTCTATATCTTGGTCCTGATGTATCAAGAAACTTACATTGGATGTCTCAAGCTGATCTTCTGATGGAGAATCTTCCGGTTATTCTCGACAATGCACCCCAATGCTTTAGATACGTATGAAGCTGTACAAACAACAAATCCTGCTAATCTTCATGGATTGTTAGATACTTCAAAATGTGGTGACTCCTCTTACATTATTATTTTTCTTTTTGATGACTCCACTGCTAGTCATGGTCAAATTTTTCCGATCGAACTCTATATCTTGGTCCTGATGTATCAAGAAACTTACATTGGATGTCTCAAGCTGATCTTCTGATGGAGAATCTTCCGGTTATTCTCGACAATGCACCCCAATGCTTTAGATACGTATGAAGCTGTACAAACAACAAATCCTGCTAATCTTCATGGATTGTTAGATACTTCAAAAGGTGGCGACTCCTCTTACATTATTATTTTTCTTTTTGATGACTCCACTGCTAGTCATGGTCAAATTTTTCCGATCGAACTCTATATCTTGGTCCTGATGTATCAAGAAACTTACATTGGATGTCTCAAGCTGATCTTCTGATGGAGAATCTTCCGGTTATTCTCGACAATGCATCCCAATGCTTTAGATACGTATGAAGCTGTACAAACAACAAATCCTGCTAATCTTCATGGATTGTTAGATACTTCAAAAGGTGGCGACTCCTCTTACATTATTATTTTTCTTTTTGATGACTCCACTGCTAGTCATGGTCAAATTTTTCCGATCGAACTCTATATCTTGGTCCTGATGTATCAAGAAACTTACATTGGATGTCTCAAGCTGATCTTCTGATGGAGAATCTTCCGGTTATTCTCGACAATGCACCCCAATGCTTTAGATACGTATGAAGCTGTACAAACAACAAATCCTGCTAATCTTCATGGATTGTTAGATACTTCAAAATGTGGTGACTCCTCTTACATTATTATTTTTCTTTTTGATGACTCCACTGCTAGTCATGGTCAAATTTTTCCGATCGAACTCTATATCTTGGTCCTGATGTATCAAGAAACTTACATTGGATGTCTCAAGCTGATCTTCTGATGGAGAATCTTCCGGTTATTCTCGACAATGCACCCCAATGCTTTAGATACGTATGAAGTTATACAAACAACAAATCCTGCTAATCTTCATGGATTGTTAGATACTTCAAAAGGTGGCGACTCCTCTTACATTATTATTTTTCTTTTTGATGACTCCACTGCTAGTCATGGTCAAATTTTTCCGATCGAACTCTATATCTTGGTCCTGATGTATCAAGAAACGTTCAATGGATGTCTCAAGCTGATCTTCTGATGGAGAATCTTCCGGTTATTCATGACAATACACCCCAACGCTATAGATACGTACAGTCTGATGTGAATAAGGATGATCCAGCTTACACTTCAGCTCCACCTTGGACTTTTTTTAATGACTCCTATCAGTCGTTCTCTTGTTTCCCTTATTTTGTCAGGTAAGTATTAGATATGGTCCTTGAACGTCAGTTTTTGGTCCAGGAAACTTTTAACTTTTGGTCTTAGTAGTCTAGGTTATTTCTTCTTCTTCTCACGTTATCTTCACGTATATTCCTGTTCGATTTAAAATACCTTCTCAACATTCATGCTGATTCGTTTCTTTATAGACCAGTCGCCAATTTGGTTCATGGTTTCTTGAAGTCTTTAGTACTTCTGGTGGTGATGTCTGTTTCTTTTCTTTTAGCGGGCCATCAACTTGTAATTTGGGTAAAAACTGTCCTTGATTATTCTGTTTTTGGCGCTCCATTACTGCCTGAATCCGACCGATGGATTCTGTTTACTTTCTCGGTTATATCGCATAGATGAGGAGGATATGGAAGAACATGGAGAACCGCAGGTATGTGGAAAATTCAGTGTTGTACGCTATAGTGTGAGATAACATGGTGTTGAGGGTATAAATGGATAAACAGTTGTGTGTATGGTTATTGTTGTAAACTAAAAGGTGTTTCTGCAAAAAAATGACTAATTTGAATATTTGAGATTATAGTTAGAGCTATTGACGATGATTCAAGTACCAGAAACGCCTACTAGTAATAAATAAAGTTAGTGTTTGCATCAAAAGTACATTTCATCACAATTTTTTTATATAAAAAAGCGATAATATAATTTTACCTTCTGTTTTTTGAACTTCATCTTTTTCTTCGGCTTCGTTTTCTGATAAATCATTTTCTGTAACGTTGACTCTAACGAAACTTTGTAATAGTTCCGTTTCACGTGTTATACTCAATCGTTTTTCAGCATAAGTTTTCATAAATTCGCTCATGATTACTACTAACGAATTTAATAAAGAAAACCAACGGTCAACGCGAAATTTTTTCAATTTTTAGAGCACAAAGTAATGGGAATTTTACTGCGAAAATAACACTTTATACGTTACTATGGTTACGAAAAAGGTGTAATCAATGTGTGAAAAGTATAACGCCTTCGAGTGTAAGAGCCTCGCCAGTCAATAGTAGCTAATCTGGCTGTAGAGAAAGATACGGGGTACGATCATTTATTCTATTCCCTTTTGACTAGATTCATTTTGAGTAATCATTATCCCCTTCTTCAAAGTTTGTATTTTTATCTCATTTTCTTATATTTAATTCGTTTGATCTTTATTTTGGTACGGAACAAATTTACAGTATCGTCTTGAAGCCAGGAGCGGACTACTAACAATGGTTATTGATTTGATGACGTCAATTGAATGGATTTTTTGAGGTTATCTCAAAAATTAAGTGTACGCATTACTTGCGTAAAGAAGACGAGATTTGATAGACAGAATTGTGTTAGACTTAGAAAGTGCGTGGAGCTCATATCGAATATTCAAAAGATCGAAGTAAATTTTTATTGTTTATTATAGATTAGTTATCGATTAATGTTTTATAACTTGTATTTTTGCGAAAATTGTATTATTGAGATGATAAATATTAACCAAACGGCTCATTTCATCAAGATTAAATTACTTACTTGCTGTATAAAGTTCCATACAACAATTATGTAAACTGATCTGTCATTAACCAATAATTACATTTGGTTATGACTAGTTTACAATAATTTGTTGTTTGTTTTCAATTCTGACTAAATTCTAATCATAACTAAGTAGCGAAGAATGAAATAAGAGAATAAATATATAAAATGATAATTTGAAACACATTGAAAAATTAATCTTCTTCAAACTGAGGGGGGTCATACAAAAATGATGCGCACGCCTAGCACTAGCCTTTTGACTTTTTAGACTTAGTTTTTTGTCAAATGCATATAGGTATAGGAAACTATACATGAATTTGCCTTATTTTTTACCCCTGAATGCATCAAAATAGAAAAACCGGGTGGTTCTATTTAAAAAAATAAAGAAATTTGATATTTATGACGTTAAACTTTGAGCAATTTTTATACACACCCTGTATAAAATTAAAAAATTTTCAACTTAGATTCAAATACGTGTGACCTTGTTAAAAGCTATTGAATAGAAACCATTTTCATATCTTTAAGGGTATCTTTTTAAAAAAATAATTTATAAGGGTCTGCAAAGATCAAATTTTTTACAAAAAAATTAATAACTCAAAAAGTATGCATTTTTCGAAAAAAGTTTTCAGACAAAAGTATACTAAAATTTGACGTAGACTTCAAAAATTTATTAATATACAGGGCGTTCAATTTGAAATAACAAAGTTACAGTCAAATTTTAGTAGAACCGTCTTTGTAAATATTTTAGTTGAAAAGATCGTATCCGAAAACCCAAACGCAGAAGTTTTCATCATTTTACTAAAGTATTTTGCTATTTACAGATACTTTTAACTGTATAGATAAAGATATAGTATTAATAAAACTACATTCTGTAATTGTTATCCACATACTTCAATTTTAAAATTCATAGAGCTTTTATTACATCGGTGCACAATTTCGACAAATAATCGTTATCTATTTGGTTCCATTCGTTGTTCTGGATATTCCAAACATGTAAAGGACATTGCTTTCTAATTCCTTCCACAACAACTGAATCGGGCGATTATGGCGGTCAAATCATTTCTATAAGCACATTCTTCCTTTCTAATTTTTTTAAATATTCCAGGAATGCTTGGGATCGTTGTTATGCCTGAAGATAAATTTTCTTAAACAATCACCGAGTCCCCGCCGTGTTTCACAGTAGTTTACACGTCTATCTAATATCTGTTCTTCCTTTGATCTGCATACAAACAGACCCAGGGCTCAAACTTTGACTCCTTACTCCATAAAACTCTCTCCCACTCTTCATGCGTCCAATTTTTATGTTCTTTAGCCCACTGCGACTTCTTTATTTTCTTCTACGTCTTTGAAGAGGTTTCTTCACTGCCACACTTTCAAAAAGGCCAACTACTCCCAATTTCTTTCTCTCGAAGATTCTAGATTGATTGGTTTTTCCACATAAACCAAATAAAATTGCTGGATATGGTAAGAACAGTTGCTTTTTAGAAGCATTCTTTCCAAACCTTAAATTTTCAGTCAAAAACATCAAATAGCTCTTCATTATGGTCTAATTAATCGATGGTCAAATGGTAATGATTAATGAGAATGTCAAAATTAAAAAAAAATCAAAGTGTAGATTACTACGCAAACTAGTCGAAGGTGTTACATTACACATGTTCGACGGGTTTTTACTGTGATCAACAGCAACGCGGTGCAATATTTGAATGTGTACAGAAAACACCTTTCACTAAAAGCATGCGTAGGTCAAAGAGCTGGAATACACACTGTTGAACATCTAGAAAAGTACACCAGAAGGACTTCGTCAACGCTGTTGGCCGACACTGCGGATGCTATCAATTAAAACGGCACGGTGGATGGAAGGGTTCATTAGTGGCTGAAAAATATGTGGAAAAATCCGTCGAGAAAAAAAATAAAATAGCAAGAATGATATTTGAATGAAAATTTTGTACAAGTGTTAAACCAAAACCACACATCTTCCAGCATTATTGATATTAAAGAACTACATCCAGTAATTCCTATAATACATTTTTTTGGTAACAGTATATTTTTGATTTATAATTATTTCCAACGGGATTGGGAGAACTTAAGAGTACTGTAAAGTACAAAGATATCGTAAAGTGTCATTTTCCGGGCTCAAATTAGTACTGTAAAGTCGACTTTACAGTACAGTATGAAAAAATAGTATCCAAAACTTTTTCAATTACACTGAGGAAATAAAATGACTAATAGAGAATTATAAACATTTTATTTATTGAACAATATAATGTACTTAATGATATTTGCAATGTGAATATCAATTTTTTTCATTGTTATTCATTAATTTAGACAAAATTACGGATAAAACAAATAATTTCAGAAAATTGAAAATAAAACGTTATGCAAAATCATCGAAGTGAAACTGTCAACTGTCAACATTTAAGTTGTCTACTCTAGAGCGTCCCGAAAGTGTTTTGCAGTACGGAACTGTCACTTTCATTACATGGAACACTCAAAACGCAACTTTCGGTATGTAAATGAATACAGAACGAACAACTTTCATATGGCGTCGTATAAGAAAGCTATTGAATTATACTAAATGTAATGTAGATTGTTAATCATATAAATAAATAGATTATTTCAACAATTTTAAGGAAAAATCTGATCAGTTCTTACCTGATTGAACTCGTAGATAAATAAATGATCAATTAATATTATATTGCATTTGTAATTATATAATATCTAGTTTTACTCACTTTATTATATGAATCGATTGCTCTAGAAAGATTCCTCGCTTTGATGTGACTGTTGGCTTCTTCGAAATAAAGCTTCGACTCTTTCATCTGGTTGCTGAGCTTAATCATAGATTCAGTCCTTTGTCTTTTCCGTTGATCGCTCATCGTGGAAACGAAATCTCATAAATCTGAAGAATATTTGAAATCTTGCTACAGTTATTGTCCATTCCCTTAGTAAGCAAAGGAATGTACCCGATGAAAGTGATAAAAATAAATAAGGGAAATACGAATATTGACAAACAGAATATTTTTAGGGGTGATCCAAAAAATTAGTTCTAATTGTGTACTTTAGTTGTGTTGCAAAGTTACCAGATATTACCACAAAAAATATAGAGGGTGTCTCATAGATAATACAGGTTTCTAATGATACATTTTGGTTATTATATAATCATACAAAATAAAACTATTGTTTGGGCTTAGACGCAAAAAATTGTCGCACTGCATTTTCAACATCTCCTTTCGTTTCTAAATTTTTCCCTTGCAAAGAGCTTTCCCAACAATTATCGAATTTTCTGAACTAAGCTAAACTAAAATCTTAAACACTCATAAATGAAAGAAGCGACATTATATATCAAGTACCTTCTAATGATTGTGATGATATTTACATAGGACAAACATCTCAGTATTTAGAAAATAGATTAAGAGGTTATCAATACGATGAAAAAATAAAACTGTATTAATGATCTATGAAATGTTAAAAACCATATATTCAATTTTAGAATTCAAAAAATTTTAAACGGATGCGAATACAAGAAAAAGTGATTTTTAGAAATGGTTCACAAACATAGAAACGAGAAAGCTGTCAATGACACAAAATATTTAAACAATATAAGTAAAATTTCAAACTCTATTCTATAAATTTAAAGTCCAGTGACATACTGTGAGATTGAGGTATACTTGGGCATTAGTTCCATTTGCATACACATTTTCTAAAAACTAGCAGAAATATTGAAAGATTCCTTGAATTTTCCAAATTTCTTTAGAAATCGCTTGAATTTTCCAAAATTCTCAAATAATTCTGCACAAAAAGATCCAAATTTTCTAAAAACTAGCAAAAATGCTGAAAGATTGTTTGATTTTCCAAATTTCCTTAGAAATTGCTTGAATTTTTCAAAATTCTCAAACAATTCTGCACACAAAGATCCAAAATTGCTTAGAAATTTCTCAAATTTTCTGAAAACTAGCAAAAATGTTGAAAGATTGCTTGAATTTTCCAAATTTCTTTAGAAATCGCTTGAATTTTCCAAAATTCTCAAATAATTCTGCACAAAAAGATCCAAATTTTCTAAAAACTAGCAAAAATGCTGAAAGATTGTTTGATTTTCCAAATTTCCTTAGAAATTGCTTGAATTTTTCAAAATTCTCAAACAATTCTGCACACAAAGATCCAAAATTGCTTAGAAATTTCTCAAATTTTCTGAAAACTAGCAAAAATGTTGAAAGATTGCTTGAATTTTCCAAATTTCTTTAGAAATCGCTTGAATTTTCCAAAATTCTCAAATAATTCTGCACAAAAAGATCCAAATTTTCTAAAAACTAGCAAAAATGCTGAAAGATTGTTTGATTTTCCAAATTTCCTTAGAAATTGCTTGAATTTTTCAAAATTCTCAAACAATTCTGCACACAAAGATCCAAAATTGCTTAGAAATTTCTCAAATTTTCTGAAAACTAGCAAAAATGTTGAAAGATTGTTTTATTCTTCCAAATTTCGTTAGAAATCTCTTGAATGTTCCAAAATTCTCAAACAATTGTGCACGAAAACATCCAAAATTTCTTAGAAATTACTCAAATTTTTTAAAAACTAGCAAAAATGTTGAAAGATTGCATTAATCGTCCAAATTTCATTAGAAATCTCTTGAATGTTCCAAAATTCTCAAACAATTGTGCACGAAAACATCCAAAATTTCTTAGAAATTACTCAAAATTTTTAAAAACTAGCAAAAATGTTGAAAGATTGCTTTATTCTTCCAAATTTCGTTAGAAATCTCTTGAATGTTCCAAAATTCTCAAACAATTGTGCACGAAAACATCCAAAATTTCTTAGAAATTACTCAAAATTTTTAAAAACTAGCAAAAATGTTGAAAGATTGCTTTATTCTTCCAAATTTCGTTAGAAATCTCTTGAATGTTCCAAAATTCTCAAACAATTGTGCACGAAAACATCCAAAATTTCTTAGAAATTACTCAAAATTTTTAAAAACTAGCAAAAATGTTGAAAGATTGCTTTATTCTTCCAAATTTCGTTAGAAATCTCTTGAATGTTCCAAAATTCTCAAACAATTGTGCACGAAAACATCCAAAATTTCTTAGAAATTACTCAAAATTTTTAAAAACTAGCAAAAATGTTGAAAGATTGCTTTATTCTTCCAAATTTCGTTAGAAATCTCTTGAATGTTCCAAAATTCTCAAACAATTGTGCACGAAAACATCCAAAATTTCTTAGAAATTACTCAAAATTTTTAAAAACTAGCAAAAATGTTGAAAGATTGCTTTATTCTTCCAAATTTCGTTAGAAATCTCTTGAATGTTCCAAAATTCTCAAACAATTGTGCACGAAAACATCCAAAATTTCTTAGAAATTACTCAAAATTTTTAAAAACTAGCAAAAATGTTGAAAGATTGCTTTATTCTTCCAAATTTCGTTAGAAATCTCTTGAATGTTCCAAAATTCTCAAACAATTGTGCACGAAAACATCCAAAATTTCTTAGAAATTACTCAAATTTTTTAAAAACTAGCAAAAATGTTGAAAGATTGCTTGGATCTTCCAATTTTTGTTAAAATTGATTGGTTTTCAAAAATTCTCAAAAAATTCTGCACATAAAGATCCAAAATTGCTTAGAAATTTCTCAAATTTTCTAAAAACTAGCAAAAATGTTGAAAAATTGCTTGGATCTTCCAAATTTTGTTAAAAATTGATTGGTTTTCAAAAATTCTCAAAAAATTCTGCACACAAAGATCCAAAATTGCTTAGAAATTTCTCAAATTTTCTAAAAACTAACAAAAATGTTGAAAAATTGCTTGGATCTTCCAATTTTTGTTAAAATTGATTGGTTTTCAAAAATTCTCAAAAAATTCTGCACACAAAGATCCAAAATTGCTTAGAAATTTCTCAAATTTTCTAAAAACTAGCAAAAATGTTGAAAGATTGTTTGGATTTTCAAATTTTGTTAGAAACTTCTTGAATTTTCAAAAATTCTCAAAAAATTCTGCACGAAAACATCCAAAATTGCTTAGAAATTCTTCAAATTTTTTAAAAACTAGCGAACATGTTGAGAAATTGCTTGAGATTTCCAGGAAAATCCAAAACTGTTGAAATATTGCTTGAATTTTCCAAATTTTCTTTAGGAATTGCTTAAATTTTCGAAAATTCTCATGAAATTCTGCAAATAAAGATAATGTATGAATGTTTGGCTGACTAAAAGATTTGTTCGCGTTGGATACTACATATTTTGACAATCGCTCAAAAAAGGCTCGTGTGGTGCCACCGTTCCCTTAGAGCAACTTAAAACGATCAATCATGAATGATACACCAGCATTTGTTTGCCAAAAGTGTTCGAAAACCAATCGCAGAAGAAGAATCAACAATGCAAGCTTTTGAACAGTCATAACATTGAATTTTTGGGTCATTTGCCGTTATTTGGTACCCAATGATTTCTTCTTATTTCCGCAGATCAAAAATAAAATGCGAAGAAGAGGTTGGTGCGTTCAAATCACATACTTTGGAGGTACCTCAATCGGAATGGAAATTGGTTTAATCGCATCCAAAAGTGAATTAATCTTAATTGAAAATATTTTGGAAAACAATAAAGCCACATCCAATTATAAGTATTTGTTTTTATTTGTCTATTTAAAATCTGAAGTAGCAATCCTCGATTGCTGCTACATATTTTTGAAATGTAACAACCATAAAAAATCATTTTTTATGGTTGAAACAGATTTCTGCAGGTTGATATAATATCTAATTATTCAAATTGTCAATATCAAGTCGTACTTTGACAAAAACCAAAATAGGTGGACTGATTTTTCATCAAAATAAACCTAAAATTAGTACGATTTATTAAGAAAAAGTTGGAAAAAGTTAAAGAAATTAGTGAAAATATTACAAAATTTGATTCTACATATAAATAGATTTATATAGTTCAGAAAACTGATATATTTTTATAGGTTATTTCAAACAAATAGCAAAACTAATATTCCTAACCTCAAAATTATTTTAACTCGGTTACGTTTTTTTGAAAGTAATATAATAAAGTTCAGTTGTTATATATAATATATAAAAATATATCTCGAAATTGGGTTTAAACAAATTTATTTCAATTAAAAAAATATTTCTGTTGATTCTCATTAAATTATCGAAACTTACGTCTTTCATTTAATATATTTATATAAAACATTCGAAACACTAACTCAGGAAATGTCTCGTACTGAATATTATGTATATACAACATGAGCGATCGAGAGTTACTGATTAAAGGAACAAACCGACGATAAACCACCGCCGTCAACCTCCTGATACCACCCCCAAGAATGACTTATTAGGGGATGTTATCACAAAATTTGTCGTGTTTTTCGATTGTTGGTTACTTCGACGTGTGACAGAGAAAAAAATCAATGTTTACACTGTTAAAATAATATAATACTATATTCAGTAAACGTAATTTTTATTAAAAATTAAAAAATAAGCGATTATTCGCTTCGAAATGCTTCGAGCGCGATAAACTTTTGTTGGATTTGTTCACATGTATAAATTCGTCGCCTGTCACGATCTTATTGACGTTATTTGAAGCTCTGCGATTGAATTTGTTCACAATTTCCTTGTACCAATCGATAGCAATTTTTTTGTCTAATAATGCGATGTCCAATGCTAACAAATCTTTTGGGAAGCCAAATGTTCATGAAATATTGAATGATGCAAGTGGAATTAATGCCTCAATATCTCGGTATGTCACTTGACGAAGCTGCAATATCAGTTTACGCACAGCATCGATGTTTTCTGGCACAACAACTTCATATGTTTGATGGCGATGTCAGCTTTGACACATTCGCAACCCTCGTGGACGACTTTCACGAAGTTCACCCTGTAGCGATGTGCGACTACGATTGAATTCGAAAAACCATCAAAAGACGATGGTTCGAGATGGTGGTTCATCGCCAAAAGTCGAAGCAAGTTGATCGGACCACTGCTGTTGGTTAAATCTACATCGAAAATCATCGCACAACACTTAATTCCATTTTTTGACCAAAATGTATCTGTAAACGACTCAAATAGCACTCGTTTGACAACTCTGAGTACGTTCCCCATTAAAAATGTCAAACTTCATGATGGTAGTGTCAGATTTGACGTATTCTTGACTTCAGTGTTGCCATGTCTCAAAACTTTTGTAGCAACCATCGTAAAGAAAAATTGCTAGAGCCTGTCGCAAAATAGGTTTATTTGAGTGGAAAGCCTTGTTGTCTAAGGGAGTTATGAAATCATTCCAGATGGACCAATATACCTGGTCAAAAAATAATCATTTAAATAGGTCCTTGATTTTTTTTGTTTATATTTATTATCCTAATGAAAAATTGAACTTAATAAGATCTAAAACCTGCTCGTTCTCTGCTTCGAAGGCGGATCAAAGCTCGCCGGGTTAACTATTTATTAATAATTATGAATAATTTAATAACTTGGGATATGACCTGTGGATTTTCAACTTTAATGACTTACACTTTATGTTAAATCCATTGCGCTAGAAGCAAGCTAAATTTACGTTTAAGTTTGAGTACTTTTATTTTAGTTTGCGTTCTATTGCAATGTTATAAATAATTTTTAAATGAAGAGGAGCCATAAACTTCGATTTTCTTCATTCTAATGATCTAATACTTTGTTATGTCTATGCTGGTTTACCTCGCATGTCAACAGTCGAATTACAACAAAGCACGCGATTTATCTGGTAAATTATCATTTCTTTTGATTCTTTTTTGTTATTTATGTTCTTTTTATAGGCAATTCCGTGAAATATTTTTAATACTTTTATTATAATGCTGCTTACTAAAAGAACAGGCACTTTTGTATATATAATACGTCAATTATTAAGCATTTTATAGTCAAAGTTTATTGCAATCAAATTTTATTTATATCATCAAATGTTAGTATGTTTCAAGAATTTATAACTTTACAAGAAGCATGCCAATTTTGATCAAATGTTTCACAAACATATGGAATTTTCTTCAACATCTAGTTTCAAATATCTAGTCCAGTGGTAGCTTGCGGTGAAATAATTTAGGGGCTTTGACACCTTTTTCAAATAATGTATTGTCTGTTATCATTTTAGATCAGTAATTATCACACGAATAATCATCGTTGGGAATTATAAATGTACAAAACAACTTCCATTGCAATGAGGTAAGGGTAATTGAGATCGGCACTGAAGGCCATACAAAAATTTAAGCCTTTGCAGATTTCCACACAGAACAATCTGCGTTCACAAACCACATGATGTACACCTGTACTAAAACTTATTATTTCTGCAAGTAAAGCATACCTTTCCTGTATCGTCAACATAATCTAAATCATCATCTTGATATAAATTATCGGTATCCACGTCTGATACATAGGTATGTCTTATTTTTTTTATTGAAGAAACATCCTCTTTAAGTTTTCAGTCGCATTCTGCATTTTGTTTCCTTGGCCCTTGCCCTTAGTTATACCTTTTCCCTTTTCCCTATTTTCTTCTTTGGGTAGGCAGGTTGTTTTCTTCTTCTTATTTTCTTTTTCTCTTTGGTTTTCTTTTATTAATAGAAATATTTATTTGTGACTTTGAATCGTATTGTGGGTATTAGTTTTCTCTGGTAACTTAATTAGTTTCTACACAACATCAAGACTAGAAACTGCTAATCACTTTGAAGTGATGTGCCTGTGATTGGTGAATATACTGGACCAGATGATGGTGAAACACTTTCCACTGATGAGAAAGGAGATGGAAAATCAACTGTGCTAGCATTTGTTGGTGGTCTCTTTGTTAATGGTGGGTTAACTCCATTTGTCTTGGCCAGGTGCTAATCTATCAATTGCTAATAATTCAGTAACGTTTTGAATGGTCGTGGGCTCTTCTGTCTGGCGCAATTCATCGGATAAATACTTGTAGCTCTAAATCTTGTCACACTTTTCCTTTTGGACTCGTTGTTGTGTAGTTTTCTCTGTCAGGTGATTTTTTATGTATAAGTCTCATTCCTTTTGGTATGCCCTTTTCGGACGTATGCAGAGGTAATATGGATGTGGATAAACAATTATTTCATAACGTTTATATTTTTATTTTGAATACTCTAGACAACTCGAACTAAATTTAGGGGTCTCTCAACGTGGAATTTGATCAAAAATTGTCTTTTCGAAGTTCAGTTTGAACAAAAATTGGCTTCTTCTCGTATATGATCAAACTTTGGCTTTTCTCTTTTCAGTCTTATGAAAAAATTATTCTCATACATTTAAAATTTTGGATTTTCTGAGCTCACATTATTAAAATTCAGTTTTTCGGAGATACATATGTTGAGATCATAGGTGATTGGATTTTAATGAGATAAAAATGTCGATTAAATTGTATATACAAGGATGGTTCCAGAAATACCTGGCCTGACCTAGAGTTGAAAGTACACAATCTATATAATAATGGAACAAGGAAAAAATTCTACTTTGGATGAGACTGCTTCTTCGTTATCACAAGTAAAATATTGGGTAGCAGAGCTTAAACGAAGTCGTAGGACCTACGAAGACCATCATCAGAGAGGTCGACTAAATGAGGTGACGACTCCAGAAATGTTGAAGAAAATCCACAAAGCGATTCTGGATGATCCTCGTCTGGAAGTGCAAGAGCTTGAAGACATAGTCGGTTTGCTCACAATGGAACAAAAACAGCACCGTGAAGATGTTTGCATCGAGTGGGTTCATCACTTCACATCTAAAACAAACAATCAATCACCAATGGACTGAAAAGGGAGATCTGGCGAACCGGCTCCAAAGATCGTTCCATCTGCAGGCAAGGTCATGGCGTCGATTTTTTGGAATGCGCGTGGGATAATTTTCATTGACTTTTCTGGAAACGAAAGATCTATCAACGGCGAGAATTATGCGAACTTATTGGAACGTTTGAGCAAAGAAATCAAGCAAAAACGACCGCATTTGACTAAGAAGATAATGTTGTTTGATAAAGACAATGAAAAGTGTATGGAACTAAAAAGATACTACGTTGAAAAATAAAAATATTATTTCTTTGTTTGGCCCGGTACTTCTGGAACCATCCTCGTATGATAAATTATAGTGTAGACATCGTTTCGTAGACAGGAATGACTTAAAAGATTCCGATATCAACCTGGAGATGTCAGCACCTAATCAATATAAATTATATATAAGTTATTACTAAAATCTCAGTCATTTTGGATATTTATTTTCTGTTCGACAATTGTATAAGTGAGTCGTGGAAATGCACGAGTTACACACTGCGTACGGAGGCTACGTACAGAGCAGTCAGAAACTGCAATAACATCAAGACAGTTCAGCCAATGATACTGGTTACCTCACACATAAAAGTTAGAGAAATAGAAGAAGTTATGGGTGTATCAAAAAAATGTTTTTGCCATATATTGATTGAAAAACTTATATCCACCACTAGCCCTGAAACGAAAATACAGCGAGGGAACCTGCTCTGAAAAAAGCGAAAACTGTTTTATCGACCGGAAATGTAATGGTGACCGTTCTTTTAGATAGTCATGGGATTATGTTTATCGATTATCTTCATAAAGGTGGAACAATAAAAGGATAATATTACGCATCATTGCTGGATAACGTAAAGAGGGAAATTGCAAAAAGTGACCGCGTTTGAAGGAAAAGAAAGTCTTTTTCCATCAGGATAATGCACCATCTTACTCTTCGGTGGTTACAATTCACAAATTGCACTTTAAATTGGTTGACCACAAACAGATTTAGCTCCCAGCGATTTTTTACTATTTCCTAACCTTAAATTTTCACTTGCAGGAGTAAAATTTTCATCAGACGTTATCGCATGCTATCGAAACTTCTAAAGTAATCAAAAAGTTTAATTTTGACATTTGATTTAAAAATTGTGAACTTAGTGGTTGTTTAGAAGTTATTTTCAATACTATAAAGTAAAAAATGTTCGATTCCGAATTTTCTTCGACTCCACCGGAATTAGTCGAAGTAGCCAGAAAAATTATTGCCATCTGAATCCCGGAAAAGTCCCGAAACCGCGTATTCAAGATTGATAGAATGAAAGATGATAAAAACAAGCAGTTCTTTGTTGGAAAAGATGTTTTGGCACCAACACAAAAGCCATCAATAGTTATTTGTATGCCAAGGACGGAAGTGCTACTTTGTTGGACGAGTCTGAAAATTACGAGACGAGCGAACATAACATTTTTTAGACGACGCATAAGAATGTAACAAGAATTCTATTATATTTTCTCTGGTTAAAGTTTTTGATTTTTTTGCATTGTACCCTTTGTTTTGTTTCTTGAGGAAATTGATGAGTTTTCGATATTTGTTGATGTGAATATCTTGTTTTATTGCGAGAGTACTTTTAATCATCGAGAATGTAGACCAAGAAGTAGAACTTTTCCAGATTTTATTCATCAATTTAGACAAAACTTCGGATAAAACAAATAAATTCAGAAAATTAAAAATTTAAGGTTATGCAAAATCATCGAACTGAAACTGTCAACTGTCAACATTTAAGATGTCTACTCCAGAGCGTCCCTAAAGTGTTTTGGAGTACGAAACTGTCACTTTCACTACATGGAACACTCAAAACGCAACTTTCTGAATGTAAATGAATACAGAACGAACAACTTTCAGATGGCGTCGTCTAATTTAAAACTAATTGAATTTCTTAAACAAAATGGAGAAGGTTACAAGCTTATGATAGCTGCGATGTTTATGAGTAGACGAATTACTGTTTTTTCAAATAATGATCCTAATGAAGTTTATTTAATTGTCAATGTTGTATTTGGGATTTCAGGAGCTTGTCGAATTTGTGTAATAAGCTAGAAAACATTAGATAATATTGAAGATTCGGGAACGTTATTAACTTGAGAACACAAAGAATTATGTATATAGGAGATTTGTAGTTACTAAAAAATATGTTTAATCAGATGGCCGATAAAAACCAGTTTTCGAAAGTTCCTGAAATAGTCGCTAATTTTGAAATGCTAACTCATATACAGGTCATCAATTTCGAAAATCGTCTGCTACATTTCTAGTTAAATCTGGAGGACACTTGACACTTAAGAAACAGGGTAGCTGGAAGTCATCAACGGTTGCTGAAAGGTAAATTGATGAATCGGTAGCATACAGAACAGAAATGGCTAATAAAGTGTTTAGAACGTATGGTAGTGCTGAAATAACACCAGATTGGCGACTAAGTGCATCAACGGGAAGAAATATAATATAAAATATTCATAGAAAGTGACATTAACAAAGATAAAATGTGAAACTTTTTTCCCGTCACAGGGAAAGGTTCGAATTGTTGTTGTTGCTTGGACGTTTTCCATCCAGCTCGGTCTAAATGGGATTCGAATAAAGCACAAATTTTTAAAATTATTATTTTTATTCAATAAATAAATACAGTCACTTTTTTTTCCAAATCAATTCTACTAAAACAGCAAGAAATATTATTTGCCATATATTATTGGATTCTTACAATATTTTCGACTAGTTTAAATAATTGCTTTGTGTGTGTCTGTTTTCGTACAAAACATAAATTACATGAAAACAATGCCTGTTGTATTTTTTTTTAATTACAAAAATAATTATCTACATCATAAAACGAAAAAATTATTTACATATATCATCTAAAATAAAAATTTGGCAAAATCAAAACTACATAATATATTAACTTATCAAATAAGAGATTCTATTCTAGAGCACGTCTCTATATATATGTACAAGTTTATAACAAAAAAAGAAGAAAAAAATGTTAGTCTCATTTAATCATTTTTGAAAATTAATTTCATACTCAAAAAAATATTTAGTTATTATCGTGTTTGGGTATGAAGAGAAAAAAATGTAAAACAACACGTGAAATTCTAGAAAAATACATTTAAAATAACTGTGATACTGATTTCGATACGGCACGGTCCTGTGTGAACATACCTTAATTATATTTACAAATTTCTTCAATTTCTTACACCAATTTTATGTGGTAGTGTTTGTTTTTAGTCTTCTTCAATTGAAACATAGATATAATAAATATAAAGGGCGTAATAGGTAAATTTTTATCTATTTTAAAACAAAGTTTCAATTCAGGTAGACCTGAAATCAATACAATTATCAACTAAATATACACATTCGCCAACACTATTTTTGTTTATTTGTGGCAGCTACATATTACATAATTAACTTGAACATCTCATTTTATGAATTGAATAGTGTTATTTAGACTATATTGGATATTCTTTGAGGAATTAAAATAAATCCTGCGTTCCACATAACCGTCAATTTATAAATTTTTCGTTCGCGTTCAACATAAACAGGCTAAGAAACGACCGCGCTCATGTTCAAGTTCACGCTGGGTGATATCCAATTTTTATAATCGACGCTCGTGTTCCTGGCCCAATCTATTGGGAGTACTATGAATTGTCGATGTCGTTAGGTTAGGTTATAAATGCCAAAACTTTTCTTCTAGGAAAAATATTTTTCCAACGCGAACACGAATGTAAAGCGAACAAGAGCGCGAGCGCGAACGTAAGAGTTTATAAATCTAACTTAAATGTCGTGTAACCTGTGTAAGACTGTTATTAGATTAGATTAGACTCAAACACAAGTCTAGTATCCAAATTTATCTCCGGCCAACAGAGTGCCATATACCAAAGTCTCCAAATAATCAGAAAGTCAGGATTCTACTACGGAGGTTGTTCTAAATCAGTTCTATAAGATATTTGAAACTAGTGACCTAATTTATGAGCCGTCGATGTGAATTGAATCGGTCTAAAAAACATGTTGAACTTCTGGGGTCTAGAAACGACTGGAATTTACTTTCTCTTGATACAAAAATTTCATAATTATCTAGATTAGGTTACACCCCTCCGATTTCGTTAAAATTTTAGTATGTTATAAAGAAAATTATGCTGAAAAATTTGATGTGTTCATGTAGGGTGCGGAAATCATCCCTTCACATAGTTTTTCAATTATGAAGATCCAGAAAAAGAAAAATAATTAAATTAGTGGTTATTTTTCTTTTTCTGGAACTTTATAATTGAAAAACTATGTGAAGGGATGATTTCCGCGCCCTACATGTATACATCAAATTTTTCAGCATAATTTTCTCTATAACATACTAAAATTTTAACGAAATCGGAGGGGTGTAACCTAATCTAGATAATTACCAAAAATTTCATATTTTCGACATCACCTTAAGTAGGTGATTTAATCTACATTTATTAAATTAAAAACTAGTTTGAAATCATTGTTGGTGCATAGTGGAAACAAAAAATACTTTCGAAAATATGAGGATTCTTCTTGAGAAATTTTAATACGGTAAATAATTTTTGCTTGAACTACAGATTGATATTTTGATATTTCATTCGCGAATGGGATAGTAGAGGCAAAGCAAATCACTATACAAAAATAGTGTGGTTTAAGTGCGAATCACTCATTTCAGATCATGAAAAAGTTTCAAATGATCTTTTAGTGAAACCTGATGACATTCTTCTATCATGTTGCACATAAAGTTCGACCTTATTCAAAAGCTTAGCCTAAAGATGGCAGTAGATTTGTTGGAAGATTTGAAGAAAAATTCCTCAAACTCAGCGAGGTAACAATTCATATTTAGATGTTTACAAACAAGGCAATTGATAAAGGAAAAGAGCCTCGACGAAAAACTGAATGACTAGGAATACCTCGCCTGGAAATGATTTGTAAACGTTGTCCAAAATTCATGAATAGGAAAATAACAAAAATGAACTTACATAATGTCATCAGGATCTGTTTCCAGCAGTTTTGAGTGGACTGATATTTCCTTGTGCTAACCAAATATTCACCAAAATCATGAGTATTTATTTTATATTAAGCAATAATATCTCTAAATGTAGCTGATGTTTGTACTTTTTACAAAAATAAATGTTTTGATGCCACAAACAAACGTGACGCGTCAATATTTTTTCATTCGAATATCATTGTTTGGTGGCACTAGTATATTCAAAATTTTATATGACGAAAAGTTTATCAGTATCACAAAATTATTTTGAACAATTAATAAAGTGCAACTAGTATGTCATCATTAATTTTTCATGCCCCTGTATCGATTATTTACGTCAACCTTGAACAAAACATGTTTTTGTTAACGCTATTTAGCTAAGAGATAACACCTGTTTAATTCAATGAACTCTTCAATTAGAAATTATCAATTTAACGAAAATTTACAAAAACAAATAAATAAATATGGACTAACGCAGAAAAAAAAAAACAAAATCGATATGAAAACACACGTTTCCTCAAACAGAACAACTGTTATAATTTTTCATTTAAAAAAAAATAGTACATAACAATGAATAAAAGTGATATGTAAGATCAGTTTATTCAGTTGAAGGAAAAATATGTTTTTTATCATGAAATAAAGATTTCTTTTTTGAAAAGTTGCTACAAAATTTCTCCTCCTCCCAATTTTACAAGTGAAGAAACCTCAAACGTCGGTTTAAACTACAGATACCGGTTTTTCCACGTTTTGTAGCGTTTACTGATAATCTCTGGTTTAAACATTACCGGCGGTCTGGGGTTAGTTTAAACTTCAGTTTAACATGAAACAGAGGATCCGAACCAAACTTTTCCAAATTGATACATTTCATATTTGATGATGGAGAAATTATCAACATTATCGAAACGCCGAGAAAACAAGAAGTTATTCGTTATTTTTGTGGTTCTATCCAAAACATCACCGTCTCAGTTATTTTCATCATTAAATTCGTTTGCCAACTTCTCCCAATTTTTTCCCTTCTCCTTCCAAGTTACCGTATCACTTTTTCTAACCAAAAGTAATACTTAGATAGAAATTGCACGATTTTTCATACAACTTTCTTAAACAAATCAACTTTAAAACTAATATCGGAAACACTTTGATTATATTTATGACATCTGGCAGAATTTTGTTTATTCTTGGCTTAATCCAGAGTTAAAACCATAGTTTAATATCCAGTTTTACAGTAGCTTGTAAAATTGGCTCTTAATAATGTTCAGTTTTCTCCCGAGTGTTGCAGGTAACCCATTCACCAGCCAAACTGCCGAGAATAATTTTATAATCCACCACAATTCCACCCTGCATAAAAATAACGTGGCTTTTCGAGAAAGTTCCCGGATGGTTTCGACGAGCATTCCAACTGAAGAAAAAACCTCGGTTTCCATTAAAACTGACAGTAGAGCGGGGTGATTAACGACGAACTGAAACATTGAAGAAATTTGAGGGGATGACGTCGTTCACTACGCCAGATTCATCTGCGAAAACTTCATCCTAATACATACTAATGTTGAAATAGGAACTATGGATTGACCAATGCATGGCCCGGACTTTAATCCTATAGAGTATTTATAAGATAAAAATTTGAGGTAGAAACAAGCTCGAGTAAAGGAAATTCTAAATATTGACAGATTAATTACAAATAAATTATTATTATTTTGACGAATTTAACCTTGTATTTTTTTAGGGTTAATTACAATTTTTCATTGTTTATGATTCCTAAAACTAATGGATTTGAGATGCTGGAATTAAAAAGAAGAATGGAAGCTTGAGATTTTTTTCCTCGCGTAATGTTATGACTGCATTTTGAAAATTACCTCCTCAAATATTGCACATAGGAATTCTCTTAATTTTTCATATCAGTTATGCTAATTTTGTCATATGCTTTATTGTAATCGATAAATAAAAGCCTTCATTTTTGTTTTTTCCACATTTTCCTTTTTTCATAGATATTTTGATGTTTTAATTTTGATTTTTGTTGTAGTAACTTTTCAAAATTATCTTTTAGGCCTCAAAATGTTCACTTTTATATACTATACGTTGACTTTTAAATTTCTTTAAGAATTAAAATGAATTTCAAAGTCGATTTTATAAATTTGGTTGTACTGTATGTAAAACGAACTTATTTCAAGACCTTCAACCCAAATTAAATTTCCACAAAACTAAACCGTAGAGTTGTATCTTATTTACGTATATATAAAGTTTTT
Organism: Diorhabda sublineata; assembly: GCF_026230105.1. Classification (NCBI taxonomy): domain Eukaryota; kingdom Metazoa; phylum Arthropoda; class Insecta; order Coleoptera; family Chrysomelidae; genus Diorhabda; species Diorhabda sublineata. The sequence continues at coordinate 9,748,940 of NC_079483.1, forward strand.
TTTTTCGAGATTTACTTTGTCTTTTTAAAATAGATAATAAATTCATTCATTATTTAAATTAGTACCAAGACATTATTTTTGAATCATTGTTGTCTACATTTTTGCATAAATTTAAATCAAATTGACAAATTCTTCTTTTCAATTGTTATTAATACTGAATTAATAGATTCAAATATCCTGTTACTAATTTAATTACTAAATCATTAAGAAATAAATATATGTTTCAATAAATACGTATAAAAGCTGCTTTCACTCAAACTACTATTTTATTTTCTAACAACTAATGAGCATCTGAAATATTTAGAAAACAACAAAGTTTCCTATCAAATATCTATTTGTAACAATTATTAAACAAATACTGCCTCTCAGCATCTTTTTTTATAAAAATTATTTTCTCAATCGCAGCCAAAACTAAAACAATCTTCACCGAAGTTTCTATAGTTCTTCCAGTATCAATTCCTGAAGACAATTATGCGAGGAACAATCAATATTCCATAAATTAAGAAATGAAAAATAATGTTTACTCCCAGTATAACATTCGGTAAACATCTAACAAACCGTCAGTCCACGTGGACTAATCGTCTCCACTGTTTACCAATCGAATCGAAAACATAAATGCATTTATATTGGCCGAAGCTGTCGGAAGTAGTATGTACACAATTTCTTTGAAATTGACAGCAGTGGCGTTGCTTGGTGAGATTAATTTAATTCATAAATTTCTTATGGGCGAATGAAGACAATGACATTTAGATATACAAACACAGCAATTATTTTAAATATATTCGAAAGTTTGAAAAAGGAAAATATTCAACAATCTGATGATGTAATAAAGGGGTTGCTGTGGATTATGCACAGAACCGAGAAACCGAGTAAAGAAAAACTGAAATCAGTTGACAAAGCTACCCAAGATTTTATGTACAAGACAATTTATAGTTTATTTAAGGTGAACTGGGCTGCGACATTAGAAGTAATACAACAAAAGGTAGCAGATTATCCAGAATACAATTATGGTTTTTGCTTTGAAATTTCGTTTTCCAGAAAAAAACGAATCGAGTACAAAAAGGATTCAGTTCACGTCTGGTACCCTGTTTAAACCAAACTCCCTACATTTTATTCGTCTAGATCAAACAAATTTGTCGGCAAGGGTTTTTATAATCTGTAATTGATATTGGAAGAACTATAATTTTATGGGTAAAAAAATAAAATACAGTATATAGTCTAATCAACAAATGCGTTTAAAGTACAAAAGTAAAAATATTGTTAAGATGTCAATCGATTCAGAATCGCGTGTAAAAATTTGAAATCTGAAATCAAATCTGTAAAAAGAACAGGAAATTTCGTAAAAAAACTCTGGACTCTCCGAAATGTAGGACTAATATTCATAATTTTTAACGAGGGTTGAAAATAAAAAGAGAAAAAGTTTTCACAAAAAAGCACTTGTTGACGAGACTGATAAACCAGAGAGCTACTAATCAAAAACAGGCGACAATTTGTTGTATCAAATTTTTGAGAAATAACAGAATACACTGAAAAAAGTAGTCTATTCGTTTCTTGAACTAACATTAGTATAAATGTAATTTAATTGTATGAAATATTTAATTTTTCATATAAAAGTATCGAAATCAACAAAATCTCTTGATCTAAATTGTATTCTACATTTCTAAATATTACATTATAGCTTTATGAAATAAGAAAATATTTATTAAGGATTGTTTTCTTAGTGTATCCTGAGTAAATTGTCGCTTCTGTTAATTTGAACAACAGCTTTCGGTAGAAACCGTTGAATTTTCGAATAAACTGACTAGACAATCATCTTTTAGAACTACAAATTTTTATTTTTACGGCACAGCCCTTAAATTAATTCAGGGTGTTGCTTATTTTTCTTGTTAATTTGAGTGAAATACTATTCTCTATGTACCACTTTTCAATTTAAGCATTATTAAAGTACATAACTCTATATCGTTGAAAACCAATCCATTATATTCAATAATATGACTATAAAAAGTTTTTTTGTACTATTGACTCATAGGCGAAGGTATATAAGGCTTTAAGTAAGTATTTTTGTAAATTTGAAGATTCTAATTGAACAAAGTCAATTATTAATCAGCTTTTAAATTTCAATTTGTTCATTGTTCGGGATGAATCTATATCCAAAAACTTCAAACAAACATTAGACAATAATTTTTTAATGTACACTTGAAAATGTGTGGTACAATTGAAAATAGTCGTATTTCGAGATAGTGATACCCAGTGAGCAGTTTCGTGCACCTAAATGGATTCATACAACAACCAATAAATAAATAAAAAAGATAAGTTTACCTTATGTAGAATCCCGGAGTTTATGAATTATAAAACAAATTTCAATTGTCATTTTTTTAACAATAAAAGTTCTCTATTAACTTTTTTACGTTATTTGTCTATATATTTACGTTCCCAATATTGAATCAAAATATCTAAACTTATAATAGGATAGTGAACGTTCTCTCTAAAACTTATTTCCTACGCGCATGCTTCGCCGCGGCCATTTTTCGAGAAATGTATTACCCTCACTTTTCTGCACAGCTGTTGAAGTTAAATAAAATTTTTATGTACGGAAACTACAATTTAACTCATTTATGTCGAAATGAATCAATTTTTCAAAAACAGCAATTTTTTCCGTGTAGCTACACGTTAAACTAACTAATAAGGAATATAAATTTATTAACTTCCAAAATTAATATAGTAAAAATCACTAGAATTTATATCAAAAGATTAAACCAAAAGTCGTTTAATTGTTGAGAATCCATTTAATTCAAATCGATTTTTATAATAAAATCCTTGAAAAATTTAAAATTAAATAACCACTCCGTACAACGAGGTTATCTATCGTCATATATTTTCTCACCAAGTTAATATAACATAGTTTTAATGACGTCATTACCACCGATCAGGTTAGTGATGTATATTTCGAAAAACAGGCTTATTGGATTTGACATACATAACCCTACTTTTAACAAATATTATTATGATGCGCATACTTAAAAAGGAATTTTAATGTTTGAAGAGGATTTTTGAAAGGTAAATTACGTAAGATAGAAATTGGAGTATTCTCAATTGCATATAATTACATAATTAAATAGTAAACAAAAATAATTACGTGATATAGTTATAGTTCGATTGTGGGTGGTCAACGCTTGTCGTACCCCACTTAAAATTACTAAAGGCATTAGGAAAGACTTTCATTTCGATTCTTTAACGTCACTAGGCAAACTATGAGGCTTGCCAAGTGTTTTAACTTCGCACGTGTTAGTACATAACACTCTCAGACGATCTAAGATTAAGATTACTGTGTTTATTATATAGAATCCTGTCCTTCAAGATTTGTATACTCCATTATTTAGTATTGCGCGCTTAGAATCACCAGCTCACTGTTCTCCAAACACTCATTGTTAACATATACATATGCCATTTGATCAGTACCCAAAACGATTGGACAGCAACCTACATCTAGTTTTTCATATGATCAGTTGCTCATCCCTGTCATCATGGCTTGGAATTGTATGGTTAGGTCTAAAGGTGGAGGATTCAATAGGACTAGTTGAGATACGAGGCTCTGAATACTTTTGACCAACTAGTGGAGGTGAGAGACCTCATGTACAACGAAGGACCTTCTGAATGCCCGTATGTGATTTAGAGAGCATTATAGACAATTTTTTAACAATAAATGAGAAGTTGGTGAAACAATTTATTGCTAAACAATAAGAGATTGAAAGAGAGGATTCAGATATTACTCACTGGATATACTTGTAAGGAAAAGTCATCTACTTAAAAACTATTATTTACTAACTTAACTATAAAGAAAGTATTTTGGTTATGCAGTCTTTTCAAAAGTAAACTAGTTAAATACTTTTGGTAAATTGCTGAGAGGCTTTCTACATTTTTGTTTTGGTATAGGTTTTTCCAATGATTTTACCTGTCTGTCATAAATTAGTGTTGGCATTGCTAGTCGTTTCAAGTATCTATAATAAATCATTCTAGACCAGTCATATCTTGAATCTGTAGCAGTAAAGAGATTTCATGAGAAAATTCCAAATTTACAAATTTTTATATACTGAAAACGTTCCACCACGACAAACAAACATTTCAGTACCATTCCTGATAGTAAAAGGAAAATTTTTTTTAACCGCTACTGTTACAATCACCCATTGGAATCGTTGTAAAAACCTATACCTAATTTTTTTTTCAATTTTCAGTCACAATGTCTATATACAAACAAATTATTATTTGAGGAGTATAGTTGAGTATGATCATATACAAAAACCAGCGTTCACTGAAAAAATATTTCAAAGGCGACATAGTATCAAAAAAAATTGTCGATACTGAATAATGTCTTTATTTCGATGATACCATCGAACTTAGTCGGATGTTTGAAAATAAAAACCATCCACTTTGATTAATTTTTAAATCAGATCTGATATTGGTAAATTCAATACACCAACTATACACGAAGTACTGTCACATACATCAGTTTTACCTGATCAAAATTCATTCTATTGGTAAGACTGTTGTCTGAAGATCGCTGATATTTCTTCTAGAGTCTTGTTCTTCGTTTCAGGAACCTTTTTGTAAATGAAAAGTAGGAATAAAGATTGTAACGCGAAGAAGATCAAGAAGACGTACGAACCCATTATAGTCTGTAACAACAAAATCGAATAATTATTATTCCAGTTAATCACATCATGTATAAACGTTTTCATCCTAAATTTTGTTCCTTTTTACTCTTTTTTCAAACACATACTTGTTTAATGTTTATATAAACAATGTTTTGGATTAATGTTATTAAAAACACAATTGCACTAATTTATTTAAAAAACTAACAAGATCACAAGAGATATTGGAAAAAAACATGGCATGAAGTATAGTAAAAAATGAAAAAGAATGGGCAAATTTTATTTATGGAAAAAAAAGAAGGAACTTATCTTGTCTTTGGGTAGACAGGACTAACAAATCTAAAACTCAAAGATGATTTAAAAAGTCTAATACTTTTTTTTAATTGGAAGTTATTAATTTCAATTATTATGTTTATTAACTAATCTAGTTCTTGGTATTTTTTTATATATATTTTTTCTCGGGTTCACCTTAAAGAAATACCACAGTAAATGATTGTTCAATTTCATTAATTGTAGCTTCAGAAATATTTTCAACTTCCTCAATCAAAAGTGGCTTTTTTTCTATAAGCAGGAAAGAAGTATGACCTCGTTACAAATCTCAATTTCCTGTACATTTTTTTTAATTAGACGTATTGGTCTTATCGCCTTGTTTCTAAATATATGATTTATTGCCAAGTTAATTTTATCAACCTTCACTTTTCCTTATAATTCGAAGGTCGTTTGAATTAAAACCGCTAATAAAAATTCATTTTGTGACGTGAACATAAAAAAAATTAAATTTATTCTATTTAAAATACCAATAAAAAGCAAAAAACTCTTTAATAGAAATTTTCTTTACATTGTAGAATTCTTTAAACACTGTCCTGCATTACTCCGTTTTTTGTTATATATAGGGTTTAATAGAAATATTAGCAATTATTCAAAACACCCTGTGGAATGAATCGTTAACGGACTACAATATTTACTTAAACTCGAATGTTATCTCATATTTTTTGAATAATTCCATTTTTCATTCATTATTTTAAATTATTAAATAAATTATAGCGCTTATGATCCCGAAGAATCAATTTAGAACAAAAATTACTGAAATTAAACTTCATTGGATTTTGTCTGATTCCCCTTTGATACTTTGACTGCCAAGGCAATTTTCAAAATTTGATTCAATCATATTATATCATCAAAAGCACTAACTTAAATAAAAAGTTAGGTTAGGTTAGTTATCACGAAAAGGACAACAAACTTTCTCGAACTATTTGGCAGTTAACGTGTTAAAGTTACTAATATTAGTATTTAAAAATCAAAAAGCCACATTTTTTTGTTTCAAATTTTGTACATCTTAATATATTGAAAATAACATTACTTACACTAAGGGGCAAGAACGCCAAACCTACGATGAAGTTAGCTGTCCAATTAATACCAACAGCCAATGAGGTAGCAGTAGGACGGGCAGATTGGTTGAATAATTCAGATACCAAGAACCATGGAATTGAACCGGGCCCAATCGCGAACATTATAACAAAAATCAATACGAACAGTACACAGAAAATTCCAGCTGTTGATCCAGTATCCTGAAACAAAAAACGTAGACGTTGTTGAAACCTTCATTTTAGTATATTTTGATTATTAGTGTTATTGAAAACAGGTTATATGTTTCAAAAGAAGAGATGTTATAGTCAAAATGAAATGTGGTCAAAAAATTTTCAAATAGCAGTTGCAAGTGTGAATGTTTTCCTGCTTTTTAGACCACCACTATATTTCCTTTGGTGAGTGAAACAATGTTTATAAACAAAAATGAATTTATTTGAGTTAAAATAAGTTCCAAAAAAATTTTAAAATATGTTTATAGTGATGTTTTAGTCTGCCGGTTAGACTACAACTACATCCGCTTCAATGAAATCAATTTTGCAGGTTATGTCCCGAAATAAGAATCTTAACCAAAGATTTAACACTCAACTCTTTATTCAAGTTAAAAAATAATGCTAATAATCTCACAAAATGTTAAAATTTCTTTAAAATGATGAAGATTGTTTTACAAATAGTATGAACAATAAGGACGAAGACACACTTTGATATCAAAAACAGACAGTTGGTGCACTGGACCATTTACAACGCTATACACAAAGAAATGTATCAACGATTTTCTTTGCATCAAATGTTTCTAATTTAATTTCAATAAAACGATTTTTTAATTACACCTCGTATATTTATTATCACAAATGTAGTGACTAACATAGATAACAATATATTTATTATGTAAACTATATCGAGATACTCACCACAAATCGCATACCAATCGATAGTAATAACGTATCTACAGCCATACCACCGAAACCAACCATCAATAAAGTTTTCCTTCCAGCTCTCTCTACCAGGAACAATGAAACTATAGTCATTAGAACGTTTATTCCTCCCATAGCTAACGTAGCGTAAGTAGGATTATCACCTTTCAGGCCGGCCATTTTAAAGATTGTACTCGAAAAGAACATAACCTGAAATTTAGGAAAAAACTTAACTGGTTAACCCATTAATGTCCAAAAACAAAATTAGTTTTTCCATTGATATTGTTTCAAAATGGTCTCGAATGAATAAATCAGCATTAATGAAGTTACGTCCAAGCAACTAAAACTGCTTCTAAGGAATAATTCAGGATAATCACATCAAAAAGTTGTGAAATTATTTTTTTCAATCAAAAAAATTATTAATCTTGATTTAATTTACTAATATGTTTCTCAAAGTGTTTCTCCAAACGTCAATAATTTATATTTCATAGTTGATGGTACTCCAAATGATACATTGCATTTCTTGCTTGAGTAAATTGTTAGTATTTGATGATGATCTAACCAATCCGAACCAAAAACATCTTCAACTTATGTTTCATAGTTGATGGTACTCCAAATGAAACATTGCATTTCTTACTTGAGTAAATTGTTAGATTTTGATGATGATCTAACCAATCCGAACCAAAAACATCTTCAACTTATGTTTCATAGTTGATGGTACTCCAAATGATACATTGCATTTCTTACTTGAGTAAATTGTTAGATTTTGATGATGATCTAACCAATCCGAACCAAAAACATCTTCAACTTATGTTTCATAGTTGATGGTACTCCAAATGAAACATTGCATTTCTTACTTGATTAAATTGTTAGATTTTGATGATGATCTAACCAATCCGAACCAAAAACATCTTCAACTTATGTTTCATAGTTGATGGTACTCCAAATGATACATTGCATTTCTTACTTGAGTAAATTGTTAGATTTTGATGATGATCTAACCAATCCGAACCAAAAACATCTTCAACTTATGTTTCATAGTTGATGGTACTCCAAATGAAACATTGCATTTCTTACTTGATTAAATTGTTAGATTTTGATGATGATCTAACCAATCCGAACCAAAAACATCTTCAACTTATGTTTCATAGTTGATGGTACTCCAAATGAAACATTGCATTTCTTACTTGAGTAAATTGTTAGATTTTGATGATGATCTAACCAATCCGAACCAAAAACATCTTCAACTTATGTTTCATAGTTGATGGTACTCCAAATGAAACATTGCATTTCTTACTTGAGTAAATTGTTAGATTTTGATGATGATCTAACCAATCCGAACCAAAAACATCTTCAACTTATGTTTCATAGTTGATGGTACTCCAAATGATACATTGCATTTCTTACTTGAGTAAATTGTTAGATATGATACAAACACTCTGATGATGATCTAACCAATCCAAACCAAGAACATCTCTCACTGTATAAGATAGGTGTGGTTCATGACCATAATTATGAAGAATGTACAGAATACATTCCCTCTGGAATTGTCAAAAATATGCAATACTCATTCTTGGTAACATTTATGACACAAAAAAAATCGATCAAATCGATTTCTTCTATATAATAATTTGAATCAAGATTCTTGGAATATTGATTAGCTGATTTTGGGACTCTAGAACTCTAGACATTTGTATTTTCATCAGTCCATATTCAATTATTCCTGTTGCATGTTTATATCTTGTAGAGTTAGTTTTTTTATAATTTACTTCATTCCCAAGTAATGTCCCTTTTCCCACAGAACTTTTTTGTTAAGTTTATTCAAGTTATATTCTCAATATATCAAAAATATAATTTTTCCCCATTTATTTCGGATGTATATAATAAAGATTTGGTAAAATATGTACAAGTTTTTCAGTTTTTTTTTCGGAAAAAGGCGTCAACTTTAGTTGCTTCAAAATTTTATGAAAAGAACTTCATGAATAGGAAAATAATAGCTCTGTTTCAAACAAGAAAAAAATTCTTTTCCATATTGAGTTACCCAAAACAACTCCCTTTCACTATAAGTCATATAATATTAACGAAAAACCCCTGCTCATTTTTTTACCTCCACCCTTTAGACAATAAACGTTTGAAAACTGAAAATTTTTGATTGTTGATGTTGATGATATAAATTGTAACACAACTTTAGTTGCATTTGGTCACTGATAAGTTTTAAATACTGGTTGCGAAAAGACACATAAAATTGGGTTGTTTGCTAATAAAACAAATTTAACTTACGGCGTTAATTCCAGAAAGCTGTTGGGCAATCATCACAGTTAACGAAATAATCAACGGGATTCTAAGGGCAGAATTGGTCACCAATTCCCTAACTGTTGCTTTAGGAATCAATTTCACAGCTTCATATTCAGCGTTCATCACTTCCATTTCATCGCGTACGTTGTACGTTCCTCTTAACCATTTAAGAGCTTTTTCAGCTTGAGTTTCTTTGTTATTCGATAGAAGATACTTCGGAGATTCCGGACAGAACGGTAAAGTAATTACCTGGAATATGGCAGGAATCACTGTCATCATTAACAGAGTTACCCAGAGGGTATCTGTTCCTAATAGACTTTGCAAACCCAAAATCTGAGCTATCAGGATGGAAATTGTGATGACTAATTGATAGACAGTTCCTACGGCTCCCCTTAAATTTATCGGCGAGATTTCGGCTAAATACATCGGCGCTAAACCAGCGTTTAAGCCGGAATTTAGACCAATGAAGAATCTACCGAGAATAAAGAGTTCGTAGGAGGCAACCGGTTTAGAACAAGCTTCGCACAGCACAGCCAGAAATACCAGCACGTTGTTTAGAAGTAATCCACCTTTACGGCCGAAACGGTCAGCGATCATACCTGCAGGACAAATAATTTCTTTTCAAAATCACTTATTTATATTATGACAAGTTTTTTATAAGCTTTTTGTATACAATCTGTACACAATTTTTTCACAACAAAGTATTTCTCTTTCTCTAAATATTCTAAATACAATTTTTTTAGTAATACCATATAAATTTGGTTGTGTGTAAATTTAGTAGTAAATTTTCGCGGGGCCGATGACTTTTACCTCCACGAACGACAATTCTGAAAGTGCGCATGCGATCGGTCCCTAAACTGATTCGGAATCAGACCGCGAACAAAGCTAATAGTCCAAGAACCCCAACCAAAAAAGTAGGTTGTGAAAAAAATGTATGGGAACAGGATTTTTTTTTAATATCCTCAGGGGTCACCCCTGAATGTATAATGCATAGATTTCCAAGGAAATTTATAGAAAATTTTATGCTCTACAATTCAGTTACCGCCATTTTTAATTTATCATTGACCATTAACTAAATATTTAGCAAAAACCATATTGAAAAAAGTTTGGAGCGCTATAATTACAAACCTATGCGTTATACAAAAAAAAGTTTCAAATAAAAAATATGGCAAATATTATTATCTACAATAATCATCTCTACAAATTTTGTCGTACGATGCGCGGTTCGTGAGATATCTAATAAAACGTGTTTTTGAAGATGGCGGCTGAAGTGAAGCCTCCCCCCCTCATGACGCCCACTTGGATTTACATTCAGGGGACGCCCTTAAACATATTTAAAAAAAATACCTAATCCCGTACGTTTTTTACAAAAAAAAAAACGGCTCTTGGCCTATAATGATGCTTGTGGAAAAAAATTATCTGGATTGTCAGAAAAGGATTAACTCAGTGTCTACTGAAAAGAATGTGGAGGAATTTCAAATAAGTTAACACCCAAAATAAGTATTAATAGGTTGCTTCATCAATTATGGAAGTTACAATATAACAATGGAAAAAATACGACACAGCAGTTATTTGATATTTTTGATAATTTTTTGAACTCGTTAATTATTTGTCTATTTTTCAATTTTTTCGACAATCACTCGTAATTATATTAGAAATAACTGTTTTATGTATGTTTTTCTACAACTGCTATAAAAATTATGTATTCTCTCTTAGCTAACTCAATTTTAAAACCACATATTGCTCACACTCACATTTATATGGAGAATCAACAAAAATCGACGAAAACTTAGTTGGCTATTGTCAACTTAACCTTAAACCGCCATGGAGGATGGTAATCCATCAGTACTGTGGCAGAAGGATACGTCGAATAATAAAATTAACGTTGCTGATAAAATAGTTAACTCCATTGAAAAACATCTCGAACCCTTTACAGAAAATACACCGTTTATGAACGATCAACCCTCAACATCTAAAATTAACAGAAAATTTAATAAAAAGAAGTGGCGTTCCGTGTTTAACTATATAAAATGGTAGAAATCATACATTCAACTACAATTTTAAAAATATTATTCAACATTTTAGAGTATACTCTAATTTTATAATTAGTAAATCCAAAATAATACTAAACATTAACTTCCATTACTTTTATTCTTTCAATTTGTGCATTTGTAGAAAAAGTATAGTGTGCAACATGTGAGAAAAGTACTTTTCTCAATCGCCCTTCGGGCTTGTGCCACAATCTTCCATACTCATGAAAAAACTTGAACTTTTCCCACTTGTTGCCCAATATACTATTTCACTATAAACTTTAGATTATGGACCGTCGAATTGGATGTTAATATTTTTATGGCAAATAGTCCATGAGGTACGATAGGTTAAGTTAAGTTGGCAATACTTTGTTACAAGTAAACCCGGGGGGTTTTAATTCCGTAAGTTAGGTTATCTGTAAGATAGGTTACGCTCGACATAACCTCAATCTTTATCTTCTAATAAAAAAACGGGTGGGCTCCGCAACCCCTTCTCAGATGGGACTCACCGCATTCTCTAATCCACTTTAAATCGATGGTCTATGATCTATAGTTTTTCCAATTACATTTGACTACGTGAGTAGTTAAGATTTTGAATACTGCATAATTTGTAAGTACACAAAGCACAAGAAAATTATGAATTATGAAGCGCATTTAACTACATTAGCGCTACACCGGTAGATTTCTGAACTATAACTTGTTGTTTATAGGTAGGCATTTTTTCGAGTTGTCCCCCAATAAAGACAGGTCTGGTTCTACCCTCCATATATAAAATCAACGTTAAAAAAATAAAAAATGGTTGCAAATATACGTGATTTCTTTCTGTAGCTTGACAAATAGTTGATTTCTATTTATGTAGATGGCGATAATCAAGAGAATATAGGCAAATAATTTGAGATGTGATATCAGGGTATCATTACTTTATAAGTACAAAATTGTACGAAAGACACAAACTTTTTATTCATTTTTGTACTTTACTTTTAGAATGCTACCATTTTTTTATGCGTTTAGTTACGCCACTGGGATGTATAATTCGTACAACGTCAATAGATTTTACATAGACACAGTTATATAACTGCTGCAAGTATACAAACACTTCCTCGCTTTATCAGTTTGTTGTTACATCATTACGAAGCACGTTTTACACAGTAATTTACAATAAGAAAAGATAGTTTTCCTTTCAGAGGATATTGAACTCTTAGAAATCTCAGAATAAACAAGTCTCTAGTTATATGAAATGTGATGTTATTTTTATACTAAAATATAAACTATTTTTAGTATTTTCTTTCATCTTTTCATTTTATCTATTTCTTATTTATCTGTTTACCACCTTTATAACACATTCTTCATATATTTCATTGAATATTAACTTTTGAACTTATTGGGTTGTCAATCAATCAACTTCTTTTTCTTCCTCTTCTTCTTGTTTTACGCCGTTTGTATACCTTGCCTCCTTGCTATACAGTTCATCGGGTAAACAAAACCTTTCGCAGCATTACTTTCTAGATCGTTTGAGTATTATAATTGCATTCGACGGTGTATATAAGAATTATATTGTCAACTAATTAAAGAAGAACAATTTAACCAATTTAAAAACCATCACGGTAATCTCCCGCTGGAGATCGTAGTTTCATGACGCAGCACCCTTATCCTTCCATGTCATAACGTGACAGTGACAGTTGATAGTTGACAGTTCTCGGTTAACCCAACTTTATTGTTTATTTATTTCATTTTGTTCGTAACATGTCCGAAACTGTGTGAAATTGCAGGGGAAGACACAGTTAATGAACAAACGGCATAGTGTTTGTTAATTTTCAAACTATAAACTAATTTTATACTATCTTTGATTCTATTTCAAATATTATAATAATCAATTCTCAATTGTCGTTTGAATATGTGGTAGAGGTTAAAAAGTTTATTCAAAAACTGATCGATTTGAAAGTCTGTTTTGTTTCCTTCTACTTACAACATGCAATAAATTTTATACTAAAAATAAACTTCATCCATAATTATTTTCATTATATGCGTAATGAGATGGACGATAATTTCCATTTAGTTAAGAAATTTTAAAAGTGTCTGCATACTTTATATTATTAGGTATACATCTATTACCGCCATTTGCAGATTATCAGATTTCGTATTAACAAAGTTACGCAACCTGAATACTTATTTTTTCTTGTTGAAATTCTAATTTTATATCAATTAATTTCTCACCTGTGGTCGAGCCTCCAATCATTCCTCCAATACAAAACATAGCAGTCATCAAAGAAAAAACGAATGTGACGTTTTCTTGCGTGGGAATTGTGCCTGTCCTGTTGTACATGCTTTCTTTAATCCAGTTTTCAATAACCTGGAAAATACATTCATCGTAAAGTCCACAAATATATTCGATGTAAAATTGAAGATGCCAGATACAAGATGACGAAACGTTTGAGACTTTTACGACCCCATTTGTTCTAATCTAAGGATACGGTCCGTTCCTGATTGTAGAGGACGAGTAATGAAATTATAAGTAACGACGTGGCTAAGCTTTGAGTCACTCAACCTCTAACAGGCTCCAAACAACCTATTGTGGGGAAGGGAACAAACAAGTAGCATGACTCCAATAATATGGTTGTAGACAAGCCAAAACCTTCAGCATCGAAAATATTAAAGCTTAATACAGGGAAGGCAAAGTCTGAACTACGTCTAATCACATGGTTGTATATAAAAGAGGAAGAATCTTTTACCAACACATGAGTTAAAGCCCTAATTTTTGACTTGCATCAATTAATGACGCCTCAAGGATTCTTCTATACCAGAACCAGAAAGTTTCCATAAGCCATGTAGAGCGACCAAGGGGATTGCAAAAGGATTACCCTGGTAATTAGAACCAACTAGATTCTTAGTGGAAGTAAGAGTTTTGAAAACTTTTTTTACTCAGATTCCGTTTGGATTTCATGCAGAATCTAAATCTGTTCTAATTTTTTTGTATCAACCACAACATATCGAATATTTTTTAATCTTCTTCAACTATTTGAGCTGCAACAGTTTTCCTTTATTGATATCAATGGTTATAATTTCATTTGAAGTCATTGTAGTTAATATTCAACATCAGGTACCACAACTAAACTCCTTTTAATCCAACTTCTGAAAGGTGGGGGAAGTCTTGAAACATGGTCGATCTTTAGACAAAGCATTTCATGTGCAGTTTATGCATAGAAATTTCCTTTCCTTCTCAGACCGGTTCTTTTTATACCAATGTTGTTTCTTGATCCTACCGATGCTAATATTTCGTCCCACTGCCCGATTCGTTCCTTAATTTTCTATTTTCTCAATATTAAGAAAATTCTTCATCCATATCTAGCTGTTTTTTACTGTTCAAGTTGCTACACCAGGTAGGGAGAACATGGCCATTGGAACGGGTAGAAAAATGAGTAATGGTGCTAAAACAAGGAATATCTTCTCCAATAAGGGTAACTAAGGATTCCAAAAGTTTATCATTCGATTGCAATCTTTATAGACAGCCAAACAGAGTTGAGGACACTCCATTCTCTATAAGTTGACTTCAAGTTAGTAAGGCATCGTGTGTGTGTGTGTGTGTGTGTGTGCTCTAAACACGTTGGGCGGTCATAGTAAGGTAAATGAGTACAACTTTGGGCTATAGCGAAAGACAAGCAAAACTCTCGCTAACAATCAATGGTCAAAACTGTGGGTCTGTCGATAGGGCGTTGGAAGATCAAAGGAAGAAAAGGTCATGTGGAAATTTATCTACCTATTAATTAATCGAATTGTCCCTCTATTATTTATAGATATGGAGTATCAAAACTGCATTTCCATATATTTGATAAATTTCCAGTTACTTTTTTTACATCCTTGGTAAAGGTTGCAGATTTATTTCTTTGAAGTTCATGGTATACTTGTTAAAAATATGAAGATTTCTCACCAAAACGTCCTTTGTTTTAACGATAATCACTGTATCGAATGTTGGTTCTATTGAATCTTAGACGCCATATTGTATTCAACTACGAGGGCTATTCAGAAAGTAAACAAACAAAGTTGTAGCTTCTTCTTATTTGTTGACAATAGAAAAGAACGATATATTGATATAGGATGAAAATTGATTTATTTTTCAATGATAAATAATTACTTACTGCTTGTGGGTTATTGAGGACCCCAGTATTGTAACCATGTTGAAATGACGATCCAAAAGCACCGGCAACGATAGCAAATCCCAATTTTAAATTGAAGGACTGAAAAAAAGATATAAAATTAAGATTGAAAATCACAGGTAAATATTGTTGTTATTTTCTGTAGAGGATGAAATATACGGTTCGAAATATATTTCCTACATATTCTAAACATTCTTTTGGCTTTTCTAAATCAAATAAACCGGTGTTTTGAATGATTATTTGATATTACAATGTTTGAATATTACTACGAAGTTTTTATGGACGACAAAATTTGGTGAACTCTTGTAGGGTTCAAATTTGAGGTTATATTCAATTTATAATACGTACATATGTCAAATAATTGAACTATAAACAACAAACCTATTTTGACAGCAATTATATGTCAAAATATTCGTTCCTTTTGATTTCCATTGGTTTAGTTTGTGTTTTTTAGTATGACGTCATTGTAAAGATGGATTTCATGGAGTGTAAGCAACTAATTGTATATTTTTGTTTTAAATATATGTATATTTATCGCAACAGGTGTGCCCACACAATTTTACGTTCACTTTAATAAATTTTGATTTCAATATTACATGTTTATACATCATGGTCATATTTTATATTTGATACGCCCTCAGTTGAAGCGGAAGTTAAAACTTATATGAGTCACAATTTTTTATAGGTCATAAAACGCGAGAATAGAGATTTAAAATAACAATTTTTGGAAGCCAAATGAAAATGGAAGCAAGAAAAATGTACCGATTATATACAAAAACTCTTTTATGTGCTAGCCTACGAACTTTTCGGCCCTCGTTTTAGGAATGATTTCCAATGCATTTAAATTAATTATTTCAACATTTTTTTTATCAGATCGACTTGTATGTTTGCTTGCTTGTAACCGACTCATTTACATTCTATTTTGACCCACTTTAAAAGATCAGATTTTAGTTAAACATTGCAGACTGATCCTTGATCCCTTTGTCCTCGTGAGTTTTTCACGGAATAAAATGTGGTAAACAATTTAGTTTATAAGACAAGAATTGAATTAATAGGCACGATTTGACTATGCCATTTTGTAAATCGATACCAAGTAAGTCGAAAATAAAGAATAAAATTTTTCGATATCTCGCTTCGTTTTCGAGATATCGATACTTGAAGTTGGAAAAATTTATTTACAAACCGTTTATGAAAAATAGACCTTATATAAAAGGACTAGTCCGTATAGAAAAGTCTCAGTCTTTATGTGTTAAAAGCTTGTCTTTTAATGAACTGTCTAGTCCGTTTGTAAAAGGTGTAGTCTATTTATAGAGTGTTATCTCAACCTAACCTAACCAAATCCTAACCTAACCTAACCTAACCTAAATAATTAACTTTTGAAAGCATCCAGAACGTACTTTTTGCCCGAGAGAGAATATTTTTACATTAATTTACTAATTAAATCTTGAAACTATCATTAAATATTTTTTTTTATTTTATAAATAATTAAAAACAACCGAAAATTCTTTATGAAAAACATCAAATTATTCATGTATTTATCGTATGTTAAGTTATATTTTTCTTCAATATAATTTTAGAATATCGGGGTATGAAGTAATAAAATAATCATTTGAAACGAAGTATTGAACGCCATCTGTTCAATAAAGCGAATATTGAACTAACGTTTGATTATAATTTTAAGTATCAATATCTCGAAAACGAAGCGAGATATCAAACATTTTCATTTCCCATTTTCGATTTATTTTGGCCTAATTAAGCCAAACGTTAATCAAAAAAATGAAACAGATCGCTTTAAACACCTATTCGAAAACAATCACTATTCCGTTGTATGAAAAAATTTGCCAATACATAAACACCCTAGCACTTGAATTAGCAGATTTCTTTCCATCCAACACAAATATCCTCCATCTTTGGACAATCCCTATTCCTACAATCAACTTCAACATGAGCTCCTTTAAAAAAGAAGAAACAAACCGTTCTCTAATAACACAACGCTCCGTACTCTTACAAAAGTAAGCTTCAAAGAATAGGAGCTGCAGTAGTAGTAAACAACGAAATACACACATTTAGACTAACCCCACATAATAGCGTCCATCATATCATCGCTAGAAAAATCAATACAATAGAACACCCATAATTGTAGACTCCATGAGGTCAATACAAACCATTCAACAACTTTTTCCCAAACACCCTTTTTAAAATCCAATTACATTTTATCCACCAATCCAAGGCAAACGTATTTAGGTCCCATCACACACAGGCATCCCAGGAAACGAAAAAACAGACAAATGTGTCAAAGAAGTAGCAGATAACAACGAAACGATAATTTCAAACGAAGTGATAGCAAACGACTCTAAAGGGACAATCAAAACAAAAGTACAGTGCCAGTGGCAAAGTAAGTGGAACAGATCGCAGTCAATATTAAAATCTATGAAACCATCCGTCCAACTATGGAAAAATCGTAAGGATCAAATAAAAATCGATCGTTTAAGAGCACACTAAAGTAACACACTCAAATTTATTTAACCGAGAAAACCCACCAATATGTGCATCGAGAATCTAAACGTGAAACACCTATTGTTGAACTGTCAAAATAACGAAAACGAAAGACTAACTAACAACTTTCCAAACACCATAATTTCTCTATTCAAAAATAGTTGTAATACCACAAACTTAATCAAATATCTAAAAGACACTCAACTGTATCAAATATTGTCAACAATTGACATGTCGCTAATAACCTTTAAAGTTGACGCGACGAAAAATATATATAAAAAAACGCAAAAAACAACCGCAGAAAATCTAAATTGGACAGCTCTTGAATAATCCTTTTTACCTGCTTAAACAAAATGGTACCATAAGCAACGTTAACTGAGTAAATAATTTAAGTATGAGTGTGGTCTATGAGTTCTTGGCCTCTTTTAGTAAATAGAGTGCGTTCTTTATGCAAGTCTCAATAAGCTTCACACAAAGTTCCAACTTTGATCCACTTTATTATAGTACAGTTCGAACGACCTCTAAGTTAAGTTTTGAAAAATGTCTCAAATTGAGTTTCGTGCTGCTATTTGTGACTAAAAAACATTTAAAGCACAAGTCGAATCAAAAACAAAATTGAGGCTGTTTACTGTAACTGTAACTAACCATTTCCATTAATTTAAAATTGGTTGTTCTACTGGGGATAAAAATAATTTTTTGATCGTTAGTTTTTATGATTTTTTGAGTTTTCTAAATTTCTTTGAAGTTTTCTGTACTTCACTATAAAATTTTTGGATTTATTTTTGAATTTTTTAATCTTTTTTCCAGTTTTCAGTATTTTTCAAAATGTCTTGGCTTTTTCAAGTTTTCCAAATTCTTCTCATAGTTTGTCAAGCTTTTTCATTTAATCGTCATTTATCTTCTGATTTTAGTTTTTTCTAATTTTTTAATTAGTAGTATTGTCCAAAATTTTATATTATTTATATTTTTCAATTTTTCATGCCATACCTCACGCATTCATTTTAATGACTTCAATATTCTCTTCGGACATTTTATCTTATTTCTATTGATAACATTGTGTTTTCAAGATCATTTAAACTATAATTTGTTTCAAATATTATTGATTATTGAATTGTTCATCATCACCATCATCATCGTCATCGAGCCTTTCAATCCTTTGGATTATGGCTTGAGGTAGGTTACTCCTCGTTTTCTATTTGTGTTTTCTTTATAGTTTATCGTTTGTTTTGTTATTATTTTCCATTCCTTTCGGCATTTTGCCCTTCAGTTCTCTATATTAAGTGCTTTTATGTCCTCTTCTATTTCGATTCTCCAAGTCTTCATCGGTCCGCGTCCCCTCCTTGGCCACAATGGGCTCCATTTTGCTCGTTTCAGTTGGTTTTTCCATTTCCAGCCCTTTCTCTATTTTTTATGTTGTGTTTGGACCTGCTATAGTTCTCGTTATCTTTTGGTTCATCACGGAAGCAAAAAAACAAAAGTTATGGAAATTGTTGGGTCAGATTTTGGCACACATTATAAAAAAATATATAAACGATTTTTCAGTATATCTAGTTGCTAATTACGCCGCATTTTTCTATGCCGCATAAATTTTGATCAATATTTAAACAAATATTTGTTCTGTTTATGCATGATAAAAGAATTTACACTAAATTTTATACCCAGATATATAATTTTCCTAAACAGGTATCTTTGTTTACATAAAAACTTTTTTTTTAATATTGTTTACATAAGTTAAATGAATGCTAATAAAACTTAATGACCATTTTGGTATACGGATTGGTGTTATAGAAAATTGAAATGAACTACATTTCCTGTTGAAACCATAAAATCCATCCATCGGTGTAGGTTCCACGGAAAAAACCGTATAAAACGAAAAAACCCACAATGCATACTAAACTCACCCCTTAATTAATAAACTGGTTAATTATATATTATTACTAGTGGTGAGTCATTGTAGAGGTTATGTCAACAAAATCGCATCTTATCAAAAACCTACATTAGAAACAAAGAGCCAAAAATCTTGAAAAAATATATTAAATTGAAAAGACAAACCACCATGCTGATGACTTTCGCTGTGCACATAATTCTTCAATATCTTCTTCATCAGAATTAAAGTCTGCTTTATTGGTTTCATAAATCTTATGAACTAAATCATCTTAATCTGAAAATATTCATGCTCGAATTGAAGATTTTTGTTTATTCCATTTTGTTTAGTTTTTTTTTCACTTGCAACTATAAGAACTAAAAATTGTCCATTTTGCATTTGTTCTAAATATAATTGGGTGTTTGCTTGCTGAATCATTGCTTAATTTGAAGACTGCTATAAAGGAGTTGTATTATTTTAAATTTTCGTGTTGATAATGACCTAGGGCATTATGGATCAATACAAAGATGAATTTAGATTCAAGTTTTTAAAAAGCTAAACAATTTGAAACCGTTTATATAAAAAAAATCATCATTACTCAGATGAGAAGTTGTAGCATAAAAATAAATTCAAGAATATTGGTCCCATGGAATTAAATTTAAGAGTTTCTCTGATCATATCATACGAACACGTAGATCCTAAAACTTTGGGATCGTTATTTACTGTAGCAATTCCAAAAAACGTTAATAAAGTCATTGCTTTTATAATTTGTGATTGTACAATAAACGTATTTGAAATAATTAATGAAGAAAGAGCTTCCAAGAAAGTAAAACCCGTTTTTTCTCCCATTAAGTATTTGAAATTCTAAAGGAATAATATTTATTGGCTATTTATAGTCATTTTATGTACGCGAGAGTAATAAAACCAATTACTGATAAAAAACAGTACGGTGATTCTAAATATTATTACAGCATAATCTAAATATTTTCTAAATTTACTACAAGTTTTCAGTTTTTTATCAATCTTCTATAATCGTAAGTTGTAGTGAATATTAGAAAGAGGTTTGGACTGGTCAGAAGCCATGTGTACTAAAGATTACATAGCCGGTTCATAAGATGTATAAATACAAATTTCTGTTTGTTTAAACAAACTTTATTAACTAATGCATCATTGTTATTGTTAATTTTCTTGGTTAATGGATCGAAATCTTCAATAATTCGTTCAAATCCCATGAAATGGAAATTAGAAACAAGCGATGAAATATTGATTAAATATAAGAACGTTGAATGCAAATAATTATTAAAGAAACCTATGCCAAAATGAAATTTCTCAAAAGTGGTTGGATACCAAACGTATTGACTTGAAAAAATACAGCAGAAAATGTAATAAAACAATGAAAAACAGAGAGTTCTAGTTTAAAACACCCTAGATCAATGAGTTGAAATAGGTTACAATCTTTAGCTGCGTTATTAAGGAAGATAAGAGTTCCGATTTCGAAAAGAATATTTGTAAGAAACCCCATGTTCAGTATAGCAAATTGTTCACAAATTTCATTCAAAGTTTCATGTATAAGTCGAAAAATAATATTGTTGACGTCTACTTCCGGTACTACCGGAGATGGGACGTTCTGAATAACTATTAATAATAACTTTTCGCGTTTCACCCTGTACATACACCCTGTATTAGTTACATTCACCACTACTAGGAGTTGATGTACAGACAAACAATGATTGAATACACGTATTCAAGGTTATTGATAAAGTATCCCACTTCCTTGGTAACAGAATGACGTTGAAAATTTATATAAAAACACGTTGGACGTCAAAATTTTTATATTTTTTTTATGAATCGTCAATTTTTCCATAACAGAAATCTATAATATGCGAGTTTATGCAATATTTGAGACATCCTTAGACAATAGAGTGGTTACATCAATAACAAATTTCGATTAAATTTAAAACAAATTTTGAATGGAATATAATAAACGTGATCAAAAGTTAAAATTAAATACAAATAAAAAAGGTCGTTTGTACAACACATACGTGGTTATAATTAAAATAATACTCGGTAATTATTTAGTTTAGGTTGCATACTCCTAATTTTCTTGATATTTTAATATATTATGGAGAAAATTATGGGCGCGGAAATTATTCCTTCACATACTTTTTCGAGGTTGAAAATTTAGATAGGTTAGGTTAGGTTAGGTTAAAATAGGTTAGGTTAGGTAAGGTTAGGTTAGTTTAGGTTAGGTTAGGCTCATACTAGATCTCATTATCCTCAGTATTTTGGGGAATTTCTATTTAAAAGACATTATTCATATTCAAATAGAATTAAAGCATTTCTTGAAGAAATGTCTCGAATATATCCAATAGAAATTGATGATTATTTGTACGTGTAAATAAATGATTATGGTTAGAAATCGATTTGTGTCATTACATTAGTCGTAACTAATTATATTTAATGTAGGAAAAGATTGACGCCGGGTGGGGGGTGTGTTTTAAAAGATAGTCTCCTAATCTCCTAATTCTCTTCAACATCAAGTATTTGCAAAATATCAATTATTCAAGATAGTGTACATTTTCCAATGTTCAAACAATAAAAACTATGTGAAAGAATGTTTTCCGCGCCCAACATGTATATACCTTTTTTTAAGCATAAAAAACTGTGTAACACATTAAAATTTCAAGGGAATCGGGAGTATGCAACCTAAACTAAATAATTACCATAATACTCAAACTACACAAGCTAGTTTTTCACCCTAGGATAGTAGCAATCAAGCTGCTAGCTCTAGAACTGTATTTTTTTACATTGTCTTGAATATATCCAAACTAGAGTATCCCATATTAAATACAAAAGCTTGCAGGTAGATAATCAAGATAAATTATTATTATAAAACAAATATTAAAGCCTCTACGTAGTTCAATAATGAAGATACGCAAAAAAACTAATGTTATCATCATTCAAAAACTTCTTAGAGATATCGTATATTCGTCATGGTGTATTTGAACTGGAGATCTTAAAATTCCTACTGTGGCAAAAGAAATCGAAAGAGTAGAAGGAAGATATGAAGAAAAGCTGCATGAACTTCGAGGTTCTCCAACTCTTATTCAATGCAGCAATTCAACGCAAATGACTGAAGAAAATAAAACCTTCTGACCACGTATAACCGTAACGAAATTAAGTGCATTGAAGTGCGTTCGAATCATCTTTAAAAAGTTGTTGGAAATTTTTAGAAAACTCATTGGTAATTCATTGTGTTCAAGTTGTAAGACCAAAACACTATGGGCTGGTAAGTCACGACTAGCTTAAATATAAATTTAAAATTTTCATAATGGAAATGTTAATTTAGTCCAGGCTTAACATCAACTGGCACGAGATAGCAACAATTAAATTTCTATTGTTGATTTGTAGTTGTAGGAAGTGAAAACCCATGTAGGAGACCCCAGATTTGAACGACGACGGGGCTTAGCTTTTGTCAACGCTGGGAAACCCGGCCTTGGCAAACCAATAATGGCCCAAGCTTGGTTGAACTCTGTGTTACCCGACCTCGGCAATCGTATAGTCAACCAGGCTTGGCAGAACTCTGAATAACTATATAAAGTTTTCTTCTAATATCTTATCCTTAATAGATATCTTAACATTAAAAGTAAGAATAAAAAATATAATTACTTCTTTATATGTTTAATTATTCAACTAATATTTTTATGTACATTAATTAGTAGAGTGTATTAATAGAAATTTCTCATAAAACTATAATTTTAATAACAATATATTAAAAATTTATTTTTATAAGCAACCAGGCCTGTTCCAGGCTTGCAAACCAAGCGAGGGACATTATTATCATCCCAGAGTACCACCAAGTCTGGGTTACCAAGCTGGGTCCAGAATTGTATATATTTGACTCAAGTTTAGACCTATACTGGGTTCTCATAACATCCTGTATGGGAAGACGCTCACTTTTGGCATTAGCTTTAATAGCATTAAGAACAGACTAGATGTTTTTGGCTACTCTATCATTTCTGGATTCACATATTTCATCAATTTTAAGCAGCCAAATTATACGTAATATTTAAATTTAACACCGAAAACTATAATTGCATAATTTGCATTGATCAAAAAGGTTAAATTTTAAAATTGCCCCCCTCTGGGGCGTGTGCCCTACGTTGGAAAACACTGATTTACAGCGTTGGACAGGACTTGGAGCTGCAGTCTCATTATCCGCAAAGGCAGTCCTCGTGATATCAAGTGTTTATTTTCAGTATAATTTTTTGTATATACATTAATTTTTGGTCATTATTTTTCTCCTTAGTTCCTGTTACCTCTATACATTTAGTAGCAGCTTTCCAATTGGAAAAATTGTAGAAAGTTGTTGTCTTAAAATTACGAAGTGCTCACTTTGGAAACACCCCGTGCAATACAATGGTTTATAAATATTTCAACATAATTTATGGTCTGGCTAAGTTCAACAGACAAGGTACATTTCCAATTAACTCATCAATAATTACACCTTCATGACAAAGCAAAAAGAAAAATTACGTTTAATAAAATGTAATTGATTGGTTTTTATTATCATTGCCGTGTTAAATTAAATAAAATTTATATTATTAATAAAAAAATGCAATTTGGTGCTATAATACGAGGGTTGTTTGAAACCTTTTTGACTATATTTTATTAGTTTCTGTTTGACAATCGTATGTTTCTGAAAATGGATTGACTCAACATAACAAAATCCTTACTAAGATCATAATTTTGAATTTCAACCACGAATAAACCAATCAGATTACCCCATATCTAGTATAAATACTGCGGAGCTGTTTGGTATCTTACAGGGTTGAAGTCAAAGAACAAAAATGGGGGTTTCATTATGTCTGCATCGTCTGATATTTTGATTTTTGGTATTCATGATGTAAGCGATCTGTTGATTAATATGAATAAACAAAATGTCAATACGAAGTCATATTTTGATGAAGATTGCAAGTTAAAACGTCAAATTGTTACCTGTCTGTTAAATCAGAAGATACCTAAAATCAAGACGATTTGGAAACATAAATTTATATTATTGTGATTAAAAAAATAGGTAATTTTGCAGGGGAGTGTATTTTATCAAACCAGTTTGACCAAAAACTGCGACAATCAGCGAGATCAACGAAAAAGTTTACCAAATGATACCAAATAGAAGAGTTTATAGGCATATCATAGGAACGCTTTTGCCATATACTGTCTGGTTTTATCACTTTGGACCAAAAACATTTCCTAGATCTTATTGACGAGGTTCAAGCAAAATGAGTGTATTCCGAACTGTAGATGAAACCTACATCTATCATCACAAAAAAAAAATTTAAGAGTGTGGATTGCGAAGGGCGAACCTGCTCTGAAAATTGTAAAGAAGGTTTCAACGGCCGGTTTAAAAAAATTAAAGCATTATTGGACTAAGTGTATAGACCTAAAAGTAAACTACAATTAAAAATAAATATGATTATGGATAAAAATAAACTGTTTATTTGTTACGACAGAAACTTTTCAAGTAACCCTTGTGTTAATTGGTTCTTTTAACTTAAATTATCAAGTGTTGGTAATTACTGAAACGTATTTATTTCCTTATTATTGTGTTATTGTTAAAATAAGCATTTTTCCAAATCTATTTAATTTTTTCACATTTATTTACGTAAGCAGTAGTTGTTATAAAAATATGTCAACTGTAGGTAGAAGATATAGGAAAATAATGTAATTAAAACATGAGTAGAATAATAAAAAAATAGAAAAAAAAAGAAAACGAAGTAGAATTGGCCCCTTGAAAAATAATAAATGACAGAATAACGGGTTGTTTCTTCCTGTAAGAATCGAATCAAATTTTTAATTGAATTATTGATGCACCATTTTGGTAAAAATATATATTCTAACGCAAATTATGAGCAATATTAGGGGATTTACTGTTGAAAATATCATGTATAATATGTGAAAAAACAATTAAGAAATCATTCATTACTTTAATTATTATAGAAATAGAATAAAAATAATTTTTGTTATGAATTGTATTTAATTTAGTCAGCTTACCCCTTTAACTTGTTTCTTTTTAGGTAGACCGGCCTCCAATTGTGCACTAGAGTCTGAAATAAAAGTTTCTCCTCCTTTACCCATCGCGACGTTCAGTTCTTATAAATAACCAAATAAATCTCACTCACAAATGTCGCTTAATCCGCTTTCGATTTTAAGATTAAAACTGGCCAACGTTATACAACTTATATTATATACCCAGCCTTAAAAATATAACTTGGGGGCTCGTCGACACCGCATACCGTTTTATAGATATTCCAACTTTAGTGGAATGGATTTGATTGGTTGAAAATATAGGAGTGACAGCCGTTGCCCACTACTCTGTCTACGGCAGACGCGGCGCCAAGTTTAATGGTTTGTCGAAAAATCAAGGAAACATTAAACCGGCACAATATTTGGTTGAGTAGCATCATGGAAAAAGTCGTTGATTACACACAATTGTGCAAATATATATTCAAAGAAAACTAAGTTTATAATAATACAATAAAATTTTAAATAATTCTAAAAATTTTTTTCTATGGTTGAATATCATATTTATATAAAGTGACTCATATTGTAGAGCGATTTTATAGGCTTATCAAATTATAATAAATATTTAAAAATATATACAGGGTGATGTAGAGGCATGAGAACCGATACGGTGCGACGTATAGAGAAGCCCAAAATATGACGACTAGAAGCAATTTACCTTTACCTTGACTAGCTGTTGTCGCAGCCACAGGTATGATGGGAAAAAAGATTGATTCATTTTCTTAATAATTCATCGCCGGATGAGGGCCGTTAATGTGTGCCAGTTTTTGGCAGACATGTTGTCCTGTGACTTCAAAAACATCTCAAAAGAAAGCGATTCAACTTCGGCAACGAACTGAAAAGCACAGTAGAGGACTGGCTCTCATTACAGCTACAGGAATTCTGGGATAAAGAAATGATTCATTTTCTTAACTTTAATCGATATTCATCGACGGATGAGGGCCGTTGATGTGTGCCAGTTTTTGGCAGACATGTTGTCCTGTGACTTCAAAAACATCTCAAAAGAAAGCGATTCAACTTCGGCAACGAACTGAAAAGCACAGTAGAGGACTGGCTCTCATTACAGCTACAGGAATTCTGGGAGAAAGAAATGATTAATTTTCTTAACTTTAATCGATATTCATCGACGGATGATGGCCGTTGATGTGTGCCAGTTTTTGGCAGACATGTTGTCCTGTGACTTCAAAAACATCTCAAAAGAAAGCGATTCAACTTCGGCAACGAACTGAATAGCACAGTAGAGGACTGGCTCTCATTACAGCTACAGGAATTCTGGGAGAAAGAAATGATTCATTTTCTTAATTTTAATCGATATTCATCGACGGATGATGGCCGTTGATGTGTGCCAGTTTTTGGCAGACATGTTGTCCTGTGACTTCAAAAACATCTCAAAAGAAAGCGATTCAACTTCGGCAACGAACTGAAAAGCACAGTAGAGGACTGGCTCTCATTACAGCTACAGGAATTCTGGGATAAAGAAATGATTCATTTTCTTAACTTTAATCGATATTCATCGACGGATGAGGGCCGTTGATGTGTGCCAGTTTTTGGCAGACATGTTGTCCTGTGACTTCAAAAACATCTCAAAAGAAAGCGATTCAACTTCGGCAACGAACTGAAAAGCACAGTAGAGGACTGGCTCTCATTACAGCTACAGGAATTCTGGGAGAAAGAAATGATTAATTTTCTTAACTTTAATCGATATTCATCGACGGATGATGGCCGTTGATGTGTGCCAGTTTTTGGCAGACATGTTGTCCTGTGACTTCAAAAACATCTCAAAAGAAAGCGATTCAACTTCGGCAACGAACTGAATAGCACAGTAGAGGACTGGCTCTCATTACAGCTACAGGAATTCTGGGAGAAAGAAATGATTCATTTTCTTAATTTTAATCGATATTTATCGACGGATGATGGCCCTTGTTGTGTGCTAGTTTTTGGCAGACATGTTGTCCTGTGTAAACTAGTCTTCTAATATCACATGTTTATTCAAACTAATTTAAACAATTATCTTATCATCGCAAATTCGTTTATTGGGTGTTGTGGTTGGGAGTAATACGTCCTGGCATAGTCACGTGAACGTATTCGCTAAGGCAACTTCACAAAAACTTGACCTATATACTCCGCAATAGCTTCTATTTCTCTACAAGACCTAGATTCGTTCATTTTTGGAGGATTTTTCGTATATACCCTGAAGATACTCGTCTCGATACAGAAAATAGTAATTAGACTTAGAGGCGATCCGTTTACTAGAAACTTGGACAGTTTAGAGCACCAATACCACCACGGCAAATGCTTGTCCGAGTTGTTCAACACCTAGAGCAGTTTTGGCAAGATCTACTCGACTGGCAGAAGTGGCTCATAAGCACCGAGTTCGCCTGCAGACGACCAGAACGTCAATTTATAGGGTTACCATTCTCTGGAGAAGTGTGAGCTTCCCTAACACAACAACATACAGAAGTTCGAGATCAATATCCACAGGTATCTCCATACGGTAGGCACCACTCGAATACATGGATTTTATATCATCGAAATGTGGATATATCCAAGAATGGAAGGTTTAGAGAGAATAGGGGAGGAAATGAGAGTAGAATCACGAATAAAATTCTGAAAGCTTTTTTTTGGACAACTAACGTTCTGCATTTTTTGTAGTAGGTAGGATCTAAATAAGGGAAGAGACCCAATGGTATATCAATATCAAATTATTCTTGCCTATGTGTGTAGGATCGAGATTATTGCTCTATTCAATCGAATAGAGCCACGCACGAAACACGAGCTCTCCTTCAGCAGCCTAAAGTCCACAATAACAGTCGAGTCAGTCGGGAGTAAAACGTAGACATACACGAATATTTTTACCGGCAATTTAAGAAGAAATGAACCCTAGACAACCAAGAAATATCTATATGTGTAATAAGATACTATTTGTAAATTCGCAACAACCATACTTTTCTAGCATTTGTCAGCGTTTTATATTATTACCTTATTTTTTGACCTGGCCTCAGATTTATCATCAAAACTCATAGATACACTCATCTCTACTACCGAAATATGTGCTGCTTACGCAGTTTAAAGACATTAAAATCTAATTTTTGTATGTAAACGAACGATTAGAAAATCTTAAAAATTCTTCTCTAATGGTTTTTATGATCGAATGATCCATTATAATAATCATCCTATTAGTCAAAATTACACTGCTATTGGGAAAAATATGGTTATCCTTACAAAACAAGAAAAACGATCCACTTTAAATTATCTAACTTTGTCATTAAAACTAATGAGAATAAAATTCTCACCTTCAAATGATTAAGTAAACTTTTAAGATGCTGTTTTGAAGATGTTTTTACGAATTTAACTTCATTTTTGTCATATTCATCCAATGGGAATGTACAATTATGTTACATAATTACAAATCGTATCAGTTTGACTGTTTAAATAACCCAACTGCTAAGTCTGACGAGCATTTTTGTCATTTTCGTTAAATACTGCCTCCTCCAACACTCCCACTTTCTCTATGAGCTCAGATCTTCTACAGTTTTACTCCTAAACCAATTATAATTCAAGTTGTCCACAATTTAAGTTAATTCTACTAAATTTTCATCCAAAAATTTATGACTTTCTATATAATGTAATAAATAAAATGAATGTATTTTTTTTCGAAGCAGTAACGTTTATTCCAACGGGTTTTCCCTCCATTATTGACATTTTAGTAGCTAGTGAAATACTTTTATCTTTTCTTTGCTTCCAAGTATATAAATTGTGGCTTCTGCAGCTCTGGTCATATTTTGCCACAGCTATCAGCAGCATCCGACCGGTAATGGTAACAGTCTTCAGAAGATCGACGACTGGCGTTTAACAAAAAGAGAAAGAGAGCTTTATTGTCAAAAAATTGTTACAAATTGTAGACAAAAACTTGTAAAAACTATAAAACAAACATAAAAATAACTAAGTAAAGTCCACTTTCCTCAAATTATTGCGAAAATCGTTTTTATTTCTACTGGCAAGTGATTGTGCATTTTTTTCATTTTAAGACATTGAGCACTTAGCTAATTCTGAACGTGGAGTAAGTAGGTAAAGGAAATTGTAGAGCCGTGCTTACGAATGAGACAAACGGATTCAAAGATGAAAGAAGGAACAGTTGAGTCGCACCACACGTACCCCAGAAGGGAAGGGCATATCTGAGATGCGACTCAATAAGGGCATAATAAACTGTTAAGGAGATGGATAAGTTTAGTTCTCTGGTAACTGATCTCAGCCAAAGCAGGAGGAACTTATTTTTTTTGTATCCCAGTGTGAATGATGTTTGGCTTAGTTGACCATCGTAGAACAGGGAAAAAAATCACGCTCTCCTTATATCCTGTAACTTATATAATGTGATAATCACGAATTATTCCATTACATACGTCATGTACGCCTAGACATAATTTTAGATTTTCGTATGCGCATGAGAAAAAGTTTAGAAAAACATCACCTTTTGTCCACCTGAATACAGGTGACTAACGATGTATATTTTTGAAAAAAAACGTAGATAAAACCTTGTATGCTAAACGTGCTATTTTATGTTTGATTTGGTCACATAACTAGCCTTCGATTCGTTCAGTAATCTTACAGACACGTGCTGTAAAAAATGTCATTCATAATATAAACATAAATGGAAAAGTAAATTCAGTAAAAATAAGATCCCATGTAGACAGAGTAGGCGGCACAGCAAATAAATTATATTAATGAAGGTAACTAAAGCCAGTTTCATACGTATGCGACAATTGGTTCTGAATCGGTTCATTCCCTCATAAATTTATTTTGGCGTTGAAGACGGTTCTTTAACTTCAAAAGACGCAAATCATCAAATAATTTAGTTCACATCCAAAAGTATTTAAACAATTTGTTATCGTTTTCTCTTAGCATCGGGAAAATAGTATAGAATATTCCAAATTCTTGCCTCAAAATGATAAGAGGATGCACCCAATTGCCTTCTCTCCAAGATTACTACACCTCAATACACCTAACTTGGATTGACACGGAAAAAGAAATATAAATCGTGTATGACAAGGTTTATTTCGTTTCCGGTTTGTATCAAAAACGAACCGAACCGCATAGGAGCGCACACGTATGAAACAGGCTTAACGATATCCGCTATTAGAATCGTGAGTACCATTTCAAAATTAATTTTTGTATACGCAAGCTCTATTTATTTCTATTTATATCACTTTATTGTTTATTGAAACAATATCTTCGGATGTTTATATTTTTAAAAACAAATAGACGGCCGCGTGTTTAAACAGTGGAAATATTTGATTTGGCCGTATAAACATATTTTTTTCTGCTTCGTAAGCTACGACATATTTCAATTAATTCATTGATGGATTACCTACTTAAAAGACGTGTACGTATCACGGGGTTATTACACAATTATTAGTCAACTTTCACCTTGATTGTTTCGATTCGTTTTTTAGGTCATAGTGTACGGGGATGGTGCCGGAAGTATCATTTTTCAACGTAATCACCTTTTAGCTCCATACACTTCTCCCAGACATGTTTAATAAGTTCGACGCCCTTTTCATAATTATCTGCCGACATCACCTCTTCATTGTTGGAAAATCTTTGACCACCAAGCCTGGGAACAGAAAATAATCCGAGGGGCTAAATATGGCGAAAAGGGTAGCAATTCAAGCTTTATTCCACTAATTTTGGCCATTGAAATAACGGATGTGTGAGCTGGTGCATTGTCTTGATGAAACAGCACATTCTTCTTAGCCAAATGCTCCCGTTTTATTCGCACAAAGTTTGCATAATACTCGCCGTTGATAGTTTTTTCTTTTTCAATATAGTCTTCGCCTTCTTTGGAGCCGAGTCTTCCTTTTCAATCTATTGCTTTGATTGCAAAAGCTTCGGGTGTGAGGTGATGAATCCACGTTTCATCCATGGTTATGAAACTGAGTCAAAATCGGTCTTATGCCTACGTTTTGCTCAAAATTTATTGCTAATTATCAAGTTTTGGCCAAATTTAATTGTCAACTTCTATATTTTGATAAATTTAATCGTCAATTTCCAAGTTTTGTGCAAATTATAGTTATAACTCCACCGATGTTCTGCAAATCGTTTCGGTTTAAGTTATATATTGAATAGGACTAATTATTCAATGCCTAAACTATGTCTGCTAACTCGCCCACTTTTAGTCCACAACCATCCAGTGCCGCTTTGGGGATTTTCTCCAACATTTCTGGAGTCGTCACGTCATTTGGTCGACCAATGCGATGCTGGTCTTCGCAGGTCGTAAGGCCTCGTTTAAACTCTGCTACTCAATATTTTACTGTTGATAACATGATAACGAAGCAACAGACACGCCTAGACTAGAATCTGGCTCAGAGTACCGTTCACTATAGATATGGCTACCAAACAAATACTAAACAACGTGGCTTCTTCAAACTTGAAACATATGCAGTATAGATTGTGTACAGTGGTATTTTTCAAGCAACTACCACCTTCTCTAGGTCAGGCCAGATACTGCTGGTGGTTTCAATTGATAATTCTAATTTTTTACCTGAGACTAAGACTTGTGCGGTGCTAAGTTTGGTCAGTGCTTCTTTACGGGATGGAGGGTTGGACCCTTAAGGTGAAAAACATCAACAAATTAGAGGCATTCGAAATGTGGGTATATCGTAGAATCCTGAAGATACCATGGACTGCCAAAGTGAGGAATGAGGATATTCTCAGGCGTATCAATAAAGACCGTGAACATCGTGAAGAAACGAAAGATATAGATTGGCTATATAATGCGAGGCCATAAATATCAATTCCTTCAGCAGATAGTCGAGGGCAAGATTGAAGGTAAGAGAGGATTGGGACGGAAGAGGATGTCATGGTTGCGGAACGTGAGGCAGTGGACGGGTATACAAGATATTCAGACATTGATCCATACCGCTAGAGATAGAGAAGCCATGAAAAATGTGGTCGCGAACATCCATTAATGGATAAGCGTTAAAAGAAGATGAATTTTTTACCTAGTAACCCAGTACTTGCTCCCTAACTTGTTGTTCAGTTAAGTCTTTTGGAGAATATGTGATTTCTAAGGCATACCCATATATTTCACTTCATCACCTTGGTTAGGTGCCGTACAGTTTCACAGACGGACATGTTTCCTTACGCATTGCAACTGTTATATATTGTAATTTGTTCTCATTTATTTTTAATCTCGATTTTGTCATCTTTATTCTTTTTTGGTCAGGCTATTTCGAGATTTTTGTCATTTGCCATGATGACACAGCATTGGCGATTGTGGCCGTGGTAATATGAGGACATAATATACTTAATATGCTACTTGGAACTATTTATTCCTCATCTAATGACTTTGTCGAAGCCCTGGCTATTGTCCAGGAATACTGCAAAACAATATTTCTTAAGTTAAATGTCTCCATTGTTTAGCTACACAACTCTAAGTAATTTTCGAATTGTTTCTGTTTGAATACAAATTGATGGGATGGTATTACTAAGCTGCAAAAGATTCCAATTTTTCTGAATGACTTTCAGCCCACTTTCTTGTTTCCATAGAGTTCCGTTTTCCTTCTCTTCTCAATTATTTTTTATTTATGAAATTGGGACAAGTTTCATTTATTTACCAAGAAGAACAAGTCAAAATATAAATGTCCTGTCTCTGTTAATTCACTTGTTTCATCTATGGACAACAAATGTCAGTTATTTGGTCTCCTTATGGATGGTTCTTATATCACGTTTCCCGAAACTGCAATTTTGAAAGCAACCATCGGGGTACTTGCTTGGACATCCAGATGTATTTAAGGTGAATTTGTGACTAAACTTTTAATATATTGCTACAAATTATTGCAAGAGGCCTATAGGAACAAATGTCTATCTCGTGTGCGCGTTTTTGAGTGGTGTAAGCATTTTTAAGAGCAAATTAAAATGCAATGCAATGTTGATCGTTTTTTTTTCGACATTAACGGTATCGTGATAACTGAATGGGTTCCAAAGGCTCAGATTGTCAACCAGACTTACTATTTGTCAGAGCTATGGAAAAACAGCTCGTGGATTTTGCACCAGGACAACGCACCTGCCCATAACGCACTATCTGTTAAGCAGTATTTGGCCAGTGCTCGAGCACCCGCCGTATTCACCAGATTTGACATCGTACAACTTTTTTTTGTTTCCGAAGATAAAATCTGCTATAAAAGGGACCCGATTTGAGTCGAGAGAAGCGAAAGACGTATCGAAAACCCTTTTTCGTAACCAGTCTCGTTATTTAATAGCCAGACCTCGTATAACGTTTTCCAAAACATTGTTTTATAATGTTTCGCATTTGGCCGCAGACACCGACGTTTTAAACAACTACATACCATCATAGACTGTTATTCCATTGACTAATAAAAGTGGGTAGTGTATAATTATCTTCAAAGGCGCCGACTGCACGAAGAGGTCATTACTACGAGATGGTATCGCGAATGTGGGTGGACCACTCCTATTCATAAAAGCAATACTAGGGAGAATAATGAGAATAACCCAACAAGTAAACCATTGTCCGATCAGACCACGTACTTCCTGTTAACTCTCTACATACATACAGAGTGTTTACTAAAAAAATTATTCAGTCGAACTTAGCTAGATTCTTTAAACTTTAGTTCAAACAATCTAGTAAAATAATCATTTACAAAACCATCTTAAAATCAGTCTGAATCTTTGGACTAGAATTATAGGAAACAGCTGCAGATTCAAATGTTGTTGTTGTATACAGAGTGTTTCAAAAAAAGGTGATAACGTCTCTAGAATAGATAGAAAACTGAACAATATTTGAGGTATCACCAGAAGAAGAGTACCCTTCGAATCTCGCCAGTTTAAATCAATGCCATCATCACCTGGAACCTATTTACTATCAAGTATCAAGTAGTATCTCGCGTATCTTCCCAAAGTAGTACCTCCCAAAATACAAATGGTATGAGTTAACTGTAAGTGGGTTACAGAGAATCAAAGATGTGGTTACAAAATTATTAAAAACCTGCGACAAGAACTAACTACACCTTCAAAGCTGTCACTGACACCTAGAACACATGGAAACACAGTCGCTTCACAATTACTATTCCTGGAATTGTAAAATCTGAACCTGGCTAGGTCTCGGACATCCTGTAGGTATCAGTTAATTCAAATGTTGTTGTTGTATACAGAGTGTTTCAAAAAAAGGTGATAACGTCTCTAGAATAGATAGAAAACTGAACAATATTTGAGGTATCACCAGAAGAAGAGTACCCTTCGAATCTCGCCAGTTTAAATCAATGCCATCATCACCTGGAACCTATTTACTATCAAGTATCAAGTAGTATCTCGCGTATCTTCCCAAAGTAGTACCTCCCAAAATACAAATGGTATGAGTTAACTGTAAGTGGGTTACAGAGAATCAAAGATGTGGTTACAAAATTATTAAAAACCTGCGACAAGAACTAACTACACCTTCAAAGCTGTCACTGACACCTAGAACACATGGAAACACAGTCGCTTCACAATTACTATTCCTGGAATTGTAAAATC
The DNA here is from genome assembly GCF_026230105.1 of Diorhabda sublineata. Taxonomy (NCBI): domain Eukaryota; kingdom Metazoa; phylum Arthropoda; class Insecta; order Coleoptera; family Chrysomelidae; genus Diorhabda; species Diorhabda sublineata. The sequence goes on from NC_079483.1 coordinate 9,784,316, forward strand.
TGAACCTGGCTAGGTCTCGGACATCCTGTAGGTATCAGTTAATTCAAATGTTGTTGTTGTATACAGAGTGTTTCAAAAAAAGGTGATAACGTCTCTAGAATAGATAGAAAACTGAACAATATTTGGGGTATCACCAGAAGAAGAGTACCCTTCGAATCTCACCAATTTAAATCAATGCCATCATCACCTGGAACCTCACGCCTGCTATTCTTTCATTACTCTGGGTAAGTTTATATCCTAAATAGTATAACTTACTATCAAGTATCAAGTAGTATCTCGCGTATCTTCCCAAAGTAGTACCTCCCAAAATACAAATGGTATGAGTTAACTGTAAGTGGGTTACAGAGAATCAAAGATGTGGTTACAAATTTATTAAAAACCTGCGACAAGAACTAACTACACCTTCAAAGCTGTCACTGACACCTAGAACACATGGAAACACAGTCGCTCCACAATTACTATTCCTGGAATTGTAAAATCTGAACCTGGCTAGGTCTCGGACATCCTGTAGGTATCAGTTAATTCAAATGTTGTTGTTGTATACAGAGTGTTTTAAAAAAAAGGTGATACGTCTCTGGAATAGATAGAAAACTGAACAATATTTGGGGTATCACCAGAAGAAGAGTACCCTTCGAATCTCACCAGTTTAAATCAATGCCATCATCACCTGGAACCTACTTACTATCAAGTATCAAGTAGTATCTTGCGTATCTTACCAAAGTAGTACCTCCCTACCTGTAGGTAGCAGTTAAAGGTTAAAAATGCATTCTGCCAGCTCTAACTTGGGTATACAGGGTGTTTCAAAAAAGGTGATCCCGTCTCTAGGATATACAGTTTCAAGCTATTAATCAGACCTGTCATTTGTTAAAGTTGTTCGATTTTTGTCATTCAAAATACAAAATAAATGTAATTTCATATTGTTTAATAAAATAGCATTAAGAAAAATTGTTATTCAATGTATCAACAATAAAATTCAGGCAGAAAGACTGACCCGGAAAGGTCAGCGGTGGACCGCCCCCCACCCGGGTCTTGCCGCGCAGTTAACATGGAGTTTAAATGGCAACATAAGAAATCCTATAGCCGGTTTCCTCAGACTCATACGGTATAGAAAACTGAAAAGTTGCGGCAAAATCGTAAAAAAGGTGTAAAAAAAAAGTTTTAACGGGACAAACATCAAATATCTTTCAATTTTCTATCTATACCAGAGAAAAAATGTTGGAAAAGCTTTCGTACACGTGAAGCTACAATTTTTAAAAATTTTTTAGCAGGAACTTGAAAGACTTTAATGGAGTTCCATTTCTTTTTTGGTATATAAACGATCTGATTGCAGATCACACAATAACAACTGAAGATCTCTTCTACTATGATATTTATTTGTTAAAACGTTATTAACAGTGGTTTACGCGATACTCTACTCTATCAAATGCTTTCTGCAGATTCACATATAATAAATGGATTTCTTCTCCTATGGTAGGTTTTATCGAATCATTTGTTTAACACAATATTGATGGTCTACTGTGGATCTGTCTGAAACCAGCTTGTTCTTCTCAAGGTCCTTATAAACTCTTTTTGGTTTGAATTTCGGATTTCGCCATAAATTCTACTAACTGTACTGATCACTACAATACCTCTATAGCTTTTGCATTAGCTCTGCTGCCTTCCTTATAGATTTTCCATTCTGCTTGGTATCGCTATCCACATTGTTGTGCCGTGGAAGAAGTTCTGGAAAGAAAGTGAGTCCTCCACACTTCTCTGGTAGAGTTTTAACACTTAAATATATATCATATCTTCAGGATTAATTCAACTTTGAAGCGAATACATTTGATTTAACTGACGTTTTGAAAGGAAATAATGTTTAAAATTTCATTTTTAAACAACTGTTATTGTTGATATCATTGTTTGGAAGTGTACAAAATTGTTTTCTTTATTTTGATCTAATTGTGTTTTTCCTATCAGTAATCATTCTGTTTATTCCCACAATTGATATGGATGCAATAAAATGTAGTTAAATAACTTTAATAGTCCAATGAAATTTCGGTTTTTTTTTTATTAACATTTGCTTAAACGCCTCAATTACATTATTTACTTTACGTTCATTCCATTGAATTCATTTTGCGTAATATGACAATGCAAATTTATTTATTACACTGAATATTTCATATCAACTATTCATACAATACAAGGTAAAGTTTTTTCAAAAAAGAATTCTTAGTTTATTGTGATACATTTACAGACGATATTATCATAACAGTGTCCCAGAAGTAAACAACGTCAAGCAAAGCCAATCATTTCATCCCCAAGAGAATTTTAATGGTGTAGCTTAAGAACTAGTGTCATCTTCAATAAAAGTTTCCACGAGGACCACCCTTTAAACTCCTGCGGAATTATCTAGACCTCTATTCACACTTTTTCCTGTATCAAAGTTTCACCACGGAGGGTTTTGTATCCCCTGGTTTTAGAAAATCAGCTGCTCTATCTAAAGTACTGGACATTTTGATTCTTTCAAAATATTTGTTGATGTGACTTTTCCCTATCGCCACGTGAAAGGAGAAAACGAATCGTTCGGAACAGTTGTTGGTGCTTACTTCTTTATCATCTTTGGTAACGATAGTTAGCTGATCGAATTTGGTCCCCAGCGTATCGACGTTGGACGTCTGTTCATGATTCATACAACTACCGCTTCCGAATTACTACAAACAATATATTTTGTTGTTGTTGTATTAAAAACTGTAAACGGCAAATTTGAACGAAAGGAATGTCCTTTAATCGACAAGACGAATCCCTAAGCTACAACACCCTGGCAGGTACGTAAGTCGTTTACAGAAAAAACCGAGTCTCACCATAGAAATGATTGTCTTACACTTATTCAGCTATTTGTTGGTTAATAGGGAGGCTACTGATTAGTTAAATGTTTCTTTCTCTTCTGTATACCCATTATAAATGGGTTTGTTGTGGGTAACCGGCTGATCCAGATCGTGCGAAATGTTTATAAGATGTTATTTTGGATCCACTTGCTGTCGAGACTTCAGGAGGAGTTAATCCGTCGTCTAAGTCCCCCACAGTTTTTGAGCGACTTACATTCTCTCGGTGACAGCGCGTTCACCTTATAAACATTACCCACGATCTGGATCAGCCAATTACCAACAACAATCCCATTTATAATGGGTACAAAGAAGAGAAACAAACATTCAACTAATCGGCAGAATTTGCAGATTTGACCGCCTTTATATCAACAAGTGAAGAGCTTCAAATCGTCGAGATATTCATAGTCGACACGGAAAAATTCGATCAGCTCGCTCTCGATTTCACACGTGCATAAATCTGGTAAGCAATGTGGCTGAATGTAAAGTGAAGCGATAGATTTACGTCACAATCACGTGTGACATACCTCGACCTTAATAGATTGAATTGTTTACGCATAACTGGAACCAGGGGCGGCTAATGCAGTGCTGTAGACCTGATCACGTAAATCAAATACTTCGCAGACGCCTTGTAATACTTTGATAAAAAATCGCAGGCGTAATACCGGTGAATGGCGTTCAGTAAAGTTGACCGATCGAACAATGCCATATTGCCATATTATAATTCATTTGAGATTCTGCGTGCTCTTTTCATGACTTACGATAACCGCAATACGCTGATTAGATGCCGAGTAACTAGCTTTCCAAATTGGTTCTTTAAGAAGGTTTGAATTAAATAACAATATACTATAATAGAGGATGTGTGACATTGTACAGTGTGGAAAGATTTTGTAAATATTGATACGAAAAAAAGATAAAAAAACTGTAGTTAGTTGTTGAGATAATTTTGTCTATTGTAGCACCATAGATGCAAGAAGTTGGGCAAAATTTAATACATGAAACGTGCTTTGAATAGGGTTACTGAAGAGATTAGATTATAAATAATTCCATTTCAAACATGGAAAAAATCTTCTTTAAAGCACCAATAAAGATTCAGTTCTATAAAAAAAATTATCGAATTAAAATTATGACAAGATCACTTCGTTGGAAACCGATTTTTGATTTAATTCCAGAATTGTCTGACGAATCTTCCCTATCATTTACTGATATTGAGCAATTATTCCAAATTAAAGAAAAATAACAACAAATTTCGTTTAATAAAAACAAATTGTAGTGAAATCTAATTTACCAAAAGCCCGAAGTGTAAAATTAATAAAATAATCTTTTGAAATTGCATATTTGGGTTTCGTTATTAACTCTAGCTAAATTTATAACTTTAATTGGTTTGATAACTGTCTAAATAAACTATAGATCTAATTAAAGTTTATACATTGTACGCTTGTATAGTATGAAATAAAATATTAATTTTATTTAACGATCGCCATCGTTTTCTTAAAATGTTTCCGTAACTTAATTGTGAAAATAGAACTAATTTTCATATTTTTGTGAAGAAAACAATTGAGTTCATAGGTGATCGGGTGAAGAATATAAATGAATACAGTTAACGTTTAAGCAAAAATTAAAATTGTGTACGTATACAACAAGTACCAGAAGCGATTTGAACGAAAATAAAATTACTTATCACAAAATTTTTATCTTGTTTTTAGTAAGAAATTCTTGGGGTATAAAACAGAGCTCGGGATAATAGCATAAGTGGAAAAGAACACTCGGATTAATCGACTTCAAAAACTGTGGATAACTACATCAGAACAAAGATAATTTCATCCTCAAACAAAAAATTAAATTTACTTAAACTGCATAGCTACCTACTATCGACGAAAGAAATTTAGAATGTTGTGATTGTCGAAGAAAATGTGCAATTCTGGATATAGAAAACGCCTTTGACAGTATTTGACATGGGCCTGTCGAAAAACTTTTATGATAGGACAAACTCTAGATGGATGTCACAACTAATAGCTATGAAAACTGGGAAGACACCATTTCTGTCAGTTCAAATAGATTGTTTACTAAATTTATGTCGAGCCTGGTAATAGATGAATTCTTATGCAGACTGACTAATCTCAATTACCACACAGTAATTTATACAAGGAAGGATTTTGAGAATACATTCCGGAACATAGTTCAAAGAGGATTTGAATATACAAGAAGATACTGTCGATCGGTGGAGCTGAATGTCAACCCGATTAAAACCTACTCAATAAACTAAATTTGGAGAGCCAATTTATTAAGTGGAAGGATTGATAACTGTGTTTCATCCTAGATAGTATACTATTAGGAGGAGGTAACCAGTAAAAGCACTACTATGATGTACATCAATCGTCACATATGAGGCCCACGAGCTAGTCTAAATACCACCGGGGCCATTAGAACTTGCCCAACGGCTACATAAAAGTGAATTTCGCACTTCTCCATGTTTTAGCAAGAAGCGTGGAGGGAAATATTTCAGGGATAATCTTCAATGAGTGATCTGGAACATGCATCAGGATGAAATCCTGTACAAATTTGCTCAAAACTAATCTATAAATCGTATTGTACAGGATGGTTCCAAAACAGCAAACATAAATGGAAACTGAAAGTACGGAATTGACATTAATCCGGATCGAGGATGTATTTGTATATGGGTTTACCAATCTCGTAAATTTTTGCAGTTTGCCTTCGACCTGGTAACTGTAATGGCCTCTATTTTCTATTCTAACCCACTGGTATACTGTATGTCCTATTTTTAGGCCTTAAAACTCCTTATAACTCCCCAGAGATGCAGCTTGGTATATAAGTAAATTGCCCCCAATCATCAATTTAGGGCTCCCCTCTACGTTTCTACTCTTTGTCGGTATACCCTCTATGGGTAACAGACATATAACAGTTCCGTAACCTCCGATGACGTATGGCAATGAGTTTTGGTGTGTAGAATAGGGTGGGGGTGGGTACTCTAAATATGAAATGGAAAATTGAGGAAACGGCTAGCGGCGGAACCATGCCAATGTGATTTTTTGACCATTATAACGTTTTAGACAGTTCTCCGTGGCAGAAATTGGGAGTAGGGGTCAATTTGACGTTAGTAGTTGGTTGTGGCTTGATTATTTTTCAAAATATTCTCCATTTGTAACAATGATCGAAGCATTTTTTTTCATTTCAATCGAAATATTTTCGAAACTTGTGATTTGAACGCATCAACCGCTTCTTCGGGCGTAGAAAAATGTTTATTTCGCAATTTATTTTTGATCTTCGAGAATTAGAAGAAATCAAAACTCGTAAATTCAATAATTTTTTTCAAAAGTGCTCTGAGCATACAAAAATTAAAACTATAATTAACTTGCTATATCACTTAACACTCAAATAATTGAAGCTTTACGTCAATGATTCCCAAAATGGTCCAGGTGCACCCCCAGGGGTCCACAAGAAGCTCTACAACAGAGGGGTAATTTAATTTCCACAGTTAGAGCTGATTTTTAACGAATTGGTCATACGGGGTAAATGTATCAAATAAAACTAGTAATAAGTATTTTAGAAGTGGCTTACAAGGAAAAAAAGTTTGGGAACTTTTGCTTTACGGCGATCAATGCGTGAATAATTCCATAGGCGACGTTTGTGCAGGAAAAATTAAATAAGAAGTTTCAAGAAGAATAAATTTTTTACGTTAGGTTAGGTTATGATACGTCAGGTTAGGTCAGGTTAGGTTAGGTTATGTTACGTCAAGTTAGTTTAGGTTAGGTAAGGTCAGGTTAGGTTAGGTTGGGCTCTTTCTAGGTGTCGTTTCTGGGTTATTCCAAGCAATTTTTTCTCAAAATTTACGCTATTGATGCGATTTTTTCGTTTCAATAAATTTTTCTGTCCAATAACAGCTGAAGAATCACTTTCATCTCTAACCCAACGTACATACCAAATCCCATCCATTTCCGTCATCGGCATAATACCAAACATTTTTGGCATCAATTTATAAGACCCTCAAAGTACAGTGTACCAAATATGGTATTTTCAAGTTGAGGGTTGTGAAGAAATTTTGAAATTTTGAGCTCTACATTGAAGCCCTATAACTCCTTATGGATGCAACTTGGTATAGAGGTAAATTGGAACATGTCCTCATATTTTGGGTTCCCTTCAACACCCTGTGTTGGTTATAATGGCGCACCTACGCTGTATATTCTCATTATGGTTGTAGTTGTTGTTTTATTATTAGTACTATCACAATATAATAGTTTTTATTATCTGTGAGTCTATAAAATTGATATCAATAATTTCTATTATTGATTATCCAATAAAAAATGTAAATACCCAAACAATTTCAGAAATATTTATGATAGAGTAACCGTAAATTTGTATACGCAGGTATAAATCATATAATTTTTTTTTATTTATTGCCCTTTTAAAAAGAAATTCAGACGATCCTTATGTTTGAATTTAATATCCATAAATTTGATTTAGTAAACACGTTTGCATCGTTAACTGCATTTTTTCGAGTCGCTTTTTTCAACTGCAAACATATATTTTAAACATGACTCCTATAACTTTCAAGATATAAAAAAGATCATTCAAAATGATTGTAGGGAGAGGAATAATTATTTTCCTACCTGTTGAATATATTGGACTGTTGAAATTGAATTTTTTTCGTCTCTTATTTGAATTTTCTCAAATTACTAGCTGTCTTTATTATATAGGATTAATTGCTTTACAATTGCACAATTTGAGCCGCCAATAGAGCACCTGGGTGCGCAAATCGCGATTAACATACTGGGTTGAAATAAATAATTACTAAAGAAAAATTTATCAACGTTTGGGAATATTTGTTATATAAAAATGTGAGGGGTGGTAATGCAAATTTAAATATTTCATCAAGTGTCCCACGACGAGTTAAAACTATCTGTATATGGCAAAATACTTAGAGTAAAATCATAAAAATTCCGACGTTTAGGTTTTCGGATACGATCTTTTTAAATGAAATATTTTAAAAGATGGCCGACTTTCGATTCTACCGTAACTCGACTGTAACTTTGTTATTTTAAATAGAATAACCTGTATATTAATGCATTTTTGAAATTTCCGTAAAATTTCAGTATACTTTTGTCTAAAAACTTTTTCACAAAAATGCATACTTTTTGATTTATTAATTTTTTTGTAAAAAAATTTGACCGTTGCAGACCCTTATAAATTATTTTTTTACGAGAATACCCTTAAAGATATAAAAATGGTTTCTGCTCGGTTGCTTTTAGCAAGGACAGACGTATTTAAATCTATGTTGAAACATTTTTCATTTTATACAGGGTATATGTGTGTGTGTGTTCAAAGTTTAACTTCATAAATATCAAATTTCTTTATTTTTTTAAATAGAACCACCTGGTTTTTTCTATTTCATTCAAGGGTGAAAAATAAGTCAAAGTATTGTTCTTTATCTTGCTCTGTAAAAAAATCAAATCAAATTGTATTTACTAATCCAACTTTTAATCGTTTTCGAGATATTTGATGTTTTAAATTATTATTGTATTTTTAACAAGTTTTAATTTTTTATGTATTTTTTTAGTAGGCTTTGTAATAAATGACACTTATTTAACTGTCATTAGTCAACTGTTAATACTTTCGAAAATTGTTAAAATGTCTCAATTTAATAACGAATAAATAAAATTAAGACCACACCTGCATCTCTAAAAATTTACAGAAAACATTTAATATCTGGATAACGGTAAGGCTTAGGTATAGGACAATATACATGAATTTGTCTTATTTTTTACCCCTGAATGGATTAAAATAGCAAAAACCGCGTGGTTCTATTTAAAAAAATAGAGAAATTTGATATTTATGGAGTTGAGCTTTAAACACTCTTTATACACACCCTGTATGAAATGAAAAATTTTTTAACTTAGATTCAAATACATCTGTCTTTGCTAAAAGCAACCGAAGAGAAACCATTTTCATATCTTTAAGGGTATCCTTGTAAAAAAAATAATTTATAAGGGTCTGCCACGGTAAAATTTTTTTCAAAAAACGGAATAACTCAAAAAGTATGCATTTTTTGAAAAAAGTTTTTGGATAAAATTTTACTAAAATTTTACGTATATTTTAAAAATGTATCAATATTTAGAGTTTTCCATTTAAAATAACAAAATTACAGTCGACTTCCGCTAGAACCGAATACTATAAGTTTTTTCCATATACACATAGTTTTAACTCATCGTGGAACACCCTGTATAGTATCGACCTTCATTATCGTAATGAAGATTATAGCACGACGCGACGAATTGAAAAAAAATATTCCCAGCTGCGAGATTGATATTGAAAGAGTAATAAATAGCGTTGGAAGAAACCGGTTACTACTTTTTTTCATTTTAATTGCTGCAATGTGACTATTAATCAAGCATACAACTAAAAAGGCTTATCATATTTAACTGTAGGTTCTCTGACACGCGGAAGAAATGAAAAAAAAAGTTATTTATATCTGCCTTCGGGAGATATGCATCGTCATTATATTATGTATGTTTATACAGAAACGTAATGTGTTTAATGCAAACTGCAGCCGTTCCCAGAAGTTAATATTAACTAAAGAGATAACAATACACCAAATTCTTCTTCTTCTTCTTCTTCTTCCGTGTATTAGGCATAGTGGCCTGTTTTATCTTCCACATCATTGCCTCCTATCTTGCTTCAAGGTTGTCGCACCATCTTTTTCTGGGTCGGCCGGTACTCCTTCGGTTTTATCGCTCGCTATCTTGACCAGTCTGTTGTTATCCATACGACTTATGTGGTCATTCCATTCTTTCTTTCTTGATACAACCAATTCGTAGAGTTTTCTTTTGGATTTCGTCGTTTATGGCCGTGTCTCTGCGGTGTAGATCATTATGGGTCTTACCGTGGCCTTGTATATTCTCGATTTAGCTTCTATTCCGATGGTTTCGTTCAAAAATGCTGCTATACTTAAGGCTTTAGTTGTTTGTTCTCTTATTTCGCTCTCTACGTCTCCAATCTCGATTCCTAGGTATTTGAATTTCATTACTTGGTGAATTATCTGTCTTGTGTACGACTAGCTTACATCTTATCGGAGCTTTGATCATACACTTTGTTTTGGACGCAGATATTATCATATTGAAAGATTTAGCTGTGCAGTTAAATACCTGTAGATTGCGACTAGAGCAGCGTAATATAATATTGTAATATTTCGATCCCCCATCTGGTAGCTCCTTAACTTTCTTACTTTCTTGATTATTTCGTCCATAATGATATTAAAAAGCAAGTGGCTTGAGGAGTCTCCCTGGCGAATCCCTTTATGTACTGCTATTTGCTCCATTAGCACTCCGTTCACTTTGGCTTAGATTTTGTTGTCCTTGTATATATTTTCAATGGTTTTCATCAAGTCATAAGGGATTTATTTATCTCATAGTAGATGTACTACGTCTTTTAGTTGTACTCGATCGAAGGCTTTTTGTAGATCTATAAAGCACATAAATGCTGAACTGTTGTACTCAATCTATTTTTCTGTTATCTGTCTGGTGACGAAGATCGCTTCTGTGCACGACCTTCCCGATCTAAATCCCTATTATAAATTGATTCCTCTATAATTATATGGTATTTTTATCTCCTTTTTTTAAAATGAGGATAGTAGTACTCGTTCTCCAATCGTATGGGAATTTTTGATGTGACACGATCTTGTTAATGAGAGCTGTTAGCTGCTTGGCTTTCTCCCTCAAACCAAGTTATCGTTTTCAGAGACTGAAGGTTTATCTTCAGTCTTTAACGAAGGTAAACCTTTAGTCGATAACCAAGTTATTATCTCCAGAGACTGAAGGTTTATTTTCAGTCTTTAACAAAGGTAAACCTTCAGTCTATAACCAAGTTATCGTCTCCATCTTTAACGAAGGTAAACCTTCAGTCGATAACCAAGTTGTTATCTCCAGAGACTGAAGATTTATCTTCAGTCTTTAACGAAGGTAAACCTTCAGTCGATAACCAAGTTATTGTCTCCAGAGACTGAAGGTTTATCTTCAGTCTTTAATGAAGGTAAACCTTCAGTCGATAACCAAGTTATTGTCTCCAGAGACTGAAGATTTATCTTCAGTCTTTAACGAAGGTAAACCTTCAGTCGATAACCAAGTAATTGTCTCCAGAGACAAAAGGTTTATCTTCAGTCTTTAATGAAGGTAAACCTTCAGTCGATAACCAAGTTGTTATCTCCAGAGACTGAAGATTTATCTTAAGTCTTTAACGAAGGTAAACCTTCAGTCGATAACCAAGTTATTGTCTCCAGAGACTGAAGGTTTATCTTCAGTCTTTAATGAAGGTAAACCTTCAGTCGATAACCAAGTTGTTATCTCCAGAGACTGAAGATTTATCTTCAGTCTTTAATGAAGGTAAACCTTCAGTCGATAACCAAGTTATTGTCTCCAGAGACTGAAGATTTATCTTCAGTCTTTAACGAAGGTAAACCTTCAGTCGATAACTAAGTTATTGTCTCCAGAGACAAAAGGTTTATCTTCAGTCTCTAACGAAGGTAAACCTTCAGTCGATAACCAAGTTGTTATCTCCAGAGACTGAAGATTTATCTTAAGTCTTTAACGAAGGTAAACCTTCAGTCGATAACCAAGTTATTGTCTCCAGAGACTGAAGGTTTATCTTCAGTCTTTAATGAAGGCAAACCTTCAGTCGACAATCAAGTTATTGCCTCCGGAGACTGAAGTAAAGACTGAAGGTAACCTTCAGTCCCTGAACACGATAACTTGGCCATCGAAACGCGTGTCAGATATGGTAATTGTGAGTTTAGTGGTAGTAGAAACAGTTTGTTCTCTGAAGACGATAACTGAAAACTAAAAGTCTCTGAAGACGATAACTTGGTTATCGAATCGCGTGTCAGACAGTGTAATTGTCAGTGTTGGTGTAGTGGTTGGTGTAAACAATTTATTCAGTTTGATGCTCTGCTATAAATATTGAACGATTGATTGTGTATGTAGATTCCATAATGTTTAGAGACATAGAGGAAAATTTTTAGTAATTCAGTTGAAATTTATAATTGAATAGTTTATGAAAATAACTAAATTTCAATTAGATCGCTGTTGCAATATTCATAATCGTAAAGTACCTTTAACAAAACGTTTAGTAGTTGTTCATTTTAAGTATTTAGTATACTGCAAATAATACTATATTTCTATTTTTATGTAATTACTTCCATTTCTGTAAAAAGTTTCAAACCTCCTTCCACGTAAAGGGCAAGGAACTTTAACTAAATTCGCTGCCCTTTGAAATCTGTCGCCATAGACTACAGCCTACTGATAAATGGGTTGAATTTGAAGAAAAAAGCATTGAAAATTTACAGTGTTGGACAATATAATATAAAACTATTTTCCTGTTAGTTTTTTTCTGGCTAAACACAGAAACACACGTGGCTTATTTTTCTTAAAATTCCTTCATGCCAAATACAAAACCCGATGGAAGTAGTCAAAAACTTTAATGTTTATATTTAAATTATTTAACTTAATAAAATGGCCAGTCTTTTAATTTTGCTATATTTGTTTTTCTAATATGCTAATATATACTGGCCATGTACCTAAATTGAAATATATTAAGACATCTTGACATGGTGCAAGACAACGTGCATCAAAAGCATGCCCAGATGAAGTTCAGCTGATTGTTTCATGCAAGATCTCGAACTTTATCGGTTTGGTAACATTTTTATTGCGTAAAATTTGCTGATATTACATTTTATTTTCATTGGGAGTTTTTCAAATGTTTCTATACCCATTTTCAATGACTTTACACATCTGCGCATGCTTTTGAGCAAGAAATATTACGTTTTGCATTGCGTTGCATTCCACGTTTTATTGCATCATGTCAAGTGGCATTTAAAATAGAAATAAAAAAAATTCGTTATCAAAATTTTTTTTTAATACTTAAAAACTGCCAACAATGAATTTCTGTTATTTTTTTATACTCATACTTAGAAAGAAATAACTAGTAATAAACCTTGACCTTCATCTCAGATTTAATTGAGTAGAATATGAGGAAGTATTTTATTTAAGTGATTCCGTCAATAGTCATTTACAAATCAAAGATCATTTCATATTTTAATAAACAAAAAAATTTGTTTAACGTCCTTGATATTCGCAAATTGGGGCTTAATTGATAATCTACGAACTTAGCCATCGAACAAATTTGTTTATATTTCTGCCGCATCATCATATATACAGAGTGGTTCTATTTTCATGCGATAAAAGTCAGGTGATTGCTGGTATGAAATTTTTCCGAGATATTGCCACTGAAAGGGTAAATTTCAGTAAGAAACTTGAAATTCAGTAATTTTCGTGCACTCGCAAAGGTCTAACTACGGGTATTTTTTCAATATTCCTGTTACATTATACGGGGGTGACATTACTAATCCCAACTTTATTTCATATCAAAACTTTGTTTCAAGATGAATTTTTATGAAGTAAAATTATAACTTAAAATGCTTGTTTCATTTATTAAAAATATTTTTTATTCTTAAATTTTTCCCAAAACAAAATAAAACCTCATTATTTATATTTTTCCAATAAATTGAATGAAAAACAAAGATGAAAAATGCAATACGATTCATAATAAATGCTGGAAATAACCACCCCTAACCAAAATACGTTAATTTACCCTACGTGTCGTGGATTGCCGTATACGAAAAAAAATAAGAACTCAATTTTCGTCACCACCTTTTAAGGGTGATTTCCGGAAAGACGCATCTTAATTTCATACGAGAAATCATCTCCTGAATTTTGTTTCATGAATTTAGAAACACCCCGTATGATTTTATGATTTAGAAAAATCAAATTATACTGAATAATGAGTATAATTAAGAAAAAACTATAATTTAATTCAAAAAAATAATCACTGAAACGGTTTTCTTTTTTAATATGAATTATAAGAGGATTATTTGACAGAAACGTCATAGACTACAGTGATTATATTGTTTATAATGTCATATGTCAAAATTTTATATAAATTTGACAGATAAATAGTTGTGTAAAACATTTGTTCTTCTTTTTCATCTTCTTATTTTTCAGTTTGCTCTCTCTAGTGCTTCGGAAATATATTTATTATCCATTAACCCATTTCTTCTATCTTTTCCTGTCCTGTGCTAGTATCTTGCCTATGTTTTCCTATATCCGTTATTTGTTCGTTCCATATCTTTCTATGTCTGCCCCTTGCCATATTCGTCTTGTTAATCTTGTTCCATCCTTTTTAAATATCCAAACCACAAGATTCTCTCATTATTATTTTCTTATTGTAAGTTGTTTCTTCTTATAAATTCATTTCTTATTCTTGTAATGTATCTTCGGGCTAACCAATGATGGTTGACCAAGAAACTATTTATTAAAGAATTAAATAAATAGTTAGACGTGGTTTCAATAATCCCATGACCATCTGTGTACAGACCGCTCTTAAATACTGAAAAATTCTATGGTATTCAATATTATAATTGCCTAATAGTATTTTGTATACATTTTTATTAACTTTCTTTGATTCATTCTTCTTATTTATTGCCTTTTTCATTTGTATTTGTGATCCCCACTTCTATTTTGACGTTATCTGTTATTACTCTTCCGAGATATTAGAAAGTTGTGGTTTGTTATATTCTTCGTTTGCCATTAGTCTGACTTTCTTTCAATTTTTCTCTTTATTATCATATTTCTGCATTTATCTATGTTAATTTTTAATTTGCAGTTTTTCTATCTCTTCTATCCAAATTTTTATTAGTCCTTTCATCTTTCTACCATAATTACGATGTCGTCTACATACAATAAGCCTTATAAGTTTATTGGGATCATGTTGAGGTATCATATTTTCGTTCGTATCTGTCTCGTCCATTTCTTTACTGTCCCCTTTTTCCTTCCCATTTTTACTAAAGCCTTCTGATCTTTTTCCATTTTTGTTGTATTTTCCCTTTTACTCTTTTATATACGCTTCTTGTGATAGTCATTATTTGGTTTTTCTAATTTGCTTCTATTTGGATTGAGTCGAATGCTGCTCTCAAGTCTATGAACTTTAAGTGCAATGTTTTTCCTTCCTCGTAATAGTCCAGCTATAAAGTCGTTTAAATTTGTTCATTTGACATCTTAAAACTCCTCTCAAAACTCACATATAAGTCGATGTAAGCAATCGGGGGTCAAAAGTCAAAAAAATCGATTTTTTGCATATTTTTTGCAAATAACTCGTTTCCTATGGGTTTTACGCTATTTGTATTTATTATCAATATTGTAGAGCATTAAATTCTCTATAATTTTTATTTCAAAAAATTTTTCATACGGTGAATCGTTTCTGAGATATGGGGCGGTTAGAATTCTGTTTGAAATTAACTGGTAATCCCAATCAAAATAATAATAATTTGGATGAATTTGCAGCACTTGAAGAAGAAAACTGTCCAGTTCAGCAGGAAGACAACGACGATAAAGAAGAAGAAAATTGAAATTGAAGCTCATTGTCCTTATAATTATTTTTTATTTGTTTTTTAATTTTAACATTCATAAATGTATCGAATGATATTTTTTAATACACATTAATTACATTTTTATTTCTTCCCTATTATTTTTTATTTATTTAATAATACCTACTATGAATAAGATTTGAATTATAACATGATTAAAATTTTTCTCTCTACGATTTTGAAACTACACGTGCAGGTAAGTGCTATTAAATGTATTTATATTTGACTGGAAATAAATAATTAAGCAAAAAATATTTAAATATAATGTAATTGTTGTTAAAAAAAATCTTTATTATTATATATTTAGCAATAATTTATAAACTTTATAATAGATTATTTCAAACGGGATTTTAACCACGCGCGCTCTGCCCTCTATCTCAGAAACGATTCACCGTATGAAAAATTTTTTGAAATAAAATTTATAGAGAATTTAATACTCTATAATATTGATTATTAATACAAATAGCGTAAAACCCATAGGAAACGAGTTATTTGCAAAAAATGTGCAAAAAATCGATTTTTTTACTTTTGACCCCCGATTTTTAAAGTGATTCACATTGAATTATATATGTGTTTTGAGAGGAGTTTAAGGATGCCAAATGAACAAGTTTAAACGACTTTATAGCTGGGTACCTCGATTTTTCGAAATTCTTGACTAAATCTACATAAAATGACTGGACTATAACGCCTTTCTATTATATTTCTAAGTATGAAAATTAAAACATATTTCCGCAGAAACTTAAAGAAACTACTGAAAAGTAGTAGTAGTAGTAGTAGAAAACCCAAACCAATTCTCCCATTGACAGATTAAAAAATTGTAGCAAATGAAAACTTCAAAAACAATTACGCTTATGTAAAGTTAAGTAAAGGACAATACATTATGGAAAAAGTGAAAAAATTGATAGAGAATGGTGAAAAAATAAAAATTTCGGGTACTTGCGTTAAAAAAGCAGACAAAGCAACTAAAATAACATTATTTGATCTTACCATTTCCTTGGAAGTAGATGTTAATAACTTAGTTAAATGTAAGGAATCTATACGTAATGATTAAACAAAACAATAAGACTGGAAATACATATTTGACGGAAATTGAATCAGAAAATATCGTAGATTAATTATAAAACTTTATAATTGAGGAAGTAGATTGTTTTTCTTGATAATAAGGGTGAAAGACATGATTTACTCCCAGCTATATCATATAAACAAATAATTTTACATTTAAAAATTGATATAATCAGAAAATCAAAAGTTTAAGAAAAAAATTGTTTGATTCATACCAAGTCTTTTGAATACCTGTACAAATTCTAATTTATTTTGCCTTTGAGTCTCTAGTTAGAGTTCTTCATGGGTGCCGATCTTTGTATTAACTACCCAGTAAAGAGCGAGGCTCTGGTCTTGATCTCGCAGAAAAAGCGATATTAAAACCAGCTTTTCGCAAGATTTAGACCAGCAAGACTTACGCAACATCAAGAACTAGCATGCATGCAGTTTTCTCACAAAAAAACATGTAAATTTATGGCCCTAAATGCCCAACGTTTTTAAACATTAATTTCTTTGGCAATAGAAGAAACAGTACGTATTAGGAAGGCACAGTGTACATATAGTACAGCACAGACTATGGTTCTATTACTGAGACCCATTGCTGTCCATAAACCGACTGATTTCGAAATAAGTTTATTTCATCCTAGCTCAAGAAAGTTGTTCATAAATGGACTGATTTCGAAGCAAATTTCTTTCACCCTAGCTCATTAAACTTCTCCATAATTGGACTGCCTTCGAAACAAGTTTCTTTCAGTTAAACAACCTAAAATATCTACAGATACGTCAAACTTTGTTTTGTTTGATTAAAAAGTGAATTTCACTCGAATTATATCAACCTTGTATAGATTTTTTACAATCTAAGATAGTGATTCTACTACCTAAACCTATATAAAATTCGATAAGACCTAAAAGTCGTAAATGTATGGCTATTTATTGTGCAGAGTCACTTTCCTAGATCGTGAAAAATTCTTTGCAACCAAAATCTCAATTAGATATAGAATAGAAGTTTAGTGATACGTTATCATAATGTTATCATATGTATCAGAAATACCAAACACTTGATCTTCATTATCAGTACACTTCTACGAATAAAGTATCAATTAGTGATGAAGTCCGTTCT
Source organism: Diorhabda sublineata (assembly GCF_026230105.1). Lineage (NCBI taxonomy): Eukaryota > Metazoa > Arthropoda > Insecta > Coleoptera > Chrysomelidae > Diorhabda > Diorhabda sublineata. Next base: position 9,801,825 of record NC_079483.1, read on the forward strand.
TCATCGGTTCGAAAAACTTCTGTCTGAGTTATGGACCTCATGGTGTTATTCTGTTTCAAAAGTGTCTCAAATTTCGAAGCTGTGGTTTGTACGTTGTGGGAAAGTCCTGTTGGAACCATGGTGTTTTGGGTTTGTTGCAATCCAGTAGCAGCTGTTTTACTTGTTGACGTGTCCATTGAAATGAAAATAAGCTTTATCCGAAAACAAGATGTTGGTAAACGTTGGAAAGCGCTCAATCATCAGGTTTACGAAAATCAAGCCTCTGACCAGCATCCTGAGGCTTCAATTTTGGCACCAACTGAATGTTGCTAGGGTGCAGCTCCAAATCTTTGTATGAAATTGAGGCACGACAAGTCGAGCTCGTCACGAACAAACCAAGTTTACGTTTTCGACCGTTCTAGAAGATCTTTGTCGCCCGGATTTTGGTTTATCCAGTGTTTTAGAACTTCTCGACTCATTTTCCAATCAGTCGGGTCTTTGAAATTGGTACTAACATCAAAACATTTTATTTTTATATACGTTTCAAGTCGGCATACTTTTAACTTTTCGAAGAAGATATATAGGATCATCATTATCAAACAGCAGTTGTGTCCACTGCTTGACATAAGCCTTCCTTGATCTTTGACTTCATGCACATGATTTTACATGTCATTAGTGACAGTTAAAGTGATTCCTTAACGAATAATTTCCATCCGTCTACCCAGTGTGTAACTGGGTAGAGCTCCATCTTGTAATTAAATTTTAATCTCGTTTTAGTTAATTTCTCTAAACTAGTTATGAAGGAGCCTATACAGAAACCAACTGCTACTAATTCTAAGAATATCAAGGCAAACGTTCGCTCTCTTTGAGTTTTTTTGTATGATTTCTGCTTAGGTCTTCATAAGGTAAAAAAACGTAAACTCATTGTAAATCATTTTAATTATAAAAAGCATAATTGTGTCACAAAATTTAGTCCTTCTATGAAAATTGTTGTAAAATAGTAAACGTAAACATTTTTGAGTTATTTCAAAGAAATATAATCCAAAAATAATGAAATAAATAGTCCTTCAGAAAATACTTACCCCCTCATCTTTTGTATTCGATGAATTAGAAGAAGCATTAGAAAGATTACTTTCTTTTTTAGCTTCTAATTCCTTAGCCTGAATGCATGGAATAAAACGAAATTTAATAAATTACATATTCATAACTAATTTCATTATCGTAGACCTTTTTCACACTACCGCCGATCAAAAGTTTTTACCCACCCCACAATCCACTCAATATATTTCAAAATAATACAATAAAATATTTTGTCGATGAGTTAAAACTTGCAAGTACCAGCCGATTGATTTATTATTCTTTAATTGTAAATTATTTCTTCGGTGTTTATGATTGTAGTTTAGTCTGTGAAACGCAAATTCAGAATTGTGAGTTTTAAAATGGGTAAATCAAGAAACTATAGATTGAAAATCGTGCATTAATCGCAAAAGTAGCCGTACCATCTAATTAAAAATATCATACACTACAATGTGATAAAATATGGATCCACTGGGATCTTTGGCGATAGAGAACGTTCAGGGAGGTCTAAAAAAACCCACTAAAGATAAACGTATTGTATATCCATGAACGTGATAGACGACTACGGGCTCAGAGATGGTATCTCAGATCAATGAATCTAGTGATCTGCCTCCTTTTTGGAAGTACGTCAGTGAAGAAACCTATTTAAAGACGTAAAAATAGATTGAGGAGGTTTCAGTGGACTAAAGATCATAAAAATTGGACGCATGAAGAGTATGAGAGGCCGCTATGAAATAATGAGTCGAAATTGGAGGTTTTTGTATCTAGGAGAAGAGGTCAAAGGAATAAAAGGATGTGTCTAAAAGCTTTCGATCAGTAGAAAGAAAAATCGATGAAACTCGAGAGTTAACTAATTTTATTGAAAGAGACGTAAATTCAAGACAAGTTATTTACAAAAATTCATAAGTAACGGTCCAAATAGTAGTTGAACAAATCAGAAGAAATAACTGTGCAATTAAAAGAATTGAAAAAGAAGAGTCTTAATAAACTAAAGTATGTATGAAGAATCGTAAGACCAGCAAGAATAATTAACAAAGAGGGTAAATAAGATATATTTAAATTGAAACGTAGGAATTTTTTACATATTAAGACCGATATTACTTATAAGACACTATCTGTATAATAACTTATGAATCACCCTGTTTATATTATATGTTCCATTTGAAAATAATAAATTAGTGTATACAAAACCATTATAAAGTTTTCTTACCTCTGCTTCCATTCTTAAAGCTGCTTTAAAAAAGAAAGAATAGTAGAATTATGTGATGTACTATACCACTTAAGTCGTGTGACTGACACACAGATGGCGCTGTTATTGTCAAATCCATATGACGTTTATGAAGTACCAACTTTCAAAAGATTATGTGTAAAATTTTGTGACATTTCGATTGGTCAGAAAAAAGTAACAGCCATTTTGAAGCTACTTTTGTTATTTTTAAAACAATGGATTCAAAACAATTTCGTTTGTTAATTTATCACTGCTTCTTGATGAAAAAAAAAAATAGTGTACAAGCTCAGCAATGGCTTCAAAAGTATTATTCGGACTTTAATCTATCAAACAGAACCATTTGTTTTTGGTTTGCCGAATTTAAGCGTGGTCGTACAGACAATAATGATTGTAAACGTGCTGGTCGTCCAAATGAGGTAGTTACTCCAGAAAACATCAAAAAAGTCCTCAAATTGGTTATATCTAATCGTAAATTGAAATAGCGTGAGATAGCTGAAGCCGTAAAGATATAAGAAGGCAGAGTTTTGACAATTATGCATGAACATTTGACCATGAGAAAGCTTTTTTAAAAGTGTTTACACACAGTCGTACAAAAACAACACGTTGTTGATGATTCAAAGCAGTGTTTGGCCTTGTTTACACGTAACAAATCTGATTTTTTGCATCCATATGTGACAATGGATCTATCAGTTTACTCCAAGATCATCATCTGAGTGGATTACAGCCGGTGAACCATGTCCGAAGCGTCCAAAGGCACAATAGTCAGGTTATGGCTAAAAAGGAGAGACAATCAATATCGAATAGTACAAGGAGTTGTTGGATCGTTTGAATGCAAAAATCAAGGAAAACCACCAGGACAATGTACCGATTCACAAGTCGATGGAACGATGGTTAAATTGAACGAATTGTTTTCTAATCCACCGTATAGTCCAGATCTACCCCCAATGATTACTGATCTCAAAAAAATGCTCGCCGATGAGAAATTCAGCCCAAATTAAAGAGCAATTGCTGAAGCTGAAGCCTATCTTGAGACAAAAGACAAATCCTTCTACAAGCACAGCATCGAGAACTTAGAGAAGAGTTGGAATGATTGTATGGCTATTGCAGGAGATTACATTAATGATTTTTGGCAAAAAATGTGTTTTTCTTAGTTAGTCACACGACTTATTGAGTGATGGTTATGTATAGAAGAAAATACATTCCTCAAGGTTTAAAATGTTCAATGGTTATATAGTGTTTCAAGACTCGTTCTTATGGAAAGAATTATGCTACAAACTGATTTTTTCATTGATTGTGTTAGCCGTTTCTTAGGCATTCTTAGCAGTAAGCAAATACAATGTTGGATTTATAAACTGTTCCGTTCACGCTCGCGTTACGTTCGGGCTCGCGTTGGAAACTATTCACAAACTTTTTGACTTTCCTTTGTCGCTGGGCTGGGTTAGCCCTATTTGAACCAACCAGAAATGTCATTTCATATAACCACAAAATATTTTTTGTATTCAGACATTTCTTTTGTATGTTAGAAGTAAAATCTCATACTTATTTCATTTGTTTTAGCATTTTATACATCCGTTGTTTCTATCCTAGTTACAGTTGAATCTATTGAAATTGAAAAACTAATAAAAAATATAATTATAAAAATTAGTTAAGAGAAACAACCTGAAGGTGTCTGTGTGTATCTGTGCGCGATTTAATTCGTAGTTGACTTCCGTGAGGAGATTTCTGTTACTGAAATCAACTACCAGATAATTAGTAAGACCTTTTTATTTAAATACACGCATTTTTTAGGCTTTTTCACTATAACTATATACTAGAATCAGTTAGAGCTGTTAATAATATCATATGTCATCAGGATCAAATTGTCATTTCATTGACATAGACTTCTGAAAATTGTCGTGGCAGTCAACGTGTTAAATATATTATGTAGTTCAATATTCGTTTAAGTACGTTCCTGCCTGATATAGAATTATCTTGATTTTAATACTTGGATTGCCACTGAACGAATAAAAACAAATATTTATAATCAGATATGGCTTTATTGATTTAAATCCATTAAATTATGATTAAGGTACCTCCCAAAAATGTTATTTGAACGCATTAACTGCTTCTTCGGGTGTAGAAAAACGTTGACCTCCCGAGAATGAGATTTCTTCACTGTTCAAAAACGTTTTTGTTTGAACTGATGTGTGAGAACTCGCATTGTCGTGGTGGAAAACGATTCGTCTTCTGCGATTGCCGGTGTATCATTCAGAATTGACCGTTCTACTACCGGGAAACTAGCGACGACACACTGTGTCTTGAGATGGTGCTTCATCACCAAAAGTCGAAGCGAGTTGATCCGCAAACTGCTTATAGTTTAATCTACGTCGAAGGTCATAAAAAATCATCGTACGAAAATGTTTAATCTCATTTTTTTACCAAGATAAATGTTTCAAGTAAGTATAAACAACTCAAATAGTATTGCCATTTCTCAAAACTTGAGTGCAGAATGTTTCTCTAATGTTTAATGGCAATTTTAGGAAAAGTGCGTGCTGTTCTGTTCGTAATCGGTTAATTCTGACTAAAACTAATTGACTGATCAATTTAGATATCCTTGACTAAAAGTTCAACTCAAAAAAATTCCTTTATTAACAAGCAATAAAAATGTTCATTACTGTTAGCTAATATTAAACTAGACAGTCGTTAAATTTGTAAATCAAAATTAATATTTCTAGCGTGGGATATAATAAAATATTACTGTTGTTTCAATTATACATTATAACGGTTAATACGATAGAGATTTTTTAAAATTTCAGTTATTCGTTTCCTTTTCCTAACAACACCTGTTAAAATATCATTTTACGGGTCTTCCTCGTTTTACAACCACCACCAAAATAATAATAATAATAACGACGAAATACAGTGTTTTAGAAGAAAAGCAATTAAAATTAAGGCCGAAAACGTAAAAAAAATTATATTTCCAAAAAATTCTACATACATAATCCCAAAAAAGATCACGTGAAAATCATAAAATTTATTTATGAAACATATATGTAAATTATTTATATATAATTATAATTATAATATTTTTCATATTTTTTTATCGAAATTAGCAATATCTTTGAGAATCTGCACAAAAGAAAAAGAGTCGACATTTTTATATCTGGAAAAATACAAAAAAACTTAATCAATATATTTCAATCCCTATATTTCCATAATAATTTTTATTTACTTAGACCTCCACATGAACTGGCACTCCGCCTCTTCCAACCTAACCTAACCTAGCCTAACCTAACCTTACCTTACCTAACCTAACCTAACCTAACTTAACTTAACCTAACCTAACGTATTCTAACCTAACCTAGCCATTTTCTTATGTAAAATAGTTTTTCATCCCATCCAGACACTTTTATTATTCATACTTCGCAATTTCCGTGGTGGTGATATATAAGTACCCATTTTATATACGAAGAGTGATCAGAAAAAAAAACAAAATTTGTTAACAATAAAACGAAAAGAGTTTGTGTCTACCACTCACGTCTATATATGTTTTATGCTCAAAATTTTTAATTTCAAATCACTTTGACTTCATTATCAAAAAAAAAAACGTTTACCACGCAAATGCTCCTCAAGATCAGAAAAGAGTAATAGCTGAGTGCTAGATAAGTAGGATACGGTGTTTTCTTCAGCTACTGCGACTATTTCAATACCAGACCTATGTTTGGCTGCTTTATCCAGATGTAAGAAAACACTTTTCCAAAACTTTTCCAGCGCACAGTGGTTGGAATTACGAATCTCAACACAGTTTTGGGACTTTCTAATTCCCTACAAGTTCTTTAAAAGCAACCCAAGTATCTTTCATTATATTTGCAAATTCTGTATCATACATCAAGCTCTTAATCTGCGGCTTTATGAGTGGTGGAACTAAAACTTTTTCTTTCAAGATCCAATAAGATTTTCAGTCTAGGTCTCAAGTTGCTGAATTAGTGTCTTTTAATAATAGTTCATACAAATGATAAACCTTCCCGACTGGAATTTTTCATGAGGACTCGATAAGGACCTTATCCGGTAATTCCGCATCCTGATGAACTAATAAGGACCTGATGAGGATATAATGCAAATCAGTAATGATGTCCTAATCAGATTTACATTAAACGATCCTTATCAGGATTATCTTATATGGTACTGATAAGGATTGTCTCATAAGATCCTTATCAGGATTACCATATATGGTTCTTATTAGGATTACTTTAGTTATTCCTTGGTACTTTCTAATTAAATTTTCCTTCTGGTTTGTATGGAAGCAAGTGGTTCACGCAAACAAAAATTATTCATCAGAGAAACTTACGAGGAAGTAAATAAAAATAACCGGAATTATTTTTTAAATGCTATATATTTACAAAACAACCTTATCCCCTTCAAAATACTCTCCATTACATGTAATACATTTGACCCAGCGGTGCTTCCACTGTTCGAAACGTTGTTTGAACTCATCTTTAAAGATGACTGCAAGCTCCTGTCTCGTTCTTTTCTAGATGTCTTCAATGTTTTCAAATCGTCGTCCTTTCATGCCCCTTTTCATGAGTGGAAAGAAGAAAAAGTCGCACGGAGCCAAGTCAGGCGAGTAAGGTGCGTGGGGCAGCAGAACTATATTATTTTTAACCAAAAACTGGCTAACAGTGATAGTTGAGTGTGCAGGTGCGTTGTCTTGGTGGAAGAACCGGTCACCTGTTGGCTGTACCGAGCTTCAAGATATTCTACTGGTTTCAGACAGTTGATCAATTGTCTGTCGACGGTCTGTGCGCACAAGCTTTCGAATTCTTTCAACATTTTCTTCGATTCGGGCAATTGATGGACGTCCAGAGAAAGGCTTGTCATCAATCCATATGTCGCCATTTTTAAATCGAGAAAACCACTCATACACTTGAGTTTTCCCCATAGCATCATCTTTGTAAGCAGTTTTCAACATTAAAACAGTTTCAGCAGCGTTTTTACCTAGTAGAAAACAAAATATCACAGCGGCACGTTGTTCACTTAGATTTAAATTTTATAAAAAAATGAAGCAACAGTGAAACAGCACTAGCAAAAACGTGGCAGGTCAACGTCCCGCGCGGCACTGAACTGGCGACGAGTTGCGCTAGGCAGGTCCTAGCGGCAGAACTTAGTACTACAAAAGTTCCACCCATGGCAATGCTATTCCGGTTTCTTTTGCGAACCCCCTATCTATCTCTATCATAATTTTTTTTTAAATTCATATCACAAGAAACATTTAATAAAAACAATAAACCAAAATAAACAAATCATAAAGTGTCTTTACAAAATCATAAAACGGTAATTTTGTTAATATATCACTTGTTTCGACAAAAGTTTTCTTAATCACTACACTGTTCTTTAAAAATGCTTCGAGAGCGGAAATCTGGTCTATTTAAAGATCCGTTGCGAGTCCGTGCAAAAAAAGTTGGATCAAATTAAGAATCTTCGGTTCACACAGACCTGGAAAGACAACATCTGGAACTCCTCTTCAAGTAGGAGTTCGTTCAGAAAGTCAAGCTACGCTGCAGACAGAAAAATCTTAGACGAGAAGAATGTATAATAATGCAGAGCACGCATCGTTGAAATTTCACCTAACCTAAGTTTTGGTTGGTATTTAATGGTACTGAGCTTCAATATTATCCTTTAATTCAATATCATAATCATCCTTTGATTATTATTGGAATGTGCTGTTTTAGAATAGCATTTTATTGTTAAGTTTTACAGATGAGTCAAAGCAAGTTTTAAACAAAATCAAAAAGGCAAAATAAGAAAGTATAACTTTTGCTTTGAATCATATTGATTGATTTCTATTGTAATCATCTCATAGGAGGTTCCGATTTGATGGTTTCAAATGAGTGATTCAATAAATATTATTCTTCCAGTAAAGAGATTCCTTGTATAGACATGATCCGGAAGACCAGGATGAGAAATGAATTAATTTTCAAACAGGTCAATCTAATGTGAACCTCGTGTAGACCCCGTCAGGATAACCTGATAAGAAATAGTCTTTAATTTAGTAAGGTGAACCTGAGAGATTCGATATGACCTGGAAAGTGATCGGTAATCCTGAGAGGTTCTTTATATGATCATGATCAGGGGAAACCATTTATTTCAAATAGGGTTATACTGAATCGCTTCTAGCGTGTTCCTAGCCCTAGTAAGGTTTACCTTGTTTTAACTTGATTAGGTCATTAATATGTGTTAAGGAAATGAGGAAAAACTTTACTCTTTATGTTCCCCTCTATTGCGAGCTAAACCCGATTGATGTGATGATATGGACACAGATGAAGGGAGAAGTTTCAATGCGAAATAATTCTTTTATGTGATGTTAAACAGGCCGTACATCATTAGAGAAGAAGATATTGATAATATTACCGATGAAATGATGGATTCATGGTTACAACAGTTTATCTTCTAGTTCCGATTCTGATTGGGATTTATGAGAATCAACTCTACTTATACAGGTAAGTTTTTACATCAAATTTCTTCTGTATAAACGTATTATATACTATGGAAAGGTATTTTTTCTTGAATCATCCTTAAATTGTTATCTGAGTGTGCGTCTATTTCATAAGGTCAAAATGGTCAATCTGTTTAGTAAACGAAACGGAAAGTTACAATAGTCAATAATAAAACCTCAGCTGAAGATAAATTAGATAGGAATATTAAACAAATTGATGACGCGGTAGCTTGTCAACAATAATTGATTTTAATAGCATTGTGGTAGGTAGTTGACTGATAAAACCTAATAAAACCGAATGTAGAATGTACCATTTTAATTTGATATGATTTTACAATGCAAAAACGATGAGAAAAGCGAATAATTATGCAAAGAAAAGCAAAAAAAAATTGTCACGTGTAACCGAGCTTTTAGCACAAATTGCACGTATTGTTGAGACTACAAATGTGCAATTATTATGTAAGTAAAGTGCATGATAAAAATTTATAATTAGGAAAAAAGACGCTTTTATAGCATCGTTAAAAAACGTTGCGAACTAATGAGGCAGACAAAGGTTTCTTTTATTCATATTGTTGCTTGTTCATTTTCTTCCATAAACAGGAATCATCTATTTTCTAGACGTTTCCAACAAATGATCCAAGGTTGAATCAATTAAAGTTCAAAGCCCTAATTGAATCTGCCATCATAAGTAGATATCAAATTGGCGAACTTGATACAGAACTAGATAATTTAATGTTGGTATACATTGTAGAATTCATCTTTAAGATTCATTTTGTTCGTACAGGCACATCTCAGACAAATTGGAATTTTTTTTTGAGCAAGTGCGGTTTGAATCAAGTCTCATTTCTGATTCTTGAACTTTACGACGGATTAATCATCTGTTAATTCAACGATCACTGTGATTTTCGTCTTGTCTTGTATGCATTTGCCCTTCAGCTGTTGGCCAGGACACACATTGCTGAAAAGTAAAATGTACCCTCCACAACGTTTCTCAACTTACTGGTACGACACCCATGATACACCCAGAATAAAGGTAAACATTAACTATTCCACATACAGGGTTATGAAGAGGATAGATACGAGAATGTCTGTTTTTAGCACTTAAGAAGCCCTCGAAGGTCAACAATTCATAACCGACGATGCACTGCTCTCTAGTTGCGTCTCTCATTGAACCGGACCCGTAAAGGTCTATACTAGTTACACCCAAGTTGACCATTTTGTTATCTACACATTATTACACGTACCTCTAAATTTTCATCTTGTTAGTTTAAATTAGGTTATGTTTTTGATCAAAATTTCAACCAATTACCTCAAATTTATCCTTATCAATAGTAGTGATCCTAACATGAGAAGAATGTAATGATTAATAAGTTGGTAATACGTATTTTACTTAAGCTCCATGTAAGAAAATGGTTAACCAGAATCCAATACCAATCCAATGTTTAAGTTTCGGCCACTTTTTCTGAATATGGCCGGGCAACAAGTTGTATCACCTTTGCCACCAATAAAATTAATTGATGGTGCATCATTAGTGCATCCAACGGTAGAAGCTCATAATTGTATTCAATTAAGACCGTGGTTAAAATGTCATGGACGTCCTCAAGGTGGAAATAAGGCAGAATTAGTTTAGAGGTTAGAATTACAATTTTAACTGCATTCTTCTATAAATATTTAAAAAAAAATCTGACCACTAAAATTAATTGTGATTTTTTTAGGGCAAAGAACGCAATTCGCAACCGTGTCCCAGTAGATCCAAGTCTAGACAAAGGAAAGTGGTTGAAGCTAGAACAAGACAAGCAACGAAATCGTCAAGCAGTAAATAATAGTCCTTTGTTGAGTTTCCCAATTCTATGGCAAAAATTTCCATCAACAAGTTTGCCAAAATTAATTGATGAAGTTTCTATCTATGACTATCTGTTTTCATCTTAGATAGTAAAGAAAGAAAATTGATGACGATGAAGAAGATGAGTCAAACATTTTAGATTACAGTACAGCAAAACCTATGAAAAGAAGGAAGCTATATGCTGACAGTAACATAATTACAGATTATATTTTTGATTCCATCACGTCTCAAAATATTTATTGTTTGAAAAGTCAAATAAAAGCATCGTATCACACAAAAACTAGCTACTCTATCTATGTTATGATAAACTCTGAAAGTCTTTAATTACATGATCAATCCCTTGGAACCGACCATCACCTCGACCACAACGCTTAACCCACAAATCACATCTACTACGCTTGGAGCAAGTGTTTAAATGATTTTTCACTGTTGCTTTAATACGTTTTTGACGGTTTTGGGAAACTCACAAAAAAATACTGATTTTCTAAAAAGGATTTACTGCGTGTATCGCTACGGCATCCTCTATAACAACAATGTTTTTTTGCACCCTTTTTTATTGGTAACATCTTTTTATTTCAATAAAAATACTTCACTGTTTTTAACAGATACGCAATTTTCTTTACTTTTTTTTTATTTTAAATTGTAAAGCCAAATTCCGCCAAAACATGGCGGAATTTAAATATTTTTAACTATTTAAAGATCTATTCGATCCTACGACGAAATAGAGAAGTTTGTGAGCACATGGGTGTCCGAGTTGCTCAGTGGAAAAAAATGTGTAACTACTAATGAAAATTGTCTAGAAAATCTATAAATAACGATAATAAATAAATGTGCGTTTGTCTCTATCATATTTGAGCTGCCCTTGTACTAATTTTTTCCATTAGCAACCAACTACTTCGGCTGGAAATGTACTACAGAAAGGACTATAAGGAAATAAGTCCTCTGTCCCTGTTCAAACTATTCCATCCATTTAACAATTTCACACATTTTCATTTATTTTAAAATGCCCATCTTTATTTTAAATGAAGGTGCTCTTTAAACCGGACGTTAACACATCTCTAAGTCTGTCCAACATACTTCTTCGTCAAAATTATTACAGCTAATTTCGTTAATACAACTCTTTTCCAAATGTAGAACTTGGGATTACCCAACAATTGTTTCAATGTATTATTATATTTATGAGCCAGTTTCAAACCTACTCTGTAAAAAATACCTTCCAATTCCTTTGTGTAACGTACCACAGCAAATTCCTTCCTGTTGTTCGTTTTGATTTTGTTTACAGAATCTATTAATTGCTAAAATTGCCAACAATGAACAGGAGATTCTGTAAAATAATAACTTCCAATTTTTTCGTGGCTCCAAAAATGTTAACTAACGTTATTGACACACAAGAACAAGTGATTGAACTAACAAAAATAAATAGATCAAGGCACCGATCTGCGAGTGCGTACGTGGACCGAACCATGTAATTCTTAAACAAATTCCACAGAATTAATTGAGTTAAATCATATTAGATCGATTTAAAAATAGATTAGACTATGTTTGATAATTATGAATGAATTATATAGAAAAATTAACCAAAGACACACTCTTATACGAGGATGGTACCAAAAGTACCTGGCTCAACAAACAAAACCCAAAATTTTTGCAAAAAAATTTATTTTTCAACGTAACCTCCTTTTAGCTTCATAAACTTTTCCCAGCGATGTTCAATAAGTTCGATACACTTTTTATAATAAGAATAGAATAGAATTACTCAAAATAGACATTAACTGCAAATATCACCTCTTCATTAATGGAAAATCCTTGGAAATGGAAAGTCTGAAAGCCGAAAATAATCCGAGAGGCGAATATGATGCATGAGGTAGCAATTCAAACTTTAATTCATAAATTTTGGCCATTACAATAACGGATGTGTGAGCTGGTGCATTGTCTTATTGAAATAACACTTCCTTCTTAGCCAAATGCAGCCGTTTTTGCTTGATTACTTCGCTCAAACGTTGCTATAACCGACACCAAGATCTTGCCTGAAGATGGAACGGTCTTTGCATTCTTTGAAGCCATGTCTTCCATCTCAATCCATTGCTTTGATTGTTCTTTTGTTTCGGGTGTGAAGTAATGGACCCATAATTCATCCATGGTTATGAAACATTGCCAAACACTCGATGGAAACATCTTCACGAGGCTGGTTTTGTTTCATTGTGAGCAAACGCTGCATCTACATTCACTCAGCTTTCTCATGTCCAAATTATCAGTTAATATGCGATCTACCGCACTTTTTGAAATGCCTACTAGCTCGCACACTGTTAGTCCACGATCATTCAGTTCCACTTTGTGGAGTCGTCACCTCATTTGGTCGACCTCTGCGATGCTGGTCTTCGCAGGTTTAAGCTCTCGGCCTCGTTTAAACTCTGCTACTCAATATATTACTGTTAATAACGAAGCAACTGATTCACTAGAGTAGAATCTAGTTCGGCTTTTATATTGATTGAGCTAAGGCATTCAAGGCCTTTCAAATAAAAGTATTGTATCACATAAGGAATGTTTAGAAATTCAATGAAAACGTTCACTTTTCAAGCAACTACCGTTATGTCTAGGTCAAACCAGGTACTTCTGTGTCCGTCCTCGATTCAATAAAACTAATAAGTTAAAAATTCAACAGTTTCCAACAAAAGGAACCAAAGTATAGTCGACAAACAATTTAAAATTATAATTTTAGATAAAAAGTAAAAGTTTCCAATCAAAATAATATTATTAACATGATTGACATTGATTATTTGTTTGGAATTTATTTTTCTGCTTTGGTTTGCTTAAACGTCACGATCTCTGCCAATAACAAAACAATTAAAGTGATCCCCGAACCAAAAAAGTGAGAAAAACATAACATTTCGAAGATTTACAATAACATATTATTTCCACAATAAAAAATCAATATTTCCAAATAAAAAACTTGTGGAAGATATTGGATATACTAGGAATACCAAAGAAAAAATTATAAATACCAAAAGCGTATATAAAAGAGTAGAAAGGAAACTACAACTGAATAGACAAAAATCAGAAGGCTCTATGATGAAAAAAGGAAAAAAACTGCATAGATCTAAGAGCAGCATTCGATTCAATCCAAAGAAACAACTTGTGGAAGATATTAGACATACTAGGAATACCAAAGAAAAAATTATAAATACCAAAAGCGTATATAAAAGAGTAGAAAGGAAAGTACAACTGAATAGACAAAAATCAGAAAGCTCCATGATGAAAAAAGGAAAAAAACTGCATAGATCTAAGAGCAGCATCCGATTCAATCCAAAGAAACAACTTGTGGAAGATATTAGACATACTAGGAATACCAAAGAAAAAATTATAACTACCAAAAGCGTAAATAAAAGAGTAGAAAGGAAAGTACAACTGAATAGACAAAAATCAGAAGGCTCTATGATGAAAAAAGGAAAAAAACTGCATAGATCTAAGAGCAGCATCCGATTCAATCCAAAGAAACAACTTGTGGAAGATATTAGACATACTAGGAATACCAAAGAAAAAATTATAAATACCAAAAGCGTATATAAAAGAGTAGAAAGGAAAGTACAACTGAATAGACAAAAATCAGAAAGCTCCATGATGAAAAAAGGAAAAAAACTGCATAGATCTAAGAGCAGCATCCGATTCAATCCAAAGAAACAACTTGTGGAAGATATTAGACATACTAGGAATACCAAAGAAAAAATTATAACTACCAAAAGCGTAAATAAAAGAGTAGAAAGGAAAGTACAACTGAATAGACAAAAATCAGAAGGCTCTATGATGAAAAAAGGAAAAAAACTGCATAGATCTAAGAGCAGCATTCGATTCAATCCAAAGAAACAACTTGTGGAAGATATTAGACATACTAGGAATACCAAAGAAAAAATTATAAATACCAAAAGCGTAAATAAAAGAGTAGAAAGGAAAGTACAACTGAATAGACAAAAATCAGAATGCTCTATGATGAAAAAAGGAAAAAAACTGCATAGATCTAAGAGCAGCATTCGATTCACACCAAAGAAACAACTTGTGGAAGATTTTAGACATACTAGGAATACCAAAGAAAAAATTATAACTACCAAAAGCGTAAATAAAAGAGTAGAAAGGAAAGTACAACTGAATAGACAAAAATCAGAAAGCTCCATGATGAAAAAAGGAAAAAAACTGCATAGATCTAAGAGCAGCATCCGATTCAATCCAAAGAAACAACTTGTAGAAGATATTAGACATACTAGGAATACATTGAAAAAATTATAAATACCAAAAGCGTATATAAAAGAGTAGAAAGGAAAGTACAACTGAATAGACAAAAATCAGAAGGCTCTATGATGAAAAAAGGAAAAAAACTGCATAGATCTAAGAGCAACATTCGATTCAATCCAAAGAAACAACTTGTGGAAGATATTAGACATACTAGGAATACATTGAAAAAATTATAAATACCAAAAGCGTATATAAAAGAGTAGAAAGGAAAGTACAACTGAATAGACAAAAATCAGAAAGCTCCATGATGAAAAAAGGAAAAAAAACTGCATAGATCTAAGAGCAGCATCCGATTCAATCCAAAGAAACAACTTGTGGAAGATATTAGACATACTAGGAATACCAAAGAAAAAATTATAACTACCAAAAGCGTAAATAAAAGAGTAGAAAGGAAAGTACAACTGAATAGACAAAAATCAGAATGCTCTATGATGAAAAAAGGAAAAAAACTGCATAGATCTAAGAGCAGCATTCGATTCACACCAAAGAAACAACTTGTGGAAGATTTTAGACATACTAGGAATACCAAAGAAAAAATTATAACTACCAAAAGCGTAAATAAAAGAGTAGAAAGGAAAGTACAACTGAATAGACAAAAATCAGAAGGCTCTATGATGAAAAAAGGAAAAAAACTGCATAGATCTAAGAGCAGCATCCGATTCAATCCAAAGAAACAACTTGTGGAAGATATTAGACATACTAGGAATACCAAAGAAAAAATTATAACTACCAAAAGCGTAAATAAAAGAGTAGAAAGGAAAGTACAACTGAATAGACAAAAATCAGAAGGCTCTATGATGAAAAAAGGAAAAAAACTGCATAGATCTAAGAGCAACATTCGATTCAATCCAAAGAAACAACTTGTGGAAGATATTAGACATACTAGGAATACATTGAAAAAATTATAAATACCAAAAGCGTATATAAAAGAGTAGAAAGGAAAGTACAACTGAATAGACAAAAATCAGAAAGCTCCATGATGAAAAAAGGAAAAAAAACTGCATAGATCTAAGAGCAGCATCCGATTCAATCCAAAGAAACAACTTGTGGAAGATATTAGACATACTAGGAATACCAAAGAAAAAATTATAACTACCAAAAGCGTAAATAAAAGAGTAGAAAGGAAAGTACAACTGAATAGACAAAAATCAGAAGGCTCTATGATGAAAAAAGGAAAAAAACTGCATAGATCTAAGAGCAGCATCCGATTCAATCCAAAGAAACAACTTGTGGAAGATATTAGACATACTAGGAATACCAAAGAAAAAATTATAACTACCAAAAGCGTAAATAAAAGAGTAGAAAGGAAAGTACAACTGAATAGACAAAAATCAGAAGGCTCTATGATGAAAAAAGGAAAAAAACTGCATAGATCTAAGAGCAACATTCGATTCAATCCAAAGAAACAACTTGTGGAAGATATTAGACATACTAGGAATACCAAAGAAAAAATTATAAATACCAAAAGGGAAAAAACAAAGGGATAGTCTAAGCCTACTAATGTTTATGTAAAGAAACGGACGAGAGTAAACAAGAAATTCACAGAAAGATGGAAGCATGTAAATATAAAAACTTTCAACCGATCGTTAAAATGAACTCAACGAATCTTATCGAATGGGTCACTAAACAAACTACGTGACAACGCGCACGTATACAGTCTATTGTTGCCAATATTAAAGAATTTCCTTCCCCATAAAGGATTTTGAAATCCTATTAACCACTACTTTTTGAAATCAAAACTGTATACTCATTGTTAAAATACTTTTTATAGAAACAAATTTAGCTTTTATCAAAATTAATTAGACGCTATTTATAAGATGAATTTGTCAGTTTTGTTCTCGAATTTTTAGCAATTTCATTCCAAGTATTTTATTTATTTGGTGAAATATTTTGTTGACAAACGAAATTATTTTGATTGATTACAAAAAATTTCGTCAAAACATTGTGGCAACACTGAGATACGCTCTACTTTATATTGTGCGTTTAAAGATGTCGGACGTAATAATATGATAACTATCATGAATAAAAATCAATAAAACATACAAGGGGACATCGATAATTAATTGTGTGTAACACCAACGAAATGCTGTAAAAAAGTATTTTATTAATAATTAAAAATTTGTGCTAATAGTTGTTGTAGATAAAGATAATTGCTAGCATTTAAATGCATGTCAAATAACTTAATTTTGGTTGCAATATTTGAAAGGTAAATGTGTCCAAATAACACGTCTATAATGAGGTAAACGATAAGTTTAAGGTACTTGATGAAATCATTAACGTATTAAAACTATATAGAGTCGTAAAATATTTACAAAATGGTTATAGGACAGTCATAATATTTATGAAAAAGTGGCAAAGAGAACGTGAAAAGGGGGTTATATATCTTTCAATTCAGTGGATTTATATTATTAATGAGTTGGGAAGATAGATTTTTATTCAAGATAAATAGTACTATATTGATTTATGTAGAGACAACAAAGAAAAGTACCTAATATTGATCTCATTTTTGTTATATAAGGGGTAGGAAAGTCTTTAGAGGTAATTTTACATGAGCTTGTGTCTTTAGATGTAATTTTACATGACCTTGTGTCTTTAAATGTAATTTTACATGAGCTTGTGTCTTCTTCATAAAACAAGAGGTAAGAAACGTTTTAGAAGTGATTTTATAGAGGTATTGGTCTCATTTTTGTGAAATAAAAGGTAGGAAAGTTTTTAGAGGTAAATTTATACTGGTATTGATCTCATTTTTCTGAAATAAGGGGTAGGAAAGTCTTTAGAGGTAATTTTACATGAACCTGTGTCTTCTTCATAAAATAAGAGGTAAGAAGCGTTTTAGAAGTGACTTTATAGTGGTCTTAGTCTCATTTTTGTGGAATAAGAGGTAGGAAAATTTTTAGAGGTAAATTTATACTGGTATTGATCTCATTTTTCCGAAATAAGGAGTACGAAAGTCTTTACAGGTAATTTTACATGAACTTGTGTCTTTAGAGGTAATTTTACATGAACTTGTGTCTTCTTCATCATTTAAGAGGTGAGAAACGTTTTAGAAGATACTTTATAGTGGTCTTAGTCTCATTTTTGTGGAATAAGAGGTAGGAAAATTTTTAGAGGTAAATTTATACTGGTATTGATCTCATTTTTCCGAAATAAGGAGTACGAAAGTCTTTACAGGTAATTTTACATGAACTTGTGTCTTTAGAGGTAATTTTACATGAACTTGTGTCTTCTTCATCATTTAAGAGGTGAGAAACGTTTTAGAAGATACTTTATAGTGGTCTTAGTCTCATTTTTGTGGAATAAGAGGTAGGAAAATTTTTAGAGGTAAGTTTATACTGGTATTGATCTCATTTTTCTGAAATAAGGGGTAGGAAAGTCTTTAGAGGTAATTTTACATGAACTTGTGCCTTCTTTATAAAATAAGAGGTAAGAAAAGTTTTAGAAGTGATTTTATAGTGGTATTAGTTTCATTTTCATAAAATAAGAGCTAGGAAACATTTTAGAAGTAAATTTATGGTACTATTAGTCTCATTTTTGTAAAATAAGAGGTAGGAAAGATTTTACAGGTAAGTTCATATAGGTATTGGTCTCATTTTGGTGAAATAAGAGGTAGGAAAGTTTTTAGAGGTAAATTTATTGTAGTTTTGATCTCATTTTTGTAGAATAAGAGATAGAAAGGTTTTTAGAGGGAACTTAGTATTGGACTTTTTTCATAAGATGAAAGGTAAAAAACATTTTATAAGTAACTTCATAATAGTATTAGTCTCATTTTTGTAGAATAAAAGGACGAAACTTTTTGAGGAAAGTTTATATTGGTACTGGTCTCATTTTTGTGAAATAGAAGGTAGGAAAATTTTCAGAAATAACTTAATATGAGTTGGTGTTGGTAGAATAACAAATGGAAAATATTTCAAAAGTAACTCTATATTATTATTGGTCTCTTTTTATAAAATTAGAGGTAGGAAAGATTTTAGAGGTAACTTTATAATAATATTAGTTTCTTTTTTGTGAAATAAGATGTAGGAAACATTTAAAAGGTAACTTTATAGTAGTATTGACCTCATTTTTGTAAAATAAGAGACAGGGAACATTTTAAAAATAATTTTATAGTGTTATTAGTCTCATTTTTGTGACAAAATATGAAGAAAACATTCAAGAAGTAAGAAAAAGTGTGAAAATGAAGTTATGGCAATATCATAAAGTCTATACAAACGACAAGAAAATAGAATCAAATTAAAATTAGGAGGAACAACAGAAAAAATAAACTGAATATGAGGTTTCTTTGCTTGACAACTAATGATGATTGGAATACATACGAAAAACAAAAAAAAATAAAAATGAATTGTATTTAAAAAGTGAAAGACTTTCCAAATGACAAGAAATTATTTATCCCATTAAAATTAGAAAAAACAAAAGTCAAATTAAACGAATTTTCTTTGTTATACATCTGACGATGATGGGAATCAATGCGGAAAATAAAACAAATAAAAACCAATTGGTATGTGAAAACAGTCTTATCAATAGATTTATTTGTCCTTGTATATATTTTTCTGGTACCTCGCCTCAACATTTTTTTCTTATTTTCAATTCTATGAATATAATTATTGTTTCTATTTCATCAACATATAATCAAAACTCAAAACTAACGATCCTAAAATGTAATCTTCATTTTATTGGCCTGAAAACGTTTCTCAGAACTGGGTGCATCGTAACAAATTTAAATTGGCTTTCTCAATGACTTTCTTCTCTGTTTACTGAAGAAATCATCGACAGACCGCACTACCTGCCGTCACTCAC
This sequence comes from Diorhabda sublineata, assembly GCF_026230105.1. Classification (NCBI taxonomy): domain Eukaryota; kingdom Metazoa; phylum Arthropoda; class Insecta; order Coleoptera; family Chrysomelidae; genus Diorhabda; species Diorhabda sublineata. Next base: position 9,821,502 of record NC_079483.1, read on the forward strand.
GTACACATTTCTCATTGGACGAAAACGAGGGTCTGTCAGACATTTGTTAAATTAAAAAAAATAAGAAATATATGACTAAAGTAGGTAAGAATATTGGTGGGACTTAAGCAAGTATCAGACATTAACTTTGAGGCATGAAGTTGGCGAAGAAATACGTTTTTCAAACTGCAATTTAATACAGGGGCAATACAAAAGGTCTTACTAACGTTCAGATCTAAACATTGATTCTTATCCACGTATATAAATGTATGCGATACACTTTTAGTAAAAATGATTGAAATTATCAATTAATATAACTGCAATCATAACCTCTAACTTTATGTAAAACACGAAAAAGCTGTTGTATGTTATCTATGATAGAATCAACGTTCCTCTTCTGATTTTCTTGTATAACCACATTTCCATTGCAAAACTGTAGATACTATTTTTCAGAAAAAACTCACTTCAACTTCAACCCTGTATATTTCTGACAAATATGAAACTGAGGGAATCCCATATATACAGTCACTTAGATACACTTTTCCTCAATTGATTCACGTCAAAAATAAATCGATATTGCAAATAGTTTCGGAAATATAGATTTTTTTACACAAGCACGGCAATTTTTTAAAAAATTTCTGGATTTTTTTACATAATAATTGAAAATACCCTTTCATGGCGAAAGTTTGGAGAAAAAAGTTGGATACCATGTTTTTTAATCCGCCTATAATACTTTTTTCCCGAGCAACTTCGAAATACTTATATCAAAACCCCTTTCTACAGAAACCAGAAACTGAAAAAAAAAAAAAATTTTCTCCTTCCAGACTGACTAGACTTCCATATCATGCCGGTAACGGATGGTAGTAGGGTTTGGTATATTCAATAGGGAGAGCGTGCTGGCGCGCTCTACGATTCCTTACCCACTGACGGTGCGCGTGCCGGCACGCTCTCCTTTCCTTTCACCAATGGGGAAGCAGCTGGGAGCGGAACTGTGCCCATGTGATTTTTTAACCATTATAATGTATTCTAGACTTACGGTTGAGGTTCTGAGTTGAGTCTTTTGAGACTGATGTAAGAGGTCGTTTGTGATCTACAATGCTCGTATCATATCAAGACTATGATACCTTAAGCCCCACCATATACAAAAAGAGTTGAGAATTGTAAAGCTTCAGGTTCGTGGTTCGAGGAACAAAGACTAACTCCAAGAAGTATGTACAGTTTCGACAATGATGACTCAATAATGAAACTCAGGCAAGAGGATAGTAGAGCATAGTCAGAAACAATAGCTTGTTGGTACAGTTATTATAAAGAGGACATAATAGAATACCATAGAACCGGGTACTATGGTGCAGATAGATGAGGTTAAATTTGGCAGGCGTAAGTCCATAAAGCACGAGACTTTGGAAGCCACTGGCTGTTAGTATTCATCTCTGACGACTTAGAAGATTTCAGATTAGAAGTTTGTCCCGAGAATAACCGAGATATTGATCTCATTCATGTTAAACCATGTGGAAGAAAGTACAAAGGTACACATAGATGAGTGGCGTGCTTCCATGATATACTATGTAATGATAGAGAGTTACGAGTCTCGAGAAGGAGGAAACACTCAGAATTGAAGCCTCATTGCGACCAATAGGTGCATATTTTCGTAGGCGTAATGTAATAAGGGAAATATACCTTAACTATATCATTGAGTACCAATGGAAACGTTAGTGCACGAAAAGTAAAATAGATAAGTTTAAATTTAGACTTGATAAATGTAAATAAGTGGGGTTCGGTTAAATTAGGTTAGATTAGGCTCGTTCTAGGTGTCGTTCAGAGTTATTTCAAGCAATTTCTCGTTTCACTACCTTTCTTTGTACCATTACAGTTGTAAATTCACTTTCTCAAAATTATGCCTATTTTTATTTCCGCAATGAATGATTGCATATTGTGAGTCGTCACCTCCAACTTAATCTATACACCAAATCCCTTGTACATCCACCACCAGCACGATACGATTCCGTTTAAATACTGAAATAACTCGCTTTGTATGACCGCAATCGTTTTTTGCTTTTTAATTAAAATAATAGTGGATGATTTCTGAGGAAACAAATTATTAGCGACCTAGTTGGCATTTCCATAGAACTCCTACTGGAAAACAAATTACCAAAGGTACAATTATCAACCATTACTGAAATTAGTAGAAAGAACTGAAGGTAGAAATAATATCTAGCCAAAAAGAAGATGCAGAGGTCATTTGAAGGTTAATAGTTGCTAAAAATAACTCGTGCATAGAATTTATATTAATGAAAAAAGTATTGTCATAAACACGTAGCTATAAGAGATTGAGTTAATAATAAAAGATAATAGTCCAGGCTACCAAGTTTTCACCTCCAATTTTCATGAACCTTCATCGATTTTAATGAAATTTTGACACCAAGTTCCACCCCAACTAGGGGTTGAAAGTTTTTATGTGAAAAATAACCACGGAAATCGATAGAGGATCAAATTTTAAGCAAAAATTGTTCTTAGCATTTTTTTTGGAAATTCAATAGTTTTTGAGTTATGCGCGATTGAAAATTTGAATTTTTGTTGAAAAAAAAACACGTTTTTAATCGATTTCTCATGAATAACTCAAAAACTATTGATTTTATCAGAAAAACGAGACATACAAAAATGAAGCTTATGAGAAAACGAAGAGATTGGTGCTTTCTATTGGTTGTAGGCCTAATACAAACCGAGCTATGATTTTTTGAAAGTTGAATACATTATTCGAACGAAAATTTTTTAAAATTCAACGTCGAATAACGGAGAAACGGTCACTTTTTCGAGAAAATTGCATACAGTCTTTTTCTAAGTACTTTTAAAAAGCTTTAAAATAATTGTTATTACAACACTCTAGCATAAAAACAAAGAAAGCTACGGCCGAAATAAAATCGATTTTTATTTTTTTATAGAAAAAAACTCAATTTCACCCTTAGCAATAGTATCCAAATTGTAATAAAAATATTATTTACTGTCGATTTACTTTATTTACTTTCTAAAAATGATTTCTGGGAGTTTGAACGATTTAGAATGCATAATTTCGGAAAAAATTATGTTTAAAGCCGAAAAATTATTTTCGAAATTTTAAAAAAATTCTTCTTTTTTCTTAAATTTAGGAAAAACTATACGTAAAAATTAGCACAGAACAAAAAGTTGGTACTTTTATTAACAAACATTTTTCTTTTTTTAAATTCTTTCTAACTTATAAAATAACTAAAATATGACCTTACAAAGCTTACCCTTCAGTATAACTGGTATCATTTTCGAACCCTTTAAACGTTGCCTCTTTAAAACTAGACAAATTCCCTATAAAACTACGTTTTGAGTGACTGAATAGCTTGAAAATTAACCAAGATATGACGAAAAAACAAAATACACTTTTTTAATTTTGGAGTAGGATAGATTTTGGAGTGACCTTCATTAAGACGACTACAAAAAACAGTACAGTAAAGTTATCATCCCTTGTGCAAACTGTGGATGCTCTAGATAAGAGTTTACTACCAAGTTCAAGTTTGGCTTCGAAATAAAACTATTAAACCTACAGACTGGGAATGGATTAAGGCTCATTGGAATCCATCAGAATGCAGAATAGCCCTGCACCACAGGAACTTCTGCAAATGATATTCTGCATTTGTGAAAAAGGATGTGGTGCATCATGTGGTTATCAGAAAGTTGGGTTATTCTGCAACTCAACCTGTGGTCATTGTGCCGAACAAAATTGACAGAATTTTGCGCCAATAATGGATTATGAAGAAGAATTAGATGAAAATAGTGACGACGATGATGATAATTTAGAAAAAAAGTTTTGACTTCTTTATTGTGTAAAAGAAAATAATTTTGTTTAATTTTTTATTTCTTAGACCTTTTGATATGTTTATGTTTCTAAATCTTCTTGATTTTAGGTCTCTTCTGTTCTAAAATAAGTTTTTTTAATAATTTTTGAAAGAAAGATAAAATTGACGTTTCAAGTTTTTTTTTTCAAATTATCAAAATATTTTGATTGTCATTGCCATTGCACAACTGTAGATACTTTCAGAAAAAAACTCAACTGCAACTTCAACCCTGTATATTTGTCACAAAAATGATACTGTGGTAATCTCATATATATAATCACTTAGATACACGTTTTCTTAATTGATTCACGTCAAAAATACATCGATATTGGAAGTGGTTTCGGAAATATAGTTTGCATGACAATTTTTTAAAAAATTTCTGGATTTTTTTACATAATAGTTACATAATAGCGAAAGTTTGCCCAAAAATTGGAATATCATGTTTTTTTATCTGAAAAATTCAAAAACAATGTTAGAAGATTAGAAACATGAAGAAAATAATTATATAAAATTAACATTATAATTTTCCTTTTTATTTATTAAATTACCAGTCTAATTAAAACTTTTTCCCCATGATAGTTAAGTTTTAAGGGATGTATAGCATTATATCAATGTCGTAAATAATTTTTTTGTAATTAGGGATGATTTATAGGGGTTGAAAAATTTAGATATATAATATTCTACTTAAGAGATAAAACAATGTCGAATCGAAATAAATAAATCAAAAAATTGTATAAATACCTCTGTAAATATATTTTTTTTTTATTCAAATCGATACAGATAATTAAAAGTCCATTTAAAAATAAATAAGTCAGCAAAAAAATATACACGTCCATAAATAATTGAATTTTTTTTCGAAATAAGAGGTGATTTATAAGGGTTGAACATCGGGGACGTAAAATTTTTGTTTTGAACACAAAGAAAATGAATCGATTTAATATAATTCATTTAACGTAAAGTCATAAAATAATTTATATTTGATTTTATATTATAATCCCTTATAAAGAGGGGTGAAATACATCAAACAGAGTTGAAAAATTATAAATACCGTATTGAAGCATTAAACAACATTTATTCAATCTTTAAAAGTATTTTTCTACTCATCAAATGCTTACACTTATAATTTTATTGAGTTTATGCAATAAGGGTTAGTTTTCACCCCTAAGAGTAATTTGCACATATTGGGATAGGGTAGATTTTGAAAATAAAGGTGAGACAAGTTTAAATCTGAATTTTTATGCAAATCGATGTGGGTTCATGGAAATCGGAGGTAATACATAATTTTTACCTTGGTAGCCTGGACTATAACTTCCTACCCTTGTGCCGTTTGGGCAATTATGTCAGCTGCCAGTATAATACACATTTAGAAAATTGAGATAATAAAAGAAAATAACAAATTGAGACAGTATTTTAACAAATAATAAAAACGCGATGATAAAAACAAGCAGCATTTCAAATTTCCTGTCATCACCTTTACTTAATTCAATAACAAAATGTATTACATATTTATTTCATTCAAAGGTATAGTGAACTTGTTATTTGACCTTTGAAATGATTTATCTCGTATTTAATTATTGCGGTCTCATGTAATAATTACTAACCTCTACTAACTTGCTTAGTATTTTCATGTTTTACCAAACAACTAGAATGTTTCGTAATCGTTAAACCATCTATGTTTAAATGGAATTTTCATTTAATAGAAACAATTTTCTACAAGTGTAGTTAATCACAATACTACCTTATAATAATATTTACCTGATTTTTAAACTTAAGCACTATTAAATAAATGTAGTAGTTCAATAGGAACCGTGAATGGTTTTATTGAAATTTCGTGTATAACTAATGGACGTCTTTCTTTTGCCCTCGGAAAATTCGTAAGGCATGCGCCGTCAATTGCCCACCTGTTTCGCGTAGGCTTTAAGGGATGATGAGAATATAGCGAGTGTTTGTTTATAACGGAGAAATAGCTCTGGTCCATTAAAATGTTACAAATTTTTTACCCTTACCTTGCGTTTTTCTGAGGACGCAATTTTATTTTCCCGGTGTGTGATGGAGGTCAAGGAAAGCTTAATCCCAAGTTTGTCCCAAAGACCGCCATCTTAAATAAAGGGATGAAAAGCTATTTTTCACATTATCTCGCGAACTATTGTCCCTACAAAAAATTCGTGAAGACATAAATTGTGGTAAATCGCTTTGCCGACAATTTTGTTTATGACACTTTTTGTCATTAACCGCGTATTTAAAAAGTTGTGAGCAAAAAAGTGTAAAAATGTTGTCAACAATTTCTTTTTCCGCTCAATAACTTTTTATTTTTTTAATTTTTCGATGAAATTACCTCAGAACAATCTTTTAGATCGTTCTTTGAGGATTAATTTTATATGTTGATTTTTTTACTTTCACTTATTCTTATAGAGAGTGCTCCAAAAGTGCCGGGGCGCGTCTATGCTCACCACATTGTGCTAAAAACAAAATATTAGTTATCATTTCCATTTTTTTTTTATTTTTCTTTCCTTTACTCAGATTTTTCTGTACATTTATATATAATTTGTTATTTTTAATCGACTGTGATTTTAATCTGAGAGGAATTTATGGGAATTCTAAGCATGTAGAAAAAGTCCTAATCGTCGTTTGGGGACGAACATCTGCCAGCTAGTACTATCGTTATTATTATTATATTCTGCCCTTTGGAGGCTCAGCTGTTCCTTCTTAAACATTTTCTTTCAGTTATCCTACATATTTTGCTAAGTGTAGACGTATTAAACATTTTTCTAGTCCACTGATTACAATTAAAAGTTTTGTGGACAGAGTTTCTGATTGTTCGATAATCATTTCGAATTTTTTCAATTGTTCATGATGAATGATTGTTTTATTTGTAAAAAACCTCTCGGGGGACACTAAAGTGAGAACTGTAAAAGCTTAAGTAGTGAAAAATTTACTTGAGCGACCAAAATTATGAATAATTTGGACAATGAACAAAACAAACATTTCATTTTTAAAACCTTCTAAAGGTCGGGCATCAGATCAGTTATATAGTTTCATGTATGGAAATCTTGTTGTTTCTCCATGCTTTCTCAGGTTGCGATATAACATCAGTAGCAGTTGATCCGTGTTTTTTGGTTCTTGTTGGTGAACTTTTCTTCTTAGCATTGTATGGCGGTAATAAAGAAAAGTCACTGGATATAAACTATTTGCCAGAACTGTGACTGCCTCCAACCCAAGATCCAGCTCGTTTCCACAGTCTTCGAGTATATCACCAGGTCCAGTCGTGACTCGGAAGATATCAAAGTCCTGAAGATTGGGGCTGGAAGAAGCAAACAAGTATGTGGATAGCTTTGTAACATTTCAATGGACTATTCGTGATAATTTAACTGTGAATATTTATACACTTCAAGTATACTTATTTGGGAAACTATGAAAAGTAGAACTTTTATCGTAAAACTGATGTACCGTGGCGAGTTTTTCTTAATATCATAGGTCATCGAATAAGAAACAAATACGAGATTTGGACGAGAGCAAATCGGTTTTAGAAATGTTCTTGGTACCAAGGAAGGATACTTTTGATTATGAAAAGGCCTTCTACAGAGAGCAGCACGAAATATAAATATAATGGGATACAATGATGTTGATAAAAAAGACTTATGTATGATTAAGAACCTGTTCATGGTACAGAAGGTAGTCGTTCGAATCAAGGTTACTAGAATAATAGAAGATTTGTGACAAGCGCATGTTTTTGTAAACAAACGATCAGCTGCTAGAACAACAGCTACGTCATTATGTTCATGATGTAATAGAGACAAGGTGTGTTCTCTCCGTAGACCAATTTTCGACCTGTTCTGCGCACTTCCAAAACACCGCCATATTGCCATGCAATCATAATATTGTTGTTCTGAAAATAATAACCTGGGCAAGTTTCGCGCTATACACTTGGGTATATATCATTTTAAATTATTTAGTTCAAACTCAAATTTTATATTTTCTTAAAACAAGCAAACAATAAATGAATGTAATTGCGTCATCATAGCATCCAGCATTTAAATTCGCGCAGTCTTGTGATTGGCTGAATTTCCAATATGGCGGCGTTTTGGAAGTTTTTTTCATTGGTCGTGCGCAAGAACACACCTTATCTCTATTACAACATGATTATGTTTACATTTTTGTTTTCTTTATATTTTTATGTCAAACAGAACCTCACTAAAATTATGTTCGAGTTATGAGAATGTGTGTTATCTCTTGCTGATCTGCCTATGCAAACGAAAATATTTCTAACTAACGAATTCACAGCTGTGAAGAACCGGTGACGTCACTTGTCTACTGCGCATCTTATTATTGTCACAAACCTTCTATTATTCTAGTAACCTTGGTTCGAATCAATAGAAGATCATCAGATTATGCCAAATCCAACGAGGAGTTCAACAATGATGTGTCTTATCTAAACTGTTGTTTAACTTATGTTGTGGCAATGTACGAGGGATGGTTATTAAGTAACGAGACTAGTACTGTTTCAAAAAAAGTACGCGCTCACCAAAGGTTAATATATACACTGTGTCTGTTGACTAACCAGTGTAGGGGCTGTTTTTTTTTTATTTTAAAGGGGAAGATTGTAAATAAGGCAACGGATACTTGTCAAATTTCAGATGAAATTTAGAAAAACTACAACGAAAATTTATTAATTTATTGAAACAAGTGTATGGTAATGAATGTTTGTAGAGTCCGCGTGTTTTTAAGTGGTTAAAGCGTTCTCAAGATGGCCGAGAAGAAGTTGAGAATGCATTAGGGTGGGCCCTCCACGTCAAAAATTTGACAAATGTGTTGACAATGAATGTGTGCGGCAAATTTGACTTAGATGGAAATTTTAACAAGAGGCTTAAACACTAATACCTGTATAACCAGTACGACACTGTTTTATTGACATATTAAAATATTTTAACTATCGCCAGAAACAAGTGATACGCCTATGGATTACGGATGCTTCATTATTTAAAACTCTCATTAATAAAAATAGACTATTTTCTTATCGCCACTTTTTTTGTTCCTAATTTCATGTAGATATTCACATTACCGAACTATCAAAGATGATTCATATAAATATACAGGGAGCTCCGGGACTTGATGCAGAATATTCGGGAATGAGTAGATTTTTATACTATAGTTAAGTAATCCAAAGCAATCCTCTTCACAGCGGCCCCTCATCATCAATTACTTATTTATTATTATGAGCTCTAACCTCATTAAGTTATCGTTGCTATAAATTTGTCTATGTTTAGTCTATCTGTCAGTTTTATAGATTGCACTTCAACCCCATTAAGGTACCGTCTTCAATTGATTATTATTAATGTAACTAATGCTGTAACTAATTGTAACTATTAAATCCTCAGTTTGCTAATTAAATTGTTTTTAACAATCAAGTTGGTGATTTGAGTTATTTAATTCTATCTGAAGGCCAGAAGCGACTTATCCCAATGGTTAACAATGCGCAACTTTTCCAAGGACAACCTGTACAATCTAAAGATAGCAAAAAAAATTTTAACAAAAAGGTATTCTTTGTTTAACACGATAAAATTCACGGTTTAGGAGATTTGTACATGCCAATCAAACATTTCTTGGAGAACTGATGAATAAATAACTAAAAATTTGTACTACTTTATATCGAAGATCATAATACTGGCATAAAGAAAAACTTGAAATAAGCTACTACGTGATACAGGACCGGATTAAGCTAGGGACTTGAGTGGGCTATAACCCCGGGCTTGGACAACATTATATTTGTACAGGAAATATGTGGTATAATTAATTTATTGGAAATGCCTATCATTTTTATTCCTTAAGGGGGCCCCGTCATTATTTTAGCCCCGGGCGCTAGAAATCTTAAACCTACCCTAACGTGATATTCAATAAAAAAATTACATGCGATTCGTTAATGTCAAACAATCTTTTCAAAACCATTATCAATAATTATTACATATTATTTAAAGTTTCATTATGGTAGAATTTACTTTTAGTGAATATGTCGCCATGCATTTGATGTATGATTTGGCTTCTGGTAAGTCAGAAGATTGCATACTTTTGTTAGGATTGTTAGCAGCTTACGAGGAACAGGTTCGTCTACATAAATTAAGTAAACTAATTTCCATTATTTTTTATAAAATGATATTTTAGTGTCCTGTCAAAAAAAGGTGCACCAGCTTTAGAGCTGGAGAGAACTATTCATAAGTTTCTCCAGGAGCGGCTTCTTTAACCCTTTCTCATCCAGAAAGTGCTTGCTATAGAAGTAGACCTGCAAGACTGGACTCGGCTCGTTGATTTCTAGATAAACAACGAACTGATAATACATTTGTTGGAAATGTACTGTTTACTGATGAAGCGGGTTTCACACGATTTTATTAATTCCTCATGACTCATGGGCATGAGTCGCACCTGGCCTTATTTATTTCGTTAACCACACTACACGGATATACCTAATCATCCATTAAAAATTCAAAATGTATAATTTAGAAAATATAGTTAAATATAAGTTAGGATTTCACAACTTTAAATACCTTATTCAGAAACTAGGGGTCGTATAAGAAGTTTTTTCATGACACAGCATTATTTAGACGTCATCTACTCACTCCCGAATTTTTTGTATCAAATACCGGAACACTCTGTAGATATTTTCGTCGAAAAATTGATTCATAAATTGGAAATTTCACAAAACCACTTAAAAGGTATAATTCATTTCTGTATATTGGAAATACTGATAGTATTTACTTGAGTGGTTTAGGAATAGGTAATCTTCAGATAACATTATCAATTCCAAGAAAAATATTCGTTATTTTGAACAATAAGTAATATTTAAATGATGACGTGCCTTCAGAATAGGTCAAATTCCAAAATCCCGACCCACTATTATTTCATCATAGAAATTTGTAAAAAACGAACGGAAATACCAAATCATTGTTAATTTGCTTGGATTAAGTTATATTCTGCGAATATTTCGTCATATTTCTAGATTAAAAAGTGAATTTTGAACTTTGTTTGCTTTACGGTTCCAAGAATGAAATACCATGTGTCATGTTATAATACAATTTTCACATGTTGCAATATTAAAACATATTATTTTACTGTTGAATATACATGAATATACATCCTTTTATTAACATTTTGAATTTTACATAAAACATGTTAAAGCGGTTATTAACTTTTTTTTTATTTAAAAAATGAGAGTTATGATAAAGTAATTAACAAAATATGATTTTATACAAATTATCATACATAAATACGAAACAATAATTTCTGATGATTAAAAAAATATAATTTCTTTAGTAACCTTCCATTAGGTCGTGCAATTATTTTTATATTTTCAAATGACGCAAAATTTGGCAACATACAATCAGTTATTCAAACCCACAACAATTTTTCTCTGAATACTTCAAGTAATTGATGCCAGAATATTTTGGATGTGTTTTTTTTTGTTCATTTGATTTAACTTTTGTTTAGAAACTTCTGTTATTGATATTTTATAATAAAAATGCTATAACGAAGCTATTCTAAGTATTTCAAGCTATCCTTTTACCCACCTGCCTCATGTACTCAGGTAGCTGTGACACTTTTTGGCCGAATTTATGCAGATGATTGAATCATTTTTTTCCGCAGGACTGCGACTCAGGATTTGGTCCTGTTTGGATATAAAATATCACCATTACCGCTTGTTGGATGTTGAGGTTGGGAGCAATACGTTTTAGACAAATTAGCTAAGACAACCTCATAAAAACCTGGAGCTCACATTAAGACCAAAAAGCTGGATATTCCGCAACAGCTGCTAATCCTCTACAAGACCCAGATTCGATCATCTTTAGAATCTTGCTCGCATATTTTTTTTTGCTTTGTACTTAAATGTGGTTGCAAAATTGTGTGAAGGGACAAATGAAGGTCATACGTAGTGCGCTTTATTAGTTCTTAACCTAGCATAGAAAGAAAGGTCATAAATAGAAAAAACTGTATTTATTTTTCCATACATGCTACCTTTTTTTTGATGTTTTGATTTAGAAAAATGTACATTTTACTATTATTTTTTGTTGAATAGAAAATATACGAAATAAGCAATTGAAAAGCGTTTCAGAAGACTTGGAAGAAACGTGAAGTGTTTTCTAAATGGCGATAAGCGAAGCGGCAAGACATGTAAAACAACTAGCAATAAAAAATTGACACCATGGTGAACGAACCAAATAAAGGAAGAGCTAAGAAAGAAAAAAGGCACTTGGAAGCTATATCTTGCAAACAGAACAATAGAAAACTATAAAAAATACAAAGAACAGGGAAAAAAGTGAAATATGTGGTAGCTGAAACAAAGAGAGTTGGGCAGACTTCGATAACTGGGACGTGACATCAAATTAAACAATTAAATCCTTAAGATACGACAAGAAACAATACGAAATTTACATGAAGGATGAAAATGTAAGAATTTTAACAGAAGAAACAAAAATAATGGAGAGATGCAAGTCATATTTTATGCAATTACTGGTAGAAACAGAAGAAAACAATGAATTAAATAAAGAAAATAATAAAATAAGTAAAAAAGGCAGTCACGACGTAAACAAAAGAAAATATAACCAAGGAAGAAGTTATAGAAGCAATCAAATAGAAAAAGGAAAAGCGGCAGGATGTGATAAAATAACACCTGAAATGTTAAAAGCTATGGGAGAGAGTGGTTTAGACCTATTTTCAAAAATTGTAACATAGCTTGGAATACAGAATATCTTCGTTATAGCATTTTTATTATAAAATATCACTAACAGAAATTTCTAAACAAAAGATAAATCAAATGAACAAAAAAAAAACAATTCTCTACAAGGCCCAGGTTCAATCATCTTTAGAATATGGCTCGCATATTTGCATTTTACATAAAAAATTCAACAAAAATTAAAAAATAACATATAAGACAATAAATTAGCAAATTCGGAGGAAAGTCTGTTAACTGATAATCAATTTGGCCGAATTTACATCCTCTGATTCAAGTGCTTCCAATAGCAGTGTAAAGTAATCATTCAAAACCTAACGAAAATATAATATCAATAATAAATCACACTGTATTTCTTTTTCCGCCATAATTCATTATATACAGTGTTTAAAACTTTCGTGAACGTTTAATTTTAATGTTGTATTATGCGTTTGTAGGTCGGATTGTTAGCCACTCCTAAATTATTTTTATACTTGGCTGACGCAATTTTTATTGCACATGTGATAATTTGAGTGATGTGATTTTGAAACGAAGATAAATTTTATTTTATTAGAATGTACAACAGAAATCTAGTTACGTAAGTGCGAACTGAATGCCAAACGTTTAATCCAGTCACGGTCATAGTCTACAGAACATATCCACACCCGTTTTATCGACCAATCCGAGAGCTGCTGGTCACATGCCTGTAATTATTGATCCTAAAATAACTCAAACTCGTTTTGAAATATCCTTGACTTTCATTCCTATCATGAAAATAATGATTTCTCTTTCTAGAAATGTTTGGCGAACTATAAATGTTACGTAAGCACTTTTTAATATTTATTAATGTAAATAATATGTACAAAGGAATATTATTTACGGTATAATATACGATTACAAAAAAATCGAAAGGACATGCGTTATATTTTTCATTACTTTCTTTGAAAATTAGTGACTATTGTCTTCCAGGAGGAAAATGTCACTATAACATGAAAAATGATAGTCGGTAATTCAGTCCAAATGTTTTTTGGTTCTAGAAAATTGAAAAATCATCCGATTTCGATGAATTTTTTTAAATAGTCCAGTAAACAATGGTTTTTACCTAATATTTCCATCAAGACGCACAAATTACTCTAAGAAGTTTTTTCGAAAAATTAATACTTTTTGACTTATTCTTGATTGAAATTTTGAATTTTTGTTACGAAAAAAATATTTTTTTTAATCACAAATAACTTTAGATTTGATCAGAAAAAACTGAGAAGGTTGAATTAACTTTAAAAAAAATAAAAAGAATGTTTTTTTGGTTTTAGACTTAATACAAACAAATTTTGAAAATTGATTAAGTGGAAAACGGGCAAAAGACTTTATAAGACTTTATAATACATATAATAAGGAAGTTAAGTCAAAAAAAGGTAGAATGCCTTGATTTCATGAAACAAAAACGTCATTTCTACCCTTGGTATTGCCACCGTTATTGAAATGAATTTACAAATCACTTTAATTGAATACAAAAAATAGAATCAAGAAGCTTGAATGGTTTGGAGAATTCATTCTAAAAAAAATGTTTGTTTTGACTTTGATTTTATTGAATTTCGATAATAGGGGGTAGTTTTTACCCCTTACAATAATTTGCACATATTGGCATAGGGTAAATTTTGGAGTGTAATTTGTAATAAAGAGACTTTTGATTTGAATTCAACAAAAAGAACAATTTTAATAGGAATTAAGTAAGATAAAGTATTATAAATTTTTTTTCAATTTTATCATATGTGGGGTTAGTTTTTAAGGGTTGAAATACATTGATCAGGGATTGAAAAACATAAATATTATCCTAGAACCTCGTGCGATCCTCATTTTAATATTAGAAATGTTTTTTTAACTTTCTAAATGCTTTAACTTTGATTTTATTGAATTTCGATAATAGGGGGTAGTTTTTACCCATTACAATAATTTGCACATATTGGCATAGGGTAGATTTCTGATTGTAATTTGTAAAAAAGAAAATTTGGTTTGAATACAACAAAAAGAACAATTTTAATAGTAATTAAGCAAGATAAAGTATTATAAATTTTTTTCAATTTTATCATAAGTGGGGCTAGTTTTTAAGGGGCGACATACATTGAATATGGGTTGAAATACATCGATTAAAGGCTGAAAAATATTAATAGTATCCAAAAATGTTTTATTAACTTTCTAAACGTTTCAACTTTTATTTTATCGAATTTTGACAATAGGGAATAGTTTTCATCCCTTACAATAATTTGCACCTATTGGCATAGGGTAAATTTTGAAATAAAGGGTAAATAGAACTCAATTTCACAAAATTCCATGCGTCTATGGATTTCTTAGGTGATACCATATTCTTATCTTTGTTCACTGGTCTATAAGTGACGTAGGTAGTCCAGTCAAATTGGCTTGAAAACAGATAATTTTCGAGAAATATTTATATGTGGATGCCAAATTCTGAGATGTTACAAATGAAGGTCATGCGTAGTGCACTTCATTAGTTCTTAGCCTAACATAGAAAGAAAGGTCATTACATAAAAAAAGATGTAATTATTTAGAGCGTTTAACTCGAGCTTCTTAACCCTATCAAATGTTGTGCATCTTTAGAGTAAAAATGTCGCTATTAAATATTTTACCCCTTAACTTGGCCCTCAGCTTTGCGAATAAAAAATAGTCGGACGGTGCCAGTTCAGGGCTATATGGAGGGTGTTCCATCTTTAGAAAGCGAAACAGCGTGTACTGGAGCTATGATTTTATTGGTGCTTCCCGTGACTTTAGCTTTTTTGACACAGACTCTCCTTGCCGATGCCAGTCCATAGAATCCCTTTTTGACGTTGGAAAATAGTTTTGAAAAACTAGTCCTCGCGGCAAAGCTCTACAAATAGCTTAAAGCATTCTACTCGACGCTGCTGTTACACTGCGCTGAGGCGCCTACTTTGCACTAATATTTGTCATCGGCTAATCCTCATGTAGGATCCTTAAAATACTTGTTTTGGCTTCGACCAACTATATATAAATAAGGTTATTGGCAAATGAAAGAGAATAGAGGTAAAACAAAAATGTGACAAACAGAAATGGTTGCGCTGTTGTTTGACACAAGAAGAATAAAAATTGAACAAAACATACAATCATATGTTCATAAAAACCTTGTTATAGTCTATTTTTATTAATGAGAGTAATAAAATAATGAAGCATTCGTAATCCATAGACGTATCCCTATTTTATTAGACAGTAATTCAGTCATACAACACAGAATATCTACTGAATTCTATGTTGTAAATTTCCAACCAGTTTTGATTTCGCAGTTTTCTGAATTCATGATCAAAAACATCTTAGAACTGGGGCACGTTCATTTGCAAAATAATATTTACATTTTGGGGTTTAACAAGGAGTTCAAGATACAACAACAATGATTAGAACAGAACAGATGGCAAATAACAGAAAAGTAAATGTGATAGATAACGATGATGATTTAGAAGAAAATACCGAAACACAGATCAGAAAGAGGAAAAATCTAGTAACAGACAAAGTGGAATATGAAAAGTTATAAGAGGATTTATGCCAAAGGAACTGATTTTATACTACTATAATAATATATACAAGGTGTAGAGATATGATTGTTATCTAATGAATACATCAAAATGAATCTACAAAGTTCGCTGAGAGAATTTTTTAATTGGTACTAGATTATAAAATAGCATTCAAGGATTTATCTATAGAAACAGTTAAAAGCAATAATATAAATCAAAACAACGTAACCAATATATTATGCGAAATAGATTGGAAAACGATATATCAAAAACAAATGTCAAATTTTAATTATGCAAAAGAGAATGGGTCGAACCAAAAAATATAATAAATTGTTAAAAACAGTTAGTTGGAATCATGCAATATGCAAAAAATTTCCTAACATGAAATGAAGTTGAGATTCTAATGTAATCAGTGATGGATTTACGCCTAGGCGCGCGAGGCCCGGGCCTAGGGCGGCATGATTTAAGGGGTGGCAAAATTTTTGAAATTACAAAATTTTAGAGACGAAAAAAGTAACGAAGTGTCTATTGGCCCCCTGCACGGGAAAATCCGTGACTCTAATTTCAACCATAGAGGACATTTTTAAAGTATGGGCCGAATGAAAACTGTACACATCCACGGGATGTACAGATGAAATTGTTTTCATTCATTTAGAACGAATTATACTAAAAATTTATTAATAAATAATTTATTGTAAGAATAACCTTAGTAAGTTCGTGGCAATTGAGTACGAATGATTAGGTTAGGTTAGTTTAGTTTTCAAATTTCCATGTTTCTAAAATTAAAATTAGACCACGGTTTCTTCCATGGAGAGTGGTGATTTTGGATCATATTGTAAGATTTAGAGACACGGAAAAAAACTTCATTCTGATCCGTTTCTATAAAAATTTCCGGGTCTATAAGGTTAATATGATGGCCACGGGTTTTTCCGTGGAGGGTGGCGATTTCTATAAAAAATTCCGTGTCTTTAAAAGCCACGAAAATTTCCGTGGAGGGTGCCAAAGCAGCACCGAAAAACTAAAGACAGTCTCAAGGTGCTAATTTTTAAAAAAATAGATTATAGTCTATATCGAATGATGTTTTTTACTTTTTGTTCATTACTGAGATTAACCATATGCTTATAAAGCTTTTAAAAATTACTAAATCTTAATAATGCAGGTGTTAAATTTAATTTTGGTATTTATTAAAATGTAAAAATCTATTAACGTCAAAAAGACAATTCGCTATGATTCTATTGCCCAAAAAATCTACTTTGGCGCCGATACATCTCAAGTAACCATATGTTTTAACTGCTTTTTGGTCTACGATATGTTTTTGATATGTTATGGTGGATCTGCTTTCGTCTACAGGGTAAAAATTGTCTATATTGATGTTGAAGAATGTTAAGCACTTTTAGAAAGTTATCACACAGTTCCACCAAAGTTTAATACATAAAATAGTTAAAAGTGTTTTGATATTGCTTTTTGTTAAGACCAGAGCCAAGTAAATTCCACAAATTTTGTTAAAATTGCATCTTGAAGTAGTGTTCAAGCTATTAACATAGAAGCCTATCAAAATTTTTTCATGGAGGTAACTTAAACCAGACTAAGGGGCGGAAGAAATTATTGGGCCTAGCCCTGAATGTAATTGATATAAGTTTTGCCAGAAAACCGTGTTTAGTTTCTATGTTTACAGAAAAATAACTAACAATATATTTTTGATATCATGAAATATCCAAATTCATTTCTAGAAAATGTCGTTTTGTTCAATTTTTCATTAATCAACTTCTTCGATTATCAACTTAAACAAAACCTAATTTTTTTGTATTGGAAGAAAAATAACAAGAAAATGGTGGAGTTTGAGTATCAGATCTTTCTATGAAGCGATGCTTCGTCTGGTCCGTTTCCAAACTAGAGGAAAATATGTTGTTATAAAGCAACGACAATTAACTGATTATTTACTAAAATTAGGCAACGGCGAACTGATCCTAAATACTATGGAAGAAATTAAATTGCCATAGAATGTCATTTCAAGCAACAATCTGATTACCAATTATTTGGTAACTGTTTAACCAAACCAAATAATGAGGGGATGAATACAGGGCAATACTCGCGCCTCCTAACAAAGATGTTGAAGGAATTAATGATGAAATGTTTGCCAAACTTCCCGGAACACTATAGCCATGATTTAATGAAAGATCAACCTGAATGAGCAGCTGAATTTACAACAGAATTTCTCAATTTACCGTCAAACGAACTAAAATTGAAAAAAAAAGTGTTAATAATGTTGTTACGTAATTTAGACGTATCAGAAGGACTATGTAATGGTGTATGACTCGTGGTAACAATTCTGTGCAACCACATAATGAAGACAAAAATTGTTAGTGGCAAAGAAGTGCCTATACCAAGAATAAACCTTGACTCATCAAAAGGACAACCAGGATGCACCATGCAGCGTCACCAATTTCCTTATACATCTGCATGCAATGATTGTCCTCAAATCCCAAGGGCAAACTGTTGGGGCTTAAAGTCAAGACCGGTTTTCATACATGTCACATTATATGTGGATTTTCTGAAGTCAAAAGCGACCAACTGCGTTAAAAAATTTATATTCCAAATGAAAATCCTCGACACCTCGTGTACACCCTATATTATATTTATACAAATGTTATGTCATACTCAAATCATCATCATCATCAAGCCTTTCAATCCTTTGGCTTATGGCTATCGCTTATAGCGCTTTAAAATCCTTTTTGGAGGTTTTTTTATTTTTGTTTTCTTTCTAGTTTATCGTTTGTCTTGGCTGCTTTTGTTATTATTTTCCATTCATTTCGGTTCCGGCATTTTGCCCTCCAATTATCTATATTAAGCGCCCTTATGTCTTCCTCTATTTCCTTTCTCCAAGTCTTTCTCGGTCCGCCTCTTCTCCTTGGGCACAATGGGGTCCAATTTGATCGTTTCAGTTGGTTGTCTTCTCATTATATACCCAGCCCAGTTGAGTCTTTGTGCTCTTATCTATCTCACTATATTTTCCTAATCTAGCTCTTTCTCTATCTCCTCGCTTTTCTTTGCTCTTCTTTCTACCTCCTTTGTTATGTTTGGACCTGTTTTAGTTCTCATTATCTTTCTATCGGTTCTTTCTTCTTCCCTTTTGTTGATTACTGTTGTTTCCATCGCGTACGTGATTACTGTTCTTATTAGGGTTTTATTTGGTTATGTTTTTGTTTCTTCCATAAGCTCGATACCCTTTTTGTATCCTTTCTTTTATCCTCTCTATGGTTGTTTGTCTCAACGTTACTCCTAGTTAATTAAAAGTCGATACTATTCCAAAATTGTATTTGGTTTTTCTGCATTTATGTCCATTTCGTAATTGCTTGTTTCTTCTTTTAATTTGTTGATCGTTTTATTAATTCCCTCTATCCATTCGCTATGATAGTAAGTATATGCCAACTGTCTATTAAAAGAAGGAATACGTCTAGAGACTACGAATGCTTCATCATTTTATTACTCTCTCATACATAAAAATAGACTATAACTAGACCTAACTATTAAATACACACTTTCAACCGTCATAAAGTCGTAAAAAGACATATGTATTATCTTTACGCCTTTATTTATATCATAAAGTGTTAATATTAATATCTAACAAACGTAGTTATAGATAATCTAATTAGATAACCAGAAAAATGTGACTCGTTGACGCATTTTTAAAGAATGCTCAGGTGATTAAACACGCATTTTTATATAAATTTTATCTTTATCCTTTAAATAACATTAAAATATTATCAAGAATTATTTATTAATCCTTTGTCTGGTGTCCCGTCCCTTAGTTCATCTCCATGAACGCGTATTGTTTCTTTCTTATTTATTTATAGTCCAGTCATATTAGGGGTTTCACCTCGGAATAAAAGATAATAAGCTGAAAATTGGTATAAACCTTTGTTTTGTCATTCTAAATATTGTCTCAAAAGTCACGTCAGCTATTATGTCTGCGTCTTAAGATATTGAAGGTGAATGGTCATCAAAATCGGTTTTTTACGAATATCTCGGTTCCTGTTGCTCAAATGAGATTTGTGTTTATTATAAAAGTTGTAGAGTATAAAATTCTCTACAACTTTTGTTTAAACTTTTTTTCCATACGATCAACCGTTTCTGAGGTAGAGCGCGAAGAGTGCGCAGCGTCATATATGGGCTTATGCAAGGTGAAGATGTAAAGAGACTTGGTGGAGAAGTAGACATGGTTGAGGATAGAAAATTATGGAGGCAACTTGTTAACGAGGCCAAAAATCAACTGGGTTTTGATTGACCACAGTATAATAGTAGTACTAAATATTTTCTTATTGAAAAATGGTTAGGTTAGGCTATGGATGTGACCAACCAACATTTTAATATGACTGACATAAAAAAGGACTTGTCTAGCTAATGCCATGATGACAAACATTTTTTGTTTAAAAAGCTATTTTGATATTGTCTTATTACAATCTATTTTTAAACTCCTAAATGTTGTGCCAAAACCATTGCGTCATAGGTAAGTTAAACATATAAACAATGATTTTACCATTCCCGAAAAACTTCAAGATCCGATGCTGCTATCATCATTGTTTAAGTAGATTTGAGATTGACATAGTAAACAATTAAATTGCTATAAAAAAATTAGCAATAATTAACTACAATAAAAAATTAATTCGCTGATATGTTGCCATGAAACCAACTGGATGTAATTGGACGGGTTTCAATCGGGGTTATCCCAATTTCCTCAAGCGAAATCGAAGAATCAAGAAATTTAGTTAACCATAGAAGTGAATAGATAAAGAGAAACTTACCCCATGTGGTTCCCTCCTAACAGAAGTTGTTAAATTCTCGGACGAATAAATGGGAATATCCAAATCACTTACGCTGGATGATATGCTCCCTTCTCTATCTCCGGTTTTTTTAGGCACTTGCAGAAGTGCCATCGCTTGTTGTTCGGCAATAGTAGGACTCTTCAAATAATGGCTAGGTCTGATGAAACCGACGCCTTCATCGTCATCGTGATCCATGCTGGGGGACGTAACTAACAAAGAAAAACGGACTTTCTTGTTCGGCTCCAATTCTCCGAAGCGAAAAAACGAAATTAATGTATAAACCTGAGGTAAAGAGAAATGGATTACAGTGAAAAATGTCCAAATATTAAAGCAACTAATGGTTGAGTTATAGTCCGGTCAATTCAGACATAAAAATGGTAGGCAAAAAAAATTTCCAGAAAACCAAATATTGGTAGAAAGCTGGGGTTTACCATTTCAAATAAAGTTTTAAAAATCCCCATCTATCCTATGTGTGCTACAAAAGTTAATCGGTGTCAAAGGTCAAAATTTTAGGTTTTTTGGATTTTACTCGAAAACAGTAAGTTTTATCAAAGAAAACCTAAAACTAAAGTTGTAGTTCTTTAAATTCTCTATAAAAATGGTTGATATGATTTTTTTTCTAAGAATTACCATTTCGGAGATATCGCGATTCATATAGTCACATCAAATATGATATATATAATCTAATTATACAGGGTGTCCCACGACGAGTTAAAACTATCGGTATTTGGCAAAATACTTATAGTACAATCATGGAAATTTCTATGTTTGGGTTATCGGATACGATCTTTTTAATTGAAATATTTTCAAAGATGAAGTAACATCTCAAGTGGACGTTTACCAAGAATGTTTTCAAACACCTTGTATACTTGTGATTATTAAGAGTTGCGGTAGAATGTAGGTAGAAGTTTGAAAAGTTGTGGTCGTATTGTAAGAGAATATTGAAATTATTATAATTTACGAACGAAAAATAGAATTCCGAATTATTGGAACAACAAATTCATTCATTAAATATGATCTGTATGTAAAATATTTAAATGAGAGGCACCTTTTTGTGATAAAGAGCAGGAAATTTATCCAATATTATAACGAATATAATTTTTGAAACCTCTATTAAATTATAAATAGTTTTTTTTTGATTATTTCAATTTAATATTACGTATTTCCGTGCAGCTCTTTTTTTAATCACATAATTATAATCAATTGCATATTCGTGAATATGCATAGAATGTTGATTATTTATTTTTATAGCTATACGTTTTATATTCTGAGTTAAGTATGCATTACTTTTCCATAAAATTTATTATAAAACTAAATGTGAATAAAATAATTAGAACATGCAGTTCTTTCAAGAACATAACCTAAAACTGCAAAAATTCATCGAACAATCCTGGTT
Organism: Diorhabda sublineata; assembly: GCF_026230105.1. Classification (NCBI taxonomy): domain Eukaryota; kingdom Metazoa; phylum Arthropoda; class Insecta; order Coleoptera; family Chrysomelidae; genus Diorhabda; species Diorhabda sublineata. Next base: position 9,843,791 of record NC_079483.1, read on the forward strand.
AGTTGATTTCCCCTGGATCAGGTTACTCGTTTGTGAATTCTAACGTAAACATGATGAGCACAACCATCATTATTAACTCTATTACCCTATTCTATTCGATCAAATGAATATAACTAAAAGGTAGACAACAGTTTTTACAATATTCCTGTTATATGTTATAAATTTAACAACATTCCTTTGCCGGTTGCCTACCTAGTAGATGTCACTGTAACCGCTAGAAGAAGAGGGAAAAAGCTATAGTAGCTGTTAACTATCGAAAATTATGACGTTTTAAACAATATTATATTACTGTTGCGAATGTTACTTTTCTAAGAATGTTATAGTAGTTGTTTATCTGTCAAAACTAATGATGTTTAAGGGGAGCTGTATTAGCAGTTATCTGTCGAAAATTATGACGTTTTTAAGAAGATTATATTAGCAGTAATCTGTTGTAAATGTGATGTATCCAACGAAGTTATAGTAGCTGTTTATCTGTCGAAACTATTGAAGATTTTAGGAGAGCTGTAGTAGCTGTTATCTGTCGAAAATTATGACGTTTTTAAGAAGATTATATTAGTTGTAATCTGTTGTAAATGTGATGTATCCAACGAAGTTATAGTAGCTGTTTATCTGTCGAAACTATTGAAGATTTTAGGAGAGCTGTAGTAGCTGTTATCTGTCCAAAAATTATGACGTTTTTAGGGAAGCTGTATTAGCAGTTATCTGTCGAAAATTATGACGTTTTTAAGAAGATTATATTAGTTGTAATCTGTTGTAAATGTGATGTATCCAACGAAGTTATAGTAGCTGTTTATCTGTCGAAACTATTGAAGATTTTAGGAGAGCTGTAGTAGCTGTTATCTGTCGAAAATTATGACGTTTTTAGGGAAGCTGTATTAGCAGTTATCTGTCGAAAATTATGACGTTTTTAAGATTATATTAGCAGTAATTTATTGTAAATGTTATGGTTCTAACGAAGTTATAGTAGCTGTTATGTAATGTAAATGTTTACGTTCCTAAAGATGTTATTGTAGCTGTTTATCTGTCAAAAATATTTAGGCAATCTGTAGTAGCCGAGATGTATCGAAAATAATTGAATCTTTATGAAGGTTCTTGTAGTTTTTTTCCCATTATCAGATTTCTTAACATTGTCAGATTTATTTTTAGTTTCTGCTATGGATTCTGGTTTCACTACTACCAGATTTTGTCTTGATTTCACTTACATTCTGTAATGTAACCGATGTCAACTGAAGCTAATCTACACTGAATAGTCGATAGCAAAGTCGTTATCTACTTCATAATTAGTTGCAATATATCTTTATTAGCCAAATCCATGTTAATTGATTGTTATGAAAGATTAATATTTCTGTCGCCATCGACATGTTTGCCAAAAGTAGAATAAAATTAAATTTTTCTTCACAGTCTATACATAAGAGACACAAATATTAGAAAAATAAGAGGTCAAGGTATTTACAATGATGGTTTTTATTGGCATAATATTTGCAAATGAATGTTTATAAATTTAAATTTGTAGAAAGAAAGATTTATTATCCTTTAACATTTGAATACTTTAAATAAATTTAATCATTATTGTGATACAATCACTGCTTGAAATAGTTTCAATGCCAATTGTTAGATAACCAAAAAAATTTTTGGTATGAAAATAATTAAAGAATTTGCAAAACAAATAATTTGTAAATATCCATTAATATTTTAATAACTGTCAAAGTAGTTTGTTCCTAATTAAATAATTTTTTTCCAATTACAAAATATTTTTAATCTACTAACACTCATTTAATTATAACCAAGAATTTCCATTAACGTAACAGAAGAAACTTACTTTGAAGATTTTACCACTTGTTGATTCAGCTAGAGCAAACTATGTAAAACGTACCACTAAATTGTTATTTTTTTCAAGTTCACACAAACAGGGTGGTTTTCAAGACAATAAATAATCGAGAAATTAAAAATCAATTATATTTTTTGCAGCGCGCCGCCGAAATTTTAACTGACTGATCCTAGCAGAGACGCCGAGCGTCGTTAACGTCGTGACTTATTTTTATCTGTGACGTACGTACGGCAAATGGATATTGGTCGAATTTTTGGTCAATAGAATACGTACAAAAATTGTTTGTCAGTGCCAAGTGTGGGCATAATAGGGTAAGGAAAATTATGAAAAAAAAGCATCAGTTCATCTTTATTGCCCTTCGGAAAAAACTGCTCGTACACATGGTTGTAAAGTACTTCCAATATCAATTGCAGATTATAAAAATCCTTGCCGACAATTTTGTTTAATCTTCCATAGACGTAAATACCTCAGTTTATAAATTTATTATTATTTTTTTTAAAAAATTCCGCAGATGCACTTAATTGTAATTCTACTTGCTCCAACTGAATATTAAATTATAAAACGTAAATAGACGAGTAAAATATATCTGTTTGTAAGGGCGTTTGGTTTAAACAGGGTACCAAACGTGAACTAAACCCTTTTTGTAACCTATTCGTTTTTTTTTCTGGAAAACGAAATTTCAAAGCACCAACCATAAAGGAAAATAAATTCTATTCATATAAAACAAAAGAAACCAAACCATTTCAATTCCAAAGTTTGATAACATGTTCAACACAGTTTTTCCTAAGCTATTAGCGGTCCGCTACTAGAACTTTCTCTACGCCCTGTTCTTTGCACTGTTGGTAAATATAATGAATTTCCTCCAACTTTAGAACTTTAATAACAGTAATCAATTCTTTGTTAGGCATTTTGTATGATCGCTGACGGGAATAAGAATTTTTTTTTCATCATCGCCCAAGTAAAGTAAAACAGAGAACAGCAGGATCACTGGGTTGAGTTAGGTTAGTAAAAAAAGTAAGAACATAAAAAAACAAAAAACAGAAAAAATGAAAAGAAAAGTCCAAAAACAAAAAAAATACACAAAAAAGTTCCAAAAACAAAAAAAACAAGAGATTAAAAAAATAGAAAAAATGAAAAGAATACTCCAAAAACAAAAAAAAACCACAACAAATTTAAAAAAAGACAAAAAAGTTCCAACAACAAAAAAACACAAGAGATAAAAAAATAGGAAAAACAAAAAAAAATAAATAAATGCCAAAAGCACAAAAAATTTAAAAAAACTCCAAAAACAAAAAATAAAATAAAGTTCTAAAAACAAAAAAAATAAAAAAACAAAAAAGTTCCAAAAACAAAAAAAAACACAAGAGATTAAAAAAATAGAAAAAACAAAAAAATTCCAAAAACAAAAAAGAAATACAAGAAATGAAAAAACACAATAAAGTTCCAAAAATAAAAAAAACACAAGAAATAAAAAAACAAAAAAAATGAAAAGAATGCTCCAAAAACAAAAAAAACCACAACAAATTTGAAAAAAGACAAAAAAGTTCCAACAACAAAAAAACACAAGAGATAAAAAAATAGGAAAAACAAAAAAAATAAATAAATGCCAAAAGCACAAAAAATTTAAAAAAACTCCAAAAACAAAAAATAAAATAAAGTTCTAAAAACAAAAAAAATAAAAAAACAAAAAAGTTCCAAAAACAAAAAAAAACACAAGAGATTAAAAAAATAGAAAAAACAAAAAAATTCCAAAAACAAAAAAGAAATACAAGAAATGAAAAAACACAATAAAGTTCCAAAAATAAAAAAAACACAAGAAATAAAAAAACAAAAAAAAATGAAAAGAATGCTCCAAAAACAAAAAAAACCACAACAAATTTAAAAAAAGACAAAAAAGTTCCAACAACAAAAAAACACAAGAGATAAAAAAATAGGAAAAACAAAAAAAATAAATAAATTCCAAAAGCACAAAAAAAATTTAAAAAAACTCCAAAAACAAAAAATAAAATAAAGTTCTAAAAACAAAAAAAAATAAAAAAACAAAAAAGTTCCAAAAAGAAAAAAAACAAGAAATAAAAAATCAAAAAAACAAAAAAATTTCCAGTCAAAAAAAATTTTAAAAAAAAAAATATTTTTTCAAATATCTTGGGTTTACCGAGAGGACACCCCCGGCACTCCGTAAGCAAGTTCCGAGTTATACATCGAGGACAGTTGTAAACAAGACGGAGGACCACTCGGATTAGATCTTTTCTTGCCGAAGAAGGTTTGAAAGGGTTTACCCGAGGCAGGGAAAACACACACACATTAAGACGTCCAGAAGAAGAAGACAACAGTGTATAGCCAACAGGTTAACTCTTTACAAAAATATAAATCTTCCCCGAATCTCCCATAGAACTCAGAGAAGAGGAAGGAGTCTATGCGCGGAATGAGGTCCTGTCGAAATGACAGGGAGTGGTGAGATTTTCTTCTTCACATCCATTTAACCGAAGGTGGATGCTTAGAGGGACGCCACTTCTCATTACCACATGTGTGTTGCCTAGTTATAACTTCCAATGAATGTCTGTTCCTACTTCAACCCCAGTAACTGTTTTCACCCCTATAAACATAGTTAAACCATGGAAAACAATCCAGCTTTTTGACTTAATTGGAAACGTGTCGTTTTTAATAAAAGAAAAATTCGAATAAAAAACAATTGACAAATTTTTTTACACGAGCGTCACGAGTAGTAAATGGCAGAACTAAATTTGTGTTGCTGAAATTTACAGGCAAGTCGACCTTCTTATTGGGTACTTTCTGTGCGTGACATTCTTTTACTTTACGACGTAATGGCACTAGCGTCATCTAGAGGCAAATAGTTGAACTATTTACTAGACAATAATTGAGGTTATATTTTCTGGCACCAATAGTACAATATTTGAGGGGAGAAGTTCGAATAAAAAATGATTTTTTTGTTTTTTTAAAACTTTATTTCCAAATAAGAACGATTTTTATCTACATAGCACTATTTAAAAATACATTAGGTTCCAGATTAAGCATTTTGTTTCGTAATAAGCTGTTCTCTATTTAGCTACCAAACCAGAAAAATTATGAAAACAATATTACACGCACTCCAACTATTCATCAAGAACCTGAATATGTTTTAAAAATTTCATATGATCGCTGATTTGAATTTTATTTATCAGTAATGGATTTATATGAATAATATAATCATTAAAAACCATATTTGAGAACAATATACTAATATATCAGAAAAATAATAATAGAAAACAGCCCTTTACGACTATTCAATCAATTTTTTATCTGTAAGAAAATTCCGCGTGGCAAATATCACAAAACTTAATGGCATCCAACATTAAAAGCAAAAAAGATCAATGTTTATTGTTAAAAAAAGTAGAAAAGTTGATATAATACATGTAAATCTAAGGACGATTAAAAGCTACTGATCTATTTCCATTACAGCCTTTTATTTTGATAAATTAAACATTTATAGTAAAAATACCTTCATCTATAGATATAAAATCAGTAACGATGACAATTTGAAATATTTAAATTCCCTCCAAAAAAAAAATGTTACTTTCATATCCTATTACACCACATTTAGTATTTATTGAATAAGGGAAGTGGAAATAATTTAGTGTACAACACGTGTAGAAGCTTCACCTTTTGAAATAACCAATTTTCTACGCTAATTAATATTTTCATAAACGAAGTAACACATAAAGTTATACATTCTGCTACCTTCAAGGTGGAACCTGCTTTAGGGGCTTCCAAAAATCGTATTTTTGCAAAAATGTCAGAAACTATCCAAGAACGTGTCACTAAAATTTCAGAAGCGAATTCGAAATAATTTCGGAGTTGCAAAAGAAATAGTTAGCCAACGTCGAGCAGGTATACGAGCGACCGAATATCGCGCGTTTGCGTTCGATCTATTATACATATTATAATTCAAAGGGACTAACGCGCAACTCGGTAGCTCGCAATTAGTCAGTGCCTAGTTCAAATCCAATCAGTTTTAGGTGAAAATTTTCGCAAATATCGGTGAAACAAAGGGCAAAAGATGTAGCAGTACGAAATCCGTTCGAACTCTTGAGTAAATTGGATACGTAGAGGTTGTTATAGGAGGAAATCCTCTTTTGGAGTTTCCGAAAAGTACTTGGAGATATTTATATACCAGCCAATTATCTTACAGAATAACTTTTTGATTCCGATTGCTGATTTATGTATAAATAAAAAAAAATATTTATGCCGAGTATTATTATATCTATTTATTATATTATAAACAAATATAGATCGATTGTATACATTCTTTCCAGATGGATTTATCTATTTATATTTAGATCATTGTTATTTTAAAATAGTTTTGATGACAGACGCATGATTAATGATTTCCATGTGATGCTGTAAAAATTGGCCGCAAAAAAATTTATTTTAATCCTAAACAAAACATTAAAATATCAACATTGTGTGGGTATCAACTGCTTACGTTGTGATAGGCCAAGCGCAGGAACTTTTTTCTTTTTTTTAAGTTCTAGAGAACGGATTTTTTTAAAAATATGTTCGGGGTTCTCCCCTGAATGAAAATCCGAGTGGGGCGTATAATTAAAAATCTGTGCATTATACAAAAAAAAGTTTCAAATAAAAAAGATGGCAAAAATTATTATCTATAAAAATGATCTCCACTATTGTTGTCGTACGAAGCGCAGTTCGCGAGATTTACAGCAGCCTTACTTGTCATTTGGCAGATTAACCAGTAATCAGAAAGACGGAAGGTTTAAGGGCAATTTATGTATCCTAGCACGATTATGAGACATAATGAAAATATTTACATCAATTTTCAACTGTTACTTGACAGATTAAGAGACATAATCAGCAGATTCACTGTAACTTTTCTTGTCATTTGATAGATTAACCAGTAATTGAAGAAAAGGAAACTTTGATGCATAATTTATGTATCCGAGCACAATTATTACACATAATGAGAATATTTACAACAAATTTCAACTATCACTTGACAGATTAACTAGTAATCAAAGGTAGGAAGGCGTTGATTTATTATTTAGGTATCTGAGCATAATTATGAGACATAATTAGCAGATTTACACAGCAGCCTTACTAGTCACTTGATAGTAACACTTGACCCTTAACCAGTAATTGTTGAAAATGAAGCTTTGATGCATGCGTTTATGTATCCTAACACAATTATGAGACATAATGAAAATATTTGCAGTATCCTAACTAGTCACTTGACAGACTAACCAGTAATCACAGAGACCGAAGGTTTAATGGACCATTTATGTATCCAAGAACAATTATGAGACATAATGACAATATTTACAACAATTTTTAAATGTCAATTGACAATTTAACCAGTAATCAAAGGTAGGAAGACGTTGATTCATTATTTAGGTGTCTGAGCACAATTATAAAACATAATAAGCAGATTTACAACATACTTTACCCTAGATAAACTAGTAATCGAAGGAAGTAAGTCCTAAATTCATTATTTAAGCATCTGACTACAATTTTGAGTCACAATAAAGAGATTTACAACAAACTTTACGAGTCACTTGACTGATTAACCAGAGGAAGCCTAGTTTTATTATTTAGGATAACTTAACACAATTATGAGACATAATCTGAAGATTTTCAAGAGATATTATAAGACTTCCAAGGGCTACATTGACAACTTTACCATTTTTAAACATCCCTAATCTTATAATATGGATAATTGACTTTAAATAGTACAAAAATTAGAAAAATCCATCTGACGAAAACCATAAATCAACTACACATACTGAAGCACAGTGAACTGGTCAAAAGACTCGAAGCAAACGGAAAAACTACCCGCTAAAATTTTTTTATGAATTTTCCGTAAAATATTTTAGTTAATAAATTTTTTCAGACATAATAGATGGTGCTAATAGAATATTAAATGGTAGTGATTGTAATTGCTGGGCCTAAAAAAGATAAGATACTTAAAAAAGGACATTTGTATTTATCCTCCATAAAAATTTCAATTATTCCATACCCAATAAATTTCATAATAAAATTTTGAAGATCCAAAAATATATCGTTGCATAGATCTTTAAGCATCAGAGCTGGGATTCCTAAGAACTGTATTTACCCTTAATATAAGTGAAAATTATCGAAATACAAAAAGATAAAAGAAAACCCTTCAATAAAATCTACATATTTCAATCACAATTAACTTTATGTATAAAAAATTTATTATACTCTATATAAGAAGGTATTTTACCCCCCAAAAATTCGTAATTTTACTGCCCAAGATTCAAAATAAATTTACTCCCGACAGATTTTTTTAGTTTTCATCAACTGCACAATTATGAGAGTTTTTTTACCACAATGGGATTGTGTCAAGATACATACAATAAATTTAAATAGAAAAAAAAATGAAACGCCAGAATTAAGTGGTGAATAGAATAAGTGAGATGTTGGTATTTTTACTTTAAGTAAACTATCTAAAACTTAAAAAAAAAATGTTTTTGTACAGTTATCGATTTAACTCTTCGACGGAGGTGGTGTGGTGATAGGTCGTTTGAAAAGTAATATATGCGGTTCTGAAAATCAAATAAAATTATATATATTATCAATAGAATTTTCAAAAAAATACAAAAGATTAAATCTTATATCTTCAACATTCCAATAATATCTAGAATAGCAAGTAAAAAAGTTTTAGAAAGAATAGCAACAGAGAACTGGTGTGTAACAGTCATGAACAAAAAATGACCATTCAATATTTAATATTAGTTTTTAAAGGAAAAATACCACCAGATGTTGGATATTTTAACGACAACTTTTTCACTCTTAAAATAATAAATGAAAAATTGAAATAAACAGTGGCAAAGCTGTTAAAAACATAGGAGAGCAAAAAACACAACAGAGGTTTCAAAAACAATAATATTATATCTTAAGAATTAATTATTATGATTTCCTTTAAAAACCTAAGATAATTCTAATCAAGAAGCTAGTACAAACCAAAACATTTATAACGAAATTGTACATTTAAGAAAATTGTACCTACCTGGTAAATGTATCATATAATGTACCCATCCTTTACTTTGTTGTACGCCGATTCCTCGCCATTCATCTTCAGACATTAAATGAGTTTTAGGTACTAACTTAACCATTTCTCTAGGAAGTACTACATGTCTATTATAACAAAAGTAGTGTAAAAAACCTTGTTTAAGCCGAAATTATCGTATTTACTACATACAACTTCATAATTAATTTATCAAATTAGTATGAGCAATATTATAAAGAACATTGTTTGAATAATGTTATCAATTATCTTATCCGGTATTTACAACCCTAACCCAAGTTAAATTTGTAACGAAATTGTGAACTTAAACGAGAATTAGCAGCAAATATTTGATTTTAGAATTTGTTAGTTATACTTATTGTCAGTTGAATACGATTTAGAGAACAAAGCTTACCTATATTCATATTTATCATCATAATATTTTTCGGAGTAACATATATTTTTCTGCAACTCTTCTCGATTCATATTGATTAATATATTTTTATAAACTCGACACCAAAATTAAAATACTTTGCACAAAAATTTCTTTGTAGTTTCTAGTTTGTTCTTTCTGTTGCTGTCACGTTTTCCGTTGATTTTTTATTTATAAGATCAAATCTAGTTACTTTTCGATTCGCCAACATAAAAGCGTCACTGAGTCTTCTTTTAAAGTATGCTATTACATACTTACACCAACAGTCCCCTCTAAATTCTGTAATTATGATTTTAAGATATTAGCGTTTTTATCAATATTTGAATCTTTTTATCAAAATACATGATATTAATAAATTTACCTGATTCTTATCTGAAGTTAAAGAAGAGAGTTTAAATACGGTTAACAATCAATGATATATACAATACGTCAATATAATGTAGTAGTCTGTGATTCGTACTAAAGGGGATAGCATATTTGTAATAGTCTATCACCTTTAAGTTATGTTCAAAAAAATACAAAAAGAGAACGGTTTATCAGTAGAGAGTGAAATTTCAAATCTTAAAGAAAACTATTGTAACACTAGTGAATTTAATCTATCAACCTTTATAGGTCCTCAGAATATAAAAAGATGGAATGCTATAAAGGTTGCATTGTGTTTCAAAACAAACGAAGAATTTGTTACAAAACTATTGGATATTGCTCAAGGATACTTAAACGGGTTTGTTTTAACGATTTTTTTCTTAAATATTTGGGTTCATCGGTCTTTGTGCAAGAATACAAGACTGATTTTATGAAAGAAGGGAAAGGGGTTTGTATTTTCTGACAGATCAATAAATTGTCAAACATAAACACACCCACGTGGTATACAGATAAAGAAAATATTTAAATTTATTGCAATGAATTATTCGTTTACCTTTATATTATACAGGAAAATTGAAATGAATGTTTCTTGTATAAGTACTCGTATTGTTTGACAAATTGTTTTGAAATAAAAATTTATGTTTTATTATAATTTTTGTATTTATTTTTTATGTTAGTCAATTGAAATTTTGCTTCTAATCTATATGATGAACTTTTGTTTTGAACAAGAGTCGGGAGTACAAAGTATTCATGTCATTAAAGTTAGCATAGTATTATGAGCAGACAGAAATAACAATAAGTGAAAATTGAGTGCCATACTGTGCAATTTTTTTAACAATCTGAGATTTTCACGCTTGCTTTTGGAGAGTAAAAAAGCTTCACAAAAAAACTTTTACCGAGTTTTTTCAGCAGAATTCAGAAAAAATAATTTCTTTCACAACTTGTCCAAAAAATTCATCTATTCAGCATCATTTAATGAGTATTGGTCGAGTACTTAGACATTTAGGACCTGAGAAAACTCGAAAAAATCATTTTTTTGCCACGTCTTTTTGTAAAGCTTTTTAACTCTCAAAAAACAGGCATGAAAGTAGCCAATTCCACGCAAGAATAGGAATTTTTTTATCATTCAACAACAAAACATTTAAATATGGAATAAATCTACTTTCATTATCTATTAATTTTGCACATTTAACTTGCTTTGCTATTTATTACACATGTTTTACATATTTATAATTTTTTTTAGATTATATGAAACAGAAAGTTTCAAACATGATGAAAGTCAAAAAATTAAAAATAAATCTAAAACTTCACAATTAAAAACAGATGAAACTAATTTGAAACCTTCAGTTCAAGGATGCGAATCTGTGAATAATATAAATTTTAATGTTGCCAATATTATAAGTGACACAATTTCTGATAAACCAGCACAAATTCCGAAGACTGAAAATGTGAAACTAACAAAAAAAATGCAGAAAACAAACAAAAATACTGTTGGTAAGAAAAATATGGAAAAGCTGCAATTACCGCTTAAAGACTTGAAAATTTGTGAAAACAAACCAAACGAAACAAAAATAGAGAAACCTGATGAAAAAGAAAGTAACAATATAGATAAAATAAAAATAAAGTTATGCAATTTATGTAATACTCATCATATACAGGATCACTGCCCAATTAATTTCCCTCATTACATCCTTAATGACTCATTGGAACAACATGAATGGAAGGAAAAGTATAAAGTGATACAAGATATACGAGATAATAAAGATAAATCGGAGTTAAATGAAGAAGATATGTTAAAATACAGTTATTCTCTTTTATCTCTGCCGAATTGCCTGGAAATTATGGATACTAATACATCACACGGATTAGGAATTTTCGCTAAGAGAGATTTGGAACCTTTTACACAATTTGGTCCTCTCATTGGTAAGCTAACAAGAATTTTTAATACAAAATGATGAGTTTTTTTAATTATAGATTTATAATAAATAAAATTACTAACAATTTTGAAGTCATTCAATTTTAAATTTTTTTGAATTTGGCACAGGGTACTACCATTGACACAGACATGGTAAAATGTAATATTTTATCGATGTTTTCGAAGTACAGGGCTATAAAGTTGTTATAAATACTAATTATTTGATTCTTATATAGAAACTTTTTGAGATACAGACTCGGGATGGGTGACATTTTACATCATTTTTAATACCCTATCCTATGATATGAGGGACTATGATATAACAGGACCTAAAGTTTGGCGGACGCGTCGGGCACAATACTCATGTACAAAATGTTTTTTTATACAATGGATATCTCCCATGAATTGTCGTTTTAATGAGATGTCTCAAGTGGAAATTTTTAATTGAAGAAAAAAAATATTGACGATGTACAATGTATAATTAAGTTGTCATAATTACAGACTGTAGTTTTATTTTTACTATTTTCGTAATTAATACTAACACACAGACTATAGGGTGATCAAAAACTTTTGACCGGCAGTGTATATTATTGTGCTATTTTGAACAGCTGCGTAATAATGATAATTTCAGGAAATAATATTAAAGAAATGGATATTCCTGAGGATGTAAACATGAAAAATATATGGGAAATTAACGATTCATCGGGAAATGTTTATATCGATACTGAAAGTAGTACTGATTCGAATTGGCTTAAATATATAAGGCCGGCTCCTGTAAGGGAAAATAGGAATTTAACTGTGATAACTAAGGATTGTAAAATATATTTTGTAACTATTAAGTCCGTTGCTATCGGAGATGAACTATTGTACTGGCAAGATCCTCCTTTAGCTGCTAATAAGAAAAAAATGGAAAAGACAGGTAAGTGATTAATTTTTGAAACTAAATCGAAAGTTGATGATATCGGTATTTATAAATGTGATACATTTTTCTAATGATTACTGTCCTTTTATAACTTATCCAATTTTCTCGAATATTCTTGCATTTTCTTCAAAATTGATCAGAACTTGGACTACACGATTATGTGGAGGACTGCCTCATATTTTGAACGTGGACATCCCTGTATATCTAGATTCCTTGAAACGTCTAGAGAATTTATTTTGAACTATCAAAATTGATTGAATACTCTTCAAAAGTAGAACTACGTATTCCACCCGACCAGTTGAACTTGAACGACCCTGTATATCTAGATTTTTTTGAAAACCTTGAAAAATTGATTTTGAATTGAAATTTTATTTTCGAACTGTCAAAATTGACATTTTTAACACCCTTTTAAAGTCGTTATAAATAATTATATTTCATATACTGGGTGGTCAGATAAATATGAAAGGTTAGGTTTCTTCAAAACTATGTACAAGGTGGTTCAAAAATTTTTTTCTTAAAAGAACGATTAATCAGTATATACTTTTATACGTATATATACCTTTAGTGAATCGACATTTTTTATATAGTTTTTTAAAATTTACATTTACAAATACAGAGAATTCTATTGATAATGTAATTTTTTATTTTTTCTTGTATTTGGAAATCTATTTAACAAATTCTAAATAGTTACCACCTTTGTACTACTTATTCTACACGACTAGTTGAACTTGAACGACCCTGTATATCTAGATTTTTTTGAAAACCTTGAAAAATTGATTTTGTATTGAAATTTTATTTTCAAACCGTCAAAATTGACATCTTTAACACCCGTTTAAAGTCATTATAAATAATTATATTTCATATACAGGGTGGTCAGATAAAAATAAAAGGTTAGGTTTCTTCAAAACTATATACAAGGTGGTTCAAAACTTTTTTTCTTAAAAAATTCTAATAAAATGTATGGGGTACCTTTAGTGAACCTACTGAAGGTGATAAAAGGTCGATTGATTATATGAAAACGCCTGAATTTTAATTCTTCTTTCTTAATATACTCCGGCTCCTTTTTTTATAAACTTTATCAACCAAAATATATTTTAAAATGATGAAATAATGAAGTTTCATCATTAAATCTTGAAAAAAAACTAATAAGTAAAAATAAACATATCGACTTGAATAATTTTGTTATATACAAGGTGATGTCAAATCGCCGTTTTTAAATTTCCCTTAGTTCATATTTGAATTACTAGAAGCTAATGTCTCGTTGGTTTTAAAGTTGTAAAAACGGATTATCTTTCAAAATAAACCCCTTTGAGGTCTCATTATTATTAAACGTAGATCGTAATAATTTGAGGTTAATTTAATTCGAATATGTATTTTTTCTTCTTATTATAAGTGCAAGTTTTATAATAATAATTCATTTACCGACATTAAATCTTTTAATTACATAAAATATCGAACGTCATCTTGTACATTTCTAATTAAAATTGATTTGATTGAATGTCAGACCTTATTATACTCACTTCTGGTTTACACAGGTCGAGTAAAGTGGGCGAATCAGCATAACCAGACAGTTGCAGGGCGAGTCGAGTGGTTTAGTTGAGAAAGGAGTTGCTCTACCCTCTCCACTACAATTTGCCCCAGTGAAATTTCTGTTCTCCATTCAGTTTCAAAGTTAGGTTAAGAGTTTCTTCTGTGGTTCATTCTCGGTTTTTAAGTCTGTTCAATAACTGTTATGGACATGAAAAAATAAGGTTTTCGATTAGCCGAAGCCAAAGAACAAAATCAAAAACTTACAACCAAGAAATGTTAAAAATCGAAAAGTCTGGTTATGAACTAATTGTGATATGAACCTACATTGAAATTAATACTTTTGATACCTTCTTAACCAATATTTAACCCATGTTTTTTCTGTTCAATTCCTCTTCCAAAACTTTTTATATTTGTTCTAATACAACCTCATCAGTTCTTTTGAAATATTTTCTAACTCGGGTCTCAAAGTCTTACCGAGCAATTAAGTTGAAACAAATCAACAATCAACAAGTCAATCTCCCGAAAAATCGACCTACTCGACTCGTGTATACCAGGCCTTAGCACTTAGAACTTCCTGCATATCCCAGTTTCAGTTGCATAACTTAGGACTGTTATATATTAATTATTTTTTTTATTATTAGCATGTGGTGGTTGTAACATCGATTTTAGTCATCCGCAATATTATAGAATACATTGTTCAATATTCCATGATATCAGATTTAGTTTAACCATAAGAAAATACCATTGTAAAATATGCGGGGTGGCGGTTTTGGGAAAAGAAAATATAATGAAACATGCGGCGGAGTTACATAACGGACAAGGCGCTTACCAGTGTCAATTTTGTAAAAAAGTAAGTAAAACTTCAAAATAAAAAAAAATTTCAAAAAAATATTAATAACTTATTGTCGAGGTTAGAATTTATTGTTGCTTTGTTTACAAAAATCAAAATTATTGTCTATGTTTGCAGGTGAATAATTTTATTAAAATTGTTTATTTTTTAATGAATCAATGGATTTTTACCTTTTACTCAAAATAATGATTGTTCGAAATGCCTTCATTCATTTTACAAGTTTTTTTCGATTAATATTTTCAAACTACATTTTCGACTACATACTCTCAACTTGTTGTTCATATCACAATCCTATTAGGTAGGCAACCTCTTATACACCCTTCTTTCTACTATGACTCCCTTGAAAATATGCAACTCATATTTGAAATATACTTTCCCAATTTATCGTTGTCTTACTAAATTTATCTTCAAGTTTTTATTTGAATTGTAAATTAGTGATTATATATTGTAAATCTAAATTTATATGAACTCCATTTTTATCTGAAAATACCCCTTTATTATTAAAGAAAAAATATGATGATAGTGTTAACAACCATCAAAACTTTATTACTTTCTAATTTCTTATAGGTTATTAATAAGATTGTTTGTTTACTGGATAGTGACGTCAAAGCGCTCCGATTGGCGTTTTTAGTCACGTATTAATGAATTAATCAATTTATTGTGTGAAAAATAATTAAAACATGTGTCAACATCCTTATATAGTGAGATTATTCATTATTTGTAGTTTTTTTTGCGTTTAAATTATTTGGAAATGCATCGAACTTATGGCTGTTCTTCGAATCCTCATCGTTCCAGACCGCTTTGTGACTTTTGCGGTCAAAAATTTTGCCAACCACAAAAACTGAGGATCCACATCAAGCGTATGCACAGCGGTGAGTATCTATAATTCAATTAATGTACATTCTTATGTACATGTACATGTATGTATGTATGTACAATGTATATTCTTATCGTTTTTATTATAAATCAATCGTTCACCCTGTATAATTTGACTGTACTATAAAGTGATCTACCTCACACTTACAGCAAATTTTTAGGAACTGAAATTTTGTCATATACAAAATTCTAATCAGTGAATATGGAGTTCTTGTTTCTCCTTAAATGTTCGTAAAGTATTGAGTTATCGGCAACACCGCATTCCATATACCCTCGTTCTTGAAAAAATGTCTTCCTTCCTAATCCCGCCTCTTAATAACCTCAAATAGTCAAAACACCCGGTGCTAATGAGAGTGTGAACACTACAAATATAATATACATTGTGTTTCTGAATTATTGCGAAGGAAACAGTTTGTTAAATGGATGAATTTATACAAACTGTATATTTTATTTACGGAATTCATTTATACACTAGCACTAAATACAGTACACTATGCACTAACACTTATTACTATTTACTAATACACTTAACACTAATTTATTTATATACAAGACTACAACATGTGAACATGTTATAAAAAGGATACAAAGAATTGCTGCCGCATCCACCATTCTTTATATTAATATAATAGAACAGGATCGGCTTTACGATCTATATCAGTAAGCGAATTCGTAACATTATGATTGGTCGTTCATATAATGAAATTTCCTTAACCCACCCCTTTCAGAGATATTACCTCCCTACAAATTAGTGAATAAATTTCTTTTCCTTGAATTCAAATTGAGGGTTGTTAGGCGTTTGCAATTTAAAAAATTTCAAGTACATTAATTTTGAGAAAAATAATTCAAAACTCAAAATTAGTTACCACTTTGTAGGGGTATAATTTTTTATAGAAAAACCCCACGGAAAATCATTCGAATTTTGTAACATGAATTTATAAACAGTTTGTTAAATGGTTGGGTGAATTTGCACACTGTGTAGTTCACTTACAGAATTTATAAACTAGCACTAAATACACTAAACTATTCACTACACTATGCACACTTATAACTATTTACTAATACTTAACACACTAATTTATTTATATTCAAAGGCTTTCTAGATAATTCGGATTCTAGACTGTCTAAACCAACAAAAAGATCGTCTTAGAAATTATTTCGGTAATATAAACTTGTAATTAACATAAATCTAGTTATATTCTAGAATTTCAAGTCAAGTGAAATTGTTTTGTTAATTTATTCATTTTAGATTTATCTGAAGTCCTTAAGGAATTTCAATGTAAAAGTTGTTTGAAAGTATTGGGATCGAGGGCCGCTTTACAAAGGCATTCCAAAGAGGTGCATCAAAAACAAACTGAAACGAATTGTTCTTGTTCGATATGTGGAAAAAGTTTCCAAAACAAATCTAACCTCAAAATACACATGCTAACTCATAGCGGAATAAAACCTTTCAAGTAAGTATATCAAACGTCATTTTTGAAAGATACGAGATGATTTTGTGGAGAAAATAGTGTTTCGAAGCTAATATATACGAGGGCATGCCCAAATATAATTGTTTTTAAAATACTCTCCATTATAATTAATACCTTTGTTTCAACGGGGCTTCCACTGTTCGAAACCAAGGAATGGGTTCGTTTTCTGGTTAGATTTACTTTAATTTATATTAGTTTCACTTCAGGTTAACTTAGATTTACTTTAGCTGTGATTTTACTTCAGCTTAGGTTGGGTTAGAATTACTTTACCTTTAATTATGTTTATAATCACTTTAGCTTCAATTAGGTTAAAATTACTTTATCTTTAGAGTGAAATACCATATCTTCAATTAGGTTACTTTTACTTCAGATTAGGTTGGGTTATAATTAATTAAGCTTGAATTATGTTGGGCTAGAATTACTTTAACTACAATTAGGTTAGGTTAGAATTACTTAGATTAAGTAAAATACTATAGCTTCAATTAGGTTAATTTTACTTGACATAGATTAAGTTAGAATTACTTTAGCTTCAATTAGGTTAGGTTGAAAGTAAACTTTAGCTTTAAGTTAGATTAATTCTAGCTTAGGTTGAATTAGATTCACTTTAACTGCAATTAGGTTAGGTTATATTCACTTTAACTAAGATTAGGTTAGATTTACTTTAGCATTAATAAGGTTAGGTTTACTTGAGCTTCTATTAAGTTACTTCTACTCTGTTTTCGATTAGTTTAGGGACAGCCATTTTATGCAATTCATAGACCCATTTCAAAAAACCAAACCGGAAATTAACCATTCCAATTATTTTTATAACGGGAAAGACTAATTTCGGAATCCGGGACCTCGATAAATGGATTCTACAACTTCGAAAACGCTAAACTAACGTATTTTTATTTATTATTTTGAGTAGTTTTAAATTAATTTTTATGTTTATTATTAGGTGCGTTACGGAGACTTGTAAAGCTGCCTTTACAACAAAACAATGCTTACAATTTCATTATAAAAAAATTCACAATTACACCGAAGAAAACATGCCGAAAATAGAAAGAAGCATTGATTATACATTTCAAGCATACAGTGGTAGCAATCACGATAAAAAAGAAGACGAAGTAACAAGAAACGAATCTACTCAAGAATATCGTGTCAATTCGGATGAAGGTAGTAAGTATTTGGGAGTTTTATCGATGTTTCTTTTTCTATAGTTTATAGTTAGGTTAGTGGATGGTCAGAGACACGTACGCCTTCTGATAAGTCCTTTATGCCCTCACTTAAAACTATTGACGTTTGGAAAAAGATAAACAAGCAACTTGACTTGATTCTTTTAACGTCACTAGGCAAATTGTGCAGCTGGCCTAAATGTTTAGGCACTCACCGATGACGTGGTCTGCAGTTTTCTCCTCCTCTATGCACCAGAGGCATTCCAAATCATCTATAATGATTATGTCTGGTTCAAAGGCTAGTGACCGTATAATCAGGCACTGTGGCTTGAACTTTTTAACGTCACTAAGCAAATTGTGCAGCTCGTCGAAGTGTTTAGGCACTAAGGTGCCACAGCCTGCAGTTTCCTCTTTCTCCAAGCACTTGTAGCATTCCGGATCCTCTGAGATTACCGTGTCCGGTGAGAAGGCCAGTCGCCTGTTTAAACGAATTTGTTGATTGTTCGGACGAACATAGAAGTGTATCCTCGCTTGTCTAATGCCAGATGTTAGATTAGATTAAATTAGATGAGCTAAGCCGTAAAGGTGGTAAATCTACCTCGCTAGCACTTTGACCTATTGATCAATTGTGTACCCGTGACTATTCACCAGTCAAGTAGCAACGATTTTGCTTAGTGAGCTACCTGCCAGGGGGCTATGCGGCTTTGGTGGTACAGAAACGACTAAAGTTGTCGGGAGTTTGTCCGATGTTCTTCAGATGATAGTTCAACGGCCATTGTCCAGTGAGTATACCAGTAAATCTCCTTACCTCGTCTTTGTTCGGTGAAAGGGCATTTGGAAACTAGTTGGTAGAAGAAGAGAGAAATATTTTCGATTTTTCCAGACCTGGGGCCTCATTTCATATTTCTGATTTAATCTCGTTTTTTATGACCATGATTCGATGGCTTTGAGGGAAACCTATGAAAGATTGTAGCCCTATAGCCTTTTTTCCCAATGTGTTTCCTTTCATCTTCTTTTTATAATTAATTTTTTTTTCAGGTGAAGACAGCGAAAACGTGGACGATCCTATATCGTCGATTAAAAAAGATCGAATCAAAACCCCGCCACCCCAGGAAGAATACAACAAAACTAACCTTAAAGTGTTGAGTAAAGGTTCGAAAAAATGGATCGGCGACGATTTACCTACTGAAAATATATATTCCGTGGAAAAACTTAGTAGAGACGATTTTCCGAATATATCTTTACAAGAAAACGAAATATACGATCGAAATAAACTCGTCGGTACCGAATTTAACCGACAAGAACCGTCTAACGCTAGTTTATTGGTCGAAGCTGCTTTAGATTCGGTTTGTAACGAACCTAATATCGATATAGACGGTACGCCGAATTGCGCGGACTCTTTAGTAAACAATTTATATAATCTAACACAAAACGATGTGTCGTGTATAAACGATTCGAGAGATATCAGTTTAATTTCGCCTTCAGTTAACGATCATGTTTCCGTTACAGACGAATTAAACGACGAATTGAGACAGGATAACAGCATCGGTATGCACTATTCGAATTTTCATCAAAACGATTTTAGTCCACCGCATACGCCCGATATCCACCGATCGAATTTCGTAAGGAATTACATAAACAGTTTATCGCCGCCAAACGCTAATAATACATCGCCAAATCCGTCTAGATACGATTTATTCGGACACCAAGTGAACCCCGACCATTTATCCAGCGACGATAGTAACGGAATGACGGTACAAAATCTCAGTTTACACGCCAAAAACGACATACAATTAGATCTTTCTTTATACAAAACCTACAAATCCAACAATCAAGATTATATAAGGAAATTGAAGCTCGACGACGATATCGACGTTATTAATAACGATTTACCGGTACGAAACGTCGACGATAATAAAGAACAATCGGAAAGAGACGAATTACCAACGGAAATTCGAAATAAATTCGATATAGATTTAGATTTGAGGTTAAAAGGTTACGACACCGTCGATACCGACACTTTAAGACGAAATCACGTTTACGACGCCGAACTCGATTTCAGAAATAAAACTTACGATTTAATTGATACCGTCGAAAATAGAAACAAATACGATTTAATCGAAAACGATTTCAGAAACGACAGAAATTTCGAACCGCTCATATTAAATTCCGAATTACAAGGTTTGGATATGTCAGCGAGAAGTTTTCACAATTATCCGAATATGAATCGTTATCGGCCGTTATATCCGGGCGATGTAGATTTGAGGTTGAATTATAGCCCGCCGCCTCCGACTTATACTCACGCAGATTTGTTACGAGTCGTTTCGTTGGATCTAACACCTCCCGGAAGACATAGCGTCGATTTGAGTTTGAGGAATCATCCTTTGCATCCCATCGCTAATACTCGATTATTGACCGACGGTTTGCAGAATAATCCTCACAGATTATTGGATCAGAGTCGATTGTTGAACGCGGATTTGCGTCATTTGATAACCGATAACGGGAATCCAAGGATTTTGACGGATCATAGTACGTCCAGGATATTGAATAATGAGTTAATTCCATCGGATGAGTCGAGGGTTATATCGGATCAAACGAGATTGATGGATCAGGGAAGGTTGATCAGCGACGGTAGGATTTTAGCTGCGGCGACGACGACGCCTACCGGTGCCGTATCTCCAGTTCAAGGTTTCGGTAGTTACGGCGTGACTCAAAATCCTTATCATCATCCTACGAGGACTCACGTTACTTCTCCCACTACCGCAGCATATCATTATCCCGCGTATTATTGATCTTTATACTTAAAGTGGATAGTTTAGTCCCGGAAATGGGTCCGCAAAAGGTGGGGTAAGTTACTTTGAGGTGTCTAAAATAGATCTGTCAAGAATTATAGCTCGGGTAGGGATGGAAAATTGTTTTTTTCTTGTTAATTTTAGACAAATGGTTAAAGATAGAAACAAAAACTTCAAAAACAAAGTTGTAGGCCTTTTTTTACTTTACACATAAGTTTTTTTTATATTATTGAGAAAGGGATATGTATTGGGGGGCGAAAACCTCGAATTATAAAAAAAGTTCTGTTTCGCTATTTTTTAAAAGGTAAACGAAAAGGTATAAGTAAAAAAACAAATGAGGAAGCCTTTAAAAAAACAGTTGTACAATCAAAGACTGATTGATAATGTAGCATTACAAGTATATCCATCTTTTTAGAGTGATACAAGGAAAATATGGTAGTGTTCAATTTTGAACACCAATTTTTCATCTAATTGCAATAATTGGACAAAATATCAATATTAAGAAACAAAAAATGTTTTCAAACATTGCGACTCGATTATTTTACCCCACAGTAGGTTGTTTTGTAGGTTATATTATGTAGCATCTCTGTGATTTTATGTGTAATATATATTATCTTAAATTTAATATGTATCTAGTTTCCATTCGATTTAATCCCAATTTTATTCTAGAGTTAAGAACTTATGTTCGTTAACCAGTTCTTATCAATAGAAACTGCCTCCTGCTTAGCAGATAACAAAAACCGAGATTTTAGAATTGCAGGGTAGGTGAAATTATTAAAAGCTCGAATTTCCTAAAAACTTATTCTATTGTCAGTGTTATTAAGACACTAATCACATCCAAACCGTAATTTGAAGATTTAATTTAAAACTTTAAAAATCTTCATCGGAAATGCAGTTTCCAGAATTCCAAGATAGTTGGCATTATTAAAAGTTAGAATTTCCTTCCTCTTTTTAAAATACATTTCGGTTTTTTCCCTCAAAATCATACAACCGTCTACCAGTACTAATAAACTACACCATATGTGATAGCTTCTAGCATTTTTCCTTAAGTTTCTCGTCTGAAGCATTTTTTGCACTGCCCAGGTGTTCAATGGCTAAATGAAGAGATTTTCCCCCTCCTCATATAACCTATTCTCTTTAACTGTTCAAGGAAGGACGAGGATGATTTGATCTTGCGAGATTGGCTACAAGAAGTTCATTTCCATCCAAAACAACAACCTAACCACAATTTCATTGTGTATGAAGTTTCAGTTGGAGGTTCTTCTACCTCTCTTCCGAAACTATTTTCATTTAATTGTTTAGGGGAGAGTGAGGATGTTTAGAACATGATAATGTGGAAAGTTGGCTTCATGAAGTTGATTTTCTTCCAAAACAACAACCTAACCTCAACTCGATTGTGTATGAAATTTCGTGAATTTAAGTTCGAATTTGTCTAAAGTTATCAAAACAAGTGAAATTGCACTGAAGATTCTGAATTTTCCAATACAATGTTGATTCACGTTCACAATTTACTAAAAAGGTAAATATTTAAAACCCCATTATTTTAAGTTTGTTATCTTTGGAGGTTATGTTTTCAGTACAAATTCTAACCTAACTTACACCTGTTATATGAAGAAGCCAAGGAAAAAAGTAAAAAGAAAAGCGACGAAAAGCCCTTAAGAGACAAATAAAGTTCGACTCACAAACAAAGAAAGCAACAAAAATAGTGAGCTCATTACATAGTTTTAATGGGAGTTTCTCCAGGAGAGAGTTTTATAAATACAATCAAAATAATTATATATATATATATATATATATATATATATGTATATATATATATATATATATATATATATATATATATATGTGTGTGTGTGGGGGGGGGGGTTCAAAACCACTCAGGATCTGTATGAAATGAAAATTTCCATATTAAAAAATTGAGAATACCTCAAAATGTTTCACTTTATTTATTACTCTTAAAAATATCGGATAATACAGTCTGATCTTGTCTCTTTACGCTTTTCATCTCCAAAACTTTATGGAATTCCGTGAGTTGACTGTCCGGTAACAACTTTTTATACTGCTCAACAAAATTCTTAGCCGGTTCGATGGGTGTCATAACAACTTTCAAAATCATTTCCGCTCTAGTCATACCTTTGGTGACAACTTTAACGTACGCCGCCGGTGCCGTGCGGTTTATTTGCGATGCTATTGACGGCAGATTCAGTAATACGGTTTTCAACATGTGAGTATCTAGAAGAAGTTGTTCGGCACCTTCGGTATTGATCGGTTTGCATTTGTATATGCTTTGGATGAATTTAGGTATGAAACTGTTGGCGAATTTTATGCAGAATTGAGTGAAGTATTTTCTTGAATGTGACAGGTTTTCTCGTATTATAGGAACGTTGGTTTTCAGGTGAGTGGTAATTGAGGTTATGTATGAACTTTGATCACCGACGGTGTCGACGTTCTGCCATTGGACCTATAATACAAAAAAATACAAATTAGTAAAATATAAATGTATTTTTTATTCTCCTTCCTCTTCTCATAATTTTTTTTAAGATTATTATACAGGAGGAAGTGAAAGAACTTAAAAGACCTCATACAACATTTTTCAATCTTCTAAAAATTCTCTTTTAATTTCCGTTCCACTATCACTAACTAAAGATTATGGAACATCAAACTCAGATTTGAAGATGCTTGAACATTCTATAATGCCAATAGAATTTGCGTTGGACTCTATTATATGAGTTTGTTCGTATTTCGAAAAGTAGCAATATGACATGATATTTTATAGAAAGAAAAGGTGAATCCCGTAATTTAGAAAATTCCTAGCCTATTAGAGCTGATGATGGGTCTAAAAATCTGGTATAAAAATCAAGAACAAAATAGTAAGGAACGGAAACTCGAAAGCTGAAGTTAACTTTTTGATGTGAAGATTCACTTAAATCTAAAAGATCTATTGTGCTCATGATCTACTGAATTACCAAGTATATCCAAAAGTAAATCCTCCTCCATCGATTTTTTTGTTTATAAAGGAAGGAACTTATAAAGATTTCCTGTTACAACTCAAGATATATGAAACCATGCGACTCACAAAGATCTTTGTTGTAAGCTTTATGAGGCGATGATTCACTGAGATCTGAAAGATTTCTCAGTTTCCAAAAGGACCAAAAACCCAAAAACAACCCTTCTGTCCACACCCAGGGTCCAAAAAAATCGAAAACATTCCTTTGTCAATATTATTTTTACCCGGGAAAGGAGGAGTTACGTGAAAAGATCCTATTACAACTCAAGTAATATGAAGTCATCCTTTAATATACACAGAAATATTGGTGTCATGAGCTTGAGAACTTTTTGAAACTTTTCTGAACCTCACTGAGTTATATGGAGATATCTTGTTACAACTTCTTAATATGAAGCCATTCTGTAATATATGCGCAAATATTTTTGTTGTAAGCTTAATGAGGTGGTGATTTGCTGGATCTGGAAGAGTTTTTTTGCCTCTTTATTCAATTTCCAAGGACTGTCCCTGAAACTATGTTTGTGTGTATGAACAAGATAGTTTTTGAGCCTTGCATTCACCTATTTTGTACGTAGATGTTTCCTCTTCCAAATCAAACAATCTGCAATAGTCTCTTTCACTAGTTTAGTTTCTTAAGGTGTCCATGATCGTTCACGAGATATTTTGTCTTCTTTCTTCACTAGGTCATCATCAATCTTATTTACTTCTAATCCATTTGATTCTGGTGACTATAACAACTACATTCGTCTCTTTCTGCCAGTTTTAGAATTTTAAGGTGTCTATTCAGGTGATAATATTCTGTTGGAAACTGTGTGGAAATTTTTATTGGAAATTTATTTCAGCTAATGCATAATTCCAATATCATCTGGTCATAGTTTTCCAGTAGTACAATAGCTTGTCTTAACCCAACAATGTTGTCACAGTAGTTCAATCTTCTTTTTTTCTAAATTTTTCCAATATTGTATAAGTGCTGGTCTCTCTTCTTCTCTAGTTTAACAACTTTCTGATTTACTTTTAGGTAAAAACCCAGAACAGTTAATATAAATTAGTTATTTATAATAGTGTATTAAAAATATAAAGTAGTTGTGTGAATTTATCCCACCCGATACTAACCTTACTCATTGCTGTCAATGCAGGTTCGCATGAATTTTCTAAATCTTGTACTAATAATTGAATGCAATTTGATATTACTCTAAAAAATAAACGAATCAACAACAATATCCATATACTCGTAAAGGTTTGTTTTGACTCACTTATGGAAATTATCTTGTTCTTTAGTCAAATCAACTTGGTCCGCCATCGAAGGTACTATTTTTTCTTTTAATTTATCCTGCAGTTGTTGAGTGGTTTCTAAACAATATTCGGCTGTTGTTAATATATAACAAATTTTTGTTTGTTCTTCTTTACTGAACCTAAGAGTACAAATATAACGAAAAATAGGTGAAAATACTATTGTAGTGGGAGGTATGATAAATACAGGAAAAGAACATGGAGCTTGATTAACTTATCAAGTTTTGTTTCAAGAAAACAAGAAGTTCCTCAAGAAATATTAAAATCCATGTATGATAAAGTGAATACTGTTTGTGAGTGGTATAAATGGAAATGTATCATTTAATTGTCCTTAGACCTTAAAAATAAGCCAAAATGTGCGAAAAATCAGTTCAAGGGAAAACGATTTTATTAGTGGCTCTGGTTCCTGATATTGAGAAGGCTAAAACTGAGAAAATGAAATCCATTCTCAAAGAAACCTTCAAGGGCATTACTTTAGCCTATACCTCATACTCTGGCATCTATCAGATTGAGATTAGGAATGTTAAACATTGCTTGGATTTCGATTTATTTATTCAAGAAGAGAAAATAGAGCAAAAAGTGGTATAAAATTGTCAACAATGTGCCTATTTTATATTATGAATCAAGTTTTGTTACAAGAAGACGAATAGTGCCTTGCTGAAAGTTAAAATCCATCTATGATGATAAAGTGGTAGCTCTAAAGACTGTTTGCAAATGGTATTGTCTATATACCAGAAGATATGGATCAGTTAAGGTCGAGGTGGTCTTAAACTTCCTTGAAAATATCCCCCCTCCTAACCTTTTAGTTGATTTTCATACCTGGTTAATTCTCCTTCTTTCAACAAAGACGAAAAGTTCTGTATCAATCCGGACGTTGATATTTTCTGCAAATCTTTGGTGAAATTTTGCACCGAAGTACCCAAACTTTGTGGTTCTATTTTGGGTAAATTGCTCAACAACAATTTTTCCGCATATTCATGTAAATATTTCTGAAAAGTTTTAGTGAGATTCAACATAGTTTGACCATTATCCAGTTGATTACATTGTATCATACTCTTCTTATAAAATACAAACAGATCAGGACAACTGGGTAATATGGAAGCTTGTGTTTCGGTCGCTTCTGTAGGTTTACTTTGTTTCTGATCCAAAACGAAACGTTCAATCAAATCAGCCAGATTTCTATCTACACTTTCGATGTAGATTTCTAAATGGGGGATGAAACATCTACCTAAAAATAAAAGATTTTTTTCATTCATAAAAAGCACTAATAATATAAGCCAGGTACAAGGAAAACTATCAAAAGCTATTTTCTGGCAGTCAAAACAGTCTTATTCTTGATCAATTGAGGTAAATAATCAATTAATGACACTTTTAGACAAAAAGGTGATTATGGAAAGTATTTTTTTTTATTAGTATAATATTTGATGCATATTTCACTGTAGATATGCCATAATGATATTTCATTTATTTTATTTTTCAAATTATTTACTCATATGTTCTTTGTTTCATCTTAACTTATGTTTCTTATGGTTAGAGGTTGTTGAAGACCGGCACATGTTTCCTCGCAAGTTCTTCATTTCTGCTGGTGCTGGCTACCTGAACTGGCAGACTTCTGTTCCTATAATCTCATGCTTCATGTTTTCCAAATTGAACAATATTGAACACCAGCTGTAGTCCTCCAACATATGTTTATCTCACTCTTTGTTTCTTGAGGTTAGACAATGTTGAAGACCATTTTGTGTTGACTTGCACTGTCTTTTTCTGCTGTTGTTACTACCACTAGGTTTTTCTTAGAACTATTTGACTATATATTCTGTTAATGCCAGTTAACTCAACATAAATGAAGTCTAATTCCCTATCTTCGCCTCTAACTTGATCTTTCTTATGATTAGAGAATGTTGAAGACTAGCTCATGTTTCCTCGCAAGCTCTTTATTACTGCTGAAGCTGGCTACTTGCTACCTGACCTGGAAGTATCTTTTGCTTCATGGTTTTCAAGTTTAACAATATTGAGGATCAGTTCTAGTCCTCTAATACCTGTTTTACTTTCACTTTGTTTCTTGAGGTTAGAATATGTGTCAGTACTACTAGATTTTCCATAGAACTATATTTCACTGTTGATAAATACTTGATTTAGTTGGTTTTCTTTGAATTTGTTAAATCATCTTAAGAAAAAAATCCCGAGTCTCCAATTGTTGAAATCATTTCACTACTAGATTATGATATTAATAATCTGTTCGTTTAGGACATATCTATAAAGACCACAGTTTTTTACAAAATATTTACAACAATGTTCAAATACAGAAGTTATTCAAAATAAAAAATTGTATGAGTTCATAAGTAAGTCACCCAAAAACTTATCAAATGAATATAATTTCAACTCTATTTACCTATAAGTCCGTGGAATGCAGATGAATTAATATCCTCAATTTTACCATAATCGTTATGTTTATTGTCATCCCCGTTATCTTTAGAAGCATCACTATTTTCATTCAATGTGATACCGGTGAATCTCCTAGCTAAAAGTCCTTCGAATGCAGAAGTTTTTTGAATGGCATAAAGTAACAGTTTCACATCTATTTCATTCTTTCTCTTCACCATAATTTTCGATAAGGCTTCTCTGGTATCATGACAAAATTGAACAGCTATTCTCTCTGATACTTCCCAATTTTGTGGAAACATATTACCTAATCTATCTTCAAATTCCAATAAATGTTTCTTTATCCAAGAATATCTTTTGTCTATTTTATCTAACCAAGCTGTATCTTCGGTTTCTTGGAACAAGTGACTGTATTCTTGTAACTGTACATTCACAAACCATTTTAGTAATTCCTTTTTCACTTTGGGATCCAATATCGAGAGCACCAAACATGCCTGAGCTAGTTGTTTGTTTGGAATAGCAGTTTTTGTATTTGAACCTACGAAACTAATTATTATAGAAACTTTGAGAAATATATAAGATAATGCTATCAAGCAGATTGTGTAACTTACCAGAAAATGCCTCTTTAAAGTCGTGTGTTATCTGTTCTGCTAATTCAAAGTGTATAGATTTGACTTGATCACTCAAACTCTTTATTTGTGGTATATTGGAATAGTTCTCAAAATGTGTCATAACTTCACTTATAGCTTGTAGTGGTAGCACTATTTCACCATACAATCTCCTCTGTGTGAGAGATTTCAGTGTATCAACCCCCCCAACTAACATGTGTAAATGATTCAGAGTGGTTATAGCCAGGGTTAAATTTCTTTTCGCAGAATCAAGTTGTTTTATATCTCTTGTTATTTCACGGACCATTTCTTCAGATTTTTCCGCTTGTTCCTTAATGTCAGTAATATGTGCAAAAAGTTGTTTGATGACCTAAAAACTCTCAAATATAATTCCTACATTGTGGGAAGTTCATCAACCATTTCATCAGCATTATTCAAATATTTTTTAGATGATCTAGTACACAAACCTTAGTATAGTGTATAACTCATGTAGAAAATTTGATATTTCGCACAAGTGTGACGAGATGATAAACTAAAAGATGCAAACTATTTCAACCCTAGTTTATCACCTTGTCAAATTTGTATGAAATACCAATTTTTCCGCACTATTTTCACAAAACTAATTTCCTATACCAAACAAAAATTTTTTATTTAATTATTATGAATGTTAAAACTAATGTTTCAACAACAATATACACTAGAAAAATATGAGTTTTTACAATTTGGAAATGATAAATTTACTCCCAAATTTATGAATATAATAATTCCATTGAAAATATTAAAACTATATCTAAGAGATAATCTAGAATCTACTAAGCACCTAAAATAAGAAAAAATTTAATAAGATTTGCTTTCATAATAAATTTTTTAAGTAAAACTTACAAAGAAATTAAAAATAAACTACTATGTTCAAGCTAGACAAAGAATGATAAGATTGCTTCAAAGTGAACTCGGAATTCATTTAAATTTATACAAGTCTTTAAACGCATTAAAAAAAGTTATGGTACAAAGTATAACACTAAATTTATATATAAGTAAATTATTATGTTTAAACAAACCTTTTGTGCTTCTTCTAAAGCTTGTCTTCCTTCTTCACTTGCTGTTATTTGACTACGAACGACAGTACTTATTTCATTATCTATCGAACTTATTTTATTTTCAACTTTAAATACAACTTCGTCTATATTTGATAATGATTGTTCAGTTGGAAATAATGAATTAATATAATCGATGCTGTTAAAATCAGGTTCATCTAGAGGATCTTTACTAGGAAATACCTTCAAATAAGGGTAATTTTGATTTGTTCTTACTAAAATGACGGAAACTAAGTTACCTCTTCAATTGCTTTTTGAACTATAGGAGGAAAAGTGATAAATAGATTTTCATCATCAATTTCTTCTTCAATATCCATGTTTGTAAATATTTGTGACTAAACTATGAACTACCGAAAACGTCACAATATACTATAACCTAAAAAAATGATACTCTTCTTCTTCAATTAAATATTCTGGTGGACCAATATTACATATAATGATAAGATCATAGAATGTTAATTATTTATTATCGATTCGATAAATATACCAAGGGAGCCAAAGCATACTATTAACATAAAAGAAGCTTTCATTATTTTATGAATTCTATTAATATAAGATCCTATTTTCGTAATGTAGCCATACAACTATCGATAATATGGCTTAGGATTAAATAAATTTATTAATGGAAGAGTATTGTAAACTTATTAAAAACTACTTATTCTCCACCCATCCCGAAAGCAAAAAATATCTAGAAATAAAAATAGATATTGATAATTTAACATCAAGTACTGTATGGAGTTCATGTTTGTGAGCCTGTGCAATTGCCTTGATTTTTTACGGAAATGCTTTGCGGGATGGATTGTATTGTTTCAGTCCCACGGACGTGATATCACGTTAATACATAAAATTGATAAAAGTGTCGTAAGACTCAGAATCAAGTAAATTCCTCAAAAAATAGCATCGTGGAGTGGTGTTCAAGCAATTAACATATAACCCTGACATAATTCTTTATTAAGGAATTTAAGGAAAATAAGTTTAACCAGACTAAGGGACGAGAAGAATTATTGGGCTCAAAATGCTAAATGCGGCCCTGATTACATTATATGTTTTTCGGCAAATTTTTGTTACATAATACTCGTTCATACTTATCGAAGCACCCTCGTATTATTAGAGCTTACTTATGGTTTTGATTCTAATTAATTAGTGTTCTATATTTTAATTGTATCATCGTCAGTTTACTATTTATTCAAATACTGTTTGAGATTTCCGTTTTATTTATACATTACATTTCTGGTAGGAAGTTCTAAGCTATATAGCAGGAAGAGCGTGGTTATATAGCTCACAGTGTATTTTTACAATCATTGCCTAACCAGTTTAAAATTGTATTTAGATTCTTTGATTATTCATTAGAATTATTGAGAAAACATTGTATCTTAATCTTACGATTGAAATTGATATTTTCATTGCAGATTGATATCTTTATAACATTACATTTTTTGTTTACCCGAAAATTTTAGATATAAAATACACGTCCGTATTTATCGAATCACCCTCGTACAATCACACTTAACATATTGCTTTGATTTTGATTGATTAATGAACCCTACTATATTTTAATTGTATGTGCACGATTTTTGAATCATAGTTTTCAGATTTTCCTTTTATTATGAAATCCGATTTTCTAAATACATTTCTGGTTGAAAGGTATTGGAAATTGGAGCTATATTCTACGAAGAGTGTGGCTATATACCTAACAGAATGCTTTTATAAGGATGCAAAATGCATAACTATTTTAAAATAGATCGATCATATTTAGATTGAGAATAAGGAACATCAATTTATTGAGAAAACAATTAATTTTAACCTGATAATAAAATAATCAAAATTCATTCTAATTTTTTGCGTTATGCACAGATTTGAAGTTCAATGTTCTCAATGCCCAGAGTTGCCAAAATGCTGTGACGCTCTTTTGCGCAACCGCCCTGTCGATTCTCTTTGTTTGTCGTTTCATTTGAAATATCCGTTATTAGAGCTTGGATTCTTTCACTGATGCTGTTTGGTCATTCATCGACTGGAAGGTAGAGTGTAACAAGCTTGTGAGCCGGTTGTCATAAACAGAAGCCAAGCCAAGCTTTCTATATCAATATACAAAACAAATTTGTTTTCTACACTTGTGGTGAATTAAAAGTAAGAATAATTTATTTGTTATTTGTTTATATTCACTACTTACATATTTTTTAATATTCTAATTTACTCTTAAATTAAAACAAATATTGATTTATTATAATTTATTATTATTAACGAGTAATTTAAACTAAAGTTTGTGAATATTTGTTTTTTTAATTATATTATTAATTAATTGTGCATATTTTGTTTTCAGTATTCAAAATGTCTGATGAAGAGGTACAAACTACCAAAAAAGGACGCAAACCTGCAGCAGAAACCACAAAACGTACTAAAAAGGTAAGATTCAATAATTTCTTTATGTTATTACAACATTTTCGATAATATTTTCTTGATACAGTATATTGACGCCAATAAAAACCGCCAAAATCCAGTTGAGACGCTAATCATATATTCAGAGGTTAAAAATGCCTAGTTAGTTTGGAATCGTTTTTTATTGTAACATTTTTTCAGTATATGTATAATTTAATTATTTATATTCAATATTTTTTTATATTCTTTATTATAAATCAACCATTTTGTTTATCCCAGTTCACTACTAAAGAAATTTTTACAGTTTCATCTCCAGATCTGGCTTTGGAAAAACTGCCCAAATATTTTTTTAAAAATTACTTTTACAATGTGTGTTTTTTAACTTTTCACTTCTTAGATCTTTTTATATGTGTTTAATAAAAATTTAATTTAATAAAAAATTAGTTTTAAAAAGCAAGTAATAAATAATATTATATAATATTAGTTCAAAAAAGGGAAAAAGTAACGTTTTGACCTATTTCAGACTTCATCAAAATATTTTCATAAATATTGTCATTCTTCTTTGGTTTGAATTATTTTTTTATCAAAATTCATCAACTGATTTATTTCTCCCAGTACTACTTGAGAAATTTTTATACTTTCATCCCCATGTGTGGCTTTTGAAAGACAACCCAAATATTGTTGTTACGAAATATTTGTACAGTGTGCCCAGAAAATAATTTTGTAGCAAATATAATTCTTATATTTTATACTATTTTTTTAGTATATATACAATTTAATTATTTTTTCAAACTTTCCACCTTTTTGTAAGTTTTTGTGAAAAAATTTCTTAATTTTAGGTCATTTAATAAAAAATTAGTTTTAAAAAGCAAGTAATAAATAGCATTGATCTTTTTCAGTCTTTATCAAAATATTTTGATAAATATTGTCATTCTTTGCCTGTTTAAGTTATTTTTTTATCAAAAAAGACCGAAAATCAAAAATATTTATCTGGAAAACAATTTAATTATTAATATTCAATTTTCTTTTTCATTTTTTATTTATAGTTTAATTGACTTATTTCTGCCAGTATTACTTAAGAAATTTTTATACTTGCATCTCCCCTGATTTTTCAAAAAATACACGGCATCTTCTTTCTTTCCTTAATTGGTGCTTGAATCCTTTAAGAACCAGTGCCTTCTCAACAATCGACTAGCTGGATGAGGTCCAGAATTTTTTTGTACAAAATATTTCAATCCATTTTGTTCAAAAGATAATTTTGTAACTGTTATATTTAAGAAATGTTTTAATTGTTTTATTAAGTTAATCATTTTTCACATAGGATACTAAAGCTGATGCTGAAGATGCTCCGGTGGTGAAAAGAGGTAGAGGTAGACCGAAATCAACAGTGAAGAAAGATACAAAGAAAGAAACAAAAGAAAAAAAAGAGACAAAGTCCAAAACTAACGGAGGTAAGTTGCATTCATCAATACCTATAATAATTAGAATTGAAAAATACTTTTGAATTTATTCACATGTCAATAAATTATTTTGATTCAAACAAAATATTTTTTTAAATGCATAATTTAACGATGTATGAAATATGGGTAGTTCAGTTCAACTCTAGTTTCAAATCTGAATTCGTTTAAACAGATATAGTATTAAAACTAAAAAAATTCTTCTCTTTCAGTGAGCAAACGCGGTAGGAGGCGAAAGGAAGAAAAAGAAGAATCGACCGAAGAAGAAAACGGTGAAAAAAGCAGCGAAAATGAGGAGGAGGAAGAAGACGAGTAGACATTTTCGATTACTTATTTGATATATCATTAATTACTTGATATTAAATGTATGTAGGATAAATTATAAATTGTATTTAGGTTATTTTAGAATATAATTCATAAGAAGAATACTCTGCATCTCCTATAATTACAATTTTCAATATTTCGCGTGACTTCTGTATAACAGTAGACTGAAATACATTTTGTATATATATTTACTGTAGTTTTTATTTCTTTGAATCTCTTCCTCTTTTTCTGGAATATTTTTCTAATTTCAAAACGTTCTGAGTATACGTTTCCAAAAATAACAAAACTTGAGATTGCAATGACGATTTCAGTGTGCTCATTCGAATAAACATTTTTATAATTGATTCTCATGCAGAAAATTTATTGAAGAATTGTAGACAAAACTCATAACCTCGGCAAATTGTGCGTTCCAATATAAAATCTCAATAAACGAACCCTTAAAATTTGAATAATTATGATAACGAGACCAAAATTGGATATTCTTTTTTGAATATTCTAAAGTTTTGGAATAGTTATAAAAGTAGTACACGATAGGCAAAAAAAAACAAAATTATTATTACTTTAGACGCGTAGAATGAAAATTCGCCAAGTCCATTTCAAGAAATTTTTGGAAAAGTGGAAAAAACTGTCACAAACAGACCAATAATAAGAAATTATTAATAGGCCTGCACTGGTCCAGTTCAGTGCAGCTACCAAGTTGATTGTTGGGTTTGAGGTTGTTTGATGTGATTCAGGCCTTGTAGTATTAATAATAATGGAAAACGATTTAATACTTTTGGATATTTTACATTCGTCCGATGACGAAGATGTAGTGTACCGTTTCCAGATTATACTTAATGCACTGCACTGACTCTAGATCCAGTGCAAGCAGTACAGTGAACTGGATGAACTAGTTCTCTTGCACTGCTTCTAAGAATAGCGATACTAGCGCTGGTTCTGCTACAAAAAACGCTTTAGTGTACACTTTCTGAATTAGTTCTGCCAGTGCAGCTACTACGAACAAACCTAATAAAACCCATAATCGCAAGTTTAGAGTTTACAATTTCTACACTATCATTATCACGTAGACTTACTATTATTTCATTTTTATCATTTTATGACTTATTAGATATTCTGTTATTTTTTGTTTCAATTCTTTTAGTGTTCCTTCCTCATTTGTTTCCTTTATTACTATTTTGGGTTCTAAAATACTTCCAGCAGTAATTCCCTCAAAAGTATTAGCATTGAGATTTCAATTTTCACTTATTTTCTCTTTATTGAGTAATTCCTTCAATATATTGTTGTCTTTTAATTTTTTTAGTAGATCTAGTGTTCAGTATCATCATGATTTTCCTGCCTCAATTTATTAATTAAATTTACTTGTTCCAGATGTGTTAATTGCTGTTGCTGTTCATTTATTTTCTTTACAAGACTTTTTACCTCTGGTATGAACTTCTTTTCAGTATTTCAGTTTGTGTTTTGCATTTTATTTGTGCTTGTATATACATATGATATACTGATTCACAAATTTAGCCAAAAACCAGACTGTCATCCCTAATAAAGCAGCAGATGATTTATTATAAATAAGTATAAGACACAAAGTATAGTATTAAGTTTTTATTACTTAAAACTTAATAGATTTGGAAAGATTATTAAAAAAATAGAAGTTTCAAGTTTTTATTATATTTTATATTCACATATTTTAAAAAATTATTTCCATCGATTTGAGAAGAAAAAAGAAATAGGGAACTTATTTGGAGAAACAGGAGAAAGAGGAAAATAACAGAATCCGGAATAAAGTGACTGGGACAAACTGTATAACAACCACATATTATTGAAACAAATCATTTGGATTCGTTTTAAGAAATAAAACAAAATAGGAAATTTGTTCTAGGAATTAAAACAGATCAAAATAACAAGATCTGAAAGAATACAATGACTTAGAAGGAAAAAAAATATGTATTTTAATATCTTTTTGAAAAAACTTCATTTCCATTGATTCAAGAGCAAAATAGGAATAGGGTTAGTGCAAAATAATGAAATGTATAAGAATAAAGTAACTGAGAGTCTTTAGAATATCAAAAAAATTATGAGACAGAGCAAGCAAATGTATTTGTACATATTTTTGAGAAAAAAACTTCCTTGCCGTTGATGTAAGAGCGAAAAATTGATGGGAAATTTATATGGGAAAGCAGAAGAGAGTGAAATAACAGAATTTGAAAGAATAAAGTGACTGGGACAGACTTTATAACGACAAAAAAATTATCATTGAACAAGCAGAAAGTATTTTTGTATATTTTTATACATCACCATATTATATACATCACACCACCAATTTTAAGAGTTTAAATAAAATAGGGAATTTATTCTGAGAAGTAGACCAGAGCAAAATAATGAACCGATTGAGACAAACTTTGCCACGGTACACGGTCTTAGCAATTGTCATCCAACTGGCAACTAACTTCTTAATATCGTCAGACCAACATGTTGGTGGACGTCTTCTACTTCTAAGGACATTTTCTCTCAGTCTCCATTCAATAATTCCTTTGTTTCACTGATTGCCTGTTCTTCTGTGAACATGGCCAGTCCTAGTTCCATTTTAAGTAATTTGCCTAATGTTATATCTGTCACTATATCCCTCAGAAATAAACCTAGCATCCCATGAGGGGTTGGTTATATTCCATGAGCGTTTCGATTGCTTTCAAACTTTAAAACGACACAAAACAGGCAGAATACATTTATAAATAATTTTAAAAAACATCATTTCCATTTATTTTAAGAATAAAAACGAAATAGGGAAAGGGAATTTATTTGAAGAATCAGAACACAGCAAAAGAATAAAGGAACTGGGAGAGATTTAAGAACAACAAAAAAAATATGAGACACAGAACAGACAGGAAAAATTGAAAAACAGAGACCATGGAGTCGATTAGTGGATTAAATACAAGCAATTTTCAACTACAGGTTACAAAAAGAGTCCAGGGATAGAGAAGCATTGAGTAATCAGTACACAAAGAAAATTTAGAGCACAAATGTACTATGTCCATTTAATAATTACATGAAAAACAGGTTGAAGAATGTAATGTTTTTACAAACAATAAAATGATTAATTATCAAAGTTATACAAGTATCAAAACTTTATTTCGATTTTTGCAAAAGTAATCCGAAACGGACATATCCAAAGTGGTCCAGGTGTACCCCCAAGATCTGAATTTTTGACGGGTTGGGAATATGGTGTGAATGTATTCACTAATTCTGTTAATAAGTTTTTTGAAATTTGTTTAATAGAAAAAAAGTTTGGGAATTTCTGCTCTTAGGTATCGATAATCTGAAGAGATAGAGAACTAAATAAACCAGGATGACAAATGGTTAGGTAAATACGGTATGTTCAAATGATGAAAATTTGAGAAATACAGGAATCGAGGAACGAAGGAGTTGGTTGTAGTATCATACTAAGTGGGTTTGGGAAAATATCTACTGATGCTTTTTTCTGTAGAAGGATCATCAGTATCGCTATCATCTTGAGGTTCTTGAGATTCCGGTAAACGTATGAACGGTAGATGTTCACTACCACTCCACATCGAATAAAGATTTGCGTGAAGTCGAATAGCCTCCTGAAAAAAGAAATATAAATAAGAACAATGTATACATGTTTATCATTATAATCATTTATCATTTTTTTTTAAATTAAATGATAAATTGAATGAAATAATTATATGAAAACTTGTAAATAGAGAAAAATTAACTGAAAATTGGGAAGAAATTATCAAAAAATTGGAAGAATATAGCAAAGAGTATGGAGTTATCTGAATCAACAAGATATAAATAATTATTTTTATTATTTATAAAAATTTCACGATTCAAGGGGCATTCCATTTCTATAAATATGTAAATTTGGCCTTTTTAATCGTCAACGCATCATTGATTATCATTTTTTATTATTAAAAATCAAATGAAAATACAATTGGATTCATTGAATGGAGCATAATGGAAAATCCTAGAAAATAAATGGAAACTTCTAAATAGAATGGAAAGAAACTTAATAATTAGGAAAATTTTTTTAAATTGACTTCAAAAGAACTAGAAAAAAATTTATGAAAACTGTTGGAGAAAAATGGAGCAATGAAAATGTTTTGCTATTAAATCAAATTTTGATAGAAACAATAAAAATGAACTGAAATTGAAGTTTAAATTAGATTATTAGGTGAATACGACAGACGGAATAAAATAGACAAATAAAACTAATTAAAATTTATAGAAAAATAAAGAACAAATGAAAATATGATGCGAGGAAAGCAAAAAAAAACTAAAAGATAGACATAACTATAAAAAAGATAAAACTAAAGAAATGGTTACAAAAAAAACCAAAAATATATAACTATCCTTATATTCTCATCTTTTCTTCAAAAAATTGAAGAAAAGTACACAACTGAAAAAAAATCAATATTAACTAAAATCGACGAGAAACTTACAGAAAAATAAGTTAATATTGCATAATAATGATTAAAAACAAATAAAAACATCAATTATTTCGGAAAAGATAAGAATCGAACGAAATCATGATTCAAAAGTAGAGAAAAAAGCGAAAAGTATAAAAATTGTATAAACTCGTCCACTTACATAGACCGTAAAGTCGGACCTGTTCGATTATGTTAGACGATATTGAAATTTGGCGGATACGCCGGTTATAAAGCGACATTCTTTTGTGTAGTCTTTATAAGCTATTTACATTATGTTGTGACTGTTTTTATAGAGACAATTTCTTAGGTCTGTTTGTTTGTGTAATTCTAGATTTCGAATGATCTAGAAATCCGTTAGGTATAAATGAGCGTTAGTTTAAACCAATCCAAAAATAACTAGAAAAAAACTAACATTAACTGTAATTGTAAAAATAATAATTGAAAACGAATGACAACTTCAAAAAACCAATTAAACGAATTTAAAAAATATAAAAAGCAATCAAAATAGTTATTTTAAAAAAAATCCCACTTTTATACATACCTACCTATGATAATTGAATTAACATTAAGTTAAACTCTGAAAGCAATAAAAATAAGATTAGTTGGGTACATAAAAATGTCTTACAGTGCCACTAGCTTCACTGGCGGATCCCCTTTCTGAAGAACTTGTAGTTGATCGACTGTGAATCGACAGACATGAAGAGGAATCAGTTGAGGAGCTACTTTTTCTTGAAGTTAATGGTAAACCCGATGGAAAAATATCACAATGCTCAGTCACCGACATACCGCTTGAATGTGGTACGTCGATAGATTGCCAGTTACCCCTAGAAAAACAAAAAATTATATGAATATGATAAAATTTATGAAATTGGTGTTTATCATGGTAAAAGTCAAATTTTTAGATTAAAATAAGAAAATTTTTACCTTTGGGATGCTGGTCCAGGATACATCAGTCTACGGTGCATTCTTTCCTCGTGCGTTTCTCCCCAATGAGGCATATAATGTTGTCCAGATGTTTGTGGTATTGAACATCTAGCAGGACGACAAGACAACAAATGTATGGCTTCGGCCAAACCTTCAGTACCAGGAAGTATACCTGGACCCCCAGACGAAGCTTGGGATAATGGGGGTACAGTTTCTGTGTATAACAAAAAAATATATACTGAACACAATATTTACTACCACTAAAACAATTGTCTGACATGTGTTTCGCTCTCCAAGTTATCATCCTCAGAAACTTAAAGTGATTTCTAGCCTCTACACAATTTAATTATTGCTAGGGGTGATTTATTACTTGAAAATAATTTATGTACACAGTGTATTCTCTGCCTTGGAATTCTGAAAATTAAATTTGAGGTTGATGGTTAAAATTTTGATTTAAATCATATCACTGGTCAAGAATGAGATGAAATGGATTGTCAATAGTTTTAGAAGAATGGAATAAGCAGAAAAAAGTGAAAACCAGGTAATTTTGTTCTTATATTCTAATAGTAATTACTCTTTTAACACAGTTTAATTTGATAGCCACCTATTGATATAACAAGAGGTCAAAGACAACCTGAATTTAGTCAATTGAACTACTTTAAATTGATTCGGATTATTAACCAACATAAAGCAAATTTTTCTTCAAAGGAAATAGCTCTACTTTTAAATATAAGTGGTACTACCATTGTATGTCGATGAAAAGATTGGAAAGTGGTTTGACAGCCACCTAATAACATGCCAAGAGGTCAAAGACAACCTGAGTATAGTCAATAGGAGCAGTACTATCATTGTATTACCTTGAGGATATTGAAAAGATGCTTGAAAGCCACCTAATGATATGCCCAAAGGTGGAAGACGACCTGAATGTAGTCAATTGAGTTACTTTAGAAGCATTCGGATTATTGGCCAATATTGAGCAGATTTTTCTTCAAAATAAATAGCTTTACTTTCAAATAGGAATGGTACTACTATTGTATGCTGTTGAGAAGATTGAAAAGTGGTTTGACAGCCACCTAATGACTTGCCAAGGGGTCAAAGATAACCTGAGTATAGTCATAGCACAACAAGGTCAGTAAAAAAAGTTCTTCAAGCTGTAATTATACAAAATTTTAAAATCATTATATCATTTGTGTGCAATATTTTTGTTCAAGTATCAATTATACCTTAATAAACAAGAAATTTGTTTCGAATATAGTTTAGATTACCTGGAGTAGTACTTCTGCTTTTTTCTTGAGGGTACCCAGATGGGGCGGCTAATTTCGATGGTAGATATCTCTGTTGACCAGCTTCTCCCCATGCCGTATCCCAAGGCATCGACCAACGTCGTCTCTGTTCGTCTCCGCTGTCTCCATAAGATTCGATAACACCAGCTTCCGACCAGCGACGTTGACAATTCAAAGGAAAAAGTGGAAAGTGAAGAGGGGATCGAGAACCCCGACCCGGGAAAGGAGATTTCATTGTATGCAAAGGACCTGGTATAGGAAAAGGACCTAATAAGAAAATAAATAATGAAGTAACTACCATAGTCAAGATATAATTTGTAAACAAAATTCACCTCGCAATGTCTCCAAAGGCCCTATAGTTTTGCTTGTACCTTCTCCGAAAGCATGAATGGGACTTTGTCCTCTATGAATACCTTCTGCGTGTGGAGAATGTTCTCTAGTGTCTGAATGGGGGCTTCTTTGTCTTGGAACTTCGCTTTTTGACATTTCGTGACTTTTGGGACTGTCTGTACAAAGTTCTGTTGGTAAATGGGGACTTGAACGTTGTGAAGATGACTCTTGTAATACCCTGTGTAATTTATTATTGTGAATAGTAGATATTCATTTAAACAACAATCATATTTTTAAGGGTTAGTTATATGAATTCTAGATAATTTTTTTTCTTAAATGTATTAACCTGTTAAAACATTGTTGAAGTGCAGCTAAGCTGCATTCTGAGCTATGAATCCCACCGGGGGCAGTTTGACACAACGGGCACATAGCCATGGACCCAAAATTTTCACAGCCAGCAATGGAAAACTGATATTGGAGATTGACAAAAGCGAGCAAATTTTCAGTTATGATCTGTTGATTGTGCTCCTGTTGCCTTTGAGCGTCTCCTTCGGTAAATGTCTCACCTAAAATACATAGATGCATACATTTGAGTTTAGAATAAAATCACTTACCAATACTCATGTCCTGCATGGCATTAGCAATGTGAGTTTTTACATTATTACTAGCAATTACAGTCGATTTAGATAGCTCTTCCCAGCTAGTCTGGCATTGTAGAGCAAAAGGAATGTTCTGCATTTGAGACAGATTTGTTAGAGATTGAGATAGGCGCAAACCAGCTGCGCACATACTATTCAACATCTAGAAAAAATGATAATATATACCATTTTTGTTTGCACGATAATTTTTGAATGGATTGTGTGCAAATAAAAGTTACAAGCAAAAGAAAAATGGAGACATAAATAATCATCTCTAAGACAGGACACTTACATAAAATATATAAAAATGTGCCAATACGTACCTGTAAATAATGAATCCAACTATTAAGGCAATCTGCAGCTGCTACCTTCAAAGCATTTGGACTTAGCTGTTGAGCTTCATCTTGTTTCTTATCTTTTTCAGCTTCTCCTTGTTCCATGTTAATAAATTGATCTAATAAAGGAAAATTCAAAAGTCTCTGTAAGATCATAGTTTTGATTGACTTACCTAGAATAAATATCGATGATTAGAATATGTTATACCATTTCGTCAATTAAACTTAGTTTTAAATTAAAAACAAATTCATTGTATAATAAGTAATCCATTTCAATGTTTTTCGTTTATTTGTTTGTAAATAAAGATATAAACAATCCCACCCTACCCTACTGACAGTTGCCGACTAAACTGACATATGACATGTCGCTTGACAATGAAAAAAGGGGAATAATATTAGTCCAGGAAGTGAATCATAAATTTCTAAGCAGTAACTGCCAATTTCATAACTAATTTCCACGGGACTACAGTAGACGATGTAGATGTCAGCCACTCTGAGTACCAGGTCTCTCGTAGACCTTTTCTGTTGTGCTCAGTATCCTCAAAATCCTCTGAGTAATAATTTTTTTAACTAATCAAAATGCACTTTTTAAAATGCATTTTAAATGCACTAATGCAATTTTCATTTCTAGTACATAGTTTTTGTTGACAAAGTTTCCTAAGGCTCTCCCAAATCGAATACACTTTGTAGCGTTTTGATCCTTCTTACCGCTTACAAACTCTTACATTTTTCCTTTTTTGTTTTTACTTCCTCGACTATATTATAAAATTGTCTACGATAAAAAATGAGGTACCTAGAAACAAAAACCTCCAAGTCCATATTTTTTCGAAGTTGAGTGATATTATTTCTTATAACTTTTTTCATGATGAAATCAGTACAACTGTTATTTTGTAACATATCCCGCCACATCCTAGTATATTATGAGATCAGAGTTGAGGTTTCATTTCAAAATCAATCATATTTATATACGTGGATGATCCCAGATGTATCTGACCTCACCTATAGATGGCGGTAGTTGCTTGAAAATACCACTGTATTAAAATACACACTATCTATACAGTATATGTTTCAAGTGTAGAGATTCCACGTTGTTTAGTATTTGTTTGGCAACTATCAATAGTGAAAGCTTTGAGTGAATTTGTAAACATGGAAAAAATAGGTCATCGTTACGTGATGTAAAAGAAAATCCACAAAGCGGAAAAGCTGTGCGCAAGATGGGTACCGCGTTTGCAATCAAAACTATGGACTGAAAAGGGAGAACCGGCTCCAAAGAAGCCAAAACCGGTCCGTCTATACGCCACGGTCCACTATATCCGTTATTGCAATGGCCAAAATTAACGAATTAAAGTTTGAATTGCACCATCATGCACCCTATTAGACAGATTTAGCCTCCTCGGATCATTTTCGGTTCGCAGACACGAAAAAATTGCTTGGTGGTCAAAAATTTGCCTACAATGAAGAGGTGATATCAAAGTGTGAAGTGATATCGAGCTAAAAGTAAGTTACGTTGAAAAATAAATATATTTTTTTCCAAAATTGTTTTCTTTGTTTGGCCAGATACTTCTGGGACCATCCTTGTATCACAGTTTAATCACAGGTGACGTATTTTATACGAAAGTTTTCAGTCAACCCTCGTATCTATCGATTTTATTCCCCAAATTCGAGGTGATTACAGAAACAAACCGTCGAATAATGAACATCGAACATCATCGATGAACTAGAACTAGCAGAAATATCAAAATCAAAAAGACAGAGATGCTAACAAACGACGACGAAAGAGATAATGGATTGCGGCATGATCCTGACCTACATTCAATAACCAATTACTCACCGGTGCTGGAACAGGAATATGTTGCCCGGCGGAAATGGTTAAATAGGGTGGGGAGAACGCTGAAAGGGAACAGGAAAACAGCTCGTGACCGTAACCTACTTTCTGCTTTTGCAAATCCGTCGCCCGGCATCAAATTATTTATTAACGGGTATATCGAAAACAAACTTTAGAATGAAAAAGTGACTTTCAAGCGCTCGAAAATTGCTCTCGGTGGATTTGTTACAATCGAACAACTTTTTAGAAGTTCAATTAAACTTTGTCAATTATGGAATAATGTCTGCGGTATTAGAAACACGTCAATTCATTATTTTTTTTTTTGCAATTTTATCGTAATTCATTATAAATTATAATAATTTTAAAAATAGGTAAACTGATTCCTTATCTTCAAAAAATTTGGAGAAGAATATAAAAAAATTGATTATAGAAGTTTGTTGAAAATTACTGGAGTGAAAAAATTAAGCTTAAATTAAATTTTATATGGTATAAAAATGAAATTTTTTAAATCAATTGAAATATAAAGGGTTTTCCAATAAGAGGTGTTATTTTGAACAGCCCGCTATTTCGGTAAATGTCACTTTTGAAGCTGTCATTTTTTGACATTTGACAAGTAGAAACTACGCCATTAATGAAAATGGAACGATACACGCTTCAACAACGCATTGAAATTATTAAAATTCACTATAAAAATGGTGAAAGTTTGGCAGAGACGGTTCGTAAAACTAAAACATTTTTGGGTCGACGTGAAGCACCTTGTCGGACCGCAATATAGAAATTGGTGGAAAAATCTGAGTTGATGGGACAATTTAGTGATGTGAAGAATAAAACCCGTGCACGTCGCTCAAAAACAACCGAGAATATTGCTGCTGTAGCCCAAAGTGTTGAAGAAAACCCAGGTTTGTCCATTCCTAGTCGTTCTTTGGAATTAGTCATTCCACAAACGTCATTACACCGTATTTTACATAAAGACTTGGGTCTTAAGGACTATAAAGTTCAGTTAACACAAGAACTCAAGCCGGTCGATCATCAACAACGTCATGTCTTTGCTGATCGGGTCCTTGAAATGTATGAAAATGATCCGGAATTTCATCGAGAAATCATTTTAACTGATGAGGCCCATTTCCACCTTGGTGGTTACGTCAATAAACAAAATTGTCGAATCTGGGGCTCGGAAAACCCAAGAGTTATTGTTGAAAATCCTCTCCATCCTCAACGCGTGACTGTTTGGTGCGATTTATGGTCTGACGGTGTCATTGGACCTTACTTTTTCGAAAATGAGGCTGGAGCAACAGTTACGGTGAATGGATTGCGCTATCGAGGGATGATTAATGATTTTTTATGGCCGGAATTGGATGGTAT
This sequence comes from Diorhabda sublineata, assembly GCF_026230105.1. NCBI lineage: Eukaryota > Metazoa > Arthropoda > Insecta > Coleoptera > Chrysomelidae > Diorhabda > Diorhabda sublineata. Next base: position 9,888,633 of record NC_079483.1, read on the forward strand.
TGATTTGGACAACGTTTACTTTCAACAAGATGGCGCTACGTGCCACACAAGCAACGAAACCATCGATCTTCTACGGGAATAATTTCCGGACCGTGTTATCTCTCGAAGAGGTGATCACAATTGGCCACCGAGATCTTGTGATTTAACACCTTGCGACTTTTTCCTTTAGGGCCACGTGAAAGATAAGGTCTACGCCAACAGTCCAGCATCGATTCAAGACCTCAAATATGGAATTCGTGAGGCTATCGAGGACATAGGCAGCCGCTTTGCAATTTGGTTACGGGAATTTTCATGAAAAGGATATGGTCCTGTAAGCGCAGTCGTGGCGGCCATTTGGTTGAAGTTGTGTTCCATTATTAACGGCATACCTTCCTCTTTATAATGAAATAAACATCCGATCATTTATCTCAAAAAATGGCATTTTTCTTTGAATATCAAAATAACACCTCTTATTGGAAAACCCGCTACTTACCATTATTCAATGCCCTTAACAAGTGGGTTGGTGCCCCTGAATAGCAGTTTCATTTTGACAGCTTACTGGACGATGCATAATTCTGTCATGTGTAACGATGGTATGTTTAACATATTATTTACCAAAAATTATAATAAATTTTTTGACAAACTGAATGTAGCCATAAAATATGGACAAAACATACATCTATATTGAGAAAACTTATTGGAAAGACCTATTAATGGATGGTTTAATATATTGAAATTATTATGTGTATTTCCAAAGTCAACTGTCAAATATGAATCAGTGCTACCAACCGACCACCTACGTTACGGTGCAATTTCCCTAATGTATATATTTAACAATTTCGAATGGTGTTGAGGGTTGAGGACTCAAAATAAAACTGTCTGAGTTTTTTAAAATGCCAACGTTTCGATCTTTTATTTGATCTTTATCAAGGCTAGAAATATACGGTACATTAACTCGAACGTTGATGACGATAATGAACAATTTATTTTTAGCTTTGATAAAGATCAAACAAAAGATCAAAATTTTGAAAAAACTCTTGGACAGTTTTATTTTGAGTCCTCAACAGTCAACACCATTCGAAATTACATACTAGGAAGGACAATAATATCAACGATAACATTTTTAACATTTTCGGCTGGACACTCATATTAAAGGAAATGATAGAGCAGGCGATTTGGCAAGCTTAGGAAGTACCATCAGGTGGACCCCATTCAGATGTGGTACAGCCCATTAAAAGGCTAAATTAACCAAAGAAGAGATACGAGGATATATTGAATATTCTCCTATTAATTGGATACATTATTACAGCGAACCTGCAACGTCTTTAGACCTTTCAAAAAAAAATGTTTCTTCTTGCTCTGCAAACCAGACCTCCACAGCCTTTATTACCTCCTCGTTGGAAGAAAATTTTCGACCTTTTAAGCTTTTCTCAGTTGAGGAAAGAGATGGTAGTGGGACGGTGGCAAATCTGGTGAATAAGGGGGGTGTTCTAGTAACTCAAACCCTAAATCACGAATTTTTTGCATGGCAACATGAGATTTGTGTGCAGGGGCGTTGTCCTGCAAAAACAAAACACCTTCGGATAGCTTTCCGCGTCTTTTCTCTTTAATTTTTTCCCGTAGAGTGGTCGGTAATAGCGAATAGTAATCTCCAATTATTGTTCTACTCTTATCCAAAAATCAATCGTGATTACTCCATCGCAATCCCAAAAAACTGAAGCAAGAGCTTTTCGAGCAGATTTTTGGACATGAAAGTTCTTAGGTCTTGGAGAATCAGAGTGTTGTTGTTGCTTTGTTTCTATATTATATAGATTCTACATATATAGAAACTATAGAATTTTATGTTTTGTCCATATTTCATGGCTACATTCAGTTTGTCAAAAAACTCATTACAATTTTTGGTAAATAATATGTTAAATATACCATCGTCGCACAGGACTGAATAATGCATCGTCCAGTGAGCTGCCAAAAAATTACCAGGAAATAAATTTGTTCTAATATCGAAACAGAGGAATGAAAATTCTGTAGGTGAAAAAAAAAGGTAACGTTGAAGTAAGTTAATGTTTTCGATATGTAAAGGGTGTCCGGCTTAACAACCGACGCAATGCAGAGACTTATAGGGGTGCTCGAAATATGACGGCAATTCACCTTTATACCAAATTGCTTCCCTCAAAATAAAACTGCCCAAGAGTCCTCAACCCGCAACACCATTCGAAATTACATACTAGGAAGGACAATAATTTGATCAATAAAATTTTGAATCTGAATTCGAAGACTATATATGCCCGAGAAGCTGATATGTTGTATCAAAATATTCTTCAATCTATAAACTACCTACCTATTATTATTTCGAACGAATAAATAATTTTCCTCGTTATTATTTGCTCGTAAATTAACGAATGATCCAACAATTATACGAACAAGCGAACCGAATATAATTTTAAATGCTGTAGCTGTTTGCTAATTGTTTTGCCAGATAATTATCGATGTATTCGACGGTCTTAAGATGACAAGAAGATGAAAGGCGAATTTATACCTTTCGTTTTACAGGGTGATTCATTAAGAATGTCCAATCTCTGAACTGTAGATTCTAGACCTCAAAATATGATGCTTCTGCTCAACATGCCTTTTGCAAATATTGCTTGTTTCCCAGATACACCCAGCGGTGTTTAAACTTTAAATTAAAATTTTGATTATCGCAATAATTTTTTATGTTTCCACAATTTCTCTTTGAAAATTGGCAATTTTACGTTTTTTGGCACGAGGAAACATAATTTGCACTCTAATTTAACATTGCTAATAGAGGGCGCTAGTTACACTTGTTTGTGTTAATTAAATCAAAGTAAACTTTTTTTGGGCTGAACTTACAACTAAAAAAATAAAAAAATATTAAAAAGCGTTAAATTCTACAAAAAAAGTTACTCTTCTTTGATTCGTGTAACTCAATCGGTTATCGAGTTATTTGCTTCTAAAAAGTTCAATAAATATTACCAATTTTCAAAGAGAAATTGTGATAACATAAAAAATTATTGCGATAATCAAAATTTTAATTTAAACTTTAAACACTCCTGGGTGTATCCGGGAAACTAGCAATATTTGCATAAGGCATGTTGAGCAGAATCATCGTATTTTCAGGTCTAGAATCTACAGTTCACAGACTGGACATTCTTAATGAATCACCCTGTATAAGTGATAAGATATATTTTAACAAACAATGATCCTTTTGAAGCGTTCAATCATATGTTAATTATATGGCTAAAATATGGTAAAATTTAGTTGTTTTGTTAATTTATTTTTGATAAAAATTTTGAAAAAGGTTGATTTGTTTAATAGTGTGCCAGTTTTATCCAGGGAAGTAGTTTTAAATTTTTCAAATGGGTAGACTTCAATTGAAAGAGGAACAAGCATAATGCCAAAAAGAATCATCCATTTTAGAATTTATCAGAAGCTGGAATAAGTTATAACAGACACATAGTTCAACTTTATAAATAGTTTCCACATAAGGAAAGCTTTGCTTGTCTACAATATCTTGATGTAGCGATGTCTTGATTTGTTTTTTCTTCTTTAGAACTCTTTATACCTTTTAAAGTATCAAAGTATTGGGATTTGCGTTTTCATCCTTTGCTACATTCCTCAGCTGGATTGTTTTACCCTTTCATCGTTTTTTTTCTTTTCCAGCAAGCCAGGAATGCAGCAGGTGATTGGTGTGTATAGTAGGCGATTGCGCATTTTTCTCGCTAAAGCGATCTATCACTGGATTTTCCAACAGGTAATTTATCGTTGAGGTCACAACCCATAGATGACACTATCGATTTTCCCGCCAAATGTAAATTGCAAGCTGTTATACGTTTCTTGCAGGCAGTAGAGAAATTCATCGAGTAATGAATCGAGTGCTTGAAGACACCTTTAAGAGTGATGAAGTTATTGGTGAATGGTGTCGAAAATTTAAAGATGTCGATGTTTGGGGTCAAAGAAACAAGTCTGTTGCTACTCGCTTCGAGTTTTGGTGATGAAGCACCATCTCGAGCGACCGTGTTTTGCTGGTTGTCCTAATTCAATCGTGGTCGCGCTTCGCTACAGGATGAATTTCGTGAAAATCGTCCAAAATCGTCATGTGACATACCGTGAGATTGAGGCATACTTGGGCATTAGTTCCACTCGAAAACATTCATTATTGCAGAAATATTTAGCTATCAAAACCTAACCTAACCAATGGCAAAAGACAAATCATTCTCAGTCAAAGCATCGAATTGATCTTCCGTACAATTCTTGTTTTGCACCCAATAATTTCTTCTTATTTCCGGCATATTAAAAATAAATTGCGAGGTTAACGTTTTTCTACTTCTGGAGAAGTAGTTGTTGCAGATGATGAATCTCAAAACTTAAGTAGCAACCCTCGTACAAAGACCGATTGGAACCCAAAGTATGTGGAATATGAAAAACAGAATTATGTCTGTAATAAGAGAGACTCAAAGAACAATTAGTAAAGGGAGTTATTAATATCTAGAACACATCCGTATATTATATGAAACACCAAAAATCGCTTCCAGATACTGCGAAAATTAGTGACACAAAATTTAAACCTGTCCTGTCCTTACCAGTGTATACTGCCCTCACATTTTTATAGATATTAGTGTGAAATACTGAAATTTGGACCGCCCCAGACTGTGATTGCAGACTGCGTCGCAAACTTTAAAGGAATAGTTCAAAAACATAATTAGGGGCCGATATATTTTCAATTAGGGATATAATCTTCCGTCTCCCAAAAAATTCATGATTTATTTTCTTTCCTGGACTAATAGTAGTACTTTCCAATACAAAAACTCTTTATTCAGTGCCGCAAACATCTATAAACGTGAAACATGTTAAAAGAAATGTAACATAAAGGAAAAGAGCTAAAGAAAAACATCAAAACCTTGTGAGAGAATGGTAACAAGAGCGGTCAACCCCGTATTTGAGATTCTACTTGAAAACGCCGGCTATTGTTAGCAGAAAAAATAAAACAAGAAAAAATACCGTGAAACATCTAGTTTTCAAACCGTGTTTAACGTCCGTGGACGGATAAAATGTCATGTCGTATAATATATTAGACAGAATAACTTCGTAAATGGTTATTACAAGTTTATTTTTTACCTTCTCAACGTGTTTTAGTACCTAGGTATTCTGATCATCAAGTGGACAAATAAAAATCTTAATATACGAGGATAGTCTCAGAAGTACCTAGCGTGATCTGGAGATGGCGGTAGTTACTTACATTCTATTATTATATTAGAAACTACACAATCTATACAGCAGACGTTTCTAGTTTAAAGACGTCATGTTGTTTAGTATTTGTATAGCAGTAATAATTAGTGACTTTGTAAACATGGAAATAATGGTCGTCGTTATATGATGGCTAAGGCCCAACCAATATAAAAGTTGAAGTAAATTCTACTCTGGGTAACACTGCTTCATCGTTATCAACGGTAAAATAGAATATGATCACAGTGGTCGATCAAATAAAGCGACGACACCAGAAATGTTGAGGAAAATCCACATAGGCATTTCAAAAAGTGCAGTACATCGTATATTAACTGAAAATTTGGACATGGGAAAGCTGTGAGCAAGATGGGTGCTGCGTTTGCTCACGATGGAACGAATACAACATAAGTACAATCAAAATAATGGAGTGAAAAGGGAGAATCGGCTCCATTTTCAGGACATGACGATGGTTTTTTAGGATGCGCGTGGGATAATTTCCATTGACTATCTTATAAACGAAAAAACTATCAACGGCGAGTATCATGCAATCTTTGAGCGAATGAAACGAGAGCATTTGGCTAATAAGAAAGTGTTGTTTCATCAAGACATTGCACCAACTCACTCATCCGTTATTTTTCCAAAATTAATGAATTTCAATTGCTATCTTATGCACCTTATTCGCCAGATTTAGCCCACTCGGATTAATTTCTCTTCCCAAAAAGGGAAGATGTCGGCAGTTAATGGGTATTTATAAGGAACTTGACGATTCTTATCATAGAAAGAGTATCGAACTAATTGAATACCACTAGGAAAAGTTTATGGAGCTCAAATTTTTGGGTTTTATTTATTGGGCCATGTACTTTTGGAACAATCCTCGTAAAAAACCAATATGATCTTAACATGGTTACATTCATTCGTATTTCCAATTAGTTTAAAACCTTTTCTGTGGTAGCACGTTCGATCATTCTTATACTTCTTTTAATTTATATTTTTTATTATTGTTTCTTGAATATGTACCTACTATGTTTTATTAACTTTTTTCACACTTTTTTATTGTAGTATATACTGGTGAGGACAGGACATAATACTATCCTTGAGGTTTGAATTTTATGTCATTAATATTCGCATTCTTTAGGTTCCAATCGGTCTCTTTGTACGAGAGTTGCTACTCAAGTTTTGAGATCCAAATAAAAGCAAATATTTATAATTGTATATGACTTTATTGTTTTTCAAAATATTCTAGATTAAGATCAATACACTTTTGTATGCGTTTGAACTAATTGTCGAAGCATTTTTACCATTCCGCTTGAGATATCTCAAAACCATGTTATTTGGATGCTTCAAATGCTTCTTCAGATGTAGAAAAACGTTGAACTCGCAATTTATTTTTGATCTGCGGGAATAAAAAGAAATCATTGGGTGCCAAGCAAGGATTGTACGATAGATCATTTCTATGTGTTGACTGTTCAGAAACTATTGGATTTTGACTGGGAAGTGATGCCACATCCCCCATACAGCCCTGATCTGGCATCATCTGATTACAATTTATTTGGAAGTTTGACGAATTATTTGAATTGTCAAACTTTTACGAATGACGATGAGCTTCAATCGAACCTGGTTCATTTTTTTGCTGATAAGGACCAGAAATTTTATGAGCACCGAATCATGAAGTCGAAAGGAGGATGGCAAAAGGTAATTGAGCAGAATATATGATTGATTGAAAACTATTATTATATACTATTAATATATTTTGGATGTATTGATGAAGGGACCAAATATTGTAATTAACATAATTATAAACGAAATAAAAGCCGCGAAAGACAATAGATAAAGATGTCGAATGGGAAAACCCAGTTTAAGTATATTATGCTTTTGAAACAGTTTTCACTTATTGCGGAATGAGAAGACGATATTCAGAGTAAAATATTTTTCATCTACATTCAGTTTTCGTTCTTTTTGTTAATCAAACCTGGTATTACAATCGATAATTATTGTTCCATTATTAATTACTCTACTATTTGCTTTGTTAAAAATGCCCTTGCAATGATTGTTTTTGTTTTCATTTAATTTCAGTATCGTACAAATATAAACGTGGGTGTAAATGGTAAATATAACCAACAGGCAGCCAACGTATTATTTGCTGATGAAATCCCCGAAGAGATGAACGCCCACGAAATCGAAGATGCGCGTGCTCCCGTGTCTATATCCCATCTGGAAAGAGTGGAACACTGGAAAGGGAAGTTCCTTTCACCTGGATAGATAGCTGACGGACAGGTCGGGACTTGGAAAATCGCAGAATTCTATTTTTTTTTTTAAATTTTAATTTAGATTGTATTTTTTTGACAGAATATATTTTTCTTACAAGCTTATTGATATATCTGTTCGAATATAACTCGGGTGGTCCAAAAATTCCACAGAATAATACCAAGAACTTTGTAATTTTAAAAAATTGGAGAAAAAGGCATTGTGGAGATAACTGAAGGAGATGGGATTGAGGTAAGCAAAAAATATATCAAAGAATATATATTATGACGATATCTAAACTACTGACGATAAAGTTATGAAATTTGTACATTAGATTCCTTCATAATATAACCTTCCACAAAGCAAGGATCTCTGGATTTTCCTTTGGTTGAATAGGGGATAGAAATTTCTATGAAAGTCCGTTGAATTTGAAGTTACGATTTTCAAATTTTAAATTTAGACTGAAGATTAAAAAGAGATGAATATGAGGATGGAAAATTGTGTGGATTTGTAGTGGCCACTGTAGTGACCCATTTATTCCGATCCATCTTTTTTGATTAGCGTGGACAGCGCACCAAAACTTCAATTGACGTACAAAGTGAGACTTCTTCCAATAAAAAAGGTAATTGGTTTACTAGAAGCTCCTCAAAAAAATATGGTCCTACTATATGTTCACTAAGAATACCGCCTCACACATTCAAAGACCATTTATTTAGCTGTGTGTGAAAGTTTTGCCTGTTACACAACCATTTTTATCAAACGTGGTATCATCTCCAATTAGAACATAGTACAAAAAGCCTCTCAAATGCTCGCATTTTTTCAAAATAAACTACAGTTGTTTCCGATTACAAGTAAATGTGGTAAGGGTGTTTTTGTCAAAGATTCTAACTTACCAAAGTCTTTGAAGAGCTGTCTCTAATAGCTCACTCTTCAACGTATGTCCAATCTTATTGAAGATAGTGATATGGACACTTACTACTACATCTTGTGAGTGGACCTTTTGTACCTTCCTTCAACTTTTTTTGGCGTTTGAATGTTGAAGTGATGGAGGCAGAAAATGCCTCCAAAGGTGAAGAGCAATTTGGCCACCATGACAATGAGAATGAACTAAAGAAAATGAATAATAATTTTTTTGTATATTTTTATATTTATGAGTATGAATACATTTCTTTTATTTGCAAAAATAATTTTGGTAGAATTAAAATTCACTTTTATAACCAAAATACACATTTTCCAACAGGATAAAAGGTCAACGTAACCACCCTCAATAATGTCTATTTATATTATTATCTTTGTATTAAAACTTATTTTATATCTCGGAAAATCACGGACTCAGGGTAAAAATCTTCTTCGTAAAAATGTTTCGACGCTGAGTTACACCCCAGTCCTGGAAGTCCTGCCAATATTTAATGATTGTTTTGCATTTTCATTTTTATTTTTTAGCCACCAGAGCTTTTGCACGCTAGTTGCCAAAAAATTCTCATAATCAAATTGATGTTTAGTTATCGTCCTATGAACAGGAATCGTAAAATAGAGAATTCAATTTTTCCCAGAAAAATGTCGATAAAAACCTTTTTTCCATTAATCGTAATTACTTTCAGTACTTCAAAAGGCAAGAATCGGATAATCGAGGACAATCAATGGTCGAATTCCTCCAGGTCTAAAGAGGGAGGTTTTTTGTTATTAAAAATGCCACACCATTGTGTAATTACTTGTTGCCGGGTGTCTTTTTCCTCCAATCACATTAAAAAAAACTCTTGTATCTCAAATGTAATTTAAAATGGAATATTTATAGTCCTTTCCTGTCCTCTCTTCTTAAATTGCAAGTGGGTTAGTGGAAATATCTACGTAAATGGGAAAGTAGGTCATACGCCACGTCGCGCGTCATCGAAAAACATCCTTCCGACGTTTACCATAATCTAAATGCCTTTATCGGTAAATCAGAGAGTAAAATCAACAAGTATTGAACAATATTTAGTCAAATGAGATCATGATTTTGATATCATTTAGCGACTAGTTTCTGTTATCATATTATTTTCTTTTATTGTCTGTATCCTTTAATATTTCGTTATTGTTTAGCTTTACTTTTCAATTCCATTTCTTCTTTGGAATAGACTTAGAAATTATTTGACCTATCTATCTCAATGTTCGTTTCGTGATCTATTTTCCCTTCTTCAGTTATATTTCAAACCTGGCAGTGCTCATGCATAAAACAACTATGACTGAAGAGCCTTGTTCGGCTGAAGTAGGAGCCTCTATTGGCTTCTCATCGAAAAATCTTCGGCGCATTTTAACTGAACAATTCACAGTCCAGTCTCGTCGACATTGATAATTCTGTTTGTTTTGAAGTTGAATATCTTCATTTCCTTCTTTATAAAATCGAAAAACGTACTGACAGATTCCTTATTAAACTCCAAAGCTCAAGAAAAGGAAGTTCCAGTAGTTTTTCTTGAGATTAAAACATTTTAATCTCTTGAATTAGGAATATTATTTGGTCTTGCAAGTCTAGAAGTAATATTGCGGACATCTCTTTGTGTCAATACTCAAAAAGTCCGGTTCATAGCTAAGCAGTGCTTGACCTACTTTTTTCTTTTGTCCCTCATCGAAAACAAATCGGCGTATTTTAATTGAACAATGTACAGTCCAGCCTCTTCGACGTTAATAATTCTGTTTGTTTTGAAGTTGAATCTCTTCATTTTCTCCTGCAGAAAATCGAGAAACGTACTGACAGATTCCTTATTAAACTCCAAAGCTCAAGGAAAGGAAGTTCCAGTACGTCTTCTTGAGATTAATCTCTTAAATTAGGAATATTATTTGGTCTTGCAAGCTGAGAAGTAATATTGCGGACATCTCTTTGTGTCAAACCTCAAAAAGTCCGGTTCATAGCCAAGCAGTGCTTGACCTACTCTTTTCTAATAGCCTCTCATCAAAAAATCTTCGGCGCATTTTAATTGAATAATGCACAGCCCAGTCTCGTCGACATTAATAATTCTGTTTATTTTGAAGTTGAATCTCTTCATTTCCTTCTTCAGAAAATCGAAAAACGTACTGACAGATTCCTTATTGAATCCTAAAGCTCAAGAAAAGGAAGTTCCAGTAGGTCTTCTTGAGATTAATCTCTTAAATTAGGAATATTATTTGGTCTTGCAAGCTGAGAAGTAATATTGCGAACATCTCGTTTTGTCAAACCTCAAAAAGTCCGGTTCATAGCCAAGCAGTGCTTGACCTACTCTTTTCTAATTGCCTCTCATCGAAAAATCTTCGGCGCATTTTAATTGAATAATGCACAGCCCAGTCTCGTCGACATTAATAATTCTGTTTATTTTGAAGTTGAATCTCTTCATTTCCTTCTTCAGAAAATCGAAAAACGTACTGACAGATTCCTTATTGAATCCTAAAGCTCAAGAAAAGGAAGTTCCAGTAGGTCTTCTTGAGATTAATCTCTTAAATTAGGAATATTATTTGGTCTTGCAAGCTGAGAAGTAATATTGCGGACATCTCTTTGTGTCAAACCTCAAAAAGTCCGGTTCATAGCCAAGCAGTGCTTGACCTACTCTTTTCTAATTGCCTCTCATCAAAAAATCTTCGGCGCATTTTAATTGAACAATGCACAGTCCAGTCTCGTCGACATTAATAATTCTGTTTATTTTGAAGTTGAATCTCTTCATTTCCTTCTTCAGAAAATCGAAAAACGTACTGACAGATTCCTTATTGAAACCTAAAGCTCAAGAAAAGGAAGTTCCCGTAGGTCTTCTTGAGATTAATCTCTTAAATTAGGAATATTATTTGGTCTTGCAAGCTGAGAAGTAATATTGCGGACATCTCTTTGTGTCAAACCTCAAAAAGTCCGGTTCATAGCCAAGCAGTGCTTGACCTACTCTTTTCCAATTGCCTCTCACCAAAAAATCTTCGGCGCATTTTAATTGAATAATGCACAGTCCAGTCTCGTCGACATTAATAATTCTGTTTATTTTGAAGTTGAATCTCTTCATTTCCTTCTTCAGAAAATCGAAAAACGTACTGACAGATTCCTTATTGAAACCTAAAGCTCAAGAAAAGGAAGTTCCAGTAGGTCTTCTTGAGATTAATCTCTTAAATTAGGAATATTATTTGGTCTTGCAAGCTGAGAAGTAATATTGCGGACATCTCTTTGTGTCAAACCTCAAAAAGTCCGGTTCATAGCCAAGCAGTGCTTGACCTACTCTTTTCTAATTGCCTCTCATCAAAAAATCTTCGGCGCATTTTAATTGAATAATGCACAGTCCAGTCTCGTCGACATTAATAATTCTGTTTATTTTGAAGTTGAATCTCTTCATTTCCTTCTTCAGAAAATCGAAAAACGTACTGACAGATTCCTTATTGAAACCTAAAGCTCAAGAAAAGGAAGTTCCAGTAGGTCTTCTTGAGATTAATCTCTTAAATTAGGAATATTATTTGGTCTTGCAAGCTGAGAAGTAATATTGCGGACATCTCTTTGTGTCAAACCTCAAAAAGTCCGGTTCATAGCCAAGCAGTGCTTGACCTACTCTTTTCTAATTGCCTCTCATCAAAAAATCTTCGGCGCATTTTAAATGAACAATGCACAGTCCAGTCTCGTCGACATTAATAATTCTGTTTATTTTGAAGTTGAATCTCTTCATTTCCTTCTTCAGAAAATCGAAAAACGTACTGACAGATTCCTTATTGAAACCTAAAGCTCAAGAAAAGGAAGTTCCCGTAGGTCTTCTTGAGATTAATCTCTTAAATTAGGAATATTATTTGGTCTTGCAAGCTGAGAAGTAATATTGCGGACATCTCTTTGTGTCAAACCTCAAAAAGTCCGGTTCATAGCCAAGCAGTGCTTGAACTACTCTTTTCTAATTGCCTCTCATCAAAAAATCTTCGGCGCATTTTAATTGAATAATGCACAGCCCAGTCTCGTCGACGTTAATAATTCTGTTTGTTTTGAAGTTGAATCTCTTCATTTCCTCCTGCCGAAAATCGAGAAACGTACTGACAGATTCCTTATTAAACTCCAAAGCTCAAGGAAAGGAAGTTCCAGTAGGTCTTCTTGAGATTAATCTCTTAAATTAGGAATATTATTTGGTCTTGCAAGCTGAGAAGTAATATTGCGAACATCTCGTTTTGTCAAACCTCAAAAAGTCCGGTTCATAGCCAAGCAGTGCTTGACCTACTCTTTTCTAATTGCCTCTCATCGAAAAATCTTTGGCGCATTTTAATTGAATAATGCACAGCCCAGTCTCGTCGACATTAATAATTCTGTTTATTTTGAAGTTGAATCTCTTCATTTCCTTCTTCAGAAAATCGAAAAACGTACTGACAGATTCCTTATTAAACTCCAAAGCTCAAGGAAAGGAAGTTCCAGTAGGTCTTCTTGAGATTAATCTCTTAAATTAGGAATATTATTTGGTCTTGCAAGCTGAGAAGTAATATTGCGGACATCTCTTTGTGTCAAACCTCAAAAAGTCCGGTTCATAGCCAATCAGTGCTTGACCTACTCTTTTCTAATTGCCTCTCATCAAAAAATCTTCGGCGCATTTTAATTGAATAATGCACAGCCCAGTCTCGTCGACATTAATAATTCTGTTTATTTTGAAGTTGAATCTCTTCATTTCCTTCTTCAGAAAATCGAAAAACGTACTGACAGATTCCTTATTGAATCCTAAAGCTCAAGAAAAGGAAGTTCCCGTAGGTCTTCTTGAGATTAATCTCTTAAATTAGGAATATTATTTGGTCTTGCCAGCTGAGAAGTAATATTGCGAACATCTCGTTTTGTCAAACCTCAAAAAGTCCGGTTCATAGCCAAGCAGTGCTTGACCTACTCTTTTCTAATTGCCTCTCATCGAAAAATCTTTGGCGCATTTTAATTGAATAATGCACAGCCCAGTCTCGTCGACATTAATAATTCTGTTTATTTTGAAGTTGAATCTCTTCATTTCCTTCTTCAGAAAATCGAAAAACGTACTGACAGATTCCTTATTGAATCCTAAAGCTCAAGAAAAGGAAGTTCCCGTAGGTCTTCTTGAGATTAATCTCTTAAATTAGGAATATTATTTGGTCTTGCAAGCTGAGAAGTAATATTGCGGACATCTCTTTGTGTCAAACCTCAAAAAGTCCGGTTCATAACCAAGCAGTGCTTGACCTACTCTTTTCTAATTGCCTCTCATCAAAAAATCTTCGGCGCATTTTAATTGAATAATGCACAGCCCAGTCTCGTCGACATTAATAATTCTGTTTATTTTGAAGTTGAATCTCTTCATTTCCTTCTTCAGAAAATCGAAAAACGTACTGACAGATTCCTTATTGAATCCTAAAGCTCAAGAAAAGGAAGTTCCCGTAGGTCTTCTTGAGATTAATCTCTTAAATTAGGAATATTATTTGGTCTTGCAAGCTGAGAAGTAATATTGCGGACATCTCTTTGTGTCAAACCTCAAAAAGTCCGGTTCATAACCAAGCAGTGCTTGACCTACTCTTTTCTAATTGCCTCTCATCAAAAAATCTTCGGCGCATTTTAATTGAATAATGCACAGCCCAGTCTCGTCGACATTAATAATTCTGTTTATTTTGAAGTTGAATCTCTTCATTTCCTTCTTCAGAAAATCGAAAAACGTACTGACAGATTCCTTATTGAATCCTAAAGCTCAAGAAAATGAAGTTCTAGTAGGTCTTCTTGAGCTTAAAACGTCTTAATATGTTAAATTAAAGAATAGGTTTGCGTTCTAATTTTGTTTTTGATTGTATCACCATTTTTTTTTGATAATTGAAATAGTCGTTTACCCTATTACCTTTCCACTTTTTATTTGTAAGTTTTCTATCGTCTTCCGGCATAAAAAAAAACACCTGAAAAGTTTTCAAATTTGGAAGAATATTTCTCATAACCAACAGGAATTAAAATGAGTAAAAATGAATGAAATAGTTTTTATATTCAAACACGTTTCACACCAACTTAATCCTTAGCCTTTTCTCATATTCCAACAAACAGAAATAAAAATTTTTGAAAATAATCTCTAATCGTTATGTTAAAGTAAGTTATTTATGCCATAATGCAGAAAATGGTACGACCAATTTCTTTAAAATGGGTACCGATCTATTCCAAATTAATGAGACCCTCAACCCTACTTTTTTCTACGTTAATTCTTCCCTGATATTTGTTTCGTTGTGTGATAGATTCTAAATGTTTAATGATTGTTATTGGGTAGTTATCAACGATTTACCCACTCACACGGATTTTGCACTAAAGTTTAATATCATATTTTTAAGCTCAGTTACAACCAGAACTCAGAAATAACCCATCAGCTGATCGCGTTTACCCACTGATCTATCAGGGTAGAAAGGATCCTATCAAATGGGTACCATATGGATTAACCCGATCATAGTTTCCAAAAAGTCCTTTTTTTTGGTATTGATTCCAAATATTATGAAAGTTTTTCTTAATTAGTTTCAAAATTATATTTTATCATATGGTCCCCTTTTCTCCAACGTTTCGAATACTCTCAAACCATTATTGAATTAAATCGTGTCTGCATTGGAAACAATGTGACCCAATTTTCAATATGACACAAAACTTCAACGCCAAAGAGGTTTCTTATTTGATTAATTTCAACCCCTCTTTATCAATTATCAACATTTAACAAGCCATGTACGTAAACTTCAGCGACCTATAAAATACCATCATGTTTGAGTGTTTGTTACAACACGACCGTGTCAAACTGTTGATTCCAAAACTATCTGGTGGACTCATTCATGACGCGAAGACCTTGTCGTGATGCGCTTGTGTGAGAGAGAGAGTGCGTCAGGTAGCGGGATCCCGGCGGTCGTGGCCGGGGAAAACAACGAACAGACAAGTAAACTGTGGAACGGAGACATATCCAGCGCGCGCACGTCTAAAGTTGATTTTTCCTAAAAACATTATAGTCTAGTATACGTTTCTGAAAACCATGCAATTTTTATTCACATCAATGAAATATTCATTTTTATCAGACATTCGAATAAATCGACTTCATTTATGTCAATTCAATATGAACTTCAATTTTTTTTATTGCTTCAAGTTGAATAAAGTGCCAAAGTAACAACGAGACCCAAAAAATTTACTCAAATACTTGTTTTTGAAGACTAAACTCGAAAATGATAAATAATGTGAAGAATGTATATATTTTAGGCAAATTTTTGGAAGGGGGTCAATAAAGATAGACAAATAAAAATTTCCTATAAGTTTTTTTCATTTTATTCATATTTTCAGTGCAATAAATATAAAAATGAGATCTAGCCCTTCAAAACCATAATTTGAACACTTTTTTAACCAATCCAATAACTATAAATTCCTCGATTCGTCTCCGAAAATTGTACTGAATTTTTTTCAAGAATGTCTTATTTTTGTTCGGAAAGTACATACAATTACGAACAGTTTTGAAAAAAATATACTAGCTTAACCTAACTTAATCTAATCTAACCTAACTTAACTTGACGTAACGTAATGTAAACCTAACTAAACTTGACGTAACTTAATCTAACCTAACCTAACTTGACGTAACGTAATGTAAACCTAACCAAACCTGACGCAACTTAATCTAACCTAACCTAACTTGACGTAACGTAATGTAACCTAACCTAACTTGTTTTGTCCTATTGAGTAGGGTGGAAGCTTGTGCCAAAATGCGCGGCGGGCATCTCATCTTATCTTACTTAACCAACCTACTCGTTTTATAGGGAAAAGTCAAAAAGAAATCTGTCTTCGTACTTTGACCACTCTCTGGTGGTTTTGACTCGCCCTGGACTTCTTCGGTACCACTCATAGCTGATACGCGATCCCGTATCCACATATTCTTTTCTGAAGACAGAAGAATATACCAAACGTACCGGTATCGAAACTATATAATCAATAACATCAATAAAATTTCTCGGTATACTGTTTGCTCAAACTCTAGGCTGGAATCATCATATTAGAAATCTTCTTCTAGCTTGCAATGCAACGATTTAACTTTTGGGAACGCAAACGAACAAAGAATGGGTTTGCAGATCGACATGCACTAATAAAATTGTATTCGATCAGGATTACACTCTGGATTAATTGTATATTCAACAGCTAACAAAACGCTTCTAGAAAACCTCGACAGTTTTCAGGTGCATTCAAAACAATACCAGTGGAAAGTCTGTACTGAGAATCAGGGGTACCAACTTTAGGAAAAAGAGAATATAGTTGAGGTTCACGTATGCAACCAAAATAAAATCCAATCTACTCTCCATGAAGTTCTCCGTAGCAGAAAAAAGAAGAGCGCGACTAGAAATCACTTAAACAAAACTCATTCCTATAGAATAAGTCGCAGACTAAATAGGGTACTATAAGAAGTAAAAAATGAATCTTTCTAGACTGTTTGTTTCGACATTTTCTCGTGGAAAGCTACAAATAGCAACCAACAGTAAGGAACTCACCTTTACTAAATCACAGTTCTGCAGAACACTTTCAAATGTATTCTCAGCTCCAGATAATAATAACGATGAAAATATAGAAAGTTTCTTGGAGGACCATGCCGGTTATGATCTAAATCGCAAGAAAGTTCCTGGGTATGATCTAATAACAGAGAAACTTCTATAGACGCCATCAAGAAAAGTAGTGATGCTGTTAACAGTAATCTGTAATAGTATATTACGCCTCCGATGTCATCCAATACATGGGGAGTATGCCCAGGTTATTATGATTCAAAAACCTGCCACATCCGCTATAAGCCTACTTCCAATAATGTCAAAACTACTAGAAAGACTAGTTCTACGTAGAATCCAAATAGTTGTTCCCATAAAGGAACTTATGTCACAGCACCAATTCGGTTTCGGATGCAAAAACTCCAGAATTCATCAATGCAACAGGATAGTTACCATATAACAGGTGTTCGACAAAGTCTGGCATGATGGTCTCCTCTACAAACTAAAACTACATTTAACGGAACCACTATACTTTATTTTCAAAATCTTATATCACCTACTGCTCCTTTCAAGTCAATCCTACTCAAATTACCATAGGATACAATCTGGAGTACCTCAGGGTAGTGTTCTAGGCCAATTTCTGTATCAGACATTCACAGCAGACGTTCCAAGCACAGGCGATATATTCATAGCAACCTAAAAACCCAACTGTAGCTGCAGAAAAAGTACAAAATCATCTAAAATTTGTTACAAAACTGGATCAGTGGAATCAAAGCAAATAACATTTACAAAAACCAGTTGTCAATTACTTAGGGTTGCATTTAGATGGAAAACATATTATCAAAAACGGGAGAAAACAGTTAGATTTGAAACTAAGAAATATGCACTGGCTACTCAACAAAAGGTCTCAACTACGACTCGAAAATAAATTGCTCATCTACAAGTCTATATTCATACGAATTTGTTTGTATTGTATAGAACTATGAGGCTGCAGTAAACCTTCAAATACGAAGATACTTCGAACATTCCAATCCAAAACCGTATGTTAAGTAGAACCCCCTGGTTACTACGTTACTAACCAAACAATTCATAACCATCGGAAGATCCTACTAACTAAATATGTGATAAAGAACTTTTCCACAAGATTCAACAAAGCAAAGAGAAGATTGAAGAGAATATCGCCATAAATATTCGTTAATGGATGATTCTTGATTCACTTCAGTGACTTTTACTTATTACTCTGCTTATTAGATTGTAAAATTGCTGTATATAATTAAAAAAAATCTTTTTTTACATCAGCCCAGAGCCGCCAAACCTTCAAGAATTAGATCACATCCAAGAAAATTAAATTTCTTCTTTCCGGATTGCCTTTTTATCCAATAATCTCAGACTCCACCATGGACAATAAAAAACATCAAATTCATTAACCAACTCACCTCATACGACAAATATTATACGAACCATTCGCTAATCAAAAGACACTTGATGAATACAAAATTTTTGTACATCTAAATTTCTAGATGCGTCATTACATCAACCTCCAAATATATGATCAGAGCTCCTCCAACCCCATACACTTAATCTTTTGAATTACAAACAATATCGATAGCTACACACATCGCTGTTTCAGGAGCACCTAATCACCTCATACTTCTTTTAGATCAATCCAAACTCTCCAGAACATTCCCACCACAAATTTCTTGGTAATCAAAATTAAGCAGCACCTGCAATATATAAACAAGATAACAACAAAAAAAATGCGTCCCATCACATATTGGGATAAAAGGAAACGATGAGGTCGCTAAGGAAGCTGTGATTAGTGATAGTGCAAAGTGCGTGTGATTAGTGATAGTGCAAAGTGCGTGTGATTAGTGATAGTGCAAAGTGCGTGAAATATTGAGTGCTAAATGAATAACAAATTGTCAACGTTTACATATAAGCTTCGTGATGGGAAAGATTCCCTGAAATCATGATCAGTGCAACTATTTGATGGTAAAACTGAACCTAAATGTGCCCACTGCAATTGCAAATTGTGTCTATCCTCTAACGCAGAAAGATCATCCTCAAATCTATCACTTGCAACAATATCTGACCTAAATACAATATTACTAACCTCAAAAGTTACCTCAGACAGATCTTGGTCATGAATTTAATACAACAAATATATTTGGAGGAAATTCTAATATTTAACTTGTACTGTTAAAAAAAATTGAATCACTAATAACATTGAATACAGTTTTTCTCTTACAAAACCGGAATGAAACTTAATATACTTTAAATACCAATTATGTAAATCTTGTTTAACCTCTTGGATGTGGATTTTTAAAAAGATCTTGAGGGATAAGTTATTATTATTCAGTACTGAAGAAGATCTATAATTTTTCCGAACCATTCTTTAAAAACAACAACATTCATCTCCTCATGATAGTTAACAGGACGATTTAAAAGTCAATAAACCACCTTTAACGAAGCCTTCTGAACTAAACTATGTGAGGATTTAAATTATTTGGCTTTTGAAAGTTTTGTCTTTTCAAAATTAGTTTAATGTAGTCTAGATACTGCATTTTTTAAGTTGCCTCTAAACTTAACTGTTAAGAATACATTACTTTGAACTATATGGAAAAATCTAAAATCGATTAAATTTTTTGGAAAGAGATTCTTTGAATTATGTGTTCATGGACCGTAGTTTTTTTTTTATTAACTTTGTTGGATAAGTTATTAGGTTTTATCACTTTCTCGTACATAGTCTGTAACCAAAACTATTAAATAGAAATTGATGTGTGTGTGTGTGTGTGTGTGTGTGTGTGTGTGTGTGTGTGTGTGTGTGAAGGTGTATTATCATGATGGACGAACTAATTTCGTGTTTGTCACCAAACAGGTTTGTCTGGGAGTACCAGATCTTCGATTAGTTTAATATTTTCATCGATTAACAAAGTTAATGAGCATTATTGATCGATATTGGAAACGTTTCAAACATTTCAGTTTTCCTTATCTTTGTAAGCTGTTTTTAACGATAAAACATTTCTAGCGAGTTAGTTGAGTTGACATTATGAAAAATGAAACAACAGAAACTAGAAAAAAACAAATCAATATCACAAATTGCAACGAGTTAGTTGCGCTTTCTATTTTCTTACGGATGCAATTTATACCATAAAATCTTCATTAACTGCATTGCTATTCCGTTTATTATTGGGTTCCCATATCACTTTACAGGGTGAAAATTTCTACGTTTGGGTTTTCGGATACGATCTTTTTAACTAAAATATTTTCAAAGATGGCTGTAACTTTGTTATTTCCAATGGAACACCCTGTATATTGATACATTTTTAAAATCTACGTAAAATTCTAGTATACTTTTGTCTAAGAACTTTTTTCGAAAAATGCATACTTTTTGAGTTATAAATTTTTGTGTTAAAAATTTGACGGTTGCAGACCCTTATAAATTATATTTTTATGAGGATACCCTTAAAGATATGAAAATGGTTTCTATCCGATTACTTTAAGCAAGATCAGGCGTATTTGAATCTATGTTGAAAAATTTTTCATTTTATACAGGGTGTGTATAAAAAGTGTTCAAAGTTTAACTTCATAAATATAAAATTTTTTTATTTTTTTAAATAGAACAACCCGGTTTTTCTATTTTAATGCATTTAGGTGTAAAAAACAAGGCAAATTCATGTATACTTTCCTATACCTAAACCTTACCGTTATTCAGATATTGAATATTTTCTGTAAATCGGGTGATTCTATTTAAAAAAAATAACGTTAAACTTTGAACACTTTTTATACACACCCTGTATAAAATAAAAAAAATTTTCAACATAGATTCAAATACATCTGACCTTGTTAAAAGCAAGCAAACAGAAATCATTTTCATATCTTTATGGGTATCCTCGTAAAAAAATAATTTATGAGGATCTGTAAAGGTCAAATTTTTTACAAAAAAATTTATAAC
The DNA here is from genome assembly GCF_026230105.1 of Diorhabda sublineata. Lineage (NCBI taxonomy): Eukaryota > Metazoa > Arthropoda > Insecta > Coleoptera > Chrysomelidae > Diorhabda > Diorhabda sublineata. Next base: position 9,909,469 of record NC_079483.1, read on the forward strand.
TCAAAAAGTATGCATTTTTCGAAAGCAGTTTTTGGACCAAAGTATACTAAAATTTCACGTAGATTTCAAAAATTTATTAATATACAGGGTGTTCTATTTAAAATAACAAAGTTACAGTCGACTTCTGGTAGAGCTGTCTTTGAATATATTTTAGTTGAAAAGATCGTATCCGGAAGCTCAAACGTAGAAATTTTCATGATACTACTATAAGTATTTCACCATATACAGATAGTTTTAACTCATCCTGGGACACCCTGTATAGTTCAAAATATTTGTTAATAGTTACACGGATTGTTAATTATGCTTTCAATTCTGAAATTTATATGATTTTTCACATAAAATATTGTATAATGTAGTGGAGTGAAGACTATATCTAATAATGACGAAACTACATTTTCGAGCTACAGCTTTTTTTTCCTAAAAACGGGCCTTTACTATGTGCTGTTGCGTCGCGGCGCGCCGTCGGTTTTGCCTACTACGAAAGCGACGCTGAGCGTCGGCAACAGGTAGTAGATTTTCCACGGCCTTCTCGGCAGCTGCTCCATCGCTTTTTACATCGTGCGTTTTTTTTTTATTAACTTATTGGGAGTTGACTATTAACTTTTTGGTGGTGCTGATCGGGCGAAAAACAAATTTTTTGGTGAGAGTGTATTAAAGTGAAAGCTGTTTAATTGGTGTTTGTACTTCTGAGTTGATTAGCAGGTGAGATAATTATGTTTAAAGGAAAAATATTATTTTTTATAATAAATTTCTCTTATTTATTTTTGAAAAACCTCAAACATTATTGATTAAAGTTTATTTCAAATGTGAGTTGATTATTGAGAATACAAATCCAAAAAATTATGAATACGACGAAATGAAAAAAAAACTATATGAGTAAAATGATATGTAGATTCTTATATATTGAGGGAAATTTTCGGAAAATAATTGGATTAGGTCTACAGGGTGTTTAAAACTTAAGTAAACTACTACTGTGGACAATCGCTTTGAAATTATAAAGGATATTATACTGTGAAAAAAAAATTAATTTAACTGTAATTTTATATCACAAATTTCACCGATTTATTTGAAGGAGCTTTCAAAATGTTATAAACAATTTATAGAAACAAGGGAAAAGCATAATAATAATGATATTAATTAAACAAACATTGTGGAATTCTTGGTGTAGATCATCTTTACTTTTACCTACTTACCTGGCGTTCCATTCATTTTATTTCATGATAAGACATGGTCTTTGGATAAGTTTTTTGGCATTAAAACACTATTTTTGCAAAGCAGGATAGTTTACATACAATGGACTATTTTGGATGTTTGCAGCCGCCCATTCTGGTTCAGATGTTGCTTTTCGAATTATTTTAGTTCTATTTGGGTTCCATCACTTTGAAACTTTACAAATAAGGATGGTAAGGGAAGAAAATAAAGCCTTCTCACCATAATAAAGGTATAATTTCTGGAAGAGATCATATAATTATGTATCTATAAATTTGTTTCGTTGTTTGTTGTGAGCGGATCCGCAATTTCGCGACACAATTTTGATTTAAATTTTGAGGTACCTTAAATCATTTTCCAACTTGGAGCACTTAAAACATATGTAATTTTTGTTCCTAATTTTTCATTCACTGTAGCTACAATAATTAGTTGAAATAATTTCCTTGTAGGAACGAATATTTTCTGCCGAAAAAAAAACTTCGAACTAGAAATTTTTAAGGCTTTTAGGTTTGATATTAAATACGTAGTGCGAACCATGTATGTATAGTAGTTTTCGAATGACCACTCAGTTAAATTGTTTCAAAAAATGTTTCAAATTGAGTCGCGCTGTTAACACATTTTTGACTAAGAAAGGATTAACACCAACACAAAACAAAAATAGAATGGAGGCTATTTACAGTAACTACTCCAGGACACATTAAATTAATGGAAAAAATTGATTTGAGGACAAAAAAAATTGCAACGCTTATCAGCATTTCCAAAACGAGTGTTCTACGGATCCTACATGAGCATTTGAATATGACAAAAATTAGAACAAGCTGGGTGCCTCGAATTTTCAGTACAGTCCAAAAGCAGCACCTAATAGAATGTTGTAAGCGACTTTTAGAGATTTGCAGCAAGAACTAAGGAGGTGGAATTCGGTTAATTGTAACGGATGATAAAATTATGATCATTTACTATGATCTGGCATCCAAAAGCCCGTGCCAAATGAAGCAAAAGTCATGAAAAGCCCCCCCAAAAAATGATGGATGCAATTGAATTTTGCGAGGACATCCTTTTGATTGACTTTTAAGAATCAAATACATCAGTTATAAGAATGATTGAATTAAATAAAATCTGAAATACTTTTTTATAATCACCAACTTTCTGTTGTTCTTATTTTTTTCAATTGAACTTCTTACTTAATGTAAGTAAATTACCTCTAGAGTATCATATGTTTCGTCGTTGGAATCAATCGAATCCTCTTCTATTGATGATTGTATCATCAAAAAACTTTTTCTGGTATAGGAGAATTGGTTTCAATGCTCATGGCGGCACGCTCTCCTTTCCCTTCACCAATGACGGAGAGCGTGCCGGCGCGCTCGTTTCCCTTCACTTTACAACTCGACACCTAACTATCCATTACAACCAAAGGACTGAGCTTTGTACTCCCGTGATTCTAGAAGAAACAGTGTACAATACGCTGTTTACCGTTTTAAAATCGAACAAGTGAAAGTGTGCCTTTTTCTAAATTGAATTTCAGCTAAGCTATTAATTTTCAATTTCAACCTGTATATAAGTAAAATCATGTTGAAAAACAAATATGACAACTAAATAACTAAATCGCTAACATAAGTTGACATTTTAATTAAATATTTTTATTCAACATTTCGTTCAGCCTATTTTATAAAACTATTTTTGATAAATAACTTCGCAAGTTATATACTTATATTGAGACCAGTTTTACAATTATAATTTTTGAATTATTTTTTTTTCTAGTTATTTTTTGGGATATATTTCGCCATAAAACATTCTGTTTTTATTTTTTCTGATTTCACTTTATCCCATTCTAACTTTTAAAAACAATATCGTTTCTATATTTCTCATAGTGTATTTTTGTTCATTTTTTCGACTTTTAGAAGTTAGAATACGATATAATCATGAACATTCCTCAGAGAAAAACTTTGGCCTGTCCAAATAAACCCCCCTTGTACTTAGTTGACTGTTTCGTAAAATATCATAAAAATATGGAGTTGTAATTGTAGTACATGAGTGTTTTGTTTATAAATATAATTTTAATTGAATTTATATAAATTTTCTTATATTAATTTCGGTAAATAAATCTACGGTTAATTGTAAATATGATTTTAATTTAAATTTAATAAATTTTCTTATGTTAATTTTAGTAGTTTTTGAAAAATTGTACATATAATAAACGTTTTATAAAAAAATGTGAAAGGTTGTTTATTTGTTATATTTCCTACAACAATTTTATTTGATTGACAATAAAAAAAAGGTGAAATATGTATATGATGTATATGAGTAATCGTTGACATTAATATACACAATTACATTTTTTGAAATTGTCGTTATTGATTTTTTTTATTGTTAGTTTAATTTCTCGGTCTTGGAACCAACAACGAATTAGTTACCAGGTAAGTCACGAAGTTAGGCTACCCGCTGCACAGGTGAACTGATCCCTTTACCACTGACGGAGAGCGTGCCGAGACGCACCCGCTTAATTATCGAAAATAGAACCTTGAGATTTTTTTAATTGAAATTAATGTTAGATCAACTAATTTGTATTAAAAAACCTTTCCTGTCACACCCAAAGGTTTACTTCAAATGGCCCTTTACACAATCATAAGCTGTGAAAATGGTTGTCGTATTGAATGGGTTAACTTCGACCTCCACTTTGACATCTGGTTGATAACCAAGTTTTACTTGGACTTGGTAATATACCAACAGATGATATCGGAACGTATAGGAACTCATCCAAGCAAGTAGTAGAGTAAGAGGGGACAATAAAAACCGAAAAATCTTCACAATAACTTATACGATTGTCAAACAAAAACTAAGCGTACAAAATGATTAAAATTGTAATGAGTATCTCAGAGTTTACAGCTGATCTGTTAATTTCATTCCATAAATTTCGAGACATAAGGTGGTTCTTGTGAAAAATTTTCATTTTTTATTTTATAAGTCCCCAACTGTAATGCTCTAAAGTTCTACGTACTAGAACCTTCACGTTATATTCCTTGCTAAGCCTAGCATCTTCTTCTTCTTCTTAATATTTTTTTATTAATTTCTAGTTGTACAAAAAATTTATACGTAAATTTGTATGCCGTTTTATTTTTCTTCACTTAAGGAGACCATTGCCTACCTCATTTAGCAGGCATGTCCAGGCATTCCTAAACTAGCTTGGACCTCATGATTTTGAAGCTCGGAGCTTGCTTATCGGACAAGGTTGTTTGTAGGAAATCTTGTCCAAGTTTTTCTTGAAAATAACTCGGTGTATCATACATGTTTAGTTCTGGGCCCGTAGGTACAGTTATGTCTTTAGTTTTGGAGTCTATTCCCAATGAGAAATGTTTTCAGAAAAACGAAAGATGATCCGACAACCATGAAATTACAATAAAACCCTTTCATACTGTATAGGACAAATGATTATTTTAAGTTTCTATATGTACCAGAGCTTACTTTGTATGAAGCTTACCTTGTATGAAATATAAAATTAGATTAATAACAATGAACGATTCGAAAATTGCATCCTGTCGTTACTATTGACAATCTGCTGAAATTGCCATTCGAATCTCGTATTATCTCTCGTTTTTGTGTCCCTACTATGTACAGCGAATACAAAAGTATCGGTCTTTAATAGAATTCTCAACGTCCATTGGTGTAAAGGTCGATAATTGAAATTTAGGACGGGTATTTTTAATTGTTTTAGCAAATTTTTTAATATGCGTGTTCGAAATTACCGTTTTAACGTGTTTATTTTGAACGTAATTACGTGAGTGGTTCGAAATTTTATTATCAAGTTATGGAGCTGAAATTTTGTACAGTTTTTCTCGAGAGTCTCCGTCATATTCTACGCACTGTTGCCACATCTCGTAAAAACTCTCGACACCAAGAACCTCTTTCAATGGACCGAGGTTGTTTCATTCTTTTTCAACCCAATTCGTTCAACGTTTCCATCGTCTTTCATGAATCATCTGCTCAGTATTATCTACGCTGATGCCAAATTCTTCAGCCATATCGCATACAGTACTGCGTCGGTTTTCCAGACTGAGTTTTCCTACAGCTCTGATATTCTCATCAAATTCTGGTTAATATACGATCCCCCTTGTATAATAAGTGGCGGCCTGTGATAAAACATTTATCAAGCTGCCGTACTGATTCAGCAAGCACTATATTGAGTCTTCTTTATTTTTATTTTCTTTAAAGCAAATTTTCAATGTTTCAATTTTCAAAAATTTTAACATTTTCAGTTACTTAACCAAGTTAAGAGATTGTTAACTAAACTAAAGTATGTTTTGGGACCTCAAATTATTATTTCACTCATTAAGGATGCGAAATTTTGTTTAAGAAGTCCCTCAGTTACAAACTAAAAATCAGCCGATTTACCAAATACTTCTAGTATATTTATAGCAACGTTTGCTGATGATACAGAAGTGATTTCATGAAAATTTACCATAAAGAATAGGGACTATCCTCAAGTTTTCATAGCACCATTAAACCAGAAATATATAGGCCTTCATCTAAACTAAAAACATACATGGTATGCATTCATATAAACAAGATACTAAGGAATATAAGCTGTTTATGCCTTGCGGTATGTCCGCAATAAAGATCTATACCGGGAACTTCATATAAAAACAGTAAAAAGACACATAGTCTCACCACAAAGCCCCAAAAAAACTCCCTTATCTGCCCATTCGATTCCTAGTAACGGCATACGAAGACTTTCCCGAGAAAAACCGTAACTTTTTGGATAAATCTCCCTTATCTGCCCATTCGATTCCTAGTAACGGCATACGAAGACTTTCCCGAGAAAAACCGTAACTTTTTGGATAAATCTCCCTTAGCTATTAGATAAAGCACTACCTTTCACAACCCTTCGATAGTACGTGTCGCAGGTTTTCTGCGGTTTCCCTATAGCTTAATGAACCGGTTAGTAGTTAGAGCAAATCATGCACCATCTTGATAATTGAAGGTGTTGACATCCGGTGTCTTCGGCTGAGCTTTTGGTACATTTTACAAGAAGTGAAAAATTGAATATTGTAAAAAACCGAAAGAGAGAAAAGTGTCGGAGGGATTGGGATTAGAACTTGTGTTGACAAATATTCATAAAACTAAATTCGACAGTTATCCGTGTGTCTAATCTTTTTTTCAACGAGCTCCCGCTCCCCAGTCCAACCCCGCATGACAAACGTCACGCCAACAACCCTCTGACTCTCACACCACCACACGCTTCTGTACCCACTTTGCACATATACTTACATGATCGTCACGGTGCAGCGGACAACGCCTCGGCCTTGCAATCCAAACAACACAGGATCGAATCACAATCCGATCAACACTTTTCTCTCTCCCGACTTTTCACAATATTCAATTTTTCACTTCACTTACCAAAAGTTCAGCTGAAGACACCGGATGTCTTCACCCTCAATTACCAAGAATTGGATGGTATGTGCCATCGAGCTGTCAAAGTCACCTAGAGCATGATTTGGTCTAACTACTCCGGTTCACCAGCCAAATAACCGCCGCAGCTCTAACTCCTGCCCCCCTATTACCCGCTTCCAAATAATAAACATAAAAAAATTAATTTGAAAAAAAGTAACAGAAAAAAAGGAAAAGAAAAACAGAAAAAGCAATCAAAAAAACAAATGAAAAGTCAACAAAAAAACACAAAAATTTATCCCTAAACCTATAAAGAACCGTTTGGTTTTTAGGCTGATGCTGTCATTTCTTCTTCTTCGAGTCACGTTTGGTCTTTAGATTTTTCTTTTTTCAGCCTAAAGCAATCACAAATCTATAACCACAACCCTAGCTCCTACATCAGGACTAACTCCAATAAACCTTCCTCTCTATAAAACCTCATCATTTTACCCAAATATACACAACGAATCTTTCTATCTCGCATAGTACGCTGGATTAAACGCACCAAGCCTTTTGAACCTGTGTGAAAAGTGATAACTATGACCGAGCTCAATAGTGGGGTACGCATAAACCTCAGTCGCTTAAGGGAATAGGGAATAGTTGGGACAGTAAATCCTAGTAGAGCTCTGAGTATATAGCAATCCTTCAAATTCAAAAATTATTCAGTCATTTCGATTTAAAACTACTCAACGCTCCATAGTATATCCCAAATCTAACCGTCCAAAATTAATGAATGAATAAAGAAATATAAAGACTAAAAAAGCATTTGCCCAAATATAAACTCGCATAGAACCGTTTAAGTAGTCTACCTGCTTCAAGACCTGGATCATACCATTGTCTATTACTCTATAGAAGTAAATTTTAAATTTTCAAATAATTTTTTTTGAATATCCCACTTTATTTACAATCTGTAGAGTAGTTGCAATAAGTAAATGGGTAAATATTGGGTGATATCATTAGATTCCTTGCCAGATTGTTAGGATGTGTTTTTGGGATAGATTGGACATTTCTTCAGTTACACTTTCATTTAAGTATCTTCAGAAATTACATTATTAAGTTATACCGAGGGGCGTTTAAAATACTACTAAGAACTTTCTAGAATGTTGGACTTAGATTCTGCCCTATAGCTATATCCCATAAGTTCATATTGATTTCAGAATATTTTTGTAGACCAACAATTTATAGTTAATTGACAACCAATTTACTCAGTCTTAATCCCAATTGTTTAAGCTTGAGCAAAACCAATTATTGGGACAACCTACATAGGCTAAGACAGGCAAAGCCTCTTCTGGGAAACTATAACTAGAGTAGATCTGCTGAATGTATCAACTTAAGTAAGAACAATCTACGAATACTAACAGGTACTGTTGCCCAGAAGACGAAACCTCTACAGTACTACACCTGAGGGCGCTTCAAATAGAAGTCGAAGATCTCTGATTACAACCATTCCACATTCTAGACTTTTTAAAAGGAGTGGGATTGATTGATCAACTGTGAACGTTGAGCAAGAAAGGGGGCCAAATAGATCGTTTGGGTCACAGTGTATACGATACCCTAAATCCATACATCATTTCACTATCTTTGTTTTGCTCACTTTCATCATTAATTCCAAGTTCTTTGGGATCCTGTTAAGTGATTTTAATAAGTCTAACAGTCTAACAGCTCTCCAATATCGTAGATTGCTTGGGTCAATACTACATGATACTTCTTTGAATATGTTTTCCAATGGAACATTCCATTTCTATTATATTTATTGCTAGAATAGAGTATGGATAGAAGAGAAAATCCTTGAAGATTGTAAAATGGGTTTGATACCACCAGTGCACAAAAAGGGGGACAGCACAGAAAGCGATTATAATAAGAATAAAAACAATTTTGAAAGAGACGTGAATCGGATTTCGGGAAAGCGAAAGTACCCAAGATCATAGGTTTGTTTGAAGGAAATTATTTGTGAAATAATGGCAAGATACAAACCAGTACATGTTGTATTTCTAGATATGAGAAAAAATTTCAAGAAAGTCCCACGGACGAAAGTATGGAATAACCTGCAAAATAGAACTGCAGCAATTGATCAGACTCATTAAATGCCTGTACAAAAAAATGAGATATAACGTAATAAGCAGAAACATGAAATCAGAGACGAACAAACACAAGAAGGAGTACGACAAAGAGGACGTTAAAGCCCATTACGATTCATGGATGAGTTAATTAGAAGTGCAGAAAAGAAAACTAAGCCTCTCTTGATTGGATACCAACAACTGGAACGCTTGAGTATATGAGCTTTTGCAGATGATATATTGATCATAGTATAAAACGAGAAGGATCTACAAGGAAATTGGAACAACTAGAACCAGATATTGATAGAAAACGGAATGGAAATAAACAAAAATGAAACCATAATAGTAGTAGTGACAAATGTAGAAGAAAAAATTGAAACTTATCGGACAATTTAGTAGCTCCAATACCTATGAAGATAGGATTTATAAATGAAGAATAAAGGAAAAGGATAAAAAGACAAAACTTATAGTGTATAAAGCAATTTACAGGCCAATTCGCACAAATCGATGGAATGGAATCTTGGGTATTGAAATGGAGAGACAAAAGTGAAAATTGCGGCAGCAAAGATGATATACCTCAGAAGATTGAAAGGAGTAATTGGAAACTCGCATACAAGAGAATATTTAAAAGTTAAACCCATACAAGAATGTATAGAAGGAAAGTAAGTAGGATTGTGGAGTCATCTACAAAGGATGCATAAAACATGCTGGTTAAGAAAATTGCAGAAAAAATGTAAGACCAGCAGCAGTATGGAACACGCTAGGAAAAATCTTGAAAGTTATGGGTCGAAGCGAAACATTTGGCGCAAGACATAGACGACTGGAAACTTTTTATAATTGATTTGGTAAATAGTAAAATTAACACCCCGTAAAGGGTGAAACGGGAACAGATTTTCTAGCTTCAAAGTTATTGTTTGTATTAGAATTTCAACTATATAAACGAAGAGAGAAATTCATAATTTATTTACAGAAAAACCAATATGGGGATTAATGAAATAATAATTCTATTCGAGTCTGGAAATTCTTGTATTTATGGAGCGAGGCAAATTCCATAAAGTTCTTCGCTGAATCAATACACTTTGATTAAGTATCTGGGGAATGGATTACGACTTTTTTTTCTTTGAGATTAATTTGTAGTTAGAGACACAATCATTTTAATTTTAGAAGCGAAACAATTTGATTTGACATTAGAATTGTGTTTGTTAAGACGACAATAAAGAGCCATTTCTAAAAATACTGTACCAGTCAGTCGAGTTTGGGAGAAATTTTGACTAATGGAGATTATTTCGCGCATACGGACACGACGAAACATTTTAGGATAATTTTTTTTTCAGCAATTCATGTATAACAGCAATATTGCTGCTTTTTGATCGGTATAAATCAGTTTCTTCTAGAAGAATTGATCAAAAAATGACAATTAGTGCGTTTTTGAAGGTCTATTTCTTGAAATCAGCTCAACGATAGTTGGGGTTACCATCAAACTAAAAAAATATGCTTGGTATAAAAATTTTTTTTCCAGTAGAAATCCAATAAAATCAATTAATTTGAAGTCACCTGATTGGGGTTGTATTCACTTTATCACGTTGCTATCGATACGTATTGATTTATTTTGATTTTGACGTTTCAACTATTTAATATTTTGAAATGTCACGATTTGATTGTAATACTGACGAGAATATAAATGATATTATAGAATCAATAGAAACAAGTTCGCGAAATGGGTCCGTAGGCCAGTTACAATGGAATTTTAAAATTTGGTAAATGCGTATTAGCCGGGATTCGTTTGATGTTTGAGTTTAAATAATTTTTATAGCAAGCGGTTTATTCACATTGTTTCTTTTGAATAATTTCCAGAAAAGCTTATTTTTTTATTCGTTCTGTTTCTTTTTGTTCTAAATCTACTGAATTCTTTTTGAGATAGGTATATAAGTACAAAATGTAGCGCAGTTAGTTTAGTTTTGAATAAATAGTCATATTGAAAAGAACGAATTAGTGAAAATAATCCCAAAAGTTATTTAAGTGATATTTATAGAGGCCGCTTGACATGATGCAAGGTAACGTGCAATGCATTGCAAGACGCAATATTTCTTGATAAAAAGCTTCTATACTGCTTATATTACGTTTTATTTCCTCGGGAGTTTTTTAAATGTTTCTCCATCTATTCTCAACTATTTTTTTATGTTTTCTTGACTAATTCTTTAGCTAAAATGTCCATCAGACTCCAAAAGTAAGGCAGTTAAGGAAATTACTTACTTTTACTTTTGGAATTTTGATTAGTGGCAAGCATGATGGAATGGTAAAAGACTTGCAAGGAATTGCATGTAATTATGTACTTTTGCAATGATAAAAGGTATCAATTAGATGGAAATCGGACGGCGGAAGAATTGGCGTTGATTGTCAAGGATTGGCCTGGTGAATATGAGAAGAGAAGATGGTACAGACTTTAAAGAAACCATGTAACAAGAAAGCTGTTACGAGGAAAATATAAAACAATTCTCTTTTAAAAATAATGTTTGCCAAATGGCAATTATTCAATATTCAACTATTCCTAAGAATAAAATAATCGTCGCTGGGAATCCGAAAATAATCACTGGTATGATATTTCCATTGGAAGGAATACGAGTCAAAATAGGACAAAATCTTCTGCTGAAGCGATTGGCTGATTACCAAGGAAAAAAATGAATAATCACTCCAATAGATCGACAGTGGTTAGTCCATTGGCCAAAAATGGTGTGCAACAACAAGAGCTTATGAAAATTATGGATCACAACAATGCCAACTTAATAAAACTTGAATGTTGACGGAGCATGCGTGCTGGAAATACATCTTTATCAATTGAAGAAATTAACTGGATCTTCACTTAACTTCTATAATTGTTTTTGTGTTAATTACACCTCTTAATAAATTAGTTTATGCTCTGTATTTTTTCTATAAATGGCAAAAAATTTTATATCCGTCTAACCCTCGAACATTGATAAATGATAAAAATTTTAGAGCAACACAAGCTTGTTGCTTAAAAGTAACAGATCTCATCCTTGCCGTCTCTTTCCGAGTTACAAGCTTCCGAAAATGTTTTCCAACAATTATCAATGTCATTGAGAATAAAATTGCTGATGAGAGAATTAACGATATTATTTAAGTAACTTTGCGTTTTGTAAAGACTATCCGAATGAATTTTACTATGACTAAAAATTATTCACTGACTGGTACTGTATTCATATTTTAAATAAGCTCAAAATGGTTCTCTACGTTAAAATGGATGGAAAGTATTTTTTGATGGGTCTCTTATGTAGGGAATTCAAAAATAAAGTCGTACGTTTGTCTCCAGGATAGTTTAGTTGGTAAAGTTTCTACTGCGTAACCACGAAATCCACAGTACTTTTCCATTACCGAAAATTTCTCACTAATTGTGGGTTTTACTCATTATAATTTTGTACTAGTTTCATTTTGAAACACAGATTCAGTTTCAAAATGCACCTCACGCTTTTTTAATAGTGACATCAATTTTCTTATCAGTAATTTTATCAATTTGCCAAGGATTATTTTTTAAATATCATCAAACGAGGAAGTTTTCGGATACGGTAACGTCTAGTTTGAGGAACGTAAATCAACTCTTATTGGCAAGGGTTATAAAGTTTTCAAACAACCCTCGTACTATAAATAACACGTCCCAATCACTTACACTAATATAAACAAAAGTTATTTGTATGCCAGCAAGCGTTGATCCTAGAAAAACGAGCTGCTTCCTAATAGTAGTAAAATTTTGTTTGCAGATCTGAGACATGGCATGCAAGGAAATATTATTCTTCAGTTAAATGGTTTGGTTATATCCAAGCGATATCGATTTTCGAATGCCTTTGGAGGGTATTAAATACTTATAGCGAATGTATTTTCGAACTTGATAAATAGAGAGACGCTTCCAGATGATAAACTAGAACTATAAATTGCTTATTCATGAGCCAATTTTTTCAAGCATTTGTTATAATAAAGACAAATATCAAATTGAGCTATACAAAGTGTTCCCGGATAGATGAAACGACACTTCTAAGATATAAACCATTCTGTATCACAACTTTTATTTCTTAAGCCCCATTCGAGAATCTAATTATTTCTAGCATAATTTTTGTATAATTATACAGAGGTTGGTATAAGTCAGGCCCCGCTCTCGAAACATCGGTTTAGTCTGGTGTGTGTGTTTGTGTGTGCGGACAGGTGTCGTGGGTTCGTATTTTATTGAGAGTAACGTGATGGGCTTAAGACAGACGAGGATTAATTGAATGGCGCGCAGAGTCTTATGACCTGACATCCTGTGATATCTTTGTATTGGATCTTCAAAAGGACTCCGTTTTTGCAAGATAACAACGCACCGTTCCCGACGTCGGAACTGCAATTGAAAAAAAGCTTAACAAACTTCGTTGGACCTCTCCGTTGAGAAACGTTACCGTAAATGATTTTACAAGATGGACAAGATAATATCGATTTGATTTCAGTTGGTAAGTGATTGTGCATTTTTTGCATTGTGAAATATCGAGCCCTTAACTAATTCTAAACGTAGACTAGGTAGGTGAAGTTCGTGCTTCGCGTTGGATAGCCGTGCAACGATCTTTCTGAAATTGAAGAAGCGTGCTTAAGAATTAGGCAAACGGATTCAGAGAGGAATAAGGAAGAGTCAAAATTTTTAATCGTATAAAGCCCCTGCAGTGAGTCCTGCTGTTTAGTTCGTGTAATTATCTAATAGCTCTCTTTTGAAGTTTAAATATTCGCTTAAATTGAGAATATGATCATAATAGTTAAGGAGGTGGATAAGTTCAGTTCTTTTGGAAGCGCAAAACAGGAGGAGTTGACTTATGCCGACCTCTGAATATACCTGGGAAATTTTCCAATAGCTTACCTTTCTCTGAAGTATATTAGGGAAAATATTATGAAAAAAAGTTATTGGTAGAAGTGCTTATTTTCATGATTTCTGTGCCTAAAGTGAGGTTTTTTTAATAAAAATAGAATATAAGAAACCCAAATACATTATATTTTAAAAGAAAAATCAAAATACTGTTGCAAGATTTTGGATTCAATCATAAAGAAAGAAAAAAAGTGTTGTAACTTCACTTTTCAATACTTGGTATCGATTAACAAGATCCTAGGACAGGAAACTCAAACAAGATCAGTTTTTATGCAAAGTTAGGGAAGTGAATAATTTCAAATCCCCGTAGTATTATAGAAAGGAGGTGTGTTAAATAAGGGTGGCGCTTCATTAGTACCAAAGTAAACCACCAAATGTTATTTACACCCTGGACAACTTTTCACTACACAACACAAATTGTTGAAATTTTCAATAATGAACTGAACTGTACTGAATTTTTCAATTCTACATACCTCAATTTATCTACAATCCCTACACTCAAATAGTACCCTTTGTCTACACCAGCGCATTCTGGAAGGTTCTTGCTTTATTATTCATTTTCTTTTCTGCCATTTGAGATAGTTAATGTGGATTTAGCGATAACGAGTACAAGATTATTGTGAATTCATAGTATTCTAATGTTTGTTTTATTTATTTTTTAAACATTTATTCACAAACACCAAATACACTAAACTATTCATTATTCACTAACAACTATGCACTAATTCACCGATTAGTTTACTATTAACTTTGGATCCTAAAATATCATTTATTTATATTCAATGAATTTCTAGACAATTCAGATTCTAGAATGTGAAGGAGAAAAAATAGGAAATTGTCTATGGAAACAGTCACAACATAATGGAAATAGCCTATAAGAACAATACAAAGAAATGCCGTTTTAGAATATGTAGGCGCATTCGCCAAACAGTAGATTATATTAAATAATACAACAGAACCGGATTCATGGTGTATGTGAGTGAACGACTTCGTAATAGTTATATTTTATAAATAGTTTTCAATTGTCTGTAGTAGCATTTTTTGGGGATAAAAGAGAAATTCGTTACCTAACCTAGCCGTCGATCGTAGAGAACAAACCAAGAAAAAATCTTAAAGATTTATGAAGTAAACGTTATGAACACACTGTATGAAAATTGATATTAATGACTCAAACTAAACATAAAATTAATAATAATTCAAGACCAACTCTGTTTAGTTTTCTATTTATTTCATATTTGCTTGATTTATATCGTATTATTTCAGACCTGAACACAAACATAACAAGATAATGATTCATATAATCCTTGTTAGAACTTTCTCTGTCAGCGACACAACTTCCTATTACAGATATTAATCGATACAATGTTATTATTGTTCTATTTCCCACTCTGTTGCTAAATATAGTCTGGAATTGAGCAATGTCAATGTTGATTGAACATAGTATATCGGGAATTTACACAATGTTCTACATGGAAACTAGTTAATATTTTTTTTGAACGACGCCATCTGAACGTTGTTCGTTCTGTATTCATTTACATACCGAAAGTTGTGTTTTGAGTGTTCCATGTAGTAAAAGTGACAGTTCCGTACTCCAAAACACTTTCAGGACGCTCTGGAGTAGACAACTTCAATGCTGACAGTTGACAGATTCACTTCGATGATTTTGCATAACCTTAAATTCTTAATTTTCTGAAATTATTTGTTTTATCCGAAGTTTTGTCTAAATTAATGAATAAAATCTGGAAAATTTTTACTTCATGGTCTACATTTACGATGATTAAAAGTACTCTCGCAATAAAACAAGATATTCACATCAACACTATCCAAAACTCATCAATTTCCCGAAGAAAATTGCAAGATTGCAAGCAACGAAACACAACTATGATATTTTATAAACTAGGTCGTTATTACGAGCTTTGGGGTGGAGAGGTTCAGCTCGAAAGCCCCCCCGTAGATCCACCACTGTATTATGTTTGAAAAAAATAAAAAACGCATGTGATAGTTGAATTTTTTAATTATAACTCAATAATTATTCATCACTTTTTTTATCATTACCAACATATCAAAACTGTCATCAATAAATTCTACGTCTTATATAATAGTAGATTTATTGATAAAAGGTGTTTTCTTATACATAATTTAGCATTAACGAATCAATTTCAAAGAAAATGTCTCTCTCACTTTCCTTCCATGTTCCACTAACCTTTCAAGTTATTCCCCAAGCGAAATATATTGTTGGGAGCGTTTTAATAATGTTCTATAATTAAAGAAAAGTATCTGAAAATAAACTACGAGTAAATAATTAGTTTCACCAATATAATAAGGTCGTTATTGAACGAGGAGTTAGTTCCAGTTGAATTTCCCCTTTCGACTCGTCTCTTAAAGTTCTTCTTTGACTAACATCGGATCTAAAATCAAAAATAGATTAACGATAAATTAGCAAACCTCCAATAATTGATTAGTCATTTCCAAATGAGTGAAACATTTGTTTAATAGAATTTTAATAAAAATTACACTCGATATCAATCGTATGCTGAAGTGAAAAGTCTTGAATTCATCTTCTATACTGGTCAAAAGTTCACACAATTTTTTTTTTCATTTTGTCAAGTTAAGGTCGAAACGATATAATTTGAACAAGCTAAAGCTTGTAAGCTTTGGTGTTTATGATTGTAGTAAAACCAAGGAACTATCGGTTGATAATCACAGACTAGACAAAAGTAACCATACCATTGCCACAGAGCAATGTGACAAAATATGCACATAATGGGACCTTTAGCGAGAGAGAACGTTCAGGGAGGTCTCGAAAAACTAAAACCAACTGAAGGTGAACGTATTTTATTCATTGGTTTTCGTGATCGACGACTACGGACCCAGAAATAGCTACTCAGATGAACGAAACTAGAAATCTGGCCAGTATTTCTACAGTAATAAAAAGATTGAGAGGAGCTGGACTTTTTGGTGGATTTGGACTGAATTTTTAGAAGTCATAAGTCAAAGTTTGAGGCTTTTGCGTCTAAGAGATGTATAATCCTGACTGTAAAACACCGCGGAGTCGTAGTGATGGTTGGGAGATGTTTTGGAGGAAGAGCGAGTACAGATCTGCGCCTCATAGGCAGAAAATTATTTTCTAGCATGAAAATCATTCCAAGTATCACTTGAAGTTGTGTGAAGAGTATTTGAGAAAATAATAATGAAAGAATGTTCTGAAAGTAGCCATTTGGCCTAAACAGTCGCTCGAGCTTAACTCGACTGAGTTATTGTGGAACTAATTGGACAGGGAAGTCGGACACTGCTTTTTACCTTCCCTTTTATATGCATGTGAACGGGAATGTAAAAATTAATATATTCCATTCACATGTGGAAATTGATTGATGAGATTTGCAGCATGGCAACACTGCAAACACGTGATTGGGATGAGTGATAAATGGATATCCGGTAGTAAGAGTTTCAGCTTTTGTGAAATCCTTTCTAAAAATAATTTTGACCCATCATACTTCCCTTCAGACAGTGGAATAGAAACTGTAGCAGAATTATGGAAAATATTTTGTCATGAGCTCAGGTGTTTTATGGAGAAGGACAAAGTAGATCCGAGATAAAACACTCAGTAGAAGGTAGTAAACTGCAAGAATCGAAAGAAATATTGTCAGAAGTTGAAAATTTATCCACCCAGATTGTTGATTGATGATCAGAATCAAATTACAACACCATTAATAAAATATCAATTTCAATGAATAGTTTTTTGTTGATAAAAACAGTCCTGGGACTCCTTAACCCTTTCAACCTCAAGATTATGGAAACGTTCATAGTCTTAATACGATATTTATGACTTAGTTGAAAGTTTTTCAAAAAGATATTTGAATTTCTTAGGTTCTAGGCTTAAAATGAATGACGAGGGTTATATGACCCTATAGGGGTTTATGGTGAGACATATGGTTCCACTGGGGTTGAATGTCACTACAGTAAAAATTCCAATTTTGTACCGACAATAAAAACATTTAATTAAGTGTGGAATGGCGTCTTTGCATAATGCAATGTTGCACATTGTGCACAAAGTCTTCGTTCTGGTTTCTTTTTCCTTTTCTGCTGCACCTGTTTTAGCGCTGTACTGGCAGATGGTCTTCAGCATAGAGCATAAATCGCGATATACTTGAGGGTCGACCAGCTATTCGTTCGGCCAAAGGAAACATAAAGTCAAGAATTGAAATTTTTATCTTTTGCTTTATTTCCACAAAAACGATCTACGCAATCACAACTGTAGTCATCAAAAGTCGATAAAAAACTATCTTTCACCACTTGGTGGATTTGCGGTTTATGTCATACAACATCACCATCTGGTCGGAGCGATCTACCCCATCCATGATCTCATTATAACTGGGAATGGCCATCGGACAATTAGCCTCATATTTTTGCTCTTTCTCTCGATTACGGTAATATTATCTTTATGACAATTTGAAAGATCCAACACCTAAGTTTTGACAACAGTGTCAAACAACGATTTCGGCATATCCCTTTCCTAATGGCATCAATTCCCAATGATTGATTTTGAGACCAATTGTGTGCCAAGGTAACACGTGACCAGAAACGAAAAGGGAACGACTTCCTTTCTCCCAACATTGAACTTTTGTAACCTAGTATTAGTATGTTGGGTTATGGTCAGCAATGGCTATATTCTTTTGAACCATGGTTGACTCCTGCAGGGATCACAGGGGTTTGGATATGTGGTGCCATCACGCGAAGGGGTTCTCGATAGAGATATTGTACTAGGAACGTTAAAAGCTTTCACGTAAGTCAAAGGACCTGCCGAAGATGCTGAACTTTGAATGTCAGAGCACTACAATACTGGGGTGATGGAGCATCCGTATCTGAGCAGTCCATGCGATAAGAATCCAAAGATTCGTTATAATCTTACGTCCGGTATTCCGAACCACTTTCCGGGGAAAAATTATTGTCATCCTCACTCTTTTCCATTATTTTCTCTATCATTTCCTGCAACCTTTGGGGTGGAATAACTTTTCAAGACATCCTCCTACCTAAAAGATGAGGACCAGTGAGACAGTATGTCTCAAGCTTGAATACCACTTGTCCTGATATAATCTAGCAATTAGCGGGAGAAGTATTAATGGTGGGAAAATTTAGTATAAAACAGGTCATTAGGTTTTAGTCTACCCAGTCTCTGAAGATGATAACTTGATTATCGAAACGTGCGTTAAACAGTGTAATTGTGAGTGTTGGTGTTGTGTAGTATTCAGTATGAATGTCCCCAAAGGTTTCAGAAATTCCAACTTAGTCTCCCTATGGTGTTGAAAGGGTTAAATTAATAAGTTAATTACTTATAAATTGAAAAATCATCAGGTAAACCATCATGTAGAAAACATTCAATTGATCCAGCAGCTTTAGCACTACTATGAGTAGTATTTTGATATGAAGTTAATCTATTTGAAGAAAATTAATTGGGAAAATCAATCTCATAATTTGATTTCCACTCATAGTTTTCTACTAGTTTTAAAAACCCGATTTAACTGTATAACTCCAGTTAAAATCAGATTAAATTTTAATTTCGCCATAGAAAATCGTCACACGACCGCTTGGAATTCAAGTTTAATAATTCTCCTAGGAGCTGAAGTACCTCTTATACTGAAAGCCGACAACCGTATCCTGAAGTAAAGTGTTTTAGAGATGAGATACATGGAAAAATATTGTGTTTCGAAATGTAATAACTGTACATCCATCAAGATAACATCGTTTTGTTTCTGCTTTAGGCCTTCGCAACAAAAAATTAGGTTGTTTTGAAGAAAAGAAGAAAAATAAATCCTTCAAATAAATTGAGTAATCCGTGGATTTGTTGAATGAATTGCAAGTGGCTTCGGAATCGGATTAAATAAATGTATAAAATTGATATTACTGTAAGAACGGTTTAATTGATTGTTATGTATGAGTTTTATTCACTATAAAGTGCTAGGTTATTATATTAAAAGTATTTTTGTATCTGCCTCAGTTTATTCCTCCTCCATCCACCAGCGGTATTCCGTTTACAGTATGAAGATGGTTTCTTAGATGATCTTTTTTAGTTAAAAAGTTAGTCACCAGTTAATAGAGCTGTTGATTGGTTGATTGCCTCATCTATTTGTGAGTTATCTTGTCTCTTACTAGGTGTTTCCATCTGCATAGTTTGGTTTAGAAACAGACTTCTCAGAGAGCTATAATTTTAGCTACATCAAGAATGATTTCTGGATCCATTGATGTGTGTCTTTTCGATTGATAACCGCTCGTCCAAATTCAATCTCAGTGACATTTTTGGTTTTGACATCCATAGCATAATCCCCAAGCGAGGTGTCCATCGCAGAAGCGTACATCGTTGCGAGCTTACAGTGCCCCGTCTACTGTTTTCCAGTGAGAATTTTCACGCTCTTGATACATGTTTCTATTCATTGTATCGAATTGATCTCTTCTGTTTAAAGTTTTCTCCATTTTCCATTGCCGCTCGCGCGCTCAACAATTTTTTTTTCTTGAAGTACTCTTCAAAAATCACTTACGTGCCAAAAACATTTGGCTGAATATTTGTGCAAAAGTGTGGGTAGTATTGAGTAAATAGTTCAGGAATGGCTCTGCAAAATATGGATAAGTACCAAGAATTCTGGATTTTGAAAAGAAATTCACAAGCTGGGAAGTTTGAGCGCGTCTCCTGCAGCGGTATAAAAAGGAAGAAGAGAATTTACTTTACCAAATATTCATCATAGAAGAGATTTGATCCGACCACTATACTTCGAAGAGTAAATGCGCGTTTATGAAGTGAAGGAAGATGAAGAAAGACGAACGCACGACAGTTAAAGCGACATTGTCAGCGAGGAAGGTGTTTTGTACTCCGCTTTAGGACATAATAACCTTCTAAACATCCTAAGAAACACGGTGAAACCTGTCTATATATCAAAACGAGGTGATATTCCAATCCGTAGTGCGATATTGCTACAAGACAACGCAAGACAGCTTACGATGGAAACGTTGAACGAATTGGAACGCTCTTCTTATGGTCCTGATTTGTCATAATGTGACTATTATTTGTTTGGTCCATTAGAAAGAGGCACTGAGTGATTCGAAAGCAATGTGGGGGTAGAGTTCTTCGTGCGCGCTACAAGTCCAGAGATTTTTACGAAAAAAGCCATCCAAAAGCTCCCGAAGAGGTAATTTAATGTGTAGAGAAACTGTACAAATTTTCAGTTCTGTAACTTGATAATAAAAGTTTTTTTAGCAAAATTTATCCAGGATTCTAAACATAACTTCCTACTTTGTGTGACCAAATGTAAAATATAATACGTAATTTATTGTTATAATTCCTGTGGCTTTTTTTACAAAATCTGAACGTTTATTTAAGAAAAACATGTACAATAATATTGTTCAAAGCATTGCCTATCTGAAACTATGACCTTTTCCCATCTTTCTGGAAATTTGTGGATCCTATTCCAAAAGAACTGCGCCAGCTTGGCAGCCAAGAATGAATCAAGCCCATTTTTGATATCTTGCTCTGATGTGAACCGTATTCCTGTGAGGGCGATCTGCATCGACTGGAACAAATGGTATTCAGAAGGAGTAAGGTCTGGGCTATGAGGCGGAGGAGGTAAAACTTCCCATCTACTGTTTTCCAAATAGCTCTTAACCGGAATATCAACGTGTGGCCGAGCATTGTCATGACGGAAAATTATTGCCTTGTGTCTGGTCGCATATTCCAGGCGTTTTTCGGCTACTGCTCTCTTCAAACGGGATAATTGCGTTCGGTAGCGATCTCCATTTATGGTTTCACCCGGATTTCTACCCAAAGATTCTGCGAGTTCTTCTTGTGTTCGGCAACAATCTTCATCGAGTAATGTTTTCAGTTCTTCATCTTCAAACTTTTTTGGCTGCCCAAGACGTTCATAGTCTTCCAAGTCAAAATCACCACTTTTAAATCATGCAAACCACTTTTGGTACGTTCGCTCAGCTAGAGAATGTTCACCATAAACTTCTATCAAAATACGATGACTTTCGGCAGCATTTTTCTTCATATTATAGTAATGAAGAAGAACTCCCCGCAAAAACACTTTTTCAGGAACAAAATTCGACAAATTTGAGTGAAAAAAAAATTATCAAATCGCACAAATTAAGTTATAGACCATTTAAATTATTGGCAGTTTTTGTTGAGTTCCTCCACTTGAAATCAAATTAACATGATTCATAATCTTCGATCCACATCATCAACCCCAGTTAAATATTGATAGAATCATAATGAAACGCTTCAATTATTAAATGTCAATTTCCATTTGAGGTGATTAAACCTTCGACCTTGAAGACGATAACTGGTTATCGAAACACTGTAATTTTATGGAATGATGTAGTGGTAGTAGTTAATCAATGTGTTCAGAACAAATATCATCTACAGTATTAGATTTTAGAACACATCTTTGTGTTAGCAAAGCTAGTTCCGAATGTTTCAAAACCAGCTTTTACAATTATAAATGGATTAGCTAAAGAAATATTCTAAGGGAAGTATGAAGGGATTCCATAAAGCGCACCGCCCAATACTATCGAATGAATCATTTACCAACGTGTAGTATATTCCGCGAATTTTGGAAAAATGGTATAAAAGCCACTTACGTCGTTAATTTGATTCCTATTTTCAGGGCAATCGTGCAGTGCAGTTGCGATAATTAAAAATTGGTTTAACGAGTTTCAACGTGGCCACTAATCGGTTTTTAATAAGACACGTCTAGGTGCCTCAAGAACTACTACCTTAGAGGATAACGTGACAAACATCCACGATTTCGTATTGGCAAAGAGGCGACTGTAGGTGCATAAGTCAACTGAGACAGAAGGTATTTCAAGAGATCGTGTGGCTAATATTCTGCATTAAACTTTCAGCTTGAGTAAGCTGTCAATGCAATTGGTATCGCGTTAGCTTACTCCGGACAACGAGAGCAATTTAGAGAAGTCTTTGACGTTGTTTAACCGCAACCAGAAGGGTTTGTTACGATATTTTCTGATATAGTTCTACTGGTACATACTAGGCATAATGAACATGTGTTAAAGAACGCGAAACATAGATTGTACATCGACTACTAGGAGAAGGAAAAAACGGCGTAGAGCTCTACTATTCCTAATTATTGAGCAGATTGGACGTCTATTTGAGTGATAAACGAACCTATTAGGTGAAGAAAAAAGTACTTTTCTACCACCAGCACTTTGTCCTCGCCTTCGCCAATGCCAAAGTGGTCGAATTGAGCAACGATTCTCCAGGTTTGACTCCGTATGACTATTTCTAGTTTCTAAGTCTAAGAGAACTAACTCGCTGTCAAGAAATTTGATTTGAATGAAGAATTAATCATCACTATGAAGACATATTTGGTCAAAGGCAAAGAGGGAGCATATAGACTTGCCAGAGAAGGAGCAACGACTCCATATTTTGGACCAGAGCCCTTCTGTGACCTCATGAGATATCGTATCAATAATGAACTGATCGGAAGGCTAAGGAATCAGATTAAGTTTTATTTTAGAAACGTTCCAGGTCTAAGATAATCTAAAATATTAAAACCACATCAGCTAAGATGACAGGGAGCTGGGGATCGGTTATTTAACAGGTCACTGCCTCGTCAAATACCTCCTTAAGACGATAGGCATGACAGAGGACGACAACTGCAATTTCTGCGAGCAAGTCTATTCGGAAGAGTAGTACTTACACTTTAGAAAATAGGACATAATGACCCAAGAAAAATAGCTTCAATTGGGAGGAGTATTTTGGAAGCAAAAGATTAAGATGTCTTGTACAAAATATCTTCTAGATATAGAAGTATAGTGAGTGGTAAGTCAAAACGATAAAAAAATTAAAATCATTATGAAAATTTAAAAAATGTTGTAGGACTAGCGCCTGCTTCTGATAAACTGTTAGTACCTGGCGGAAGGTTGAAATATTATTTTTTATTAAAACATTGCTAATATTACAAACATATTGTATACGTACGGGTTCAAAATGACTACGGCAACTCCATTATCGGGTCTTTTAAAAGCCGCTACTTGTATTACAAGATCATTTTGACTGGAACTAATCCGTATAGAATCTCTTGGAATGAATTTAGAAAAATGTCCGAGAATATAATACATCGGTTGTTTATAAAATTCTTGTGCCGTACAATTCACAATAATAGGCGAATCGACGAAATTTCTTATGTAACTAGGTCCCCCATTTGTGTCTAAAACCATATTCCAATCCACCCATCCCGTCACCCATCGGTTGAGTACCTATGGATATAGATATATTCAATTTTTTTCATCATATTTCTCGATTCGATTATCCTATATTTTTTTTATGTAGCGTTATTATATTTAATAAAGTAACAAAAAAGATGAAAGAGAAGAGAAAATATGTACAAATGTTTCAAACGAGAATGTATCATGCAGACCGTAACCCCACGTTCTTTGATGAATTGAAAGATATGTAATGAAAATGTGTACCGAGCCGTAATTTATTCACCCTTTAGTACAAGTGTATCAAAAAGCCATAAATGATAATGGGAAAGTGAAATATGCCGATAACATCGTCCTTCTAGACGAATACTCAGTTTATAGGCAGTTTTTAAACGAAATTGCGTTGAAAGTTAATGGAATCGATCTACATCAGTGTTTCCCAACTTTTTAGTATTTAGAGTCCATTGTTTTTGGCGCTACTTCAATTTTCTTTCAATATACAAGGTGTTATCAATCAAAGTGATGCCATCTGTATGTGAATATTTTCGAGATGGTTCTTATCTGAACATGCACAACAATCAATGAAGAATGAATATACTTTAGTGGAGATTTCTGCCTCTTAAGACAGGTGCGTTTGGGCAATAAACCCAGCACCTCAAGGTGGAGGGTTGAAAATGCTCCACACCAGAAGATAAAACAGCCTGCGAGCTATCTTTAGAATCCTCCACCTAAATGAGAACATTCTACTTGCACCCTTTACAATCCAGGTCATTTAATCGACCAGCTGGAAGCAGCCCTGGACGCGAAGTAATCTCTTGGAAATCATTAAAATAGTTTCATACTTTCTCTGAGGTTAGATGTCTTCCAGCAAGGTTTTCTTCTTATTTTTAAACTCGCCAAAGACTCTACAAAGCCTGAATCTCATTGCCTCATATCGCTCATTAGCGATTTTTGGATGTTTGGTCAAGGATAGAATCGCGCAAGCCACAACATCATCACCATTCTTCACACTTTTAGCCTGATCAAAAATACAGCTTTAGCTATACCCGTCCTTAGACATATCCGCAGCTCAATACACTCCAATAACTGTTTAGTGCGTCGATAGCAAGCGGACGCACACAGGGTGAGCAAAAATAGCCCACGGAGAGAAAAATGTTTCCTATATCAGGGCTTGTTTTCCCCAAGGAAATTTTATGAATAGTTTGAATTTTTCATTCACGGTTAATTTTTTTTTGAGGTAAAACAACTTATATAACTCTGTTTCTTTGATATTGCAATTGATTTTATAATGAGGCAAGCATTGAGTGAAAGCATGTTGTTGAAAGATTCCAAAATGTATTTGTGGAATCAAAATCTTCGCGATGTGTCTGTATAATCCACAAAGACCTGAAAACAACTACCTTTAATTAACAATATTCATTGTAAGCACTGGATGCTTCTATTTTATTACGAGACCAGATGCTATCAAGAGGAAAATTTTTACAACGTGTTTATGAGTTGAAAAAGGAAATTGCCACTTTTCTAGAACAGGACATCCGCCCGGAAGACTAAAAGTTTCGAGATGCTTTATTTGCGATGAAATTGAGTTACTTCCTTGGAGGAATTTAATACCCCAAATCCACAAAAACTAGAAACGTATGCGAATTAGTATGCTGGAATATACATGGAGAAAATCAGTATGTGAAAGATGTTTTTGTAACAAATTGATTCAGCCATTTTCGTACAGAATATTTTCCCACTGAGGATAAATTAGTACAAAGTTGAGATTTTAAATCTTAGATTGTGAATGGTAGCACTTAAATTATTACGGAAAATTCTAGAAGCACATATGGGGTTTATTCAGAAAGAAGCTTTTTTCTAGACTTCAATTTGACTGGTCATCATATCTGAAGTAGGTTGGTAAACTCCAAATTTTGGCACTGACTTATGTTTGGTTGCTTAAAACATTTTATCTTCAATGGTTAACTTTGTGAATGAATTTCTTGGTAATCATTAAATATAATTTGGCTTTTGATTCGTTTTAAATGGAGAAGATTAGTGGAAGAAATGTCAATACCTCCGTGCAAATATAAAAACAAATTGTTCATCTTGTTTACATCGTCTACTCTGCATTGTGTATTTGTTTTAAAGTGAATTCGCTTTCACACAATTCTCTGAAGTACTTAAATACCTCAACACACCTAAAATAATTGTATTTTCAATTATTCATATTCTATTTCAATTATAAAAGTTTATCGCACCTAATATAACTAATTGGAAAAAACCTCTAATTTCCTTATTAAAATTATTATTTTTTCCACGAATACATACTATTGAGGTTTAATATTGAGCATTTCAAACTTGTTGCTTGATATAAATAATATATTTAGGATTAATTTACACTTTGAAAGGAAAGAATTCTCAAAATTTATAATTATATGGTGTTGTTTATTTTCTAAAACAACAATCTAGCTTAATGTTACCTGTATAATATTTTTAGCATAAGCTTCAGCATTCTTCCACGAACCAAGCTTAACTAGATTATTGTCGGCTCCTAAAACATAATAAAGTGTCATTACGACATGAAATGGTGGTTACCGAAACTGAAACTCTTTTACCCAAATATTTCGTAGAACAGAAATAAACCTACTCCTCTTTCTTCGACATCTGTTTCTAGTAATCATACTCTTCCTTCAGGTGCTTAAAGTCCACAGCTTCTTCTTCTAAAGCTACTTGCTTTACTAGTTGCTCTATCTCCTGCTAGACAGCGGAGTTTTTTAAAAACCCCAACCGGCAACGAGTTTGTTTCTTCCCAGGCTTCTCTGATGAGAACATGGTGCTCACCAAGGTCTCTGGATGAAGCTTTTGCTTTAACCCATTTAACCCAAGTACGCTCAAAAAATACATGGTCAGTATTTTCGTTTACACGCGCAAAACAGACACTCGGAAGACGTGTCGTGCTTAAAATGATACAGGTATTCCCGTATCATCCTGGATATCATCTGAGTCAAGTAATAATTGACACTTCTCCATGTTGACGGTTCATCCAGTTGTCCATTTGTTGAATAAGACGGTAAGTCCATCGGCCATTTTCTGAGGAGTTTCACTGTTCTTGCCATAGACGTAGGTTGTTTTTCAGTTCTACATTCGTGAGCTCTGCTTGAGTTAATTTGATAGAACCTTTTTGCCGGTAGAGGGCACTTTTCATTTCAGCAAGTAAGCATTCCGGCTATAACGCTCATTACGTCTTGAGACCGTGCAATGTATGTTGTGATTAGATTGTCTTGTACACTAGACCCAAAAGATCTATCATGACTTCTTTTTTTGCTGCGGCATTCAGAATATCAAAGGCGTAAGAATTCTATTTCATATACCAGATATAATACTCTACCTCTTACCATTCGAGAGAATGTAGATAGACATTTTGTCCTCTCCGTAACAGAATCTGCTGAGTCTATTATCTTCACGTGTCCATTGAGACAGAATTGCCTCAACATGACTTCTGTTGGTAGATTGTTCTTACCAAGATTGATACATTTAATTGATCTTCTCTGGTTATGGTTTCCCAGGAGTATCTTTGCCTATTCCTGTATATTGCTCCAGTAACTGTTTTTTTTCCTAATTAATTTCCTTTATAGAATTTTACCCTATCCTGTGAAGGGTGTTTCTATCTCTACTTCACCGAATAAGTCAGCAGTTTCATTTCCCTTCACTCCAGTTTCTCTTAGAACTCATTGGAGGGTGAAATTATTCTTTATAACTTCCCCAGGTATACCCAAAGCAGTTTGGGAATACCTGGAGCTTAGACTTCTACGTTTGGACAAGATGATGATCTCATGTTTGCGACAATTCCTGCATTTATCTCATTTGCTTCTAAAGCTTATTTTTGTGAAAAATGTTTACTCAAAGAAAATTTTTTTTCGGCATTTCATCTTTAATATACCCCAGATTTGATTACGTAGATTTGCTTGTTTGATATGGTATTGACAAAGATGGAGTAGTTGATTGATGAGAGGTTGATTGATCAGAAAGAGCTGGGATGCATGGTGCTTCTCCTACTTTAGGTATGAAGGGTACTTTAGATCCCTTCTAGAGCTGTAGTAAAATTGCAACTGGTGCAAGATTTAATATTGCTCTTTTTGATGAAGGGCTGGGAATATTCCATTTACTACTGTCGACTTGGAATTCTAAATATAAAAGTTCGCTTATCAATAATATTTGAAAATGGAGAGGCTAAAAAGAGCTATAGTTCTTCCAATATCAATTGCAAATTATAAAAAACCTTGCCGACAATTTTGTTTGATCTACCATAGGCGTAGATACCTCATTTTATAAATTTATTATTTTTATAAATACTTTTAATAATGTGTATCTGAATATTAGATTATAAAACGCAAATAGACGAGTGAAATTTTACCTGCCTGTGAGGGAGTTTAGTTTAAACAGGGTACCAGACATGAACTGAACCCTTTTTGTACCCCATCCGTCTACTAGAACCTCAGTAGTATTTTATCTGATGCAAATAATTATCAGATTGCTGATTATTTTTCTTTTTAAAATTTCGAATATGTTTAAAATAACTTGCTGTGAGTGTATATCTAAATATTTATTATTAAATTCATACTTTATTCTCACTATACTATGCAAATTCATTATCTTTACTCGCCTATGGTCTAAAGAACGCTATATTTCTATTTATTTAAAGAAATTTATGAAATAAATCTCACCAGGCCACGCCACTGCTTATCGCAAGCTGTCTGTCAGGAATATTTCAAAGAAATTGTGTACATACACCTTCCGACAGCTTCGTCCAATAGAAATGCATTTACGTTTACGATTCGATGTTTTAATTGGTAAACAGTGGAGATGATGAGTCCACGTGGACTGACGGTTTGCTGGATGCTTACCGAATTTTATACGGGGAGTAAACATTATTTTTCATTTCTTAATTTGGTATGAGTGTCGTATGTATTAATGAAAAATTGATTGTCTTCTGCAATTGATATTGGAAAAACTATAGTGGTATCATTGTTGACTGTATGAAGTACAATTTGTGGTTGCCCTGTTTAACAGTATGAATATCCTCAACTGTTTTGCATTTCAAATTATTGGTTCGACAAAAAAAATTAGTAACAACAATTCAATTACCATTACAGGCTTCTGTATATAATAAGAACTTATTCGGATATTTATGATGAGTATCGTCCAAAATATAAGAATTATTTTCATTGTCGAAATACCAATGTATAGCAACGCCATCTATAAACCCTTCGTTCTGCGTATTTGAGAATATCTGAAACGAGCAATTATAAATTAACCGGAAAATAGATGTGACAAAAGGAATCAGACAAGGAGATAGCAAGAGCCAATCTTGTTTGACATCATAATTGATTGGGAGACAAAGAAATAGAAATATCATATAATGCTTACGTTGCAATCATCATATACCAACACAAATACAATTACGGAAGTTTTTTTAAGGCGAAGCACGCCAAAAGATTTACAATAATACTAGCGAATATAATGATGCTGATTATTGAAGTTTTGTGCTGAAGTATTCATTGAAATGCTGAGAATCAGATGTAAATTGGTACTTGAAACGTTTGAGTATCTAACTAAATAACAAGTAATAAGAATTTAAAGAGGGCAGGAAGCATAATTGCGAAATTTAGTAGAACTGAAGATCAGAATTATAGTGAGAAACGTAGAGTAGAAGATCAAGAGCTGACAACGAAAGAAGGAGAAGCAACCTACAATCAAACCAGATAAATGTGTCCAGAACAATCTCATGAGACAGGAATAAGCTTCAACATCACTGAGGAAGTGGAGAAATACCTGATGCCTATAAGAAGAGAAAGCAGGAATATATCAAGTTGACAGGAAAAGTTTAACCACCAACAGTAAAGTAGAGTAAAAGATCAAGAATTGACAACGGAAGAACGAGCAAAATCGTTCGACCAAACCAACTGAGATAAATGTAGTTAGAAAAATATTTTGGTACAGTTTATGATATAAAAAAGGATGAATGTGGGAAAAAAGCAGACCTATACGAGGATGTATTGATATCTAGTTAGCTTAGACCAGTATAAACAAAATATTGCGTTACCATAGCAACGAACAATAACTTATTAGAAGTGTCAGTGTGAAGTTTGACGTCAAACAAGTAAACCAGAGTTAAGCAATTAAAGTACCCGTATTTAAAAGGGTTAAGAGGTAAGCAAATTTACGAAGATATGCTTAATACCCTTGGTGATCAATGTCCTTCGTATGCGACCGTGAAAAATTGAACTGCAAGCTTCAAAACAGGTAAATTCTCCATGGAAGATGATGACCGATGGGGAAGGTCAGTTTCTGTGTCAGTCCCCGAATATATCGATGCAGTTCTTGACATTATTTTGTCAGACCGTCGAATTGGGCTGAAACGGATATTTGAAGCACTGAATATTTCATACGATCGCGTTCATCATATAGTTCACGTCAATTTGGACATGAGAAAAATTGCTGCAAAATGGATCCCCAAATGTTTTAATGTTGACCAAAATCGTGAAAGGGTAGAAGAATCGTTTCCGATCTGTGCTCGATTTGAAGATGATATAGACTTCTTAAGCCGAATTGTTACTATGAATGAGACTTGGGTATATTTCTACGATCCAGAAACAAAGCAGCAATCGATGGAATGGCGACACTCTGATTCTTCAAGACCTAAGAAGTTTCGTGTTCAAAAATCTGCTGGTAAAGCTCTTGTTTCAGTTTTTTAGGATTGCCTTGAAGTAATCATTATTGATTTTTTGGATAAGGGTAGAACAATAACTGGAGATTACTATTCGACATTACTGATCACTCTACGTGAAAAAATTAAAGAGAAAAGACGCGGAAAGCTATCCAAAGGTGTTTTGTTTTTGCAGGACAACGCCTCTGCACACTAATCTTTGAATTACTAGAACACCCCCCTTATTCACGAGATGGTTTCCTCAACTGAGAAAAGTTTAAAAGGTCGTAAATTTTCTTCCAACGAGGAGGTAATAAAAGCTGTGGAGATCTGGTTTGCAGAGCAAGAAGAAACATTTTTTTTAAAGGTCTAGAGATGTTGCAGGTTTGCTGTAATAAATTTATCCAATAAAGAGGAGAATATGTTGAGTAATAAAATATTTTGTTTGGTTCTATAGTAGGCTAAGAATTTTTCAATATATCCTCATAAATACCTAAAGAGACATAAAAAGTTAGCAAGCAAAATCATGTTGGGAAAGCTTCTGATAAATTGAATATCAGAAGAAAAGTAACAAACGTGGGGACAACAATGGAAGAAGATTTCCCAAAAACAACAAAATATTAATAAAAAGATTAACTTTACATAACCTTTGAAAAAATATGAGAAATTGGTGAAAACAGAAAAAGATTGTGAGGAAAGAATTAAAGTTATTAAAGAGAAACCTCTAAAAAAATAGCGATTTTTGGGACAAGAAAGTGAAGAGGGGTAGTAATTCGCTCAAACTTGTGAAGAATTTTAGCAATTTTTGGCTGAAAGTTCTCTTGCTCTATCTCCTCTAATTTTGAGTATGCTACGTGTCAACAATTAGCTCTAACAACACAGAGTGTTTGCACTACTACATTTTCCAAGGATAATTAATACAATAAGAAAATATTATTGAACGTACCGTATCTAAAGAATGAGCCAACGTTGGTCTGTTATCATCAATAGTCAAGATTTTTATTTGATGATGTTGAGACTTTCGTAATTTTGGTCCAAAATATTTACTGATCCAATGACCCTGGAAAAATGACATTGCGTAACATATTTCGAAAATATAAACAGTATGGTTTTTTTATATATATTATCAATTTTATGATTAAAGTGTTTTCTTATGATTCATATTAATTATTTTTTTCCGTTTTTTCTTCAATATCTCATTATTATAACGGTTTTAGGAAAAGTTACTTCAATCTAAAATTGAAATGTATTCTTTAAACTTAATTTTTTTAATCTTAATGTTGGTTCTTAACATTTTACTATAAAGTGGAGTTATGTAAGACATATTTGATTAGGAAGATCGTCCTATTCTTTGTGAAAAGCTTATTATCATCAAGATCTAATGTGTCATTAATAAATAGACCCCCTTTTGATTGAATTTCATTCATTTTTTCCATTGAGATTTCCGTCAAAAAAGACAAATGATGTGATTCCCTAGAATACCAACTCTCAAATTTAAATATTGAGATATTTCTTTCTCTCTCATCCCATTAACTTCGAATAACCACAGTTACTAGGATGGTCCCAGAAGTACCTGGTTTTGCTTAAAAAAATACCACTGTATTGGAAAGTACACAATCTATTAGCAATATTGGCGTCGGTTTTTTGGAATAATTTCCATAGACTATCTTGAGAAGGAAAAACTATCAGCAGTGAGTGTTACTTGAGTTTATTGCAACGTTTAAGCGAAGAAATCAACCAAAAACCGCCGTAAGAAAGTGTTGTTTCATCAAGACAATGCACCAGCTCACAAATCCGTTATTGCACTGACCAAAATTAATGAATTTAAGTTGGAATTGCTACCTCATGCACCTTATTCGCCAGAGTTAGCACCCTTGGATTATTTTCTGTTCACAGATTTGAAAAAAATGGCTCGGCGGTTAAAGATTTTTTAATAATGAACGGGTGATGTTGGCAGTTAATGGGTATTAAGCTAAAAGGAGATTAGAATGAAAAATAAATATATTTTTTGTTGGGCCAGGTACTTCTAGAACCATCCTTATGTTTATCAACTTTATCGTTTGAGATGAAGAAATCACGTGAGAAAAGCACTGTAGGTAGTTTCATTTTTGGGTATGAGCTTCTAGTGAAATTTGACATTGTTTTTATAGATATCGAAAAATTGAAAAAAGTTTTGGTTTCTAAATATGTGAATAAAAAAAATTACCATTTCCTCTGGAGTCCAAACAATACCTGGAATTTTTAGATGAGCCATGCTATAAAATATTTCGTTACCAGTGGTGATACCCCAGAAAGTGATATTATTCGAAAAATAATTATCTAAGAATTTGATGAAATAATTAGCCCATGGCTTGTACATCTTTTTCTTCAAATACCCCATACTACCAGGGTAGCTTCCACTCTCTTTCATCCATTTGGGAGAAGTCCAAGCAGAAGCGAAAAGCAGGAGATTCTTCTGCAGTTTTTTCGCTTGTTTTATCAAAGGAATCTATAAAATAAGCAAACTAAACAATATAAGTGAAATTCATAATTCTATTTTATAAATTTTGATGCAATTACGAATCATATAGTTAATAGTTGCTACATATTTTTGAGGTGTAAAAACTAAATAAAAATTTATTTGTCTCTTTTATTTCTTATTTCTTAGACCTTTTGATATGTTTATGTTTCTAAATCTTCTTGATTTTATTTCTCTTCTGTATCAAAATAGATAAAATTGACTTTTCGACTTTTCTTTAAGTCTTTATGAAAATATTTTATCTATCTTTCGAAAATTATTTGAAAAAACTAATTTTGTAACAACAGAAGATACCTAAAATCAAGAAGATTTAGAAGCACAAAAATAAATTTACTTGTATTGATAACACAGATTTCTATTTTATTTCAAATTAATGAGATCTCTATTTATTAATATAATTACAAAAATTGTTACAGGGAGAGAAGGGAGATGAAATGCTTTGTTGACAAAAAATCCTTCACAATTTGTAGACAAAAGATTGTCAAAAACTAAGAAACAAATACACAAATAACTGAATGTCAAATAATATATTAATAAAGACCGAAGTAGATTGGTTCGTCAAAATTTTTTATAAAATAGACCTAAAATCTAGATCAAAATATCTAAAAGAGAACTGCGATGAGAAATGTTGAAAAAAATTTTTTTATTTTGAGAAAATAGGATAAGATATTTTTCAACACTTAAAAAAGTGATTTGATAACGGTAATGTACTGCTGATGTACAATCTAGTCGTTTAGTACAATGTGGGGTTATTTTTCAAAACAGTACAATCCCAAAATATGGAAAAACACGATTCATTTCGGCTATAAGATAATTTTATAATGTTTTAAAGAAAGACATATACAGAAAATATTTATTTATTGTTTATGCTCCTCAATAAAATGTTTTTTTTTTGTTGAAGATGCTTTTGGTTGTTTTTTGCTATGGTCAGCTGAAAGAAGATCTCTCTTTAATGTTCAACAGTAATCGGCCACCGTTTAGGTTTCCCAGCTCCCTTGTTATCTTTTGTACCATCTTTTAAATATACTAAATCCTTCACATCCTTCTAAATCTTCTGGATTTTAGGTCTCTTCTGTTTCAAACTTAGAGTTTTTTTAATAATTTTTGAAAGATAGATAAAATTGACGTTTCGACTTTTTGAATTTATGTTTTTTTTTAAATTTCATGGTTCGTTAATGCAGTTCTATTTTTTTTATCGTGTTGATGACCTCTATCTTTCGAAAACTATTAAAAAAACTAAGTTTAAAACAGAAGAGACCTAAAATCAAGAAGGTTTTAAAACATAAACATATCTAGTAAATTATACAAACCCCAAGTGATTTAAAATAGTTGGGGAAATGCTGAAAAAATTCAAGATCTTCGGTTTTTATATAAGCATAAAAATCCACTTTTTTCATTCCCATTTCGACTATTTTCCGAAAAATTTTGGTGACATGAGCAAAAAGCAACGTGGAAGATTTTGTGTATTTAAAAGATGGTTCAAAATATAACAAGAGAGCTGGAAAACCTAAGCGGTGGCCGATTACTGTTAAACATTGAAGAGAGATCTTCATTCAGCTGACCATATACCAGAAGAGACCTAATATCAAGAAAATTTAGAAACATAAACATGTCAAAAGGTCTAAGAAATAAGAAATTGAAGAAATTTACTAGGTATTTACATAAAACTTCTTTGAAACTCTTCATACATCTTCCTTATCTTCCATTTCGTTTGCAAATTCTGTATTTTCTATCAATTTGGGGCTCTACAAATATTTCCTCTTCCAATTTTGCCTTTGATAGGATGGAAGAAGATTTTTATTTAAGATTTAAAATACTTTCGCGAATTTCATTATTGACTCAAGGTGTTAAAGTAACTCTTTGTGATCAGTCTTTCTTGTCCAGTTATCTTCTTGGTTCCTACTATCCAAGCAGTTCAAATCACATTTTTTGAAAGTACCTCAATTGGAATGGAAAAAAATACTTCAACAATTGTTGATATTATTTTAAAAAATAATTAATATATTCAATAGAGTTTAGTTACCTAATGTTTCGTAGCTGATAAATTTATACAGTTGATATGATTTCTTATAAATAAATAAAAATATATTATTTTTTAGGTTAGGTTAGGTTAGGTTAGGAAATGGGCGAAATACACGATGGATATACTTATACTATGGTGTCATTATTCTAAAATTACTAAACTAAATACTTATTACTTTCATAAAATCATATATTAAGTGTAACTAATGTTTAACACGACATTCATTGACTTTTACGGTGTACGAAGTTCGTCTGGTCAGGTAGTTAAATAAAAGTAGTAGGTATTGTCCATTTACGAGACATAACAATGTTATTTCCACCATGTTGCTGAAGAAATAGTTGTCTTTGAGCTTCTTTTACGACGCTTACTTGTCAACATAAAATTTTTACGAGATGACACAACTTTTAGTGCTTTTACATTTGATAGTATCTAATTTCCTAATTGTTTCCCCGTCACTTTTAATTTGTCTTTCAACTCAACACCATAATATTAATATTATTAAAAAATCAGCTGACGTATAGATTAACAGTCGAAGAATAAACATTAATATTTCAGCCATAATGTCTTATTAGTAGTTGCGTTGAGTTAACAATAAACGCATGGTGGTCCCCCAGATAGTATTGAATAAATGTTTTTCCTTTTTTCAATTTTTTACGCATCAACCACCAATTGAGGTACATAGGATCGTTAAATTTAGATTTTACTACTCAGTTTGCTGTTTCTCAGGTAGTTCATAAGTTTCATTGGGTTTTCTGGAAGTAGCTTTTCCAGTTTTCCATTATCATATGTTATAGTCAATTAAGAGGTGTTTCACTGTGAACTATCTATTGCACGTGGGTTTGTGATTTCCTTAGAGTATATCCTTAGACGTGAGAGGGTCACTTGTTCTCTTCTACTTATATTGTTAGAGTTATAGTCGTGATAATTTTTAACGGTTTCGTAAAGTTCGTGTTGGTTCGGATTTGCTTTTCCTTGGAATTTTTCTTGCATCTTCAATAAGATGATTGAGAAATTGTTGGCAGAATTGTTGGAAAATTGCCGTTAGTAAACTTTGGCAATCTGTTAGATCCCCTTTTTGAAATTTTCTCAAGTGCTTCTAGAATGGCAAACAGTTCAGCAGAGTGGATAGATGTAATAGGAGGATGTACAAAGGATTTTGACAGGTTTTAGGAGTAGAAAGCGGTTTGTTGTGACTGTCATAGTGAAATTAGAACATTAATAAGATGATACCGCGTCTGCGTAGTTTGTAGTGACTTTTTAGTCATTCCTTTTAATAGTAGCGACGAGATAAACATTGTGCTATGAATGCTGATCAATTCATTCGCACAGTTTCTAGCTGCGTTAAAAGAGGAACAGAAGAAGCTACTGGATACAGTGATTCAACAATCTACTGCCGGTTCGACTGCCGCCCTCCAAGCTGCTATTTCTAGTGATCATCTTCGTCCTTCAGGTCAGTTCAATCTTAATCTAATTCAATCCTTCGAACATTTCTACTTAAAGAAGGAATCCTTTATAATCTATCTCCAGAGATTCAAAAATTGCACATAAATGAAGCTTGGAAGACTTTACTACATCGTTCAGCTCAACGATGAACAAGTGGAGATAAAGTGTCACATTGACCAGCTTCGGCGTTCAGAAATTCAAAAGAAGAAGATTCACTTTGCTCCTGAACCAGAGGAAGATGATTTGCAACCTACCTCGACTGCTCATTCTCCTCCAAATCTACATGACTTTCAACCTATTCCTGGTCCAGATTCTGACCGTACTCAACGGGAGAGATCTTCATGTTCTGGCCTGAGTCTGATTTTTTGAAGCATCTGTATATACCTTATAAAAGTCACTTAAGCTCCTTAGGAATTTTCGTTTTATTACGTTTGTTGATATTTCTGATTTTTTGAGTTGGGCAAGTTCTTGTTCTGTAGTAGGACTGGGTATTGTTCATGGGGGGGATAGCAACTATTGATAGAAAGGAATAGTAGTTGGATTGATCGAAAATTTCTGTCCGCGTACGAAATGCTCAGATGATTTCTTCGGTAACAAATTGGTAGCTGTCCAGTTTCTTTGAATAAGCTTTAGATGTGACTTGAACAATGGGCACCCAAACAGTTGCGTAGTGATCTGTGTTCTAAATAACTTCCAGAGACTGTAGAATAGTTTTACTAGCAGAATTATAGACGATCGCTCCGTAGTCAAGTTTAGATTTTATCAATTTGTATATGTGTAGTCTACCACTCCAATTTTTGAAAGCTAGTGTCTTCAGCAGGTTAATTGCAGATTGGCATTGTTTCTTCAATGCCAGAACGTGTTTTTCCATGTTAATTTTGATTGAGCATTATTCCTAGTAAGTTTATTTTTTTTCACATATTCTAGCTTGTCTCGTCGAAAAAAGTACGTAAATATACAGATTGTCCTTATTTGCCTCGGTGATAGCTATCTTCAAATCAAACTAAGCATCACAAAGTACTTTGTCACTGCAAGAAAATGCCACGAACTTGCTCCGTGGATGGATATTCTATAACAATCGACTATATGCATCTTTAAAGACGAGTAAAATGGTTAATCCTGAATGAAATACCAGCAATGCGAACTCTCACACATCAACAAACAAAAACGTTTCCAAACATTGAATTGATGGATAATCCATCGTACAGTCTTTGGTACCCAATGATTCTTATTCGCGTAGATCAAAAATAAATTGCTAGATCAACGTTTTTTACTCCCGAAGAAGTGGAATATGCGACACAGAGTCATTATTATTTTTAAATGATTGCATAAATTATTTGAAGATACTCTATAGCCGCAGATTAAAACCACATATGTCTCAGTAGGTTGAGAAGACATTATGAGAAAGGTGCGAAAAATAACTGATTTAAACGGATGGGATAGCAAAGCGCACGCAGACGATTATTGATTTGAAGCTACGGAATTTCATTTCATGCTCGGATAGTGAGGTAACGCTGAACATAACCGATTCAAACGCCTGTAGTATTTAATCTGGGATTTAACTAACTAGTTCAGGATATACGAGTATGTTATAGCAAATGTCCTGCTAAGTAGGTTGAACTAACCTAAAAGTAATTTTTAATAAATCTCACTTTATATAGATGGTCTTCTCGAGCTAGTTTAAACTTTGTCAGTAAGGGATCTTCGCGGTAATCACCATCATCAATGTTATCAACATAGGTATACCCATGGGTAGAGAAGTCAGTACATCCGATTGGTACTCTACATAAATTATATTCCAGACCTTCAGCTGAGAAATACGATCTGAAATTTATACATTATCTAAATTTCCATTGAAATTTTGGTAAAACTATTTCTGTTGAACGTTCAATAATGAATTTTATGGAGAAGATTTATAATAATGCACAATCTTGAATAAGTGACAGAAAAGAGGGCCTGCATATAAAAAGACAAAATTTATAGTCTTCAGCTTGCAGCCAAACCTCAACGGGTCACTATAGATAAATGGACAGGACGTAAATACCTAGGCTGCTGATTGAATGATGATTAAATGTTATATTTTGTCTTTGCTGTAAGGGGTTAAATCTTTAGACTGAGGGCCACCACAATCAACCGTATAGAAGTATTTGAAATGCTAAGAATATCTTGAATGGCGATGCAAGGATATGAAGCAGTGTTGATTCCAAACCTGTCATATCTCGGTGATGCCTTCAGAAGACATCACAACCAGATTTTGCAGCTTATAATGTAGGGTAAAATAGAGGGCCACAGCAGAATTAATCTGGGCACTGATGGAACTTCGCACAAACTATGTGGAAAAAGCTTCGGAAAAAGCAACTCCTGTCAACGTATTTTTTCAGAGTGAGAAAAAAGTTTATAATTTAGATAATATATAAACCAAAAGTTAGGTTGTATGAAATTAAAAGCTGCAACGAAAACCATAAAAAAAGATTTGATTAGATGGATATGAGAATAAAAATATTTTTTTTACCTCATTAATTTTCCTTGCAAATTTTTTTTCAAGCTCTTTACATTGATTCCAGTAGAATCAGTGAAAGCTCC
Organism: Diorhabda sublineata; assembly: GCF_026230105.1. Taxonomy (NCBI): domain Eukaryota; kingdom Metazoa; phylum Arthropoda; class Insecta; order Coleoptera; family Chrysomelidae; genus Diorhabda; species Diorhabda sublineata. The sequence goes on from NC_079483.1 coordinate 9,948,517, forward strand.
TCCCCAGCCAATGATTTTCTGATATGTTATTTTCGAGTTAATAACGATCGTTTTTGGTATATTATTATTAACGTCATTCGTTTCGTTCAGACAACTGGAAAAAATATAATTATATATACGGAGAATTCCTACATATTAGTTTTTTTTGAAAATTTACAGTAGGACGCTTAGTTTTCATTACACAATCACATAAGTGATTCATTTTGACGATTTTTCTGAAAAGTATTGAGCATAGAGTACCGCTGTATATGGACACTTTGCATCATCATTTATGACCCTAAAGTTTTGAGCAGTTAAGATTAACCGTAGCGGTATCAGTTTGTGATGTCTTAGAAATATTCCACCAAAGAGTAGTAGAGGACCGTCGAATTGAGATTACAGAGGTAGAAGACACTATTAACAAATCAAAAAAAGCATTTGACATACACTGAGTGAGGAATTATGCATGCGTAAACTATCTACGCGTTGGTTGCCACGTTTGATGAATCTCGACCAAAAGTGAATTCCATTGAACATTTCTCAGGCCTAACTAACCCAATTTGAATAAAATCAGTCGGATTTTTTGCGAAAATTGATAAGTGTAAATGAAATTAATAAGACAAAGACTGTTTCATTGGCTGGAAATGTGATGGCAACCGTTTTTGGTGATTGTTCAAGGGATTGTATTCTTCGACTATCTTCAAAAAGGCGAAACAATAAAAGGAAAGCTTTACTCATCATTGGTGAAGGGAGGAATTGCTTAAAGCTACTGCATTATGAGGAATAGATAGATCTCTTTACCAGGACAACGCAACTCTTGTTACTGAATTTTCATTTAAAGTTAGTATGACCACATCGAAAAAATTGGAATATAACTAATGAAGAACAAGAGTTTTGTTGTTAATTTGAAAGTATAAATACGAGGTTTGGTTAAGAATGAGTCGAATCCAACCAAAAGCCGTTATGTTTATCTATGAGTGAAACTTTCTATTTAACGGTCATGCTAATCGTTTGCCGCTACTGTTCAGCAGAAAATCCTCAATGGATAAGAGAAGAATACACGCGATACCCCCAAAAGATTAATATTTGGGCAGAAATTATTCGAAAAATACTGGGGGACGTGAAAATAAACAGTTATAGAGAATAAAAACAAATAATGGGCTGGAATAAATAAGAAACGAACTTAATATCACGCAAGTCAGAACCCAAATGTGGTTGGGGCATTCTGAATGGGAAAGGGAATTAGAAAAAGAAGAGACAGGCCGAAAAATAAATGGATACTAGGGTAAAATCAGATTTGAGAGGAGTGAGAATAACTGAGTGGTCTCTATTTGAGGGCAATTTTAATAGTGATCATTGCAACTACAAAATTATGCCATTTTAAATTTATATCGTAATCATGGTAATCAAGTAGGTACCAGTTGATGCGATATGGTTCCAGCACCACCACATTACCATAGCAACGTCTGTGAGTATCTCAATGCAATACGTCCCAATTGGTTTATAAGGAGGTAAAGATTGGTAGAAAAGCCAGAGCGATTACCCGATTTCACATTATGTTTTTTGAGAGTGGCGCAGTAGAAAGCGCTATCCACTAAAATCACACCTCTTTTTGCTTCCTTTATGAACCTTTAAAACCGCCTAAGCATTACTTCAAAAGCGCAGGTTATCTAATATGTTATTTCAAAATATTCCTTTAATTGTAAGTTTTTACTCCAAGGATATCTTCTATCGTCGTCGCAGAAGTAGTCCAATTTCTGTCAGGAACCAGCAGGATTGGTACAAGAATTTCAGTAAAGAAGATTGTGCTAATTTCGCTTGGTGTATTTTCCTTTGCGTGTTCCACCGATGGCAATGAAAGAGAGAATAATCGTCGTCGACGTTGTTGTTACAGTATAGACATATTGGGCTGTCAATGATATGGAAACGATACAGATAAGTTCTGAAACATCCGTTTCCAGAGAGTGGTAAGGTAGAAATTCATTTCGCCGTGTTGACTGTTAATCTACTCAGGCAAGTTTTGAAGAGTGTTCTCGTCCAGTTGTTTGTGCCTTTTCAACGCTGTTGCCATTCAAATAAGAGGGCATTTCCTGCCTTTTGTCTTTTCCTAAGTGCGTATCATGTCGTTTTGTGACTAGCAAATCTATAAGTGGGTTCTTACCACTTCAATGAGTCCATTCTAGACTGATAGTCTTCTTTTGCTCGCCTTTGGTCCTGTCACATTTGGCACCAATAAGTTTAGACGTATTATCGATGGTTTTCATAACATGGTGCTAGTATTTTAGCTTTTTTCCCATCCATATTTCCAGATACTTTAGCATTTTCTGTGCCCTTATAGCTATATTTTCTACTTCGAATTCAATTGGGTCTATTGGTCTTCCTGATGTTAGAAGAATCGATTTCGTTTTTTCTGGAGCTAGCTCAAGATTTTTTTTGTTCATCTAGTAGCTGATTTCATCTATGGTGGGATTAGTTTTCGTCTCGTGCATCAACGATCAGAGCCAAATCGTCAGCATAGGCAATAGTTGTTATTCCGCAAAGAAGGTCAGCTTAAGAATGTCGATGCATGATACGTTCCATAGCATAGGGCCCAGAATTGATCCCTGAGGCAAGGCGTCATATATAGTCTTGATTGATTGTTTTAAAAGCATCCATTGTTGATTTTCCTTTTATAAATCTAAACTGTAAGTTCTATATAGCCTCTTGTTCAGGTCATTTTGCAATCGACTGAGAATCAGATGTTTACCAGCAGTTTTGAGAAGATACGGGTGTCTATGTGATGAGGGAGCCTGCAGAGGTTTTCCTTTCTTCGTTTTTAGCACGTATTTCTAGATTTCAGAAAAGGTTCCGATTTCGAGTGCTCGATTGTAAATCTCCAGGAATAAATCTATGGTATATTCTACTCCTAGTCCTAACTTCCGATGAAATGCGATCTGATCTGGGTGCTTTCCGGATTTTGAATTTATCACACGAGGTTTTGATTTCCTGTATTGCAGAAGGTATGATTTGGACATCAATGTAGTTTCTACGTTGTACTTGACATTTCATATTATTAAATTTCTTCATTTGGGGTTATGTAAAGGGCAATGAACCTTTCGATCAATCTTTATATGCTAAATAAGATAAGATAGTGCTAGTGGTTGACATTTTGAACATCTAGTTTTTTTATTATTTCACATTTTATTGTTGCAATGAAATAACATTTCAAGCTTATGCTTCCAATTTGAAAAATGGAAGTTGTACCTGTCTTTTGACATTGAATTGAATGTAGGAATCGCATTTACACGTTAAAGTATGTCAATGAATTTATTCCGTCTAAATAAAACATTAGAAACCTCACCTTCGTTTTTTTTCGGTGAATTTGGATGTTTTTATAGAAACATTTCTTTCGTTTGTAGTTTTGTCTTCATAAAATTTCCCTGAAACACTGTTTTTTATACCACCTCGAGTTGTAAAAGTTTTGTAGTTTTTCTTGAATCGTTTTCCACTTTTATTGGACGTGTAGATTAGAATATAAGGAAAAGAAACTTTGTTTATACGTGGCATTGTGTCGCAGTGTTGATTGTTACACACGCAAACTGTATTTCCTTCTCCGTAATCCCTTTCTAAACACCCGTCCGCTTTGCAACCGGAACATGCTGTAAATAGAGCATAGAAATGTAATAAAATTCAACAGATTGCGATTCAATCACGTACGAACTTTAAAATGTTTTACGATAGTTTCAGCAAAATAGAAAAAGAAGAATTAAAATCTCATTTATTTTATAGGACATCTATAAATATATTTATGAAATTTGAGGAAATTTTCAAATCTTCTAGCCTTATTGAAACTGTTATCAACTTAAAATGAATGATTCTTCAATGATGTTACACAACAAGTTAATGATTCTGTTAATAGGTTTGTCGGATACTTGCAAATAAAACAACACAAATATATATGAATTTGAAAAAATTTAGAATTCAATATGTTACTTGGAATTTTATTTGAATACAAGGGCCACTAAGCGGGCAGAAGAAAGCAGGCATGCGCTGTAGGCGAGTGTAAAGATCTCGCACTGTATACTCTGCTATTTTTGACCTTCAGGAGTCAGTCGGCGTAGTGCTACAGCCACCTAAACATGTCTGTGAATTATGAAGGGGGCCAAGGACGCAAATCAGTCGTTTCAGATGACTTGGTTCTCAACGAGTTGACAGATTGATTAAAGAAAACCGCAGGTTTACAATTACAGCTTTGTTTACGAAATTTCCAGAAGTTTCAAGGTCTGTTTTGTATTTTATTGTTACTAAACTACATTGGCGGCAACTTTTTTTGAAGAGGGTATTGAAAAGCTTGTCCACAGATATGTCAAATATCTCAATCTCTTAATATTGTTCTATACGAACTTGTTTCTTATTTATAGCCTATCGGAGGCTGAAAAACAAATTGCTCTCGTAAATAACCTTTTCTACAAGGATTCCAGTTCTGTTTCTGGAAACAAAAATAGTTAAATGCGTCGTGCTACTGAAAACTGATTGATTCATTGAAGACTTTGCCAAATATATTTGATCTTTACATGGATTCTGTTAATATCAGTATTAAAAATGAAACGACATCTCTTGTGTGGAAATTATGGAGTTTGCTAACCTCTTTTGAAGGAAGAATCAATCCTTGTTATTTCACATCTTCAGTTTGTTCACTAACCCACTCCATAGCGATTTGTTTTCAGTTTATCATCATAAATATTTCCAAATCCACCCCTACCCCATCCGACTATCTCGACAGAGGTATCTTTTTCCTTTTCACACACTCTACCATAATGCACAACCCCTTAATTTTCAGTTAAGCTCTCCATATTATGTCCCAGTCATCTTACGTCTGTTTTCTCATCATCTTTGCACCACATTCTTTCTTTCTTATCAGGACTTCATTTGTTTTGCATCCCATAATAGCATACACAATTTTCTTTCCAATGTCAGCAACCTTTTGGTTTCTTTCTCTACCATACTAATCGTCTTTGCAAAACTTTATTAACCATCTAAGATCAACAATAAACCAAAATACTTGCGAAGCGAAAATAATCGGAGGAGGCTAAATCTGCCCAATAGGAAGGATGAGGTAGCAATTCCAACTTAATTTCATTGATTTTGGCCATTGAAATAACCGATGTGTGAGCTGGTGCATTATCTTGATGAAACAACACTTTCTTCTTAGCCAAATGCGGCCGTTTTTGTTTGATTTCTTCGCTCGAACGTTGCAATCAGTTCGTATAGTACTCGCCGTTGATAGTTTTTCCTTTTTCAATGTACTCAATAAAAATTATCCCATGCGCATCCCAAATAACCGACGTCATGACTTTGTCTGCCGATCAAACGGTCTTTGCCTTCTTTGGAGCGGGTACTCCCTTTCCTATTGTTTTGATTGTCGTCACCCTATTTGATCGACCACTGCGATGCGGGTCTTCGCAGGTTTAAACTCTGCTACCCAATATATTATTGTTGGTAACGAAGGAATAATCTCACCCAGTCTAGAATCCAGCTTTTATATTGGTTTGGCTGAAGCCTTTCAATTAAAAGTCTTGTATCACATAACGATGAGTAATTTTTCCCTGTTTACTGGAAACGTTCACTATTGAGGATTCCCAAACAAATACTGAAGCATCTTCAAATTTGAAACAAGTGCTGTATTGAGTGGTATTTTTCAAGCAGCCACCGAAATCTCTAGGTCAGGCCAGGTACTTCTGGGACAATCCCCTTTTATAAAGTTTTTCTATTTCTATTCATATACTTTTTCAATAACATTTAAAATGTTTTGATTGACTCGAATATATATTTTTGTTTTGATATCAATGTCAATGATTAGATTTCGTAATGGAATTGAATGATTCTGTACAGAAATTTTCATTGTTACTGTAAATAATTTCCTTGTTTATAGTGTTTATAAAAATTTATCTATTCGCCCTAGTTTCAGAATATAGAAAACAAAAATATGCAAATTGGTTCTAGATTGAAAATAACATCAGTTGTACGTATGCTAATGATTTGACCTTATATTAAACACAAAATATAAACTCTTGTTGTTAATTTACAATATAGTATCACCGAGAAAATCAATACAAGGTTTAATATAAAATATTTCCATTAACTTGATGTCTAAATTTCGAAAAGAAGTTAACAAGCTACTTATGGTTTAATGGTATTAGTATTGAGATTTAGTTTTTATATAATTGTTCAAGAATATTGATTGAGTTCCTTTTTTCAATGTGATTATGGTCTATTATGAAATTTCTAGATTCTATCCGTTATGTAATCTTCAACACACAATAAACCTTTTTCTATTGTTCTGTACAGTTTATGGTTACATAAGACCACTAAGAGCCCCACAATTTGTATTCTAGATACATTTATGAAAATTTTCGTAAATATTTAGATTATTCTGTAATAATATTCAAAATCACCGCATTAAGTTTCAGATTAGTAAATACGTTTTTTACGTTAGTGTACACAAAAATAAACTATAGTAGGCGATCTTCAGTTTATAGAGGTAGTCTAAAATATTCGTAGGCAAAGGAAAAGTATTTTCTTTAATAGAATTCGATTTTATAGTTCGAAGGAGATACAACGATCATAGTCATCCAATTTTTCTATACTTTGTGTTTAGTCCCAAAATAGGTTCCAGCTTCGGCGATAACCTCTCCATAAGCTCAAAATTTCTGTCTAGCGATAAACGTCTTAGGATCTGAGAAGCCCAATGACACTGAGCATAGTCATGTTGAAACAACACCTACTGTCCAGCGATCATCCTCTTAAAATCTGAGAAACCCAATGACACAGAGCATTGTCATGATGAAACAACACTTACTGTCCAGCGATCATCCCCTTTAGATCCGAGAAGCCCAATAAAACAGAGCATTGTCATGACGACAAAGCACTTATTGTCTAGCGATCATCCTCTAAAAATCTGAGAAGCCCAATGACACAGAGCATTGTCATGACGAAAAAGCACTTATTGTCTAGCGATTATCCTCTAAAAAAATCTGAGAAGCCCAATGACACAGAGTATTGTCATGATGAAACAACACCTACTGTCCAGCGATCATCCTCTTTATATCTGAGAAACCCAATAAAACAGAGCATTGTCATGACGAAAAAGCACTTATTGTCTAGCGATTATCCTCTAAAAAAATCTGAGAAGCCCAATGACACAGAGTATTGTCATGATGAAACAACACCTACTGTCCAGCGATCATCCTCTTTATATCTGAGAAACCCAATAAAACAGAGCATTGTCATGACGAAAAAGCACTTATTGTCTAGCGATTATCCTCTAAAAAAATCTGAGAAGCCCAATGACACAGAGTATTGTCATGATGAAACAACACCTACTATCCAGCGATTATCCTCTTTATATCTGAGAAACCCAATAAAACAGAGCATTGTCATGACGAAAAAGCACTTATTGTCTAGCGATTATCCTCTAAAAAAATCTGAGAAGCCCAATGACACAGAGTATTGTCATGATGAAACAACACCTACTATCCAGCGATTATCCTCTTTATATCTGAGAAACCCAATAAAACAGAGCATTGTCATGACGAAAAAGCACTTATTGTCTAGCGATTATCCTCTAAAAAAATCTGAGAAGCCCAATGACACAGAGTATTGTCATGATGAAACAACACCTACTGTCCAGCGATTATCCTCTTTAGATCTGAGAAGCCCAATAAAACAGAGCATTGTCATGATGAAACATCAACTTCTATCTAGCGATCATCTTCTTAAGATCTGAGAAGCCCGAGAATTGTCATGACGATATAGCACTGGTGAACGTTTTTGAACAGTCAAAACATTGAAAAACTGATGGGTCATGTCCGTACAGTCCTTGTTTGGTACCCAATGATTTCTTCTCATTAAAAATTTGAGTAGCAACCCTTGTATATGGTTATTTCCATCAAAGAAAATAATAAGGAATACGAAAATAATAGGAAACATTGAGGAAAGATTAAAGGAATAATAGTGTAACTCAAACAGGATACGAAAAAGAACTAAGGTAAAAGAACTAGGACATAAAGATAGTTCAGATGAGAGGCCATACAAAACAGAACTTGTTTTGAACTAGTACAGGTTAAGACAAAAAGCACTGCAACAAACGAAACGAATAATAAAGCAAACTGCAGTGCTCAAAAATAAAAATAAACTAAAGACGAAATAGAGTTAAAAGAAGGAAATTTTGCTAAAAGACTTTCTATCTATATAATAAACGGAAATATGGACAGAAACTATACGTGTGAAAACAAAAATAAACATTAATGATTGAAAAAGGAATCATAGAAAAATATTATCAAACAAAGAAAATGGGAAGAAGTTTACATCCAAAATTGGACAAAAGATCATAGGAATATCATCACCATCGAAAGAAAGAATGGGGGTTTACCATACTAGACAGAAAATTGGACGAAGTAGAACTAAGAAGACATACATATGCGGTACAAAGTAACGGAAAGAAACGTGGTGCAGAAAAGATCATGAAGGTTTAAATAAAACCAGGAAATATTGGACTAATTAAAGAACATAGATGATATATTGTCGGATGGAACTGAAGTAATTTGAACATGGGTAGATTACCTCAAAAAAATATTATATGGAAACCATCGGTAAATAAAAACTATAAAATGGTATAGGCACAAAAGAATGGCAAGTTCTGATATCAAAACAAACATAAAATTTAACAAATTGAAGCAGTTAGATTAGGTTAGGTTAGGTTAGGTGAGGTTGGGTTAGGTTAGGTTAGGTTGAACACACAAAGTAGTAGGACAAGCCAAAAAGAATAGAGCAGTAGAAAAGAGCATAAATAATTTTGTTTAAGAAGAAATGAAGGGGAGAGTATTCTAAAGAAGCCATTAAATGAACGGAATTGAAAACGAATGAAGAACATATTCTATGGAGAAGACGAAATAGACACAGAGGTGATAAAATACCTTGAAGACGCACGTCTGTTGAAACCTACTGCTTAATAAGTAAGTAGCACAGCCAGAATCATTGAGGATTGCGATAATTTTAACAATATATAAGAAAGGTTGAGAGTTTGTAGCAAACTTCGCAGAGTAATAACTAAATTTATTATGTATTGTATTGGGATGATAATAACTTCTGAATTAACAAATAAAAATATCATTTACATACCGATTAAAAGAATTACGATTAGCACCAACTTCATTTTTTTCGTTTATCAGTATATATACTGAATAAATTTATATCGAACACTTCCTATTATTATAATTGTCTGAATATTATAATCCTAGTTTTAATTTATATTATTATATTTTGACCAAACTTGTAATCAATGTAAAATTGATTTCAATAGACATACGAGGACTGATCAAATGATATTTATGCAGCAACAATTTCTGGAAGGAATATTATTTCCATTGTTCATTTTCTTTTCATATGGTTGTTAACGTTTCGGAGCTATTCGTTACGACTTTTATTCATTCTAACTTGTATTTTTCATAATTTTTCTTGTCATTATTATTTAAATAACTTCTTCGCGTTATTTTTAACCCTTTTTATATTTTCAGTCCTTTAATGAGTTTTATTTACAATTGTCGATGTCTAAAAAGATGTTTTCTTTAAAACATCTTCGTATATTATCATTTTTGTTTTTTATAATACTTGTTTTGTGATTAGTACTTCTTTAAACTAAGGGCCAGTTTTACAACATAATGTGAAATTAGATATCAAGTTTAAACTACGGCTCAAACTCTAGTTTGAACCAACAATAACCTAACCTAACCTAAAATTACTCTATTTTATAGATTACAGTTGAATAGACATTTTTCTGCCACTTGTCACTAACGTGAAAATATAAGCAAAATTCTCAGATATTTATTTTAAACCTGGATGGTTTAAGCAAAAAGGACCTAAGATATGTATTGCTTTTGGTTAACCTTGTGAAACAAAAAGAAATGTTTTCGAATAAAAAAAAATTAGAAAATAAACGCGACTAAGAGAGAGAGAGAGAGAGAGAGAAATACTTTGTTGTCAAAAACTTGTCACAATTTGTAGACAAATTTTTGTAAAAACTGAAAAACAAACATAAAAATAACTAAGTTGAGTTAATTATTGCGAAATGCGGAAAATATAGTATCGATTTGATTTCAATTGGCAAGTAATTGTGCATTTTTTTGCGTTGTACAATATTGAGCCCTTAATTAATTCTGAAGGTGGAGTGTGTGGAGTAAGTGAAGGTCGTGGTTCGCGTTGGATAGTCGTGCAACGATCTTTCTGGAGAAGCGTGCTTACGAATTGGGCAAACGGTTTCAAACATGAAGGAAGAGTCAGTATTTTCAATCTTTTAAAGAAGTCTCTGCAGTGAGCCCTGCTGTTTAGTACGAGTAAATATCTTGCAGCTCTCTTTTGTAGTTTGAAGGTTTGCTTTCACTTCTTTTGATAAGGTGTGACTTAAACCATGTGAGAGGTGTTTCCCTCAAAACCATAGTACTTCAATTTGTTGATTAAAATATTATGATTAACAGAATCAAAAGCCTTAGAAAAATCACAAAAAGTTGTTGAAGTGCAGTGATGGCTGTTTAGGCTGGAGTAAACATTACTTAGGAGGAAGAATGAAGCATCATTTGTGTATCTGTTACTTAAAAACCCAAATTGATGAGTGGTGAGTATTTCATATTTAAACAGAAATGATAAAATACCCTTTTTGATAATTTCTTCATTATCATCGTCGAGTTCATCAATAAATACTCTGATGTGACTGCTAGAGAGCTTTCCACTTGTACATTTGGGAGAGATATTTTGACATATTAGGTCATTAGATTATATGTGGTCATGGTACAGATCAAAGCGTGTGTTTTGTATCACTCTTTGACGGCGACCTGAGATCTTACAGTAGATTTCCTATGCTATTATTACTTTTTGTTGATGAAATCTAAAAGACACTTGCAACTTTCCTACCAAAAGATAGTAAACGTTGTTTTTCTCCTAGTAAAACTTCAATCTTCGATTTGTTTGGTATATCCATTGCTTTAACTGTTCTTTGGTTGTCCAAGTCTCACTTTAGTAACAATAATTTTCTAGAAACAGTCTTTTTCATTGTGAGAAACTAAAAATTCGTTTTATTTTTCTAGTATATACCATGAAGAATTATTAGAACATGAATAAACTAGGTGAGGTTTCAGCTCACGTTTTGAAGTACATTTTAGAACTTTCTGTCCATGGACTAAAGCTCTCCATGCCAAATAATTTCTAGTGTACTTTAAATGAATGAAGTGGTTTCGAAAAGCATTTTTCACTTAATTCCATCTGTCCATTGCGCTTTTGTACACTGATTCCGTTTCGTGAGCAAAGTTTCGAAAGCTAAATAATAATTAGCTTCAGTTTTAATACCGGAAAGTAATAAGAATAATTTAATTAACAGTAATGTTGTTTTGCAATAATCGTTTGTATTGTACCTTTCAGTTTGCATGCAAACCAATTTTACAGCATTAAATTTCATTATAAACGATGTTCTATTCGAATGCATTTATTCATCTATTTGAAAAATCCATTTCAAAATTAATCAACGTATTGAATTGAGCTACACACCTCAAAATTGTTTATTCAAAATCGATCGATATTCTTCTTAGACTCCAGACAATTTAAGTCTTTTTAAGTCTTTGGTATATTATTGTTTTTGATTCATCATTGTATTTTTTTACTTTATGTTCAGTTTTAGAGTGAATATTCACAAGAAACATAGACTTTTCTGTTCAGAGTTATTATTGAATAATCCACGCTTGTTTATTGAATTATTTATTGTCATCAAAAGAGAGAAAGTATATAATAGTCAATAATTGAATTGAAAGGTAAAAATTTGGTAAGAAAATCCCATTTAAATGGTGTGGTCCATCAGTTTTTGCCCTAATATAGAAAGAAAGGTCATTAATAAAAAAACTGTGCTTTCTTTTCAATATATTTTTCCTCTATTTCCATCCACTTTTCAGAACGTCTGACTAAAGCTTCAATGCCGTTATAAAAATATGATGCACCTTTATAGTTGAAATACTCGCACACCCCCTAATTAATTACATCGTCGCTGTTAAATCTTTCACCTTTTAACAGCTTTACAAACAAAAAATAGTCGAACAGGGTCAGATAAGGGTTATATGGTGGGTATTTGATCTTTGTTAAGCTATATTCTTGTACTGTATCCTTGTTCAAGCTAAGCAATATGGACTAGAGCATCGGTTACTTAATTTTTTGTTTCCCAGACCACTTTCAAATTTTTGCTGGATCCGAGGACCCCCTGCAAATCTCGTAAAAAAGTGAAGACAAGATCTATCAATGGATACTTGCATTGAAGTTGAGGTTTAACAACGAATTAACAGTTTTTAAGAAAATAAAAAAAAAGGAATTGATTACTTGATAGGGTTAATTATTTAGTTATAAAATTAACTAAACAAATTTTCAATTAAATTTTAATTGATTCTACTGTGAGTGGATATCAAAAAAGCAAAGTTGGTCAATCGAACAGTCGTAATTGATCAAAATTGAACTTTCCACAATGGTATTTACACAACCGGCAACCAGCGCGGTAAAGGCAAGTCTCGACGCATATGGAATATGCAAGATTTTACAAATAACAGTCGCTGCGTTTCTTAAAGCATTATCTGCTTAGATTGATAGGAGAATCAAGTTAACATTTTGTTTTTTTACTATCGAAAACAAATAAATTTTCATGGATCCCCACTAACGATTGTGGATCACCATTTTATATCACGCCCAACGTGGATCTTCGTCGAGTCTCCCGTGGACCTCTGGTGGTACACCACTTTGGGAATCAAGCATCTTCATGAAGCAAGCGCCCACCTCGGTTGATTTTGCCGCCCCTTTTTTTGTCAATCAAAAAGATACCGTTGCAGTAATCACTTTTTTGGTGTTTTTAGTGACCCCTTTGCTTTTCTTGACACGGGATTTCCTTTACGATACCACTACATGGAATTTCTTTTGGTTATCTAATCTAATCACTCGTGAGAATTGGATTACACTTTCTTGGTCTTCAGGGCAAAGCTCTAAAGATTGCTCACAACATTCTACTCAACGTTGTTTTTGTCTTCTTTGAATGCTTATACAGGATCTTTAAAAGACTTCTTTCGAAAAAGGCAGTCAATTTCTTTTGTTTTAAGATGCTACTTAAAACAATTTCTTCCATTTATTTAATGTTTTCTGGAGTAATCTCCGTCACAGGATCTTTTAATAATTCTCGTTCCCAAAGAAAAAACTTTTTAATTATTAAAAATGATGGGGCAAATGCCACTGTGAACAACCAACATCCTGTTTTTGATTTGTGTTGGTGTTAATCCTTCTTTAGTCAAAAATTCCCCGAGAGTGTGAAATTCAATTTGAGACATTTTCTAGAATAATTCAACTTAGTGGTCGTGAGAGCTCTACTATAGTAAAAAAGATTGAAGCAGCAAGTTTAAACTTTCTGTAGAGCTTCTTGAGACTTGGTATTAATTTGTACATAGAGATCTGCAACTATTAGGCTCACTTTTCTGAATCTTCAAGTAAACTATACAAGGATTGTCTTAAAAGTTTTAGATTTTAGCCTGGCCGTATCAGATTGATTGGCGAAGAGTATTCGGAACGGCCGTAAAACTGAGATAAGTAGGGATATCATCTGCCGGCAATATGTGATTATTTGGGGCCTCAGGTGAAAGAATTTGAGCATAGTTCTCTTCATTCAACGCCTGGACTATGCCCAATGATATGAAAATATAAACCCGGCATCATTTTCAGACCCATTGTTGTTGTTGGACCACTGTTAACCTTCACTCGTTAATAATGTTTACAAACTAGTATTTGCAAAAATTTCAACATCTGGTGTATAATAATTACATGAGTTTCCATGTTTGAATACTGTCCGTATGCTTCCTATCAAAAGTTTTGCTACTGATCAATTCCGTTTACATGAGAGGAGTTGCGAATGCTTTGTCATGGTTTATAGAATGCTTCGGAGTTGTAACTTTAACATTTTGGAAACGCAAAGTTCATAACTAAGGTTTAGATTAATATGTAAACTAATTACTTGGTATATTTCATTTGTATTAACGAATTTTTCACATAATATGCACTTAACTTTAGAAATATTCAACAATAAATACAAAATATGCAGCCCGATTGAAAAATAGATAAGTAAAGTAATTTTTAAGAGAGTTATCTTCAACTTTATGATGTCAGTGTTTATCAATATAAGTTGCAGATAATGCAACGGGCAAATTCTGATATATAGAAAACGAAATATCTATACAAATTATCTGGAAGATTGATGAACTATCGATATCGATAGCTAAAACATCCTACGTGTCGAACTTTTTGAAACGAATGCTGTAAACTCTGAGCATCCCCAGTTATACAGCAGAATTTCAGCCATTCTGAATGCTTAGTTTTTCTTTAGACAATCGTGAGTCCTTTTGAGGATTCTTCTGGAAATAGAAACTTAATAACCAGTTGATATCACTGAATATTAGTTTTTGATTGGCAATACACTTGCGCAAATGAAGCCTCTGCACCATCATTTACCACCGTGACATTTTGGACAGTTTAATTAAAGCATATCTGTATCAGTTGGACTAAGAGCGTTCAAGACTTCCAAATACTGAGATATAAATTTTCGACATAAACGTAACGCTCTATTGTATAAATTAAATTTAAAAATCCACTCTTCTTATTGTATCAGTTGTTTATACAAAAACAAACATCCATCGATGTATATTAATTGAAGTACAAGAACTAACAACCCGATCCACCTTTTCTTCCAACTTCCGTATCCTTCCTCTCCAGGTACACATTTTAGTATTAGAAACTTTAAGTATCCTCATTAACAATGCAAAATAAGACAGCGCTTTAGAACATCGCTAAATGTGAAATTGAATTCCAAAAGCTTGTAGTTAATTCTTCTCATTGTACTCATTTCATTACAATACTCGTTAATTGATTTCTTAGGTAGATGATTGGACTATTACAGAACCGATATTAGAACTAGAATATGTTGAAATTTAGTACTTAATGCTCACACTCTATGTAAACAGGATGATTCAGTAATAAAACATTTGTCGTCTTGTCTCGAACAACGCGTCGCCATTGAATTCACCGACTGCAACTTACAGTAATGTATTAAAAGTATTTGGTTATGATTCTATGAGATGTACACAAGTGATTAATAGGATATAATGTTGAAAGAGGATCGAGGAAGACCGTTTGATATTCGCATTGCTACGAACGTCTTAAAACGCCAATATCGATGGTTAACAGCTCAAATAATAGCAGTCGAATTGAAAATTAAACTTTAAACAGTCCAGAAAATCTCAACCCAACTCAGTACATTATTGTACTGCTAAACCTCGCACAAAACTGTTTGGAATAGACAGAATGTGATCTTGAGCTGCTCAATGGCATTATAACTGGCAATAAAAGTTAATGCAGCGCCAAAACAAAGCTTCAGAGTTAACATAGGCTATTAACAAATGATCCTGAACCAAAGAAAGCTGGCAAGAGCAAGATAAAAGTTAAAACGCTGCTCATCTGCTTCTTTTACACCCACTGGTGGTGCATAAGTGGCAGGTATGACGAAAAATTCTATATTCCATCACGACAATGAACCTTACTAATGCGAGTTTTGTGTGCCACAGTTTTCAACTTCCAGTATTGTCATAGACGCTCTATATACCGGATCTATCACCCTGTGACTTTCTTCTGTATAAATCAAAATCGTCATAAAAGATATGCATTTTGAATCGATATATAAGAGGTTTCAATCAAAGACTTGCTGTAGAAGGGAATAATTTCCAACAGGATTATCTTATATATTTAATAGTTTCATAATAAATAATTGTTACAGCTTCAGTATCGTTACTTAATAGCCAGACATCGTTGATATGTATAATTAATATGATATTATCTTTAACTTTTATCTTATTAGATTTAAAAATCTCATTCCAGCTTCTTTATAATATATCGCATTTCGCATACAAAAGCTGAGACTAGGTTGTAATCAGCATTTCTTATCATTTAGATTTGTATTTGGTTTCATTATTATAAGCTGTATCATTACATTATGTTTCATAATATAACTAAATGTAACAATTCTTTGACGGTATATGGAGTCTTTTATTGAGCGCTAATTTTAAATTTGATTAAAACGAACTATATGGCTGGAATATAATCAGAATTTTTTATTAGATTCTTTTATGTATATATATATATATATATAACATAAATCTGTTCTTTGAGGATTCTTCGTTTGTTCAAAATTGTTCATTGCTTGAATTTGACAGATGTCATAGACGGTTTTAGCGTCGCTAGATTCCGTCGTTCATTCGTTCAGACTCACGAGTCCAGAAAACACCACATGAAATAGTCGTTGTTGTGTCCTTCAAGGATCCATTGGACACACGTTTAAAATGAACAATTCTCCACAACTTTTCGGCGAATTTGACAGATGACATAGACGATATTGGTCTTAGCGTCGCTAGATTCCGTGGTTAATTCGATCAGGCTCACGACTCCAGAAAAACACGACAAGAAATAGTCGTTCTGGTGTCCTTCAAGGATCCATTGGACGCACGTTTGAAATGTACAATTCTCCACAACTCTTACGGTGAATTTGACAGATGACATAGACGATATTGGTCTTAGCGTCGCTAGGTTCCGTCGTTCATTCGTTTAGAGTCACGACTCCAAAAAACACCACATGAGATAGTCCTTGTTGCGTCCTTCAAGGATCCTTTGGTGACGTACGTTTAAAATATCCAATTCTCCTTAACTCTTACGGTGAATTTGACAGATGACATAGACGATATTGGTCTTAGCGTCGCTAGATTCCGTGGTTAATTCGATCAGGCTCACGACTCTAGAAAAACACCACAAGAAATAGTCGTTCTGGTGTCCTTCAAGGATCCATTGGACGCACGTTTGAAATGTACAATTCTCCACAACTCTTACGGTGAATTTGACAGATGACATAGACGATATTGGTCTTAGCGTCGCTAGGTTCCGTCGTTCATTCGTTTAGAGTCACGACTCCAAAAAACACCACATGAGATAGTCCTTGTTGCGTCCTTCAAGGATCCTTTGGTAACGTACGTTTAAAACATCCAATTCTCCTTAACTCTTACGGTGAATTTGACAGATGACATAGACGATATTGGTCTTAGCGTCGCTAGATTCCGTGGTTAATTCGATCAGGCTCACGACTCTAGAAAAACACCACAAGAAATAGTCGTTCTGGTGTCCTTCAAGGATCCATTGGACGCACGTTTGAAATGTACAATTCTCCACAACTCTTACGGTGAATTTGACAGATGACATAGACGATATTGGTCTTAGCGTCGCTAGGTTCCGTCGTTCATTCGTTTAGAGTCACGACTCCAAAAAACACCACATGAGATAGTCCTTGTTGCGTCCTTCAAGGATCCTTTGGTGACGTACGTTTAAAATATCCAATTCTCCTTAACTCTTACGGTGAATTTGACAGATGACATAGACGATATTGGACTTAGCGTCGCTAGGTTCCGTCGTTCATTCGTTTAGAGTCACGACTCCAAAAAACACCACATGAGATAGTCCTTGTTGCGTCCTTCAAGGATCCTTTGGTGACGTACGTTTAAAATATCCAATTCTCCTTAACTCTTACGGTGAATTTGACAGATGACATAGACGATATTGGTCTTAGCGTCGCTAGATTCCGTGGTTAATTCGATCAGGCTCACGACTCCAGAAAAACACCACAAGAAATAGTCGTTCTGGTGTCCTTCAAGAATCCATTGGACGCACGTTTGAAATGTACAATTCTCCACAACTCTTACGGTGAATTTGACAGATGACATAGACGATATTGGTCTTAGCGTCGCTAGGTTCCGTCGTTCATTCGTTTAGAGTCACGACTCCAAAAAACACCACATGAGATAGTCCTTGTTGCGTCCTTCAAGGATCCTTTGGTGACGTACGTTTAAAACATCCAATTCTCCTTAACTCTTACGGTGAATTTGACAGATGACATAGACGATATTGGTCTTAGCGTCGCTAGATTCCGTGGTTAATTCGATCAGGCTCACGACTCTAGAAAAACACCACAAGAAATAGTCGTTCTGGTGTCCTTCAAGGATCCATTGGACGCACGTTTGAAATGTACAATTCTCCACAACTCTTACGGTGAATTTGACAGATGACATAGACGATATTGGTCTTAGCGTCGCTAGGTTCCGTCGTTCATTCGTTTAGAGTCACGACTCCAAAAAACACCACATGAGATAGTCCTTGTTGCGTCCTTCAAGGATCCTTTGGTGACGCACGTTTAAAATATCCAATTCTCCAAAACTCTTACGCTTAATTTGACAGATGACATAGACGATTTTGGTTTTAATGTCACTAAGGCTGGTGGATTATTTGTTTCGATTTACGACTTGAGACAACACCAGAAGACAAAGTCTAAATGATATTTTATTATTTAAATCATTTTTAAAATAAGTTAATCTGATTTTGACTACTTGTATTTTCAAATTATCTCTTTTTTTATTAACGTTTACTGAATCCGATACTGTTCTTTAATTCGCTAGCACCAGAAACTTAAGTTGTAATACCTTGCAATTTTCATACTTTTATTTAAGTTGAGTAAATTACTGTTTGTTTTAATAAACCACAGTTTATTTTCAAATTTAATACATTATTAGCATAGCAACTTTTTGCTTCAATATGGTTTAATTAAATATTTCTTCTTTAATATAGCGTTTCCAGGATTATCAATATTTTGCTTGGTAATTGGAAATTACGTTGAAAGCATAGAGGATTAGAAAAAATGCAGTTGTTCCATATTGTGTTATAACTTATTATTTGAAGCTTTGAATTTAGCTATAAGTATTCTAACGAAATGCTTCATTCCAGAAGTTACTTTTGCACAAAAAAAAGAATACATGGAATATACGATAAGCCATCTGGAAAAAGAATACGAATTATGGAAACTAAGAAAAAACAAATTGATTAACTATGTGTTGGAAGCAGGTTGTAGATTTAGTTTTAGAGCCTAACTTAGTATTTTAGTATCACCAATACACCAAGAACGCAGGTGTTTGAGGAATTTAAGCCAGAAAAGCACTCGATGAATTACAACATTTTGGCTCAAGAAAACAAAAAAGAATCTTTCAAATTGTAAACTAAGATAACACGGAAACTAGCAAACAGAGCAAAGCAACGGTGATGTCAGGTCTAAGCAATGCCAGAGCACACTTAATCAAAACGAATACTGAAATGAGAATCTTCAGGAAGAACCTGTATAGGACAACTAATTCAAAGCTGAGAAAGATACTTTGATATGCTATCGTAGATAGAGAGTGGGGAAAAAACGCTATAAAAAGAGAGCAAGTAACTAACGTCAACATGGAAAATGGAAGGCCAGGGAAGGAAACTAAGGAGCATCGAAAATAGTCAAAAGCAAAGAAAGAGGATCTGAAAAAAAATTGTGGATAAAAACGTAATACACTAAAAAAGTTGAATGAGAATGAGCAAAAAGGAAGGAAGAGACATAATAGATTAGGATTTAAGGAACACAAAGAAAGAAAAAAATAGAATAACAGGGGGCAGAGCAAATGAATAAGATAAGAAAAACAAAAGAGAAAGAAAACAGTAGAAAAAAGTAAATAGTTGTGAAGAGATACGAAAGGAAGAAAAATCAGGGAAACTTGAAAATATCTATAAGAAAGCACAACAAGAGATAAATAATACGCAATAAGGAATATAAACAATAGGAACAGAAGAAGTAAAATAAGAAAATCAATGAGATCAAACGAATAAGGAAAATGCTGGAGAACTCACAAGGAATAAATAAGGATAGTAAGATTGGAATAAAGGGAAACGCAAAGAAAAAGAGAAAAGGTAGAATTAAATAATAAAAAACAGTAGAGGAGAAGGAAAATGCGTGGAGCAAATAAGATGACGGAATGTCAGAAGAAAATATATATTAGAAAGCGTTTTCGTATTGGGAAATTAAATACCAAATTGTACCCACTTTAATAGATTCCGAGCTTTCGAATACTTATGTATTCACCGTCTGGAATATAATGAGATTCGGCGGTTTTAAATTTTGTAGTTTCTTGTGAAAACATGAAAATCATGGATTTCAAAATTCATTATTCAAATTGACGCTTGATATTATGATCTCGTCTATAAATATGATGAATAGTAATGAACTTTTGTCTTAATCCCATATTTGTAGTGTATCCTTCTGATATTTTGTATTTTCTTATTATTGCATCCTCATTATTTTTATAAATATTTTGTATTATTTTTAATTTTTGCGTTTATTCCTCGACTAGTATAATTGTTTGATTAATTCAGTATTTTTTCAACTTTAATTCAAATTTCATTGAAATTTTTTGTCCCCAATTTTTTTATTATGATTGGATACAATCACTCTGCTTACGCGCAATTACTTAATTACTAATATGTATGGTGTTCTATCAATAATAGGGCATGATTTGAGAAAAAAAAGTTTTGGATAGTTTACTTACAACTTTTATCATAATTTATTTTATTTTTCGATCGATATTTTACAGAAAAGGAAAAATTTTGTTGGTAGTTTAAACATTTCAGTAATACCGCCAAATTGCGTAACGTCGTAGATATAAAATGAACGCTTGAGTTGTGATACAAATGCAAATATGTCAACTGTGGGGTTTAGTAATCAAGTTTGAATCTATGATTCAAGTTGAAAATTCTTCTGTTCTCAGTACTTTAAAACTATTTGGAGTATGTACACAGCTTATTAAATCATGTTAATACAATGTTTCTGACTACATTCAGTGACTCACAACCGAATTTAACTTATAATGTATTTGATTTAAGGTTAGAATATTACCAATTATAAAAGAAATCCTCTTTATGAGAGTGGTTTGTAAATATGATAGTTTATATATAACTTTTGTCATAAATTTCATTCTATTCTTTGATCAATATTTATAGAGAAAAAAATTATGGAAAACTCAAACATTTAGTAGGTATTTTAAACATTTCAGTAATACCGCCAAATTGCGTAACGTCGTAGATATAAAATGAACGCTTGAGTTGTGATACAAATGCAAATATGTCAACTGTGGGGCTGAGGAATGAAGTTTGAATCTATTATTCAAGTTGAAAATTCTTCTGTTCTCAGTACTTTAAAACTATTTAGAGTATGTACACAGCTTATTAAATCTTGTTAATACAATTTTTCTGATTACATTCAGTGACTCACAACCTAATTTAACTCATAATGTATTTGCTTTAAGGTTAGAATATTACCAATTATAAACGAAATCCCCTTTACGAGAGTGGTTTGTAAATATGATAACAAAGCAACTTTTATTTTATTGCTTCAAACCATCACTCATTGATTTCCATTTCCAATACCACTATCAATCTTTTTCTATTTCCAAAGGTATTGACGTATTTCAATCAATCTTTTACTGCTATAAAAATCCTCCATTGAAATCCGTTTGTCGATGGAGTCCTTATTTCGACAACTCACAGTACGTTAAAGATTCACTATAAGGCTTGAAGGATATCAGATACAATTATTCTGAAGCGTACTTCGGAGTGTATGATTATATTCAATGCTCGAAACGGAATCGTTGAAATAATATATTCAATCGATACCGTCGAATTTGAGGGATTCTATCGACATTTTTATAAGAGGGATGATACTAAATTGTGAAATTATGTACATATAAAAAAGTTGCTATTATTTCATCACTTGCTATTGAAATTATGTGGTATGATTAAAATTGTGATAGTACAGGCAAATTTGGCAGTTTTGAATTAAAACCTTAAATCAAATTTTTGAGATTCTGAGAGGTTTTGGAATCCTTAATAAGTCTAGCAACTAGCAACAAAATTGAGTTTCAAAAAATTTTGAAACTCAAAAACTATGAGGAGTTCGAAAGAAACTGCTGTAACAAAAAATGTAGAGTACAAAATTTTCTACAAAAAAGTATCCCAAGTATTTGTTCCTAACCTCAAAATTTTCGCCTTAAAATGGTTGCTATTGAAATTATGTGGTATGATTAAAATTGTGATAGTACAGGCAAATATGGCAGTTTGAATTAAAACCTTAAATCAAATTTTTGGGATTCTGAGAGGTTTTGGAATCCTTAATAAGTCTAGCAACTAGCAACAAAATTGAGATTCAAAAAAATTTTGAAACTCAAAAACTATGAGGAGTTCGAAAGAAACTGCTGTAACAAAAAATGTAGAGTACAAAATTTTCTACAAAAAAGTATCCCAAGTATTTGTTCCTAACCTCAAAATTTTCGCCTTAAAATGGTTGCTATTGAAATTATGTGGTATGATTACAATTGTGATAGTACAGGCAAATTTGGCAGTTTGAATTAAAACCTTAAATAAAATTTTTGAGATTCTGAGAGGTTTTGGAATCCTTAATAAGTCTAGCAACTAGCAACAAAATTGGGTTTCAAAAAAATTTTGAAACTCAAAAACTATGAGGAGTTCGAAAGAAACTGCTGTAACAAAAAATGTAGAGTACAAAATTTTCTACAAAAAAGTATCCCAAGTATTTGTTCCTAACCTCAAAATTTTCGCCTTAAAATGGTTGCTATTGAAATTATGTGGTATGATTAAAATTGTGATAGTACAGGCAAATTTGGCAGTTTGAATTAAAACCTTAAATCAAATTTTTGAGATTCTGAGAGGTTTTGGAATCCTTAATAAGTCTAGCAACTAGCAACAAAATTGGGTTTCAAAAAAATTTTGAAACTCAAAAACTATGAGGAGTTCGAAAGAAACTGCTGTAAC
The DNA here is from genome assembly GCF_026230105.1 of Diorhabda sublineata. Taxonomy (NCBI): domain Eukaryota; kingdom Metazoa; phylum Arthropoda; class Insecta; order Coleoptera; family Chrysomelidae; genus Diorhabda; species Diorhabda sublineata. Next base: position 9,971,305 of record NC_079483.1, read on the forward strand.
AAAAAATGTAGAGTACAAAATTTTCTACAAAAAAGTATCCCAAGTATTTGTTCCTAACCTCAAAATTTTCGCCTTAAAATGGTTGCTATTGAAATTATGTGGTATGATTACAATTGTGATAGTACAGACAAATTTGGCAGTTTGAATTAAAACCTTAAATCAAATTTTTGAGATTCTGAGAGGTTTTGGAATCCTTAATAAGTCTAGCAACTAGCAACAAAATTGAGATTCAAAAAAATTTTGAAACTCAAAAACTATGAGGAGTTCGAAAGAAACTGCTGTAACAAAAAATGTAGAGTACAAAATTTTCTACAAAAAAGTATCCCAAGTATTTGTTCCTAACCTCAAAATTTTCGCCTTAAAATGGTTGCTATTGAAATTATGTGGTATGATTAAAATTGTGATAGTACAGGCAAATATGGCAGTTTGAATTAAAACCTTAAATCAAATTTTTGGGATTCTGAGAGGTTTTGGAATCCTTAATAAGTCTAGCAACTAGCAACAAAATTGAGATTCAAAAAAATTTTGAAACTCAAAAACTATGAGGAGTTCGAAAGAAACTGCTGTAACAAAAAATGTAGAGTACAAAATTTTCTACAAAAAAGTATCCCAAGTATTTGTTCCTAACCTCAAAATTTTCGCCTTAAAATGGTTGCTATTGAAATTATGTGGTATGATTACAATTGTGATAGTACAGGCAAATTTGGCAGTTTGAATTAAAACCTTAAATAAAATTTTTGAGATTCTGAGAGGTTTTGGAATCCTTAATAAGTCTAGCAACTAGCAACAAAATTGGGTTTCAAAAAAATTTTGAAACTCAAAAACTATGAGGAGTTCGAAAGAAACTGCTGTAACAAAAAATGTAGAGTACAAAATTTTCTACAAAAAAGTATCCCAAGTATTTGTTCCTAACCTCAAAATTTTCGCCTTAAAATGGTTGCTATTGAAATTATGTGGTATGATTAAAATTGTGATAGTACAGGCAAATTTGGCAGTTTGAATTAAAACCTTAAATCAAATTTTTGAGATTCTGAGAGGTTTTGGAATCCTTAATAAGTCTAGCAACTAGCAACAAAATTGGGTTTCAAAAAAATTTTGAAACTCAAAAACTATGAGGAGTTCGAAAGAAACTGCTGTAACAAAAAATGTAGAGTACAAAATTTTCTACAAAAAAGTATCCCAAGTATTTGTTCCTAACCTCAAAATTTTCGCCTTAAAATGGTTGCTATTGAAATTATGTGGTATGATTACAATTGTGATAGTACAGACAAATTTGGCAGTTTGAATTAAAACCTTAAATCAAATTTTTGAGATTCTGAGAGGTTTTGGAATCCTTAATAAGTCTAGCAACTAGCAACAAAATTGAGATTCAAAAAAATTTTGAAACTCAAAAACTATGAGGAGTTCGAAAGAAACTGCTGTAACAAAAAATGTAGAGTACAAAATTTTCTACAAAAAAGTATCCCAAGTATTTGTTCCTAACCTCAAAATTTTCGCCTTAAAATGGTTGCTATTGAAATTATGTGGTATGATTAAAATTGTGATAGTACAGGCAAATTTGGCAGTTTGAATTAAAACCTTAAATCAAATTTTTGAGATTCTGAGAGGTTTTGGAATCCTTAATAAGTCTAGCAACTAGCAACAAAATTGGGTTTCAAAAAAATTTTGAAACTCAAAAACTATGAGGAGTTCGAAAGAAACTGCTGTAACAAAAAATGTAGAGTACAAAATTTTCTACAAAAAAGTATCCCAAGTATTTGTTCCTAACCTCAAAATTTTCGCCTTAAAATCGGTTTATACACTCAAAAATATTTTGAATCGCGATAGCTTGAAAATTACGAAAAATTCGTGTGAAACAAAAAATGTACAGCAAACAATTCTCTACAGATTGGTCTTCCTAACCTCAGAATTTTCACCGTAAAATGGGTGTATATACTCAAAAACATTTTGAATTGCGGATAACTCGAAAATTATGAGGATGTCGACAAAAATTGTCGGAACCAAAAATGTGGAGTACAACAATCTGTACAAAAAAAGGTTTCAATTTTTTCCTAACCTCAAAATTTCCATAATAAAATGGGTTTGAACGCTCAAAAATATTTTGAATCGCGAATAACTCGAAAACTACAACGAGAACGAAGAGTGTTCATGATCGCGTTTTTTAGAAGTTAGTTCATTTGAAACCAAGAAGTAGTGCATGTGTGTTATATACATGAAAATATTTATATTAAGATGAACGATAAATCTCTCGCTGGATTTGTTTGTTTATATGACGAGTGATGAAATATATCCATTGAAACTTCAAGTGCTTATATGGCCAATATACCTCTTCATCTCGCAAGATTTTCGAAAATTTCTTAAGTCGAAAATTATGTTAGCTTACCCGAGTAGAAAATAGAGATACTAACCAAGAGTTAGAGCAGTTTCCATGTGCGCCTGGAACGTTAATTGGCTTGAATTAGCACTGGCGGGAATTTGCGAACGGAAGCTCCGGCTTTCGGTGTTGAGGGAAATTTACTCAGAAATAATGGCTCCAACGGAAAAATGACTGGATACCTTTTTTGTAGAAAATTTTGTGTTCTACATTTTTTGTTTAGACAGGTTTTTTCAAATTTATCTTAGTTTTCGAGTTATTTTCGTTTGAAAATTTTTTTGGGTTACAAATTCCAAAATTTCGAAAACCGTCGCCCGTAATTTTGTAAAGAGTGTGTCGTCGTCTGCGGAATGTATAACTAAAAAAACTACGAAATTACTTCTCTAAATCATCTCCATAAAGTAGACATGAATGTTTGTATGATTGTATGGTTGTAATTGATTTTTCAACAGCTACCAACACAATTCGATTCATCCACCTTGCACTTTTTTTTTGCTTATAGAGGCTCCTTAGAATACTTGTTTTGGAAATGCGGTCTGTGCTGCAATTTCTTTTATTTTTACTGTCAGAAAATGTTGATTCAAAAGATCACATCTATGTATCCATAGAAAAAACTACGGACGTTATGTTTCACGCAAATTTGTTAATTGATCAAATATACTTTATCAGGAGATTTTCAAAATATGTCGTTCGAAAAGTTTAGTTGTGATAATCGGTTAGACAATTTTCATCGTGATGTTGAAAATTGTAAAAAGTTTCGTTTTAGTACGGCTGTTGTCATATCAGTTCTGATGATTTCATATTTTCAAAGCTTGCAGGAACATCAAATTTTAAAAAACACTCCGTATAAATAATGCACAATACTTCTATAATTACTTTGTAACATATTTTGTTATAAGAATTTCCAAATTCGTCACACTCGCTTCTAAGTTGGAATTTGCCATATCGGGCATAATAAAATGGACGAAACTCAAGATGAAATCAAAAACATGTTGAAGATTAAACTCTCCATGGTTTTTTTTATCATAGATATTCGTATGTTTCAGTACGACGTTTTTGAAAATATGCCACGTTTGTTTAAAAGATAATGGGCTAGAAACTTTTAAATAAAAATTGAGACTGGCTTGCCAATGCCTTCACCTTTGCATCATTGTCTTCAAGTGTATATGTGAGTCGCCAAGCAAGCCCCTAGTTACATAGAATACCGCCAACTCGAAAAAAATTAACAAAACATATTTGCCAAGAATGTAAATATAGAATCTTTTGGTTTTGCCTTATTATTTAATCTCCATGAATCGATACGCGAAATATAAAAAAAAAAAACTGAAAAAAAGAAAGCACTATTTGAGGAAGAGCTTGTTTTATCTATAGATACGAGGTCTGGCTATTAAATAACGAGACTGCACGCCTAGAGTACGCCCTAGACGGGTGGGGTTAAAAACGATTTCAAATTTCTCGTTGAATTGAAAAAAACTCCTACTTAATGCTATAAATTCAAGGAAATGTTCATTGTTTTTTTCGAGATTGACAGTATCGTGATAACTGAATGGGTTCCAGAGGTCAGACTTTCAACCAGACTTACTATTTTTCAGTTTTGGCAACACTGCGAGAACGAGTTCGTAACAATTGTCCCGAATTGTGGAAGAGCAAATCGTGGGTTTTGCACCAGGACAACGCGCTCTCTGTGAAGCATCATTTGGTCAGTAACCTCACTCCAGTGCTCTAACACTCGCCGTACTCACCAGATTTGGTAACGTGCGACTTTTTTTTGTTTCCGAAGATAAAATATGCTTTGAAAGGGACACGATTTGAGTCTATGGAAGTGGTGAAGCAAAAAGCCACAGAGCTTCTAAAGGCACTCGAATGTAGAATAATTTTTATAATAAAACCCTTTTTCGTAACCTGTCTCGTTGTAACCAGTCCTCGTAGAGTACAACAAGGCGGAGGAGGCACGTCTAAAGACAAAAATACTGCCAGGCGATTTTTTGTGTATTATCAAAAATGTTCTGGAATTACAGAAGTTAATGAAGATGTAATGAAGCGTTTTGGAATAATTTTGCAAACTACAATATCTAGTTTCGAAACTACTTCAGTAAAATGTACTACATATTATTAACAAACTATGAATTTAAGCATTCAAACTTACTCTATACGAGCTTTGGTTCATAAAGTCCTTGTACATAGATTTAAGTAATTTCTAGTGCTTTATTGCCTCAAGTTTATCAGAGAAAGCGCAAATAAATATTTAAGGCATTTGTGAGGAAGCAAATGTCGTAAAACATATATCTTTGTTGTCTGCTGTGTAAATAATTTGTTATATTTGTTATATTCGTATAAATTTATAAATTTCTGAGAATATGAGTTCTTTTTGAGTTATCTTGGTTTTAAAATAGCATCCTAAAATGTGGTTGGGATTAAATGTAACAAAATTGGATCCCCAATTTCTTTGGCCGAATTTACTACCGCCCGAAAATGTTCTCGAGTTTCTTCATATTCTCCCCTAGTAACAATCGTGCGTCCACTTTCATAAAGCCGGAAAACTGTTTATCTCACGAAGTTATTAGGCTTTTAGATTTTTTTGGAATAAAAAGCTGACAAGACGCCAACTACTTCATTTGAAAGCGATTAAACACAAAAAATATCAGTTGAAGCATTTTTAACTATTTATATTGTTTATAGCTATTTCTGTTATTTTGGATAAGAATTTGAGCTTCCACTGTGGGTTGTCTAGGAACTTCCAGACCTCCAGATATTAATTTCATATGAATATCATCTAATTTAAGTTAATAATTCTTTCAAAGGATATAGCGTCCTTCAAAGACGATTCTGTAAAAAATATTTTTTTAAGATTTCTACAAAATCAAATCAAAATTTGTTGACCTCTTTGTAACACAGCTATTAGCTTACCATCCGACATTACTCGATCTGTTAACTGTAACTACTCATATCTGATTTCAAAATCTTAATAGAGATGCATGCAAATGGTGCTTACGCTTTCAATCGGCGCTTACGATTCCATGTAAATGGAAATGAATAACCCAGAAACGTATTGAGAGCGTTTGTTTGAAAGCTGGCAGACAGTTCGTTGAATAGAAGGACGTTATTTCACTTTCCAGTTCCACGTTTTCCAAAAGAACATGTCTATTCCTTATTGTTCTATATAGGCAAAGTGACGCTTCCATAGTCGTCGGCATTGATGAGTAAACTATTTATCAAGGGTTTTGAAACCAAATAGTACATGAAATTTTAATTTACTGAACAAATATTTGCAATATTTACATTATATTTTTGATTTTAGAGAGCCAATATTATGAAAATATTTATGGATGATTTTATCTCATATCTTTGATAATAAATCTATCAAATATATATTTCCCATCATGATCAATCAACTTGGAAATTAACGCTGTCGGAAATAGAAGGATTACGAAAATTCTGTGGTAGTCTAAGACAAAATAGCTGGAAAAATAAGACTTTGAAATATCAGTTAACCGACAAGATAACAATTAGCAAACGAAAACATTCACTGTACCGGACAACACGAAAACTGAATAGACTGCAGCAACCTATTCTACCTATTGAAGACTAAGTTACAAAATTGGTCAGAAATAATATAGAAAAATTGAATGGATTCGCAAAACATTTAATAAATACAATGAAATCGATCCATCATCCATCGTGGGAGTCACCCTCAGGGACCGAATAAGGAGTGAGAGTGACATAAGAGAAGAATAGGGCGTACAGGATGTGGTGAGATGGGTCAGGGCACGAAAAAGATTCTGGAGGGATCACGTAGAAAAAATGCCAGAAGACAAATGGGCTAAAACTCAGAAACCGAACACACGCAGACCTGTAGGCAGACCACCAAAGAGGTGGTACGAGAGCTGGGGTGTTTAGCTTCTCAGGAAGATCCAGGAAGAGGGCCAAACGTACAGGATTGAAAAGGACCTTGTCCTATTGAAAGAGGAAGAAGAATAAAATCGATAGATAGTGAGACTAATGAAGAGAAAATACAGGAAATGAATAATAACTTCGTATGAAGAAGCCTATGTAGAACTTTGGTTACCAAGAAGCCAAAAAAACGATTCTGATAAAAATTAAATCTCAAAAAGTACCAGGATATGATCTCATAACAGACAGAATTCATCAGAACAAGTTACTGAGATAATAATACTTCTGGAACCATCCTCGTAACAAGATCCTTAAAAATATTATAACGTATGGCAGTGAAGTGTGGCGGATAAAACAATATGGAGAAGAGCAGCGGGAAAATCCAGAAGAGACGGACTAATCTAGTATGGTTGTACAAGGTGTGCAACAACACACCTAAACAAGTCCTGTAGTGAACACCCCAAGGGAAAAGGAGACGAGGAATACCACATACAAGTTGAACAGAGGGCATAGATGAAGAAATGCAGGAGAGAGAGGTGGATGTGGACTAGAAATCGGAAGACGTCGAAAAACATTTTTTAGACGACGCATAAGATCCAAAACTTTTCCTTTTTCTGATGACACCACTCCATAAAGAGCTCGTACTGTTTTTCGTACCTACCTTGTACGAGATTTATCCGGCAACGAATTAAGAACGGCCGCATTGCTTTCTTCGGTGAGATCAGGTGGCGTGGATTCGAGTAACTCTTCATCGCTGATCATCATCATTGTTATGTATTAATTTAGACAAAACTTCGGATAAAACAAATAATTTCAGAAAATTAAAAATTTAAGGTTATGCAAAATCTCGAAGTAAAACTGTCAACTGTCAACATTGAAGTGGCTAAAGTCACATTTAAGGAAGTTAAAGTTGTCTACTCCAGAGCGTATCGAAAGTGTTTTGCAGTCACTTTCACTTGATGGAACACTCAAAATGCAACTTTCGGTATGTAAATGATTACAGAACGAAAAACTTTCAGATGGCATCGTCTAAAAAATACTCTTTATCATAACCATTACATTCGTTCCAACGGTGCTTCCATGGCCTGGATTATTTTATGTACTAAACTGTATAAATTGCTGACGGTGCCTTCTTCGTTATTAATTTTAACTCCTCAATTATGTGAAATTAGTTCGGTGTCTTTTTGTGCCTTCCTTCAATGCGTGGAAATCAGAATATGTCGCACGATTCCAGGTAAAGCGAGTTGCTCAGGTCAGTTCAACAATTTGTAACCAAAAATGTGCTGAATTTTCATAATGGAGGATCTAGTCAGCCACAAAATGGATCTTTATTAACAGTTGTTTGTCATTCGATGTTTTTTGAGGACAAAAACTTCTAGGGTTATGAATTGAGTTAACAATAAACTTGTTTTACAAATAAAGTTGAAATGTAAAATAACTTCGGTAGTTTAATGGTTTGAGAATGCGACTTATAATCCCATGGCTGGTAGATCGAATTTAATCAGTAATTAAAAGTAAATTTTTCACTTGATTTTCTTATTATATATTGTTTTTTTAGGACAAAGATTTAATTTAAAATATAGCACCCATCCAACTATTACATTGTCAGAATTTTTGTTTTCCTTTTTCCAACAATCATCCCTGTGACAAAGTAGATTTTATCGATACCATTTTAATATTCAATAACATGGAACGTCTCGTTTCCAACAGAGGCAACTGAATATTTTTTTGCTTGTTTTAAATTTTCAAAGGATTCCCTCAAGGGATTGTCTGTGGATGACTGCTCATTTGGACAGGCACTTGTTTCATTTCGCAGCCACCGCAAACCCTCACGTATATCCAGGGATGTGGCCGCTGAAACCGCAACTTGACTGATATAATTAGTTTGTGCTTTATGCATCCATTGAACCCATATTAAGTCTACGTCCCTGAACAACATAAAGTATGTGCAAGAACGGTTTAGAGGAGAGTTGGCTTTTCTACAGTTATTCTTAGTTACGTAACTATATAATTTAACAATTTGAAATTAAAATAGAGTCCGCCATGGAAGAGCGGTGAATGACATAGTGAAAAAATTAAAATGTAATTGTAGATGATAATTGAAACTCGAAACAATACGAGTACACGTCAGTTTATTATAAGAAAAATCAAAGGGCTTGTCATAAATATGCAAATAAATAACTCAGAATATGCGCATAAATATGCAAATAGATAGCCCAGCATATGCGCATAAATATGCAAATAGATAGCCCAACATATGTGCATAAATATGCAAATTTATAACCCAGCATATGCGCATAAATATGCAAATATATAGCCCAGCATATGCGCATAAATATGCAAATATATAACCCAGAATATGCGCATAAATGTTGAAAATATACAAAAATGATGATTTATTGATTCACTAAAAACAAACATTTTTTCACATATGTAGTGAATCTAAATATGCAAATTGTGATATTTTGAGAAGCTCATTCAAATTATTTTATTAATTTTACACTTCGGGTTAATGGCCAATTAGATTCCTTTATTTGTGTTATTGGTCTAGAAACAAAGCTTTAATAGGTTTTCGTAAACGAAAGCTGTTTATTCCCGTGTTTTCTAATAATTGCAAAATACTAATGAGGGATTGGGAAGGTTGGTCAAACAATTATAACCAAAAACTAACTAACTAAGTGCCTCATCTTGAAATAATAGGTTGTGATGGAAGAGTAGTATTTTATAATTATTTACAAGAAGAAAATGTGTCCTAATCTGTTCAGCAGCCCTATTTGAAGTAAGGGCAAAATATGTTGCGCTGAGATCAGTTTCCAAAGAACTGAACTTATCCACCTCCTTAACAGTCTATTATGCCCTTATTGAGTCGCATCTTCGATATGCTCTTCCCTGCTGGGGTCGTGTGGTGCGACTTAATTTGAGCGAATCTTCAAACTACAAAAGAGCTGTTAGATATTAACTCGGACTGTAGAGATTGTAGAGACTCTTTCTTCCTTATTCATCTTTGAATCCGTTTGCCTAATTCAGAATTAGTTGAGGGCTCAATATTTTACAATGCAAATAATGCACAATCACTTGCCAATTGAAATCAAATCGATATCATCTTTTCAGGCATTCCGTAATAATTTGAGGGCATATTTACTGGAAAGTGCCTTCTACTCTGTGAACTATTTTAATAATAATATTCAATTCCGGGCATGTTGTATACTGGTATAATTTTTGAATGGAACAAGAAATGTTGAAAGCGAACCAATCTCGTCACTGTCAGAGCATTTGTTTTTTCCAATTTCTTACAAGCATTGGTATAAAATTTTTAACACTACAAAAGCACAGAATAAATAAGACCCGACACAAATTGGTAGATCGCCCAACTAAACTCAGGGTAGAAAGTTTAAAACGACGAATTTCAGATTGGAAATATCTATACCATTTCTGTGAACCTTAGACTTAGCAGCCTTAAGATTAGTTTCTTGAGAACAACAATTGGTTCAGAATAGCAGATTTATGAAGTTGTTTTTGTTTTGAAACGTCTGCCAAAGCTCTACATATTCAAAATTATGCACAATATGCTTTTTAATAAAGATATATGCAACATATGTGAAATACGCTATTTGCAAATTATAGTTTCCTTAGTCATAAAATAAGAGATTTGCTTTAAAAATATCAAGACTACTTTTGTAACTGTAGCAGCATTCCAAGTCATCCGTGACGGTCATAGTTTGGTGAGGGCGTATTCCATGACCGTGTCTGGTTACAGTTCCAACAGTTATCCAGGGCCGAGCCTAGGGTATACGCCGTCAGGGTGCAAGAACAAAATATGCTGCCCTATTAGCGTACCTAGTCGAAATAATTAAAACCTACCGTTGAGTCCGTTCCCATTCACTTAATAAAAATAAATCAAATAGACACTGATCTCGTCCTCTAATTCGTAATATTGCAATCTTTTTCTACTCTTTGCTTTTTGGTTGTCAAATAATTAAATTAAATTAAAAAAGTTTAAAAAGGGCTACGCAAACGCAAACTTAGATAAACACGAAAACTCGGCAATAGAAAAATAAAAAAATCTAAGTATAAGTTTCAAGTAATCTATTGATATATTTTGTCTTTTTTGCGACAAGCGGCTTATTCTTTATTATTAGCTATTTATTATCTATTTATTACACCGTCCAATTCGTCCGCTCAACGCACTATTTTGGTATGGTTATAATAAGAAGAAAACGATATTTGGGAGAAATGCCGCTATCAAAGAAAGGCACTTTGCGTTTTGTAACTAAATATTTTTTGCATGATGGGGTTCTGTTATTTTTTTTAAAGACATTTTATCTTTTGCCGCCTCGTGTTAGTGCACCCCTTGCACCCTCGTCACGGTTCTGCCCTGCAGTTATCAGTAGAATTTAGCGCCTGTTTAAGTGGGATTGTTGTTTGATTGCAAAGAGATGCAAAGGGCCCATCAATGTGTATCTTAACTTATCCCATACCAGTTTAGATCTTGCCTTACGAACAGATTGTTCGTAATATAAACACTTTTGCCTCTAGTAAGAATGAGTTCTAGGTCGATTGGTAGATCGGCCAGTCTGAATCTGTCAAACGCTTTGTCGTTGCCTTGCAATCACTCATCATTTCTTGTGGGACTTGCATAAATTTAGAGCTTACCGTTTCAATCATTATGGCTTTTACATCAGCTCTGCTGTTTGAACAGTTCGAAATTACTGAGTTAAGAAAAATTTGTTTATTATGCAGTGTCTTCCAGACTTCGTTATTTGATATGCCGGTGGATATATGTTAATATGGTTGATCTAGAATGACCATCATTGCGCCCAGTTACTAATCCATCACTGTACTGATTAAATGTGAAAAATATTGAGGAAATAAATAATTACAATGAAAATTTTCTTTTTCAGATGATCGTTGTCTATGACAAGACCTTATCCGTGTGTTATTTTGAGGAACAACAAAAATTATTTGTAGATGGAAAGCTCGGGTCGGGATCGTTGAAATGAAATAGTTATCAATGTGTGATTGATCAATAAATTAAATGCCTGCCACTGCTATGTTTTCAAAATTTAAAAGTGGTGGTCAAACGCAGTGTCCGACTGAAACGAATCCTATTGGACAATTTTTCGAAATTGGGAAGCAAGTCGCCAGCGCCGGTCCTGAACTAGTTTGGAAAATACATGACGCGTATAGAAAAAGTGACGGAAAGGTAAGTTGTATTGTATGAAAAGTGTTTTTGAGAATCAAACATTGAATTTCAAAGAATAAAACGTGATAATATTTCACCATAAAATCCTCGAAACTTGCTTAATTTCAACTCACTATGTACAAAAAGAGAATGAAGAGATAATAGAATAGTCTGTAAATTTCGAGAAAAAATTTTACGAAGTCTAATATTTTTAATAATGAATCCCGAGAATAACATAGAAGAACGTATTTATTTTTATGAACATTTAAACATTAAAAATAAAAGTTGTGGTTCTATGGATTTACTGAGAGAATAATGATCTCTGCAGAGGGAGAGTTTTCCTATATCGGGGCCATATATATATAATAAATAAAAGAGTCTCTATCTCTTGAGAATCATGACAAATAATGTCAAAAAATAAAATCAAATTGTTGGCGTGAGACTGCGATGACATTTGTTTTTAGAAATAATAATTGTGCCATCTAGTGAATTTTGTAGATATTTAAAAGAGGCACCAATATAGAAGATTACCTACATGTGGTTTGCAGAATCTCTTCATGGTCGTGATCAATGTCGAGAAAATAAGTTGTCATTTCGAGAAATTTAGATACAAGTCACTTGCATAATGATAGAGGATATCGCAGACTGCAATAAAATCGATTTGGCATAAGCGTTTAGTTGTGAGAAAGATATGTTCCAGATAGACTCCGTAAAAACCGCATCTACAACTGAATATTTTACATACATAAAAACACAAAACAACGAATTAATATCTTATTGCCCATATTCACCCAATTTCTTGCTTTATTACTTTTTCTTATTTCCCACTGTTAAACAAAAGATGCGCGGACACCTCAAGTTGATATTTCACTTTCAAACTCATGTTTCTACGATATCGGTTCCAAAGTGAAAAAAAATGCATCCAGAATTGATTTGTGTGTATACAAAAATGTATATACATTAAGGGCAAATATTTTGAAAAACAATACATCACATTTTTCGAATTTGTCTCTGTTCCACTTTTTGTAAAAACTTCGTATTCTTGAATTCTGATTTGTTTGCATACAAGTTAAATACTAAAGTGTCCGACTTCCGATTCAACCAAAATCATGAGAATTTCTAAGTTTGGATTTTCGGATACGATCGTTTTAACTAAAATATGCAAACTTTTTGAGTTATTGATTTTTTTGTAAACCTTGCAGACCCTTATAAACTATTTTTTTACGAGAATACCCTTGAAGATATGAAAATGGTTTTTGTTCGCATGTTTTTAGCAAGGTCTGTTGTGTTTGAATCTATGTTGAAAAATTCCTTATTTTATACAGGGTGTGTATAAGAAGTTTCCAAACTTTAACTTCATAAATATCAAATTTCTCTATTTTTTTAAATAGAACCACCCCGTTTTTTCTAATTCAAAAAGTATGTATTCTTCGAAAAAAGTTTTTAGACCAAAGTATACCAAAATTTCAAGTAAATTTCAAAAATGTATTAATATACAGGGTGTGCTATTTAAAATAAAAAAGTTACAGTCTTTGAAAATATTTTAGTTAAAAAGATTGTATCCGATAATATAAATGCTTCATTGAACATTAGCCTCTGATTATTGTTGAAATCATCTGAATGAATAAAAATTGTAGATTTTTTTATATGTTGCTAATATTCAAAAATCTTAATGTAACTTTCGGTGGAAGATCGCGCCTTAGTTGAGTATCTTGCTTGGCGATAATTGAAGCAGCTTTTTGTTCAAAATGGAGGAATAACAAAATTTTTCAATTCACGAGATGATTCCAAAAGTAATTTTGTAATTTGTTTGTCCACATTTTGTCTGTAAAATAATATTGGTAGGCACATAAAGTACATGATACACTTAAATAACAATAATTTAGGTAAATCTACTGTTTTATATTAAAATTATTTCGTTACCATTAAAATTTTTGAATAAAAATGCAGACCAATTTATTAAATCTCATAAAATTTAGTACTTACTATAAAAAATGATCTAAAAACTTATTGAAAAGTGATACGTGTAATGAAAATTTTTTGTTACTTTATATAAATAATTGTTTTAACTGTGTTACAAAAAATCGAGTCTACCAGTATTATCCTCGGAAATGTTGATACAATTTTTTATTCATTTATAGTCTATTTTATGTACGAGAAAGTGATAAAGCCTAATAACCAATCCAAAACTTAGTACGGTCATTTCAAATATTATTACAGAATAATATAAATATTTCTTAAAAATCTCATAAATGTACTTGAGTTAACACAAGTTTTCAGACTTGCATAGGTTTTTTATAACCATAAACATGTACAGAACAATAAAAGAAGGTTTGGACTGGTTGATATATATACGAGGATGGTCCCAGAATTACCTGGCCTGACCTAGACATGGCGGTAGACCAAATGAGGTGACGACTCCATAAATGTTGATGAAAATCCACGAAGCGGTACTAGATGTTCGTCGATTGAAAGTGTGAGAGCTAGTAGACATAGTAGACCTTTTCAAAAAGTGCTGTACAACGCATATTAACTGAAAATTTGGAGACGAGAAAGCTCTGCGAAAGATAGGTGCCGTGTTTGCTCACAATAGAACAAAAGCAGTGTCGAGAAGATGTTTCCATCGAGTGTTTTGCAATGTTTCATAACCAAGGATGAAACGTGGGTCCACCACTTCACACTCAAAACAAAATAACAATCAAAACAATGGATTGAAAAGGAAGAAATGGCTCCAAAGGGGGCAAAAACCAACAATCTACGGGAAAGGTCATGGCGTCGATTTTTTGGAATGCGCGTGGAATAATTTCCGTTGACTATCTTGTAAAACGAAAAACTATCAACGGCGAGTATTATTACAACGTTTGAGCGGAAAAATCTAGCAAAATTTAGCTAAAAAGAAAGTGTTGTTGCCTTTGATTTTCATTAATAATTTTCTTGGTAAATATTCATAATAACGCGGTTTTTACCAATTGTTATATTTAGTACACATTATCAAAAACACAATTCAATAGATGGTTTGATTAAATTTCATTAGAATCAAATTTTACATTTAAGTATTTCAATTCGAACTGCTTCAGAAAATATTTTGGAATGTCTAAGAAACATAACATCATTTTTATGAGAAACTAGTAGAATATTTTTATACAAAATCCCACTTATAAATGGAACCACGAGTTTAACAACCTTTAAAAGCTACCTATTACCGTTTTTAATGGTAAAAAGTTACATATATTCCATAACTCAGTTCTGTGTTTCTATTTTCATCGATCCTCACTTCATTAACTCCAGTCCCTTCAATTATTTTTAAAATAATCAATCAATTACTTCAATTGGATTCTATAATTCTTATTATTATTTCCTTTGTCCTAATTCTGTAGCAAAAAATTTGAAATAATAAATATTTTCTCAGCGTATCTGATGTATTCAGAAATATCCACAAATTCCTATATTTGAGTAAGAATCCTTCTTCGGAAATTCGTTTATCCTTTTATTTTCTCGAAGATCATTGATTCAAATCAGACAACCTTTTTGTTAAACTCAAAAATAACATAATCCACACTGAAAGGATCTTTACCAAATCACGATAAATCCTTTTCCATTATAGAGAAATGGAAAAAATCTGTTTTTCTATTCCACAACACGTTTGTGTGTTTTAATCCGAATCTTGGATGTTATTACGTTTTCAAATGAGAAATTCATATAAAACATTAAGTAAGATTTTGAATTTAAAGAAAAATAGTATATTTGGATTGGAGAAAATTAGTATACTGTGTTTGATTTCACCTGAAAACATTTTTCCCTACCTATATTTGTGAAAAACGCATTTTGACACTAGTTTTAAGAATGTGAGTAATGAAATGGAAGGAAATACTAGTTAGTAAACAATTCTTCTTATTACCTAATACTAGCCTCATCAATTCGTGTATCAGATGGTAATATCAATAGTTTGATAAACAAGAGAACTGGAAACTTCTTCAGAGGGTCATCTAATGTACAAGGTCTCATTCTCCTAGAAAGAAATTAGCTGAGGAAGATCTTCGGGTGCCTCAAGACGATAGATGTTCAATGTACCAGTTGTTCAAGAGGAAAAGGATCGCGATAGAGCTCATGGAGCGCATGGAAACACAAAACAAAACACGGTTCAAGCAAAAGCCTTTTCCAATTTATGTGGTCATTGAGAAATTACTAGTTAGTAAACAATTTCTGTTACAAGCTTAATACTAGACTCATCAATTCGCGTATCAGATGGTAGTATCAATAGTTTGATAAACAAGAGAACTGGAAACTTCTTCAGAGGGTCATCTAATGTACAAGGTCTCATTCTCCTAGAAAGAAATTAGCTGAGGAAGATCTTCGGGTGCCTCAAGACGATAGATGTTCAATGTACCAGTTGTTCAAGAGGAAAAGGATCGCGATAGAGCTCATGGAGCGCATGGAAACACAAAACAAAACACGGTTCAAGCAAAAGCCTTTTCCAATTTATGTGGTCATTGAGAAATTACTAGTTAGTAAACAATTTCTGTTACAAGCTTAATACTAGACTCATCAATTCGCGTATCAGATGGTAGTATCAATAGTTTGATAAACAAGAGAACTGGAAACCTCTTTAGAGGGTCATCTAATGTACCAGGTCTCATTCTACTAGAGAGAAATTAGCTAAGGAAGATCTTCGGGTGCCTCAAGACGATAGATGTTCAATGTACCAGTTGTTCAAGAGGAAAAGGATCGCGATAGAGCTCATGGAGCGCATGGAAACACAAAACAAAACACGGTTCAAGCAAAAGCCTTTTCCAATTTATGTGGTCATTGAGAAATTACTAGTTAGTAAACAATTTCTGTTACAAGCTTAATACTAGACTCATCAATTCGCGTATCAGATGGTAGTATCAATAGTTTGATAAACAAGAGAACTGGAAACCTCTTTAGAGGGTCATCTAATGTACCAGGTCTCATTCTACTAGAGAGAAATTAGCTAAGGAAGATCTTCGGGTGCCTCAAGACGATAGATGTTCAATGTACCAGTTGTTCAAGAGGAAAAGGATCGCGATAGAGCTCATGGAGCGCATGGAAACACAAAACAAAACACGGTTCAAGCAAAAGCCTTTTCCAATTTATGTGGTCATTGAGAAATTACTAGTTAGTAAACAATTTCTGTTACAAGCTTAATACTAGACTCATCAATTCGCGTATCAGATGGTAGTATCAATAGTTTGATAAACAAGAGAACTGGAAACCTCTTTAGAGGGACATCTAATGTACCAGGTCTCATTCTACTAGACAGAAATTAGCTAAGGAAGATCTTCGGGTGCCTCACGACGATAGATGCTCAATGTGCCAGTAGAGCTCATGGAGCGCATGGAAACACAAAACAAGACACGGTTTAAGCAAAAGCCTTTTCCAATTTATGTGGTTATTAATAATAGCTGAAATCTAGCCCCTTAAATAATGCATTTGGGGGTTAAAATAGTTTTTGTAGAAATTTATACTGAAATACTGAAGTTTTTATGATGACCACGTGATTAGGATTTTTTTCTCATACCTGCAAATATCTACATTGAAAATATGTGACACAATTCAAAATTGTCTTATTGGAAAACAATAATAATTGCTTATATTTTTTGGTAGGAGTTCTCGAGTAAATTGTCATTTGGAAACCAAACTCAGTTTGTATTAAAACACCATTTCCAATTATATCATGCTCCTAACCTAACCTAACCTAACCTAACCTAACCTAACCTAACCTAACTTAACTTAACCTAACCTAACTTAACTTAACCTAACCTAACAGAACTCAGTTTATACTAAAATTACACCAACACCATTTCTCAATTATATTATGCTCTTGCTCGAAAGTGTGATAGTGAGACGATGTAAAGTTTAATAAACGTATTAAATCGGTAACGGTCCCAGTACTGTCAACTTAATCATCTTTATAATTTTCTTACGATATCCTTTGATTTATTCAGGTCCTTACTGAGCTGCTTTCCAAGCACAACTTCGAATTAATAACTTTTGTGAGAAATTTCAACCATAAATTTTCAAGGTAAAAATGCTGAATTATTCCATATAAGAATAAAAACTCAATATTTATTCATGATACTTTGTCACCAGTATGACTTCAGTGCCGGAGTTCACAAAAAACCATTGACAAATTGTGAGTGTAATCAATGAATCGCAGATGAGGTGAGATGGGAATCAATAGTTTTAAAAACAAAATTTAATTGATACCATTCGATTTTATGTGTAATATTGTAAAAAATGTATCGATCATTCATTCGTTTCAATGCTGTGAAATATTAGCCTGGGAATATATATGTTTCAAGTCAAATTTTAACCGTTTTCGTAAGAAAAGCGAAAACTTTACTTGCCTTAAAATACTAGATGTATCGATACCAAAATTTTTCGATTTTCCATAGCGATACCTAAAACATCGATTCTCGATACCGATATCTAAAAAATCGATTCTTGATTCTCGATACCGATATCATCGATGTATAATAGCCACTTGTAAAAAAATCTGTTACTAGAAACATATTCATAATTTGTTTGGACAATCTACAAACCAATTTTAAAATATTTATGCCTATACAGAGATAAATGAGACAATTTCGCAAATAAAAAACAAACAATGGTTTAACAAACATTTATTCTGAAATTAAATTGGACCAATCATTAACCGAGGGAAACACATGGTCTACGTTAAGCCATTTGGTTTTTTTGGTTATTGTATCAAAAATTAAAATCATTCTCAAGTTTCCAAGTTTTTTTAAAAGCAGGATTTTTCTACACTCTACACCTAATATATACTCTGTGGGCGTAGCCTGTAGCCTGTTGTTTAAACAAAGACAAATATTTTAACAAATCGATTCTCTATACCGTTACTCCAAGAATCGGTGGTATCGAGAATCGGTATAGAGAATCGGTATCGAGAATCGACTCATCCCTAGACATTACATTATATCTTGACTTATTTTATCTCGTCTCCCAACTAGTTCTACAGTGTGTTCCGGGATTTATATTTCAGTATATTTTCTAAATTATACTTTCGAAAATGAATTTTCAATAGAAGATTACGTTTATAGTGTGGTTGACGAAATAAATCATTCTATCTGAATGCCAGACGTAGCCCATGCCCAATGGTTAACAATCTGTAACTTTCACAGGGACAACCTTTACAATCTAAAGATATCAAAAATAAATTTTCCATCAATTGTTTAACAGAAAGGTCCTCCCCGTTTAACTCGATAAAAGTTCGCCGTTCGCCATAAAGAGACATTCTGAAGAAAATTATCATAAATTGTAATTATTTATTGAAAATACTCACAGTAGGTATTAAAACACCAAAATTAAAAATTTCTTGGAAAATTAATGATCAAATATTTGAACATTACCTATTATAGAAGATCATATTAGTGGTATAAGACAAAACTTAAAAAAGATATTGATAATTATTTTTTATCTATTAGGCTACTATCAAATAAGCTAATCCCTGATATTCAATTAAAAATCGCAAGCGACTTAATTTTGTTAATGTCAGTTTGCTGGTAGAATTTACCTTTAGTGAAAATGCCGACATGCATTTGATGTATGGTTTAGCTCCTGGTAACTCGTCAGAAGCCAGAATATTCTATACCGATCGCTTTCCGGGCAGAATTATAACTTTTGTTAGGTTTGTTAGCAGCTTACTAGGAACATGTTTGTCAACATGAATCAAGTAAACCAGTTTTCATTATTTTTTACAAAATGATAGTATAGGAATTGTGCAAAATGTATCAGAAGCATTTGATGCTAATTCCACAACTAGCGTACATAAAATGTCACGACAATTTAACGTATTATAGAAAACTATTCTTCACCTCTTTCATATCCAGAAAGTGCATGCCATGAAAGGCTCGTTGGTTTCTAGATAAACAACGAGTTGATAATACATTTGTTGGAAATGTACTGTTCACTGATGAAGCTAGTTACACACGAGACGGTTTCATCAATTCCCATAGTTTGGTGTTAACTTGAATGCTCAGCTATACTTAGAATTTCTCCAAAATGATTTTCCACCCATGTTAAGTGATATTCCTCTAAACATTCAAATAGACATGTGGTTCATTCAAGATGGAGCCTTTTTCCACTACCTGAGAGACGTAAAAAATTTTCATTCTTCCTAATAGGTGGATTGGTCGGGGAGGAACAATTGCATGGCCAGAACTTGCTGCTCCACTCCTTTGGAGATACCTCAAAAGCTTGGTATATGCAACTCCAGTAAACACAAGAAGCGGAATGATCGATAGAATAAACTAACATTGTGACGATATAAGGCAGAATCTTAAAATGCTTTTCCAAGTTCAAAGGCATATAATAAATCGTGAAATAACATTTTAAGTTTGGAAAAGCATTGTTTGTAACATGCTAAAAATTGGCAAACAACTTAATAATATAACAAAGGCTGAAGAAAAAAAATGATTACGAGTATATGGCAAAGGAAAGTGTTGAGGAAAATTTTTGAGGGGATAAAAACAAGTGAAAGACTATGGAGAAGAAGAACTAACGAAGAAGCGGAGGATTTGTATGAATCTTCATCAGTATCAAGATACATAAAAAGCGCAAAGTGTAAGATGTAAGATAGCAGGACAAGGAGGTTCAGGAAGAGGGGGAGACCTCAGAAAATATGGTAGGATGCACTTTTGAAGGATATCAGAGAGGTAGAACCGATTTGGAGGGCAAAACTATAGAATCGCAGCATGTGAAGAAGAATTGTGAAATCAGCTGAAGACCGATGAGAAAAGAAAAATGATTTATGATCCTTAAACGCTTAAAGTATGGTAAATATATGCATGCATTTGAAGGAGAACAATTGTTAACCAAAGGATGGGTAGCCAGGGGCAAGAAAATGCATGTTTTATTTAAATTTATTACAAATTTTTTGTGTACAACTATTCATTTTCTTACAAAATACGATTGGAAGCCAGGATGTAGGATTGGTCTCTTATTTTCTTACCACTACAGGTTTGCTACAGCAGGAGAAAACAAATTTCAATAACTTGGTAGAAAATTATCGTAAAGATAAGCATCAAAATAAGCCGTGTTTATCAAGACCTTCATTTTCCATATTTTTTTGAAAACGCTATAGTAGAATTTGTTTTTTATTAGTTTTAAAATTTATAAAATAAAATATGAATCCCTAAGTGTTTCTTACTTGACGAAGTCATAAAAAAGTCGAGTTTCATGGATCCCTTTAAATAATTTTCTGCAGTAAAAGTTGAATTAGTTATTTATCTACAACCACATTAAAAAATACTTTTGTTGATAACAGAATCATAATTTGAATTTATGGTTCTTTACATTGAAAAATGTAACTACTATCAAAGTTTCGTATTAATTTATGAACCAACGCAAATATTTCAACTCAGTTTGCCTAAACTGTATCAATAAGACCTGGAAATATTTATTCGCACGCAGTGACTAGCTCATATTTAATTTGAGTACGAGACAGCTCCACACTCAATTATTTCCATTGCAACAGCAGGAGCTAAGCGTCCAAAATGACTAAAATTTTGCTGAGAATGCGTATATATATATCCCTTTCTCATTGAGTAAAGTACAATGTTTTTTCGAAAACTGAATGTGACAGCCCTCAACTGAATTTCCAGTTGTTCGAATTGAATTTTGTTGTTTCGATTGTGGTGCACCGGTTGAGTCCTTTGAGGTAGTTAAACTCCAACCTAGTAGCTGTAGAGCTACGGAAAAATAATTAAATGAAGAAGGAAACGGGACACAGATGAAAATTATTGAAGAAGGAATTATAATTATAATCAACACTTACAGAGAACTAGTATCATTACTTAAAATGTATATAAACGACTTTTCTTTTCCCAGGTACGTTTGCTTAATTAGCCATTTCTCGAGGATAACCATTACTTTAGCTCAAAATTAAGAAATCCCGTACTCCGAATATCTACTTCATCCGTTGGACCGAAATGGAGGTGAATTCACGGTTTATATCCCGTTAAGAAAGCAATTTCATAAAGAAAGCGGTCGATAAAAACTTTTATTATAGCGTCATTGTACCCAAATTAGACGGAAATAAGAAATTCTTTGGTTGAATGTTATCATTAGAGGAAATTTCGTGTGTAAATAAAGGAGTGTTATCTTTTATTTCAGAATTAATACTCCAATTGAATGATGGAGGGTAGTTATTCCACCCTAATTTCTATATTGTGAAGAATTGATGGGAAAATATTTATGTATTTATAGCTAAATTTGAAGTTATGTATATTCAATTTATATATGGAAAGTACAATTTTTTTTAACCAATTTAGAACATGATAGGAAAAATTCGTTGCTTGTATCATCTACAGACATTTCCCAATCCTGTGCTGATTACTATGAAGGTATAAACTCGGAATTACTCCAAAAATAGTTCACAGATTAGCTCCTATCAAGCATGCTGCCAAATTCAGTCGTTGACATAGATAACGCTTCTTTTGTGTAAGTGTGTGTGTATGAAAGAAAATTGGCTTAGAAGCAAGTCCATCAGCCGATGATTCTACCCAAAGATTAATTTCAATATCTTTGAGTGTTTAAGTCAGTTATCTATAATTGAAAAGGTGTGAGAGGTTTGAAAATAGAGTGATTGTAACAAACTGTTTATTTTATGAATGCTGCATCCAGAAAAAATAAGATTGAGATGAGCACATGAATTATCATCGCAGGTACAGGCTGATGATGAGCAAGGCAGCTTCGCAAGATTGGTGGGGTATCTCCCATGACCAGTCTAACGCATCTTATTTATTCTCATCAAACGAAACTCTCAATATCAGTTTTAAAAAAGATGATTTATAACATTTATGCATATTGAAAACGTGAATTTTTCTAGTGAAAACAGAAATAAGGAGTTGCTTTAACTTATAGAAATTGTTTATAGCAAATTAAAAGAGAAATTATCTACTTTAAATGCAGTATAAGTTGCAAAATAATTTTGTAAAAGCTTTACTAATATATTTACATATATTTCTAATATCTTTTCTAGAGGTCTCCATGCATTTTTCAATATCAGAGTATTGGGGATTTAATTTTCATTGTTCTTTTATTTATTTTTCTACTCTTTACGATCCTTCAAAACATCATTAATTTGTTGTATTATTTTCCTCTTTGAAGCAAAGTTTTTTTGGGCTATTTCTACTTCTTTGCTAATGCATTTTTGCTCTGATATTTTCGTTATCACTCTTTGTTGTGTTTATGTATCCATTCCAGTTTAAGCATATTACGTTTTCTATTTTTTATGATAGGATGAATAGGATAAGAGATATATCTCATTTATTATTACATCCATCTTCGTTTCCTCTGCCATTTTCCTTAGTTGCTCCATCTCTGTTGCTATTATTCTATTCTAGTTTATTTTCCGATTTTTCTTGTTTGGCTGACTCCTAATATTAAGATGGTCCCAGAAGAAGTACCTGGTCTGACCTAGAGATGACGGTAGCTGCTTGAAAAATACCAGAAAGTTTCAGAAAGTACAGAATCCATACAGTATATGATTCAAGTTTGAAGACGCCCCGTTATTTAGTATTTGTTTGGCAGCCATCGAAAGTCATCGTTATGTTGTACAATACTTTTATTTGAATGTCTTTAGCTCAACCAACCGACCTGCGAAGACCAGCATCGCGGTGGTCGACAAAATGACTGAAAGTGCGCGTGCTAACAGGCGTAGTAGGTATTTCAAAAAGTGCGATACATTTCATGTGATTTGAACGCATCAAGCGTGTTTCAGGTGTAGAAAAACGTTGACGTCGTTGGATTGAAGAGCAACCATTGGGTTCCAAATAAGGACTGTACGGCGGATGCCCTATCAATTCTATGTTTTGACTATTCAAAAACGTTTTCGCTTGAAATGATTTTTTCGAACACTTCTGCCAAACAAATACTGGTGCACATCAGAATGTTGCTCCGATGGAAGGATGGCGACTTGTCCAGATTTCCGAAAATATAAACGACCATTTGCTTAGAAGTGATTCGAAAGCAAATTTTGTTGTATTTGGTTCCTTTTAAATCCATACCAGTGTTCTCATATCTCAAAATTCAAAAAGAAACCCTCGTAGCCCAAGAAATGTTCAAGCTATTGACAACTGCTGCGAAAATCTAGCACAGTTAATAAGAACAAGAATATGTTATTCTACAATTTTTCTAGATCTTTTCGTAAGTTTATTTTTGCTCCAAGGAATAACCGAGAATAAAAAATGTATTTAACTCAGATTATTATTATAAGAAGATGAAATAATAATATTTGATACAATGAAATTCAAAACTATGGTTTTATTTCTAAAAAGAAGTAAGTAAGTATTAATTTTCTAGTATGAAGCAATCTTCATTACGAAAAAAATATCTTGTTGAAACCATGTTGAGCTTGCATTTAATCCCTCTATTGAACAATACCAGATGTCCCAATAAAAATTGTTTAGCGCCTTATATCAGAAATTAATTATTGGTGTACGAGAAAAGAAATAATAGCAAATATTGCATCGGAAACAAACCTGGAAATTGATTACTGCTTTCCACGCTTGTCCTTATTTCATTTTTTCTCAACCTTTCAAATCCTCTTTTATTTCAAAATTCATACGCTATGTTTACTACTTTCCAAGGATTCGAATTGGGCATCATATTTTTCTCATTATCTTCTTTATCGTTAACCTCAAGCTCTCATCAATAATTTCGGTCTTTTTAGTTAGTATATTGCTATTTAACATATTGTTTACATGATCTCTATTATCTGCTTACATTGTTTTTTCTCTTTCTGATCTTCTTCCATCATTGCTCCTAATTTTTATCCATATACCTCTATATTCACTTTATTCATTCATGTTGTAGTTCATAAAGTTCATTGTCCCCATACTCTTTTCGTTTCATATTCGTTTCATCTTTTCTTGGCGTATTTTCATTTTCAACCTTATTAATTACTTTATTTTTCGTTGATTTCTCCATCATTCCATCAACCAATTTATTCAATCTCTACAATTATTTTATTTTTCATAATCGCGTATATTTATCTTCTATATTGTTTAATTTAACTATATCACTTTCACTTTCCATCATTTTTAAGCGCTATTATTGATCCTTTATCTTCCTTTTCTAATTGCTAATATTTTCCAGCAGTTTTCTATTATCTTCTTCTTCTTGAAGGTTGGAGATTACGTTTTTAAATACGTTTCTGTCCCTCGCAATATGAAACAGTTCTCCGACGCAATGATTCGTCCATTCACTTATGTTTCGGAGCCAGGATTTCTTCTTCCTGTCGATGCGTTTTTTCCCTCCTACTCTGCCTGCATTATGTTCTGTATCAGTAAGTAATTGTCGTTGCGTAATTTGTTTTGTCAACAGCTTTCTTTTGCGACCAATGCGTCTTAGTACTTTATCATTGGTGAATCTGTCAGTCCAGGGTATCTTCACGATGCGTCTATAGAGCAAATTCTCAAATGCCTCAAGTTTTTGTATTTTGAATTTCATTCTCTAGCTTAGTAATTTTTCTTGTTTTTGTGGACCATCACACCCAAATTACCAAAAACTCGATACTCTGAGTGTATATTTGTTTTAAAAAAACGTATTCGTTGTTACAGGAATGTTCAGTCTTCATATTCGAAAAACGTTGCGCGGAAAAACTCCACAAACCGAAACGGAAAGAAACGGTTACCGAAATCCTTAGAGGCAGCGTCAGACAATTGGAAAGGTATCGTCACCCAAAAATCCTCCATGTTCTGCACGCTATTGAAGAATGTGCTGAGACGTTGGCGTTCGCAACTGAACCAGTATACGCTAGTTTGGCTAATATCTTGGCGTATCAAGAAAGTACGATCAATCATGGTGGAATACATCAAGGTATCGGGCACGGGCAGCAAACTCAACAGCGACCTGCAAATGCTAGAGAGTATAATTTTTTGGATTTGGAGTATAAGTATGGTATACTACAGGTACAGTACTACTACAATAATTTTATCTTTACGTTTCACTTCTGTGGTTCAAAGATATGATTTTGTGACAACTCAACACTTAATTATTGCTGGTTTCTACTTGGTCTTTTGTATGAGTTGAACTATCGAGTGCAATACGCGTCTTAGGTTCTGCGCCTAGATGTTAAATGAGTATTATAGTGGTTGCGCTTCATTCTAGATCAGTACTTTTTATATTTGCAGGATATTATATTTCTTCTTCCATAACAGGTCTAATGCTTTTTCCTTCTTCGATATCTCTCCTCATCCTGGATCTAGATTGTCATTCCAACTCTTTCGTGGTCGACCTCTACTTCGAGTTCCAATTGGAGATTTATCTCTTGAAATTTCTACCGTTTTTATCGTTTGTCACACAATCTTCTGATGTTTTCGGTCCCTTCTAGGTCTAATTTACTGAGAACCGTCTGAGAATTTATTTCTGTGGTCATTAAGAGTTGTTTCGTTTTGGATGTTTCTGGTCTTGCTCCCGATGTATAGGTTATAATAGATTAGATTGTCCTCTCACCTTGTCTTCTTCGTCTCCATTACTAGATATGTTGTATTATTTGACCTACATATTCAATAATCTTTGAAGATCATTTTCGTTCTCGGTAATTATCATGGCGTCATCGGTACAGTACAGGAATTGATTTCTCTGTCACACATTTCGTGACCTTTGCCTAGTCGCACCTGTTTTATGATTCCATCCACTATTATCTTGAATAATATAAGACTAGGTAAGTCTGATATCGCTGTTGGCTGGGTTTTGTTTATTTACCATTATTGTGAATCTGAACTTGATTCCCTGAGTATATGCTTCCGATGGTCTGGATTATATTGAAAGGTGAATAACATCTTAATACATTCAAAGGCTTTTGTGAGGTCAATGAAGCATATATATTCTATATATTTCTCAACCAGTTGTCGTAGGATGAATACTGTATCTACGCAGGATCTTTCTGATCTGAATCCTTACTGCTCATCTTCTAGTGTTCTGATCGAGTTAATTTTTTTGGTGATAATGTAACGAATTCTTTAGTAGTTCAGCTGTGAAACTCACTGATATTGTTGATCCCTTCAGGTTTCACATAAGTTGTATCTTAATTTGAATCTTTGAATACAAAAGTGTACTATCTCTAATATATTTCGAGTTTTCGAATACTCACGTATTCATCATCTGTGAAATGATTAGTCAAGAATTGCGGCGCTTAAATTCAATTATATCTTTCAAAAATCATTTCACGGATATTATTAAGAGACAGTTTGAATATTGATTTTTGACTTCGATAAATTTATAGTTTAAAGAAATATCCAATTTCAGAACGCCGCAATTCTTTCTCAGACGATGAATACATAGTAGTATTCGAAAGCTCGGAATATATTAGAGATAGTACACTTTGGTATTGAGTTCTTATTTTCATAAATGTAGGTTCAATTTTGGAACAAATATTGCTATTATATGAAAATTTTAGAAATTAATAAACGTTTCTAAGTATTTTTCATTCAAAATCAATTTTTTTTATATATTTTCATCATTTTCAGATAACAGAGGCACTTTCATTTTTACATTATTCAGGACACATGCTACACAGAAATGTTTGCCCCGGGAGTATTTTAATTACTAAGAGAGGAACTTGGAAATTAGCAGGTTTGGAATTTATAGGTGAGTAAAAAGTATACCAAAATTGATTGAATTTTTTTGAAACTGTCAGTGCGAGGATTAATTTCTCCATCAGTCGAATATTTCCGATGGAATAAACTGACATGAAAGAAAATCGAGTTTACTAACAAGATTAAATCCAGAATACATTTACTTTAAAATATGTCTGCTATAAGTTGAATAAAATATGAGAAATGCGGATAGATTACACAAAGGTTAACGTTATTATTGAAAAAACTGTTTTAAATAGTTTTTTTTCTATTTAAATGATTTTTCGAAAGCGTGAAGTATTTGATTGCCACGGTTTCACAACAAAATTATGGTTTAACCAATAAAAATTAACTGTCCTTCATAACAACAATTTATATAGCAGCATGTATCAACAAAGCTCTATATTTATTTCAGTACCTGATGATAACTACTATTTATTCGAAAACTGGGAATAAAAAATTCATCAATTCATTCAAAAAATCCAGACCAGATCTTGTCCTATGTGTTCTAGCTATTTTTGTTATTTTCGGCTTCTTGTATATCATCATTAGTTTTCTGTTTGTACTTCTTCTTCAGATTTCTATTTCAGCATTTTCTTTCTCATATTTCAAGTTAATTATCATAAATTCTGTGGCCGGACAGCTTGCTTCCAAGTCATTTACTTTCACACACATATTCTCACGTATTTTATCTTCGACCATGTTTCTGCTGCCTCCTTAATCAATTCTCAGTGTTCTAACCATCTAATAGGCGCGTCACTTCTTTTTGAACATCCTGTAAAGAGTGCCAATAGTATATAGAAAACTTTACCGATAGCAATTGATTTGAATAATTTTCTGAATATTGCCAATCCAATTATTTACCAGCAAAGCAATACAGATATTCATTTTAATAATTAATAACGCTACTAAATAATAACATCACTACAGCGAGTACTAAATTTTTTTAGAGAAATCATCATGACTTATTATATCATGTACAATCATTTGATATTCATTCCAATGACTACTGTTTTAATTTAATTAAAACGCAAGATACGAACGAGGTAAATACAAAAAGTAAAAGCTATGCTTTGCATATCCAATCTTCTAAATTAATTAACGGAATTTATACAAACTCACTTTAAGCGTTTGAATGCATCCATTTTTCAATTTTAACCTGCAGACGTTAATTTTCAATGAGGGTTGCACTTAACGGTTGGTTTGTTTCTGGAGTGAAAACTGAATCAAATATTCACAGTATAAATTTTGAGTTTATTGTAGTACTCACTTTATTTCCATAAAATTGACAGTTGAAACAGA
Organism: Diorhabda sublineata; assembly: GCF_026230105.1. Taxonomy (NCBI): domain Eukaryota; kingdom Metazoa; phylum Arthropoda; class Insecta; order Coleoptera; family Chrysomelidae; genus Diorhabda; species Diorhabda sublineata. Next base: position 9,999,677 of record NC_079483.1, read on the forward strand.
AATCATAATATGTAATATGTATAATAATAAAAAAATACAAAATATACAACTCCACATATACCACATAGTATTATGTGATCAAATTTCACATGTATTGTACAGGGTTCTTCACGACGAGCTGAATCGATATGTACATGGGAAAGTACTGCGACTAGTATTCTGGAAATTAGCTTGCATGGGTTTTCTGAAATGCTCGTTTCAGCTAAAATAATTTCAGTTTTCTGAAACTTCCGGTTATACTGGAAGAGGACCCAAACTTCGTTATTTTGAACAGAATGCTATGGTTTTTATTAAATTAAATTTTTGGAATCTACGCACAATTTCATTATAACTTTATAGAAGACATAGTATGCCTAAAGTCCAGAATTTCTTAATTACTCGTATCTCACATTTTCGAAATTTCTGGACACATACAGGCCTCCACTAAAAAAAATATATTTCTAAGTTTAACTTAGTCAGGTCTAATATTTTTGGGATTTGGACAAACAAAATTTAAAGCTACCAAAATCTTTGACAAAATTTGACAAAAATTTATATAGGGTGCTCAGAAAATGGTGCCGAATTTCACTATCTAAAAACTTTGAAAACTTAATTTTTTCAAATGACAACCCCCATTTTTCTCTTTACCATTGGATACTACCCTTTAAATTAAGGGAACTAAATTAACGGTTCTTGTAGAAACTTGAAGAAACTGAAATCTTTATGGTTTTTAATTGTCACCTGCCGATGGCGAACAACGAATAACAAAACTTAACGTATCAAAAATTAAAATACTTTAGTCAATAAGAAAATATTTGAAAACACTACACTGAGAGTTGAAGGACAGAACTAAAATTATTAAACTAAAGTAAATGTTCGAAATGGTTAGGACAGTTTTCTTTTGTTTGTTGATATGTTGGCTTTTTTTGCTCGTAGCTCCAGACAACCGACAATTAAAAACCATGAGCAGTTTTTTCAAGTTTCTACAAAACCAGTTAATTTGAGATATATGAATTTACTTACAAAGTCCCCTCAATTTAAAGTGTAGAATTCAAAAAGAAAAATGGCGGTCGTCATTTGAAAAAATTAAGTTTTCGAAGTTTTTAGACAACGAAATTCAGCACCATTTTCTGAACACCCTATATAAATTTTTGTCAAGGTTTTTCACATATTTTGGATGCTGTAAGTGTTATTTGTCGAAATCCCAAAAATATCGGACCTTACTCACTTATACTTAGAAACTTAATTTTTTTAGTGGAGGGCTGCATGGGTCCAAAAATTTCGAAAATGTGAAATAATTAAGAAATGGTGGACTTTAGGCATACCGTGCCTTGTATAAAGTTATATTGAAATTTTCCGTAGATTCAAATAATTTAGTAAAAACCATAGCATTCCGTTCAAAATAACGAAGTTTGCGTCCTCTTCCAGTATAACCGGAAGTTTCAGAAAACTGAAATTATTTTAGCTGAAACGAGCATTTGGGAAAACCCATGCAAGTAAATTTGCAGAGCACTAGTCTCAGTACTTTCTCATATACATATCGATTCAGCTCGTCGTGAAAAACCCTGTACAATACATATTTGGTCTATTGTTCTTTAAAAGTGATGTTATTTTTGGTTCTCTCCATATAGTGTCTCTTTTTTCATGGTACTAATTAGATACTATGTCTCATGTCACTTAGAATCATCCTAATTTTTACTTCTCATACTTTCTTTACTGGTCTCGAATCTTCCATTTTCATCTTTGTAATGACGCCTTTAACTTAACTGTCTTTGCTCTATGAACTCCAAGGGTGAAATTTTTCATCTCTGCTGCTCTTTTTTGTCTTCATTGAACCTCCATGCTCTACATACGTAAGTCAATATTTGTCTAGAAATTGCTTTGTTAACATTTGGTTTATTTGAGATTTTTTATTTATTGTCTGTCTTCTCCATTTTTGTTTCAAGTTAGTTAAATTTGAAATATTTATACGAGGATAGTTTCCGAAGTACCTGGTCCAACAAAGAATACACAAAAATTGTGTAAGAAAATTATTTATTATTAAACGTTATTATCTTTCAGCTTCATATATTTTTCCTTGCTATGTTTAATAAGTTCGATACCTTTTTTATAATAAGAATCGTCAAGTTTCTCAAGATAGTCATTAAAAACTGGCATTGTTCGCAAATCTTTGACCACCGATCTATTTTTTTAAGTCTGGGGTCAGAAAATAATCCAAGGGTGCTAAATCTTGCTAATAGAGTGCACGAGGTAGCAATTCAAACTAATTGAGCTAGTGCATTGTCTAGATGCAACACCACTTTCTTCTTAGCCAAACGCGGTCGTTTTTGCTTGATTTCTTCACTCAAACTTGGGATAATTTTGCATAATACTCCACGTTGATAGTTTTTCCTTTCTCAAGATAATCAATGGAAGTTATCCCAGGCCCAACCTGGAGAATGACTTACGTAAATTTTATAGTCTTTTCTTCATCTGGACTCCAAATTTAGTTTAGTAGAAAATTCTTTGCACTAGATGGATGATGCCCATGAAACCAAATAATTTGGTTGAGTGATACCTTTATAAGTGTCCTTCCAGCGGCAATGGACATTTTGTCATTTAATATGAAAATAGTTCAATAAAAAATATCATGAAGCTGTTTTTAACTGATATAATGAATCTTGTTGGCAATTATTTTATTTTTAGAACGTGTTAATGACGTTGATGGAGTAGAACCGATTCCCTGTCAACCGTGGACATCAAGGCTTCCGAAAATGGCACAACCAAATTTAGATTTTACTGGTAAGTCACAAAATTTACTTCTTCTCTACAATTGTCTAAATTGTCATAACTACAAGGTGTCGCAGAAAAAATTTTTTATTGATTATTACGTGAAGTATTTGGAGGTACGTCAATTAAACGCTATGGAGCGTTTATGGAGATCGGACCGTACGTTGTGCGTGGATGAGATTTACAAAAACAGTTATTTCGTGACTCTAGCGCGTAGAAAATTCTGCAATGTTCGTCATTTAAATGATGCGCAAGGCGCTCGACTGATTGGAAAACGTAAAATTACTCGTTCTGTTCGTGACGAACCTAAGTTGTCTATTCTGAAGTTTGCTGTTGATTCAAACGTGCATAGATCTTCATCATTTCAGATTCGGCAAAAAGATTTAGGGCTAAACACTCATAAAATTCACTTAGTGCAAAAATTGAAGCCTCGGGTTGCTAATTAAGGGCTTGAATTCGTAAACGAGATAATTAACCGCTTCCAAACATTCACCATTCTGTTTTTGAATCTTAATGGACACGACAACAAGCGAAATCGCCTCAACTAATCTAAAACACAAACATCAGATACCTTAAATTTGCTTAAAGTTAACCATATGAAAGAGGACGCACAAATACAGTGAATCCAGAATGTTTGTGCGGATTCTAGATGAATTCCTCGTAAGTACCTGAATATCTACCCAAAACTTCAATGGTGATAAAAAAGAAACATGTTTCCAGTGGAACCGAGCAGCTACATATACGTCCAATAGATAGCCAATTGATCTCTAAGGGAGGTGACATAAGCTGGCCTCCATGCAGTTCCGAATTAACACCTACATTTTTTTAATAAACTCCGTAGGTACTTTTCTTGAGTTTCTTTTTTAAACGTAAAGTTTTTTTTGAAACACCTTGTATTTTTGATAAGAAGATTAATAAGAGGGTAAAATTTTTTCTTTCCAATTTTTGATTTTATAAAACATTCTACAGAAAAACAAAAATATAAGGTATTTAAATTGATGACAATTTATAAATAGGAAAAATTGAGTTGCTTTTGGGATACATGCAGAAAAAACTTTCTTTTTGATGAAAAAAAACCCACACAACATAAGCTCCATACCTTAAACTTTGAGGGGTCACTTTTCTATTTTAATTTCCCATTAAATTAACATGGAAAAATATTTCTGAATTCGAAATTACACATAAGTTATAAAATTTTTTACGAAAACTTCTGTTGTCTTTTACTTTGTAAAACAGATTGAGATTATCATTAAAAGAAGTTTAGTTACATTTTGAAATTTTGAAAATATACATTTTGAAAATATTATGTCTATTTGACGTTTATTTGTCGTCTATTAGACGTTTATTTGACGTCTATTTGACGTCTATTTGACGTCTATTTGACGTCTATTTGACGTCTATTTGACGTCTATTTAACGTCTATTTGACGTCTATTTGACGTCTATTTGACGTCTATTTGACGTCTATTTGACGTCTATTCTCCATTTGATAATTTAGATTGAGATTACAGAACGTGCTAAGCTACGACTTTTATATATCAAACAAATTTCTGAATTGACTTGTGAATGTTTGCTCTTTCATCAATATCAGATTTGATACATTCATATCAGTGTTGTCATATGTCAATACTTAAGTATGGTTTTTTTGTCACGTTAATTAAATGGATAACGAAAATAAAAAAGCAGCCACTTAGTTTTGAACTATAGAGCTCATGTTTCGTGTTTTTAGATCAAATAGAAACATTTGAAATGTAAGATTCAGATAAAAAATTTTTGAAGCACCCTTATACATATATTTTCTGAAAAACAGTTTTTTATTCATTTCGGGATTGAGTGCTCATTATATTTTTGATATCTCAATGTGAGACATGCTCGAAATCAGTTAAAAAATGACAAAGTGAATAATTCTGGACAGAAATGGTGAGGATGATACCTCTATGTCCAAGAGGTAGAGAATACCTGGAGAAACTAAATTGAAGATGGTATAGCATAACACAGAAACAGAAGAGAATGCAGAAAGTTGACAGGACTAAAAAAAATTATAACACAAAAATAATGATAATGATGAAATTCTAATATTATATTTTAAACGGTTGGGGATACCACAACTGAAATGTGTTAAAAGTAATGAATTGCTTTAAAATTTGTATTGTACTATTTTATCAGCAAGTATAGACGAAAATAATCAAGATAATCATGTTTGTTATGCAAAAAACGGTTATTATAATCTGTTTCTAATTGAAGAAAACACCTGTACTCATATATTGACGGTTTCAACAGCCTGCATTGTTGAGTAATTGCGTTTCAAGCTTCCAAACTTAATTACTCGGGTCTAATTAACATTCATAGTCATGTAATATAGAAGCGATTACTGACAAAGAAGCTCTATACTGGGGTATTCATAACAACGTTTAAATAGCTGTTATTTTTAGTGGCTTGTAATAGATTCCAAAAAGAACTATCTTGATTGTTGAACAGCAAATAAATATTAAGTTCGATTGAAATTTTTTTACAAAACGACGGACTTAAGGGATTCGAATATATATGTTTTTGAATCGAAATAACTTTTCTATTTTTAAGTAAAATACGTAACACCAGAATTGGAAATCGAATGGAAAAATAAATCAGTTGAATCTAGAATTCTCCACCATTCGAAGTATATTTTCAACTCTCCGTTCGGGGAAATTTATTTATACTTTTCCGAATAGAATAAACAACTATTTGTTATACAGTATGTCCAAGATATTGATACCACCGAGGAAAACTATTCTTATATGTTAGATTGTTATAATAAAAAATAAAAATGTTTCTGTGAGGTTTTTTACTGTTCAAATGATGGGTTTATATACTTAGTTCGTTGGGGTTGTTTGCTGGAATGAGGATTTTATTCATGGGAGAGAAGAAGATTTATTAGGTTTGGCCCTGATATGGGAAATATTCATCTGCAGGGCTACAATCTTCTCAACGTTTCGATACAATTTTGCTTGATTCGTGTGGCACTATTCCACAAGTTTAGAAGGTCTAAGGGAGTGCGATAAATTGGTTGTAAACTCAATATCCTATGCAAAAAAAGGATTTTAAAGTGAAGGAATTGTACTTTTCATAGAATTAGAGACTCGTCTTTACAAGTTACGACATGCTTGAAATGAAACGTAGTCTTATGAGTCTTTGTAGAGATAGATACAATCAAATAAAAAAAAAGAATTTGATATAAAATATGTCATTGGGTCCATTCTATATCTATAACCTTCCCTTTAGAACTATTTTTCTATTAAAAATTCGAATTGAAAGTCTAAATGTTCAGTATTCTAACAAATTATGTATTTGTAGAAAAGATTGAACGTAGGATGAGCAGGTCCAATATATTTTCTATCTAGAGAGTTGCAACTTTACATATATCTTTTCTATTATACGTTTGTATGTAGTCTTCGCGATTTTCACAAATTGAAATATTTTCATCGTAGAAAAACGTCTTTTGATTTCAATCTTTCGTTCTGCTTTTAAACGTAAAAAGACATTTCCATCTCATTTTTCTAAAGTTAGATTCATTCATTCGCAGTTGCTGAAAATATTATTTTTACACCATATTCTCTTAGTTCATTTCGTACAAGTTTATCATGCTATTAGCATCAGAACTAAAGAAAAAGTTCCTCCAAACAAATCCTAAAAATAACAATGAAATTTATTTGAATCTTATCTGCCATTGGAATCTAAGATGTTGAAGGAGCAAGTTTTGTTTTATTATGCGCCATCATAATCCATTTTCAAGGCTCCAATTTATTCATTACAAATACTAATGCATGTCGAAACAATAATCAAAGTCAGGACTCATAAGCTAAATAACTAAATTCATAACTTTGTAAAAACTATTTATCAACATAAGTGGTTTCAATAATTTGACTACTGTACTCGTTGGAGGTTAAAACTATTAAGAACACACTATGCGTGTCTATGCTGTCTTAAATACTAATCCTATTGTATACAAAGGGTCAGTTTACAATAAATCTCAACGAAAACAATAGTAACTAGAAGTTAAATAGATAGATTCATGATTCATATTGTATAACTTAATATATGATTAACAGATCCTAATGGTTCCCATCAGGAGTGGTGAGATAATTCCTCCTTTCGAAAATTCAATTTCGAGGGATAATGAGGAAATTGAGCACCAGTAGGGTTGATTGGGTAGTCCTCTGTCAGTTACATCCACCAGGAATTAAGTTTCTTGCTAACTATGGATCCTCCAATTAGAATAAGAGGACAATAACTAATTATTGTCCATACACTGGGTCTTAAGTAGATACAGGATTTCAATTTAGCTTGATTTCAAATAACAAGGCCAATATGATAACCCAATTCACAACTTTGTAAAAACTATTGATTGACATAAAAAAATATAAAGTTAAAACTATTTAGAACACATTATGCGTGTATATGCTTTTTTAAATACTAATCCTATTGTGTACAGAAGCTTTAATTAATTATATTTATGATCGTTAGAGTCGCATCAATACGAAAATGGTAGGGTGAGTAATTCGATAAGTTAATGGAAGTTTGAGGGTCCAAGGGACGTATGGAATTCAGAACTAAAGCTGCACTGAGCACTGTATTCGCTTTTAGTAGAAGGTTTATGCCTCCTCACTCTATATTTTTCTCGCTAAAAGAATTGGTCATTCTGATAAGTTGCGGTCAGTACTAGTGCTGAAGGCTGGTGTGCACTTTACAGAATATTTGAGTTACTCTGATTTGAAGATAAATCACTGTAGAAAACTAAAAAAATGCGTGAAGCAAAAAGTAAAAACGCGATACCGATGTAACATAATAGTTCAGGAGCTAGTGACAGATTTTCATGACCAATGGAAAATTTTTTCGTTGATTTTGTTGATTTTCGTTGATTAAACAACATTTGCGGAGACGTTCCCATCAGGAGAATATACCAGAGATCGTCCGTCAAAGGAGGGAAGATGTAGCGAGAACCTCTACTGCATCTGGATTTAATGTAGAAGAGATACTAGAAAGCACCAGAAAATATCGCATCGTATGCAAAAATAAGTTCAGGTTTTATTACCAGAAATGGAAATATTTCATCTAATATATATAAAAAAGTGCTTTTCTTAGACTCAATTGGTATTTTTATTTATTTATTTTAGTTATCATAGTTGAATAAATTTTTTATGAGCCTCCTTGTTTTCTCTTGATTCATTATAAAAGATTTCGCGTGACTAGTATTGTTGGAAGCATCGGGTCCGACTGTTCTAGGGCTGAACTTCAAACGGTTACGTTTACTACTTGTCTACAGCCTTTATTTCAACAGGCTTATTCATGGCTTTCATCCAATCTCAAAGTGATTAAAAAATCAATTTTTCACAAAGTATTTCATAAGTTCACAATTTTTATACTATATTATGTTAACCACAATTACGTATGGATTTGCACTTAAGTGATATCACTCGTTATTGAAGGAAAAACAATGAGATGAAATTAAACAACTATAACCATATCAGACAAAAAAGGCACAAACAAGAGATACATGGTGAATTTTCACGTCAAATAGAAGGAGCTACAGTCGGCCAAGGAAGTACATGTGCATGGATAACGTGTAGATCAAAGAAAAAACGGAAGCTTCTACAAAAGTTGTCTCACTGAGTTTCAGTACACGTGAAGCTATTGAGAGATTGATCAAACCAATCGATTGAAAATATATTTCTAAAATGAGTGATTTTGAAGAAGAAGAAAACTCAAATTCTCTGTACACCCTATATATACAAGAAGTTACATGCAGAATTTCATCAGCCTTATAAAAAATTAGGGAAATACACTGCAAGGTTTATGGAATGTATGAAAATGAAAATAGAAATATTTGACATCATTTTTGACATGTTTTGTTTATTCTACGAACACACTGTACATATTAATCTTGACGTGGCTAAGCAAATCTAATAAATACTGTTAAATATCTTGATGGATACGTAGCCCATTCTGTATATACCAATCATATTTCGTTTATTTATGAATGTCATTTAGAACCATCCAAACAATTTCTTTGTAATGGCACGTCTTAATGAATTGAATGTATTTAACATGTTTTTCTAATGAGTTGGGTTTTCATTATACACGGAAACCCTCAAAGGAGGTGTCAATCATTATCGTGAATGCGTCATAGGATAATTATTTTCATTTCACTACACACTCGCTTTTATTAAAAAGACGTCATTCCTTGTGTATATAAATGATTTGTTTAAATTTCTATTTATACGTATAGAAAAATAAGAGAAGTAAAGCTTCTCCATATTTAATTTTTTTCATATAATAAAATATTGTCTTTAGACTTTAGCACTAGATATAGAACCCATCACAGCTCTTCCAATCCAAGATCTACCTGAAATAGAATTATTTGAAAATGTTTTCGAGAAAAATTGAAGTAATAAACGTATAACCCAAACATGAGATATTTTAGTTGGGAACCGCTGTATATCATACCCAATTTGGAGTGTTCATATTGTTTTAAAGCATGAGTTTTGTGAAAATCGTACTGTAGTTTACTGTGCCTTTGAAGAAAAATTTTTTATTCTACTAACATAGTTCAGTAACTTGATACAATATCTTGTTTTCGATTAAATTTTAAATATTTACTACCCTTAAAGCGTAAAAGCTCTTAATGACAGTTTAGCGACTCCTACTTAAACGTTAAAACTCAGTTTCTCCAGTAGCAGTTTTCTCGCCCTCGAGATAATCGGTTGGATGAACCAAACGCGACTACCACTGAGACGTGAAAACCTTTAAAACTCGACGGTTTAGAATAGTAAGCCAATAAATATAATAAATACAAACACCCCTCAGATTCTAACCTGGTCGGTCCGGTTGATCCAGGCAGTATTCCATTGCTCTACTTCTCACAGCTCAATGACTTTCATTGCTTTACTTTGAAATGCCTAAACCACTCAAAAACACGTGGACCCGATAAGCATTCATTACCGTACACTTGTTTCAATAAATTATAAGTTTCACTCGAAGTTTCTCCAAGTTTCATGTAAAATTTCACTACAATCAGTTGCTCCATTGACCTGTGGTGCATTCGTACTTTTTCTGTAGCTGCGTTAGTTTTGTTACTTAATAACTTCTCGTGCTCGAAATTTTTCTCCCAAAAATAAGTAACGCTATGGTCGGCGCACTGAACTTTGTGTTCACCAAATCAATGTCATAATTGAAGAGGTTCCTTCGAGAGGCTGCGAAGAGGCTATAACAATTGGAAAACACTTGGGCTGGTTAAGAAGCTTGATATTTGGGTACCTCACGAATTGGAAGAAATTTATTTAACACAAAGAATCAATATTTGCGATATGTACCACGAACGAAATGAAATCGATCCCCCCTTGAAAAGAATCATCACTAATAATGGAAAACGGTTAATCTACAGTAACATAGGATGATGGAGCAAACACCATGAACCAGCACAAACCTCATCGTTCAAAAAGGAAAAACAAAAAAGCTCATGCTGTCAGTTTGGTGGGATTCCAAAGGTGTTGTGTTTTTTGAGCTGTTTCCAAGGAACCAAACGATCAATTCTGATGTTTACTGTTAACGATTAATGAAACTGGATGGAGAAGGAATCCAAGAAAAACGGACTTATTAAATCGGAAAGGTATCCCACCATGATAATGCCAGGTTTTACATATTTTTGGCAACTCGTTGAAAACTATTGGAGCCTGGTTGGGAAGTGATGCCACGTCCCCTATACAGCGCTGATTTGGCACCATCTGCTTACGTTTTATATCGAGGTTTGCAGAAGTTTTTGAATGGTCAAACTTTCAGTTTTTTGCTGATAAGTACCAGAAATTTTATGAGCGCGGAATCATGAAGCTGGAAGAAAGATGACAAAATTGGGCAGAATGTGTTTTATTTTATACTACAAAACCAAAATTACTTTGTCGCCAACCAATATTTCATATGGTTTATATTGTGAACAGTTTGTTCTAAATTGATAAGTAGTTTTTAGAAGCTTTCATAGTATACGTGAAATTTCGAAATGAAAATAGGTTATCCTTTGTTTTTTCTTTAATTCTAACAGTATCGTTTGCTGCTTTGAGAGAGAATAAAATCACTACATCTTCACCTATTGCAATACGTGGTATTGCACGTATTATATTAGGTATCACCCTACTACAACTCATAAACTAATATTCTCAATCAACTCTGTGAAAATAAAGATCCTAATCACATAATTACAAAATTATTTTTACTTTTATTTTAAATTCGCCAAAAAGTCATCAAAGTGTGCTCACTTCGCAAGAGTTCATAAAATATTTTATCGTTGTGCGTGTTTTGTTTTTATTAACTCTAATTTTTATCACTTATATCTTCAGACAATGTCTCGTGATGACCAAGAGACAATAAAATGACAGTATGGATAAGGGTTTGTTGTTTATAACCGATTTACGACAAAACTTGAGGATACATCGTTGGAAACAATTGCAGAGTTTATCTATTGAGGAGAAGAGTTTATTTATCGGCAATGAAACTAGAAACATGGAATAATTTAGTTTGTTATTTCGATACTTTGTAAAATAGTAAGTGTACTCACTTGCTATATCTGAACCAAAAAATTAATATCATAAAGCTGATTTTTACCAGGATTAGGACAAGCGCAGCGGAAGAATCAACTTCATTACCAAATTGTAGAAGCTCGTATAGGAGTTTAAAGTTTTACCTTCTAGAATTTCCAGAGTATTCTGATTTTTTGCGGAAACATTCCAAATTATTGAAGATTTATGGCAGTTTGAGCCATTCCGCATTTTTCACTTTTCAAGAGGAGTGGGATTAATACATCAAATGTAAATACTGAGCAATCTCAGTGTCACAATAAGGAAAAGGGACAAAATAGATCATTTGGTGTACATGGCTCCTCAATATACGATGCACATATGTATGGAATAAATTCAAAGTTTAGCGTTATTAGGTACTATATGAAAAAAGTCTGCAGTTAGCATATTGGAAAAAAAGTTTCGGGAAACTGTGAAAAATATTGAAAAGCCAGGCAGAAATGTTCAATTTAAATATTCGAGCAGAGAAAATCCTCACTGGATGCGTGAGGCTCAAACTCAATTTATCTAGATTTTTTTATTAACTTCTTATTGCCTACATCACAAAGACTCTTTCCTGATGGAAATCATCGGAATAAGATCGATCTATTAACTACGAACAGGATGGAACTCCACCGCATTCTGCACATACAGAAATTATAAGGTTTTTCTCAGTAGGTGAATTGAAAGACGTGGAAAGATCGAATGGCTGGCTTGATCCCCCGATTTAACTCCTCTCGATTATTTCTATCATATTGTATGTAAAGCACCTTTCGTCGATTGGTGTTTTTTAATATAGACTTACATAACTTCCATTATAATTCGTATAAACAGAACCTCGATATGTCACTCGTCGGTAAATCAAGCAACACCTCGCTAAAAATATACTTACAACCTCGTGGTTTTGTCGGCTCAAAATCCACAATAAAGTTGATTTACTTCCTTCAGACGACTTGCAACGGCTCATCAAGAACTTTTTTCAAACAAATTTTTTTTTGATGATTTCCCTATCACCTCAGTTGTACCTTAAGCATTTGTCAGTGTTCCAGGTTTTTTGTAGCCTGGTGAGGTTAGTCAGGTGAATCGTCGATGGAGAATGAACTTAAATTATCGTTATGAGCGTAGAGAATCACCTAATACACTGATTGTTCAAACTATATGGGTGAACTAGTGGCAAAAAATGTTTTCATTTCTACCTGTATTTGAAATATGGTGTTTAAAAGATCACTGATACGTTTTTGCCTAGTTCTTTTATCTATACATCCTTGCTGGATGTCGTAGAAGGAACCGCTTCCAGACTAAGTAGTATGATAGGAGAGGGAAGGAGTTCTGCTATGAGTTCATCATAGGATCAAGAAAGATGAGGGCCGGTTAGGGTAGCCTGGTCTATAGATGAAATCGGGAATTGAAGTTTATCTTTTTAAATTTTTTATGAAAAAGTAATAAGGGTGAATTTGGGGACTGAATTTTATTTATTTATGTAATGAAATTACTTCCATGCTGATGAGAATCATATCTTTAGGAACGAAATACTTTCCTTAAGGTTAATTCCAAGAAAGCGTACACTGTTTGAAGCAGTGCTTATTAGTTCTTTCTAAAATTTTTAGTCTCTTAATATTAATATAATATTAATATTAGAATATAAGATTATTCACTTAAGACAGTTGAATTTTCAAAACATATAATTGAAAATTTATATTAAAATTCTATAAAATTTCAATTTTTATCAACTGAGATCTCTGTGCTTGTGCTTACTATAGAGAGAGTTTGTACTAGGTTCCAATTTTAATTCTGCACATTGTATTATGCACTTAATTGTAGTCATACTTGGAATCAATATCATATCTCGTTAACTTGCTACAACTGAATAATAAATGATAAAACGTAAATATACGAGTAAAATGTACCTGCCTGTAAAGGAGTTTGGTTTAAACAAGGTACTAGACATGAACTGAGCCCTTTTTGTACCCCGTCTTCGCTTCCAGAGTGTACTATTATAATGCGTTTCCCTTTAGAGCACGGCCTGTTCAAACAGAAATTTTTACTATGTCAACCCAACCAAAATTCACTACATCGTGACTGTCACACCATGTTTCATCTAGATAAATAATGTGTCTATTAGAACTTCAGTATTCTTTTATTTGACGCAAATATTCTTATCGCAATCGAACGATTCTTGACGATTTGGTATGCCATCCGTTTATTCAGTTTTTTCTGTTTAAAACCACATGTTGACAAAACTTGACGTAACGTTTCTTCTTCTTCTTCTTCTTCTTCTTCTACTGCCTTGCACCTTGCGATTATGTTATGGTCAGAGTTACTTTTGCCAGTCCATTGTTTTAGATTGCGTAGCCATGACATTTGTTTTCGGCTTACGCCTCTCTAAAACGTTACCCAAGTATCCAACCTCTCGCACCTCGATCAAGTTGAACAACTCTTTTTGATTCCCCGCTCTTCTTAGTACATCCTCGTTCCTCACTCTGTCTGTCCATGGTATATGCAACATTCTTCGAAGGGTCCACATTTCGAAGGCTTTTAGTTTATATCTGCATGAAACTTTAGTGACCATGTTTCCATGTTGTATTCTATACCGGTCAAAGGAGAGATTCTCATTTATAGTTATCCCTAGATATTTAAACGTCTTCACTTACTCGATAGGTGTGTTATCTATATGCAGTTGGGCACTTAAAATTGCATTTCTACTAATTACCATGCACTTGGTTTTTGCTGCAAATAATTTCCGAATATTATTTATTTTACCTAGTAATAACTGCATCTCGAGTATGTGTTTCTGTGTTTGTTTCTCTAAATATTTATTATCAAATCCATACCTGTCTTTATTCTCACTACACAGTGCAATTTCATTGCCTTCATTCGCCCATAATATGAAAAACGTCATATTTTCATTTATTTAAAGAAATTTATGCTTATCGCAGACTTTCTAGCAGGAATATTTCCAAGAAATTGTGTACATACGGCTTCGACCAATAGAAATACATCTTGTTTACGATTCGATATTTTCATCGGTAAACAGTGGAGGTAAGAGTCCACGTGGACTTACGGTTTGTTAGATGTTTACCGAATTTCATACGGGGAGTAAACATTATCTTTAATTTCTTAATTCGGTATATTCATTAAGCTCCAAGGGAATATTAGGCATATGATATGGAAAGTTTTAATGGGGTTTAATGAATAGTTGCAATGATTGTGATATGGAAACATATTTTTTCAACTATACATTATTATTTGTACAATTTATTCATCAACTATTCCGCCAGTTTCAGTTTTCGTTCATCATGATAAATCTGATTTAAGTCAACTTCCATTTTTTATTTATTTCTGACTAGACGTTCGTGAATGTTAATAAAATACCTGGATAAAACTGGAAATATCTTATTAGATTTTTGTTTCCACTTTAGAACGAAATTCGAAATGATTATCTTTTATATTCATACAGTGGATGATTTCTTATTATAAAATGGCTCTCAGTTTTATACCTCTTAACAAGGATACTGCAATTTATCTACGTCGATCACAAACGGATGGAGCCCGGATAAAATCTTTCATCTAATCCTTGGATCCTCCACTCAAACAATTCCATTTTCTACAAGCCTAAAGCAAATTTGGGCCAGTTATTAGAATTTATTGAGATATTGCGTATTGACGCAGTTTGGAGCGTTTAGAATTATAGGAAATGATCGAATTTCCATTTTCATTGAAAATATCCTATTTTATGTCAATAATTCGTTCCAATCGACAGTGGTTTTCTCTTTCACGAATCTACGGATTCACCAATGAAAACAATTTGAATAGATATCGATTTAAGTGATTCTGTATTTCATTCAGAATCAAAGAACTTGAGTAGGTGTGTGAGCATGTACCTTAGTTTAACTCAAAAAGGACCTAATGGAAATTTAAAGAAACACAATTGCAGTCTCGAAAATCTAGAACAGGACCACGTGGAAACTCGGACCGGATCTTAACCATATTCACAGCAGATCTCAAAGGTAAAAAGCCCTCTCAATAATATAAGGGAATCATTCCACAGAATGGATCGTAGTGAAGTCATTTATTTTGTTCTTTATTAAATTCCTACCGGCCTTTGCTAATGTATCCAATCAGAATCATCCGGGAATCTTCTCGTAGGCTAAGAACATTCGAAATAATTTTAAATTTCTTCGGTCCATCATGTATCGGGAAAGTTGAAGGCAAACGCTCAAGAAGCAGATCTCCAACTAGATGGCTGGACCAAACAAAACTTTTAATTAGAATCATCAGGATAGACAAGCATGGAAACAATTCCAGAATCAAATATAAATGGTGTCATCCTTTGGAGGATAATGGAAAGAGGAAGAGATCATGTATCAACTACGACTACTCGGTAAACTTATCTATTTCCATCTTGAACCCGTTCTCTGCATTAGGCAATGACGATGGATCATTGCATTGATCAACAATAAATGGCCAGCATGAAACAAACGAAGGCACACATATATGGGCATTCTGATCTAGTTAAACAGATTGTCGAGTGGTCGCTAAGACGCCATCTCTATACTATATATGTCACGAATGATCCGGGATGTCGCTGGTGTATGAAGGAGCTGTAGACTACGTCTAATTACAATTATTACACAAAATATACAAAAATATTACAATTACGAAAAAAAAATAACCAAAAATGAAGCATGAACTTATTTCTATGAAGCATTTTAGAAATGATACAAATATGAATTTCTTTATCGAGCTTTTATTGTTAATTATCATTTTCAGTGTTATGATCATCATCATCATCATCGTCATTTGCAGATTCTTCATCGGAATCATTGAATATTCTTTTTCAGAAAAGTTTTATGCATTGTGTGAAAATGATAATAAATTGATATTTCACAAATACTGAACTGAGTAAACTGCTAGTAGAATATCAAACAATGTGTTAGTTCACCTGTCATATCATTATCATTATTGAGTCCGTAGCACATGCTGAAGTTCAGCATAACACAATGGCATAACCGAAGCATCACAAGCCTATCACTGAAATTTATAAATCCAATAATATGACAGATATATTGATCTGAAGTTTTAAACATTTCATCTCATAAACCAGCAACAGCGTAAGCAACTTCGAGTTTCTTTAATGGTGTTTTATATCTCGTTGATATTTTCAATGGTTTGATGTTGCCTTTCTGAAGAAAAGATGGATTGAAATCATATTCCGTCATTGCGAGGTTTTTGGTGGCTATAGGAGGTCTCAATTCAAAGTACAATTTTGAAGGGTTGATAGTGCCCTTCCACCCACCAGCCAGTTCTTCTATGTCCTATTTAAACATTGCTACAGAAAACTCAGACAAAGTAGCATGTTGCTTTAAGAGCATATTCGAATTTGTCTTTTAGCTCTCGGATTATATGAACTCCTTTCGGAAGGGTCTTTGAAATCAAAATAACATTTTAACTTAGATTGCTTCCATCCCATTCCAAAATGTTTTCAAGATCAGTATTGATGGTGGTGACCTCTTACTGCCTACGGATTTGAGCAGTAGCCAGGTTTATTGGGGCGGTTTATTTGAATGGTGTGCTACCGTTGGCGAAGCTATAGATCGGGTTTGCAGTTTTGTCAAATAGATTAGTGATTTACAGACGAAAAGAAGTAGGTGACAAGATGCATCCATGGGGAACATCAACGTTGACCTCGAACCTTTCTGAGGTCATTAATAGTGACTTAAATGGATCGGTTTTTGAGGAAGCTACTGAACCAGTCGATAAGTGAGGATGTTTTGAAGTTCTGACTTACCTATTACTCCGATTTATCTTACCACAGGCTTTATGTTGTTGTTGGTAAGCTTTAGATCAATTGTTACAATCCCTGGGGTGTTGTTAGTGTGAGCTGCTTTGGTGGTAATAGTAAGAACTGTTTAATATATGTCGTGTATGTTTTTGAAATATTATTTCCAACTCTTCTGGTGATTATTTCTATAACATTATGTTTTGCTTTGATAGATATCAAACTCATTTTTTTTATATGTTCTATTTGGAAATAGTTGAATTATACTTAGCAACAGAAGAATCAAATTCCAGAAATTCCTTTGATATAACAAATAACCTGTAAAAACTCATTTTCTTCTGCCTACGATTTCCACTTAAGCAGAGAATTTCAGTTGGACTATCTCTGTTAATTTCCATGAAGCTTCTTCGTGGTAATATTGAACCAAACGCAGATTAAGCTGTTAAAATACCTAAAATTTTTTGAAACAACTACCTAGCAGACTGGCAAATCTACAGACATGTCTCTATAAATGGGGAATTTGCCAAGATGTTGGTGGCCAGAGGTTGCCAACAGGGTAGAGTTTTGTTTCCAACCTTGTAGCGTCTGGTCTTTGCGGACCTAATCGCGGATATATACCGCTCTATACTGACGCGAGGATCCATGTCAAGTGCCTTGCTGCTGCAGAACACACTGATAAAGATATCAAAAGCTGAAAATTCACGTAAAGATATCATGCAATTGGAAAGCCTTGCTGTTTGACCAATGATGTTGAAAGCAATATGCGCAATGATTTTTGATTGCCTGCTATTTCAACTGTAAATAATGGACCTACTGCTTGAAGACATTTGGAACATCTTGACCCAGAGTTGTTTACTCAGACCAATCAGTAGCTAGAGAGACGTCTAAGCTCACGCTAATTTGAAAAATCATTTTTCTCACTCAATATCCATACCTCGTATCTTTGTAGATGAACCGTGAATGAATAAATTTGGTTCAGATGGAGAACCATTAGCCTGGAAGAACCTGAAAGATATGAAAGCTGAATAAAAATATATTCAAGCGAATGCCGAGATTCTTATCATCTCAATTTCGGTTTTATGTATTTTAAACAAAAATAATTGTGAGACGCTCAAAGAAATTATTTATTTTCCAATGTCTACCATATATTTTTATACATATTATACGGACTTGTTTATTTTGTAACTCGATTCTTCACAAAAAATATAAACAACCCTAGAAAATATGGTCGTTTCTTGTCTCTCAATATTTTATGAAATTCATAAGATCAATAACGTGGTCTATTCAGAAAAGGTTGAAAGCTCAATATCACCCTTACATACCCTAGGGTCCGGTAAACGTTTCCCATAGGCTTTTCCAAATGTTTTGTATTGATATATTTTTTGTTCTCCGAACCTTTAAATCCACAAGAGAAGGTCGAGTCACTCAAGATTCTATTAATGACATTCCATTGAACTGCTCTAATTGAGACAAAGTCGATCTACTCCATCCAAGTCCAAGAAAGTAAACTTTCGTAAAACTAAAAAAACACTGTTCAAATCAAAATATTTCTAAAGAAATGACTATATAATTTAGTTGTATAGCTCTAAAAATGTGAAACGTCTGCCAGTCGAGCAGGTCTTGCAAAAATTTCTCTAGGCGGGATTATGCTAGACAACTCTGAAGAGAATTAACCGTGGTAGTATCGATGAACAGTCAAGTCGACGAACTTTTTTTTATGCTCTAGGCTGTCTAAGTTTCTGGTCAACTCTGTCTTCTGTATTGAGTCGAGTATCCTCAGGGTTTTCTTGGGAACCGAGCTCTAAATATGCGAGCAGTATTCTAAAGAATTTGGGCCTTGTACATGACTAGAAGCTGTTGGGGGGCTCGAAGTTTATGTGAAGCTGTCTTTGTTATGTGATAATTATCAAGAATTATTTAAACAACTTGAATTAAACGCAAAAACCATTAATTAATGACAGCATTAAGTGACAGCAACAAACACTATGTACTAAATGGCGGTAACGCTGTATTTAGCCGCGAAAGTTTGAATCGAATCGATTTCACACATTTTTATACACGATCAGTCTTGGAGTAACCGTTTTTTCAGACTATAGGTATACATAAGTCATTTGAGGCCAAAAGCTTCATGTAGTGCTTCTCTTTTGAATCCCTCTTTGTAGTATATCCATCTGAAGGTAAGTCATTCTTATTTTGGTTCCATAATATTATTTTTTTCCTGAAGACGTTTACTTTGAATGTTCTGTCGAGTTTATACGTTAGTTAGATCCTGTCAAGGAGCATCCTGAGGATTTACCTACCTGTGTCGTGGAAATAGCTTCAAAATATGTTATTCTGTAAAACTATGACACTTAAGAGAGTGTCTAGAGCAGCGGTGTATTGATAATAACAATATTGTGGCTCTATACTTTAAAAAAATCCGTTTTTCAATAATCTTCCAGACTGGTAGCAACGAATATTTACTGCTGAAACTTGCGACTTAAAACATCATCAAATCATCAATTAAAAAGTTTGCAAATGCCGAAATTAGGATTATAACGTCATATTTTTTCTTTCAAACATTGATTACAACTTTTGAGCACAAAAGAGATTGAAAAGATAACTAATAGGGTGACAATTAAGGCAATTAGGTAATGAGACGCTATAATTTCTCATTGCTACTCTTTTGAAGATTGGAAATTAAGTAGCAGGATAATTAGAGCAAGCAAACATCGTTTATCAGAAATTCAAAGCGTATCATTGCGAAATCGGAAACGTTGAGAGAAAGAAACGGTTAAATTTGGAGTAAAGATAATCAGCTGCTATAAGATTCTAGATATTTTCTTCTGTTTTCGAGATAATTGAAACAATTTGTTCTGGTTCTATTCTGTAGTCATTTGAAGAGGAGTCAAAATATAATTGAAACTATTTTATCAAGTATTTCTATCATCAAATCAATCAAAATGTTAATATTTTCAATTCTATTCTTTCATAACATTTAAAAAAAATTATCTTTCTTGAAAGTGTCAAAAATTTCCTACAGGACATATTGAAACACAAAATAATGAAGAGAATAATTCATGGAAGTTTTGATTGAATAAAGAAACGAGAAACTGACAACAGTTTGAATTTTTTCGAATTGAGGTATTCTCTAATTCTAAATTACTTGATAACACGTTGTTACCAACCGAATAAGAACTCAAAATGCTTCAAACCTCGTGCTTTTAGCTCTTTCTCTTATTTTTATTCAATGAATTGTTCTCATTTTTGGTCATATAATAATAATAAGATTATTATGAGATTAGTTGAAACTATTGCTTGTAGACCAATGTAAGGATTTTCCATTTAGAATAGAAAAATTCTCACCGTCGTCGACTCGTTTATTCACATTTGCGAATTAAAACCCCAATATCTGAATTATTATTTTCATATTTTGTATTACTGGACGAAAGCTCTTTCAAACAATATCAAGTTTATAGAAATCGGCTAAATAGAAAAGGACTTATAAGTATTTTTTCATAAAAAGCTTCCCACTCTTCCCTACCTCTTAGTTTGAGGAGATAGAGCGGCATCTTGTTGGAAACGTGGCAATGAAACACCAAAGTGGACTAACTTTAATATATTTTCCGAGCTTTCGAATACTGATGTATGGGACTTAAATTATGGTCAAATATAATATGAGAAATATTTATAAAAATAATAAAATTTCTCACTTAAAATAATAAATTAATATTTTTTACAAGAATACGATTCAAAACCACCCAAAAATCTTGATTCATTATTATAAGTAAGAGATTTTATGATTTTTATACATATTTCTTATATAATGTTTCACCACAATTTCAGACCCAGACGATGAATACATAAGTATTCGAAAGCTCGGAAAATATAACAAAGTTAGTCCACTTTGGTGTTTCATTGCCACGTTCCCAATAAGTTATTGCTTATCAAAATTTATCTATATATATATATATATATATATATATATATATATATATATATATATATATATATATATATTATTAAAAAAATAATTTTAAGACAGAAGAGATCTAAAATCAAGAAGATTTAAAACAGAAATATATTTATACATATATAATAAAAATCAATATATTGGAGGTTGCAGCAAATTTTGGAAAAAGAGAATTCTTTAAGTAACTGGAAATCCAAGCTTTCGGGAAGTGTACTTTCCATCATCAGGGAAAGTTCAATTTGAGGATGAACTTCAGTTCCCAACCCGAACTAGAGATGGAACGGTAAATATACACATGTATATCTTAAATTATAAAATTGAATAATTGACATCACATGGTATTTTGTGAAAATATGTGCATTACTTGATGACTAAATCAATTTCAGTTACATATTTTCAATATTTTTACGTATTCTTTTGCTATGATTCACTTCTTTAGAAAAACACATAGAAATTCATCCTCAAATTGAACTTTCCCTGATGATGAGAAAAACACTTCCCGAAAGTTTGAATGTTTAGTTTAATAAAGAGTTCTCATTTTCTAAAATTTTCTCAAGGCTCCAATATATTGGTTTTTGTTCTAACTAGTCAGCAAAGACTGTCCGTCTTGGTACATATACATATATATGAGGTGAATAGGTAAATTTCGTTTTTACATTTTAACATATCAAATACGCCCTCTAGTGTTTGACCTAAAATGTTGGAAACGATTTCCATTTCTCGGAGCCATTTATGTTATAATTTTTTTTCCCTGAAGCTATGATATGATCCATTTCTGATAAACACCCGACGTACATTCTTAGTTACCTACCGGGTATAAACTCACCCAAAAACATATTCCCTTGAATATTATATTATACGAGGGTAATTACTTGAATTTTGAGATAGACAAATAGAAACAAATATTTATAATTGGATATGGTTTTATTATTTTTCTTTTGAGTTCAATATATTTTTGCATGTGTTTGATTGAAGTACCTCCGAAACATGTGATCTGAACGCATTAACCGCTTTTTCAGGAGTAGAATTGACCTCGCAAATTATTTTTGATATGCGGGAATGAAAAGAAAATATTGGGTATCAAACAGAAACTATACGTTGGATGACCCGTCGTGGTGGAGAATGATTCGTCTTCTGCGATTGGTATACCTTATTTTTTCCAGCAGTTTTGGCAAACAAATGCTGCTATAATGGACCATATCCAGTTATTCCAAAAAAAAACAAGCTACCATTTGTTTTGAAAGACCCATACAGTAGATTGTTGTTTGGCTGCGGGTTCATATGCATAGATCCATGATTCGTCGCCTGCCACGATCTTTTGAAGTACTGCGATTGAATTTTTTCAATATTTTTTTTCAACAATCTACACATCACGATTTAATTCAATTTTTTGACCAACATGAACGTTTCAAGTATCTGTAAACAACTCAAACATCATTCGTACGTTTACCACTAAAAATTTGACTATTGCAATATAAGATTTGACATATTCACATCAGTGTTGCCCTATTCAACCCTCTTAGTAGCCCAATTTAATCTAATATCAAATTCAACCTAGAATAAAAACACTATACTCAGTGGATTTGGAAAGGAAAACATTATATACTCAATTTACCGTTTATTTTAGAGATCTAACCAGATTCTGTTCATATTTATAATATATCCTTTCTTTGTTTCAGCTCCTGAAACGCAAACACAATCAATCTGTAGTATATTAAGTGACATGTATTCCTTAGGAATGGTAATATGTGCCATTTTCAATAACGGTCGGCCGCTTATACAAGCCAACAACTCCACCTCAGCATATCTCAAACAAATGGAACTTGTGAGTTTGTTATTGATATTTATTAGAGAAGTTTTGTGATGTGTGTTATGTAGAACATTTACCCTTAACCGGATGTGGCACCTGGCAGATTACCGCTCGCGAAGATTTGTAGATTATTTGTAAACCAACACGACTAATTAAGTAATTAACGAAATTTATATAGACGATGGAAATTAAAATCAATGTCTACCAGATGCCACCTTTTTGTTAGTATGAGTTTTTTACATTATAAATAATGCCTGGCTCTTCAAGAAGAGTTGATTGAAACTTTGAATATACTATGATACAATGATTTGATAATTGAAGATGATACAAGTGACATAAATGAACTCCTAGAAGATGAGTATTTGCAATCCGAACATGAAAGTACCTCTGAAGTTACAGAAAATGAGAAAGAGGACACTGCTACTGGGAAAGGGCATCGAACAGGAAAATGCGAAATGTGACACCATGAGCAAAGTTGGAGAGAAATCTGCTAAATACTTAGATGATGTCGAACCGAAGTTCGTCCATCATCTTGCACTTCTTCTTTTGGCTATTTACAAGGCTATTCTTGTTTTGTTTACCACGTTACTTAACGGATCAACAGATGACACACCAAACTGTCTTCTCCCTAGTGCTTTCTTACAATTTACTTTTCCTTGTGTGGCCCAAATATTCCAGTTTCCGTTTTATCACTGTAAAGACAACTTCCTTCTCTTTACCTCCTAGTCTTTGTATAACTACCATGCTGGTGATATAAACCGTCCAAAGTAGCCTCAGTTATGGTCTAAGCTTGTACACCATAGAACAAAACGGAAAATATGTAGCACCTGACTAGTCTCGATTTTAGTTGTAGTTTCCACTCCATCCATATTAATCGGGTTAAAACGTTCGACGCCGTCTTCAGATTCCCAGTTTCCATCTTTCTCGATCTTCCAAAAGATCTTCTTTCAATCCTCTTTCTCGAATATCCTTCTCGTTCCCTTCCCTCCAACTTAATCGTGATCTTCCTCTTTTTCTTCTTCCTTGTGGTGTCCAATTTAAAATTTGTTTGGGTATGCGGTCTTCAGGCATTCTCTGGACATGTCCGAACCATTTTAACTGAATCACCCTAATGTCTTCTGTAATCGTATGCTGCACATTCATGATCTTTCTGATTCTCTCGTTTCTTATTTTTTCACGTCTTGAGATTACTGCCGCGCATCTCCAATAATTCATTTCTGTGGCTTCGGTAGCGATATGTCCAGTTATTTTGAGAAATTGGTCAATATTTGTTTCGAAGTGCTTCTAGTGCGAACTTCTTTTGGTTTTGGTTCATCTTGAAAGACCCATTCAGTCGATTGTTATTTAGTTTCGGTTCCATATACATAGATCCATCTTTCGTCGCTTGTCGCGATCTTAATGACGTTTTTTGAAGCACCGTGAATGTTTTCAGTATTTCTTTGTACCAATCGACAGGAGCTTTTTTAGAGCTATTTTCAAATTATGCCGTATCAAACACGAACAAATCTTTTTGATAGACAATTGTTTAACATGCAACATTGAATGTATGCAGTGGAAGTAACGTCCAAGTATGCCTCAATTTCTGGTTCTTAATGGTTCTTGATCCCAAAAACTTAAAACGAGTCGATCGGAAGACTGCTGTGTGAAATGTATGCGATGATAACACGTTCTGAATACGTTCACCATTGAAAATGTCAAACTTTATGATGGCAATGACTCAAAACTTAATTAGCAGCCCACGTAAAAGTTTCAACGGAGAATTTATATTTTAATACTACCACAAAATCTATCACTCAACATCTCTGAATGCATTCTTGCTTATCAAAACTTGCATTTTCAATAAAAACTTGGTAAGAGTCTTAATGTTTAGTTTAAACTTTCTAGGACTACAAACTTGGAATATTTTTGTTGAACTCAATCTACTTATTCGAAAAGTTCGAAATTCAGTTTACATAATTAAAAACGGCCTCTAGAGGTTTATATTGAGAAAAACATTTCTTAATTAGATACGATATAAAGTACCCACTTCTCTAGAAGTTCACAACTAAAATAGCTTAAATTTATCATAGGATATGGAGAAACTTTACAAGTGAATAAACTTTGTTCACAGAATAGGAGCTTCTCTTGTTATTGCAGTGATATAAATAAGGATAGAAAGTTTTATTATGTGCTCACATTAATATAGGATGTCGTCCAAGTTTTACAAGTTGTTTGACTCAATTTATGTCGTCAAAAATAAGAAAAGAAAGACTTTAAAATTGCCATACAATATGAAGTACGGTAATGTTAGCCTTAAACCAAATTAACATTGAATTTAATGGAAATATAGATGAAAAAAAGAACTTTAATTTGACGAACACAAATTGATGTTGAAAGGACATCACACCACTGGTCGTATTTAGTGTCACATTTTTCCTTTTTTCCTCGTTCTGTGGGAGATTTTGGTAGGACTCTCTCCCATCTCAGGTGGCTCTACACCCTTTTCGTCAAGTATATTTCTTCGTTGTCTAGTGTGTAAATGTTTTCGCTGCCTTCATGAAAACTTGATTAAAACTCTTTGTGTAAGAGAATCTCCAATCTTAATAGTTCTTCGTCTTTTCTGAAGCTGTCCCCGAAGTATAACTCTCAGTATATGTAGTTCTTAGAGACCAAAGATTATTTAGAATTTTCTTTTCATTTATATTTATTAATAAATTGTGGAGATCATACTTTGGGTATTTTAAAATTATGAAAAATACTTTTAATATATACTTTTCGGTAGATTTATTGTGGAAAACCATTGTTTTCCTCAGTTAACTTTTGCTTTCATAAACTTCAAAGTTCCGTCGCGTTATCAGATCTTCGCGCGACGGTTTATTATAAATACATCGTTCATAGTGTTAATTGAATTAATGGGGTTTTCGAGTAGAAATGTAGACTCATTGTACCAGCAGTTTATGAAAGTAAGAATAATAAACAGATAAATTGTTGCCGTACAGACATCCTTGAATGAAATGATGATGTTAAGGTATTTATGTCTGGAGTTTATCTTAACGAATAACTCGTACAATATAAAAAGAGAATAAAAATATTAGAAAGTAAAATTATGTTTTTTATTGATATTTTTAAGAGTAAATATAAATAGAAATATACGCTTGAAAAAAGAATTGAATGATTTGAGAACATTTAATGTGATAAACATAAATTACGTATGTATGTAGATTTTTTAATACGGATTTACTCGTATCGTCAGTGCTTTTATTGGTTTATCCATCTTGAAAGGAATACTTCATATTATCTGACATGATTTCGCATTGGGAGTACTTAGCTATATCGCTTTCCCTTTAATCTCTATCTTCCTATAAATTTTCACCCTTCCCATTTTTTTCTAATGAGGAACTCATTCAGCACCCCAGCAAGCATACGTTTGTTGCTGTCCAGATGTTATCTGATAATAGCATAGCCTACACTGTATTCCTAGGCGTTATCCTTTCCATAAGTGCAGCTTTGCAGTGATGACATTCACATTATAGACACTTCAGGAAATATTCATGTTTGTACTTGTGAAGAAGGTATTCCCTAAAGCACCCATGTCCACAAAACATTCATGTAATGTCGTTTAATATAGCTATATACTATTTAGTCTTTATTGAAATGGTCACGACTAATCCGTTTTTTCTGTTTTTGTCTTTTTAGTCCTGTTGAGCTCAGTAGAGTCGACTCTATTTGCTGGTAAAGGGTTATTATTACTTCCGTTAGAGATGGCATGTTAAGTATTTCTGCGACGGTAGATACTGCGTCCTCAAATACTGTGCAGAACTCACTCTTAAAGCACTCAGCCAGCATACTGGTTTCTAGGTGTGCCGAATCAGATTACAATACCACATGTGTTCAAATATATGACGACAATTCTCCTTTGCTTTGAACCTCTGACATTCATCATGAACCTAGACTGTAAATTCCACTCACTGGCTCTACTTGTTGCTACTTTAATCCATCATTTTCTATCGGTATCAACTGTTGAGTTGTCATGCTACATTTGCAGCTTTATCTTCTCCATGTATGTCCTACAAGATTTAGTACAATTACCCGTAGATCTTCTCTAGAGTCATATATAACTTTTGGTCCTCTTGCCATCGCTGATATGTCCTAGATTATCTTCCACTTCTAAGTCTATAATTTTAAACCGGCTTTGAAGTATCCATGTCCTGTAAGCTTTTTTGCAATGTCTTGGCGAATACATACGCCTACCATGCTAATATCTCAATAATTTTCATCATCTTATTTCCATTACTAGGCTATTTCTTATCTTCTATCTAGTTCTTTGGATTCTCCAGTCGGTTTTTTAAGGCCTTAACTCGGTGAATCCCTCATTGAATCAGGATTTAGGATTCTTATTTTTTGGATAGATCTAGACTTTCGCTCAGGTGGTGTTTTGACTACGGACTCCAACTACGGAAGTGGACGGAGATATTATAATGAATCCTTTCCTTAAAAACATGCGATTCTTTGTCCACCGTACTCGTTTCGTCATAGACAATCTGGCTCGTAGATTCTTTGGACCTCTTATATTGGGCATGAACCTAGACATTATATTTTCAGTCACTGGCTCTATTTGATGCCTGAGCTTCAATCTGCTCAGCTTTATCTTCTCCATCTGTGTGTCCATCACCTCTTTTACGTGTGGTTTATCTCTTCTGGAAACTTTGGAAATATAATCACGGTTATGTTGTTTGAAAACGCTACAAGGTTCGTCTCTTCTGTTAGTATCAGTTTGAGCCCATTGTATTTGACGTTCCAGAAAAGAGAGCCTAGCACTAATCCTTAAGGTATTTCTCTAGTGACTTGGTATTCCATAGATACGTTCCCAGTATCGTACTTGAGGATTCTGTTCATTTCATAAGGTGGAGAGACTTTATAACGCAGTCTCTTGTTGAAGGCCGTCTTCCCTCTGATTACTGAGATTGCTTCCTTTTCTATATCGAGAAAGAGATTATTAGTATCGAACGTGGAATAGCTTCTCCGAAAATCTTACTGTAGCTTCAATCTGCCCTCTATCACTCTTGATTGTTGTATCAGGGGTTGAGTTGTGATTCTAAATTTCCCAGCTTTATCTTCTCCATCTGTGTGTCCACCACCTCTTCTACGTTCTGCTAGATGTAGAACATTTACCCACATATCTTCTCTGGATCCATAGGTAACGTTAAGTTTATCTCCTCCAGGTGCTTCAGTAGGATCATCACGATTATGACGTTTGGGGATGCTACGAAGCTCGCTCCTTTTGGCAATATCAGTTTCAGAGTATCTAGCACTGATACTTAAAGTACTTTTGTAGTGACTTGTTAATTCCAAAGAGTCCATATAAGATGTGTGGTTTATCTCCTCTGGAAAATTTGGTAATATAATCACGTTTATGTTGTTTGAGAACGCTACAAGGTTCGTTTCTTCTGGTAGTATCAGTTTGAGCCCATTGTATTTGACGTTCCAGAGAAGAGGACCTAGCACTGATCCTTAAGGTGTTTCTCTAGTGACTTGGTATTCCATAGATACGTTCCCAGTATCGTACTTGAGGATTCTGTTTATTTAGTAGCTATTTAAAAAATTTAGTATTTATTCTGGCACGTTCATAAGGCGGAGAAGCTCTATAACGTAGTTTCTTGTTGAAGGCCTTTATTCATCTAATTACTGAGTTTGCTTCCTTTTCTACATCGAGGAAGAGATTAATAGTATCGAACGTGGAGCATCTTCGGCGGAAATCTTTCTGTTTAATAAAATTAGAGTTTCAAAAATCCATAGTTCTTTGATTATCTACATTATGTTCTTCATTACAGGAAAAGAAAGTTTCAATATCTTCAAGTTTTGAGAGAAAATCTAAATCAATATATTCTAATTTCTTAAATATATAGCTAGAAATACATTAACTTGATATTTTTCTCTTTATTCGCATCTCTAACAGTTTTACATCATTTATCATCAGTACTAGGTGACTTCACAATCCTCAAGTTTCAGTTTCCAAATTTCGCCTTGTACATTATAAAGGTTGAAGGTTCCAGTGCTAAGTGACTTTTGAATAGGATCGTTATATGGTTTTCATTTTTGATTAGGGTGAATGTTTTAATATAATAATCATTGTAAATTATTTTTATTATCCATTATAAATCATTTTTCGAACAATACTAATTGGTTTGATATTAGTAAAGTTAGGTAACTTGTTGATAGTACTTAATTAAGTTACATCGTAACTTTAGTCGTGTACTCAAATCAAATATAAACAATCTGTAGCACTAATTTACATAATATCCTTGCACCCTATTCAGATTATATTCAGTAGCACTTCGAGCAACTTCTATAATAAGAATTCTATTAACTTTGAATATGTTTACATTTGGCCATATACCAACAAATGTGAACAAGAAATTTTAATATTAAAGCTGATGTGATACAATACATTTAAGTTATACATAGAAGGGATGAAGCGAATTTCGTTAATCGTAAATTCTTCGGAATTGAGTTATTATTTATAATAACTAAAACCTTTTGCAAACAGTTTGACCTCTCTTAAAGCATATAGATCTTGAATGGCATGAATATTGTGTCTAAAAATACATTGATTGAAGTTGACTTGTTCTATTGTGGTTCTAATTATTTCCTCTAATTTCGTGGAAAGGGGAAACCTTCAAAAGACATCTCGTCTGCTGGAATTTTCACCAATTACACTGAACCATCAGGAGGTATTACTTCATCATATTGTTTGGATTATCTTGTTCTATCCACTAGATCTATCCACACCAGATATGGTTTTCCACACTCATTTGTTTTTATGAGCAATATTTTTGGGTGTCAGTAAGCTCCTAAGTGGTTGATTGAAGGTGAGGGGCCTCTAATCAGTAGGTAAAACCATATCTCTCAGTTCATGGTATATTTTTATTTCAACACAATCAATAACACACCATCTATTACGTTTATTTTTATGATTAAACATTGTTGCGTATCTAATGATACGTGATTGTGCACCGAGTCGAATTACACGTACTTGATTTATTGTGGCTAGTTTAACAACCTTCACACATCATCTTATTTCCATCCCTGGGCTATTTCTCATCTTCTATCCAGTTCTTTGGATTCTCGACTCGTTTTTGTTTTAAGGTCTTGACTGGGAGAGTCCCTCAGTTAATCAGGATTTGGGATTCTTAGATTTGGACTGGATCTTGACCTTCGCTCAGGTGGTGTTTTGACTATGGACTCCATCAACGGAAGTGGACAGTTTTTTTGCTATTTCGTTTCTCAGAAACATGCGATTCTCTGTCCACCATACTCCTTTGTCTATAACTATTACAGATTTGGTCAGGAATGTATTCTCTTTAAATATATCTCAAAAACATTAGTTGTAAGATTTTTAGGGTACTGTTTTTCAGAATTTGAAACAATATTGTATAAAGAAACCTCTACAATTGGAAGTTGTGAGCCAGAAGTCCAACCTTCTACAAAAGTTTCTCTTATAAAATCAATTTCATAACTTCCCTCAAGACATATTGCTTCTTTTAACAAATTTTTCTCTATGAATGCAGATAGATTGTCGATAGATAGTTCTTCTCAAAAACTAAGTTACATCAAGTAAAGTTTCAAACAATCGGTCTCCATTCATATCTACTAAAAGTTTATTCGAAATAAGCATCATTTTTTAAAATCATATTTATTTTTATCATAGATTTTATAGTACCTTTGAGTGATACTACTTTCAATTTGTTTTATTTCTTTAAAATAACATTACACTTTCAATAGAAGCCGAAATATAAAGTTGTACGTTTCCAAATCAGCACCTTATATGTGATTTGTTCAATAGAATGACTATTTACTATAATAATTTGATTCGATAATTTCATATTAAACTAATATTTCACTTTTCTTATTGAAGCTCGACGACCAAGTGCGCAATTTGATACCAAGAATACCAGTGCCCCTTCAAGAGGCAACTACGAGGCTAGTTAGTAAGGATACTCGACAACGACCCACAGCACAACTACTCACATTAATAAAGTATTTCAGGTAAGCTTTGTGATTAACTTTTTCATTAATAATAACTGTTTGTGTCGTTGTTTGGCTGTATTTTTTTGAGTAGCTCAATTTTTCACTAAACAAAATATATCAATCTATATTTTGAGAATAGTAACTACATGTAGATGTCATTATTATGAGATTTGAACGTTCCTATACTTTAAGGTAAGTATGTGGATTGAAGAAATGTAGAACGATGAGAAAGAACTTTTTTGTCATAAGTATAACCTACGGAGATTACTCCAAAAGATGCTATCCATGACTGTTTTTGTCTATCCATGACTGTTGTCTGCTTGCTCGACCTTAATAATACTGAATAATTACGAAATTGAGCTAAACAGCCGTAAGTTACTGCTTTTAGATGCTTTGTTGAAACATCTATACGAGAATGATTCCAGAAGTATCTGACCCAACAAAGAAAACACAAAAATTTTGGAAAAAAATATATTTATTTTTCAACGAAATCTCTATTTAGCTCCATACACTTTCCCAGTGATGTCCAATAACTTCACGACCCTTTTTACAGTCGTCAATTTGTCTCACCTCTTCATTGTTGGAAAATTTTCGACCAGCGGGCTACTTTTTGAAGTGTAGCTGGTTTTGCTCGATTTTTTCGCTCAAAATTGTCATTGTCATTGTTGGAAACTATTGGCCCGCTGAACTATTTTTGGCGAGTAGCAATTTAAACTTGAATTCATTAATTATGTCCATTGCAATAAAGGATGTGTGAGCTGGTACATTATCTAGATGAAATAACACTTGCTTCTTTTCCAAATGCGGCCATTTTTGCAATATTTTTTCGCTCAAACGTTGCAATAAGTTTGCATAATACCCGCCGTTAATAGTTTCTCCCTTTTCAAGATAGTTGATGGAAATTATCCCAAGCGCAACTCAAAACCCCAACGCCATAACTTTACCTGCAGATGCAACCGTCTTTGCCTTCTTTGGAGCCGGTTCTCTCTTTCCAATTGCCTCTATGGAAACGCTGTTCTTGCTCCATCGTGAGCAAACGCGGCAACCATCTTGCGCACAGCTTTCTCATCTTCAAATTTTCAGTTAATATGCATTGTACAGCACTTTTTGAAATGCCTGCTATGTCTGCTAGCTCCCACACTTTCAGTCGACCATCAGAGAAGAATCTAGTCCAGCTTTTATATTGGTTGGGCTAATATCATCCAAACAAAAGTATTTGCTTTGATCATCATTATCCGTTTCAGGCTTTAATAAGCAATTTGATGATTTTTATTATCGATAATATTTCGGTTACATTCTGATAGCTACAAACAATGTAACCAAGACGTAGTCTGTTATCAAATGTGTCTTTTATACTCAATATTCTTGGTACTGGATGAATATTCATTATTCTCAATAAATTAGCAACGATATCACACAAGATAAGAGATATTTAGATTATGAAAAATTCTAAATTTTATCAGTAACTGCAATTTTAGATTTTTTGCTATTTTTCATGATAAAATTACTTTTATCACATATATTTCTAATAAATTGGGATATTTCAAACAAATTTATTTTTCCCGATAAAATTTTCAACTAGATTTGAAGCCTTATATTTTCTAAAGAATATTTAAGTAGAAAGAAACATTCAATTTTAATTATCCATTGTTCCTTTTTGAATTGGTTCACACCATAGAAAAGAATGACATTCGAAAGGACTATTAAATCTAATGGATAGCAATTTACGGTCAATTGATGGTTGGAAGTTACGTTAACTGTATTTGAATACTTCTATACCGAGGCCTCGGTACTAATTAGTTTAGTCTATATTTGCTATCTGACGGTCTTCAGATTAACAAGGTTTGTCGATTGCTTTGCTATATTTCGGGAATAGAAGTCACTTCATTTTTGAGATATTTGAAGGGAAAATGAAGTTTTATTATTATAAAATCAAGTTCAATCGATAATTTTAACCGTTACGCGATATATATTGAAATACAAAAAAAAATACAATTCTTTTTTGGGAAAAACGATTGTATTCATGTATTCTTTATAATCAACAACGTAATTTTTTTCTCTCAGAACTTTCGAACCAGCCATAACTGCCTGAAAAGTTTTTTTTATTAGTGGTCCATCTATGAAAATATTACTATCAGGGGTTTGCTTCATCAATTCCAATAGATATTTTTCAACATCAGGAAACTTAAAAAGCCAAATCCTTATAATTTCATTCTTTGAATCCAAATGAACTTTTTTATTTTTTAACACGATTTCTTCGATCCATATGCATTTTCATTTTTTCAGCTACTCAGCGTTTTGACAACATTTTAGCAGAACTTTCAATTCACAGGTTTTCTTGTACAATACTCCATTCTATATTGTTATCTTATATAAAATCTAGTTTAAATTAGTATTTTATTTTCTAAGCTTCAAATTGAATTAAAATTAATAATCCATCCCTTTATTTTAATAGTATATGTATCTGATAATAAAGAAAAAAACAATGGACGTAAATGATTAGGTCCATTTTATAAATATAATTATAATTTAGTGCTAACCTCATTATCTAGCTGATCCTGTCTTTCCAAACTGAGTTGATTTCCAGTCCAGTATTCAAACTCTAATTTGCTCTTTTTATATATGTGGCTCAAAGAGGTTGTGTAATTTGTACAGAAAACTCCTATTTGTGGTAAATATACAACGAAAAGTTGTGGATAAGGTTCATTCTGCTTACCCATGCTTGGTTACCAACACAAAACATGGACTCCTTATAAAGTGTCCAAAATATATGAGGATAATCTACGCTTATGAATTAAGGGTGAAAAAAAAAGCATTTCGTTTTGGTATTTATATGATTTCACGTGAACAAAAAAATCACACAACCGACTGCTGTTTCTGATCGCTAGACGCGAATGGATTTAATACGAAAAGTTAGAACCTTGATTCAGGTATTCCTCCAGTGTCCTAAAGCTCTGGAATTTCAATTCCGCACCCAGCTTCTTGTTTAGTTGACATCCTGAGTGGTGTAGAGGACTCAGAAACGTTTGCTCTCCAGAACGAAAAGATGACGATTTTTTAAATATACATTTTCCAAGCTCCCGACATTTTCTGGAGCAAAGTGAGAAGAAAGAGTTTTCACTGGCGCCCCTCTATCCTGAATCAATGGGAGAAATTGGAAAAGAAGCATGGGATTCTTACAAAAATACCAACGATCCTGAATATGAAACTATGAAGCTCAAGGGTGCAAAATGAGCTTAAAAAATTAGTTTTTCCACTCCCATATTGAATATTTTCCAGACAAATACGAGGGTGTCTACAGCGAAAAACAAGATAAAGATTTCATTAGGACGTACGTACGTAAGATGTTAACAAGGAAAATGGGATGTCAGTATGTTAGTGGCTTACTGTTAGATGCGAGATCCCAAAGAGGGAAACCAAAAACGAGTTCGCACAAGCATTAAAGAACAGAAGAAAAGTATGACGAGGAAAAATAGTCAACATAAAGTTGTGTGTAAATTTGAATAAGAAAAATAAATGAATGAGTTTTCTCATTATTGTGTTTTCATTTTGCAAGAAAACTATACGTGATGAAGAGTGATGAAAAATCAGCGTTCCTTAAAACATATTTTCATCAAAAATATCTCATGCAGCTGAAAAAAAATCTTTTTTTGTTATAATGCAATTTCTTAACTGTAGTAAGGATGACAGATTAGTTAATATGTTAGTTAAATATTTTTTTGAACTAGAATAAAACAAAAACACATGCAGTTGCTGAAAAATTGAGAATAAGCCATATATGCACGTCGCTAAAAAAGTTACAGGCAAGAGATGTTATTAGTTATAGAGGTCAATGTGGGAAAAACGACTTATACATGTTTTTATTTATCACTTATAGAGGTTTTCGTGAAAGCAAAACCCGATACCAGAGAGTTTCCTTGCTTACCCATCTTTCTCTTCTTCAAATTTCATTGAAATTGATTTAAAATAGTGATAATTTGTTCTAGTGATCCAGCTTTACACGCACTTCAGTTTCTTGACGTCATTAATATGAAAGATCCTACACAGAAGTCTCATTTTTACAGGATAGCACTCAAAGATGCGTTACCTTACATTCCAAAGGTTAGTATTCCATTTTGTATTTAATATTTTATCTATATGGTGAATGCGTTCTAAATCGTTAGAAGAATAAGACATGATCCTCGAGAGTGGACTAGGTGATAATATATTAAATGATTAAGCAGGTGAAATAACTGAAGAAATGATTAGAAAAAATCTTAAATACCAAATATTACACTCTATTCTTGAAAGAACTAGATCAATAAAAGGAATTAGGAATAGTTGACTTAGAATATTCTCTAATTGTCAATATAATGGTGAAATATTTGGAAAAATGCATACAGGGTGCTATTGAAATTACTCTGTTCATAAATGAATTTTTTTATTAGCGTGTTATGAATTATTACAGCTCGACCAATGTAGTTTGAGATTTGAAAAATGCGCAGACAGCAAACGAAAAATATTGATAACAATATTATGCGTGCCAGCTGGCTGATACGAAGAGCTACAGCGTCGTCACATTGGTACTTTTGTAACAACGAGGACTGGTTTGAAGACAAACACTATTATTAAAAATCAAAATATCAACGAAAACTAAATATAGTTCCAACAAGGATTTAGATACATGAGCCTTAAGCTCCAAGTCTTAAATAGGAGAAACAGTTTTTAAAATTGAACACATTTATACTTTATTTCTGCACAACCCTTTCGTCAAACTTATATTCTTTGCATCACCAGGAGTTGTTATAAATAGAAAATAATCTAATCTATGAGAACTCCTGACGATACAAAAATTACATTATTGAAATTATTACTTAAAAAAAGATAACAACTTCGTACCTTGTCGCTTCCTCTTTCATGAATTTTAGGAGATCATTTACTCGTTTCTGACTCTGACCACACAAAACTTTATTTTTTAATCTACTTCTAAACTCCATGTTAAATAAAATGTATAAGAGTACAACAAAAATGAATAATTTCAGGCTGAAATTTTTCCTACGGCACTGGAATGGCTGCGAAGTGAACAGCACAACATGAGCTTTCGACATATTCCGACCCGCATGACTATCGCGCATCCAAAACTCAAGTCTCAAGCTACACTGGTCGAGCTATACGAAGGAAACCCAAATAAACAAATGGAAAACATTAAACCACTAAATATTCTCCGGTCTCAATTAGAAAATTTTGTCTCCTGTATGAATATGAAAATTTAGAAATGGAAAAACTTCTGTCCACATCAACTGATATCAGAGGGGATTTTTTAGAATAGAATTGCTGATTATTGTATGATTCAAATCGATGGGTTCATTAAATTTTCCATCTACAATCACAGATATTTGGCTAAGAAATTGAAATCCACAATTTTTGTCAATCACACTTTGAATTTTTGAGAAATTATGCGTACTGTTTTGCCTACGACATTTTAAGCAGCTGTCTTAGATTGTTTTATTAATTTTACCTGGTTAATGGCAAATTATATCCCTCTATTCGTGATATTGTAATAGAAAGAAAGCTCTAATTGGTTTTTTAAGCGAAAATTGTTGTTTTCTTATTGTGTTTTCGAATAATTGCAAACATCAGTGAAGGGTTGGGAAGATTCGTCAGACAAATATTTTAGTTGACAAAAAATATCGCCTCAGACCAAGTGTCCCATCTTGTGATAGTGGGTTGAGGTGGAAGAGTGGAAGTGTTTGGTAATTTTTCTTTGTAGAACTGAACCCTTATAGGCGCTGCAAGGAAGATTTTTTTCAAATCTGAAATCAAATTATTCATAAGAGGAAAATGTTGCCTAATCTCTTCAACAACCCTGTTAAAAGAGATGAGAAAAATATGAAATCCAGGAAGAGGCGAAGGAAGAAAAAATGCTTGAAAAGTCTGTTGTACAAATCTGGTAACTGTCAGTACATTTGTGTCTTTAGAAGCAACTTTATTGGACATTGGTTGAAAAAATTGCGTTGATGTGGATTATGACACTTGTCCGTCTATAAGATCCATAAGATGTATGCAGATATAAGTCTTCCAAGACGAGTTAAATCCAACAATCACACACGAAGTACTTCGAAGAAAATGGTCACTTGTTATTTCGGAATAACTGGACCTTTCCATTAGAGCAACTTACAACGAAAAATTCTGAGAGGTCAATTATTTTCGAGCGATGATTTTCTGTGACATTCGACGTGGATTAAACCAACAGGAGTGTGTGATAAATCGTCGTGTGACATACCTTGAGATTGAGGCATACTTGGGTATAAATTCCCCTCGTATACATTTAATATTGCTTGAACATTTGGTTGTCAAAATCACTCCAAAGCAAGTTCATGTCGATTGGTGCAAAGAAATGTTGAAAAAGGTCCAACAAAATTATGTTTTTTGGAATAACAGGCCATGTTGCCATCGTTTCATTAGAGCTAAATAGATCGGTCAATTTTGAATGATAAATCAGCATTCGTTTGCTAGAAGTATTGAAACAAATCATGGAACCAAGCGGAGAAAACGAATAATTTTCGACAATGACAATGCGAGCTTTCATACATAAATTCAAACGAAGACGTTTTTGAACAGTCAAAACATCGAATTGATGAATCATCTGCCGTTTGACTCTCAATGATTTCTTGTCATTTCCACAGATCAAAAATAAATTACGAGGTCAACGTTTTTCTATGCCTAAAGAAGCGATTGATGCGTTCAAATCGCACGCAGAACGGTAGACTTTTCTCATATCAATATGAAGTTTTTTCTATGATTTAATCCACACTTAAGCAAAATTGACTAGAAAAAAATGGTGAAAAACTTCGATACTACAAAGCACAAATCGATGTTAATCTTCAAAAACCCAATATAAATAAGAGCCGACACAAATTGGTCTTCCAAACAGAATTCAAGGTTGAAAGTTATTTTCAATTTTTGACTGGGAATGCTCATACATTTTCTTTGAACCGTTTGACTACCAGCTTCAAGATCAGTTTCTTAAGAACTGCATTGAAAATAATTGCTCCAGTGTAGCAGATTTATACAGTAATTTTTGACTTGCATCGCTGCATCTTTCAAAATTTGTTCATTTATGCGAAATGTATGTGGAAATATTTAAAGACTGCATATAATATGCAAAATATGCATATTTGGGTTTCTTCTTCTTCTTCTTTCATCTTCAAACGATGCAATAAAATAACAAAATTCAGGATCAGGATAACTGAGAATATTAGATTTAAACACATATCATAGATTTTTCCAAACTTTCTATAATTTTTGTAAACTAACACTCATTATTGATTGACTGTTGGAAGCGGTTCAAACCCCACAGGAAGTAATTTATTCGTCTTTAAAAAAAACAATTTTTATTGAGAAATAAAATGAATAGTGGGTAAGTTAATTCTCCATTTATCATGTTCCGTTTTCAGAAAATGTGGTATCAAACCGTATGGCCTTGTTTGCAACAGGAAATGAGAACTCAAGAAGTATTGGCAGCAGTGCTGCAATCCGTATTATATTTTGTTCAGGAAGCTTCAGCTGATGAATACGAGTCCATTATTCTTCCGTCCTTAAGGTGAGTGCTACCGTTTATACCTATTATGGAAATTATTATACGAGATAGTTCATATATATCGGTATCAAATTTAATTCAGTTAAGTATTTGAAAGATTTCATTGCATACATAAGTGATAAAAACTTAATCAAAAATCATATTTAGTAACAAATACATAAAAAGTAGCACTAGAAGCACTGGAGAAACTAGAACAATACTATACAGGAATGTACAGGAAGCTCTTGACCAAAAGGAATAGTGTCATAGATCCCAGTTCCATGCACCAAACGGTTTTATCCTTTCCAGATATTCACCAAATGACTTAGTAAACATTCAAATAACTTCATAGCTTAGAAGCTGCGAATAAGCGCTACGAAAATCAGCGTGTAAGAGCCAGTTGAAACTCATAGTTCATGCAGAATGGTAAACTGGATTCATAGCAAACGCTTCACTAATTTTTAAATCGAAAAGTTGGATGATTTTGATGATGACATGGATTTTATCAACAATAAAAATTTGGTTCAGACTAAACTATAGCAAATGTACAACCGCGTTATTGATAATACACCATACCACAGTGTGAAGAGCTGGAAGAATCGTCAACATCTGCATGTCGACAAGACAAAATGACACGATCGTATCTTCCGAAAATGTTTAATTTCCACATGATATGCTATGACTAGATATTATAAGGCTTAAAACGTGAAACTGACAAAATTTGTGTTAAGAAGTTATGTGCAGATTAGAATGATATATTTACCGCAATTTTTAATTGTAAGTAGGTCAGAAAAGAAGCGAAGGAATCAGAATTTATATTTCATTTGTTCATAGAAAATACAGTTCGCTTTACATAGTGTGGTTTATGAGTTTTTGACTCATATAGTAAATGTCTCAAGAAGCTTTGCACAAAGAGGGATTTTTATTCAACCTCTGATCCCTCCGTGTAGAAGCTACGCGGGCAGAAGAAAGCAGCATGCGCAGTTGCCATCTAGGCTTCAGTCGGCGTTGTGTTAGAGCCTTGTAAACATGTCCGTCATTATTGATGCTTCTCCCAAGTGTGAATTGTTTTCTACAGGCTGAAGGCGATAATGCTGCAGAAATCCAGCGGAGAATGGAGAAAGCTGATTGATGAAGGAGGCCAAGGTTACAAATCTGTCGTTTCAGATGACCTGGTATGACAAATGTCTCAATATCTTCCTTAATCATGTCAAAAAATAACTAACCAATCTTTTGGTAATAAAATTATTGTTTTATATGAACTTGTCTTTTATTTGTGGCATCAGAAAGAAAAATGCGTACTAAAAAAAGTAAAGGTCACGGAAAACACCAAAGAAGCGATGACTGCAGTATTTTGGAACTATCTTTTTGATAGATTTTAAGCAATAAGATACAACCGTCAAAGCGGCATATTACCGTGACTCATCAAGGCAGTTGCGTAAAGAAATTATCGAAAAAAGGCACGACAAAATCAGCATACTTGACAATGCTCCAGTCCATACTATTTCAATTTCCAAGTCTACTGAACACGAATGTTGATTGATTGATTGAACACCTTCCATATATCTGGTTTCGTCCGACTATTTTGTGTTCGCAAAGCTAAAGGTAGAGCTGAGGGGTGGAAGATTTAACAGCGACGATTAAATCAAATAGGCGGTGACCAAACATTTTGACTCTAAAGTTGCATCATATTTTCATAGATACATAAAAGTTTAATTCGGACGTTATGAAAAGTGTATGAAAATAGAAGAATATATTGATAAATAATGAACTAATGAATCCTGCTATATCTACTTGGAATTAATCATATCGGATCAAATGGACACTAAGAACTATTAAGAAGAAGACGAATTTGAACAAATAGAAATGGAAATACCGATTGAGAAATTAATATATTAGTCTTATTAATACGAGATTTGATATTCTCTTGATTATAAAGACATCAAAAAAGTATGTTAGCCCATTTCTATTCGTAACTTACTTGAAATACTATGTCCTCATTCACAAAATAATATTAGGTTCTAGCCATTGTCCCTTCCAATAAAGCAATATCTTTGATAAAGGGATTATTCTGTTACCGACTCACTCGCTCTCAAATTCGAGTTTTCCACTCTTAATCCTCTCCTGGTTTTGATACAGCTCTTTTATGTGCCGAACAGAATGATATAATATCCCTTGTTAGGAATCCGGAAATTTTACCCTAGCATTTTAATAACTACCTATACATGGCTAACTCTGTTGATGATGTTTATCCCTACAAAATTCATTTACTAGATTATCAACGTTTGGTTACCTTATCTTTCATTTCGATACTATGTATGTGAGTGCCCGAATAACAAAGCGTAGATCAAAGTACGAAGTTTCGATGCCGTGGATTACGAGTATTAACTCGGAATTGCTGTCTCCGTTTTCCTTTAATGACAGGGTATCTATTCATTAACCTAACTAGGAATAGAACTTATATGAACTTGGTTTGTACAATGTCGATATTTCAAGTAGAAAATTACGAGGAAACTAGAGGAAAATTGAAGAGAAATCATCTATTGCAAAAGAGAGGAACAGTTCACAGAAGTACCTTGTCTGACCTAGAGATCGTGGTAGTTGCTTGAAAAATACAATCTATCCAGCATATGCTTCAAGTTTGAAGACGCCACGTTGTTTAGTATTTATTTGGAAGCCATTAATAGTGAACGGTTTCAGTGAATTTGTGAACATGGAAAAAATTGGTCATCGTTATGTGAAGTGAAAGACCTTAGCCTAACCAATATAAAAGCTGAACTAGATTCTACTCTAGGGTGAGATTGCCCTTCCGTTATTAACAGTAAAATATTGGATGGCAGAGTTTAAACGAGACCGTACGACCTGCGGAGACCAGCATCGCAGTGGTCAATAAATGAGGTGATGACCCCAGAAGAGAGAATCCAAAAAAGCTGAACTGAATGATCGTCGACTGAAAATTCGCGAACTAGCAGACATATTAGGCATTTCAACATCGCATATTAACTGAAAATTGAGAAAGCTGCGCTCGTTTGCTTACAATGGACCAAATATAGCGCTGTGAAAATGTTTCCATCGAGTGTTTTACAGAAATAAAACTGAAAAAGGTAAAAATATCAACGGCGACTATTATTTGAACTTATTGCAACGTTTAAGGGAAGAATTCAAGCAAAAAAGCCCGCGTTTGGCCAAGAAGAAAGTGTTGTTTCATCTAGACCATGCACCGCTCACATCCGTTATTGCAATAGACCAAATCAATGAATTCAAGTTTGAACTGCTACCTCATATATCCTATTCGCCACAAATGGTTCAGCGGTCAAATAGTTTCCAACAATGAAGAGGTGATGTCGAGAGTTAATGACTATTTTAAGAAACTTGACGTACCAATTATAAAAAGTGGGAAAAGTGTATGGTGCTAAAAGTTGATTACGTTAATTTCAGTATTTTGTTTCCTGGACCATCCTCATACCTTGTAAAAATATTGAACTCATTAAAGATCTTCAGTTTCTATTTCAAACGACCTCAGTTACGTTTCGTCTGCAAGGTACATCTTCCACTTCAGCTGTCCACTGAGATGACAATGCACTTAGTTTGATACATTACAAAGATTTCCTTTGATTATAGGTTACCAAGAGTATCCTCACCCATCTCAACCCTTGTGGATTACTCTATCAACTGATTTTTTCCTATTTACCTCGATTTATGGTATTTCATCTATTATTCTAGAGTTCGCAGGAGGACTAAAGTCAAGTCTGATGTTTTCTATAATGTCACTATCTATAATTGTTTTCACTTAGTTTTCAACAACAGTTAATAATTTTAAGAAATGTCAAATTGGTATGATTTTTGTTCCAGAAACGTATTTTCGGCACCAAAAACCGTACAGGCCACTGTTACGCTTCTAGAAAATCTGCATGTAATTTTAGAAAAAACTCCAAGAGAGGAAATTCGGACTGAGATCTTACCAATGCTGTACAACGCTTTTGAAAGTACAACAATACAAGTACAGGTAAAAGTATTAAAAAACTACTTTGTCATTGATATTTTATATTTGTTTATATATTTTTATGTGTGGAATACATTTTTCTTCTGGTCATTGTTCTCAGACCAAGCTATCTCTATTTTTATTGTTTTTCCAAATTTTACCCACAAATTAATACACTATTTGGGTTTTAATCAATTTTTTAACCACTTCCTCTACTCTAGTTTCCTACTAACTGAGGTAGCTCCAAAATATACTTTTTGAACGTGAAAACAATATCTTGTGGTGTTAAAATAATGGTTTTGTTCTTGATATGCGTGGTTAAGAAAAAATCACTGGGTGAGTGATCAGGCTATAAGGTGGGTACTTCATCAACTCGACCTTCTGGCTGGTTAAGCAATTATTTACACGTCTGTGCAATGGCGTGTATTGTCAAGATGTACATTAATTTGTCTCTTTGACATTTCTAGAATTCTTCCAATGATTTTTGACAAAATCATTGAACCCTAATGGTTTTTTATCTCCAATAATTGGTAATTCTGAACAAACTGGCAACTTTTGTTGGAATTGAGTAAAGCAGATGATTCCTATTTTACTTTCCGTGGCCTGAATTTCATAATTATTGAATCTCAATTCAGATAAAGTTTTTGCTAATACTGCTATGCCTAGAAGACTTGATACTCCTTACTTAGAATATTATACAGAGATATTCATTATTCATACCATGCAGACAAGTAAATCAAGTGTAGTTAATAATTCATTATACTTTTCATGATTTTGATGGACCTATTTGTGGTTAACTTTTAGCTGGGACAACTATAACATGTAGATGTATCATTATCGTTTCATTCCTCGCTCCATTTCTTTCGTGTTTTCCTCCAGCTCTTTGAAGAGGGTATTTAAAAGCTTGTCCGCAGATATAACAAATGTCTCAATCTCAATCACTAAGATTATAGAGATTATAGATCACCCTGTAATTTAATTACGAAAAGAAGTTGGCACTTTCAAGTAGCCACATGAGGCACTCTACATATAGTAGAAGAACATGAAATTTCTTATGATTCACTCTGTGTATTATCGATTTCAACTACTACTACTTAGATGTTTGTTTTTCCAGAATATTTCATATGCCAAAATATCTCCCAATGAATCTACTTCTGGTAATTCGGCGACTTTAAATATATTTCTTTGTTATAGAGTGCTGCGTTATTGGCAGTGACAAATGTCGTTGATTATCTAGACGACTCTGCAATAAGAAGAATGATTTTACCGAAAACGAAAGCAATATACGAGAAAAATCAAACGGATTCAAAGTTGGTGTCGAACGTGCTTTGCTGCGTAGAGAGAATATTGGACAGATTGGACAAATCGCAAATTATCGATGAAGTTCTTCCGCTTCTTTACGAAATAAGACTATCCGACCCACAAATAACTCTAAGAGTTGTTCGTAAGTAAAATAATCTTCAGTCTTATATTTCTTCATCATCATTATTTTAAACTCTAATTTATTTATAATTATTCCAGATATCTACAGGCTGATGTTGACCGACAAAAAATACGGTCTTTCAGTTAACTTAATGGCTACCAAAGTGATGCCTTCGTTGTTACCACAAACAGTAAACCCCTCACTAAACTTGGAGCAATTCACGATATTATTAGAAGTGCTACAAGAAATGTTAGATCAGATTGATCGTAATCAAAGAAACAAGCTCAAACTAGACAATCTGTCACTGCCTAGTCCCGAACGACATAGACCACTCAGACATCAATATAGTTCAGATAACATGCACGTACCACCTTTCAACATACCGAACTTGAGGATTGAGCAGAGAAAGACTTCCAGCGCCGAAGATATGGCACGGAAAAATTCCACAGGTGAGTTTTATCTTTTATTAGCTCTACCTCCACCACAACTCTTCTTTTAATGCCAAACTCGCCCAATATGTCTCTGCAATATTATCATCCAAGCCCTTTTCTACTAATCCTACTCTTAAGTCAACCACTTATGTTATTTTTCTTTACATAGGAGGAGTTTTGGGAAGCTGGTGGTTTGGTGGTAGTCCGTCATCACCAGATAGCAACTTCCTACGGGTAGTAAACGCTTTTCCTAATAGAAGACTGTCAGATAATACTCTGATGACACCGAAAATCAGAGTGGCGCCTTCGTGTGCGTCTTCTCCGGGAGGTACACCGGGCGGTGGGCTTCCCATAAGGAGGCATTCTAGTATAGGTCCACAAGAACGAAG
Organism: Diorhabda sublineata; assembly: GCF_026230105.1. Lineage (NCBI taxonomy): Eukaryota > Metazoa > Arthropoda > Insecta > Coleoptera > Chrysomelidae > Diorhabda > Diorhabda sublineata. The sequence continues at coordinate 10,044,334 of NC_079483.1, forward strand.
AGGATCCACTGTCAATCTTTCACCACCAACGGTATGTAATGTTTGTTGATATTGGACAAATTAGATATCTAGATTTAGAATTAAGTAATTTGGTACCATCAATCGATATAAACTTTTTGTATTCGTTCATTACCAGATCAAATCCTAGAAATTTTTACAAAATTATTACTTTTTCTTGTGCTTTCACGATGCTAACTTCTCATCGTTTGCTTCAGGATTCATTGTCAAGTATTCTATCAATCTTAGGTTCTTGGAAGGTCAATTTAAATTTCAATCACCATTTTAACTCCGTTTTTATTTGTAAACGGGTTGGATTCTTCTGATCTATGTTTTTTGTTAATTATTTCTCATTTTGCTCTTCAGCTTCAATTTTAATTCTCTGATTTCGTCTTATTCATATTCTTAGAAAATCAGTTTTAGGGCTAAGAATATGGATATTTTTAGGTTGACAGCCTCTATCTGCATTTTCAATTTTTTGGAATCAAATAATAGGTCTATTTTCTTCTTCAAGACCTGCCTCAACTTCGTCATCATTTGCTTCTGGAATAATTTTAAAGTTTTTTGTTTATATAGGTTTTTCATTTGTTCCAAAAGCTCTATTTTGGTTAATAATGGGTCTATTGTCTTGTCCAAGAACCGCCTTAACTTTATTATCATTTGCTTCTGCAGTAATTCTCAAACGTTCTACTAATAGGGTTTTCTCGTTGCTTTTGAAGCTCAACTTCTTCTTTGTCATAATTTGTTTCTAAAGTCATTTTCTGGTTTTCAGCAAATCTGACTAGATGACGGTTACCGAAAGCTCAACTTCCATTTTCAATTTGAATGTGCTGTTCTCAAATAATGGATCTATTTTTTATCAAGATTATCAAGATTATATTGCTTTCATCATCATTTGCATCTGAAGGCGTTATCAGTTATCAAATGTTCTGTTAATATGGGTGTTCCGTTGGTTCAGAAGCTCAGCACTTTCTTTAATATCATATGTTCGAAATAATTCGCTCATAAGGCTTTCTTGTTTGTTTGAGAGCTTTATATTTGTCATCATATTTATGCTTCTGTAGGCATTTCCTGGCTCTCTGACTCAATGCTAGTTGGCACAATCACAGCTTTTATCTGCAGTCTTAATTTCCTGGTCTCAAATAATGGGTCTATTTTTTCTATTTTCTTTTTCAAATACTAGCTCAATTTCGTCATCATTTGCTTCCGAACTCGTTATCAAGTCTTCTGCTAATATGGGCAGCGACAGCTCACCTGAAACTTCATCATCATATATTTTGGAAGACATTCTCGGATTTAAAGCAAATCTGTTTTATTGCTAGTTATAAGAAGCTCAGCTTTTATTTTTCATATATAATGGGTCTAATTTTTTCTCAAAGCACTGCCATCAAATCAAATGTTTTGCATAATGATGGTTGCCAGTAGCTCAGCTTCTATCTTCATTTCCAATCTGTTCAAATAATGGGTCTATTCGATTATGAAGTGTTTTGTAAATCTGGTTTTTTGTTTGTTGTCGGGATTTCAGGTCCCATCCAAATTTGTAAGTCTTATTGACACAACACTAATTTTAATATTTGTCACTCTAATTAGATGCCATTTCCTTCTCAAATTGCATAAATGATGTATCTATATACAAGGTTTATATAATTATCAACTTCAATGAACCAATTTATTTTATTCAAATTACGGATGAGTTCCAAATTTTGTCCATCGGTGTCCATCAGCGTCACGATGTTTTATAGTAATGAGTACAAACAATATATCGATTAATGGAAATTCACAAACGAAATATGACACGAAGTTTCCTCCATTTCCCGTGACAAAGTCAATAAATCAATTATAAAACACATTTTAGGTTTGGTTTATCATTTATATCAAAAATCAAGTTGTTAAAATATAAATATAATTATTACAACAAACAAATACTTGATTTCACATTATCCTCCAGATCGTTCTAATAGTTTTATCTTAGCAGCCTTGTATAGGTAAGAAATGTGGAATTATTAAGTTTCACAAGACTAGGGGGTGTAATTTAATTCTCTTTCTGTTTACAAGAGGGAGCAATTTAGTCTAAAACTAATTCAACTGTACTGGTTAATAGGTTGAGAATAACAAGTAACAATCGACAACAAGCTGCTACTATACAAAGTCAGAAATCCACCTGTAGCTCAGTATACAACTATTGAGTACTCCCACTCAAACATAACCATTCTAGAATGATTTTAGTCAAAAATACTCAGAATTCTTATAAATGCTCCATGGTATGTACGTCATCATCGAATGAAGAAATCCCATTTTTTTTATAAATTATGCTCCCCGTGTAGAAAATAATCACAAAACGTAATCTGAAACTACAAATGTACAGTGAGACCTGTAGGCTGAGAATTAATATTCCGTGTAATTGCCTGGCATATTTAAATTTCACACGAAGGTTGCTGCTTGAGTTTCGAGACGTATAAAAACAAATCTTTATAATGAATATGTGATTTGAAAGCATCAACCGCTTCTTCAGTTGTAGAAAAACGTTAACGACGCAATTTATTTTTGATCTGCATGAATAAGAAGAAATCGCTTAGTGTTATAATGGCAATGTCAGATTTGACATATTCACATGTAGTAGTGTGTAGTGTAGTGTAATATAGTGCAGCTAACTCGTAATCAAACTACTTTTTGGAAGGAACTTATCACAATATAATTTTCCCACAAATCAATTGTATATTTCTATTATTTATTTGCTTGTTATGGATTTCACTGATTGCAAACAGAAGGGGTTGTTAAATGAAATGATTAATAAAGAATTGGCTTCAGCTTCACTCGCCTCACACCTTTCCATCCGTTTTTTCCATTGAGCGAAGCAGTACTGGAAGTCTTCTTTGGTGAGTGCCTTTAGGAGCTCTGCCTTTTTTTTGCCTTACCACTTCCATCGACTCAGATCGAGTCCCTTTCAAAGCAGATCTTTTCCTAACCTTTTTAATTTTTCAAGGAAATCAGAGCAGATCCGTTGATGCAAGAGCTTTTGGTCAGGACATCGCAACAACTTTGTACAGACTTTTGTCATGTGCAATTCCTCTTGGAAAATTTTTCTAGCCGTTTCTTTATCGCCATTTACATCCTCGGCAATCATCCGGATGCTCATTTAACGAACTGCATGCACAATTCGATTGATTTTGGTCACTGTTTCCGGAGCTGAAACAGTCACAGGGCGATCTGAACGCTGGTCATCTTCAGTGCTTTCTCGGCACTTACTAAAGCGCTTATACTAATCAAAAGCACGCGCACGAGATACATAATTGTCCCCATAGGCCTCTTGCAACAATTTATAACACTCAGTTAGAGTTTTTGTCAATTTAATGAGAGATTTCAGATTGATGCGTCGCTCCTGTTTTTTGTCTCACATGGTTTTCGGCATGAGAAAAAAGGACGTTCGTTTCAAACCGCTACTGCACAAATACTATAATAGTGACCGAAACGTGTTTTGGGACGTCCATAGACAAGATATCTAGATACCCAACACACTACTAGTTTTTTACCCCACCCGTCTAGGGCGCCCTCTAGGCGTACAGTCTCTTTATTTAATAGCCAGACACATGTTCATCAGACACGTTTGTGGGAACCCAAAAGTGAACATAATCAACTAAGAAATTACAGAAATATTTCTGGTATAAAATTATAGAAATCTATAATCTTGATCAACCAGTTTTTACATATTTATATTGAGGAACAAAGAAATAAACCATTCAGGAATCTCAATATAGCAAATATAATTAGAATTGTCGAGAACTGATTTCTTTTATAAACGTAAATTTGCCAGTAGGTATTTCACGAAACAACGCGTTGTCTTCCCTATTTTCCTTGTTTCTATTTTCAAATTATTTTCGATTTAAATTTTTCAATAGACGTATTCCGATTTGTTTTGTTGTTGAAAGTGCGAGCCGTAAATTAAGCTTTTCGACGTATTCGGTATTATCGGAAAATAATAATCGGTATTATCGGAAAATAATAACTTTTAGAGCATGATTATACCTACAATTTCATTTTCCAATAGTTCCACAATAACGAATTGAGGCACAAAATGAATGAATAAACAACTACGAATCCAATTAATCAAGATGTCCTCATACTTTTTTGTATGATAAGAAATAAATATAATAGAAGACGTCATTATTATTTTTCTTTTTTTATTGATCTTCCTCTTTATGGTTCTGATTCTAGTTGTTCGTCTTCGGAATATTCAATAAGTTGTGGCGATTATTTTATCACACCAAGTAATATACTAATTATCTCACCATCTTTATAATCGTCGACGTTGGCAAATAATAAAGCCAGCAATCTGTTCTTTTCCGCATCCACAAACAGCTATGGGAGCGAAAACTTGGTAATGAACAAAACAGTATAATATAGCAGCGTAGATAAAACAACTTAGGAAAGTAACAGGGAATACTAAAATAAAGAGAACAAGAGAAGAGGTAATTATAGAAAAGCTCAATTAGAAACCAATAGGAAGTATGTTTAAACTGGAAACATAAGGAAAAAAGTAGTACTAAGAGTGAAAAAAATTAATAGAAGGAGAGTAAAAAATAAAACAGCAATAGTCGGGTATTTGAAATAGCACAAGGAATTCTAAAGAAGAAGTTTAGTTGGAGCTGATTACATCGTGCTAATAACCATTTCTAGACCGTGATTTTAATCGACTTTAACTCTCATGATTCTTGTGGAATCCATGTCATATTTGCTCCTGCATTTATACACGGAAAGGATATTGGCGTTCCGTCTTTTTCATTAAAAGAAGTTCAACTTACTTTTGTTCGTTTACTCCTCTGGAGCTGAAACCTTCTAGATTAACTATATCCTGCTCAAATATTTGTTCCAATGACTCTAGCTCTTTGAAAAGATGACGTCCATGTTTTCGGTCTCTTCCAGTTCTTTTCTCTGGAAACAACAAAAGTTCCGGTAGAACGCGTCTCGCTAGGAGTGCCCCATACAAATAGAAAGATCGAACAAAGACAATGGACGCCGACTACAGAAATTGTGATGATTTCTCGTGTACCATTAACTTTATTAGTACCAATAACCAAAGAAATAAATAATCTTCCGGCAAGAAACAGAACACATATCGTTCATTTTGATATTAGCTAGAGTTCAATGGTGATATTTCGAAATGCACTGTTACCAATTCTAGTTCCTTTAGTTTGGCATCTAAAGAGATATCGAGTAGCCCTACTATTTGTTTTTAAAGCCCCACACCAAGGAAACAACACCGATACACAACAAAATAGAACAAGAGAGAAAATAATCGACAAATGACTCAGGTTTATAGTGAAGGTTCGTCCAACAGGTGCAAGATTTTTGTTTTGGAAATCAACAGGATCCCATGGAAGTTCACGATGAAGAACGGATGCGATTGTCCAGGAAATCAACAGGATATCATGGAAAATCACGATGAAGAACGGATGCGAGTATCCAGGAAATCATCAACAGGATCCCATGGAAGTTCACGATGAAGAACGGATGCGATTGTTCAGGAAATCATCAACAGGATCCCATGGAGTAATGTTGAATTTCAATGTTATTTTTATCCTTGTTTATCATAAATTTGATTACAATATCCTGAAATAAGGTTAACAAGCGGAATATTTCCATCACAATCTTGAAACCTGAAGTGTTTTACCTAGTTTCATCCATCACAATTTTCTCAAACTTCTTCTATCTCTTTACCGAACTTATTCTAACTCTTTAGAGTATTTTCACTATTTTACTTTTGTTCAGAATCTCTTCTCGTGGTTTTTCATTCTTTCTTATCTAGTTTGGTACCATTTTGATTCCTGAGCGATTATCTCTCACATAGCAACGGGCTTCAACAACACATTGTCATAAAATATTGTTTGAGCTGGTACAATCCTAAAGTTGTATGCAGTATGTCCACAAACGCTTTAAGATCTGTTTGTACATCATTTATATGTATCTCTTTTCATTTCAAAATGTTTTTTCCATCGTAGCTCATGCATGTATACTTAATAGTGTTTGTTTATTAAAAAATACTTACATACACCGTTTATTCTTTATTGGTCCTTTTCCTTCAGGCTATAGAGCTTATTTCATTAGTTTTTTGTTCAGTTTCACCAACTACCAGTACACAGTGGACCTAGAGTGCTACCTTGTGGTACACCAGCGTTCAAGATTCTTATTTCAGAATATCGATCTTCGCATCTAATACGGAATATAATTACACTAATGAAGAACTTTTGCAGTGAGTTGTATTGATCCCTAGAAAAATGATTTGAGTACCTGTGATAGGTCCAGGTATACAGTTGATATATCTTTTCTAGTGTTTTTTCCAATTGCTCATTAAGTCAATATACTTAGTGTTATACACTGTATGATGACTGAATTGTGTAAGTTCTGACCTAGGAACTAATAAAAGTAAAACGTTTCGGGAAAATATGACAAACCCGCATGAGTAATATATATTTTCTACTATAAATTCATAGTATGTTTCTTTGCTTTCAACTATTATTTGTATCCCACATTTGACCTGACACCTTATACAGAGTGCTTCGTCTAACGACAATTAGGGGTAATTTACCTCTATACCTCTATCAACTGTGAGAAACCACGCGATTAGGAAACATCCTCCTATATTCATCAACGCTTCCTCTACGGTTTCCTCCACACAACCCTAATACCAATAACATATCAAATTGATGGATTGATGAGGATTTTTCACTTACTTGAAAAATATAAAACAATTTATTTACTAGAATAAATGCATTGTAACTTATCAAACTTTTGATTTAATTCACAACTGACAGATGAAAACTTCCAGGAAATTTTGAGGTTATTTCACCCTTAATTAACTCCCCAGCATGGTTCGATCGTTACTCAGAACCCTTAACAATGTACCACATTCGATATTTCTAAATTAACGGGTTGCAAGGAAATTTATTATTTTCGAAATTTTTGAAAGTCCACGCTCTATGTTGGTTCTTACGAGGAACACCCTGTATACTTTATTTCCAAATATTGAAGAAAATGTTTTTTTTTTTTCGCCTCAAATGATTGTTGGGTTGTACGTGAAATCAGTATATGTTTGTTATTCAGTTGTGTGAAAATTTTAAAATTAAATCGTTAAAGTTTGTGATATCATAAATTTCAAATGAAAAATTCAAGCATTATGCCATAGAATTTTATTAACAAGTATAAGAATATCAGGATGAAACATGTTATAATAGTGAAAAGGAGGAAGTTCATGTCATAAAAAACTGCACAGGTAAAATTAGAAGTCGTAATAGTTATTTATTTACAAAACGCTTTGTAGGTCGTCGCTAAAAAATGCTTACTATTAGATTGGTTGTCTCATTCATTTTCATCTTGTAGATTGTTGTAATAGTAGGAAGAATTCTTACAATTAATTATCAAATAAACATAATAAACAATAAAAACATTACTATCTGTTCGTTTCAGTCAGAATTATACACGGTGATAATTCTTAAAATATCATCAATTGAGAATACTGACAATTTCCGGATATTTTCTCTGGAAGTAGAGATGTCAAAAATTATTATAATAATCTATGAACGAAGTTCTTCTTCTCAATCAGTATTTCGTATGTCTTGAATATTCGGGCACGAAATTTAAACACGACTTTCTCAAAATGTCGAAAATAAAGGTTCATTGTAACCAATAAATTTATCGCAAACATTGCTTTTATAAGATGATTGAAATAGTTATTTAATGATATAAATATTTACAGTAGTTTTCATGTACAAAAATTGAAAAGACAAATTCAACGTCCAAAAGATTCAGATATCGAGATCCTCTTCTAGAATTTCGTCTAAAAGTTTCTTTGAAATTTAGTTTTATGCGTTTGATGCTGAAGAGAGAAGCGATAGGAAAAAAGAGAAAGAGGGACAACAAAGAGAAATTTGACATGTATGTGTTATGAAAGGAATAACTATGAAGAGGAAAGAATGAAGTAGTACTATGTAGTACAAAGGATTGGAGGAAGTTTATATATTCCAACGCGAAGTTTGATGTTAGTTGCTGGTATACAAATTCGTTTTTTTATTTCAGTGAAGTGCCACGACAGCGCTGGTCTATCACAATACATAAATTACATTTTTAGACGACGCCATCTGAAAGTTGTTGGTTCCGTATTCATTTACATACCGAGTGCGTTTTGAGTGTTCCATGTAGTGAAAGTGACCGTTCCGTATTGCAAAACACTTTCGGGACGCTCTGTAAACAACTTTAACTTCCATGAATTTGACTCTAGCCTCTTCAATGTTGACAGTTGACAGTTTGACTTCGATGACACAAACGAATCTACAAATTCCATCATCTAGTAGAGATATACATATTCCATCTGCGTCCAATCCAATGAATATTAATAATAATTGTCCTGGAGGTACAATTAACATTACTTTTTGCAAATAATTGATAAATTAATATTTACATTGCAAACATCATTAAGTACATTATATTGTTTGATAAATAAAATGTATATAATTCTCTATTATTTATTTTCTTTCCTCAGTGTAATTGAAAAAGTTTTGGATCTTATGCGTCGTCTAAAAAATGTTGTGTATGCCCCGCCTGAAATACTACTTTGTTGGACTCGTCTCGCAATTTTCAGACTCGTCCAACAAAGTAGCACTTTCAGTCCTTGGCATACAAATAACTATTTTTGAAACAGCAGTTAAGTGCCCTCATGAGGTTATTTCTCGGACCAAACTCCTGATTTTGTGGTTGATTATTCTCTGCAGTTAGCGAGGATGCGCTTAAAAAACTCGACTTTCCGTTTGCCGTTGCCGTTCGTGAGTGACGTTTGTCGTTTGACTTCTTCGCCCTATTCTTGTGTTTCTGTTTTTAATGACATTAGGCCTCATCGTGTGTGCAAAGGTAATAACAAAACTAAAAAAGAAACAGAATATGAGGAGGTTCAAAGTGAGACCGATAAACATAGATCGAAAATCTTGTGGTTATTCCAATTACTACAAGAAAATGGAGTCAATGAATAAACAACAATTTTTTCAAATTAGCAGGATCCTGTTTTTGAGAAGTTGCTGTCAAAAATTAACTCCATAATAGGCAAGAGTACAGATCGGACTAATATCATCCCTATCATGCATATTAAAAAGCAAAAAAAAAAACACCCCAAAAAATAATAAAACAAATAAGAAATATCTTAAGTCAAATATCTTATCCCTAATCCCCAAATCCCTAAAAAAACACCTCATAAAAATATAATTATACAGGAGAACTAAGAATTAATATAATTTTTGATGAAATATATTTTAAAAATCGAAATCGAGAAGAAAAATTTGAGAAAACGAGTGAAACCAAAAGACCACCAAACAAACAGAAAGAAAAATAATCCCTCTAGCGTCATACGTAAAAATCACATGACCAACGTAAACGGATATGATTGGCTCTTTTCTATTACTACGAACGACCAATGGGAATAGATAAAACTAACGGCAGACCAATTGACAAACGGCAGCCCAATTGACAAACGGCAGCCCAATTGACAAACGGCAGCCCAATTGACAAACGACAGCCCAATTGACAAACGGCAGCCCAATTGACAAACGACAGCCCAATTGACAAACGACAGCCCAATTGACAAACGGCAGCCCAATTGACAAACGGCAGCCCAATTGGCAAACGGCAACTATGAATGGTCTTATCTATTCAATGTTTTTAATTATCAACGGCAACGGCAAACGAAAAGTTTATGAATCGGTATTAACAGACACAGGAACGTGGCAACTTTGACAGACAGGACGAGATGAAATAAGACTCTCTTTATTGTCACAGTTTTCCTTCTACTCAAAATGTTTATGGGCGAGTGAGAGGTACACGGGTGGATGTTTTAAGATGCTAGGGTACTCTTGGTTCATATACCGCGTCCAGATTCCTAGACGAGGTTTGGAGGCTAGTCTTCAGATCATTTGCAAGCTGAACTGGGATTTCTGTGTATTCGTTGAGATGCCAGACTGTTATATTGAAAGTAATGAGAGTTTGGTAAACGTCGTGACTATTTTAGACTGTAGGATGGTCGGTGAATATGATTTTAATGGACTGTATGGATGAAAGAGAGTCAGTACATATGGCGATAAGTTTATGAACTGTGAACACTATAAGTCGAAGATAACCGGAAAGAATTTATCGAGTTCGTGGTTTGTAGTGACTGCATAGCCGACACCGGATTCAGTTTTGGAGGTTGAGGTATAGAAAATTAGGTCTAAGGATATTTTATTCAGAGTTGCTTTTTTCACAAGGATGCTAGGGCATTTCATATCTTCGGCCAAAGGTTAAACTGTGGATTTTTTATTTCGAGTCTCATTTATGTTGTAACATAATCTGAGGAAAGTTATTTCCAGTTATCATGCTATTTTCGCTATTGAAAGAGAAATGTATCTTTATGTTAGTTACATTATTAACTTTTTCTCAACAAATAAGGAAATGACACATATTTGGTTGGTTAAAATATTCTCCTTGATCGATTTTGATATTTTCTCGCTCTCCAAAATTCAAAAAAGTCTAATACTTTTCAAGAAATGAGTCCGTTGTTTTTTTTCTAGCGCCTAGTATTGATCAACAATAGGTGTACTTTTTTCAACTCATCGTTCTCCGGGGAGATAATGAGAATTCCAATGAAACTATTCGCGATTCAATAAATTCCTCTCTTTATTTTTCTCACGAGAAGTTGTCTGGACAGTGAAAAATAATATTCCAAGATTATGGTACTAAGTTTGTTGACAGGAATTTCCAACTTCGAATATAAAATTTTTCCAATATATGGTTAGATTATAATTTTGAGAACATGACATTGGAATGATTCTTAGAGCGATATTGAAACTGTTAACAAGACTCCAAAAACTTATGCAGAGTAATAACTACATAGTGAGGTTCTAACGTAATGGAATATTCATTAATCACTTGCTTATGAATAGAACATAAAAATCCTGGAAGTAATAAATTTTTATACAATGTAAGTCTACTTCATTCTTTTATGAACGTTCGGATCTGTTTTAGTCGTAAATTTGTTAAAAACCCTCTGTTCTAATTTTCGTAATATAAACGAGATGTCTGTGTATATACGAGGTGTGGTTATTGAATATTATATATATTTATTCATTATCACCTTCAATATATACCCCTCTTCTGTCCCTAGATCGCTTAATCGGTATCTTCCATTGTTCAAAATGGTACAAGAAGGCTTTTTCTGTCAGTTTCTTCAGTATACGTCTTTTTTTCATGGCTGCAACAGACTCTAATCTTATTACTTTCAATACAGATTTTTAAAAAGTTTGAAACATTTTCAATCGCATTCAAACTGCCAATACATATATTTTTACTAGCTTCTTGTTCAAATGATTTCAAAACTTACCCGGTCAACTTGAAAACGCTTAAAACACTCAAAACCATGTAAACAGGACAAAATTTTATTGCTATACTCTATAAATTATAAGTTTAACTGCAGTTTTTTTTCCAAGTTTCATGTGAACAAAAAACGACCCCTGTACAAATGCAGACGGCGGCTACACTGGTTGATCTACAGAAGGGATTGCATTGGACTGTGTAGGCTCTGAGATAAACAGATGATAGTCGTTAACCTTTGGGGTGTGCCTAGTTTTTCTGTTGCAGCGCTAGTCTCGATACTAACTAGCCACAATTCGTATATATAGATGTATACCACATGTGGAATTGCTAAACCCTTCTTACGATTTGGAACAATATCATAAATCTATTATATCACTAATTATTATCTTTTTGGTTTTTTCTTTCTTGACTCCCATGAATCTTAGGTCGCCCTGAGTTCGATCTAAGCTTTTTGATCCTCTTCTATTTCGTATATTCCACTGTAGTATGGGTACTGTATCCACAAATGCCTTCCTCTATTTGCTCAGTTCAAATTGTCTTTTATTTCATAATTCTTGTGCTGTCTGTATCCATTTCCATAAAAGTCGATAGAGTTTAATATTGATTTCTATTTTCTCTATTCTTAGTTCTCTTATTATTTCGTCAATATCATCGATTTTGTGCTGAAGAATAGCATCGATCTTGTAAATATCAATTTTGATCCCCAAACAATTTGTTGCTTCTTGTGAACTCTCCTTTGTGGTTATTCCATATTACTTATGACCATGTTCTTTCTTGTTGCTAGATAACACGGTTATTATGTTACATTGTTATTAGTGTGTTTCATGTTTGAAATTACGAATTATCAAAGTTATATTGCTCTTGGATTCATTAATTTTTATAACACGAAAGCGTCTTAGAGGAACTAACATTCTACCATGACGGATATCTTTGAAACAAACATTGTTGCGTACAAACTTTATTGATACATTAAATTTAACTACCACTAGAGCTAAGTTTCCAATGAAGGATTTACAAAAAATCTGAGAAAAAAGAAGTTTGAACTCATACGAATGGCACTTGCAATGATATGTTTCTTATTGATAAATCGTCAACGTAATCAGTGGCCAAAGCTGCCGATTACAACTTACTTGTCGTTGAATTTGATATGTTGTCATGTCACTGTTTGTACAACAAAGTTGCGTGTTATTATTATATTATACTATTAAACAAATTATAAATAAATGAAGATATTTTTGATTTCAATAATACTGGATGAATATCAAACTATTAAGAACCCAGTATCAGTATACAAACCGCCTTAAATACTAAATCTTATCGTATACAATAATAACTAAAAATAATTATAAAATCAGTATATATGAATATTTATGGTCATTTAGAGTCACATCAATATGAAATATAAATAAATAATTGAATATTATTAAAGTTAGACTGATATAAATACGAAATATGAACAATGAGGTTAGAATTCATAATAATGAATAAGCAATCAATAATGGGACGTTACTGTGATGAGGGACACTTTGAATCACTTAACTATATGATTAACAGACCTTAGGAAATGAGGTTGATTCCGATAAGGAATAATGAGATAATAAATACGTATTTCCAACGTTCAAGAGTGTCATATTTCCAATTCGTATAAAGAAAAAATATATTATTCAGAATTGAAGTAAATGTGTCAATTCGAACGCAACGGAACTCGTTTACCAAAAGACCTTCATGAAAATTTGTGACAATAACCAATGTAAATGTAGTTTTTGTGTTTAGCACGATAAGCTTTCAAAGTAGTCAATGTTATCTATAGGGGTAGTTACAATATAGAAGCTAGTAGTTTGCGAAGTGATTTAGATTTTTACTCTACATGCTTGCTCAACATGATAGAAAGATCTAGAGTAATTTATATTGCTGTGCAATGTGTAGATATATATGAAGCCGTCCAAGGCATTCAAACAAAGTTTGCATGAATCCAAAGATAATTTACAGGTCTGAAACTATATTTTTAGAATTGATATAGATAGAATTATTCTCAAATAATCAGAACCAAATCAATATTGAATGCAATCTAAAAGTATGTACCGATACTAATAAAAACCATAAAATACTAGGCTTGTCCATAACATAAATTTCACGATAGAAAACATGTTTATGGGCATTGAATAATATATTTTTTGAAAGCTTAGAAATCCGTCTATTTAACAACAAAATCCCCCTTTAGATCTATGCATTTTTGCATGAAGTGTACCATCGTCTTTATGACTGAATCGTAGATGTTTGCAGTCTTCGTGTTTTTTTAAGTCAGGAAAGAGATAGTAATCACTGGGTACCAAGTCTGGGCTATAAAAGGGTGTGAGATAGTATTCCTATCAAATCTGTACGTCCGTGTTTATATTCTCTGTACCATTTGCACACTCTTATTCTTTTAGTTGGGTATGAATACCCATCGAAGAAACGTAGAGCCATAGAGTGTAATTCGCACGTTGTGAACAGCTCGGCGGCGGGGCGAGAACTGGGAGAAAGGACGTGAAGGAGCACACCAGTCTCGTGACAGCGCATCTACTTTATTTTAGTACCAACCCTCGTAAAATGGCAAAAATACCCAATAAAGTATGTCCACCACGTATAAAAAGTAAAACTCCTTTCAAAATACTCATTTTATTATTTTCATGAATCACTTCAAAAATTCTTTAGCTAATTAAACTTTTGATTAGGAAACTCAAGTGCTTTGATTCCGTAATAAATTTCCACGAAAAAAATGTTCACAGTCGAAAAAGATTGTACAAAATCGGAGAAGTTTTATGCATTTGATAGAGTTTGCTATTAGAAAGAAGTTGGTAACACTCAGTTGGTGGGTGAGTGTATGAAGTGTTGGTTAAAAAATTTCGAGTAGTTCTACACTCGCGGTATGAATATGAATCCCATTACCAACTAAATACGAAGTAGATTTACTCCTTATTCTTTCATTTTCTGTAACTTATGATTGAAGATGATCGATAGGAATTAGAGGAATCAATCTTACCGGATCTCAACTTGTAGAACAATCTTGAGCATTTATTAATGTCTAATGCTGATGCTTTTAAATTTTGTGTTACCACTTTGCCAAAGTCAAAAAGTATAATTACAATGCCGGGTTTGCTCTCAAGGTATTTGGATGATCATTTCACCCGATATTATAGGGAAGTAAAGTCAGAAACTCATCCTTCACAAAAAATATGACTTCAGGGTTTTTCATATAGTAGGGAGGTTCATGTTTTGTATTTGTAATCTAGTTAAACTGCAACTTGCAAGGTGCAGTGTGTAATCTATTATGAATGTCTTGGGTTATCATTATTGAAAATATAATTATCTAAATCCGATTCTTATCCTTTTTTGAGTTGAGTATTATGAAAAATATCGTTCATTACACGTCCAGAAATGAAAATTTATCACGAGCTTACAGAAAAAAGTATACCAAAATAGTGGAAAATGGCCTTTATAATATCGATATACAAGAAAATCATCAAATTAGACTATAATAACTATAAAGAATCATCTAATCAAGTAGAAACTACGGAAGAATAATGAAAGATCTTAAAGAAACAGAGTACAAACACAAAGAAGGGAAAGAACAATATGGCTTTCGTGCAAAAAGATCTTGCACAGATGTTCTGCCTACAACAAGTCATGGTGAATCATATACTTAAAGAAAAATACGGAATATAGGCTCCTCAAATCAATATTACAAAACAAAATCACTGAAAAGCCCAGGGAACAATAAAAAAATTTCATAGCTATAGATATTTAGACGTGAATTTTAATAGATAAGAGACGGATGAAACCGAAATAAAATCGAGAATAAACAATAGGAAAAGCCATTTATGGAATTCTATGGAGTACAGAAATAGACAATCAAAGAAAATTGGCAATTGACACATTATCAAATCACGTTAATTATGGATTAGAGTAAAAAAATTATGCTAAAAATAGGAGCTACAGATATGGATGCAATAAGAAGGGCATCTAAGACATCTAGATTGAGAAAAGTGACTAAGGAGAGAATTAAGGAACAAATGGGTGTGAAAGAGACAACATGTACAGAAAGGAAGCATCTGGTATGTTCACAAAATGACATAAGCAAGACTATCAAAGAAAGTGAAAAATTGTACCCGGCGTATCCGTTAAATTTTAGATTCCATTGACATAAACGAACAGTGCCGGCTTCACGGTGCATATAGTGGACGATTTAGTAACAATATTTAGTCCCATTGAAGTTTTAATCAATTATAAAATGATTTCCAGTAATTCTTGCCCAAACATTAACTTTTTCAGAGTATTGTGTATATTCCCTAATCCAGTGAGGATTCTCATTATATTAATAATGGCATTTTTAGGATTAACATGACTGCGAAATGTAAATGTGTTGTCAACAAAACACAAAGCATCTTCTGATTAGATCACATTGATATTTTACATCGGCATCATTTGTCCACAAAAATAAATTCTCCAATTGAAATTGTCTTTTATGAGCACATGAGTCATTTTATAGGTAACCCTTTTATGTTCCTTTAATATCCAAAGAAATTATTGTAGTATAACCTTGGGCAGTGGAGCTGCTTTTCGACCAGAATTGTGGGTTTTCTTGAAACTCAATCATAATATCTTATTTCGCATCAAAACTTACTTCTTTTTATCTTGGTGATATGACCAAGCTCGAGAAACTGCTTTTTATTTTTTGCTAATTACTCCTTGGTACACATGGTGTTCCGAGACTTGATGTAAAGAATTAGGAAGTGAGTAGATAACGTGAAAATAATACTGCTAGATGAAAAAACCATTCTCATACGACCCCTCGATTCGAGTTATATTTCTATCTAAATATATTTTCTAAATTATATATTCGAATATTATGAATTTTTAATGGATGATTATGTATGTCCAAGTAATGTGCATGGCGGAATAAATAATTTCACACAATTTGGACAGGAGTCAGATTTTTTGGCACCAACTTCGCACAGACTTTTGTCATGTGTAATTCCTCTTGTGAAATTTTTCTAACCGTTTCTTCATCGGCGTTTACAGCCTCGGCAATCATCCGGATGCTCATTCGACGATCTGCACGCACAATTTGGTTGGTTTTGGTCACTGTTTCCGGAGTTGAAATAGTCATAGGGTGACCTGGGGGCTGGTCATCTTCAGTGCTTTCTTGGCCCTTACTAAAGCGTTTATACCAATCAAACACACGCGCACGAGATTGTTCCCATAGGCCTCTTGCAACAGTTTATAGTACTTGGTCGAAGTTTTTCCAAATTTAACAAGAAATTTGAGATTGATACGTTGCTCCTCTATTTATATTCATGTCTTTCAAATATTGGTAACTGTTGCACGTTATTCAAACCTTCGTAGAGTGAACTTCCTGGCAAGTGGCTACGGCGCTTATTGGAGTATTGTGGACAACTTGTTTATACATAGACGACTCATGAGAGGTAGGTTTCTGAGGTCGATTGACCGTTGAATTTCATGTAGCTTAGTGTTGCAGCTTGCCCAGTGGTTTGTCCATCGATCTTATACTAGCTATGACATCACTGTGGAGGCTAGCCATCGAAGCTTCTCTTGCATCTTGAACTGCTAGTTCGTTCCCATGTATGCCAGTATGAGACGGTACCAAGATTAAAGTAATGGTAAAACCAGATCTTGCAAGATGGTCAATAGAGTCATGAATATTCTGAATGATAAAGTGTACTGGACATATTTTCTAATGAAGTTTATTGATGTGAGAGAGTCTGTGCATATAGCTGATTGTCGTCAGGGGATAGGGAGTTCGAGGTTTAGAGGATTGCATATAATTTTTCTCTGTAGAGGCTAGCAGAAGATGGTAAATGAAATCGTATGATTTAGATGCATCAGTTTATCAATTTTGGTTATTGCCTTTTATAAGAAGGATAGGTAGGAATAGGGGCTGTTTCTGATAGGCTGACATTATTTTTGGGAATGAGTGATCATAGGATTTCTGGAAGTGATTGGAGTACAGGCAAAAATTATTAGTGTCAGATAAACGATTTATCAGAGATAAACTGGATTATCAGGTTGTGCCGAAACTTTTGCACAGTATTACATGAGAAGTAGTTGTCGTCTCAGTCATAGATTAGATTTATTGGATTCACTATAGATGCTTTCAAACGGGCTGGATTTAGTAATTTAATTTGGAACCAACGAGAGTATTGTAGACCAGTGGCAGGGTTTTTTCATTACCTACCCATTGAAGATGAATCAAAGTTTTTTAAATGTTCCAATTTGTTTTTTATTTTTTTTTAATATAATCCTTCCAGTTGTTATGAGAGATAAGACCCAAAATTTTAATAGAGTTATACACCGAAAGATATTTATTGTTGATTTTTGATTTGGCGGCTGAGAAGTGACAACAAGTTGGAAGGGATTCCTGGCTTCCTAAATTAAGTTGGATCATAATCTTAATTAAAATATTCGAAGTTATACATAACACTTTCTGGTCATTAGAAACTATTGATTTTTTCACCTATAAAAATTGTACACTTACCATAATTCTGTTAATTGGAATGATTATAATATTTAAGAGAAGAATTGAAAATTTATATGATAAACATTTTATTTTAGTAATTATTTGTAGCTTACGTATAATGTCATATTGGGGGCTTAATTTTTGAGTTAAAAAAATATCATTCATTATCAACCGAAGCTTAGTTCTCTTTGAGCAGCTTCTCTAATGAACGTATACTTCACGGTCTTACATGAATAATTTAATTATCACAAATTCGTATTCTTGCTCGAAATCCCATCATTTTGGAAGCAATTTACACGTCGATAAGGTATAAATAACTAAATCATTGAAGGATTATTATCAATACATGTTACATAATGGCATGCTATTGATTAAGTTAATACAATTAAATTTCTATATTATTCCAGATATGAAAATGAATGTATAGACTTTGGTGTAATTATATCACGAGATGTATTAAACGAATTCAAATAGAATTGTGATTACTAAATAAATGACTATTACGTACTTCGAGCTGAAATGTTTTATTGATCAAATTTTCAAGCGTTTCAGCAACCTGTTTTGTTAGGATAATATGGTATTTGCATGGTGAATTTATTCACTTCATTGAATCGTTTCGTATAAGTTGGAGGTAAAAGGTTTCTACAAAGAAACATCCATTTTGGCTTTGATATATAATATAACTTGAATTTGTGCAAAAAAGATTCAATTACAACTTCTTTAAGTACCAATATGAAAATTAACTATATTTATTATAATAATAAGAACTCCATACTTGAGATAAGAAGAGAAAAGTTTTATTTCTATCATTTGTTCATACATTTATTAAATAGAATCGTTGTATACTATCTAATGGTGTTTGCAAATTTTCTGTATGTCACATTTTTTAGATATGACGCCATCGGAAAAAAAATTTTCATGAGAGCCCGATCTATATGTGGGGCTGTACTTGTACGACCCACTAAAATCCTTGTTCTTTACTGTAAACCTCTCTGAGGTTCCCATCATGGATCCGAGTTAGCATTCTACAGAATGGCTGTTCTTCGCTTTGGGTTTCCTCTATTCATTCGTTGTTCTGTAATATTTGTAGCTGTTGCTTGGCGTTATCTGGTCCGTCCAGTTTCTTCGTCGGTAAAATTGTTTTTACGTACTCAAGCTACGGTGTCCCAGTTTTCTTATTTCACCATCATAATCCCTACGATATTCTCGGGAGGGAATTTTCCGATCTTTTTTTGTAGTACTCCGCGTTGTAATTCTCAATGACTGCATATGAAGAATGTGTATCGGTGGCTTGCCCGCAAGCGTATCAAGTGAGGCTATCTAATTTTCCTTGTTTTAACAGGTAGAACCGAAAGTAACCGTGTCCAGATATAAGTTTGGTCAGATGATAGTTAACCCATCTACCTCGTTGATCCGTATCATATCTCTGTTACCATTGGTCCAATGCTACGAATCTTTCTTCCTTTGCCACTTCGACTTTGTCGATGACTCCACTGGCCTCTTCTTCGTTGCGTATTCTTTTGTTTATCCTAGCAGGTCTACTGGGATGGTTCCAGCAATTGCTAATACTGCCGGTTCTGTTACAGAGTTTGTAACTGACATCAACAATCTTCTTTTGGTGACATTCGGATATTCATCAAAACTCATGAATCCTGAATGTTTGTTGAATTTTTTGGTTTGGATGAAGAGTTCTTCGACTTTCAATGCTTATACTTATTTGTCAAATATTGCCTTCTGCTTCTTGGCCAAGAAGATTAGATCGGTTTTTTTCACCGCTAGTGAATATTCCATGGTCGTCGAGCCTCACAATCCACATGGCGCTGAATAATTTATCTTGGATTTCCTCTCTGATCCATCCAGTGATGACGATAGCTTCGTCATCGACATAGCCTATAATATATCAACCGTGGAGCAGCTCTAGATTGAAAATATCTTAGATATAATATACTTGAGTTAAGGTTGAACAATATCAAATTCAAAGATAAAATATTTATTAATATTAATACGAAATACGTAATAATTGAAAATCTAACATTTATTTACAATAGTTGTTTCCAAGTGAATCAGTTCAGGCGTTATATTTTGTACGTAATTTTTCCATATTTCAGTTCTTTAAAAGTTTAAAGTAAATCTGTATGAGCTATAGCCTTCGAATAGCTACCCTGACAAAAAAAATATAGTGAATATAGTTCCAGCCACTCAATCAAACCTCTTCATAACTCTATTTCTGTAAAAATAGAGTTCAAGTATTATCTAGCCCTAGCAGAATAAATGAGTGGAATACCTGAAACCAAAATTCTTCTAATAACTGATTGGATGTTTGGAAACTGGCGCGGTAGCAGCTTCTCACTTGGGGAGTCAAGAATTCACAGAAAAAGTGATCACTGTGATCACAACTTTCCTTATGCGACAGTTTAGTTGTTTTCCTTCAATTTAGCTACGTCGATCAAATTTTTTCTAAAGTTTGAAGCTTCCTTAAGATTTTGCCTGAATGCAAGACAGTTTGGGAGAAGGGGGGTATAATCCCTGTGAACTGGGTGTGATTGGAAATCGAATTTTTTTTGGTACTAATCTCGTAAAGTTGTGAATTTATATCACAATTTAATGTATCTCTTATGAAGAATAGTGCAATTATTATTGATCTAACTATTACACACCAAATTTCCAGTTTTTGTGGATATTATGTATGACCTTTTTCCATTCAATGCAGATTATTATTTCACTAATACCGGCAATTAGGTCGATTTGAAAATTCGATCAAGCCAAATGTTGATTCATAGGAAAACACAACGTTATTCATAAATGTTTTATTTACATCAGTTTCAGGCTCAATTACTTCAATTAATGCTTGGTGAGAATGAAATTCATTCTTCAAGTATCTCTCTCACAGATCTCTCCCTAATATCTTTATTAAGTATATGTAATTTTTACTTTAAGTTCATTATCTTCATTTGTAGCTATTTTATTTTATTCTCAACCGAGAATATTTGTTACTTCCCTAGTTTCATTAAATTTCCTCCGATTTTGAGACGTCTTAGGCTTGGAAATATGAAGAATTCTGTCAGGATATGTATTATTAAAAAATTTGGCGGCTTTTTGTAACTATTCCTTTGTATTTTCGAAACCAAAAATCATGAATAAAATAATGTTTATTTAGTTCTGATGTAATAATAAAGTATTGATTTCAAATATCTCATAAAATCGAATTTGATCAAACAATTTAAACTAAAACTAAATACACGGTTATGCGTTTAAAATATTACTCGATGACGTCATGCATTAACAAGTGTGACATAAATAGAAAATCTGCAAAACAACATTTGATAGTGTACAAAATAATCGGGAAATTTCATCAGAGAAAATTTTTCATGAAAGTCATAATTAAGTCACAAATTCGGTAAACTAATTTGTTGATATTCATACTGAACACACTGTTCAGACTACCACTCCACCAACACTCTCATTTACTCTGTCTGACGTTTCGATAACCTAGTCACCGTCTTCAGAGACTGAAGATTACCTTCATTCTCTGAAGATGATAACTTCTTTAAACTTGCCATCATATTCCAATCGCTTTTCATCAAAAAATTTCTCACGTTCTTAAAACAGATTGAAGTACTTTTTTCCAACAAACATTTTCCAGTGGCGTCTCTGTTTTCATAGCAACGTTTTGTTTTTTTTCATTGTAGAGAAAATATTGCCATTCCTTATAATTTTCTTTTAATAGAATTCGAATGACACCACTCACAGGATTGACGTTAAATTCTTGAGATTCGTAGTAGTATTCATTGAACCAGGTTCTAGATTTCTTTAACCAAGATATTTGTCTTCTACCTTGACTTCTTTTTCCCAATATTTTGCCTCGCAGGATGGCTTTGAACAATGCATATTAGGATTTGTTTGTAACAAAGTGATAATATAGTCATTTCGAACCTTGTGGGAGTCTCTATTGGAACTTCTCAATAGTGAAGTGCAAGTTTCTAGGTCATTATATTTAATGGAAACGTCTACACCATTTCAACACATTTTGATCATTCAAACATATGAGGCCCGTTTTTTGCAACCACCGTGGAGACGCAACACGTGCAAAGAGTGGGCATGCGCTGTAGGCGACTGTCAAGCTCTCGCACTACTTACTCTGCCATTGTTTACATTCAGGAGTCAGTCGGCGTTGTGCTACAGTCACGTAAACATATCCGCCATTATTGATGCGAAGGGTAATTCGTTTTCTCCAGGCTGAAAGCGATAACGCTACAGAATCCATCGAAGAATGAGTTGTATTTTTACATATCCCCGTATCAAGTTAAACCAACTCGTGATATATATGTTTAATCCCTATAAATGAAATTACAAATTATTACGGAAATCTATATGATTAATTGTATACAGAATTGTTTGTTCAAATAGATGAATATTTGAAAGGATGAATGGTAACAAACATAACAAAGAAAATTCCCCAACTTTTGCGAAACGACTAACTATATAATACAAAACGAATAAAATTATTCACACCAACTTACTCATGCAAAAACCACATAACAATGAACAAGTTAGTAAACTGGATATAAAGTTTCCATATGCAAATAACTTTTTCAAAGGTACGGTCTTATTGTACAATATTTATTTACCTTTTGAATGATACTTCGGATTTCTTTGCGTTAAAGTTAAATGAAAACTTTGAACAATTGATATATATCAATTTGATGACAACCACACAGGGATCTTTTAATTAGACTGTGGTTTGAAAAAAGAATGTTCAAAATTCTTTGAAATAGAAAACATTTCGATTCGAAAATCCCATCCAATTCTGTCTCTGACCTTTCGAAACAACAAAAAATATTTTTTTTATTTCCAAATTGATTGAAAAAAATTAATTAGAAAGTTTATAAGTAATAGAGACGGATGTTGGAGATTTAATAAGAGAAAAATATCAAGAAATTCACAAAAAGTGAGTAGATTATTCACTTTTTCAGAATAAAATTGGATAAAGTATAGGATAAGATAAAAAAGAGGACAGCAATATTAAAAAGAGACTCAAGAAAATAAAGATTGATCTAATAAAACTGAAAAAATATTTGAAGGAATCGACCTCAAATGCAATTGAAAACATAGACAAAAAAAAAACAAAAAGTAAAAATTAGTAGTATCTCAGTTTATTGCAACGCTGTTCAAAAGAAATATAGATAAATACTTTATTGTCAAAAAAGTTTTGTTGTTCAATCCAATACTTCAATGCGCTCATAACAGAGAAGGAATTCAATGGATGAAATATATACTAGAACAATAACTATATTTCTTGAGGTGTTTTCATGAAATTAAATGAATATTTAGAAGAACCTTGATACTAATTCTAGCCTCTAGAACTTGAACTAGCTGTATTTAGAAATCATTAATACAGTATAATCCAAATATCCTAGCTTGACGTTTTTGGAATGTATGAAGTTCAATAAGATCAAAGAGATTGTGTTGTATGAATTAGATGTGAAGGTTTTTCGTTCTAAATCTATCAAGTATCCTCTATATTACAAGTTTATGAAGGATTGTTTATATCTTTTTGTCGAGCGTTTCATTTGTACTTGGAAATCAACGCGGTGAAAAATCGATTAACACCTACAGCAGCTGATATACGTAAATATTCATCTTTCGACAATTAACCTCCCATCAAATTCAAGTTTGAAAATAAAAAAGGTCGAAATTATAACATTGGAAAGCTAATTTTGTTAATTGCTAGTCAAATTGATAATTAAAATGAGTGGACAACATATTATTATATTACTTTGCTGGTATTTCATTTATGCTTTTTATTGTTTTATAAATTGCATTGAATTACTGACTTTCTGGAACTATGGCTACTCAAAATCTTACCATGAACTTCAATTCTTAATATTCAATGTTCCTATCTTTCCTATCTTTCCTATCTCCTCCTCATCTCATATAGAGCTTTCACTCATTTATCCTCTATCTACTTTTGATGTACCTACATTCTTCTTTACCTCTTCTACTCTTGATATTATTCTATAGCTACATCAGTTCTCTTGTCTGTCTGATTACATTTCATGTCCACACCAATTCAACTGTAGTCTCTTTATTGTTTTTGTTATTAATTCTATCTCTTTATTATTATATTCATTCCAATTTCTTCACTCCATTAGTTTGTTCTTCTTCAGATTAACATATTTTCTAATTCCATTCCTGTTATAAGTATTTTTTCTTTCACGATTTCATTTCCATCTCCTTCAGGTACTTCCATATTTCTGCTCTTAGTACTAGCTCTCTTTGAATTCGGTTTTTAACTATGACCTCATTATCTTTAGCAAATTTGAATGCTGTCTGTTTCTATCTAATTTATACTTTATCTCGTTTCCAAACTCCCATCTTGTAGTTTATAGTCTGTTTATGGTAGATATAGCTCAATAATTATCATATTGCTTTCTGGATCCTCTTCTATATTTCCATCTTATGAAGTTATTCATCCAATTTTTGTTTATTTTTCGTTATTTATCATTTCTTCAGCTATTTTCTTCACATTCATTCAATGTCCTAACTTTATGTACTACCTTCTTTCTAATCATTTCGTGTGATTCTTTCCTGTTTACTTTTTCTTCCCGTATGGGTCCGTTGCTTTCACATTCTCCTAATCTTTTTATCTGTATTAGTATTGAAGCAAGTATTGAGTAAACTTTCGTGGTGTCAAGCTAGGATTGTTGAGTTATATTTTATATTTCTTGAGCTTTTCATTTTCGAATCGAAAGATATCACTCGTTATTTTTCTATGTACTTATGAATTGTGAATAAAAATGTTCGTTATATATAAAATAATTATGATTATGATAATATTAAAAAAGGAAACTTTATATCTTTATATTCGACATTTTGCACCACATACCACTTCACAAAATAAACATAAACATATACTACTTAAATTCAACTACTGGCGATGTTATACAAGGCTTTTTCGCTAAATATTTGGACGCAATAGATCAATTTAATAACGGATCGCAAAGTGATAAACCAACACTCAATCTTAAAGAAAGCATTTAGAGAAACGTAGAAAGTATGTTGATGTAGTTTCATAGAATTAGTATCTTATTCTCGTTAAAAACTGATAATTATACTGCTTTTTTTGTTTATAAATTAAAATTGATTATATCATACGTTGAGGAAAATAAGAGGGATGCTTGATGATCAGTGTTTCATCTTTGAAACAGAAAATAACACCCGTAATCAAAAGTTGAGGATATTTCTAAGTCCCCAAATTGTATATTTGAAATTTCCTATGATTCAAAAACCATGACTGAGTTTAAGTTGGAATTTCTGGAACCGTTGGTGATATTCATACTGAACACACTGTTTACACTAACACTCACAATTGCACTGTCTGAAGCGCTTTTCGATAACCAAGTTATCGTCTTCAGAGACTGAATATTACCTTACAAAAAATTGTTCACGTTTTGGAAAGAGATTGAAATGTTTTTTACCAACAAACGTTTTCTAGTGGCGTCTCGAAACGCGCTTCAGACAGTGAAGTGTGAATAGTGTGTTCAGAATGAGTTTAATGAGTTTAATGGAATTCTAATTTCTACTGACATCATACCCATAGCGTTCACGTTGGTAACCAAAGTTTCTCTGAGGTTAAAATAAAAAGAGGACGAAGACAAGGGTACATACATTATATCTCAATTTCTCCTTAATTTGTAATCTAAAGAAATATTCAATGGAGTTATAGAGTAAGTAATTTAATGAAAGTATCTTTAGAACTAGAAATAGTTAACACTATAAATCGAAGTTAATTAGAATACGTTTATCATGTGATGTGCAATCTTTTTCATTTGCTAATGCGAGGTAAAATGATGGGTAGGGAATCTTCCTCAATGTGAAATAAATAACTACTCCCTGCAGCAGTAAATGAAGCAATAAAAGTTAATATAATAGATTGATTGATAACGGTCACAGGACGCGAAAAACAGGATGGATTGTTTTTAGACAGTAGACGAATAAACAACCCCTTTTATAGTCTATTTTTATTAATGAGAGAGTAATAAAATTATGAAATTTTGAAAAAATTGATATAATCAGGTGTACACTTATATTTTTAACTAATGAACTAGCTTATAACCTCAGTTTAAAGTAAAAAAATTTTTCAAAAATGTTTTATTTTTCCACTTGGTATGAAGAATGTAATGCCATACTGGTTACATTAATGCTTCTAAATGTTCTTGATTTTCGGTCTCTTTTCAGAACTTGAACAAAATATGATATTTAGAAATAATCGTCTGCAGTATAGAAATGAAAATCACGTTTTATCTAAGTTTATTTTCCAAATCATACAACTATCTATTACCGAATCAACTACTATAATAAGAGAATTAGAAAATGACTTAAAAAACATAACAATCACAATAAATAAAGTGATTCCTATGAATATTTTACGAAAATTTTAAGATAAATGTCGAGAAATATTAAGAAAATTTATAATCTAATGTTAAAACAATAACCTATTGGTATTGATACCACCTAAAACCACATAAAACACGAGATTACCTAAAGTCTAGAAACTACAGAGCAATATACTTATCGTCAATTGGCTTAAGAACTTCTACGTGTATGATCCAGATGAAAATAAGGAAATACGTTGATAAGAAAATGAAAGAGGAGAAAAGTGAATATGGAAAATGGAAACAAACGATAGCTACATATAAATATCGAGGAGCTAAACAGCAAGGACAATGAAACAGTGAGAAGAATTACACATTACATTTATCGATTTGGAAGCTGCATTCGACTCAATAGATAGAGACATGGCAAGGGATAGTATCAGGAAAATAGGAATCCCTAGAAACAGATATAAAAAAAGGATGGAGATGGGAGTGAAACAAGGAGATAGTCCTAATCCTTTTTTATTTACATTTGTCATGGATAATAAAGAAAAAAGTAGACATGTCGATAAAGACAATAGAATAACTGGGAATAGGAGTGAATATCAAGAAATACAAAAGGATGGTAGTAAATCAAAGAAGAAAACATGGGGAAGATTTAATCATGGAATACAAATGAATTAGAATCAGAATAGATCGAAAATTTAATTGATATTGTCACACCAGATGAAATGGAAGAAGTTTTATCTTTAGGTCCCCATTTTGCACAAAAGATTTCTAGTGACAAAGAATACCTATGACATATATCTTACGTAATAATGAATGTAACATCATTCCTCTAAATAACGAAATTCAAAATAAAATAAGATCTGATATTTGTAGGATTATGACTAATAATATGATAATAATAATAAAAAAATGAATTGGGAAACAAAAAACAACAGAGCAATATCAAACCTCAAATTATAACCAAAGAATTTATCAATCGAAACAGAAATCTCCAAATGTTCAAAGCAGATAAATCCAATAAAACTGTTATCATGAAATCAGAAGATTATAATAATAAAATGATGAAATTATTGAACGATGGGACAACGATGAGACCCTACGAATTATCAAAAACAAAATAATGATCTAATTTGATCTTGGGAAGAACAACTTTTTATTTCACCAGCAGATGCAATCAAATTGAAAATTCAAAATACCTTACCCCCTAAAATATGTTTTACCAAATCTGCACAAGCCTGACATTCCCAATCGACCGATTATTTCAAGTATTCAAACACCTCTTGCCCCATTATCTAATTATTTGAAATTTAGATGCTCAGCTATTCAAAAAGCAAAAACTGCATTGAAAGAAAATAATTATCCGGAAAAAATGATCAACAACATATTCAAGAAAAGGATAAACACATACTACAATCAAATAAAAAAACAAAAAGGAAGGGTTAATATCATATTTTGATAGACTGAACTGAAAAGGGTCCTAAAGTCAAGAACATTTATAATCAAAAGGTCTAAGAAATCAGAAATTGAAGAAATTTTTAATGGTAATATAGGTTTGAATAATAAGGGTTTGAAATTTGATTCTTTAACAACCTTACGTTCATAAAGATTTCCAATATAATAACTCATCATAATTTTAGAGCTAATTCTTATAAATTCAAATTAGAATCGGAATCGGAAGAACTGTTGCAACCAATTTTTATATCGGGTGCTTTAAAACGTATGCATGCGAGTTATATCACTGCATTAAGCGAAAAAAATCGATTAAAAATCACCAAACAATCACGTGTCTATAACGCAAGTTCAAACATGTCGCAGCAACTAAATACTTTTATGGCTCGATAGGGAGGAACTTAAAACGTTCAACAAGCTTTGATTGGCTAAACCTTATTGTTAATTTGCGATCAATCTATGAGGGTGATTTTTAATCGATTTTTTTCGCTTAATGCAGTGATGTAACTCGCATGCGAAAGTTTTGAAACACCCTGTATAATCAGTCGTTCCATTTTCTCATCAGTAATATTATCCAACTTTTACATTTCCTTTCCTTCTTCAATTGTATGAATAAGTGTCTTTCCAAATTTCCAGCTTCATATTATTTATAACCT
This sequence comes from Diorhabda sublineata, assembly GCF_026230105.1. Taxonomy (NCBI): domain Eukaryota; kingdom Metazoa; phylum Arthropoda; class Insecta; order Coleoptera; family Chrysomelidae; genus Diorhabda; species Diorhabda sublineata. Next base: position 10,072,722 of record NC_079483.1, read on the forward strand.
CCAAAAAAAAAACTGCTTAACATCACTCATTCTTTTTCCATTCTTTCTTCATCTGTGCTCATATCAATTCAATCAGGTTCATTTCTATACGATATGCTAGAGATTTAGCCACAAAATTTTGCAATTTCAAATTTACTGAATCTACATAAAAGAAAATGTTTGAGTATAGCCAATCCTGCGAATATTTATTTAAACACTTGGCTGTTGATAATTTTTCTAAATGTTTCGATTGACTATTTGTATTATTCGTTAATATTATCATTTGTTCGAACCATATCAGCATTAATGTCCTCGCGGTAGATACGGTTACGAGTAGATTCAAAAGTAAATAAACCCCCTCTATCAAAACCGTTTAAACTGCCGATATTTTTAATAATCAGTCTGCGCCCCTTTTCTCTTGGTGGATCCAAACCAGTAGATGAATTAAGTTATTCAAAATATCCTGTTTTCGACTTATAACAGTTTCATCTTGCCACCTTCGTGTATGTCCCTGTCTCATAAATAAAAATAGACTATAGGAGGTATAATTAAGGTAGTCACACACGCAAGCATCGGACGGATCGGATTTTCCAAATGTGATTACAAACATTGATTCAAATGGATCTGCGCGCACAAATTCGCATCGTACGTATCGGAGATCGGTGTTTGAGAAGGGAAATTCATTCCAAATAATCCGTACGGAATGTCAACAGTAGTTAGAATATTCAGTCCGACGTTTAGCATGTGTCGGACTCCGTGTCGTCTATCTATATATTATTCATTATAACTCAATATAGCTCAGTAAATTGTGATCGTGTAGGATAGTGATGAGTTATATAATATGAGGAACTCTCAATACTCAAATCAACAACGCAGGGACAATATTTGGTAAAAGATGAAGGAGGATGAATCATCCCAGTAAGTAAAAAGGCATTTATTTCAATGATTTCGTTCATTTTATTTATATAGTTACAATTTATGTGATTCCTAAAATGTAATAATGATAATAATTATTATTTAAAGTACTTTAATCAATGAATTGGAGTAGTAAGTGTTATCTCCATACTTCTGTCCCTTCTGATTGATTTGGTGAACCCAAATTGAGGGCATTCTGGTCGGCTTTTGCTCTTTCTCTTCTTCTTATGCCAACAAGCAAGAAACTATTATAATTTCTTCAATATGCATACTGTAAATTTCACAAAAACCAAAATTTTTGTAATAAACGAGACTTCCACAGCGACAGGATGCAAATCAAACTCACGACTGGCGAGAGACCTTGGAATCGGTAATATGTGGAGCTTACTTACCTGTGTGCGCAGCCGTCGAAATAAATCCGAGCCGTTCGTTGCGAACACTCCGTCCGATGACGATAAGTGTATGACTACCTTTATGGTCTTGATAGCATGTGTGCAAATCAAAGTATCACAAAGAAAATCAGCTGTGGCTCAAACTTTCTTTTTTATTGAATACTGCATCATTCTTTATTAGTATTTCACCCATTTCTCAGTATTCTATGATAGAAAAAATTGATGATATATTTTTGACATTCACAGTTAACTTTTGAGAAATGCTTTTTGTATTTTCTGTTAGCCATTACAATAAACAATAAACTCAAGTTTTTCGATTTATATATTCGAATATATCTTTGACTATTTCTATTTTCTATTTAACAATGGATTTGGGTTTCAATCTCAAATTTTAAAATCCTTTTCTTACTGTCTATTTACCCTCTATTCCACCCCACATGATTTTTCCTTCGATTCCAGTGAAATGTAAATCAATTATCGCTTTTTCAAACTTTTTATTTTATAAAATCATATCATTCACGATGTTTTCCTCTCGAATTCCTCTTCAATGATTCTTTCTTCTCTTGACACAATTTTTTTCTCCACTATTCGATGTAGGTACATAGGAAAATCAACTGATTATGTGCTATGTGATGAAATCTCGTGATTTCTCATCATAATCTCTTTGATTTTCATATTTGTCAAACATTTTGATATCTTTTTCAATAATTTGTTAATCAATAAAATTGAGTCATAAGTATTTATTGAATTATATTTTCAGTAAAGTATAATTAACAGTTTTTAGCGACTATTATATGACAAATTAACTTGAAATATAGTGTAAGTGTTGCAAAAAGTCATTCCTATAACTGCTGTAAAGTATACTGTACAGTATATACTGACGAGCCCGATTTACGCATAGGGAACTATTGGGTACAACTCATACCGAGATGGCTCAAGTCTTTCTGTGCCATCCTCATACGTAAGTCCTTTCGATGTCGTTAAATGTATTGTTTTGTACAGTTTGTGATCTTACAAAAAAAATGGGAATATAAATCCAAGTTCTTCAACAATAAATATAATTAAATAATTTTAAATGTAGAAAAAATGAGAAATTATTCGAAGCTATGAAACAAAACTAAAAATCAAATTCCAGAACTTGACAATTATTTTTTTATACATAAAAGTGAGTTTTTTCTCGAAGTTTGTAAAAGTACCTGTCCCAACAAAGAAAACACAAAAATTTCTGAAAAAAATATATTTCTTTTTCAACGTAAAACTTCACTTGTTTATTGCTAGAAAATCTTTGAACACCGAGCAATTTTTTCAAGTCTAGGAATAGAAAATAATCCGTGGGGGCTAAATCTGGCGAACAGGGTGCATGAAGCAGCAATTCAAACTTTAGTTCATTAATTTTGACCATTACAATAACGTACGTGTGAGCTGGTACATTGTTTTCATGCAACAACACTTTCTTCTTATCCAAATGCTTGATTTCTCGCTCAAACATTTCAATAACTTCCCCTCAAACTCACCGTTGATAGTTTTTCCTATTTCAATATGCAGATGAAACGGTCTTTGTCCACTTTGGTCCTCCCTTTTCAGTCCAGGTACTTCTTGTATCATCTATGCATAACCTCTTCCACCTACACACATCTGCATTAAATAGTGATAAACCTAAGCTTATCAGTGTCTATTAAGAAGTCAACTAATTAAGTTTGTTATTATTGTGCTGTCTTGGTGTGAAAATGAGGATTCTCGGTGTAAACCTACTTCTTTAATACCCAGAATATTCACGATGTGGGATGGCTGTAGATGCCAAAGATATTCATTTATCATTTCATAGGTCTCCAGGTCCAATGCTCTGAAGCTCCCCAGTCTCTTACTCTTCGAGAAGAGGTTTTATCCTCTACAGAGCAGAATCGGCAAGTTACTGTCTCTACTGAACTTAGTGTCCACAATTTCCCAGAAAATCCTTCTTTTCTATAAATCTTGTTTTATATGTTCTATATAGATAAAGGGTTTAGGTCTTGCCAAGGGTTTATCCGCCTTTATGTCAACATACTCTTTGGATATAGCATTATAAATATCCAGTTTTGTACTCTTTCCGTTTTCTATATTTTTTTTTGAAACTTTTTCTCATATGAGCATTTTCCAATACCACAAACACAAGACTTTGGACTAATATAAGGCGTATGTTCTTTGTGTTATCTTCATTTCCTCTAAGTTCAGAGAAAGTTCAGGTAGACTTATTCTCATTGTTTTTGAGAGATTCCAAGAGTGCGAATTATTGTACTGGACATTTCTACTGTCTCCAATTAATTTTATTGAAGTTGAAATTAAACTGGTTAAAGGTTCTCTTGGTACCTGTATATTTTTATTCAGATTGTATTACAAAAAGTTTACATTTCCATTTAAAATTTACAAAAAATTCAGTTAGTAGGGTTCAATTCTAATTAAATCAATTCCACACAATAAAGAAATTCATTTTGTTATAAAAGTAAACGATGATGTCAGGTGAAGATGTCTGGGATGATTTTTATCCTACATATTAATGTTTAAATGAAAAATTATTCTTAAGTTCTTGGTAATATAACTGAATGTTTTAGATTTTTAGTTTTGTATTCCTTGCTTTCATTTTTATATTAATATACGTACATTTCTATCGGACATTATGATATAATAAATGCAATAACATCTAAAACAATTTACTTCTATAAATCTCAACAAAATCCATCCAAACCTGTATTTTCCATATCTTTCAAGCTTCAGGATTTGATTTATCAAAATGTGAATATTTTTTCGAAACACTGAGGTTTAAATAAATGTAGTTATCTCATACAGTTAACAATGAATCTGAAGTATAGAAAAATGATTTTTTTAAAGGATAACAAATCGTATCACAAAATCCTGAAGTCCATAGTTTTAGGCGATTAGATAGAGCGTATTTCTATCTAATATTGAAATTTTCTTTCCAAACTAAACTTCAATAACCAGATTTTAGATAATAGAACCTAATAACTATCCTAAGGGATGTATACTATTCACACTTCATATATTTCAATTATGTCTTATATCAGCACGTGTTTATATAAGAATTCTATCAATATAAAAGCATTAAAGACAACGAAACGTGGAATTCTGTACACACGGATCAAGTCGTAATGGTTCAAAACTTGAGAAAAAATGATTTAGATAATGATGAAACTTAAAAAACGCGCTATTTCATTCATCATGACATAGTCACTTCCGATTTACACGTTTTTGGTCGATTAAATTCTGTCCAAATTCGGTTTACCCAAAATATTTACCATCATGCAGAGATTTCTTTAACTAAAGCAGGTAAAACCATTTCCTCTATTTCTGTAGAAACTGGAACTGTCCTCGTAGACTTCTGCCAGTCCTTGTTTTCCTTTCCTTTTCTGCTTAATTTGTTCTCTTATTCTTTCCTCTGTTTTTCATCATTCTCTTTATCATGTCTGCTATTATGGACCAGTTTTGTTTGTCTATTGTCATCAGCGGGATCAAATCGGCTTGATCTGGAAATGTTGCTGTTTCGTTTCTGCCATTTTTCTAATTGTGTTTCAGTTGTGACAGTGGAATAACGTTCGCTTTGGTGCAGTAGATGCAGCCAACGGTGTAGGCAGTTGCCCCATACTTCTATTTGAAGGATAAGATCTTTTGTCCTTTGGCATTTGCTCACATTTCTGTCTCATCTTGTTTGCCATTCCATTTATATAATTTTTTCTCCACCCATCTTTTCAATTTGTGTTTGCTATTCTATAATGAGTTCTATTGGAGGGATTTCATTGGTGTTTTGGATTACGCCTTTGATATTGTTCTGTATCCGCTAGCAGCTCGTGAAGGATCTTTCTATGAATTTTCTCTACTATTTGTTGGTCTATCTTTTTATATCTAGGTGTCTTCCTCATATCGAAGATCCATACAACAAGATCGACTGTAGTATGTGGTTTGTCGTTTTCACCACATGAGATCTAAAATTAATTTTTCTCCCTATTCACATATCTAGGTTTTTTATTTATTTATGGGGGATTATTTCTATCCTATTTACTTCAAATTTCATATTTCTTTTATATCTACACCCGCTAAGTATAACTGCTTTTTCTGGCGCCAATCTTAGTTCGATTTTTGATATCCACTCTTTGTTTCTGTAGAGCTGTATTCGCCCCGTCAATTATTGTTTTTCTTGCTCTTACGGTGGTATCAATCTGATATTCATGTTGGATATTCAATACTGTGTCCGAGTACTGAACCTTGTGGTATATTCGCAGTCATGTTGTTATGTTATGTTGTTCTACCAAGGACACAGTGTCGTTTGTAAAAGAATTCTGGCATTTTTTGTTCAGTTTAGCAAATTTTTAGTAGGATCCAGATATTTTTTACATCTCGTATCTAGTGAAATGCTTTTGCATTTTTCTTGCCAAGTAAATTAACTTCCTCGATACGCTCGAGCTCCGAATAAGTTTCCTATGCCTATTCATTTTTTAGTTGGTGACATGGAAGCTCAATTCCTAGAAGACAGCTTGGTTATTACAATGATTCACCATGTTTGGATAGTTTCTTTCAAGGTTTGCTTTAACTCCCAAGGGGAGTCATTAGAATTTTTAAATCTACTTTAGCTTTCCTTCTGCTTCACATCGTGGTGAAGTTCTTTTCGATAATCATTTCTTTGAATATATTATCACAAGGATGATTTGCTCACAGAGGAATAAGTTATCCGATTCTTCGTTCCCTTAGATATTGAAAAAATGACTTCTCTAGTGTTCTGGTTGTACATGTCCTCATAGCTTTAATGTACTGACTTCAATATTAGAACTTACTGTCCAATACATTCTTATGGGTCTCACTGTCATGACGTACATCCAGAGTAGTATTTTAAGAACTCAGCTCTCCTTTTTCCTATTAAAGTTTCTGCACTCAATCAGAATTCTCATCACTTTACTAGCAGCTATTTCGACTTGTTCATCTTAGAGAAGTTCACTGTCTAAGTTAGATAATTGCAGATTTTTTACTCTTTAGCCCTTTTCAAAGAGTAAGGGACTTCACATGCATGAAGTTGAATTTGAAAAATTACTGGTTATAAGGCATAGTACAAGTATGTATACAATTTTTTAATCCATGTCTTCGAATTATATAACTTATGTCTTTTCTAAACTTAGCAATATTTAGAAATTTTGAGCTCCTATACATAGATGATATCTCTAACTGAAAATGATATCTATGTCTCCATGGCTAGACCCCCTTGAATGTCGATAATTAAGTTTGCTTCAAATATATCAGATTCCATCTCTTCTGTATAAACAAGGCCAATGACTTCTCCAATAGACTTCGATAGTGAAAAATGTCATCGTGACTATCATTTTAATTTTGATAGGTCTTAATATGTCGTTGCGAATTTCTCAAGCAACCTAGCTGAACAAATTTGCTTAAAAACTTATCATGATTGGAGACTGGAAACTTTTTTGAACGATTTGAAAAATACAGAGTGTTGACAATGCAAATAATTAATAAATTCAACTGCTTGTTATTTTTTTTTCTGAACATTTTGATATAGAAGTAAATTGAACTCCCAATGATAACCAGGTAGCCATATTTTGATAAGCTCTATTAAACGGAAGAATGATTTTACTTTAACGATGAAATTTCAAAATGTTATCCATAATAGTTCAAACATTCAACATCCACAAGACAAACATTGATTACGATGTTATATTCATATAACATATCAAAATAACTACGCGTCTGTGAAAAAATATCATGACTTACCTTTAAAGACAACTTAGTACATTATTTTCTTGGGTTTGCTTCGTTGCTAGTTCGTTTGTTTGCGAAACTATTATGAGACCTCTCCAAACATGAAACTCTTACTTAAAATTACCCAAAACAACTTTGAAAGTACTGATTCGTTAATAGTACGTTGGCAGACGTTAATAACGAAGCGGACTGATAATTTTTATATAAAATGCGTATTTAAATGGTAATTACTTATTACTTATTAGTTGATATTTCATTTTAGATTCGAGATTAATTTTGTTTATAGTATGAACAATTGAACGAATAAGTTGATTTATTCAACTGACGTATCGAAAAAAAAAAAAATCACTTTCATACGGTACTATCATTATTCCCTATCACAGTTATTATTTACTTTACCTTGGCCGCGATTGTTTTTTCAAAATTATATCTTAGTGGAAGATAGATTAAAGTTTTCGCTGTGATAGAATGTGGCCTCTTTGATTGAACAGAACTGCTATGAAAGCTATAACGATCAAAATGATTTACATATCGTTAATAAATAAATTCTGAGAATATAAATAACAAAGGAAGATCAACATTTCACTTAATGGTAAAACCGATTATCAGAAAGTGTTTGAAAATACCAAACAAACGCGTAAATAGAGTCGAAATTTTCTAATCGAGTGGGTAAGTTACGTTTCCCCTAAAACGAAATTTTTTCTTACAAACGCCCTTAAATTCATTACATAAAGTCGAAATTTCATCTCATATTCAATCTAAATCTTTTTCTCACAACATGCAATAATTCAAAACACTCTGACAGCAGCTGTTACCTCGAAAAATAATTGAAATTTTAAATGGAAAAATTTGTCGGTTCGAGATTACTTCTAAATCTCAGAAAGTAGCTTTGGATAGAAGTCCAAGAGCGCCAACAAAAGATATAATCGTATAAATTGATGTAAATAAATTTGGTTTAAATGCCTCATGATGAACCAACGTTCGTAGATGAATCTCATCGACAAAAAAATTCGATTAACAAGAATAATGGGAGCAAATAACCCATACATGAAACTGTAGTTTTATGACACACACACACAAACACATATGTACACGTGAGAAATTTCGTCCATCCCCGGATAAATCCAGATGTGGATGCGAAGGAGGACATTACACCACCTCCTGTAATTTAGACAGGTTCTCATCCTAATTCGCGTCACATTTTTGCGCGTTGACTTCTTTCTCTTCCCTAAGTTCTATGGAAAATTCTAGGAAGTCTCATTTTTTTGTTAGGGTTAGCCTGTTGGTCATTCTTCTTGGTCATGACGTCTGAGAGTGAATACGTGTATTTTCGCTGCTTTGGGTAATCTCTCTCCAGCCTCCTCTAGCAAAAAAAAACTTCTTCACAGCTTTCTCCGATGTAGAACTCTGAATATGCTTGTGAAGTGTAAAATTGACTCCAGGATGTCGAGAATTTATCTCTCAATTTCTTGTGTTTCTCTTCTTTCAATTTTTTTATTGGTGTGTGGTTTTGTGTTTTTTGTCTTTCTGTTTGTTTTACTAAACTAACTTACGATTTATCGATCCAGATGTCTTCTGGGCCTCCCTTGTTACCTGTAATCCTCTCTGGTGTACATGATGAGTTTCCTTCATTCCTAGCGTTGCCAGCTCCTCGATTAGCTTTTCTGTCCTGACGTCTATTCATGTTCAATACTTTTTGCGCTTCCGTTTCTTCGTATAGATCCTCGCTTATTTGCTAGTTTGTTCTGATAAATCTGAGTTTTGATTCCATTTTCAGCTCGCTTTTTCAACTGATTAAATCGCTTGTCTCACTTTGGCGACAGTATTTTTCAAGTGTTCGTTGAAAGTGAGACCTTGATTACACGTTAAGAATAGGTACTTAGCCTTTTTGTCCACTGGATCCCTCCGTCGTTTATTGTTAAGTTCCGGTCGGATCGGTGGCTCCTTCTTTTCTTGTAGAGGATCGGTTGGGTTGTCGCACTTTCCTTCTATTTTCCATGTTTGAAAATTCGTCTATCTTGTAGCATTTTGGACTGTTTTCAGGATGTTTTTCACCTTCACGTACCTCGTTACTATTTCGGTATCATCTAACGACGAGTTGAAACTATATTCTTCTGGTATTGCATTACGAGCTCTTATTTGTTCGTTCAGAATCCTCAGTATCCACTCTCTTTCTGATTTTACTCATGGTAGGTAGAAAATTCATCGGTCTATAGTTTCTATCTCTATGGGAAGTGTTTCGATATCAATATGCCGCATATTATGTTCGAAACGAATGTTTTTCGACATTTTATAGCGCTTTATTTGGAATTCCGTCTTTCCCGGAGCTTTTCTAGCTGATACCAGCCTTCCACTTCCATCGGTATTGTGAACCCTAGGGTTTGTTTATCCTCTTCCTAGGGAGGAACATTCGTTGATATTTTCTTCTATTATTTCTGATAAATCCATATCTTTTTTGGGACAGTTTCATTGTGTTTTTCAGCTCTTTCACTTTTTTATTTCGCCACTAATAGTTTTCACTTTATCTTTGACTGTGGAACAAGCAGGAGCATTCATATAGAGAAATTTCGTTTGTAGATTTCGTACCTTAAATAAACTCGTGAGTGTTAATTTTCAACGTTTTCCTACGGTCTCGAGTTATGAAAGGAGAATGATGCTAATGGTTGACAAAACTGTGCTGAAGAGATCTCTCTGATGTCTAAGACAACTGGATAAGATCGGATGTGAGTAAAGCTCTATTCGTTAATGACCTTTTTTCCATATCCTCAAAGCTATTTGGCACTTTATCAATTTAAAACCCAATTTTAAACATATTTTGTTTCATCAACTTCATCGAATCGATTCTGTGTCCATTTGTTGCTAATATATAGAATGTAACTCATATTTTGGTGAATCAAATTACATTGTAAGATTCACTTTTATATTATAACTCAAACCGTTTAACATGTTGTCTTTTCCTTATATTCCAAAAACGGTTTTACTTCAACTTCTTATAACAATGGAAGAAAAACTTTTATTTCAATTACACAAACATTTATAAAGACTTTTCAGTGGATGTTGAGATGTTTTTAACTATTTACGATAATAATATTTATTACAAATATTTATTTTAACTCTATATTGTTGAATAGGGTTCAATAGGGTACAGATCGGTGTCACGACAGGCTTCGAGCTTGTCTATGCCGACTACTAGTCAACCATATGTAAGTTTTTCCTCCCAAATTGATATTATATACATGTTTTTATGTGTATCATCTTCGTAATAGAATGAGCTACGAGATAACAAGTTCAGAAAATTAATCTAGATAAATCTACAGGATTTTTTGAAAAATAGGTCTCTGGGATAGGTGAAAAACTGAAAAATAAATGAGGTTTCAATTAAAAAAATTCGCAACGCTATCCGTATTCAAGACAAATGGCGTTGAAAAAAATTTATGCACAAAAATGGAATGAAATTCCATATGAATATGTTTTGGAAGCTGGTACATCCAACGAATTTGTTTTTATATAACGTTACTCAATTAAGTCGTGTTACAAACTAAGGAAAACACATTTTTTATGCAAAATGGATTTTATTTATTAATGTAATCTCCTTCAAGAGCAATACAATCATTCCATCGCTTCTCCAGCTTCTCGATGCCGTATTTGTAGAGGGATTTGTCTTTTGCCTCAAAATATCCTACAGTTCCAGCAATTGCTTCTTCATTTGAGCGGTATATCTTATCGGCGAGCATTTTTTTTGAGATCAGCTTAGAGACAGTAGTCACTGGGGACCATATCTGGACTATACGATAGATGAGGAAGCAATTCGAAATGTAATTTGTTCAATTTAACCATCGTTGTTATCGACTTGTGAATAGGTGAATTGTCTTTGTGAAACAGTGGTTTTTTCTTCGACACATGAGGCCAATTTTCCTTGATTTCTGCATTTAAACGATCCAATAACTCTATGTATTATTCTATATTGATTGTATTTCCATTCTGAAGATAGTTGATGAACAATATCCCTTGCGCATCCCAAAATACTGAAGCTATAACCTTCCCAACTGACTGTTGTGATTTTGGTCGCTTCGAACGTGGTTCATCGGCTGCAACCCACTCAGATAATGATCCTTTTGATTCCGGAGTAAAGTGGTAGATCCATGTTCCATCTATTGTTACATATCGACGCAAAAAATTTGATTTATTACGTGTAAACATGGCCAAAGACTGCTCTGAATCATCAACACGTTGTTGTTTTTGATCGACTGTGAGTAAATGCGGCACCCACGGCGAAAAAAGCTTTCTCATTGTCAAATTTGCATGCATAATTGTGAATATACTACCTTCTGATATCTTTACGGCCTGAAATATCTCACGAAATTCCAATTTACGATTAAATATAACCAATTTGTGGACTTTTTTGATAATTTCTGGAGTAACCATCTTAATTGGACGACCAGAACTTTCACCATTATCGATGTCTGTACGACCACATTTAAATTTAACAAACCAGTACCAAATGGTTCTTTCCGTTAAAGCAAAGTGCGGATAACACTTGAAGCCATTGCTAAGCTTGTACAGCATTTTCTGAACCTCAAGAAAATTCGATAATAGCAACGCCATCTGTGCTAATCACACGACTTATTGAGTGATGTAATATCTGACTCTCATGGAGGGCGCTAGTTACACGGTTCGTACCAAATAGTAGCAACATTTCAAGTCAACTTGTTATTCCAAAAAGTTACTCTCAGTAAATCTCGACATTATATACTGTTTTCGGAATATCTCAGTTTAAAAAATATGAAATAATAACAGAAACTGATTTAAAGTAATGATAAACTTATTAATTAAGCATCAAAAAGAGAAAATTGAAATAAGGACGAAAAATATGAGATGGAATTCAATTGGAGTAAGTGTTCTGAATAAGTAATCAATCTTCTAAATGGTTAGGAATGAGCTATGAGGTTAAGAATGTGTGAACTCTGTCTTTCAATTCCTTACGTGAATTCACTTCTCCAGCGTAGATTCGTTACTCAAGATATTATCAAACTACATAGTCGAAAAGATTGAATTTGTCTGACCGACTGCTCCACGTCCTTGTTGAGTTGAGGTTTCTCATCACACTAGTAGTACGCATTAATGGATTTAATCATAATTTGTCGCATGAAATATCTCGTCTGTACGAAGAATATTTCATCAGAATTTTAGATTTATCAGCTTTTGAAAATTTACAACAATGTTGCCAGTAAATTCGGCATAATCGTAGAAGATGGGTATTTTTTTTCAACTCCTATCTTGAATAAGGATAGCAAAAAATTTTTACCTGGCAAACCCCTATTATTTTTCAGTTTTATACTTATCTTTGATACAGGTGTCTAGTATACGACAAGTATTTATATCTTACGCAAATTGAATTCAAGCATGGATTTTAAATAAGTAGAACATTCCAATTGAAGCCTATAACGCCTATCATCACAACCGCTAATATACCAGCACCAGTAATTCATAAATCCTATGGGCCTTGTGAGCGAAAGGTACATTATGTGGAACGCACATCATGAGCGCCGTAGGCACTGGGGGCTATGTGAATGTGTGTAGTTCGTAATTAATATATTTCTCATGGACTGGGTTAAAATTTAATTTAACATGGAATTTCATTTTTGACTGCATTCTCCTGCTGCTTCAGTTTTAGGATTGGTTTATTGATATTGTTTGATAAAAGCCCATCAATATTTCAGCGAACGCGTCGCGGTCGAGAACGGTAACGTCGCTTAAGTGGAACGATACAAAGGGTGCTAAAATCATTGTGGGCGTTAAATGAAATGTAACCCAATATGTATCCCGAGTGTCTATATGCGTTGCCAATTTTAAACAGAATGTCCAGATAGGAGTTGGTATAAATCAAAAGCCTTTTATAGTACAGTTACGGGAAAAAGTGAAAATCTACAGAATTTAGTAGATAAATGGGATCTTCATCATAATCTGATGAGAAGTGGAATTTAAGTATACATATTGGTCTGCAAAATCCAACTAAACAATGAAAAACCGACTTAATAAAATGTGTATTTCGAAAATGGTTTTATACTAAAAGTATCTAGCCTGATCCCTTCGCTGAACTTTTAATACATTTATTAATCATAGTAATTATTTATCGTCAAGTCACATTATGAACTATGACGCATAGATTCATAATAGCAACTGATATATCTGAATTAATTGAAGCATGGTGAAAGGAGGAGCCAGAAAAGTAAATCGTGTTGAGCAAAGCGCAGTGACTGAAAGCATTGACTGCATAGCAAAAGTAGATAAAGCACCCACAACCACACACAAAAATATAGATGTCGTGTTGCCTGTTGGGCAAATAGTTAAAAATATTGGTCTCCCTTACCATGTGGAACAAAAATTGTTAATTGCTGCTCACAAGTAAACTCGATCAGACGTATGAAGTCGTTATACAACACAAGCAGGCTTCTTCTATTCTCCAGATTTACTTCCAAGCGATTATTTATTGTTTTCGAAGATTTACGAACTTAATTTTAGTCGCATCATTGCAGATGTTGAACCATCTTGTTCGAGATGCATTAGATGAGAAGAATTGAAATCATATCTTTTCTTCTTTATTATTGTAAGAATCAGAAGCAATTAGATCAGTCTTCATGAAATATCAGTAAGTTGAGAAACTATAGATGACGTGTATTCTGTTACGTAAATGGTTAAAGGTATTGATCTCCCATACCACGTGGTACATAATTTTTTTACTACCGAAGTAAACACAAGTAAAAAATTCTCACAATTGAACTCGATAAGACGTATGCAATCGTTATACAACTCAAGCAGGTTTCTACTTAGTAAAACTTCCACCATATTCTCCAGATTCAACTCCCAGCGATAAGTGTTGGAAAGTTTGAAGCGGACAACCGAATGTAAAATGAGATAGCTTTAATAAGGAGAAAGATACAATACGAATATGAATACAACAAATAAAATGATTATAAATATGAAAAGTCACAATTTCTTCATTTAGATCAACTTGTTAAAAAGTAGAATGGTCGTTTTGAAATACGTTGATTACCATTTTTTGCTTACAAGGATACAGTTCATAAATCGTTCGTTACACTTGACGTTTTTTTATATTCATTTTTGAATGAAGAGGCAATTTTGATTTAAATGAGAGCATTATTAAATAACTCAGTCAATCTAGTGTTTTAATCAAATTTTGAGAGAAATTCTTTATTTTATATACAGTATATCCCATAGGAAAACCTTTTTTATTTTTAGGTTTAGAAAGAAATCAATACGTTAAATATGTTGATGGTGAGGCGTCAGAAAATCCGTGCAAAGTGTTTGTTTCAATTTAATTATTTACATCGAAACAAAGGTTAATATACTGTAATTACACATGTTTAAATTGACTGAGGCAGCACCCAGTCGGTTCGCTTTCTAATTTTTGTTTTAAGATATTCCATTAAATTATTATAAATGAATCTGGTAGTCTATAGTAGATTGTAAATAATGGAAAACTCAAAAGTATTGTAATTTAATATAGCAGAGAAGTCCTCGTCGGAAGACAAAATGCTATATCTCGCGAAAACATAAGATTTCCTTCAGGAAGCTTTTTCTTCTTGGGCTGCATTGATCTAGATCTAACACTCTATATTTTGGCCGTTGCAGAATTTCCCTAAGGACAAGAACGTTTCGTGTCTTCTGATATACATTCCTTAATTGACTTCCCCACTTTAGTGACAATAATCAGGATTATTATTCAACGTTTTACCCCCGTCAAAAGTTAATTATGTTATCTTGGTGAAAGCATTCCTTGGACTTTCATGCAACAAGTTCGGGCTATTACGCAAGAAACAATTCATCTGAAAATAGATGATATTTCGACAGGGTAGGGAGCTATCCACTTTTCTAACTCAACTAATAATTTCAAATGGTGATGTATGGTATCTTTGGAAGGTCCAAAGGTGTCCGAGAATGAAGGTGCTGGTACTAAGCTAGTTTTATACTGCATCCAACGTTTTGCCGTTTGATCAATAGCTATGTCTTCAATTTCATCATTTTTTTTATCATTTTACATGCATATACCATAAAAACTACTGCGTTAAGGAATAAAAGAAAATTATTGAAGGGAAGTTAACAAATTGTACTCTTGATAGAATTGGAGACTAGTCTTAACAAGTTACGACATGTTTAAATTGAAGTAAAGGACCTATGAAAACCGACATAAATTATGAGACACCCTCTGTATTTATGTTTCATGTACGGAGGAAATGTATTATCATGGGTATACAAAGTTTAAGTGATTAAATACTGTTTATGAGGTCAAGTTCTCAATAATGATGTCATTGCTTGAGAAAACGAGCTGAAATTCATAAGACTACAACGTTAAGCTGAATAGACTCATGATAAACATTAGCTTTTTCATAACAATTGCCGGTATTCTGAAAAGTAAAGTACTTATATTATTGAGCGTCTCAATAAATTTCATATCTTAAGACTGGATTTCAAAAACAGTCCACGATCTTTTATAAGGAATGTCTCCATTTCTTAACATTAGAAATAAAAAATAATTTTCAAATATTCTCCACCAAATAGTAATTGATGTTTGAATTTGACCAAATTGATCGTTATTATTTGAACATCCTATAGTGGAATAAACCAGGTACATCCAGTTTGATTTGTTCAACTACACTTGGGACAGGCTTTGAAAAAAAAAGAAGAAGAAATATTAGATGTAATAAAAGATCAACCTAGATAGCTTGGAAAATATTTTTTCTAAGGTGACTAACCTAACTTAACCTATCCTAATCAATGCTTCCAAAGTTAGACGCTGGAATGATTGGACGCAACGTGTAATGGTGGTACGCTTGTCATTCGACGAATGTTTTGCTTCCAACGTTGGTATTGGAACGTTGTCCATGGAAAGTCAATTTTTTGAACCCTTGTCAAATGAGTACCCAACAGAAACGAAATTTGAGCAAATACTTGTACAACTACACACACTTCTTGTCCTGTTTGTTTTGTATGAAAGTTGTCAATGTCATACAGATTATTTTAAAAGAATTTATATCTGTTATTTGCTATTCAGCACTTTTTTGCCACTTTTTCATTTTTTTGGGTGAGTTTTGGTAAGGTTCCGGCATTTGTCCAATGATCATCCAACATTGGAAGGTGACTGTTGACCTGCAAAACGTTCCTTAAATAAATACTAAGAAAAAACTGATTGTCAAGTTACATACACGTTATTTATGGTATTCAGCAATTCGTTAGCTAGCGACATATTCCGCTTATACAGTGTGTCCCACGACGTGTTAAAACTATCTGTAAATGGCAAAATACTTATATCAAAATCATGAACATTTCTAAATTTGGGTTTTTGGATACGATCTTGTCAACTAAAATATTTTTAAAGTTGGCCGACTTCCGGTTCTACCCGAAGTCGACTGTAACTTTGTTATTTTGAATAGAACACCCTGTAGATTAATACATTTTTGAATTCTACGTAAAATTTTAGTAAACTTGTATCGAAAAATGCATACTTTTTGAGTAATTGATTATTTTGTAAAAAATTTAATCGTTGCAGACCCTTATAAATTATTTTTTTACAAGGATACCCTTGAGGATATGAAAATGATTTCTATTCGGTTGCTTTTAGGAAAGTCGGACGTATTTGAATTTTTTATTTTATACAAGGTGTGTATGAAAAGTGTTCAAAGTTTATAAATATCCAATTTCTTTTTATTTTCAAATAGAACCAGCCAGTTTTTTCTATTTTTATGCATTCGGGTGTAAACATCAAAGCAAATTCATAAATACTTTTAGAGATGCAGGTGTGGTCTAAATTTTATTTTAACCCGTTGATATAAACAATATAGAATAAAAAAGTATTTTTCTTCATCTTGTCAAGGTCTGTGAAAAAAATCATATCAAATTGTATTTACTAATCCTAGTCTTATTCCTAATAAACTTTCAGTCGTTTCCGTGATATTTGATGTTTCAAATTATTATTGTTTTTTACACCAAGTTTCAATTTTTTATGTATACTTCTATCTTAGGCTTATCTTTCACCCCTGAAGGCATTAAAATAGAAAAAACCGGGTGGTTCTATTTGAAAATAAAAGGAAATTGGATGTTTATGAAGTTAAACTTTGAAGCCTGTAGAAAATGAAATTTTATTTTTCAACATAGATTCAGGTGCGACTGACTTTGCTAAAAGCAACCGAATAGGAACCAATTTCATATCTTTAAGGATATCCTCGTAAAAAAATAATTTATAAGGGTCTTCTTTTGAAGTACGGTGGCATTTGGATTACAAATAATTAATAAGAACATTTATTTTATCTGTCTAACTTAAAATATGAAATTGCGGAAAAATTGAAATTAAATTTGGACAAAAAAATCTTACTATGATTACAGGTATTTAAATAAAAATGTATACATCCATAAAAATGTGAGTTTACTTGAGCTAGATTATCAAGAGATGAGGTTTCAATTTCAGAGGGATAATTCACATATCCAATCAGTTTCAATTTAATAAATAATGAAAATGAAAAAGCTGCTAGCTCAATTACATTCACGTCTTAAATATTAATTAACCTCGCACGATTTTATACTCATAAATTACGTCAATAGATATTCTGAAAAGATATACGTTAAGCGGCTCTTTTGCGTTATTTTAGCGAGCCCCTAGACGAGGTTATATTTTTTTAAATTGCCTCAAATTACTAATATATGTTA
Source organism: Diorhabda sublineata (assembly GCF_026230105.1). Lineage (NCBI taxonomy): Eukaryota > Metazoa > Arthropoda > Insecta > Coleoptera > Chrysomelidae > Diorhabda > Diorhabda sublineata. The sequence goes on from NC_079483.1 coordinate 10,090,484, forward strand.
GACGTTGCCAGTTGCCACATTATATCTCACAAAACACCTCTCACAGTATTTTTCACTTTGTTAATCATGTTTCCATTATCCACCATTATTTCATTTTGTGCGTTTTAGGCCAGTTGATAATCTGTAGATGTATACCGTAAATATTGGTAAGCAAGTTTTGAAACTTGTTCAATACTTGGGATATTCTTAAGTATGGAATATTATTCAAAGTAATTGAAAATATATAAACGATAAGTTTGTAAACTGTAAGTCTGTTATAACTATTTTAAAATTGATTCCTACTGCTGTATTTTGATCTTGGAGTATTACTTTAGTTGAAAAAGTGTCAAAACATTTCAAAAGATAATAACATTCAATGAATCTAAGACATTAGTTTATTAAACAAGAATTAAAAACAATTTTAATTATTTTAGGGAAAACAGAAATGATTTCCACTTCTTTTCACTACTAATTTCTGAGGAATGAATCAAAAAGTGTTATTTTTTTTATAACTAAAATTCAAAAAATATCGGACTGCATGATATGAAGTCGCTGGTTTTAAGAAAGCAAATCGAAAATCCTCTTTAGGTGACGTTAGTTCTAATAGATGTTTTTCCACTTTCCTATATTCGGAAGGAATGAGGAACTAACAAACTATTTCTATTACAATAATAATAAGTTGATCTCAATATAATCGATGATTATTGGCTGATATAATTACGTTTCATGTTATTAAAAACTGCAGCCAAACTTCAAAAAATATGGAATGACTTAACGGTACGACATTATCAAAAATAGAGAAGATATAATGTAATAGTCAAACCAATTTGGTACTCAAGATATTCAAAATTACAATTCGTGTCATACTCGCTTTAAAAAAAAATCACTGATTGTTTAGTTGACACGGCACTTATAAACTATTCTCCTCGCTCCAATTTCAAGTATTTTTCAACCTGGACTATTTAGAAAAAATAAAATGCGGCACTAAAGTCTCTATTTGTCACTCGTTTGGTAAGTTGCCTCGACTAAACTCCTCCCCAGTAAATATCCAGCTTCGTGATTCAATTTCTAAACATTATTTTTAAATTAAATTGAACACATTGGAAATAATTTTTTCATTGTTCCGTATTTTATGGAAGAGTCCTTGCTCTTAACCAAGTTTACCATATTTTATCCTTATTTATGGATTGTGGTTGTGAAAAACCGATCAATTTATACCAATTTGTAAAAAAAGAAAAAATAAACTGATATGATGAATGATACTCATATACTACATTGGTCATAGTGTTTCAAATAGTTATTTATATAACAAGTGTGTAAAGTAACTTTTTTCGACTAATTTGACAACCACAAGAGGTTCGGCATACATAATGCGACATAAAAATAATTTTTACCATATTAGTAAAAAAATAAAGATCCGAATGAGCGCGACTTGAACCTGGGACCTCCCGCATCTGAGCTTTGTGTTTTAGCCACTAAGTAACAAAGAACTAATAATTTTTCACGCAATACTGCTTGAAATATGTTTCTTTACGCACTAGTGTGTAAAGTTATGTCTCACGCACTAGAAAGTGTTATTAAAGCACGTACTTTACGCTTCGTAGTAAAAAAATATGTTAAAAAAAAAAAAATTCCAAGACGCCGTTGGTTTATGTAGGCCAATTTTCATATTTTAGCCCAAACTATATAAGTAAAGATTTGCCAAAATACAAATATCTGGGGATTTGGGATTAATTCGAGAAATGGTAGCACTGAAGAGATAAAAGTAAGAATTGAAATTGCTCGCAGTGCATTTTATGAAATGAAAAACTTCTTTCGATGTAAAAACTTGAATAAGGAATTGAAAAAGAGAATGTTAAAATGTTACATATACTCGACAGGGAGAGAGGCAGCTAGTTTAAACAAAGCAATATTGAAAAAACTGTGAGCCTTTGAAATGTGGAATTTGAGAAAAATGAAGTGACAACGACACGAACTCCAGAGATTGATTATGCAGGGAAAGATAGAGGGAAAGAGAGGTATAGGACGACGAGGAATATCATGGATATGAAACCTGAGGGAGTTGTTGAGAGCAGCTGTGAATAGAATACAAATAGTCGTAATAATCGTCAGCCTTCATCCGAAGATGTCATTTTAAGAAGAGGAAACTCAAACTTTTTGGAAATTATTGTACTAATGTTAGAAAACATTAATATAGGTACAATTGGGCACGTGGTTCAGGGGCAAACAACTTTGCCTACTATAATAACTTAGATAATACATAAAATAGATTACCAGAATTTGTACCTTAAGATTAGATCGACAATGCTCCAAAAGAAAAAGCAAGAAGTAGAAATAAGAATCTAAGCTTACACATATTGTACAGGCCATGCAGATTTGATGAAAAATATGATTTCTGGAGTGTCTCGGATGGATAGAGCTATATTAGTGGTATCAGCATCTGATAGTCAGATACCAAAGACTGGAGAAGATTTATTATTGGCTAACCAAGTATGATCTTTAGTGTCTTGATAAACGAATAATCAGTCTTCAACTTTTCCCTTTTTATATAATTTCTATAACGATTTATCTTGATTTTAGATCTATCAAAATATATTTATGTTTCTAAATGTTCTTGATTTTAGGTCTCTTCTTTAGTTTTTTCAAAAGTCTAAACGTCAATTTTATCTACTTTTCAAAAATTATTTAATAAAACTAACTAATTTTGAAATAGAATAGAGCTAAAATCACGAACATTTAGAAACATAAACGTATCAAAAGGTCTAAGAAATAGGAAATTAAAGAAATTCAAAATATATTTTGATAAAGACCAAAGTAGATCGAATATTAAATTTTTTCTTATTGTTTTAAACTAATTTTGAATTAAATTGATGAAAATTATCATCCTAAATTTAGAACAGCGTTATAGGAAAAGTAAGAAATGATAATATATTGATACAAAAAATGAAAAAAAAATTATCCTATATGGATCATGGATAAATCATCCAGCCTTATTGAATGTATAAAGACTTTTCGATAATTATCAAATAAGGAAATAGTGATTTGAACAAAATTTAATCGTTTTTCAACGTTTTCATAGTACATTTATATAAATAAATATCTGGCTGTTCAATAATATTCATTTATGGACCAAAGACACCAAAGCTACAAGGCTGGAAAAAACCAAACAGACGAGTCACAAAAAGATATTTTTTTTTCGAAATAGCCAAGATTCGAATTGGATTGAGCAGAATAGGTTATGAGAGCTGCTTTTAGTTGCACAACTCAATAATATGATTATTTTTCAAAAACCGACAAGTCAAAATAATTTATTTTCATTTTTTCCTATTAATTAAAATAGAACAATTTATTTCACCCGAAATGTTAAAAGGTTGTAAGCTGGTTGCCGTATAAACAATTGCTTTCGAACATGAAACGGACGACAATTCAGTAATTTCAGTGATTTGGCCGATTTCGAAAAATCACGATTTATAAATTAACTCAAATATAACTGACTATTTAATTCTGTATTTCCTAATGTTTTTGCTGTTCATACATTAACTTTATACGTACCAATAATTTAAAATGTTTGTATGAAATCTTGTACGTCCAGAAAGTTCGGCATAAAATATTTATTAGATAAATAAATTATAACAATACAAATTCTGGAGAAAGATCGATTATTAATTTCAATTCAACGCTCTTACAAGATTTCAATTCAATATGCGTTATAATCAAATCATCAGGAATAATCCAGAAACTTAATAAATGATGATGGTGTAATCATCAACTTGTTCCTGGAATTTCTAGAATTAATGACTTCAAATCGTGACTTTATGAATATTTTATGTTATTTAATATATAGTAAGATTGCTTGCCACTATTTACAAGTTAATGAACGTAACCATTCACTGGCCTATTTCGTCCATTGCTTTCATTACCATATTGTTGCCGTTTGTGTTGATTTTGCTCTGTCTTTGTTCAGCTTGCACGGAGCATGATAGTGAGTATATGTCATCATCTTCATCGTAATCACAGAGTGACTCAATCATATTATTGTTCCATTGAGATTTATCCGATATTGAGACATTCTGTATATTTTATCAATTTTGACGAGGAAACTAAATATTGATTAAGCAGAGTTGAACATTTAGCGAAGTTTAGTAGGTAAACAACACGGTGAGTCCATTTATGTTGAGAGTGTTATTTAATTTGAAGAGAAATTCAGTTAGAAATTTAACTATTTAGGCTTGTTAACTACCTGGTATGTATTGGCATTAGGGACAAAAATTTGTACCAGGTAGTGTAAACTGCTGAAGATATTGAAATTTGACAGTTAACAAATTTGCATGATAGCAGTACACATTTTAAGTAAACATTTACTTTGTAGCTTTGCCATTGAAATGGATAAAATTTTAGGTGGAATCTCTTACCACATGCGCAAATTCAAATTGACAGATTAAGGTCGTAAACTTCCAAGATAACTGTCTTGTATAGAATCCTATTGAGTAATAAACAGAAAATCTACTGCCCTTGATTAGAAATCTTGATCATCCAATTCATAAATTATTGGAATACAATGAAATTTTTAACATTAAAACTATAAGACTTGAAAAATATCACTTTATTGGAAATCTATCTATACATCATATGTTTCAAGTTTGAATTAGCCACGTTATTTGGTATTTGCTTGGCAACCATCAAAATTGAATGTTTCCAGTCAATTTGTAAACATGGAAAAAATTGGTATGTGATTCAATACTTTTATTTGAAAGGCATTAGCAATAGCCCAACAAAGCTGCACTAAATTCTACTCTGCTTCATTATCAACAATAAAATATTAGAAAGCAGAGTTAAACAAGGCCGTACGACCTGCGAAGACCAGGATCGCAGTGGTCGACTAAATGATGTAACGACTCCAGAAATCCACAAGGCGCTACTGGATGATCATAGACAGAAGTAGGCATTTCAAAAAGTATGGTACATCGCATAATAACTGACAGTTTGCATATGAAACAAAAATAGCGTCGTGAAAATATTTCCATCGAGTGTTTGCCAATGTTTCACAGAAATAAGGCCGAATTTTTGCGCTGCTTCATAACCATGGATAAAACGTGGGTCCATCACTCTACACCCGATACAGAAGAACAATCAAAACAATGTACTAAAGAGGTAAAGAGGTAGAACGGGCTCCGTTCCATCTGCAGACAAGGTCATGGCGTCGGTTTTTTGGGATGCGCGTGAGATAATTTTCATTGCCTAGCTTAAGAAAAAGCAAAACTATCAACAGCGAGTATTATGCTAACTTTTTGTGAAGAAATCAAGCGAAACGGCCACATTTTTCTAAGAAAAAAGTGTTGTTCCATCAAGATAATTCACCAGCTCACACATCCATTATTGCAATAGAAAAAATTATTGAATTGAAGTTTAAATTGCTACCTCATGCTCTATATTCGCCAGATTTAGCCCCGCCGGATCATTTTCTATTCCCAGACTTGAGAAAATGGCTTGGTGGTCAAAGATTTTACAACAATGAAGAGGTCATATCAGCAGTTAATGGCTACTATGAGGATCTAAAAGGAGCTCACGTTGAAAAACAAATATATTTTGCGTTTTTTTTTTGTTGGGCCAGGTACTTCTGGGACCATTTTTGTAAACAAAACTGAGCCGTTCCATAGGGATAACACGTGTCAATTTTCCCATGATTTGGGAGGAAAAAGAAATAAGTTGATTGGCAAGATACCGTCTAGATGAAAATACCAATTTTTCACCAGATATGAATTATCTAAATTCAACATATATCAATATTTTCCGTTACCTATGCAGCTGAGGAATTTTGAGTCAAGTAGATAAATGAAAATATATGAAACAATACAAAACAAGATGAGAAAATGCGAAGCATATTATATAATATTTGAACTCCATGTGAACCTCAGAACCAGGACATAGCAGAAAAGTTTCCACATCTCCGAAGAGCATAAGGACCAAGCTGAAGATACTAGTTCTGGAGGGAATTATGGAGGTAGCCTTCCATTGAATAATGCAATTTCTCGTTTCAGTTACAGTTGCGTGGGACTTTCACATACAGAACTTAAAGCACTAATTGTGCTACAAAACTCGGTGGCCACTTAATGGAACAGTCATCAATTTGGTCACATAACCCAGTTCAAGTACCTTACACTGATGATAAGGTTTATATAGCAAAAATTCTGTCAAAATTTCTTGTATTATATTTTCTAAACAACTATCTTCACAGATTTGCAAGATATGTCTGTGTGACAATCAGATAAAATGATAACAAAAAACAGACAGAATGGTGGACTGATGTGATGAAAGCTCAAGCTGAAATGTAGAAGGAAAACATACCAAAGAAACATGCAGAAACGTTGCGAATAGTATAGAGAATAAAGTAAAATAGTCGTGCTACACTATTAGCAGAGGAAATGGGAAAAGTTTAGGAACAAGCTAGAATTATAGAGTAAAACAAAGTAGAAACTCTATAGAATACTGTAAGATCTTAGAGTGAAAAAAGATAGAAAATATATCAAATTAGAACCATGGAAAGTACTACTCACTATAAAAAATAGGAGACATAACGAAATGGAACATCAGATAGAAGAAGTTGAAAAAACTCAAGAAGAACAAGAAGGAAGTGAAGGGATTATAACTGAAGAGGAATTGGTTGCAGTAGTAGAGCAGCTAAATAATGGGAAGGTGATAATAAGTTAATAAACACTACTATCAAATCAGATACGTTCACAACAACAAGAAGTCTGACAAGTAGATTCTGATCCCATTGCTATTGATAGTTTACATAGATAAATCAATTAGAATTCCCAAAAAATCGAATTAAATCAATTCATATTGGATTCCGAAAACTAGAAGGCAGTAATATATCGAAACGCACCTTTACAGGTGATATAATGATCTTAGCAGAAGCCCAGAAGGATCTACAAGAAAATTGTATCAACTAGAACCAAATATCTGCAAAAAACGGAATAAAAATGAACGAAAAGAAAATTGAAGTTTTGGTAGTGGCAAATGTAAAAGAGTTAAACAAGTTAGTAGTTTACAATACCTAGGAACTATGTTGGAAGGAACAGGAAGACAGGATTTGGAATTAAGCAAGAGGATAAACGGGGCGAAGAAGATATACTATACATCAAGCAATAAAAAATGAATCTCTATAGAAATAACAACAATTCTAATATATAGCTACGAATTTTGGATATTGACTAAAATTGGAGCAGAAATAATGAAATATCTAAGAAATGTGAAAGGAATAACTGAAAACTTGTATACAAGAGAAGATATATAAATTAAACCTATACAAGAATTTATCAAAAGGAACCAACTAGGATGGAAGGCTACATACAAAGCATGGATAATTGAGAATGTTTGGGAAAATATCAGGAAAAAGCAAAAAAGAAAGACCACGAGCAACACGCTAGAAAATAACTTAAAAAATAAGGGAAAGCTATGGGTCGAAGCCAAAAATTTGTTGCAACATAGAAAGAACTTGAAGTTTTTTATAAGGAATGAGTTAAATAGCAAAATATTTGAATATAATGAGACTAAATCTAATACAATGAATACCATTTCCATCTTCTTGTAGTATAAATTGAGAAGAACAAATTTTAGGTTTTTCATTTTTGACACCACATCTTAACTCGCTTAGCAACATGAAGAGTTATAACATCCTGGTGCCCCCACGTAGTTGATCTTTCATTTAGTAAAATTACTTCAGGTAAATGATAACGAATAAATATATTAGAGTTCTAATATATTTACAGTTCACAAATATATAATTCAATGAACCACTGGAAATGAAACACTAATGGATTTTGATATCTGAAGCAACTGTTTTCAGTTGTTTTTCAGCTCTATTTGATTTTCGAATAAGAAACCTTCTTACCTGCTACCAAAATTAGGTATATTAGTTTTAGAAAGACTTTTACAGAAAAGGGATAAATATAGTGCAACTTTTCTAAAAATGATACCGCATCAACCGATTGAAACTTTGTAACAAAGTAGTTGCGAGATAAAAATGTGTAATAGTATCCAAGGTCTAAAACTACTTCAATATCCTAGCTCAAATAGTTTTCAAGAAAGATACTATCCTGTGATCATCATTGGTGTCAAATGTCCGAGCAATGTTTCATAGAGTTTTCGAAAGTTGACATTTTATTTATAACTGAAGAGGGTACACGGTTTGTCCGGGTGAGGAGGGGTGTGAAACGATCTCAACTGAATAGAAAATCGAAAGAAACAACTTTTCTTTCACAAAAGCACGCTCCTTATCGATGGAGAACTTTTCCTTTGAATTGTATGAATGGATACTTCTTTATCGAAAGCTCATCTCCAAGTAGAACAAAAACAAGTAAAACTTCCAATAATTTTCATTATTAAATTAATTTGTATTGTTTTAATATTAATGAAAATACAACGTACAGCCATAATCGGGTTTTTTAATTAAAACTTTAGAAAATATCTAAATTTTTATTACAGTCCTAGCAATTACATCAAAATTGTATTTTTCAAAATAGAGCTAAGAAAAAAAAACGAACACTTACAATGTGTATGTAAACCAGGAATTAATTATATTACATTCGGGAAATACGTGGAAATTATTTTTAGAATTTTAGGTCCACCACTAGAGTAATCAAAAATATGAAAAAGTAAACTTTACACAATGTTATATACAATAATTGAACTTTTCATTCCAAAAGACAGTCTTTAAATAAGAGGCAGGGGAGAGTGGGAAACTTGTGATGAAAAAACGCTTATAAGTCCGGTTCTGCTTATCCGATTTTCATAAACTTGATGTAAATTGAAAGAGCTTCTATCCAGCAATTCACAATATATACAGAATGTTTCTAAATTCATGCGACAAAAGTAAGGAGGTGATTGCTCCTATGAAATTAAGATGGATCTTTATTAAAACAGAATTTCCTCAGACCAACGGAGATATAACCTTTAAAATGTGGTAATTGAGTTTTTATTTTTTTCTTAATTTCAGTAATGAAATTTTCGTGCACTAGCAAAGAAAAAATAATAATTTAGTAGCCACCTTTTCATAGTGATATCTTAGAAGCGAGTGGGCTGAAGAAATTTTGTTATAGAAAAAGCTCTTCCTATCATTTTACGAGCAATCATCTCTTGAATTTTGTGCATTTATTCAGAAACACCCTGTATAGTCGTGGCAATTCACATAGAAACCTCAATGCTAAAGTACGCTGTTTGATATATTTGATATTTTTCGATAAAGTTGAATAAAAGCATAAAAGTTCTATCAAATCTTCCAAAAGTAAACTAAATTGATGTTGAAACAACGAAAACCGCTTATCAATATCTTTTGTTTGTCCCGAGATATCTTAAGAAATATATTAACGGCGAGAATTTTTCTTCAAGCGCGGTGATTTCGGCTGTTCTCATAATCATCTTGTTATTGCTACTAGATGGCGTTATCTAAATACTGAGAACAAATCACTAAATAAACCATGTAAGAAATCTAACAGTTAACAACTCAGATAATTAAATACGTAATTAGCGGCACCCTAGGTGTTCAAAATCGTTTTCTAAACAAGCACTTTCAATTCCTGCAATTAAAGTATTTCCTATTGCCAGTCGTATTCTTTCAATCATCTCTTGTCGTGTATCTATCAACGAGATTTGTTATTTGGCACCACAAATAAAACTTTGAGTAAGTTGTAAGAACATGATACTACGAATTACTGAGGGTATGTGGCAATTTGTTTTTTAAAAAGTTCAATGATATTTCTCCATTAACTGTCTGACTGACAAAAATTAGCCCAATTCTTTGTCCCGCACCACTCAATCACAGACCAACCACTCTGTTGAATCTCCTGCATCTAACGGAGTTTCCACTTTCCCCCATCTCTTATTTGAAGAGATAGACTAACATAACCTAACCTAACCTAACCTAACCTAACCCAACCTAACCTAACTTAACCTATCGTATATAAAGTGCCACTTGAGTGGGTGAATTCTGAAAAAAAAAATTTTATATTTTCTTTTCACGTGTTCCTGAGATATGGCCGCTCTTTGTTGCCTATTCTGTACAACTTGGCGTACTTGAAAATAGAGTTTTTACGATATTGAATCATTCATTTTTGCATAAAAATTATAGGAAGTTTTATTATCCATAACATTATATGAGAACATTTCAAAAAATATTTCTTTCAGCCCTTAATTTTACAATAATAGTTGAACAATTTAGAAATTTCTTCATATGTGTTGTAAGTTTAATAAAAAACAAGGAAAAGATCAATAGCATACAGAAATATAGAGAAAATGTTTCTAAGAAAGGGTTTATTATGTGTATATTATATACCTTATGGGGAAAAGTTGTGTTAAGTTGATAATTTGGACTCTCATAAACTGGTGGAAACAGATTTGATGTATTATATTTCTCTCAATCATTAAGAAGTGGATATTCAGAAACTAGTTCAAAATATTGCTGATAGTATGACAACAAAAATATGATACGAAAAAAATTGATTCAAGGAGCATTTTTTGTATACAGAAGATATAAAAAATATAAAATTGATTCTTGACTTGAGAATAATAAAAGTTATTCACGTTATAAGTCCAGGAAGTGACTTGGTACGGTTCGAGATAGTTGTTTACGGACGAAGAGACGAAGGACCGAGTCAAGAAGATCTATTCGAGAACCGTAATACGGTACTTAACGGACGTATATCGTCATATGTTCCTTTTCATACTGTTTCCGGTTATAAATTATATTGAAATATGGAATGTCATATTGGACAATTTTACTGAAAAATGACTCTTTTCATTATTCTGTTATTATTTAGAGAAATAAAAATTGATATAAGTCACGTAAAAATTAATAGAAGTAAAATAAAGTGCAAGGTTACCATAAAGTGCAATTTTCCGAACTCAAATCAGTACTATTAAGTCGATTTCACAGTACAGTATGAAAAAAATGATTTTATTATAGTGTTGGTATTTTTTTTAAACACTATAAGACCACTGAATTTTCCTGAAAAATATCTATATTTCGTTTCCTCGCCAATTCGTTGTAATGTTCATCAAATGAAAAAATTATGTTGCCGAATTTCTGTTTTTTGAATATTTAATAATTTTATAAACTCATAAGAAGCTGTTTGAGATCATTTCAATACCCAAAATGTTCAAAATTAACGTAAAATGTTTATTCCGTGACAAATGAAATTCAATGATTCAAATCAATATTTATAGAATTTAAATTATAGTGAATATCTTTTTAAAACAAACTTCATAAAGCTATAGAACCAATTAAACCTCTTAATCTAAAAATCTCTCATATTTTGTTCATTTAATTCGAAGAATTTCAAGTATTCGAATCATTTTATGAGTTTATATTTTGATTAAATATTATTCTATGTATATGTGAAGAGTCCAATTGAAATTCAAAATTGTAAACACGCATCTTTGTTCAAAAAGCGATTTACACCATCTTAAGTGAATTAACATTCGATTTCACATATTATATGTGCTAAATGTTTCATTTGCTTCAAATTTAATGCGAGATCAAGAACCATAATGCTAAGAAATAAGTCGTATCTTAATTTTATCGAAGCGAAAACTTCACAAAATAAACTATTCTCTGTTGAATCATTATTTTATCAACTTTTTTTGAAAATTGAGTTATTCTGATATTAATGTATAACTATTTATCTTCCTTATACCATACGTATATGTTGTGAAGTTTTTGATAATTCAAATGTTGCTTATCTCAAAATGAATACAACAAAGACTCCTGCTTGGATGAATACATTTAAATGAATAATTTTATATCCATAACAACGAATGCGAAGAAAGAAAGGAATCTATGTAACTCACATTTTCTATCGTCCGCTTCAGATTTGAAAAATAGGAAAAAACCATGAAGTTTTCCCACTTTTGAAATAGTCTTTGGTTAGATATTAGATAACTTTGTTTTGTGACTTATCATGAATTTGCTTTTTGAATGTTATCCATAGCAAACATATCATTCAAACAGCTATTGTTAGAAACCTAGAATCCATGATTCTGTTTGGTAAAACTCACCTCCTTTTTTGTCATAATCTCGATTAGAATAGTGCAGTTCAATAGAAAATACTAAAAATAGGAATAGAAGAAGATGTGGAAGCAATAAAAATCCAAATAAACATGAAATAACCTTCAAGATCTAATCTAATGGTTTTTGCGCAAATCTCAATGGTAGTACATACAACTGATATTCAGAGAAATGAACGCCGTCAGATTTTTATTGAAAAGCAATTATGAAAAATGTGGAAATATTGATAAAAACTAACTTTTCAGTAATAAACTAACCTCAAACGCAATCTCACAAATAAACATACCATATGAATTTCCACGAAATTGATGTAGGATTCGCAAGATTTTTTTGAAAGCATTTTTTGATAAGAAACAATAATGAGCACCAAATGAGTGTTCTAGACAAACCAATATGAAAAATGGAAAAAGGCATCATCAGCGCGCATCAATACGGTTTTCGTAAATATATATCAACCGGGGAGACACCAGCCAACGTATGGACTGAAGCTATAGAGAAATATAGAGAATCCAGAGCAATCGTACAGGAGTTTGGCACATTAACCTTCTAAATAAATGAATATCATACCGTTTGTTGTTCTCATTCATCGACCTGCTTGGTAGCTTTCTCAAAGACCGATCCATCCAGGTCACTATTGATGGACACACCTCAGAAAAGTTTGAGGTCAACGTTAGTCTTCCTTAAGGATGCATTTTGTCACCTAATCTCTTTTATCTGCTCATCAACGATCTACTCGACAAAACAAAACTACAAACCTGATACATTTTGGAGTGCAGCTCAGGATTTGATCATGTCGGGACATAAAATATCAACATCACCTCAAATTCCCTTGTTGGGCGTTGAGATTTGGAGTAATATGTCCTGGTATAGATACGTGGCCGAATTGGCTAAGGCAGCTTTCCAAAAACTTGTGGCCCTCCTTAAGACCAAACATAACCTGAGGATACTAGATTCAATACATAAAAAAGCAATTGTAATCAACTACCAAGGCATGTCTTTCCTGAACATTATAACGTTTAGTACATTTTTTACTCTTCGTTAAATTTGAAACTGACGATAGAAAACTGAAAAAAAATTAATTCATCTGAAGTCTTTCTACTTAAAAGAAAATCTTGTGCGTTTGATATTCAATTTAAACCAGTATTTAATGCTGTTACCGCCACTATTTTTCAGGGAGGTTCAATGCCTAACACAAGCAGCAGCGTACCGTTTCTCGTGAGTAGCAGCATGCAAAGTATCCGTTCTAGAAGACCTTCGGCCGTATTTGGGGGCTCGCAGGGCTCTCAGGGGCTACTCCAACAGCTGGGCTCAGGCATGGTAAGACTCACCTCCTCTTCACAACAACCGATCAACAGCCGAACAATGTCTAGTAGCTCTGTTAGGAAATGCCCCTCATTGAATATAACATTTAGCTGAACGTACGTACGTATGACCGAACACTTACGATGAATCAAATCAGATCATGTCCCCAGACATCATGATGAATATAGTGAGGGTTTTTGAGTGGCGGCGTTGGTATGTCAAATGAAATTCTATTGAAAAAATTTATGGTACAAGTATACAATAACATGATTAATTTTGAAGTAAACCGTTTAATTTGAATTATTTTCAGGTCTGCATTTATAAACCAGATTGCGTGAATATTGTTCACAAATCATAATTACGTTGATTAAAACGAATCAATGTTAAAGGAAGCTTACAAATTCATGAGACAATAGTCAAGGGCTTATTACCTGTACCAATTTATTATGGAATTTTCCCTACAAGGTTGTGAATCCATGTTTTCAGCATAAACTATACCGATATTATCAAATAATGCAAAAATATTTAAAAGGGTGGAATATCATAACACAATAGTATAATATAGGTTTTCAATGACGCAAAATGAAAACCAACCGCAACCTACTGGTGAAACGATATAGGAGGATAGCTCATTTAGTAGAAATGACGAGTAATCCTTCAATTCAGTCTCCTTTCAGTTCCATACACTTGACTCTAGCTTCATTCAAATTTCTACTAGTGAATATTCCAAGTTTGAGAATAAAAAAAATCAGAAACAGTAGTTATTACCCCAAGTCATTGACATTCTTGGAGTAGTTGATGTGGATCACATCTTGTGGATGCTAAAAAGCCTATAGGACAGTCTTAGGCTTCTTTGAAGCACGTTTTCTGGTACACTCCCACTGTTTTAACTGTTTTTGTTCTTTGATGTGTAACCTTGGAGCCATGAGTCCACTACTTTCATGAAACGATGTAAGAACTCCTTCGGATTGTTCTGTAATGATTTTATGGTGTCTACAACCTTTTCATAACCAAATTTTCTTGCAGAATATGACCCAAGCGACCTTCTGAAATGCCTATTGCTTCAGATATCTCGCGCTTCTTCAATCGGTGCTCTGTTAATATGAGATCTTTGATTATTTGTGGTAGCCGTTTCCAAGACACCTGGATTTTGCTAATCGGACGTACGACTACGTTGAAACTCTTTAAACTAATCTTTCACGGTCAATATTGAAGAAAAATCACCTTATACTGATCCAAACGCTTTTTTATTTTCATTTTGGAAACAAAAATCTCATTCCATCACCTTATATGGGATCAAAACAAAACTAAAATTCCAACCTGGTTGAACTTCATCAAATCAAGTAATTATCAAACTGCCCTCGTAAAATTGAACAATTTGAACAATACCGTGAGAAAGGTCATCCCATTATCTACATGGATTACATGTACACCCATTCTTAGACTTATTTAATATTATGAATTTGTATAACTACAAGCTCAATACTTCATTATAATCGTCTTATCGTTCTTAGCACAGCAAACGGCACTTATATTGGTTAATTGTGTTAAAACAAACTTGCGTTGGTCTGTGAATTTCGTCCAATTTTGTTGACGAAGCCTCTTTGCTCACCTTTGTTTTTGGTTATTTATGTAGCTTCTTTCTATGTTAAAATCATCTGTTGCAGTTCTTTCGCGATAGTTGTTCTCCATGCTCGTACAGATCTACCTCTTTTTCTTCTGTCTGTGGTATTATAATTAAATGCTTGCCTGTCTATGTTTACATAGTATATGACCAAATCATCTCCATTTCAGCTTCGTAACCGTAACGTCCATTTTCTTTTCTCCAGTTATGTTCCAGAGGTGTCAATTACTTATTCTTGCTGATAACTCGATCACACCAGCTAATGATCGTTCGAATTGTGTGGAATATCTTTCTACTATATGTCCATGATTCGGTCTCATTTAAATAGGTTTTATTTTGGTCAGAAATAGTCTTGATAATGTTGAAGACCATAGTTTATAGATTAACTTTTGTGTATTGCCTATTTTTCTTTCTATATCATCTACAGTACTTATTATGCTTTGTTAAATCGCAAAATTACTCGACTTGATTTATTTCTCTTATTTCTAATGATATAATGCTTTTGGTAATCGTTTAGCTGTGTCATTGATTTTCTGTTGTTTACTTACAGTCTAATTGGTGTTGAGTTATCATGTAGTCTGTTGTCTCTTGAACGTGATTTCTCGAGGGTTGCTGCTTAAATTTTTGGATATGGCAACACTGATGTGCATATATTCATCTTGGTCAAAAAGTTGAATTGAATCGCCTACAATGAATCACCCAGTTTCTATTTTTTGTTCGTTCAATCAATTTTGAACATTTAAATCCACGAAAAACTTGATCACTTCTCATTGTTTCTCTTTGATCATTGTTTATCTCGTGATTATGGAGGATTTTCTCGCATGCCAATGATACAAGTGTAACTAGTTTATTTATAGTTAACCTCACTCCCTAGAAGAAAACTATATTCACGGGATTTGTGCAGTTATGCTATTTTAAATCTATTTATGTACATCTTCGCAATTGAATCAATTCTAAATTTAAGGGCGTTATTTATAAAAAACTATATCTGCTTGTTCTATATTACAAATCGCATTATGAAGATAAATAAAATGTCTTATAAAAGGTAAATATTATGAGGACTCAAAATAGGCAGATGAACTGAGTTTTCTAGATTGATAACTTTGAGTAGTCCTCGTAGTTTAATTTTTTAGAAGAAATAGAATATTGAACAGCAAAAAGGGTGAGTATTACATAAATTTGACGGACGCTCAATTTAATTTTTTATAACTTATTAATAAGCACATTTTTAAAAAAAAATCTGAACTAAGATTCAGCAATAATTTGTACAAGGACTTAATCAACCATAAGGACATTATGGCTACGTTTAACCACATAAAATGATTGAATGAAAAATTGTAGTAATTGAAATGAAGTTTTGATTTTACTAATTATTTATTCACATTGAATTGAGTATAGAAATATTAGGAAGATTTTTTGAAAGTATTGTGCTATATTCTCTTGATATGAGTCATATCTGCGCCTTCAATCAAGAACCCTACACTTTCTACACGACCCTTTGCTTCTTCCACCACTTTTACAAGTCAAACTACTCATCCGTCTGTCTGTTTTTGACATGCATTTTTCATTCACCTAGCGGGGGCTATGAGAAATAATGATTAGTGTGCGTGGATTGATTAGAGACAAAAACTCAGTTTATACAAAATTTCCTTCCAAGAATATTTAAAGGTTAAAAGTTAGTAATTCGACTTGGAATAATTTTAGATAAACTGAAATTAATTCCATGATTATACAAATTTTTAACTTATTCATTTGGTTATGGGATCTTTATTATTTTTCAACCCGATTGCAATAAACGAGAAAATTGAACTAACATAAACCGGTGGCAATTAATAACGCACCGCCCTTCATTTCAATATCAAACCCTCAAATGTGAATCTTTTGGGTTTATTTTTTTTCTATCACAAAAAGTTTAAGTATCTCAAATGTTAGCGATAAAGTGTAGCAAAATTTCTTATCAGCAAATAACTGTTTTTATGGTTTTTAAAAATTTTTATTTTATACATATTTTAATGTTTCTCTCATTCTATTGTTGTACCAACTTGTGGACAGCAGTAAATTAAGTCAATCAAGGTGTGTTAAAGTCGAGACTAGTTATACAAAAAATTAATAGAGTGAGGCAGTTAAGAATAGCCGAGTTAGTTGGACAGGGACAAAGTTATCGTAAAGTGGCAAATCTGTTTGACGTACTCCAGACAACCATTGGCAGATTGATGCAAAGATTTCGAGAGACCGGTTCACATTCTAGGAGATCTGGACAAGGACGTCCTTCAGTTTTAACTCCTCGAGATGACCGTTTTTTGCAATTAAATTCATTAAGAAATCGGTTAATGACAAGTGTCGAGCTCAACAGCCTTTTACGAGAGGCCCGAACTGTAAATATCTCTGATAGATCAATAAGACAACACCTTCATGCTGCTGGTCTACACAGCAGAAGAGCTCTTCAAACACCTTTGCTAACTAGGCAGCATCGTGTTGCTAGACTAAGATTTGCAAGGCGATATTAACATTGAAATTTAGAAAATTGGTATTTACTGATGAGACAAGAATCAGTCCAAGAGGTCCAGATGGACGTAATCAAATTGGAAGACGGCGAGGAGAAAAATTTACACAGTCTTGTATCATTCTCAGGGAGTCGTTCTAAGGAGGGTCTATCATGTTTTGGAGAGGAATTCGTTTTGATGCCCCCACAGAATTAGTGTCTCTTCCTACACGCCCTTAACGCAGCAAGATACATAACTGAAATTCTTGTAAATCACGTTTGGGCCATGTTCTGAACTACCTAAACAAAGTAGGAATTCATACCCTGATCTGGCCACCAAGAAGTCCAGATATGAATCCTATTGAACATGTTTGGGACATTTCAAAACGCTGCATTCTTCGTCGAAATCCATCTTCTCAAAATTTGAATGAGCTTGAGCGAGCGGCATTAGAAGAATACCTCAAGAAGTGATACAGCACCTAATTGAAAGCATGTCCAGGAGAATGTTAACAACAATTACATCCAGAGGCGAAAATATACTCTACTAGCGTTTCAAAAAAAGGAACATTATTGTTTAGAGTGAAAGTTTTAAGAAAATTTGGTTTCCATTTTTACTTTTTACTCATCTAAAATCACTCAAAATTACTACACATTACCACATTACACTACAATTCATTAAAAAAAAATATTTTCAGAAATCGTGGTAGTTTGTTATTTTTGACCACGAGTGTAGATAATATTATTTTCTGCACAATTTTTTTGAATACGTAGTCTAAGCTTCTTCGCTGTTGTTTCTTCTCATTAGTTGAATCAGTGTTGACTTAAAGCATCTCTAATCTTAATTTTCTATAAGCGAAAGTCTTTTCTATCGTTCCTTCCAGTGTAAGTATTTCAAGATCGATTTGTTATAAGGTAGATTCATACTGAATGCGTTGTTCACACCACCACTACACCAACACTCACAATTACACTGTCTGACGCACGTTTCGATAACCAAGTTATGGTCTTCAGAGGCTGAAGGTAAACTAAAATCTAATGACTTGACTTACCCGTTTTATATTAAATTTTCCCACCAATAAACCTCCTCCCGAGAAAACTCCTTGGCGGGAATCTTCACCATTCATTCCTTGACTACTAAATTATAGAGTGGGCTGTAAGGAATCGGCCCTTTGTCCCTACTTAAGCTACTCTTACATCTAGCAATTTCAAGCTCTCCAATGCATCTAACCATTTATTATGGGATACATTTACATTGTGACTAGCAGCGTGATCGAAAAAACTGATTTTCCGGTCCGCCTATATTTCATGTGCTCTTTAAACCAGATAATAACGGATCTCTTAGTTTGCCCAATATACTTCCCGTTACAATCAACAAAGCTAATTTCATATATACTACTCTCTTCCAAATTTGGTATTTTATCCTTAGGATTGCCCAACAATTGTTGATTATATAAATCAATTTAAAACCCACAGTATTCAGTATGAATATGGCCAATGGTTCCAGAAAGTCCAACTTACCAAAAGATAAATTGTTTTTTTTTCGGTTCACAATAGTCTTACCAACATTAACTTTATCTAATGTTATTTTTAACTATACAGGTAGTTTGATAACATCAAACTTGTAACCAATTATTTAAAGAAAATCATTTTTTTGTTCATTGTAATGGGTAGAAAAATATTGAAGATTGATTGTTTCCAAATAAATGAAGTTTATAAAAGTTGCAGTTGGCTTCAAATTATACTCATACAAAATATATAATATAAATTCAAAAGGGAAGTATTTTCTCCAGCGGGGTATCAGATTTAATTGAAATATCTTCGGAGGAAACAAAAACTGATTTCCTATATCAAAACATCGATGTATTTCACGTTAGAAATAATTTAATTGATGAGATGTAAAACCTGAGGAATAGTAAATAATAGAATCTAGTAAATATACAAATTGTAAGTGTCAATATCATATTTTGATAAAGACTAAAATAGTCGAAATTTCAAGTTTTATCTATCTTTTGATCATTATTGAAAAAAACCAGTTAATATATCAAAAGGTCTAGAAATAAGAAATTAAAGAAATATATAACTAAATATTGAAGTTGTACGTAATTGAAATTCTATAACTTTTCTTACATAACCTCAAAATTCATGTGAAAAATTCAAATAACCAAGTTTTTGATTTTTTATTCACATCTTTCAAAAAAAAATATTTTTTCCTGTACAATTTGGTGTACCTAATTTTTTGATTTGAAATATTCATTTCTCCATTTCATTTTAGTCCAAGAGCCAGTAATACTCAAAGTCCCGTTATAGCGGAATACAAATTTTTTTATTTAATTAAATAGAACATAAGTATAGGAATAAATTAAGCTCGGTATGCGTGAATTCCTATTACCGGAACAATGTAAAAAAAAATTATTAAAAAAATGAAAAAATGTTTTACCGTCATCGCGGATATTAATACTTTTATTAATGAGTTCCACTGTAAATTTTATTGGCTTTTAGAAAAAAATCACGCAAACCACTTTTTTTGCCGGTAAGGTCTGGTATACTTATTTATAGTGTGTGATGAGGGCTGAAATTTCTTCAGCATGCCGGAAACTTTTGTTTTATTTCATTCAATTTTATGTAATTCTTAAAAATATTCTGGTATACGCGCTCAAAAACTGCCAAAAAAATCTCGCATACCGTCTTGAAAAGCATAAACTATATTAGCATCTACTCTAAAATGTACGATGTTCAATACATTGATTTTTCTGTGCAACTCTCTTGTTAATTTCACTCTCATCGTGAATTTATCATTAAGTTCCAGTGAAATAATTATTAATTAATAACTGAAAAGTCAGTTTTTACTCTCATATAAATAAACACGTGCTGTGAACCTCCGCTAACAACGGCCATTATCGTACTTGTACATATTGTACTTAATATTTTTTGAAAATAGTTTTAAATCAAAACAGTACGTGTTTAATAAGTATATGCAAGGTAATATATTTAGATTTCAAAGAACAAAAACTTTTTTGTAAAAGCTGATGTTTTTACTTGAGGTGAAAAAAGAATATCTCAAATTAAAAAAAATTACAGTGTATTTGGGATATGAAGAGGTAAGTTTCGTAAAAAAACGATTTTTTGTAATAAATAAGAATAAAAACTAAAATCTTTTGTATCTTACTCACGAATTTTATTGTTCTATAAGAAAAGTGTGAATACAAAACTTTCCTATTCAACTTCTACCCCTTGTACTTTTACCGCAAATTGAGTTCAACCATTTTTAACCTTAAAAACTCTCCCCTTTCCACTATCCGACCTCAGGTAGCTCGTGAATAGTTTTTCTTTCCATTTTTGTTATATCCTCTTCCTATTCTAATGAGTTTCATCCCAATACTATTTTTTTTTGGTGTCAAAAATTGTCAATTCTGGTCTAATTGGTGTTTCATCATTTAGTTTCACGTTATCACAAATTTACATTAGAAGTCTACTGTAACTTTTAACAAGTAATAATTGTGTGATTATGAGAGAATGTTTAGAAAAAAAAGCTGCAAATTTTGAACACGATTCAACACTTTAGTTCGAGTGAAGCATGTGGAATGTTAGCATCATTTTTTGCTTTTTGAGGTATGTAAACTTATGTTGATAGATTAACCCTTCTTCGAGAACAAAGGACTCAGAACAGAATATTGATATCAAATTATACGTGGTGTGGCTATGAAATAATGACATTGGGGGGATGAAATATTTATATTACAACATAAACAAATCACAGCTGTTCATAAAAAACATGCATCCAAGGCAATATTGAAGGCGCCGAGAGACATCAATCGGATTCTGGTTGTTCGCCTAATGTTAGAGTCACATACTAATCGGACAGGACCGGCTTCGCCTCCCATGCCGTTGACGTGTTCGTAATTATATCTTTTATCACCTTCAATATAAAAAACTTCTCTATCCCTATCTTCCATTGTTCCAAATAGAGTCAACCGACTCAATTTTTTTCTCCTCAATGCAGATTTCATCTTAGGAAAGAGATAGAAGTCACACGGTGCAAGATATGGAGAGTAAGATGGTTTATCAATACATATATTTTTGCGAGCTTCTTGTTGTTGAAATGAAGGAATTCTAGACACCACTTTCCGCATGTTGAAATTTATAGACACAGCAATTGATAGACTACGATATTTTTGGTTTTGACGTGGAAAGGTGACCTAAACATATTCAACATATTCTGATTGCCATACACCAGTTTTAATAAATTATAAGCTTCAGTTGCAGTTTTTACAAGTTTCATATGAAATCTGTTGTTTTGTTTTTACGTCGCCTATAAAAACGAAGACAACGGCTAAATTGGTTTGTCTACAGACAGAATAAGCTACAAATAGCCGACAGTTGGTAACCTTTGGCGCATGCGTACTTTTTTGTAGCAGCGCTAATCTCGTTACTCAATAGCCACACCTCGTAAAGTTCAATTCGTAAATCTTGAACAAGATCGTGAAATGGATATAGACCCAGAATGTATTGAAATCAATAACATCAATAATACTTTTTCTACTACTACATTTATGTACTTGGTTGGTCTGCCCATCCAAAATACTACAATTATATATTAAAGGTTTTTTGCAATTGGTATAATTGACAGCATTTAGGCAAGATTAGCAATTTTTTCTCTAAATTTTAGCTCGAATCTTCGTGGCCACAAATTGTTCAGATGTGATCTGGGGTCAATAACAAAGATAGAAGTGGGTAGGTATTGCCTCATTTGACCATAAAGATATTTCAATTTCCTCAAATCCTACCATGAGAGAAGAAGTTTTGCTCTTGCACTATAATGCTCATCCTCTTATGGATCAATATGCATATAGTCCTTTGAATCACGTTGAAATGAAGACAATAGGTTTGTCAGAATCTTCCTCAAATCTCAATCCAATTGAGGATGTTTGGTTCAAGGCGAAGGAATAGAGACCATGCAATGGAACATCACGTGTTATTGGTAGCAGCCTTATTCGAGATTTGAGACAATTCGTCTTACAAATTATCGATAATATTATTTTAGGCATGGTAAGATTTACTAGTCTCTAGCAAGGCACAAAATGCTGCTCTACAAACAGATATTGAAACCCATCTTGAAATGTCTGTACCAGTAGAGGTAACATTCAAGTGGTACGTTTTCAAAATCGAGTATCTAGTAATATCATTCATGAAAATTGATAGTACGGTAACAGTAATTTCCATAGGGATCTCGATGTTAAAACTGTTGACCAGATCACAGTCAAACTTGCCAGTCCAGTGAACAAACGATACTACAACACGGGCACGTTGAGGTTATCCACCTTCTTAACAATGCCAATAGTCTGCAGAATAAATCCATTTGAGTTAGCTTAAATGACGATGTTAGTTCAATGAAAACAATGACAAAATTGAATGAATTGCGGTTTTTCCCTGCTCTCAGACTTCAAGAGAATGTTTTCGCTGGCCAGAAATTCTGTGTTGTCAAAACTGAAGCTTTATATCACCACAGCTGAAGCCTATTCTGAGACTTAAGACAAATCGGACTATAAAGATGGTATCGAAAAATTGTATGACCGCTATGCTAGAAGTTTTCAGCACATCTGTTAAAGCTAGTCACATCTAGAAAAATAATTACAAATATCCCATAAGCAGTTTTCTAAATTTATTAGTTCTTATTTCTGTTACTGAGTCCTTTAATTAAAATTAAACTGGTCAGCATATAAGTAGTGAATATCCTGCTTTTTCATACTACTGCCCTGTGTTTTGTTGCTGATTTCTCACTCATCAAAAAAGAATAGAAATTATTTTAATGATTAGACAATTTATTGATGATAGAGCACTATTTCTCGAGCAAGTTTAAACGTGCAAGAGAAAGTGGTGTTAGATATTAGAGCGTTCGTACAAAGGACACTCTTAGTAATCGCTCTATTTAGAAGCTGTTGCCTACTGGCAAATTGCAGTTTGGTATTACCTTTCAGTCGATACAGCCATACAAGAACTACAAGTTAACTTCTTAATTTCACGATTTTTAGCAAATAGTTCTTAAAGTTTTCACCAAATGTTTCACACGTTGTTATAAAGTAAGGTTATAGTGGATATGAATGAATATTTAGCCGAGTTGACCCTAAAAAGTGACCTTTGTACATGCGTTGTTTCAATTGAACATGTATATTTCTAGCAACAATATTTTCCATCAATTGAATGGATTGTTCATGAAGCTTGTACAAAATTCTGATTATTCAAATTAGTGATTTTCGTACTGATAATATTGCTTACAACCACTATATCAACAAATAAAATTATACTGCCAAATGCGCACTCGGTTTACGAAAGATAGAGTTAGAGAGCGACCTACGTAGTTGCGCAGTCCCAAACTTACAAAATCGAGATGCAACCATTAACACATCTGTACATATTGGAAATGAGTTTAAAATAGGGGATCGAATGGATAAAAGATATGATATAGTTTAAAAATAAAGAAGAACGCGCTTTCGTAGTTGGTTATATGGAAAAGTGAAAATAAATCAAGGTTTAAAAATACTGCAATGAAGCTTGGTTTCATATCTCCCCTATATTTACTAACACGCCCATTATATGATGTATCTAACAGAGTTTTTGAATTCTATTCTGGAGCACTTTAGAACTTTGAATTCAATTGAAATTTTGCATACTTATGCTCAGGATATTAGATCATGGAGTATTTTGATTCGATTTTACTTTAATCACATTCTTTATATAAAAAAATCACATAATTGTAAAAAAATATGAAATTCACCCAAAAAAATTGAATATTTCATGCAAATACGTAAAAAATATACAGAATAATGCAAATTCGGGAGTTACTAGATAATGTGAAAATAATGCTGTGATAAAAATAAAATTTTCTTCGTGAAATTGAAAGAGTTAATGGCAAGGAACCTAATAAATGACAATTTGAAACTTGGAACCATTAGATTACGAAATTCAACAACGTTAAATGAAATTTTGTACTAGCTTTCGAGTTAAAATGTTGGTAGAACTGTACATCGTTTAAAGAAATAATAGTTACGAATCTAACATAAGTTTTGAAATTTTTTCAGTATCAGCTATTTGCCGGCCGTCAATAAACATCTTTCGGCAACCACGAGAGGTGATTCAAGCTTGATTCTGTTCTTCTTTATGCTTTTAATTGTATATCGACGAAGTTCGAACCGAAACTCCCGAACTTATCCCCAGAATTATGACTATCCTCAGTCCAAAGGAGCGGCTGTTTTAGTCTGAAAACTAAAACTATTTGGGATAAGAATTTTTCCTTAATCGAGATAGATTGTCGATGCATCGATAGATTGTAGAGGTTAAGGAAAAGAAAAATCAAATGTGACAATGGAATGAAGAACCTGATGTGGCAATCCGGGCGACAATCACATGTGCACGGCTAGTTTTTGTTATTTGTATAATTGTTCCTAAATGTCTTTTTTAAGTGTGTCTTAAAGACAACTTCCATCATCTGATTTTCATTAAAAATCAAAGGAGTAGTATTTTACAGGGTGTTTTAATAAAGATGACAACGTCTTTAGGATAGGAAAACTGAAAAATAATTGAGGATTGCTTAGTAGAAAAATTTTGTTTCCTCAAGTTAAAAGACTTTGAAAAAAATACATTAATACACAGTTTTTACGATTTTCCCCCAACTACTCGCAACATTGTAATAAAATTTAACACAAACATATTTTGAGAGATGATATATACCATGATTTGTTTATATATCTCATAGAGGACGCTAGTTACCAATTTGTATCAACTTTCTGAAGTAGGATTTGAAATTTTTGAAACAATAATAGACGCTTAATTACTCTCCGGTGAGTCTTCTACAGTGAAACAACAAATTTCAGGATAATGACTACTACTAGGACATAAACCACATTCCCTACCTTTCCAGAATTTGAGATGGCATTCTCACAAATCAATAATAAGGTATACCCTATATGGTCCTCATCAAAATTCCTTTATACGGCTCTTATTACAATTACCTTACACAGTTCTGATTATTTTGTCTTCGTCAGGATTCCCTCAAATATCTTCTGGTCAGGGTTTTATTGCGGATTTAAAATTTTTTGTCAAAATGTTTGTCAAATGCCAAATGAATACACCGACATGTTACTAACTTTATTACTATTGCTTACCAAATAAAAATACATTTAGAACCATTGAACAACGTTTCGAAAATACTGCAAATGAGAGCAGAAAAAAATTAGTTTTGGTGGATCAGAAGCAACAAGATCCAAAAATAAATATTATTTCGAATTTGCTTGATCTAAAAATTGGCACAAAGAATGTGGCAAGATAAGACTTATTTCATATGTTTTTATTAATAAATTATCTCTACTTTAGGTCCCTTTAAATCGAAATTTTTCGAAATATTTCATAATATATAATATAATATTGACGTTTCGATTAAATGGAACCTAATTTCTCTCTCTCTCGGAATATATTGCAGTTAGTACACTTTGGTGTTTAATTTTGCCACGATCCCACTACAAAAACGCCTGGCCTGCATCAAGAATGAAGACGGATGTTACGAAAATCATTCAACACTGTATCTACAACCAATTAAAATATAGGTTTGATACTTGAAAAATTCGGAAATTATTGAAAAGGATAATTTCGCATAAAATGCTTCTTTTTGTAAATTAAAATTTAGAATATGACAATCACGACGTTATATATGTCAAAAACTGTCAATGTAACTACATGGTCTGAATGTACCTCAAATTTGGGGCTTTCAATTACTTTATCAGGGAATTTCAGTGCAATGTACTCAAATCATTCACTATTTATATCGGGCGTCTCAACAAACTTAAATTTTCATCTAGCAATATGTATGTCAAAAGTAATACTCATTTCTATGGTAGCTGTTGCCATATCATTTTGTTCTGAGTTCATAGATTCCGTACATTTTCATTTTAACTTTGTCTCAAATTTAACAGTGTCAAATGCTTGGTGAACTGCTTTACTGTCTTGTAGAATGAATAATATATTGGCATGTGGGAGTGGCTTATATTTCCGCCTGGAAAATGGAAGATTGTAAGCCCATTGGGATATGGTTTTTTAACCATTTTGGAGATATCTTCATTCGCCTTGCCGTTAACGTGTTATGGTAACTTGTGATACTTCACAGTTTTTAATGATAATATGCCCAATCAAGTCTCCCAGCTTCATGTTCTGTTCTTTGTACGCTTTTATTGTCATTGCTTACTTCTAGTGCTAATGAGACATGATCTTGTCCTGCCTGTTCTTGTAAGACAAGCCAAAAACAAGAAGATATCAGAAACATTAAGTAATAATGACAACAATGGAAGACATTGTACAAAACTGACTTAAAAAATAATTTCATAAAGCTAATTCGAGCTTAGGTGAATGAGTGAGCAATGACTGGTCAATAACCACGTGAGGAGTATCGGAAAAACTTAGTTCGATAGCTCTAAGATACAACCGAACACCTCCTCTGTGAGTGCGTTGTTATCCACCGCCAAATAGTTATTATTATGCATTATTCTTGAAACTTTCAGACATCTAATCTTTTTTCCAGCTCATTGGGGCTATAAGCTTCATAGAATTTCTGTTTTCTGTTCAACCCATTAACGGAACATGAATGTAATAAATAATTAAAGACAGCCAAAGTGGTAAGATAATGGAGAATTATTGTGCTAATTTTATGTCTTCATATGCAATACATAAAAAGCTGATGCTAATAGAGAGATTCAGAAATAAAGAGGAATAGATATACTAAAAATCTTAAACATTAAAATTTTGAAAAATAGCACTGACAGAAACAAATAGATTTCTACTTGTAATTCGGTTAATTTAGACATTCGAAGTTACATAAATTCCCAACAAGCTGAAAATCAGTAAAATTGTTCGATATACATTTGAACATAGAATTTCAATGTTGCCTATCATTTCCGTGTATGGAAAAAATTTTATTCAAGTTAATAAAAATTAGTTTTTCGCAATTTTCAGCAAAACGGTGAGTTTTATCATAAAAATACTTCAGACAGAAATCGTAAATCATAAAATTATCTACAAAAAATGTATCAATAGTTTTTTTCCTACAAGACACTGTTTCTGAGATATAATGATTCAAAAAGTTGTAATAGTTGTCGTATTTAATGGTTTCACCAATATTTTTTCAGGAGTAAATTTTTCTTAAAACATTGGAATGGACCGAGACTTGGTGTGAGTATTTGTAAGAAATATCTGTTAACTGGCTGGAACCGCTATAAGCTTATCAAATAAATTATCAATTGACGAAGATGTTGCTAAAGTTCGACGATGTTGTTCTGCAGCTTTTGTATTTCTCGTGCAACTATTATAATATTATTATATATATATAAAATATGAAATAACACTTTTTTCCAATTTTTTTATTCCTATTTTTGTAACAAAAACAAAAAAAAAATATTTTTTATCACGATGATACAAAATAATATACAGTATTCAACGTTATTATAAATTTTTTGATCAGATGATGGAATATTTTGTTGTAAATCATCCAGCATGCCTAAGAATACGTGTCCTTCTACTTCTGTAAAAAATATTATAGTCTCCTCGACAATCGTACATAATCTATATATGTATATATAAAACTACATATTTTTCATATACATATTTTACCTATATGTTTGCATATAAATGTCTTTAATGTGATTTGAAACAGCTGTTTGGCGCTAATTTCGATTTTTATAAATAATTTATCGAGATACATCCACGATTTTAAAAATGAACGAAGAATCTGTTGGATTACACAAAAAAATCATGAGGACCATCTCACATTTGCTTGATGTGTAGTTTGCTTAAGAACACTAAGTCAAATATTGATACTTTATACTGTAGAAACAACTTCGATTTCAATGATTTCCTCATAAATAAGATTGGTATTTTTAGAAATAATTAGGTCTGTATCTCAAAATAAGATCCTACTGATTATAAAACTACGGAAAGGCTGACTACTTGTTTTTCTTTTGTATTTCTATGTTCAGCAAATGAAATACTCTAAAGTATATTTTCAAGTTGATGCCCTTTGTGTTTAATCGTAATGTTGAACATTTTTACTAGGCTCTTGAGTCATTACAAATTGTTTTGAAATAATAAAAAAGTTGCTGAAGTTCCGATTGGAGTATAGCAGCTCTCTACCAACTAAACTGGTTGCTCAAGGAATTTTATAATCACAAATCCATACCAATTAGTCAGTACTATCAAGTTTTTCAGATAATTACAAAAAATTACCGTACGCCAGCTCGTGATTTTAGTTGCAAAAGCTATGAGAGTTCTGGAGCATATACCATCCAGTTATTGGCAAATTTCCAGCAAATAAAAGTAATCATAGCTACAAGAAGTGGCAAAGCTTTTAGAAGAAGTTAAAAAAAGGTTTTTGTTGTGATAAGTATTGAGGGTGTGAATCTACTAGAGTCGACTGTTTTGCTCGGAAGTAGAGGTAACCTCCACCACGTACTTTGAAGGTCGTAATTAAGACAAAAAGTTTATTCACCCCGTTCCTTAACGGCTGTAATATTCAAGAAAAATTGTTGAACGTTATTCACCCCACACGCCCCGCCAGGCCAACCAATAACGATTGTGATGTGATGTTTAATAAAAAAGAAATGGTCATTCATCCCGTTTCTTAACGGGCGCGGAGAAAAATACTTGAACGTCTATCAGGTTAACCAATAACGGACGGAAGAAATTGTCATTTACCTCACCCCACCCATCAAAGATCATGATGTTTTTTTTTCTAAGTAATTCTATAGAATTATAATTATCATTAACTTTATTGTTATTATCGTTTTTCTAAATCAGAATTTGTTTAGTTTATCTATTTTTAAACAACTTTATGCTTAGTATATCATACAGTAAACAATTTGTCTCAAGCAACTTTACACTTTTCAAAGTTTAAGATGAAAATTTCAAAAATATTATCACACTCCATTCCAGTGTTTTGTTTTCAATGATAACCATGAGTGACATCAATCTCACCGTTAAAGTGAAAAGGTGATTTCATTTTACAGAAACACCTGCCTAAAATTGTAGCTTCTGTTACAATGTGTCAACTCGTGATCGTGGTCGTCATGAAGATTAAACAACTCAAGACGGAAGATGATTATGCACCGCGAGATTGTAATTATGGAACGAAAAACAGAAATAAATTCTATTCTATTCACAGTATATTTCAGTAAAGAATATTTTACATTCTAAACTCATAACAAAAATTACAACAATATGCAAAAGTGCCGTCAATATAAAATGTTGCTTAATTTCTTAAGCAATTGAAATTTATTCCAGATCCAAATATAATTATGTTACTAGTTAGATCATTGCCTGATTAAAAATATTGTCCTCGGTCATTTTATAAAAGATATGTTTTCATAAAATTATGAATTTAGGTTAGGTAACCTTACCTAACCTGAAGGATTTATAAATTGTAGGTTTTAATTTTTGGATTTTCCAAATTTACAAAGTGGATTAGATCCTAGTCTTTCAAGTAATACTTTTAATGAATCCGCCACGAGTTGTATTATCTACAAGGACTACCGTTTCGTGTACCTGAAATATCCCTGTCCCGAGTTGGCACATCCTTATCTAAACTGATTAAAAATCGTCATGAGTTGTGGCGCATCTCAAAAGTTATTCTTAAGGCGCTTTAAGATTTCGAAAAAATACTGAAAGTTTTTAGAAATAAATAATATCTTAAAGGCGAGATGAATTCCATAAAATTTTTAACTTTTCGAACCATTGAGGAAGTTTCACATAATTGCGAGTATTTAATACTATGTAGAAGTTGCGAGAGACATTCTTTAATTTTCGTTGAAGGTTGCTAAGGCACGTGACTTAGAGCATCTATGAGGAATCTCAGTAATAATTTTGGTCCTTAATAAAAATATTCGCTTAGGTTTAGTCAAAACTAAGAATACCATGTGTATTAGAAATAGAAAACATAGTTTATTGATATTAATTCATACATCATTAAAAAGCTTATACTGTTGTCTGTTTTTCAACATTTCTTTCGAAGACACTGCTCCAGCTCCAGCTTGTATTTCTAAGTCGAAGAAGTCTCTGATCCGTTGAGGAAGTATATGACCTCTGCTCGAATTTCACCGTCGCTCGTGAAGCGTTCGCAACATAGGTGTACCTTTAGCTTGTAAAGAGGTGATAATCGATAGTGGTTAAGTCTCGGTTGTACGGGAGATGGGACGTAACAGTCCATTAAAATTTCTTCAAAAGCTTCTGTAGTACTACTCACACTGTCAGTCGTCACCTCGGGCGATTCTGGATTTATCCCCGAAGTTTGGTCGATGTTTCACATTATCTGAGTCCATTTTTGTCTCTGGATCCATTGCATCTATTATGAACCCTTTCTTCCCATCCAATAGCGTAGTTGCCATAACCTTTCCTGCCGATTGCGTTTGTTTAAATTTCTTTGAAGGTAGTGACAAGGTTAGTATTTTGGTGGCGTACAGTCAAGGTGCTGGTCTTTGTATTCAGCAGTTTGCATTCGAGGGATTCAACGAACACACGCCTTGAGATAACCCAAAGAAAAAGTGATATTCTTCAAAGGACAAACTTATAAGAGATGTGAATAAGTGGTGATGACCCACTGGATGGTGTTCTACTACAATTTCACATCGACTTACTAAGGCAGTTGCTTATCGAAAAAAGTCGCGGGGAATCAATCGAGTTGTGCACTTGCTTCATGAGCGTTCTTTTGGGAGAGAACCAGGGTTGGCAACTGCTTGAGTACATAGTGTGAAAACCACTAAATGATTACTATGTATGTAATGGTGTTAATTCACTTTCGTCACACAACTTCCTCCAAGCGGAATATTCCTTGCAGTATAATGGGAGTTTTCTCATTCCCAATCCTCAAGTTTCTATCTAAAAGATATAAAAATCCCAAAACATTATTTGATTGAAACATTTCTCTTTTAAAGGTTCGTAGAGGGTTGCTATTCGAACTCTACTGTTTTATTTAGAGTTCTTTAAAAGAAAATTTTCTCAGTACCTTGACAACCTAACCAAAATTGTTCATCAGCTCTTGAGCTGATAGTTGAAAGCGTTATTAATCTTATCATATATTCTATAGAACAAATTATTGATGGAATAAATTTATGAAGCAAAATATTTTAATATAATGTTGTATAGCAAATATTTATCATGTGTTAGTGGAATTTTGTTATTTTTTTATTGATCAACAGTATTAGTTTATAGTGTTTGTGTGTGTATCTCGATAATTAGCCATAAATTCTTTGAATTCATAGATATATTAGCTAAGAAGATTATAAATAACTTCATTTTGATCATGAAATAATTTTTAATATTCCATTCCTCATACAACTTGATGAGAAAAAGTTGGGATTAATTTACTATTCAAATAAGACTCTTTAATAGTCTTTTAACTTAGATATCTTTTGTTTGTTTTCTATTTCAATGCCTAGCGCTGCCGAGACAAGAGAAAAAGTTGCTTCGAAATATGGTGGCATCTTAAATCTGTACGTTTTGAAATTACTCAGAAAGATAGAATGTACTACAGAAAGCTCGCGCTTATTAATTTTTAAGCAGTCTGTTTAAACAATTACTATTTACACAAAACGTACCTAGTTTTCGCAAAACCGCTAGGCATATTGGATTCAGCGGCTCAAATTATATAAGAATACGACTGTTTTATCCTTCGCTCTAAAATTGCACACGGCAGCATTAACCGCTCCCGGACCATGTAAAATTAGCTTTAGTGACAATCCAACTTAAAATTTTTCTGACCATATTCCAGATATCTTGTTTCTTATGACTTAATTAAATAATGTTCTAGAATCATATAACCAAAAAATTCAATAAAAAATGTGTAAATGAAATTTGTGTTAACATCAATGATCGTGAAAGATCAAAGTGAAGTTGTTAAGAAATTATTTCTCGTTAATTTTATCAAAGAGTGAATGTTTTTAAATAATATGAAGCATTGGTGACAAATTTTTTCATGTTTTAAAAGTATATTTTTGATTCATAATGAAGCAATTACATAAAAATCTAGAAAAGTGTAATGCCTCATATTGTACCCTGTGTAAGCAGTCGGTACACTAAATACGTCAATAATTAAGTGGAATTTCTAGCAAACAACAATTAAAACCTCTATACCATCCTCCATAGGAGTAAATACCAAGATTTTGATCATTTACTTATGACAGGTTACAGATACATCCACAACTACTTGACAGACTAGTCATAGCTCCTGATCTGAATCCTATTGAATATGTGCTATAATAATTAGAACAGGTATAGGGATCGTGAGTCAAATATAGAGACAGCACTACTAACTACACTTAATAACCTTACACTTAATAAATTATAACAATGAAAAAAATAATAAAATATGGATTTCAACTTGTAGTTAATGATATAATACCTGGCCAGAATGATGAGAAAGGCAAAAATTTTTTCAAATCAAAACATGTGTACGGTGTTGTCGAAAAAACAAACTGATTTTGAAGGCCGAACGATAAAATTTTGTAGTAAAATATTTAACTGCTGTATATGTTTTAGAAATATCCTATATGCAGTATTTCTATGAATATTGAAATTACTACCAATGCAGTGAATGATAAACCCGTCTTCAATTTAACTCATGTTATCAGGAAGCTTGGTTTTTTTTGGTTCAATGACAATTATTTTGGTTCTACGGGGGCAGTACGAAAAATTTGATGCATCCAATTTGGAGCTACATCAAAATCAACTCAAAAAGGCAGCTTATCTAAACAAAAGGCTATTCTTCCGAGGTATCGGTTTGTTTTATAACAATAACAATTATTTTGAATCGACAGGGGTTCTACGGAAAATTTGACGTACTCAATCCCGAACTATAGTGAAATCAACTCAAAGAACGTTTTTGTAAACAAATGCCCATTTTTTTTCAAAATTTCAGTCATTTTCTGGTGCCTGCAGAATAATTTTCATTCTACAGGAGTATTACGAAAAATTTGACGTACCTTATTGCAAATTATGATGAAATTATCTCTTAGAAGCGATTACTTAAACAAATATTTAGTAAAAAAAGTTTTATTACTCGATTTTGAATTGTTTGAAGACTAAGGTGAATTTTCTTGTACGGCTATATACGGATCGTTAAAAACGTAATACTGAATTTCTTGAAAATCGCATTTTTCATATTCCTGGTACATTTCCCCTGAAATAAATAGGAATAAATCGCATTTAAAGCACCAAGAAATTTCAATAGCACGTAAATTTTTAATATAGAAGCGCTGTGGCCACATACACGTAAAAAAATCGTTAAAATTAGCATCTTAACGTAATAATACACGAAATTGGGAAAAAAGTTGAAAGCCATGAAAAAATTGCCAAATCTTCATAATCTCCGTCTGTGACTATCTCTGTTTGACAACTAACGCTCCGTTGAACAGTTTTAACGTGAATATTAATCTGATTATCTTCAACACTACTTGTATGTTCTTCATAACCTTGCTCCATTACTGTGTCCATCGTATTTTGAATGTTTATGTTATTCATTTTTATTTTTTCATTATTTTCATTCACAATATATTTATTGATGTAGACAGTGTTTGTATCACGATTTCTGACTCGTTGGAAACGTTCTAACAATTGAATGGGTACTACAAATCATAGTATATTCATTTGGAACCCAGTCTTTTGTATTTTCTCTGAAATCAAAGGTAAGAATTGGGAGATTAAGTCATAATTTGCAGATGAATCCCACGAAATTTTCTCAACTAACATCAATTTTAAAATACGTCATTTTGTATAGTTAAATATATTTTATTTCCAATTATTGAAAACCAAATCACATAAGTTTACGTTAAATACATGATCCAGCCTGGATAGTTGCCACTAGTTGGTGTAAAAGTCTAGAAGCTCGAGTAAATAACAATCACCCAGATGTCTTCACCATACTGCAGGAGCAGATTAATCTAATATTTTACCTTAACTGAAGATTTATCTCATATATAACAGGCTTAAATACCCCCAAGTTTGAAACAAACAACAACATATCATATGAGTAAATTTACTAATACTACTCAAAATGTACATTGTATTGTACATTGTACATACTACTACAAATGTACATAATCATATATATCTACTTACAGTTGCCAATGCTTTGTATCATATTAAAATAATTAATGATTTATCTTTACATATTAATAGATTTACAAATTTTCTTGAAACATATTTGCTGTATATATTTCTGTGATTCCCTATCGGATTTGCTGTCAGTTTCATCCGATGGTTGTGTCATTTGCTCAAAGTGTAACTCTTAAGACAAGTTTTCAAACATAATGAGAAAAATTATCATAATAAAATGAGAAACAGGCCCATTGAATCAATTTCCAAATGATGTCATCCACTTACGTTTGTCGCTATCAACATATTAAGATGAAAAATTGCTGTGTTGGATTTCAATAATTTGATTTATCTAGTTCATGCAACAAAATACAGATAAAATTCGATTCAAAGGTCATAAAAACGAAGCTTGAATTTAGTAGCATTCATAAACTTTCTACACTTTTTCCACAATAGGAAAAATCTAGTGAATCCCATAATTTCTTCGGTTTTCCCATTCAACTACTGATTTCATTGGTTCCAATCAAAAAACTTCCTTCTTCTTCTATTTTTTCACGTGTAACTATACGCAACACTCATTTTGTTCCTTCTCGTCTTTTAAGACGTATTAATTCATTCATCACTGATTTTTCATCACATTTTCCCTGTTTGTCGATTTCCTCTAGATTCTATTACTCACATCCTACACGAAAAAATTGCTACACGTCTTTCAACAATTTGTTGAACTTTGATTCGCCCGGGCACTTAATTGGATTTCATTACGGATTCCAATATTCTTAGACTCAGTTATTCCCGATTCCATTAATTTCAATTTTATCAATTTGCGGTACCTCAGGGGATTGCTTCAGGTATAGAGAAAAATTGCCCTGCGAGAATAAGAATAAATCATTGGGTACTAAACAAGGACTGTACGGTGCATTACCCATCAGTTGATGTTTTGACTGTTCAAAAACGTTTATGTTTGTACTGATGTGTGAGAATTCGCATTGTCGTGGAAGAGAATGATTTCTCCTCGATTGTTTCGAAGTACTTCGTGCGCAAATAATATTTGTTGGATTTAGCTCGAAAGATTCATACAATCGATTGTTGTTTAATTTCGTCGCTTATCACAATCTTGTAGGCGTCTTTTGAAGCATCTCGTTTGAATTTGTTCAGCATTTTTTGCACCAATTGACAAGAGCTTTTTTTGAGCGATTATCAAATGTCAAATTATGTGGTATCCATACGAACAAATCTTCATGGTAGCCAAATGTTCATGTAATATTGACATGATGATTTTGTATTATCATTTTACGAATAATATCGATAATTTCTGGCACAGAAGCCGATTTTGGACGACATTCACGAAATTTATTCTGTTGCGAATTGCGACCACGATTGAATTAGAAAAACCAGCGAAACACGTGCCTCGAGATAAAACTTTATCACCAAAAGTTGAAGCAATTTGATAGGTAGACTGCTGAGGGCTTTTTCCACGACACGGCAATGATAGATTTCACATATATTACTTTTGCCATATATCTCAAAACTTAAGAAGCAGCCCTCGTATTGTGTAATATTTTTTAAGTCTTCTTCTAGATATCTACTATACGGCCTAAAAATTGGTGTTCTTCAATAGATAATGTCGCATTTTTTCATGAAAATTTCAAATTACATGATAGATCTGCTAGGAGACTAGTCATATATAAATGGCGTTTCAATGAAATATAATCGCCCTTAATAACTTGGGAGGTAATAATTTACAGAAAAATGTGAATTTCGAACGATCTTTACCTACCTTTATAAGTACCATATCTGCTTTAACCTAGACTGCCATCCATTCAAAAAATTTGCATAAAGGTCTTGTGATATATCTTTCAAAATATCCTTCCACGAAAATTTTTTTGTCAAATTGTGTACCTTCACTAATATTTAACGTACCTTTCGTTGTAAATCACTTGAATTTACTTCAGAAAGTGAAATTTGTGTGTAAAAAATAAATTTTTTTCTAGAATGTTTGATAATAATTCATTAACTCTGATATTTCCTTGCTTATCGTTTGTGTGATCTAAAAAATAAGCCAAACACGACGTTTTCCATGTGCTGGTTCGAAAAAAAAATATTTTTCGTTATGTTTGAAGGCTTACGCCGACTTTTACTAAGGCGAATTCCTTGAATTGTATTCCCGGACTTCTTTTTCTTGAAAGAAAAAAGTGGATTATATTCCGAAAGTAGAATTCACGAACCACGAAAATTTATCTTATCTCTTTTCAATCAACAAATATTTGATGTATATATTTATATTTAAAAATGTGAATAAAAAGTCTGAACGTGGTAATTTATCGAAAACTTTTGATTAAAACAATTGGACTCGAGCTATTTCATCATATTTTCGTTTGGAATACAGTACTAACAATTGTTCGTATTGACAAATTTTAATTAAGAAAACGAGCTACATATTTTATGAATTTTTTTGTCAAATTATGCGTGCAGTCTTTTTATATTTCTCGAATTTAATAATCAAAATTACGTGTTACCTACTCGACAATCTAAACACTATTTGCACTAGTCTTAAATTACTATCATCACATTTTCAGCTAAATGTACGAGAGATATCGAATGCATTAATAGAGAAAATTAGAGACTACTTTGAGTTTATTCACTCATGCAATTATATTTGCTAAAAATATCACAATTTATGCTTTCAAATGTTCTTTATATCAGGTTTTTTCTCAGTTGAAATTAATTTATTTTATAATTTTCTAAGACAGATGAAAATTTGACATATCAAAGGGTCTTAAAAATTAGAAAGTAATTCAAGAATTTATATATCAAACAGACACAAGACGCCCAATCGGTAGGCCCCCAAAACGCTGGTACGATAGCTGGACATCGGCGTCACAAGAGGGCAGATGACAGACCTGACAGGACCTCGTCCTACTACAAGAAGAAGAAGAAGAAGATATATCAAACTGTCTCTTAATGCTGAACCTCAAAAACATATTTTTCTAGAAATATTTCAAAATACCTCCTCAAATTAACGTGTGAGGCTCTGAAATAGTTGGAGTACATACCATGTACTATCAGTAACATAGGGCAATATGACTGTACCCAAACATTTGTCTTTGAATGAACCAAAATTAGTAATAATAAGGAGGAAGAAAATATCCTGATACATCAATTTTTGCTATGAAAGCAATCTTGTAATCTCCTTCTACTTCTGTACTAGCTATTCGTTTTTGCTCATTTATTTTTCTTCTTTCTCTATTCTTAAGAGTTAGTTTTGTTTCTTCTACTATTCAGTCTCTTGAGAAGTTGATGTCCAGCTTTCGTACCATCTCATGGGATGTCTCTTTGAAGTTTGTTTTTCATCCTCTGACCATGTAGCCCATCGACCTTCCATCACGTGTTCTCTTCAATATCAACGTCTTGATATAGTTTTATGTTTATAATCCTTATGCTATTGAAAACCTCTCAACCGTAGAGTGCCTTTTAAGGCTACAACTCTTATGAACAATTCTATAGTCTTAGGATGGTTTCTAGTTTCTAGATCCTACAGTGTCGATTCCTTTTTTTGGCCTTTCCTTCAAATTCCTTTGTGAACAGAACTATTTTTTTTTTTGATTCGACTAATTGGGAATTATTTTAACAATGATATATGAAAAAATATATAATATTGATACTCGTTGATGTGAGCGCTAATTTTTCTCTATTAATACAATGAATATTGACTCTGTCTCGCCAATTTTATTGACTGTAACTAATGTTTGTAAATTATCATTTTTTCCTAAAATACTTCGGTGTAAATAGTGCGATAAATAATTTGTTGTGTGATCGATTTTGTAGATCAAAAGAAGACAAGTACAAATGTGAATGTAAAAGAACAGATTCGAAAGACGGTACTCCAATTTTCACAGAACTCGAATGAAACTTCTTCGTTACGCAACCATTGAAATATATTTTGGATTATAATCTCAGAAGTTTAGATTTTTATCTTTAAGTTTAAATTGATTTAGCGTCGTAGTATCTTCAAGTATAGCCTTCAGTGTAGGACATCGAGACCAAAATCGGTCTAACAGTGTGAAAGTTTTTTTGAATTAAGTAGTACGAAAAATATGGAAACGTTTATATCAACACGGAGATAATAAGAGAAAATAATTTCATCTGAACACAACAGAAATTATGTTTCACAAGCAGATTTATAACAAAATGAATTTGAATAGGAAACTTTCTTAGGATATTCCGGGAGAGGAAACATTTATTATATAACTTTTGCTATGAACTTTGATGATAAAATCCAATCATCATCGGCTGACATGTTTTTCGGTTAAGAATCTTTCATTTAAAAACTCGTATTGGTACAGATTTCTTTCTATTCTAGAAAATTCGACTGGATGTATAGATTGGAGTGCTAGTCTTTCCGATTTTTCTCTATTTCATATCAATAATATATCAAAGCGGGTGAAAACAAGTAAGAAAGAGATAATAAAATGTGATATGTTGTTATGTGTGTTTTTCTTGAACCTATCATTTTCCTATAAGAAAGAATCTATCATTTAGAAAATAACTTATGACTTATATTGATTACGCTTCAGTCATTAGATTCATTCAGTTTCTAGAACTAAAAAACCACCCATCAAGAGTTTGATTACTAGAAAATAAAGACTGTTACGTCCAAGCACACGAAAAAAATATGCCAAAAATAGGAAACTAGAGGTACTTAAGATGGATTGTTTCGTGGTAAGGTAAATATATATGTATAGCTAAAAACGAATTCGCTCTGAAGGAAATGAAATCGACTGAAGCGTTCGTAGTGGTCACTTTGTGCATTACGGGAGGCTATTATAACCGAAATTATAAAGAAATACACGTTAAAATTTTTTGTTTGTTTCAATTATAATAAATTAAATAAAAATGGGTCTCCAGAGCAAATTTCCTAAATTTCCAACCGCTACATGGAAAATAAATCAACGGAATTGGTGGATAGCTGCAGTTAATAGGTTTAAGTAAGTAGTACCATAACCTTACCGTTATCAAGAATAATAATTCGGAGTATTGTAAATCTTTGTAAAATTGTTAAGTTCAGTATATGTAAATAATTCTCTTGGAATTCTGTAATAAAAAAGTAAAAATAAAATTTATAAATGAATATATTTTAATATTATAAAAATGTAATGATTAAAAGAAAAATGAATTATAGTGAAAATATTTTTAATTTGGCAAACAGTTTAATTAATACTGTGATAAAATTAATAAAAGATATAATTTTTAGCGTTGATGGATCACCGTGGGTTCCCAAGCCATATGATTATATTTGTAGAGATAATTTTATCGGAGGTAAAAAATCAGATGAGGAGTTGAGTAGCTACATTCCAACAATATTTCCTTTCCAAGTCTCCAACAATAAATGAATCTTCGGCTGTGAACAGGTAAAAATGATATGGTAAAACTAGATCATTAATTATAACATAATAATAATAATTTCAGATACAAGCGTTTATTGAATCGGCGGATGAAAATAACATCAGACCCAAAATCAAGTTTTGAGCCCACTGTATTAGAACAGTTGACCAAGAGTGTCAAGTTGATTTTTATTTGAGCTCTGTTGTCAATTCTCAAACGTTTATTTGTAATCTGTATGTTACAAATGATTTGTGTCATACTGAAACTCAGACAGAAATAGTTGAAGATACTAGGCCGATAAAAATACATATTAGTAATAAAAAAATTGTTGACAAAGAATGTAGTACTGATCAAAAAACTTTTGCTGATAAGGAAAGTCAAGGGGATAATAAACTCTTCAATGGATTCGCATCGATCACTAAGGATCAAGAACACTTATCGCTCTTATTGTATACACAATTGAAAACAAACATTCGTCACACAACGTTCTGAGTTAATCTGAAATTGAAATATAAAAACCTATTGATTTTAATACATAATTTACAGTACATAATGAAATAAATTATCTTATTGTGAATTACGTCTAATGAAGTGACATAAGGAGTAGCGGGGACTGCGGTTTGTTGAATAACGCGAGACTTTATTAAAAAACTGTCAAAGTTTCGTTGATGTTCCTCAACTTCTCTCACATGTCCAGCAAGAACAAGATTTTCACTCTTGGTCATAGTTTCTGGTTGAAATTTTATTTGATGGCTGATGGATGAAATCCTTTATTTTATAATAATATCCATGTCTTTAGTTCAACCAAAAATAATAAAAAAATTAATTAACTAATCAAATATTTACTTATTCCATTGAAAAAACAGTTTAATCATTTCTTTTTCTATTTAAATATTTTTCTAATTATTATTACGAGATTTTTACATAAATTTGAAGCAACTTAACCTTATTTACGTTCACTGCTTTCTGTTATATATTTTATCAATATACTTACTTGTGTTTTTGGCTTGTTCAAGATAATTATGAAATTGTGGTGAGTATTGAATTGTCACATTTTTTTGACGACTAATTTATTACTATTCATAATACTTTTTTTCAAAATTTTTTCCTTTACGATTGAAAAACGTAATAAAACATGCTCTGACTGCCTCCCATAGTTCATATTTACTGTGGCGCTGCAGTCACACTCGGAGCAAATAGAGAACTATTCTCTCAATATAAAGTGATCACTGTTTATGGCGTCTAGTATTGAAAAATCTAAGCATAAAATAGCATACATACAATTGCCTGTATAGATTGGCTCTAATCTGTCCAGATGACCAATTCTCACCTTTCACATTCTTATATTCTTACTTCAGTCCTCTCTTCGTCTGCTACTTTCAGTCACACTTTCTTCACACTTCCTTTGGTTCTTCACGAAATGGCATATAAATGTACGATGAAATTTCTCGTATTGGCAATCTAAAGCACGAACATTGGAGAGATGCAGAAGAAGCTCATCTTCGGTGGTTTCAAACTTTGTAAGAAACAAAAAAAAACAGTTAAAATTAGCTGCAACGCTTCATAGAAAAAAAATCTGACGCTGCTAACATACGGATTAACATAACTGCATTGAAGATGCCAATGTTTTGTACATTCAAAATTTAAGACTAACTGAAAGATCTTGAAGATCTCCAAAGGAGTCACACAAGCTATCCATTGTATCCGGAGAGCGTTAGTGCAGAAAGGTGCAACAATCATCTATCTATAATTTGAAAAAAAATCTTTCCGTAAATAGTGAATAAATTTTTCATCAGAAACTAGTTTGAATCAATTTTTCCTATTTCATTGTTTATATCTTGATTTTTATCTATTTCTTATCATGATTTTGTTATTATTATGTGGTACGATAACGTGTGTATTGAAATAAAGTAAATAGAAAAAGAAACATAAATGCGATGAAAATAATGAGTCAAAAGACATTATGATACAAATACAAACAAAAAGTGAAAAACATCAGAAGAAATTTCAAATTAGTTGAATTAAGAAGTAGTCAAACTGAGTGCCATCTATACATCATTTCAAGCATGAACGAAAAAGTTTCAAATGTAAACAAATCAGTAAACTGTAACTAGGACCTCAAATTACAGCTTACTTTTTCATGAGTAAGTCATTCACTGGTAGATGTGGCTACTATTCGGAAGATGGCAGTGATAAGTTGTTTTTAGTGAAATAATAATTGTAATAGTTCATATTCTAAACGTACCTTATATATTAAAGGCCGCTTGACATCGTGCAAGACAGCGTGCAAGAAATTGCATGCAGTTCCTTGAAAGATCAAAATATTACATTTTACACGAATATTGCATGTTGTTTGACATTATGCAAATCTCTTACCAAAGCCGACTAAAGTGAAATTAAACGATTTCCTAACCTCAATCTTTATTCAATATTTTGTGGGCAGTTTAAAATTGAAAATAACAAAGTTAATTAAATTAAACAAGAAAAAAGTGGCTAATGCATCACTGGCAATAATTATATTTGCCTCTGCCTTGCTTTTGGATTCTGTTGGACAGTTTAGCTAGAGAATTATACGGGAAAACATAGAAAAATTAGTTGAAAACGGATGAAGAAACATTTTAAAAAGTCCTAATGAAAATAAAAAGTACTATCAGCAGATTATAAACTCATTTACGCATGCTTCTGATCAAGAAATATTGCGTCTTGCATTGAATTGCACGTTGTCTTGCATTATGTCTAGCAGCCTTAATAGAATCTAATAAGCGATACCACTCGAATAAATTAACGACGCTACATTTCCGTTTTAAATGTGGAATTCTGAGTAAATTCGCTTAGGAGCTTTTGTACATTTCTGGAAAGTATTCATGATATTCATTAACGTAAATGTACCTTTCACTTACCCCTAAGGGTTTAATATTCTCTCAAGGATATATATGTATACAATGACCCTTGTGAATTCCTAATAAAACTGTTTCCCGCTTTCGTAAATCCTTTTATCATTGAAAAATTCAATGATATATAGGTTAAGAATAATTGATATAATTAATATACATGATGTGATTATTAAATAACGAGATTGCTAATATAAAAAATTTTATTCTAATATTTGTACATTTATTTATCATCAGCTTCAATACATAGCCCCCTCTAGCTCTAAATCTAAGGATTTTTGTCAGTTCCTTCAGGACGCATAGAGATTTTTTTTCATAGCTTCAAGAGACTCAAATCTTTTTAGTTTTAATGCAAATTTGATTCGTCACACGTTATTATCTTTTTTGATAAGTTTGATTCATCGCATCAAAGTGTCAATCCAAATACTTTTGCGACCTTCTCGTTGATCAAAGTTGAGGATTTCAGGCACCTGCACACACTTTTCGCATATTGAGATTTCCATGTAAAATTTGCCTCACATATTCTTTTTCAATTCTTATAGATTAAGCAATCACACAAATACTTAGTAAATAGTTGCTCTATTTTCACGTAGATCATTTTTACGATAAAACAAATAAATAACCCCTATACAAACGATCGAAACGGCTAAACTGGTTTGTCTACAGACGCGTAAACATCGCATTCGGAAGAGCTGGATTCAGGCTAAACAGCTGACAGTTGCTAAGATTTGGCGCGTGCGTATTTTTTATGTAGCAGCGCTAGTATCGTTACTTAATAGCCATACCTCGTATAAAACTTATAAAATATGAATATTTGGGACAGAACACTCAAAATATTGCTCTCTTAAGAGCGATACTTCTTTTGAATGTACAAAAGATTTCAGACATCCCAAAATAAAAATAATAAAACCTTTATACAAACGAAAGCGACGGCTACACTGGTTTGTCTACAGCAAATTTTTCTCAAGAAAATTGGTGTGCACATTTTCATGATAAAACAAAACTCTCTTCTGCAACAAATGTAGTCATGCTTTTCAAGTTATGTATTAAAACGTGTCACGTATTAGCTAGTTTTGTTTTCCCTTTTTCCCTTTTCTTGGGAGCTGGAGATGTATTTGTTTTTCTAGGGTATAACGTTGTACCCAATTTCATCTACTTTGACATATCGATGCAAACATCCCTTTCAGTACATTTAAGGATATCCACACGTTTGAATTTTCAATGCGACCGAATTTTTGATCAGCATTAAGCAGGCAGCTTTTTTATATACAATCTCTCAACAACAAGTTCGATTGAAATATTTACTTTATTAGCTAGCTCTCGTACTTTCATTAGACGATGGCTAAATATAGGGACACGGATTCTCCTACAAATTGATAGCACTACAATGTAATGATGAATCGAAACGTTTTTGTTGAAAGCTTGTTCTGTTCTACGAGAATACTGTAGATGTTTTCGCATAGCTTTGAGACATGTGGCGCGCAAATTTTTTTGTTGTTTGGACTCTAATTTGACCTCGGATCGTCTTGGTTAGCAAGCAGGACACGTTTCCGTTCATATAACCAGTATATTTAAACAGTAAGTAACTGTCTGCTTTTATGAATATTTTTCTAGATATTTTTGATTCACATAAGATGGTACTAGTCTTTCCATTATATCCTAATTTTTGGAATACGGTTTTACAATCCTTTTCCTTGGGTGATACTTTGCATACATAGATTTTATAACTTAATACCTTTATGGGTTGATTACATTCCATGATCTCACCAGAACAAAATTTTTGATGGAAAAAATGAGAAGTCAGTGTCGATATGAATCTAAATCTGATTGTAGCAAATTAGACAAAAAATTTTTGCGCTTTATGGTGCAACGAGTTGTTACGATGAAGTAGAATCATTTTTATGTCTCGTTTTTTGAAATTGGTTTGCCAATCAGGAGCGATTCCAAGGAGAGAGTCACGGGGAACATGACTTTCATCAAAAATTTCAGAGAAGCACCAAGGCTCA
Organism: Diorhabda sublineata; assembly: GCF_026230105.1. NCBI lineage: Eukaryota > Metazoa > Arthropoda > Insecta > Coleoptera > Chrysomelidae > Diorhabda > Diorhabda sublineata. The sequence goes on from NC_079483.1 coordinate 10,135,332, forward strand.
GTTCAGTTTGAGCAAAGTGTAGGAATTAGAGAAAGACAACTAAGCATTAGCCCAGGGAGTCATAGGATTGCCAGAGTATGCATAAGGCACCAAAGTGATACCATACAAAAAATGGAGCTTCTTTTATTATAATTTCACCCATTTGTAGACAATGTGCAATGTCATTGTTCATACAGGTTACTTTACAGCGAGCTGATTTTTATTGTTTAGAAAAAATTAGCCAAGGATTGAGTTAAATATCTAATATTCTTGGATGAAACTCTGCAGTCATGTTATGATTGTATTGTTCTAAGCAGACGGTGAACCTCGTTTCACAAGATCTAATTGTGAGTATCTCGATGCTTCCAGACACACGGATGCACCTCTTTCTAATGGGATACTCAAAAAGCAAGGTTTTTAGAAAAAGTTTTGAGATTTTGGAAATACAAATAAGACGTTAGTGTTGAATAATTTCACCACAAACTGCTAGAAATATTGAACCTATACTGTTAATTATATAATTAACAGAAATAAAGAAGGAATCACAAGAAAAAATGACAATATAGAAGTTGAGCAGATATGTCTGCTAGTTGTTTTTTTCTTATTTCGAATATGTCACTGTATTTATTTTTGAAAAACCACCTGGCGACTTAATAATCAATTTCTAATGATGAGATTTGATTAAATATCTAAAAGACATGAGGATACGAATAGCATCAGGAAGATCAGCTACAGAAGCACTCCATGAATTACTATGCATCAACATACTGATAAAAAAACGGTCGAATTAGATTATTACTTTGAAGATAAACATAATCCCTTAAATATCTCAAAAAATGATCACAATTCACTTTTTCGGATTATGAAACCATCTTTGTCTTTTTTACCATCCACTGTCTTGACGGGTTTTTGATTTCAGGAGTGTAGTAGTGGGTTAAGTTTCTTGGACACCTTTGAAAAGAAGGAAAATTTTTCAGGTCGGAAACTTTTCACACTGCAAGAATCGACAAAATTAGAGCTACAGATCATGAAAACGAATGGGTGCCCTGCAATTTCAAAGTCACGTCCAAAGAATGCTTAAACATAGTGTTAAAATTAATAATAGATAGAGACCTGAGAGTTGGTTGCTGAAAATGTCGGAAAAGAAAAGGACCTGATCAATCAACGAATTGGATAGTCAAATACGTTTAACATTCGACGGAAATAATTCATCAAACAATGAGAATATGTGGAGATGCATGCTGATCTTCCAGAAAATACATTCGAAAATGCTGAAAAATAGGAGATTAAAATTTTCATAAAACTCGATTCTAAATTTCAGATTCTTCACTATAATAACGTTGGATCCAAATAATGGTTGCAGCTAATCACCTGTCATGTCTACATATCACATTTCGCCGAACAATGTTCGTTTTGTTTCCGGAATCTATTGATAAATTTCTCGTTTCCTTCTTTCGTGGAGTCATGTTTCGACAATTAAAGGAACCACGATATATTTTGCTACAGAAATTAATTATTAACGTATCAAACGTATCAGGATTGGATTCAGTAAAAACAAAAACGGAAAAAAACTCCTAAAATTCAATTGAAAATGAACAGATAACGTCAAGTTTGGAGTTTATATCATAAGAAAAGTCTAAACAGATTGAAATACTTAAGGGAAAATATCCATTCATAGATATTAGAATAGGGAAACTTACCAATCTTATCAACGCATCATTCAGATTGAAGATGTGGAAAGTTGCAGATATCATTATGATTCCCGAACCAGGAAAGCCTCTTTATGAAGTTTCATCCTACAGGAAGATATCATTGCTGCCTATAATCTCGAAGCTTCATAAAAAAACTGCTCCTCAAGAGACTGAAACCAATAATAGATGATAAAAAACTGATTCCTCCCAATTAATTTTGTTTCAGGGAAAATCACTCGACTATAGATCAAATTCAGAGAATCGCGGACAGTGTTAAGAAATCCCTGGAAGAAAAAAACGTCCAATGTCTTCTTAAATTTAGCCCATGTCTTTGATAACATATGGCACACAGGATTATTCCACCAATTGGAAATGGTTCTGCCAAGAAAATATTTCCAAACCCTAAGTCTTAATTGACAGATGGATATTTCAGAGTGAAGCAAGTCGAATTAATTTGTAAAGTACTTTTGCTAATGACTCGGCCGTTATGGCCGTGGGAGAAACCTACGAAGAAGTTGCTGAAAAGTTACAAACATCCATTGATCAAATTAGCAACTGGAGCAAGAGATGGCGTATTAAGTTGAACTTCATCTTTATGTATAATAAATTTTCTTTCCTATCACAATGAACAATGTTAATATTTCTCATGCTAATATAGCACAATATCTGTGTATGATTCAAAAAGAAACGTGGAGAGGTTCATTAAATATAAGGATAAAGTTCCTAGTTATCCACGTAGAACAAACTGTTTATATACAAGCAAATATTGAATCCTATTTGAAGCTTTGAAATACAGCTCTGAGGTTGTGTCAGTGTGAGTAGCATAGAAACTATTCACCGATTCAAGAATAAGTTATTAAGGAACACCATCGATGCAACTTGGTATTGCCGAAACAGTGACATCAATTGGGATCTTCAGATTGAGACTGCTAATCAAATCACAACCAAATTTGCCAGTAGCCATGATTAACGGCTGCTTCATCGTCGAGGCAATCCAGCTCCTAGACAACAAAAACATGACTAAAAAACTCTTGGAGTTAGTGCAATAATTAATTAGAGAGAAATATGAGTATGGTGCAGAAAAGTATAAAACATTGATTTTAGTATTATTGTAGCCTCTACTAGTGAATAAGGCCATAGTTTTAAGTTTTCCAATATTAGTAATAGAATAATATTGGTCATTGATCTTCTGATCAGATTGTGATATCACAGAACATTTTACTGAAGGGGTGCTTATAAATAAAAAAAAAATTATTAGATATTTAAGGTGAAAGTATAATGTTCAAATATTACAAATTTGAGTTTTGATGTTTTTATAATATAATTAATTAAGAAACAAAACAGAAATGAAACATAAAACATTTCACCTTACCATAGTATGAGTATGAGTCAATAACTATCTTATTATTTCAATAAAATTATAGATAATCCAAATATTTCACTTAACTAAACACTAAACACCAAAAAACAGAAGAAGTAATATTATATATCAAGTGCCTTGTACTAATTGTGGCTCTGTCTACATGAGGCAGACATCTTAATATTTAGGAAATAGTCTAAAAGGTCATCAATATATATGTAAAAAAAAACTGCATTAACGAACCACGAAATATCAATAAAAACATATATTCAATTATAAACATTAAATATTGTAGGAACGGAATCAATTACACGAAAAAGAGAATTTGTAGAAATGGTTCATATTCTTAAGAAGATAATAGCTATAAATGATAGAAAAGATGTTGTTGACTGACGCTTGTTGACTGCTACATATTTTTGAGATTAAAAAATAAAGAAAAAGAAATTTCTATTTTGATTTTATTTCCAATTTAATATTTATGATGTAGGTGATCAATTGATTAATATAAATAAGTGAATTGTCAGGGTCAATATCATATTTTGATACAGACTGAAAGTAGTTGACACATCAAAAGTTTTTATCTATTTTTAAAAAAATATTGAGAAAAAAACTTTTTCAATAGAAGAGACTTAAAATTAAGACGATTTGAAAACATAAACATATATAAAAGGTCTAAGAAATAATCAATTTATAATCAAATTTATATCTTCTATTAGTTCAAGTGAAGTGATATTATCATATTGAAACGAAACTTTCAATGGACGAAACCGTAACAAAAATAAAGATTCATCCAATTTTGTCTACAGTTTTGTCATGAAATATAACTCGTAGATCTTCTCGCTATTTGTACTGGAATTTGTCTACCTGCACTCCAGTATCAGTAGAGTCAACACTCCAGATCAATAGAGCATATTTACTCTCATCACATTTACTTATGCTCATGCATCTGTTATTTGAGGGTAATCGAAATATTAGGAATGTTTCTGTTCTGTTTAAAATTTAATATTACGTCTCATTTCTCATTCCTTCTCAAGACATTCTGAATAAATTTTTATTTGTTATTAATACAAATTATCTTGTCTTATTCTTCAGTTTATACAAGGTTTGTTTCGAAATTATTCGACCCAACAAAGACATAAGACCCATATAGAGTTATGAATCGACATAAAACCCGACTCGGATGAGCGTTTGTTCATTATATCATCTATAAATTTGTTGGAAATCAATGAACTCAAGTCACCACCTTTTTTTTACTGCTAGAATGTTTGACTTATCGATTATATCAGGATAACTATTTTTCTTTTTAATAAATTTCTCTTATTTCTGCCATCGGCACTTCGTCAAAAGCTTTGTCCATATTAATGTATCCAAAAACTGTATCTGCATTTTGGTGAACAAGTTTTTTGATGGAAAATACATAATTTTGAACACTTCTACCATTGCAGGATTAAATTTGTGTAACATTTAGTGTATTTTCATCGGTAAAGTTATTCTTTTGTACGAGGATAGTCTCGGAATTTTATGGCCCAACCAAGCAAACATATAAATTTGGAAAAAATATATTAATTTCTCAGCGTAATCTCCTTTTAGCTCCATACACATTTCCAGCGATAAATTCGAGAATGAATAAGCTCCCCAAAATAGCCTCTTCATTGAACACCGACCATTTTTCCGACCAGTCCGAGCTGGTGCATTGTTTTGATGAAACAACATTTTCTCCTTAGCCAAATGGGGCCGTTTTTGCTTGATTTTTTCGCTCAAACGTTGCAATAAGTTCGCATCATACTCGTTGATACATCTTCCGTTTTCAAAATAGTCGATGAAAATTATCTCACTGGCATCCCAAAAAACCCACGCCTTGATATTGCCTGCAGATGCAACGGTCTTTGCCTTCTTTAGAACCGGTTCTTCCTTTTTAGTCCATTGTTTTGCTTTGAAACGCGCAAATATTCGGCTTTCGAAAACACTCGACATGTTTTTCACCTGAAGCCAAATTTATTATTATATAAATCTTATTGAATTATTCAACATACCTACAAATTTCCACAACAAGGTATATCCTTATTTAAATAAAAACCGGGACGTACCTATCATGCATCCTTCAGATCCGATTTTGATCATACAGTCAGACTAGTGTCTGAGAGGAAATTTACACTAGAATTTGTAGTGAGATTTTCGACTTCTTGTACTGTTTTTTTTTCTTATTAAATTGGTAGTAATGTCGGGTATAAAACTGGAAAAACTTATAAACTTATTGAGGAAGTATCCAGTACTGTATGACCAGAAAAACAAGCAGTACCAAAACACCTGGGGCCCAATGTTATTACCACCCTACAATATGAATAATTGTTTAAACTGCTTTTTCGAATCAAATGCTTCATGATTTTACCCACCGCAACGACGAGGAAAGTTCTGAAGAAGAGATCTCTTCTCTCAAATCTTATCAGTAGTTCACGCACATTGTAGCCTTAGTTATTTCGAAGAAAATTGTGCAAGATACATGCCATTATGGCTAAGAGAGTTGTTACAATTTATGAATATATTGCGCACAGAACCTTTCCGATTTTAAATGATTCGAGACTGGCGAGAGTGGCGAATGATCTAGCACCGATACAGACCGGAGTCAAATCGAACTTGCGTATAAGTGTGTGAATGCCTTAAGTCGTTTCCAGCAACGTTTTCACCTTCTGCAGCTAACTTTTCAACTTAAATTCAGTGCACTTGTTTCCACATTTCTTTATATATAATCAATCACAAACTCTTAGTCGCTTTCTTTTGATTGTGTGACGCAATCTATTCTATCTATCTAACTTCATGTTGTCGGACAAACCTCGACATATAAATGAAGAGTCAATATTCACGTTCTTCACTAATTGAGTTTAAGAATTAAAATGAAAAATTATTTACAAAGTTTATTTTTATATAAAACGATAACCATGTAAACATAAATTGTTTTTAATAAGGCCCATCCTGTGCTTGCGGTAAAGGAAGGGTCAGGGGAATCAGATTATCTATTAAGGATTGATGTAGGAAGCTGGAAAGAACAACAAATCACAGGATGGAGTCTCGCAAAACTTTTGTTTCGAGTTCTTTTATCACACTCGAGTGCCGAATTCTATTATTTCCGCCGTCTTGAGCGGAAAACTTTTCAAATAAATAAAATATTTTCTGATGTATGAACGGTTTATAAGCTGATGCTTCTTCGTTTTGTTTTTATATACTCAAAATATGAAGAAAAATTGTTTGTTCGTAGAGGGTGTCCGTTATATGTTGTTTCAAACTATAACACATCGATAAGTATACCAAATTTCGTTTTATTTATAAAAATAGTTTTCTCCGAGTGCTATACAATCAGTTTAACGCCTTATCAACCTCTTCACATTATTATTAAGAGTATTTTTATGTTTTAGCGATAATGTTCAAATGGAACGTTTTATCATTAAATATTAAAAATTAAATATTAAGTATGTCGTAGTGCATGAACTCTCAATTAACCAATTACATCTTAAACGTTCTAAGCAGTGTTTGAAATCATCTTCTTGATGTCGCACATGTTCTATCTAGAAAAAAACGCGACAATCATTTGGAACAAACTTACCTTTCTTTTCAAATAATGCGGAGCACATTTGCTTATTGCTAACATCTCCTGAAAAATGGTGATTGATGCTCCTAGAGGTATGGAGAGCTTGTACTCTAGTCTAGAAATGCCCAATCCAGCTCCTTGCGCTTGCTTCGAACCATCATTATTAGAGGTTGGTAATTACCACTTCGAATAAGGTATCTTTGTCCAGAATGCTGCGTATTTGGTCCAAGGTTTGTTACGGCTTTATTAACTCTAGAATCTTTATGTGACCTATCAGATCCTGGAAAGTTTGTTGCATATGTGAAAAATGAATCAATGCAACACCTTGCGCGTCATTTGAAACAAATAGTGTATCGTTATTTCTCTCCTCCGAGCGCTTCAGTTAGTTCTGCGCATCTTTTGCGCGCATGAAGCATGCGCAGTTTAGATAAAAGGTCTGGAATTACAGAGAAAATAAATACTGTAACATAAAAACGTTTTCTTCCATAAGAACTGTCCATATAGGAGAATTTCATATATGTTCATCACAGTTCTTTCCATAACCATTCGGAGCGGTCATAATGACTGCGATTACTTTTCAAATTCGATGTAGTTTTTGCTACGAATAGATCTCTGCTTCCGCTAGAGATGTTATGTTGAAAAAAACTAATCGATTTATCACTCTTTTTTGTTTTATTCTATAATCTAGAAGGCAAGATAGAAAGAGAAAAGAACTTGCAGCAACGATTGCTCAAATTCATACCATTCAGTTTGTAATGTATGAAGTGCAACGTTAAATTCTTTAGCTTCGATAGGGAAGATAAACAACCAGCAGTCTAATTACGGTAGGCCAGAAAAACAACGATTTATTTATACGATTCCCAAATAGAAAACTAGCATTCAAATTGGATGTAAACTTTTCACACAACATTCGTACTATACAAGAAAAACGGTCTTTGTTCATTATTCAGAATCTAAAGTTCTCAATAAACTAGGAATAGAGAAAATTAGCAGCTCCGGATCCCAGGATTTATGATTATAGTTGCTTTTGTATGCAGGAGTTTAGTTCCTTCTACATCTTGCTCAAGCCTGTATGTTTTCTGCTGTTAGTCTATTTATTTCAATTTTATTCAAACTTGTAGATGTAATTGAAAGGAATAAGGAAGGAAAATAGAATAAAGAAAGAATTTTGATAATGAATAATTGCATTTTATATAAGTCTAACAGAATTATTAATCGATATATAATAACCCGCTTATATAACGTACACATTGGTAGTGAGAAAACACAGAATGGAGAAACTCCACCACGTAGGAAAACAAACTTTGTTGAATCAACAGTAGGTGAAAGTGAAAAAATATTTAATTAAAAATTAATTGTTTGCCAAACTCATACAACAATCGATTATTCACATGGTTATATGCTTTTGATTGAAATTTTTTAGTGTTATATAAAATATCTGAAAGTTATTTGATTCGTTTGAAATGTCACCTATTAGTTTACCAATAAATTTTTCATTTGGATTTATATAGAACCGGCTGACATTTTATTTGTATTTGGTTAATACGAGGGTCGCTACTCAAGTTTTGAGATAGGCACGGAGGAACAAATATTTATAATTGGACTGTTTTTCGAAATATTCTACATTAGGATCAATACACTTTTGCATGCGATTGAACCAATTTTATCTCTTCCATTTCGATTGAGGTATCTGTGATTTCTTCAGGTGTAGAAAAACGTTGATCTCGCAATTTATTTCTAATCTTCAGAAATAAGAAGAAATCCTTGGGTATCAAACAAGGGTTATACGGCAGATGACCCACCAATTCGATGTTTTGACTGTTCAGAAACATTTTTGTATGAACTGATGTGTGAGAGCTCGCAATGTCGGTGTCCCATTCCAAATTTACTGTTCTACGTTTCTCTAATGGAACGGTGCCAACATATTCAGTTATTCCAAGAAAACGACCATTGGGTTCAAAGTTCTTCATACGCGAACAACTTTTATTGGATTTGGCTTGTTCTATAGATGTCTTTTGAATCATAGCGATCAAATTTTTCCAGCATTTATTCGCTCCAATCGACATGAGCTTTTTTTGAAGGATTGTCAAATTATGTGGTATCCAAAGCGAAGAAATTTTAATGTAATATTGAATGTATGCAAGTGGAACTTATGCCCAAACATGTCTCAATCTCAAGGTTTACCAAAAGATCATCTTTCTAGATCAGTTTACGCGAGGCATTGATGTTTTCTGATACCACAACCGATTTTGAACGACCACGAAATTGTGGTAGACGATACTTTCTCAGATATTATATCATTGAACTGTGTTATCTAAGAAAAGTTGTTATTTATGGACATGATAATAGTACTTCCATGAGTTCAATTAGTTCTATTAAATCTGCGTACTGTGGTATAGTTCTTGACAATAACAGAATCATTAGTATTTAACCAATGTACAGTGATGGCAATAATTCCTGGAAAATTAAGTTCCTCTAGTGAAAGATACAATTCAGTTTTGTGTCTTTAGGACTGAGTATAAATTAGAAAAAGAGACGCAATTGGAGCAACCACATCCAAATTCTCGTATCAATTGCCAGGACTTAAAACTTGAATGAGAATTGAAACCAAAAATACATTGAATATAATATCCTCAGATTAGATTTTTCTATAAAATTCACATAAATATAAATTAAAAACTTTTGCATTGAACCGTGAATGGAACATCAAACTTTCTAATATGAAAATCCGTTTCCACGCTCGGTCTATCACAGTCGATCTCAAATTATGATATCCCGAAAAACCACTCGCTTCTCTTCAAAGTGCAAATTACTTCGCGCCAAATATGATTTAATTCCTATAATTTAATTCCCCCAACAATTCTTTTTCGGTCGTAGCCCCTCTAAGAACTTGCTGACATTGCGTACTCGATGATAAAATACATTTTTGTGGGTGAAGTGGTTGAACCAGGAGCTCATTTCGTACTCTTACATCAAAATTTCGAATTGTATAATTTAATCCGTCTCGCGAGTATAGGAAAAACTTCGAATTCATTTATTATTATTGATAATCGTTATTATTGAGATTTTGAAATAAATTTCGCCACAAATCTTGGGATGTGGAATGAAGAATTGAATAAAAATAATATGAAAATTGATTAAAAGCAAACTAAGCTAATAGTTTTAGAGAAAACTAAAAAAGTCCGAATGGGGATACACTGAAATGATTTAGTGACTTTTAATACTCAGGGATAAATTGAGAAAAAAAAGCAAATACTGAGTGAAGTAAGTGTATACGACTATATAACGAATACATTTTTAGGGCAGAAGTATCTTCTTATGTTAATTTGTTTGCTGTGCTGCGAAATCTGAATAAAAACATAGAAGATCAAAAGCAAAGTACGAGCAACGAGAATGAAGTATCTTAGAAAAATCCTAGAAGTAACAAAACTCGACTTTTTTGGATGATGTCGAATATGGCTATTCCATAGATTGTTTTTTCGAATCTGTTTCAACGAAAGCCACCCATGTTTTATCGCCTTTCACTATCTAGTGATAGAGATAAGAATCATCATCAACAGAGGAAAGTCTACGTTACAATTTTGTACAAAACAATTCAAAGAACTTGAAGGAATATTAAGGTGATAAAGTATCTGTAATCTTAGTTGTTTTAGTTGAATTTTCCTTTCAAATATATAGTTACCCGCTTTCGAAACAGTTAATTACTCTTTTCTTCATACACTGTATATGTTCCATCATTAGTATTGGTCACTTATAGGCATTTAGCAAATTAAAAACAAAGAATTGATCGTACTTTGCGATTGGCGAGCCTGATAACATACGAGTATTGCATTTTGTGATTGGTAAGGCTCTAGATTGCTGACAGTATTTCTTACAAATATTAGTAGCCTTATGTACCGACAAAAAAACTGTATTGGCATTTATACGAATCGTAATCGTATCTCCTCTAATTAGGACTTAGCCCAACCAATATAAATGCTGACCCAAATTATACTTTAGTTGAGACTGCTCTTTCGTTATCAACAGTAAAAGATTGAGTGCTGAGTTTGAACGAGGCTGTGTCAACTGCCTAGACCAGCATCACAGTGGTCGACCAAATGAGGTGACAACTCCAGAAAGCGGTACTAGATGATCGTCGACTGAAAGTGCGTGAGTTAGAAGACATAGTACACATTTAAAAATGTGTGGTACATTGCATAATAACTCAAAGCTGTGTGCTGAAAATTTTTGTGCTGTTTCATAACCATGGATGAAACCTGTGTTTATTACTTCACCTCCTAAGCAAAAGAGCAATCGAAACAGTGGAGCGAAGAGGGAAAACGGCTCCAAAGAAGACAAAGACCATTCCATCTGTAGGTAAGTTCGTAGTATCGGTTTTTTGAGAGGCGCATGAAATAATTTCCATTAACTATCTCAACACATCCGTTGTGTAGTGGCCAAATTCATTGAATTAAAGTTTGAATCGCCACCACATTCACCCTATTCGCCATAGTTAATCCCCTCGGATTATTTTCTATTCCTATATTTGAAAGAAGGGCGCCATGCATTAATGATCTTTCAATATAATAGATACCCGTCAAAATATTTGAGCTCAAATAGCAAAATATTTTGCAAACTGGTTATTGAAATAATTATCTGTCGTTCATATATTGTAACCAGACGATTATGGACTACTGCGAATGAGTGAAGTGAAGCTACAAGTGCTTATTCAATTGGAATATGGGTAAAACGTTTCGTATAGACCGGTTCAACGCTTAAAGCTAAAGCAAAAGATCGTTCTAGATCATCTAGGAACGAAGACAATATTAAGAGTGTCCAGAAACCTGTACGAGAAGATCTGGTTTGTCTTACAGTTATCGCAACAAAGTTTACAATGAATTTCAAACTTTGATTCTTAATTGCATCCATACAATTCCAAATAACACTAGAATTTAAAAAAAAATAACTACAGAGATAAGCTCGCATTTGTTGATTATATGCTTGATTGATTTTCTAAATCTCATGATATTTTTTTTTCTAATGAATCATTTGAATATCAAAGAGTTCTTAAATCGTAAGAATGCTTGTAACTGGAACTAATGCACTTAAAACTATTGTATGACAATAAATTGACAGAATGGATAGAGGAACAGTTGAGATGTTTCTTACAAAAGCGACCATAGTCCTAAAATTCGGATCTGTTTAACCGGGAAAGTCAGATTTTACAAAAAGAACCATAATAAGAATTTACAGCCGACAAAAGATCAAGTAGTTCTACAAAAACAGCCATAGTCCAACCGAATTCCTGCAAAAAGCACCATTGTCCCGGTATGTTTGATTAGTGAGCATGGCGAGTGTTAACGATATTTGTGGTGAAAAAGAAAAAAAAAATGTATAAAGTTATAAAGGAAAAAAACTACGTGGTGTGGCATATATAAATCACGTGGGAAAACAAGTTCCGGCTAGAGCTACTGGCGCTTATTGAAGTATTCATATTATTATTGAGTAGATATTTTGTTTGAGGTGTTCGTTTAAAGTGCTTTCAAAATATGAACAAGAATAATCGACAGATTACTCTGTTTAATAGCATGGCGTCAAAGGATGAACAAGATTCTTATTTAGTTGGCTTGATTGATCCAGAAAAGTTAGTGATACAGGTGATGATGAAGGAAATGTCAGAATAAAATCGTTTAATAACAGTGCAGTGTTTTCTTATAAGATAAGAGTGGAAGGCAAATAATATCCAGTATGCTTTAAGGCGTTTTTAAGTATATTTAAAGGGAGAGTATAAAAACTACAAAATAATGTTTTGCTACAAAGTAAATCACCACACGATAGAAAAGGAAGGAATAACTACGGGTATAAGAGAATTCTGGAGCCTGTAGCGGGATAAAAACCCATATCCAGTCATTTAAAGCTCGGCAATCACATTATTCGAAACAAAAAAATCAAAACAGATTATAATACCTTCCAGAAACACTTTCTGTCAAAGCAATGTATAAGACGTTTTTAGGGAAGTTTCATATTAATGTATCCTACAAAGAATATTGTTTAGTTTTCACAATATCATTTAATATCAAGTTTGGACTGCCGAGATCTGACACGTATACCATTTGTGATAAATTTATATCGAATTTTTGCACTTACTTAGAAGAACGTGTTAGTATCTAAACAGAGAAAAATTTTCAAAACGCAATGAAAACTTAGAGCAAAGGAAAATTTGCAATTGCCCCATATTGAAACTGGTGATGTTTTTTTTGCCAGCCAGCTCTAGTACTATGTTTTTGGAGTGCATGATTTGGTAACCAATGACTTAACTATGTTCGTGTACGATAAAACTGTTGGCAAGAAAGGCCAGAATGATGTTACTTCTTTGTTGTTGCATTATTTCAACAGGGCAGATATAAGTAACAAAGTGTTGTTTAGTGATGGCCTTAGTTCACATTTTGGAAATTTTCAAAACCATTAAATATTATTTTCCTATTCGAGGACATTCCCGACAGCCCATCAATCAAGATTTTAGTTAAATTGAGACAAAAAAAAAGGAAAAACACTGCAAAAGTATAGTCTGGCTCCTTTTAAGATTTTGAAAGCAGAAAAAAAAGATTTTTTATATGGCTGAAGCTCTAAAGCCATTTTTCACGCCAAATCAAAATAAAATCAGTAATAGTGATAAAATAACTGCTGAAGTAGACTATATATAGACTATGCAATCTAACACAGGTGCCAGAGAAACAATAAATCTGCGACACTGGAAGAAGCTTGGTACCGAACTAACATTAAGGCCCCTGTATCAAGATGAGATTCAAATTAAATCCCAGAAGCTAGGTTTTCTACGAAATCTTGCTAAGTGCTTGAAAGTTCCCGAAAATGTCTACTATTATCTCAATCTGCAATCAAACCTTGCTCAGCCTAGCACCAGTACTAGTACTGGACCTGAAGGTGAAATAGACAACGAAGACAATAGCAGTGGCGTAGAAGATCAAACAATGATGCCGATTTTCTTTGTGGTTATTACAACTTAACATTGTTTAAAAATAGTCAGTTCTATAGAAATTCTAGTAAAAATAACCATTCTCCATAAAAAAAGGAAGATCTACGTTATTATTTGTAATATTACCAAGATTTTGATTAATTTTTTTCGGTCGCCATTCGCTAATTATAAAATAAAATATGTCTTACATAAGAAAAAATCAAATTAAGCAAAACGTTGGGCGACATAAAGTTTTTCCACTTTCCCAAAAAAGTCGAAACTGAACCATGGTGGTTTTTGTGAGAAACGCCTCAATCGGTCCTGTTCTCATTGAAAATGTGCGGAGGTGAAATAACAGAGAATTCTAGGACTTAGTCTCAACAAAACAGAGCTACCAGTCCAAAGGTTCCATTGAATCAGATATTCCGAAGCAGATTGATTTCGAAAAGAGGTGATATTCCATGACGTCTTCGTAGTCCACTATTGATTCATTTGCGAGGATACCTCAGATACCAAGTCCACAGTTATAATTTGAGTAACATAGATTAGTTCAAGTAGCATATTCGAGGTCAAATCGCAATAAGCACATTGAAGCATTATTGACCGTCGTAGAGAGGGTTTATTTTTAAAAAATGAACTTGAGTTATTACTTCACAATTCCTCAGTTTTATTTTGTTGTATTGTACCTTTTGAAATTCGTCAATAGATCACAAAATATGGTTTTTAATTATCCGAGTAGTTTCATAATTTCATTTATAGATTATCGTCAGATTATTCGTTTTTTGATCATATGTGGCTATTATCCTTTTTGTTGTTATGAAGATTTTCATTTGAGTGCTTCGCACAAAATTAGAGGGCGAAATTGATGATATACTACGTAACCAGTTCGAATTCTCGTAATTTCCTTTCCTCGTTTATTATTTCTACAAAGGATTCGAAACTGGTCACACCCTCAAAGGTATACTTCCGGCGTTGCGTTTTCATTCCAACTTCATACGCAGTTTGTGATTCTGATCTCCAACTTTGACTTGAATATAATTTAATGGAAATATGTCGTTATATATAATTTTTCTAAGTATTTAGCTTCAATTTCGTGATAATATCTTTACAGAAACCAGAAACAAATTAGCTATTTTATAATTAAAAACAAACTTCTCGACCCTTCCCTAATAATCAAATTGAGATCCCTTTTCTGAAACGGTACAAAAGGAAAATATAGTACGTGAAAGGCTACTCGGAAAATATAATAGAATCAAATTAGTTCGTTCATTACTGAAACAAAGGAGAGGCAAAAATATAATAAAATTCAACCTGTTTTCACATTTTGACAGTATTTATCTTGAATGAAGCACTTGTATTCCGAAATTTCCACCGGAACCTTCGCCAATGTTAATGATGCCATAAATGGACTCTATACTGATCCTAATTGACATCCTGTGTAGTGGATTCTTCCTTTCTTCTTCTTTTCATTCGGTTTTCTTTGGAAAAAAGGTTGTAGAGAGAGAGAGACTCAAGAGAGACCGTGAACCCCATTTTTTCAATAGAATCGAAAATTTTATGGACACACCGTGTACAAATTTCGTGGAAATAAAGCGTAAAACTTTGTTACCGGTTTTTATAACCTATTCGCAGTTAGTTATGGTCGTTTTCATAGAATTAACTTTGTTTACATATTATCGAGAATTATCGGGAATTAATTTTTGTTTAAATAGCGAGGGATCAAGTAAATAATCTGTTTGTGTGTTTGAATAAATTAATATGATAAGTTTAGAGTGTTTAGTAATAAGTCTTAGTGTATGGTGTAGTGAGTAGTAAATAGTTTAGTGTATTTATTGTAAGTGCATAAATATATTTTGATGAAGACTTGAATAAAAGACGAAACGTCAATTTTATTTGAAAAATTATGAAAAAAACTAATTTCAAAACAGAATAGAACTAAAATTAAAAACTTTTAGAAGAATAAACATTTCAAAAGGTCTACGAAATGGGAAACTAAAGAAATTTATATTGACTAAGTAACTAAGAAAGATTGTGACTTAATTTTTCTCACCGTATAAAAAATTTGATGAAAAAATATTACAGCACGTTTTGAAACATGAAATGAAGACTTTGTTGATAAGAAATCCCATAACACTAATAACCAAACCTTAGAAATTATATTTAACACTTTAACTTTAAGGTTTTTTGACAATAAAATGTAAAATTGGAATTATTTCTTTGGTTTGTTGCAATTCATATCGTCTTTTCCTCTCCCTTTTTATAAGCTAAATATTTTATCATTCCAGAGAGCTTGATTCATTAACTTAAGATCCAAAGCTGATGTTACATTCTCTTGTAAAAACTTATTTTCCAAATCTTGGAAATACTTTAACCACTAGGCAAATACCAATTAATTTTGATCTGAATCAATAAAACTAAACAACCCTCAAACTATTGATAAATCCAGGAAAATAAATGTAAAAATGATGATAGTTGAACAGCTCGTCCGTTTGTAGCAGCTTGGGTTTCTTGCATCTGTATAGCTGTAGATGTGCCCAAATGAAAGAAATTTTCCAAAACATTTAAATACTTCAACCACTAAAGGAATACTATATGATTTTGATCTGATTCAATGAATCTCAACATCTCCAAACTACAAGGTCGTTTCTTTTTTTAACCTACGATAGGTTATAAATCAAAGAAAAGTTCATATAAAACAATAATTTTATTACTAAAAGATTGTTTTCGACATGATCACTGAAGAGATTGAGACATTTGTCTTCAAAGAAAGTTGCCGCCGATATAGCCCAACCGTTCAGAACAGACCAGAACTTCTGGAAATTTCGTAGAGAAAGCAGTAATGGTGAGTCCGCGGTTTTCCTCAACCATTCTGCCAACTCGTTGAGAACCAGGTCATTTGAAACGACAGATTTGCGTAATTGGCCCCCTTCAACATGCACATAATTACGACTATCTTTAAACTTTCGACACAATTCACGCACAACACCATCACTCATGAAGTTTTCCCCATACACATAACTCATTCTCCGTTGGATTTCTGCAGCACTATGGCCTTCAGAATCAACTTCGCTATTCACTCTTTGCGGGAGCATCAATAATTGCGGACATGTTTACGTGGCTCTAGCACAACGCCGACTGACGCCTGAATGTTAACAATAGCCGAAAGTGTAGTGTGAGAGCTTCGCAGTCGCTTACAGCACTTTTTTCTGCCCGCATAGCGTCTTCACAGAGCGATCGGAGGTTGAAGAAAAAGCGGCGCTCTTATTGATAAATTCTTCAACAGATATTCAATTTCCTTCTAATGTGCTAATTCAATCCTCTCAACGAAGTTCTAGAGACATACAGCGTTTAGATATATTAATCTCTGTTCACGGTCCTCAGATATATTGAAGATCTGCAAGAACGTCTTCTTACACACTGCTATTGTTTTTTTTTTTTTGGCTAGAAGTCTCCATAATATTTTGAAAATTTCTCAATTTGAATTTGCAGTTCTTGTTTTTGAGATTGCAGGTGGGAAATTGTGGAAAATTTTTAGCAAAACGTTTGTGAGGAATAGAAACTAATATTCACTATTTGAAATAAAGAAATGTATGTATTTTGATTAATAACCTGGGATACAGCTCTGGCGAGATAGTCACAACACAACGTAAACTGAATTTTACAATTATAGACAGGCAATTAATTAAATATGGTATTTTGTACGATCCTATTTATGATGAATTGAATAATACAATTTAATAAATAAATAATTCTGGATATTTTGACAATCCGTACGTGTACCACCATATGAAACCAATTTCGGCGTTGAAGCCTAAAGCTACATCAATAATTTGTTTAGTGGAATGCTGCCAATAAATCCACTAGGTCTATAACCTCTGCTATACAGAGTTTAAAAGTCAATTACGGCTACGTAACAACGATAATAACACAAATTTCGGAAATGCACACGAATAGTTAATTTCACAATCGCAATAGCACAATGCGTATGGTTGAAACGGTGATGCCGTATGGATCTGAATCATACCGAAAGAAAAGGGTTGCGAAAATTAGGAAAAGTTCCACTAAATCATGAAACCGTAACGAGGGGAATGAAGTGACATTAAGCTGAACTTTCTTGGTGTTTATACAGTGAATTGAGGATGATCATAAATTACTAGTAAACCAATAGAAATTTCTTGTATGGGCTTTATTGTCATACAAATGTGGAAAGCTCCCTACATTGTCTATCAGTGTTTCAGGATATTGCTGACTTTCAGGCATTGCTTTCTCCTTTTTTCTTGAAATCAGTTTTTAAATAAAATATCAAGACGGAAATCGGTGCATTAATGGGAATAATATTTTCGCAACCATAGAACAAACAAACAATAATCAATAGTGACTAACCTAACGGATTCTGTGCTCATAACCTCACAAAATTGAGGAATTAAACCAAGATGTTAAAAGTTGGCGAACTCTTAAATTAATTTTAATTTGAATTTATTTTTAATTATCTGCAATTCGAGTGTTTTTGAACTAATAATTCAATTTATTAATTATTTTTGGCTGCATAGAACAAGCTTTGGTCTTGATTCCACTGTTCGTTTAGATAACATGTAAAAATACATTAAGCGATCAGTTTTCCACTTAAAAATGGATCAGTCTTCAGTTTTAGTAATAATGCAATAATAAATAAAGGTTTTTGTCCGAAGTTATGAAATTTGTGATCATTATATGCAATTTATTTCCAATTTATGCTCAATAATATGTATTATGCCTCAAGAAATGTGAAACATCGACATTATTTTGCATACGAGGATTTGTAAAAACAAATGTTTATAATTAGATCGTTTTTCAAAATATTCTCCATAAAGATCAATTGAGGTACATCCAAAACATTTTGAGCGCATCAACCGCATTTCCAGGTGTAGAAAAACCTTGCAATTTATTTTTGCTCTGCAAATATGAGAATAAATCACTAGGTGTCAAACAAGGACTGTACGGCGTATGACCCATCAATTCGATGTTATAACCGTTCAAAAATTGATGTGTGAGAGCTCTCATTGCCTTGGTGGAGAATAATTAGTCTTCTGCGATTGGTTTCCTTCATTGTCTCGAACACTTCTGGCAAAAAAATTCTGGTGCTAGCATGAAACAAGAAGCAATTCTAGGAAAATTAATACACAAATGATAAAATTAAAGCAGAAAAATTAGGATTTTAGACAATGATGAGAATTTCTAGTATGAGTGCTAATTCATCTTCTTCAGGTGCAATCTTCATTTAATTGAGTTTGGCGACACTTTTGGCATACTTATTTCACTCCTGAGTGGTGCGAATTGAAGATGATGTGTTCAGGGGCACACCCACTGCTAAATTTTCCAAAAATCGATTTTCTTTTTATATTTCGATAGGTTATACCTTCAAAAAAACATAATAAAATTTTAAATCGATATCTTAAATAGGTTTTGAGTTACAGCCATTTAAAAGAGTAGCCGCTCGGCAGTTAGATATTTGCATTGGCTACGGGACATACCTAAGCTATTGTTTGGAGTCTGCCGTCTCTTTCTACTATCCATTTATAACAGTGAAAACGATCATTTCATCTTTGAACCCGTTTTTCTCGAAACAGCATTTTTCGAATTTGCTGGAGACAAATGATCCGATGGCTATAAAATTTTTTTTGCATCTTCTCTATATAGTTCTCTATACGATGACCCTCCAGTTTTTTGATCAGATCAAAAATCGAATTTTGGCAGGCCAAAAACGACCAAAACTTTGGGTAAAATTTAACTTTTTTCTCAACATGCCGCAATTTTATCAATTTTTGATTTTTTTGTTCGCCCGAGGGTCATCGTACAGACAATATGATTTAGTTTAACGAGAATTTTTTTTTTGTTACGTTTTATTAACGGAGAAGGCTGCAATCACTCCAGCAGTGGAGGACTGCTTGTCTTTACGTTACCCTTGAATATTATTCCTGACTAAGAGTCTACGTAGGTCCGAAACGACAATAGCCCTGTTTGTTAGGAATTTATAGGGCATGCTGGATATATCCCAAGCGATTATACGCTTAACAGTTGGTAGTGCAATTACAAATGATAGACATATTACTGGTCCAGTTCAGATTTTTTCATTTCAAGCAATGAAAGAAGAAACATTCTCTCGAAGTTTGAGACGTTATAATTAATTAATTTATATGTTAAAACTTTGTTTCAAAGGCTTATAAATATGAATACATTTGAGTGACAATCAGATTTTTACCTTTTAACTTTATATTCAGATTAGTCAAATGTTTATTCATAACTACCAAAAAGGCACAATCAATCCACCAGTCATTGTCATAATCAATTGATTTGGATAGGGTCACGTAATGCAAAATGTCCTTGAAATTACTTATAAACATCCGTACACTTGAGAGTATTCAAAACATCATGAAGTCTAAAAGCTCTAAAATCATAATTCTTCTTTCTGTGACACATTGCGATCGCGGGCCTTATTGTTACGCCCTAGGGCCGTATCTTTGACATAGTGCCCTACAGTATCTAACATCGCTTTCATTTGCGTAGTCGTTTTTCCTCACTTTTTATAAATATCTTTACGATTCATTCATACAATTGTTAAACAAATCCAAAATGGTCGGAATTGCAGTAAAAATGTCTCAACGCATGCGCAAATATTTATTATAGCTTAAATCTCTAAGTTGAGGTCGTAAACCTTTCAAACAAGTCTCGTACATGAATGGGATTAATAACATATCCAGTGAATATATGAAAACCTAAATATATTTTCTGTTTTTGTTTTGACGTTTATGTAATATGAATTCAAATCATTTTGCGGGAATTGCTGACGGGGCTTTCAACACAGATTTATTCCGATTCTAATACGGCTTTGTTTTGCCATTGTTGATACACGAATTTTTCCAATTGGAAAACTTTATCTCCTGAATTTTGTCGCATATGTTTTTTGTTTAATTGTTTGTGTGACGTTCATATTGTGAAAATGTTCATTATATTGAATATGAGGGTTTACATAACAAAATGGATTTAACCTAATGTACATAACGAATAATCGTATATCAAAATGTAATTTGATTTAGGTTCATTATGGATTTTTCGATAAAACTACGCTAATATCTAGTACGCTTTTCGAAACCTAGGTATATATCTTCAGAGATCCAAATGATGAATAATGGAAATAAAATTTGAATTTGACACACTAAGCTGCAAGGATTGCAGTTAACTGAAACTCAATTATTAGAAGATTTAATAGACATATCAGATGCATCTGAAGATAGCTAAAGTGAACCGTTTTCAAGCGATGGTTCCAGCGGTGATAAAATTATTGATTGAAAAAAGAAAGATACTACAAAATAGCGCCATAGATGAAAGTCAAAAAGCCGAAGAGTATTAGAAAAAAAAAATAGCACAAAGCGCAAATATTTCTGAGAATGAGTAGGTGGGCGTGGAAGAAGAGCCGAAAATATTTTCTTCCGCTTCAAAGGAGTCTACTAATGTAATCTTTATGTATTATGTGCTATTTCACCTCAATGTTTCGAATATTGTCAAATTATTGTCTAGGATCACGACACTCCCAATACTTTATGAGTTGACAATTGACAATGGATTATAAACATAATGTTTATGTAGTCAAGGATATCTGGCATATGATACCGGATCAGTATTAAAAAAAACTATTGGGTGGCTATTTAGGCAAAACAAGTTAACAATTCCTATACTTTTACTTTTTGAAAATACCAGAATAGTTGGTTGAAACGATTTTAAAACGTAAAACATTGTTGCAACTAAATAAAAGAACAATAGGGATGTTGATAATAATTGCTCATATGTCTGCAAAATATAGTGTCGTCCAGATGATTTTCTAGTTTTCTAGTCCAAGGAAACGCGTGTGTTTTGACATGTTGTTGCCATTGGCATATTCAACGGTAGTTTCCAATTATGAAACGGTAACCCAAGAGATTCTCTTAGATTTCCGGGAAAAAGTTTTAGTTAATCTTCTAACAGCAAAGCCGGTAAAAGATTTTCAGCCACATCATCATTCGACTGGGAGGTCTAGAAAAAAAAATATTGAAACATTCAAATATCATTATCTGAATATTGTTCTGGGCTATGCGTTTGTCTTGTTAAACGAAATGATATCCCAATTCTAATTTTTCAGCGTATTCATCATCATCAAACTGACCCATGAAGTATTTTTTCTTCTTCACTGATGCATACAATGATAAAAAACTGGCGCTCGATGGAGTGTGACACCTGAGCTTTGGCGTTCCAAACCCAAGGACATTGAAAATTGTTAGAAAAAATTTCATAACATATTTGGAAAGCTTGTTGCTTGAAAGCCTATAGGCAACAAACTTGAGAGAACTTTTTAGCATTTATCAATCTGTATAATGTTGTACTGATTGGTTTTCTTCAATCAGATGACTTCAACTCAATTGATTTCATTGGATTTCTAACGGAGCAGAAAAATTGCTCTGTTATTTTTCTAGGGAATTCCATTCTCCTCATACCCTTTTTCTAACCAGTGAATTTGAAACTTTATTTGTGAAACCGTATATCGGGTTATTAACTTGATAACAAAAAATTTACAAAAACTGGGATCTATCCTTTTGTTCTATAATACCTAATTATACTGGACTAACAAAAGAAATTCAAGTTTGTTGCATCCACTGTTTATGTTATCTTAAAATATAAACTTCTGAACATATGAAAAGTTTTTGTTTACATTTCGTTTCGTTATAATAGTACTCGGATTATCTTGAAAGCCTGTTAGATAACTTTATCTAAAAGCATATATGATGTTTTGATTAACCTTAAGTAAATCCCAGTATCTCTGATAGTATCAAATGGGGAAACGAAATAATTAACTCTAAAATAATCGAGATCAACATGAAACTTACACGCATACCGTTTCCGCGTTGCGCATGTGTTTACCTGCATTTTTCCTCAACTTCGTGAAGTATCCACAACTCCGAAGTTCTGCAGTTTACCGCTTGTTTTGGTCCTGTCAAGGCACGCTCGGGGGTTGGAAGATTTCCGCGCGTTTTCACGATTCCAACATTCAAATAGTTTCAATTATAGTGTTCTAATTTCAAAATTCGAATATTTTGTAAGTACAATATTTCATTGCCATACTATAAGACTTTTTTGATGAAAAATTATAATTTTAAAGAAATGTGAAGGTGGCGAAAAAAATAAAAAATCCACCTTCATGTAATGAGTTTGACTTTGAAAAAATGATTAATTAAATCGAAATAAAAACTTCGTTTATAATAATTAATATCAAATTCAAAGAATATTAATAAATTATACTGACACAATTTTTTATAAATCAAATGAATGAAGTTGATAATGCAATCAGTGAATATTGGTGAAAGAAAATTATATACTGTAATATTTTACATCAAAATATAAACTTTGAATATCCACAAAACGCTTCTATCTTTAGATTCCATTTATCTCACTAAGGATTTGAAGAAAATCCGTACGAATTTTTTTATTTTAACTCATTTATTTGGTAACACTCGTTTTATATAACTGAATCAGCACATATTCGGCTCGGTTTCTCAATTTTTGTTTTTAATAAATCCAAAATCCTAATAAATTTTGGAATACTTAATATGGTTTTTTCGAAATTTCTCAGAATTTTTTTTGCTATTTCTTCATGTATTGTTGCTTATCACATTCAGAATTTGAGTTTTGTTTAAAGTTTCAACAAAGACGCCTGAGCTGAGGCATTCTGCAAAAGCTTTCACAACGTCCCTTGCATAATGAGCAGTTGTCGTATCTGGTCAAACACAAAATTTTCTCCACAATTCTTTTTCTTCATGAACTGAATTAATTTAGATCTAACACATTCTTGTCCATATATTTTGGTGGTTACAGAATTCCCACAAGGTTAAATGTATGCTGAAAAACAACCACGAGGAGATATAAATACATTCGAGCTGAACGTTTTTTGTCTTCTGAATTCACTCCCTCGCCTTTCTGACAATAATACATCTTATTATTCACAGTTTCACTCCTGTCAATAGTGAAATATGACTTGTCATCGATAATTATTTCCAAATATTTGTTCGACGAAAATTCATCACTAAGACTTCTAAGATTTGATTTTGGTTCCATTGGTTGCTTGTCAGAATATTTGTGTGCCGATTTTTTCGATTTTTGAACTGCAGTCTGTCCTTTTAGAATGCTGTTTACAAATTTCTTATCGATTTTGAATAATACTCTACCCAATTTCCGTAAACTGCCTCTTTGTTTTCAGTAAGCCACTCCAAATAAAGTTTTTCTTTTCTTTTTTTTTAGCTTTTGAGTGATCCCGACTTTCTTTCAATCGAAATACTTAACCTTCCATTAGGCGCGCGGTTTCTTGTGACGCGGTTAATCGCTATGTATCTCTCAGATACATGCATGTAAATAATGTATTATTCAATATGAATTTATTACTTTACGCCTTAATAAGCTTCTTTAATATTCTACTAGCAATATTCACTTACCTGGCTACCTATAATACTTGCAGGCAATTTTGAAAAAGTGGAAATTAATTTTGACAAGTGTAATTATTCAATTGTATGGATGTTAATAGAAGCAAATAATGGTAGAAGATAAGAATAAATTGCAAACACGTGAACAAAAATGTTTAATGCTTATAATATTTGTCTTCCAAAAATTAATCAAGTATCTGGTTTACAACAAAGTATCTAAACAACTTTCGCAAATAATCTTTGAATGTTTTTTCAAACACAGTACAATCTCGCATTTTTGACAACGATAAGAACTGAATGATGTTTTCTTATTCTGCTGCTGATAGCATGGCCGACAACTTTGTCGTTTTGGTGCCCTCGACGTTTCTGGTTCAGGTTCTTGAAGCTTATATTTTAAATCAAGGTTCATGGGTTCCATGGGAAGATTTTCAAATTGGGCTCTGATCCGAAGTTGCTCGTCTACCAAATTAGTGCTAATTTTTTCAAGTACTCTACTCTTGAAGTAAATTCATTTTGGGTAGCCAAAAAAATGGTCCTGGAATTCAAACCCGCTATGTTCATAAGATGATGAAAAATCACCATTGGCCATCTTCTGGTTGATCTGCCAACATTATAGGATGCACATAGTTTGTCGACAACATCTTCACCGGATTTTGCATCATTGTAAAATGAAATTATTTCCGTTTTTTTTGAAGTGGCATTGGAAACTTTTGTAGATGAAACGTGCATGCTTGAAAGTGATACTACAGTCTTTCATGTTTCGGAACGTATGAAACGAGAGTGTCATCTCTTGTGTAGCTAAAACAATCGCAATCCTTCAGTGATACAAAATCCGGGGGAATTTCCCTTTTATTTTTTCGTAGTGTGCCTACATATGATATCCTATTTTTCTCCAGTTCTTTTACTAGCTTCAAACTAGTAAACAAATTTTCCGCAGTAACATTCGACGGGATCCAATTATGGGTTTACAAAGCCGCATTACTACCGAATCCGCTGAATTGGACTGTTGGACAGGTCCTTCAGGTTGTAGTCCACAATATATCTCCATATTGGTGCTGTAATATAATTTGGCATCACTAAGACAAAATATTTTTATGCCATACTTGTTTGGTTTTGATGGAATATATTGCCTAAATGAACATCTACCTTGAAAACCTGGCAACATTTCATCGATCTTCACATTTTGGCCTAGATGATAATGTTTTTGGCAATTTTCAATGAAAATAGTAAAAAGCTCTCTCACGAGGGCCAATTCATCCACTTGACGCCGCGTTGCTCTGGTTTCTCAGTCAAATGTTAGACTCCTTATCAAAAACCTAAAGCGTTTTTCAGACATTGTCATCCATACACCCAGCAAATATAATTGCCCTATAAATCCTCTAATTTAGCTTTGTGTGTAAGTCTGCAATTTCTTTCCCTAGCAAATCTCTGACATACATTATCTATGTGTTGATTAGTATATTTTACTAATAAATCGAAAATGGAATGAAAAATAAATTCCAACATTCGAGCTCCGTTTTGGCGTTTTTTGCATCATTTCCAACCACACCTGCTGATGTCATTAGAATATTATGGGGACGCATTTTTGAAATTTTAGGAGGTGTTTTGTTCCATTGTGTACCATCTTTACCTAATTTTTTTCAAATTAGCAAAAAAAATTATTTGAACATTAGTGTACTTACCAACAAAATAATTATCAACCTTTTCCGTAGCTTCATCTTCCTCTTCGTTGTCAGTAATTCCATGTTCGGTGTCTGAATCAATGGATCTTGTTTCGACCCGATCCTCTGAATCTGATTCATCAGATTCATCGGAAGCATCGTCGGCGACATCGGCACTAAATTCATTATTTTCCTCAAACATTAGTCGTTGGAGTTCTTCGACATCTTCCGGTTTCGAAAAATCAAACACTTTTTTTGCACTAATTGTTGAAAAAACAATTTTATAATCGATTTTCTGAACACAAAACCGTACCGTCGATGGTCGCTGTGTATCGAGCAGGTACATGACCGCCGCCATTTGGGTTTTATCGCCATAACAATGGAACAAAAGGATGTTTGCTAATTTTGCTCTAGGAAATGATTGGAGACACATTGACTTAAGAATATGCTGCATACTGCATGTATCTCCTGGATACACAAGCGACTAACGGAAGGTTTAAAACTAATAAAACTCATTAATTTTTAGTTACCACACCCTTATTCAATTTAAAAACCTAGATTTTCGTCAGATATCGAATGATAATGAAGAGAAGGTGATATTGCATACAAATTTTAACCCCTCAGTTTCTGTGGATATTATTACTTCAATGCTAATTTATTGACAGCAGTGTTATTTTCCACATAGTTACTTAATAATGAACAATGAGGCAATAAGCTGCTTTGACTTACAATTACACACACTTTCCTACATATTTATAATCATAATGATGTACTGTTTACATTTATTTTCTAATAGATAGATAATTTTTATGATAACATAACAAAAATCGAGTCGATTTATCAAAAACAAACCTATAAAAAGATTTAACAAGTAAAAAGGAAATTACGTCCAACTTTGATGAACTGAGTGACGGGTTTATAGATTTGCCGCTTATTGTAGCTATTCATCTTTCACTGACTCTTATGACACTGAATTTCGATACCTACTTTACAATGATTCAAATTACATTCTAATATAATTCAGTTTTCATAATTTTAGAAATAAGGTTTTGTGTACTTTCGAAGTGAGGTAAACTATTCCACACTTATATAATAAAATGAATCAAGCTTATAAACTTATTTATTATTATATTCACACTTTCTTCGTGATGAAATCTTGCTTCAAAATACAAAAAAAACCATTTAGAAAAAACCGAAAATTCATTCAGATTCACAAATAACTGTGAGATATGTATAAAGATAGATATTCGAGAGAAAAGCAAAATATTTATTGTTCAAACTGGAATATCAATGTTATAGAAATGTATTTAACCACAACAATGTTAATATTCTAAATGGATTAAGTACTACTGATGTTAAACCGATTCAAATGAACGTCAAACGAGTGTTTATTTACCCACTTTCAACAAAACAGTCTACCACTACACACACGCAATTAAACCCGTAGTTTTGTTATCTAACAATTCATCAAAAATCGATGGTTTTATTTGTTTTCATTTATTTTTATTTTCGACCGTGTCATGTTCCCTTTATTAGAACAAATATTGAAATTTAATTTGAATACTATTTAGATGAAGTTATACTGAAAAGAAATGGGAAAGAAATATTTTTGTTAAGAACAGCACTTAATTCAAATTGCACTAAAGTCAGCATAGTCAACATAGTGCAAGACAACGTGCAAAAAATTACATGCAAAGTAAAAATATTTCTTAAATTAATACTGGATGTCGTTTGACAAGTATTTTAAAACTGCATGATGGCTGCCACTAACAAAACTTCCATAAGTAAATTCAACAAATCGTCGGCTGTGAGTGTAAACCTGCTAGCTCCACTTTTGGTCCATAATGACATTTTTTATACCATCTGCAAGAAAAAACAAATCACATGAACGTGTAAAACCAGGTAAACCCACTCTATTTGTTAAATTGGCAAAAAATGTGGTGCGTTAAATAGCCAAATCTATATAATTCAAATTTCGCGGCTAACTCCATGATTGACGCCATATTTTGTATTGTGTCTTCGGCGATATAACGTATCCATGCAGTTTTCGATGGAATAAACCTACTGATTTAAGATTTTAAAGTTTGAATCTATTATCTAAAATTACAAGATCAACGACTAAGAGTTTGAAAAACTATGTTTCTTCATACTCTTAGAATTGGGAGATGGACGGTCTTAAAATGGAAAAATCAAGCGCAATCAACTACATCAAAACCTTTTGTGAAAGGGTGTGAAGAGTTACTGAATTTTTGGCTAATTACCCGTCATGGAGTCACATCACTGCCGAGCAAAAACTGAAAAAAAATACCTTTTACCAGAATGGACATCAAAAAAAGGTGTTTATGACTTTTACGTAAGAAGGTGGTGTGAACAACAAAATGTGAAGCCTCTTCCTCTCAGTATCTTCGAAGAGGCATTTGATAACAAAAGCTTAGGATTATTCATCCTATATAAAGTAGAAAAATTACCTGTAGTAGATTAAATAGCGTATTAAACTAAAAAAGAAGGAGCGAGAGCAGAAAAGGATAAAGAAGAAGAAAAGATTGTTTTTACAGTAGACCTACAGGCTTAATTGATGTCTCCTAAATCCAAAATAAGCAGCTTGTATTACCGAACAAAGCTCCAAACACATAACCTGACAAATTTCAATTTCAAAAATAAAAACAGTGTCTGTTATTTATGGAATGAAAGTGGTGGAGACTTAAATTCCAAAGAATTTGCTTCTAGTATTTGGATGGATTTAATAGAGAAAAATGTTGTACTCCAGAATGAATCTGTTGAACCGATGAAAGTAATTTTTTACAGTGATGGGTGTACTTACCAGAACAGGAATTCAGTCTTGGTTAACGCTTTACCTACTACAGCTAGGAATTGAAATATCGTGATAGAGGTCGAGCATACGCAAATGGAGGCGGACTCTATTCATTCGACCATAGAAAGGGGCTTAAAAAACAAAGATATTCATATACCAACAGAGTATATATCCATCTGTAGATCTGCAAGGAAGAAACCGCGTCAATACGAATTAAAATATATAAGCTAACAATTCTTCTTATTCTCAAGTTTAATGGGATTAAATTC
Organism: Diorhabda sublineata; assembly: GCF_026230105.1. Taxonomy (NCBI): domain Eukaryota; kingdom Metazoa; phylum Arthropoda; class Insecta; order Coleoptera; family Chrysomelidae; genus Diorhabda; species Diorhabda sublineata. Next base: position 10,164,120 of record NC_079483.1, read on the forward strand.
CATAAAAGCATTCACCCTAGTCGATCTAAAGAAGATGCTAATGTGAAAGAGGTCTTCGGTACACTCCAAATGGTCATATTAATTACAAACTTAGATTCCCAGATGGGTGGCAAATATTACCACAAAGAAAATCATTATTGGTGACTCACGTACTATTTTCTGCTCTACAAAATTTATACAGTAGCAGTTCCAAGACTTACATTACTTAAAAAATCCCTACCTCTTACTAGGTATACTTCGTACTAGGGTATAAAGTGTTGATAATAAATAATTTTATTGGTATTAGGAAAAAAAAAGAAAAATAGTGATTTTTAACCTACTTTAACTATTATTTTATGAAAAGAGGATTTAAGATGTTTATTATTCCATTTTTTGTTTTATGTCAAATATTTTTTACTAAAATACTGATTAGTTCAATAAATAATCAGTAAAATATGTTACTGTGATTATAAGAAATATATAGACTGATTAACGAACTAATTAAAGTTGTTTTAGTCACCCTAGAAATTATTAGAAAAACCTGCTAGGTCCGGAAAATAGAACGATTGCTCCGAAAAAAACCTGCTAAGACATAAAAACACTTATAAACAATGTAAAAATTACCGGTTTAAACCAATTTAAAAATAACAGAGCTAAAGGCCGCTTGACATGATGCAATAAAACGTACAATGCAATGTAAGATGCAATATTTCTTGATCAAAAGCATGCGCAGATGTTGCAACATTATCGATTTAATGTCATTCCATTGCGTGCAAGCTGCAATTCTAGGGAGAAATCTTGTTACTTTTGGCTCAACAGATCAGCTGACTATCGTAAAACTTTGCTTTAGTTTCATTGTTAAGCTAGGCGCAAAATATTAAATAAAATTTGAGGTTATGATTATGATTAATACTCTTCTCAGTTCATCACACTCCAAAAGCAGAAGTTACAATTATTATAGTCATGCATTCTTGTTTATTTTTCTTAGTTTTTTATTTCCATTTTTATACCACACACAAATATTAAATAAAATACAATATTCATCCATGAAATATATTGACTTTGCAATAAATTGCGTGCAATTCCTTGCACGTTGTCTTGCATCATGTCAAGCGGCCTTAAGACAGGAATAACAACCGAGAGAGCTAGAGGCAGAGTTTGGATATGAAATTGCGGCTCTTCAATACCATATGCAAATATTATTGATTTTATAAAAATAAAATTGATAATCGTTCTAGACGTATCAAGGATTGGGCATCGATTCTATTTTTCAGCTACTTTCCCTCGCTTTTTTCGCCTTTTCCTCTGTAATACACGTCAAGAATTACACGTGCATCTAAAGAACTGCCTCGGAAGATAAGCAACTTCCTTCTGCTGATTTACTATCGATGAGCTATGCGACATAAAAGACACGGTACAAGCTGCGGTTTTTGTCAGATATATGTTTTTCCAATGTCCAATGTCCAATGGAATCAATTTAAATCGTTTCAATAGCAGCTGATGGAGCTAGAAGTATTGAAGGAAAACAACAATTATTTAGAGCAAAGTAAACCACAAAAAAATAATAGATAATATGATCAATTGAGAGACAAAGCAGAGCTTGAGAATCAAACCATATGTACAGTATAATATATTTAAAAGTCACATTATCAAGATGCATGGGACAAACAACTGAATATTTGAAAAGTAGATTAGAAACTCATCAAGATGATTAAAAAAATGAAAACATCAATAAAATATGGAATACTAAAATAAATCTATTAACGTTTTTATATTTGATGGGCATTACCAAAGAAGCTACTTCAAAGTTTGCGACTCCCCAAGTCAAGACTACTGCGCATCTCTGGGCTACAATAATCAGTATTTTTTGTAATTAAACTTTGTTTCTCAAAATATATGGTTGAGGAAAAATTGATTTTTATTAATGTAACAAATGGATTCTTTTAAACCCATTTTAACTACAAGGTGAAAAAAACCAATAATCGTATTAGGCATTCATAATAAAGACTATAATTATGATTTATTAATAGCATTTATAATTCAAGAGACCATTATATATAATCGATTCATATTATTGAATAATGGAAATAGGTGTCCCGATAACTCTCGATAAAGAAATTGAAAATCTGGGAATAGGTGTTATAGGGAGAGGGTTCAATAAAAAAATTAATATACTCAATGAATAATATAACGGAAATTTGTTTTGAAAATTCATGTTTCAATGAAAATTTACATAAAATGTAGTGTGATTTTTGTCACAATTCGTTGTAGCAAGAGGGGATACTAGGATTGACCCAAGTGGATCAGATTGATATAAGAAAAGGTTCATTCGAATGGGATCCAACTACGAAGGTTACTACTGAAGTTATGAGATAGACAAATTAATAAAAATATTTATTTATTGTTACATATTTTTCATTAGGATCCATAAATTTTTACATACGTTTGAACCAAACATATGATTTGAACGCATCAATGGCATCTTCAGGCATAGAAAAACGTTGTCCTCTCAATTTACGAAGGTTGCTAATAAAGTTTTGAGATAGACACGTAAGAACAAATATTTATAATTGGACTGTTTTTCAAAATATTCGACATTGGGATCAATACCTTTTGCATGCGTTTGAATCAATTTCATATCTTTCATTTCGATTGAGGTATCTGTGATTTGAACGCACCAACCGCTTCTTCAAGTGTAGAAAAACGCTGAACTCGCAATTTATTTCTTATCTGCGGGAATAAGAAGAAATCATTGTGTGCCAAACAAGGACTATACGGCGGATGATCCATCTATTCGATGTTTTGACTGTTCAGAAACGGTTTTGTTTGAACTGATGTGCGAGAGCTAGTTTTGTTGGGATGGAGAATGATTCGTTTTCTGCGATTTCGGGCACTTCTAGCGAATAATATTGTATTATTTAGAATTATACGTTGCTCTGATGGATCGGTGTTGATATGTCCAGTTATTACTTTAAAATAGGCGACCATTTTCTTCGAAGTGAAGACTTTTGTTGGATTTGGCTCGCCTTGAAAGAACCATACAGTTGATTGGTGTTCAGCTTTGAGTTTATAGACATAAATTCATTCATAGATTCGTTGCTTGTCGCAAGTGAATTTTTTTAGCATTTCTTTGCACAGAATCGATGTTTTCTAGCACAACAGCCGATTTTGGATGACGTTCACGAAATTCATCCTGTAGCGAAGTACGATCACGATTGAATTCGAGAAACCAGCGATACATGGTTAGGTCGAAGCTAGTTACTCGGTATATTGCTGTTTAAAACATGTCGAAAATCAAAAAAAATCATCGTACGAGAATGTTTGACTAGAATAAATGTTTCAAATTCATTTTTATCAATGTGTTTGTTTAGGAATATGTTTTGTTTGATATTATGATTAGGTTGAAGTGGCAAGAATAATCAATTGAAATGTGATTGTTGTTAGTTAAAAAAATGGTGTTTGTATTCAAGTTCTAAAACGACCAGACTAGTTTCTCTCGAGTTGTTTAATAAATCTAACGAATATATGTAAATTTGATTGATTTTTTCTGTGTGATATCTGTTGTTCAAGCTAGATTGGTTACTTTTCATATAGAAGAATTCAAAAATCAATCTTCCGTTTTATTTATTTTTTATATATAAACTTTTGGTTTCTGTAAAGTTCTTATTGTGACCCATACAAATTACATGTTCTAAAAGGGCATAATCACGTTTAAAGGTTATGCAATCTCTTTGGTTTGGCCTATGTCACAGTTCATACAAGAAAAACTGTAAATTCAATTTTTCTGTCGTGAAAGTTTTTCTTTTTGTTTTATTTCTGAGTGAATATTTTTGAGTATTTTCTGAATTTTTTGTGATCATTGGACCAGGTGTGGTATAGAACCATACCTTAATAAAGAAGTTATTTCAGTGCTTTCACAGTTGCTTTGTATGTAATTGATAATCTTGTTTACACTATTTCTGTATAGCTATTTTCTATAAGAGTTTGATAAACGATATTTAGATTTTTGTTTTTTAGAATTGAATGATTCAATATGTTGATTCTGTTTTTTGGTGCTAGGACAATATTTATTTTCATTTTCATAGGTTGAAAGGAGTGGTAATCATAATCAAAATTCCTCGTGAAAACAAGTGTCACAATCAAATATGTCGTTCTCGCCAACTCCACACCAATGCACACTGTAATAACATAAAACTCTCAAAAATTAATGCGCAATACCGTTCCGGTAACGTTCTCTTCGTAGCGCTTGGGAATTAAAATTTCATTGGTCATTTTCGTGTACTTTATATTCGGATACCAGCTCACAATTACCTATGACAAATAATTACGAATTTTAACCCGTGTCAGCGGCAATAATTCGAAAACTTGTTGTAGGCTTATGAATACTTATAAAAGATAGATAAGGTCCGCAGAGGTGTGATATAATTACGGTAATAAACCAACTTACCTGAATAAAACGAACAACAATGGATGCTTTCGAATTTCACAATGATAATATCGATGCTACTCTATGTAGAAACGGTGTTTCATAAAAAGGAAATGTCATATGAGTTCTTGTAAACGCGTCCACCAAATATTTGTATGTCTAGAGTTAGTGTAAGTAGAATTGTACTATTAGGAGAGAGGGAAAGAACATAGGTTTACCAATCTCTTTCTCTTTTTACTCGCCATTAGAAAGCTGCACAGAATGACACTCGTTCACTAATAGACATAACCTTAAAAGTGCATGTTCGTAAACAAATTTGAACGGCGATCAACGATTTCGAATTATTCAAAATATATTATTACTGTATGAAATGTGTGGAGAAATACATATATTATATATAAAGCGACATTCGACACGGCCTCAATTTGAACATAAATATCTACATTTATTTAACCATAACATATTTTTTAATAAACGAAATAGATCCAGATGAATTTTCTAAACATATATGAATTAATCAGGGTTTATATGATCAACTTTTGAATTTAACAAAACATTCAATGAGTAAACCTGAATATCGATTAGATCAGGAAGTTAATCATCAATTTCAAATGGAAAAATGATTCCCTATATTCTTCCAAATTTATATTCATACAAATTCCATCAGCCTTCCACTTAGAAAAGTTATTTTTTCTACGACCGTGCGTTTTAACCCACTTTCCTGCACGCATTTTAGTTTTGAAAGTGTCACTTTCCCGCACTAGTGGTATACCTGATGATTAAAGTGAGTACCATTTTTGCACTGGATCCGAGCTTGTAAATATCACTGTCGACGACATTCAAGATAAAGGCAATCTAATTGTTGTGAAAATTTCTGATTCCAAAAATCATTCGTCAAGATCATTTGTTTTATCTGAAGAAATAAATGATGGAACCTATTTGAAAGTACGCAGATTTACGACCACCTACCATTCCAAACCGCCGATTTTTTATTCATTATAAGAATGGAAAATGCTCAGTTCAATGTGTTGGCGTAAACACTTTTGGTAAGATGCCAGCAGAGATTGCCGCATATTTACGCCTACCTAATCCGGAACGTTATACAGGACACAGTTTCAGACGTTCTTCGGCAACGTTCCTAGCAGACTCCGGCGAAGGAATAACCAACCTAAAGCGCCTGGGTGGCTGGAAGTCTACTACTGTCGCTGAGGGCTATTTGGAGGACTCCGAGAATCAGAAGAAAAAAATATCAAATAAAATTCTCTGTACTATAAATGACTTAAAACCGTTGCCGTCACCGTCATCGTCATCTTTATGCGACCTGCAACCGATGCCATCCTCACCAACGTCATCTATCTTCCAGTTGAAACCAAATAACTCCACTGGGCCGGCAATTCTTTTTACTAGTCTACAGAATGCAACAAATTGTGTTTTCAATATTAATATTTATAATAATTAGTAGTTTTTAGTTATATTTTTGTAGTTTTGTATAAATTTTGTATATTATTATGTTTGTGGAATAAAATAATTTTTGAAAAATGGGTTGGTATACTTTTTTGTATATACGGTCGTAGAAAAAATAATGTTCCTAACTAATGCGTAAAGTGTCTTACCCGCACTTGACCGCTTGCCCGACCTCCGCTCCGCGTCGTTCGGGACAACTGCAGTCGCATGCGGGAAAGTATCACTTTCCGCACTTGTTAGGAAAATAACTATTTCAGTATCTGCAACTACAAACTACACTAGAAAAGTGAGGTTATGTTTTTGACGTTCAACGACGATCAGCGCGTAAGAAAGTAAAAAGTTGGTTAACTTTGACTTCATGAGCGCGTACAAGTGCGATCATTGCGCGTTATCACGGTTCCTCTACAAGTCGAACCATCTTTGATATTAATGAACGTATAGATCTTAATATTAAGATGTCTGTTCTGAGTAAACAGCATCATTGTCTTTACAAAGAACCTTATATATAATATTACTTCTTATATTAGTGTTTTAGATTTAGTTCTTTCTCTTGAATGTGTAATTCACGAAAATAGTGAGGCTGAAAAATTTATGGCGACCATTTTTTGACATAGTCATGGAATTGTTTCTATCGATTTTCTTCACAAAACTAAAACAATAACAGGAAGTTATTCAACATCATAGCTTAATGAGGTGAAAGGAGAAATTGCATTATAGCCACCGTATTGTGAGAAAATTAAAGCATCAGAAAACGCACTTTCCATGATCGCCATGACTGAAATTCACCCACCGTATTAACCAGATCTGGTTCCCAACGATTTTTCACTGTTCTCTAACCTCAAAATTTCACTTGTATAACAGATATTATCGAAATATCTACTAATGAATGTCTTGATTTTTTAGATGCATTCAATGATATTTTCAAAACCAAATCAGCAATTTTTGAGAAGCTAAAGACACGTATAAGGATTGACGGTAGATTTCAGTCTCGATATTGTCTAATGGGTATATTATAAGCATACGATTCATTAAAATAATCGAGTTTTATGAAAAAGTCGCGTCTATAATACAACTTATCAAATTTTGTGTCGTCCTAAAGCTTTTGCTTCTCCTATATATTCAAATGTACACTATACAATTTACGAGTTTCATCATCATGTCTTGAACAAAAGTAAAACAAAAATATTGTATTAATTTCGTGGCGCATCTCAAAGGTCACATTTGATTTATGGATGAATGAATATCGATTAATGTATATTATACATTGAAGTAATTTGGCGAATTAACATTATCATCATTAAATCATATGGACTTGAACACTATTGAATTACTTTGATCTTTAATGAACACAAAAATTATTCAGAGAGTGGCGATGGATTATATAACAGATACTGACAATGATTATAATGATGATATCTGATAATATCTTATATTTAAGTTACTGGCAATGAACTCTACTAAATTTGGCAACGTTTTCGAAATTGTAGTCCACCGGGTGTCGGATTCGTAGTAATAACGTTCATAGTAATCAAACTTGTTCTTGACAAGTGGTTATTAAGTTTAGGAGGAATTTGAATTATACAATTGAATTATATTTATTGACAACATCAAAATAAATGCGTTCTAACATCAATTCTTAGGATTTTCAATAAGTAGCGTCAAACGTTTGTCAAACGTACGAACCAGTAATATTATTCATTGCTTGAAACGAATAATTACATTGGAATCTTATCATTGAACATAAAGTCAAAGCGTTGTCTCTTCACACTTTTTTTTTCTATATTATTTTTGTCTTAAATAATAGACTTATGAACACAAATTATATTGATTGACGTAATTCCAGTAATTTCAAACTTTTAAAATTGAACAGGTGTTTTTCTATTAGATTAGTTCTCACAGTTGCATGCAGAAAATTCTAGTTCGTTTTCTTCCATGTATAATTTCCTTTTCTTCTCCATTCTATTTGAGTCATTCTGATGAGCGACTTGCCGTGAAATTAGCCCTCGTTCCTCATTATATCCAACATGTTTTTCCAATCCTTTCCAAGTTTTCCAGCTAATCGTATTATAAAATAAAAATTGACTGACATTTGTTCTAAAAATATGGCGTATACAAATTTTTTCTTCTAAATTATTAAAACTATCTCATACTTAATTTATTCGTCCCGTTCATTATGACTTTTTATTATAAACTAACTTTAGCAGCTAAAAAGCACGAATTTATATCCCAAAGAAATTCTCGAATAATTCTAGAGCCCAAATAAACAAACAAATGAACAAATTAATAAAAAAGCCTCCCAGAAATTGGTCAAAAATAGCAATATAAGCAAATCGCCACATTGATATGAACAAAAACAATATCAAAGACGCCGAATTCGGAGAACCAGCGTACTCGCCAAATTTAAAACTTTCATTATAACTGGGCAGGACCGGCTTCTTGGTCCGTGACGTGGACGAATTCGTAACTGTAACTTTCCAATTCATATAATATTTTTGGTGAATTTGTTGATAAATATATAAGGCCTACTTATGAATATCTTATGGACTCACTTACATATTAAATCTTTTGAAACCTCAATTATCGGTATACTCCAGCTTCAACACTTTCCTCAAGTTCTGCAAACGTCTTATAATTCAACAATGAACGATTTAGAAGCCTCCTTGTTTTGTCACTTTTGTAAAGAACCAAATGAAACCACGGAATACCTCCTTGGTTATAGGGAGGCAATCCATAAACAAAGACTTCAGCACTAACATTCAAGCTTCTCGAAGCCAGAAGAATGAGATGCTGCCTGACTGGTTAACAGTAGATCAAAATGTTAGCGAGGTGAATTCAAAACCTCATGCCCCACATGGATCGTTGATGTGGACTATCTGTTTACTTGTTCTCATTTTCATCGTTATTCTTATCTTGTACCGTGAATATCAGTAATAATAATTAGAAAAAGGTTTTATTAGTTTTGATTGGAGTAGTTAATCAGATTACATTCCGAATGAATTCGGAATACCTTCTCACAACGTTTCAAATGCGGATGCTTTGTTTCAATAACGTTTAGTTTGACACTCTGATTATTTATGGCACATTTAAGCTTTCTTTTAAATTTGGTATAATCTATAGTTAATTGTTTGCGTTGATCTTTACATTCTGGCTCATAATCCTGGTCTGTTATTTCTGATGTGGGTACCATCTACAATCCCTATAACGCCAGGAAATTTATGTCTGTAAAATTCTTCTATTTTTCGTTTTTCCAGTTCTGTTGGCCTTCTTGTTGTTTTCAGTGATGATTTATTTAGAAAATGTCACTATTCTAAGCGATTAATCAATCATTGCTTATAAATAATCAGTCAACAGCTTCTAAAAATTTGGTTCACGAATAGAAAATAACAGAAATCTTTTCGGAATCACTCTCCTGATAATGTTATTATCTAGAATGTTGCAATCTATCAAATAACTGTTGGTCAATTGGAAGCTCAGCTCACTCTATAATGTCACTAAAACATAATGTTCATGGTTGTCACCGACGCTCAGTTTCTTCCAAATATATGTATCATCGACTTCAAGATTCATGAAAATTAGTGTGATGTTATATATGCAAGAACTTGCTGAAGACGGCAGGGGAAGGAATAAAAGCAAATCGATCATTTCAAACTACTGCTAATACGCTACTAGCACAGTTAGTTTATGATTGATATGCCGTAGATATATACCCATGCTCCAACAAGATGGCTAATTACATTAACAGATAAACATAGGGAAACTTACTTTCTGGATGTGCCTCGTATATATATATATATATATATATATATATATATATAAAAGTTAATCTGATGTGAAGCATATGAAAAGAGTGGAATTTGATGGTTGTTTATTGATAGAAGTTCTAAAATGATTTATATGATCATCTATGTGGCGCAGTCAGTAGGATATTAGCTCAGAATCAGTAGTTTTGGAAGGTTCTAGGAAAATAATCAAAGTTTTTTCAATCTATGAACTTTCTATGTTAGACTAATAACTCATAGACCGTAAATGGTATAAAGGAGGTTTTCAATATCAATGTCATTTGAATCGGTAAACAGAAGATTTCTAGAGACAATCTTGTCGACATGAAATCTAATGTTTTCCAAGAGTACGTGTAGCGAATGATATACTCCATCCCTTTAGGGTGAACTATTATCTCATGTAAATGCACGAAAAACTCCTCACTTTTTCTAATATAAACTTTTGTCCTACATTGTCACAACCTTGAATGGAATTACTGCTGTCTCAAGAACAGTTATAAGTATATTTTGATTTATTTAAGTCATATGAGCAAAAAATGGATCATATGATATTTGTTTTATGGGATTTCACTGGAAAATGTCACTCCGTGTTACATATATTCTCAGCCTATTTGGATAACGTCGTTATCCACTCTACAGTAGTTGAAAGGATATCAAACGTGATAAATTCGTAATTTGAGTTTTCAGATCTGTTTTCCCAGCGAACTAATCGATTGGAATATATCGCTTCTGGTAAAAAAATTCAAAATACCATTTACAGTTAACTAAAAAATATCAATGTAATTTATCGTAACAAAAGCACGATCACAGAGGTCAATAAAATTGATTTCACCAAGATGAAATTTGTAATTAATATTAATGCTTTTTTCAATTTTTCTATCGCAAATTATCAAATTCTCTAGAAAAAAATTTTGGTCTATAGGGCGCTGTATTATTAGAATAAACCAGTGCCCTTCATGGCTCCATCTCTATATAAATTATCAAGAGGTATGAAATTTTACGATCTTGGTGGTATTTTTAAATAAAAAATCGTTGATTATGGTTACATTGGTGAAGAAATGAAGTCTAACTACACTAAGAGTTGTAATATTGTGTGTAAAGTCTGTTGTGGATTGGCTACACTGAATAAGCAGCGGTTTTGATTACCAACAAATCTATCAAGCAATAAATGAGCTCTATAATCAACCAAATATAATCTTCAAACAAAACAATATTGGTCTATAGGACTCTGAATTAGTAGAATGAACCAGTGCCCTTACGTGGCTCCACATATACCTAAATTATCAAGAGGTATGTTATTTTACGACCTTGTAGATATTTTCAAATTAAGATTCGTTGATTCTGGTTCCATTGGTGAAGAAATAAGATCTAACTGCACCGAATGTTGTAATGTTGTCTATAGAGTCTGTTGTGGATTGGCTACACTGAATAAGCAGTGGTTTTGATCACTAACAAGCAATAAATGAGCTCTATAGCCAAATATAATCTTCAAAGAAAACAATGTTGAACTATAGGATGCTGAATTACCAGTGACCTCACGTAGCTCCACCTGGAATAATCTATAGGTGCCAAATTTTAGGACCTTGGTAGTAATGACAAATTTGTTTTCAATCCATATCTCACCCAAAGCAAAGTTCCAACTGCACTCAATGTTCTAAAGCTATAAAAGTGCAAACCTGTGAATCAGCTATCAAAGGACGTCCAGAATACTACAACATACAGAAGTTCAAGATCAATACCCACTACTAAGATTTAATGAGGTTTACCCTCTTATGCTTTTTTTTTCATAAAAAAATCAACAACGGCTCAAGAATTTGCAACTTAATTATGAACCTTTTCTTAATTTTCGTGTCAGTGATTATCCATTGACTTGAATGATACGTTGATCAGTTTTTCCATTCGATCTTTCTCATCCTCCTTTTTATTTCGATTTTCTCGTGAGTAACGTCACAGTCGACTCATTTCATTCTATTTACAGTATCCAAAACCGATTGTCTAATAAATTGAAACATCAAGAATAAAACGTTTCCCACTCGTTTCTATTCTCTGTAAGGTTTTATAAAGACAAAATTAGGAAAACTAATAGGTATAATTTGTAAGCGGAAATCTACAGGGAAAAGAAATAACTTCTAATATATATTTTAGCTAAATTTAAACGGGCGAACGCGGTAAGAGAAATGGGGATTAAAAATGGTATATTTTTTTGTATTTTCGGTAGGATTGGAGAAAAATGGATACACGTTTACCACCTCTTTGTCACAGATGTACGTAAAAAGGAAACAAACAAACGAGTCCTTAAAATTTATGTTGGGTATAAAAATTTCGGAATAATTCCATAAATTAAAGCTAACCGCGGTTGTATAATAAAATTATAATTGGAAAAGTGCATTCAATTTTTTTAAGAGCACAACAATTAAATTCAATTGAGATTTTTTTTTTACAGAGTGGAAAAGAATAACTTATGAGGGCATTTCCAGTCTCGATTAATTTTTTTCAATAGTTGATAAAACATCAATGGAATTTGACATGACAAAACTAAGTACCGAAGATTTATGGAACTTAGGGGATGTGCTACGAACGCGTCTAAATTCGAATAAGTTACTAAATAGTATAAGGGTTGTAGAAAAAGTAGGGTTTCAATTGAGCTATGGCGTCAAGGGAAAGTGCTTGGCTGGTAGCAGCGCCGAGCGCCTCAAATCAAAAGCCCGTCTCTCAGCAATTCGCTACGTCGCTGATTAGTCGCTTGACAGCTGTCAGAAATAAAGTGCAAGCACAAAATGGTAAACTTTCACATTCGAGTAATTTGAATGGTGCTTGCCGTGTGGAGATGCTTGTGGATATTGATCTTGAAATTTTGTAGATTGTAGTGTTCAGGAAAGACGTGGTTTGGTCTAAGCTGTTCAAGTTTCTGGTCTACTCTGGACTGCCTATAAGTGAAACTGTTCGTTTTGTATTGAGTCAAGCATCTTCAAGGTAAACTTGGGACCCAAGCTCCAAATGTGCGACGATATTCAAAATATTGACAAATCTGGGTTAATATTAGAAGCTTCTTGGTCTTAAATCGGACTCCATGTTTTTGTGTAGCTAACTTGACCTAACCTAATCATCTTCAACAACCAACAAGCGAATTTTATGTCCAGACAGGATCAAACCCTGAACTGCAGTACCAGCCTTCTTTGTAAAACATCTAAGAATCTTTGCTTCCATACTACTCCAGAATATTTTCAAGACGGGTATTAATGGTGATTATCTATTGCTGTCTACGAATTTGGGTAGTAGGCTAGTTTATTGGCGCGGTACATTTGAAAAAAAAAAAAGGAAAGTGACACTATGTATCTTTGGGGAACACCAGCGTTGACCTCAAGCCTTTCTGAGGTGTGTTTATCTGTAGCGACGGATGGATCGGTTTTTGAGAAAGCTTATAAGACAATCGATCAGCGAGGATGACAAATCGTACAATCCTAATTTATTAAGACGTCAAACTCTGTCAAAAGCCAATACGATTGCTTTAGATTCCCCATATTTTTCTACAGCTTCAGTCCGTTGGTGACATAGGCCAGGAGGTCTCCGGTTAATCTATTATTACGAAAGCCGTATTGATAGCCGCTGATGATGTTGGAAGACTCAAGATTGGCTCCATGACCTTGGCAATGGATTGGACTAAAGCAATCGAACGGTAGTAATTTTTTCCTTTTTTTTGGTATGGATTCAAACAGAGCAATTTTCCCATCTTCAGAAGAAACTTCTTTTATATTAATTGCCTTTCTCGCAAAATGTCAGGTTTGATAAGTTAGACCGCCAGAAGGTCAACAGTCAGTTGCTCAAAAGAAGGTTCACTGACCGTGAACTTGTTGTTGTAAGGCTTCCATGACACTATTGACTTAAAGTGCTTGATACCAAATTATTGTAAACATCGAATGCTTTTGCATAAATATCTGGAGGTGTATTTTAAACCTCTCTAAATATTCCATGATAATGAATACTTATCAAGGCTTTAGTTAAGGAATAACAATAATGAAACGATTCCCCTTTATAATGTTGATAGTAATAACAATTATGCAGAGTTTCTATCTTATTATTATAGAAATACCAGAAAAAGTTTTTCTCGCTCAAGTCGATATTGCGCGATGATCATTGGCGATGCGTTTTGATATTAAAGATATCTTGTGGAACTTTCCCGGATCAAAAAAAGATACTTGGAGTAATTTCACTCCATTAGCCAACATACATAACGAATCGAAGCGCCGAGTGAAAAAAAGGGGCGACCACAGCTGCTGGCAACATGGGCTTGGAATGTTCTTGACTGCCTCAGATGAAAGTATAAGCATAGTTGCCGGTCTCCATATTTTACGTATTCAACTCCCTTTTATACCTCCAATAATATATTCGACCAAATATTTCCCAGTGCCGCTACTGCTTCTTTCAAATCCCTAATAATACCTTAAAATTAAATTAGGGAACAGGTGTTCGAGGGTTCGAGCATTAAGGTATTTGCCAATGTTCAGGAAAACTATTAATATCGACCCCGAAATTTGCGATTTTTAAACTTCAAGTTTATATTAGTATTGTAGCCATCAAACACGCAAATCTCTCAATAGCACAGCCAATTAATTCGATAAGGGATCTTGATATCAAGGGGAGAATATGGATATGGAATTTCCGTGTTGTTGAAATATTGAAGTCACACAAAATTCCTGATAATACCAGGATGATTTAAGCAAATGTGATGTGTCGGAGGTCATCTGACAAATCTTGGAGATAGATCAGTTTTTCCACTTCTCGTTACCAGATGTGGTATCGGTAATACACAGACTTCGCGAGTCCTTGAGTATTTTTATTTTATACTTGTAAACGTGCAGCAACGTGCTAATTTCAGTATACAGTTGACTTTCGTAGAAGATATTTGCATGTTTAACACGAAGTTCAGCTCATACCCCACCGTATGTTTAGTGTTTATAAAGATTTTGTTGTCACACCCCATCGTACCTTCTATTTTTCATCTATTAGGACATTATTTTCCAATTACTCCATATTCTTATAAGATTTACACTGAAGAAGGTTTTTTTATTAAACATAAGTGTCTATTGAAGTTGCGGAAGGTAACAGAATATTGTTCATAAGCATAGAATCCGGATCAGAAGCAGAAAAAGACCATGTAAGTGAGAGATCTGCCCGGACATTGAAGATATGGATATAACTGTATCTGAGGAATACTAAAATGATTCTATTGGATTGGATAGCTCTACGATGTGGCTTAAATAAAAAAACTTAAAAGTAAAAGAAAGATCTGAAAATATAATTACTTATTTGCCAGGCGTAAAACCTCCTTTTCGAAATCTCAAAGAACCACTTGAGTGCTGACAACTCCTTTTTACAGATGCCATGCTAACAGATATTGTGAATAAAAACCACCAAAAACTGAAGAAAAAAGTTCTAAATGTGCAGAGCATTCAATTATTACTTGTGATACATGTTTGTCATGTCATGAATGAACAATAAAAATTTCCAAAAATCTGTTTAGCATATGTACTTATCTATATCCACTTTCTACATCCTGAAGCTAAGATTTTTCTTCTTTGTCTTATCAAAAACTACTCTCAAAACAAATAAATTCATACGCCACCGTACCCATATAGTAAAAGAATGTCACCGCACTACCAAGAACGATCATAGCTAATGGACAGAAGGAATTAGTAAAATCGATCAATAAATTATGATAAGAAGCAAGAAATTATGGACTGGAAATAAATGCAGATAGAACAAAATATATGAGAATAGGGGGAAAACCAGAACATAGAGTGAACCAACTGAAAACTAGCAAATGAAATTTTGAAACAGAATCGACCTTCAATTATCTAGGAATAACGTTGGGACAAATAACCAGAGAGAGGATGAAGGATAGGATAGAAAAAGGCTACCAAGCCTATGGAAGAAACCTACTAAAAAACAAAAACATAACCAAACAAAACAAAGGGTCGACGAAAACTTGGAGAAACGAAATAGAGGAGATTATAAGAGAAGTCAATATAGGAAACTGGAGAGCAAAGTGCCGGAACCGAAAAGAATGGAAAATAATAACAAAAGCAGCCAAAACAAACGACAAACTATAAAGAAAATAAAAATTAGAAAACGAGGAGTAATCCACCTCAAAAAGAAAGGACTTAAAGCGCCAAAAGCGATAGACATAATCCACATAGGATTGAAAGGCTTGATGATGATGATGATCACTACCAATATATACCACTTCACTATCCCCATACGCACCTTTCATTATTCGAAGTTTTTTTCTATCAGTTCACCGCTCAACAGAGTCAAATCTTGTTATTTTAAATGCAGATTTGACATTAGGAAAGAGATAGAATTCGCACGCTACAAGATCCGGCGAATAAGTTGAATGGTCTAGTATGTTGGATGTTGTACTTGGTTAAAAACCTCTTCACGGACAGTGCGGAATAATTTCCGAATTAAGTCATGATTGCACTTCGCTATAGGATGAATTTTATGAATGTCGTCCAAATTTCACATAGATATTGATATGGCAAGATCGTTATGTGACATACCGTAAGATTGGGGCATACTTAGGCATTAGCTTCACTTACATACTTTCAATATTTCATGAAAATTTGGATGTGAATAGATTTGTTTGCGTTGGATACCGCATAATTTGACAATCGCTCGAAATATTAAATCGCGGTGCGTCAAAAAACATCTATAAGAACGTAACAGACGACGAATCTACGTATATTAACTCGAAACTAAACAAAAATCGACTTTATGGGTTTTTCAAATCAACACAAATCCAACAAAGTAACGAAGTACTTCGAAGCAAATGGTGGCCTGATTTTTTCGGAATCACTGGACATGTAATCACCGTTCCATTAGATCAACGTAGGTTGGTTGATTCTGAATGGTTCATATTTCTGTGTTGGAAATTGATAATCGAGACCAATGGGAATCTTTACATTTCTATGGAAAAGTCAAGTGTACGATTCGTTTACTATCGACTCTGATGGTTACGGTGTAGATATTTCTATTTCCAGAAATATTTATTCAAGTTTCTAGCTCTCCCTGCAGCTTTCGACGTATTTTGCATCAAGATCTCGGTTTTTCAATTTTCAATTGCATAAATGGCATATGATTTGGAGAGAAATTGCTTGAAATAGTTCATAGAGTTTGAAACGACACCTAGAACAAGCCTAACTCAAATTAACCTAACTTAATCTAGCTTAATATAACTCAACCTGAGTCAATCTAACCTAACCTAAACCTACCTATTCCAATCTAACCTAACCCAACAAAATTAGACTAACCAAAACTTACCCAACCTAAACTAACCTAACCTGAACTATCCTAACCTAAACTAACCTAACCGAAACTAACTTAATATAAACTATCCTAACCTAACCTAACCTAAAAAATTATTTAATCTTTTTATATTTTAGATTCGAACCCAGAACTGCAGGTTACTTAATGTCAGCAATTTTATGAATTGCCTGATATGTTTAAATATTGATTATTATTCCAATTTTTCGACAATTTTTCGGCTTTTGGGTACTCAAATTATTTTTTAGAATAAATTATTGTATTTACGAGTTTGTAAGTTCAGAATACTTACATAATAAAGGTCAAAAAATCACCTTGGCGTAGCTCCGCTCTCAGCTGCTTTCGCAATTCTATATTCTCTATTTAGAGTCCTTAACTCTACTTCATCTTACATACCAAACCCCACCGTCACTGGCATAATACGGAAATCTACCCTTTATTTTTGTTTTCACAGATAAGTTCATGCAAATTTGATTATACAAATCTGTTGAATTTGGTATGAAATTCATAGAATCTAACTGAAAGTATACGATATAATCAAGTTGATTCAAAATGACGTCTCTTTAAAAATGACACATTAATTTGCTATTCTCGAATAACTTTTGTGTTAGAAGAAATCGTGAATAATTAATTCGAAGTCCACTGGACTATACTGACCGTATTACAAGCAGCGAATCGCTCGAAAAAGGACTAATAAGAGAAAAAAACAAATTACATTCTAACCCATCTCTTAACTCGTATTACCGCCATATTTTCCTTCAGGTCGGATCCAATAACGAACGGTACCGATGAAAAACGACGATAAAAACACTTGTAGGTTTAAAACGAGTGAGGTATCGGTCGGTTATATGTAATCTCATTTTCCTTTTTACCAGTTTTTTTTCCTTGAAACTCATTTGAACCGAAAAACTTTCGAGATACTTTTAAATATGGAATTCGTCACTCGTAGGATTTCTGTTGCTTCATTCGAGACATTCAGAATAATTGGCTTAATCCTCGAAAATAAAATTTGGATTTTATAATTTTTGCGTAATAGACGCAAGGTATAAACTATTCGATTCATTTTATGAGATGGTACATCAACGAAAATAAATGAATTCAAGCAAAATGATGTGAGTGATGGAAGTACTAGGGCCGTGATTCTCAACGCGGTACAGGTGGAACACCGGGGGTCCACGGGGGACTCCACCACTGGCATTTACGCTGGGCGTGACAGAAAAAGGGTCCTTGGAAATTTATTTGGTTTAGATAGTGAAGAATTGAAATGTTGGTTGGATGTAACTTTGATATTGCAGATTCAATACGCAGGTGAAATGCCTTGATTAAGATATTCAGACATACGTTTAACATTTGATTGCCTTGCATGTTGATTTTAAAATCATATTCTAACGATGAAAATACTAGTTAGAGGTCGATTTGCTTTTTTGATATCCACTCACAGCACAATCAATTAGAATTGAATCTAAAATTTATTTAGTTAATTATAGTATCAAATAATTGACCCTATGAAGCAATCAATTCTGTTAATTCGTCGTTGAAACTCAGCCACAATGCAGGTTTCCATAGATAGATCCAATCTTCACTTTTATCGAGAAAATACTAGAATTCAATTTTTCCAGAAAATCACTTTACTATAACTGATCTACATTGTTTTGAGTACATAATAAATAATACGTTCCGGAGAAACTAAATGTTCAAAATGTCATTTAATGATTTGTTGATAATCAATTCACGAATAATGAAGAATTAATTATATTATACTCTATCTAAGCATTCAAAGACCTTTCGGCTCATGAAATCATATAAGCTGAACTACCTGGAGATAATATCTCCAACATGAAGACATATCAGTGAATCCCAAAACAACAATTTGAACCATACAAGTCAGCTGGACCTGATGTAGTGATAACCATTATGATTCAAAAATTATCAAATTATATAATTGTTTGTGATTTGTTTGGAGATATTATTTATGTAGAGGAAAGAATATATTAGGTTTGTCTTTGGTATAGGAACGATTGAGGATTGTACAGCGATATGCACCGCAATATAATGGAGAGGTAAAAAAAGGGATAGAAAGAAAGGCTTGACAGAGGGTAAGTGGGTACAGCTGTGAATCCATTATTTACCCATCGTTAACCAATTGGCTTGTGGATCGGTCCATTAGGCTACAAAAAAACCACATTGACGATCGACAAGGTGGGATTTTACATAATGGCTGGTATCCAAGAAGGTAGGTAAATTCACAAGGAGGTCTTCGTAACCATAAAGAAGGTAAGGACAGAAGTCATCTAGTACTGATCCAAGGAATTGGATGAAAAATTACATAAAAAATGAATGAGCTAGGAATCAAACCTAAAAAACTGAATTATTTCTGTTCACGAGAAAAAGAATACCCAAGTTGAGGGCAGCAAAATTAAATGGACAAGAGCTTACAAAAGGAAGCTATATACATTAGAATCGTCATAGACTCTATGGAAAAAGAATGAGAGAAGAATGGAAAATATAAAATATTGCTTTTAAAAGTAGTTATAGAGCCTCATAATCTATAGCTTGGTAGTGTGGAGGGAATCTATGAACATAGAAAGAAACCAAAAGTTCAGAAAGTTCAGAAAATAGCAGCATTGGAAATGCTACTGAGAAGTACTGCACAAGCTGATGTTATTTGCTAAAAATCACGCTTGAAAATTCGCACTTACCTAATTGCCTATTGGTATATATTGACAGAGTGAAATTATTATAATTGTACTAAGGAATTTTGCGAAGGATTGTTAGCAGGAGTTTATTCATAATTAATAAACCTTTCTAGCTATGCTCAACTCAACCTTTTATCTTAATGGAAAACTGAATATTAGAATTTCCCTCTTTAAATAAAAATAAAGTTCTAGAGATAATCGTGTAAATAAATAATAACTTCACTTGTCGCAGAAGGAATTGTAGCACAAAGAAACTCTTGAAGCATTTGTGATACAAATAAACATCTTTGTTTGGTAATTAATAATTTCTAAGGTAACGGTAGGAATAAAATACTTCTTTCGTATTTATTTCGACAATTATCTCCAGAGGAGATGGAAGTTAGTTAGATATTCTACTGAATATATAACAACATTCACATTGATACGTTTCTTTTTTATTATTATTATTCATCACAACAACAAATCAAAGAATTTATAAAGTTATATAAATATCATGAAAATTATAGCTATATATATCAAATTTCAGTCTGAAAAATTGATTTTGATGGAATTATAGGGAAGAAAATGAATCTAATCAACGTTATGAAGTCGCTTACAAAATAGAAGGCAATTTCCAGTAAATATGTCCTCAAATTTGATTTCAATTGGCCAGTGATTGTGCATTTTTATGCACTGTAAAATATTGAGCCTTTAACTAATTCTGAACGAGGAATAGATAGGTAAAGGTCGTGCTCCGCGTTCCTAAGTGGATAGCCGTGCGACGATCTTTCTGAAATTAGAGAATTTTATGAATTAGACAAACTATTCAAAGATGAATAAGGAAGGAAGAGTAAATATCTAACAGCTCTTTTTTAGTTTGAAGATTCTCTCAAAATGAATCGCACTACACGTACCCCAGAAGGGAAGGGCATATCGCAGATCCGACTCAATAATAGACTGTTAAGGAGATGGGTAAGTTCAGTTCTTTGGAAACTGATCTCAGCTCAAAGCAAGAGGAACTTAATTTTTTAGATAAGGCGGAAATATGTACCATTTCACAGAATTATCCACAACAAGCCAGCCCTAAGAATTCTACAGATTCAATGGTTATTTAATACAAAAGGTTGCAATATATTTTTATATGATCAAACTTTGGTTGTAGAAACGTTGACAGATGAGATTAGAATCGAACCAAAATCGAATCATTTTTGGAAATTCTATTTCTATTTCGATATTTCTTTACAATTGGACTTGTGAACATATAGATACCAAAGATCAAATCAAATGAGTTACATTATACGAATTCTAATGAAAAATATTGAGCTACAACCATTAATTATTTTAAGCATGTAGGCTTTAAGAAGATCTGCATTCTGATTTTTACAAATTGAAGGCAGTGGAGAAATGGTAGATGATTTTCTAGGAAATGGATGTAGGGATATATTTGAAGAAGTTTGCAGATATGATGAAAATGTGAAACCAAGAACGGAGTCTTACTTGATACCAGTCTGAAGAATTATGGGAGAGGATGATATTTGAGTCCAAAGTCTCCGTTATAACCTTTCCGAGAGATGTTATGAGCATTAGAAAGCTCAAGTGACATTGCAACGAGTTATAGAAGTGTTTGGAAGGATTCGGTTTCATCTCACGGGTCTAAATCAATTCTTATTGGTATATTTAATACCGTTAGGTTCTAAGATTCATGATAATTAGACGTTCTCTAGCTATTCGCTAAGCTGTTTTTTGAAGAAAATGAAGCTGAAACTTTATAACTAGTTTCTAAGTTTATTTTCCTTTAAACACCAGAAATATATGGTACCACTACTCATAAACGTACATAGTTTCTCCAATATTAGGTCGCCAGAGATAACTAGTGAATCCACGTTATCTGGAAAGATCCGAGGTTAAATAAAATAATTTTTAACATTAATATAAATTGGAAAAACCGAGAATATATTTTCAAGTGTTTCCTGTACTAGTTTGTGGCAGATTGATAATGACATGTACACCAAAATTAGCCAACTGAACTTAAGCGACAAGCCTCTGGAGATAATTGTATGTTTCAGTTTGATTCTAAGAAAAGTTTGCTTGTAATATCAGTAGTGTGTACTCAAAATATTCTATTAGAATCCTAAGCAAAGTTTTTCTGAAGATATTTTCTTGAAATATGATCAATATTTCTAGGACCAAAGTGCCAAAACATATCACTATACTGCGGTGTGGTCGATCAATCGGTTTGAAGGATTCACATAAGTTCTTAGAAGAATCCTTTAAATGAATCACACAAAGAAGTGCTCTATGGGTGTACTTTTTAGGGTTAAGATTCTTCATTCTTAGACCTGCTTTATTCTAAAATAGCTCTTTCTATATTAAACGACGTAAAGGCTGCTGTTACGTTAAAAGAAATAGGAGATTCTTCTAGAAACTATTTGGTTTGTTTCAGCTTTCTCAACACCCAAATATCGCTAGTATATTTGAAAGAAGATAGTACACAGTGCTGCTGAGGCTGAGGTTATATTTCTTAAAGTTGTCACTTCAGTTAATTTCGCTTTTTATTCTCGATTGTTTAAAAATATTTTATCAAACATGAAGATAGATTCTAAATATTCATAGGTATTCGAAAGCTCAAAAGGAACTTCTTTGCAGTAAAATTAAGCTATAAATTCATGTCCTACGATAAACCATCATTTCGAAATTGAATTTTTTACAATAGGATTCTAAAATCTAAAGATTTCCATACAGCTCTATTTGCAAGTAGGACCTCATCATTGGCGTATATATTAATATTTTTATTATAATCAATAGTTTCTTCTCCAGCACAAAGATTTTAAAAGTAGGCTGGTAATATTGTTAAAATCCTAGGTAATAAATGGGGAATAGGACTTCAGTGGTTTGGATTGGGAAGGATTTCATTTTAGAATTAATTACTATTTTTTTGATACACGGCTTTAAGTTTTTTTTTCTTGAAGTTAGCCTCAGTTTATATATCTGAACCAAATAGAAATGCGATGTTTGTAGTTTCTCTTCAAAAACTATAATTTTACAAACTTCACTTGACTATGTGCGAATGGATATTGAGTCTAAATTCCTCTATTTTTTCGGCTCATCCCAATTAATATCTTTAATAGCATATATGCGACTTTTCACTCTAATTACTACGATTTTTCGAAATTGTCTCATCTGTACACATACTAAAGAATTCGAATTAATTATCAACTCGTCCGACCGTAAAACCTCTTTCAAATGATGAAAATATGATGTTCCACTGGGCTTTTAATAACTTGATATGTTTTCTTTTTCAGAATATGCATATATTTTCGCGTTAGAAGCAACAGAAGAGGAGAACTAAAAAGGATTGATTTTTAATCCCGCAAAAAAGTCCTTTGATGTACGCGACGTGACGGTTGCCAGACACAGAATAATAATCATTCTTTCCAAACAAATGTAAAATACACCAAAAAATAAAAAAAAAGAAGAGAAAACATAAATCGAAAAAGTACAGCAGAATGTGTTGCATGACGACAGAATAGACTTCGAATTAACTTGGGAAAAAGTGGAAAGCTGTGAATGCGATTACGTTTTCGCATATATTTTTCAGTTGGTGGTTTACAATGGGTCCGAAGTCGTTGCAACTTGTATGCTACCATTTTCTGGCTGGATTAGTTTATAGTAAGTATGCCTTTTAATTACGGTTGTAAAAACATTTAGAGTGTAGTAGAACTAGAAAATGGAAATTTTTTTATGGTAAAAGTTCTAATAATTTCAAAAATATATCATATTCATCACACTAAAGACATTTTTCAACATCAATCGTCATTATTCAACTCTAATAGATATCAATCGACATCAATCGACGTCAATTGATGTCAAAAAACATCAATCTATGTCAATAAACACCAAAAGGACACTACTTCAATGGACATTATTGACATTAATCGATAAAATTAGATATTAATTCACGTCATTTGACATGAATCGACACCAACCGATGTCAATAGACATCAATTGACGCAAGACGACATCAATTGACTTAAATGGAGATCAATCAATAACAATAGACATCAGTTGATGTCAGTTGATTTCGAAGGATACCAATCACCGTCAATTAACATCAGAAGACCTCAGTCAACATCAAATGACAATCAACAGCAATATACTTCAATCAACAACAATAGGTATCAATTGGAATCAGTTGATACGAATTTAAATTGAGCGATGTCAATCAACATCAAAAGACTCAATTAGAATCAATCGGAAATCAACGTTAATGGGCTCCAATGAATATAAATTGACAAAAATTGATATCAATTGATGTCAAACGACATCAACCGACGTCAGTAAATATTCAATGGTTGTTTCAAAAATTTCCGACAACCCTTTTTTATTAGATGAGAAAATTACCACACGTTATGGTTGGGATAGTGAGGGACTACAGATTCTTACTACCCACTAAGAACTCTTCTATTTCCTCCAAGTTACCAGCTCCTGATTCATAAATGACTATATACTACGGAGAGGCTAGTGTTTCCTATCTTGCAGGATACCCGAACTACATCTTTAGTTTCCAAAGTTTTATCAATCATTTTTTGTGGCATTTCAGCTCCCCATACTTTCAGTTTCAGTTATAGTCTCCTTTGTTATTTGAGCTCCTATTTATCATTCGGTCAGGCTTCTTAGGCTCTTCGACTTCCCGCATTTGAACATGTAACATGTGTGTTACGCCGTGTCTTATTCTTCACAGAACATACACATTCCATCCCCTATCTTTCTATTGTTTTCAGAAGGAGTCGCGCCTGTATTAAATGGAAATTTGTCTTCCTATACTGGTATTGATACCATTTACCTACGTTTGGTAGAGATTTCTAGTTGTTTTAAAAAGTATAGAATATGGGATTTATTCCAGTCCATGCAGCTACATTCGTCGTACCTCATTTTTTGTCCACTTATCTTGTTTTTTACCAGTTTATCTCTGTACAAAGCTAGTAGATAAGTGAGTTGGTTTGATGTATCAATATTTTGTATTGAGGCGTGATTAATATTATCGGACACTTTTTATAATTCACTGACTCCACCCAAATTGAGGCGCTGAATAATATTATAGATTGTCATACAAGACTACAGCATTTGAAGAAAAACAAACTACTTTTGTATCAAAATAACGCATCATTCAGCTATGGCTAAGACTCACGAATTGTGCCTCACCAATTTCAGTGATCCCCAGTGACTTTCTCCTGTTTCTAAAATCAAAATTTCTACTCGCTCGAGAGGAATTTACATTGACATGTATAAATGTCTAGAAAGTTAGATACACAATTCCTTTGTCAAAATCAAACTTCTTATCCCTTTAAATACTACTAGACGACCTCTTTCCTCGAAGCCAAAGAGAAAACTTCCCTATCCCATCCTCGGCTTCTAGCGAGGACTTATGAAAAAGAGTCCCACCTCGTCTATTAAATGAATGAATGAATGAATGAGTGAATCGATTCACCAAGCAAATGGCAGACTACAGAAAAAAATAGAGTGGCAACTATACCCGCCTCCACGCTTACTTAACAATAAGATAACATTTGTTTCGCAAACCTGTCTTCTTTTTTTATTTTCTGCTTTTTTCATTCCATTTCAAGTCCACACCACACAGTTTGTAATTAACTGTTGGAAATCAAAGTTTTATTCAAAATTGATTTCCGTCAGAGTTTTCTTTTGTCTTAGACAATTGTGAATAATTAATATATATCGATCGTCCCCACAAGAACACAGTTTTTCCACTTCAAAACTCTTATTTATTATTAAGGCCTGTCAGTTAGTGAATTTCCAGCGACGCATATTATTCCTCATTTGGATCGTATACGTAAACATGTCAATTATTGGATTGCTCCCAGTTGACGGCATATCCCTTTATTTAGGTTGTAAATATCAACAAAGGGTGATGATTAAGAATTAAACATAAAGGAATATAAGATGTGGGGATGTGAGGTGATGCTTCAAGTGACAACTTTTTTTTCCTAATACAATAAACTGAGTAGTTGATATTTGGATATCTGTTAAAATTACAAAAGGAATGTCATTTGGAAGTGGGGAACACTCGTAATTAACATATTTTTTACTTTGAAAAGATAACAAAACCTTCTAAAAAATGAAACTTAATGAAATTATCCTCAAAGGCGATTCTCCGAATTAATATGAATTTTTGAAAACCAAAGAAACAGAGGAAAGCTGATTATAAAAATGATGACGTGAATGTACTCGCTGCTGTTCACTATACATCCATACAAATCCCTCCAAGGATATTATAAGTACAATATTCTTTTTTCTTCTCTAGCTAATTTTAGTTTTCACTCTCCTTCTATTGTTTCGATTCCTCCTGGTCCTTCCTCACTTCATTCACTTGTCATTTCGTTCTTCCTCTTTTTTCTCCCGTTCTAGCCTGTTATCCTGAGCCTTTCATCCTTTTTTATCGTATATTTTTAATTCCGTTACTTTTTTATTTGGTTTCGTAGTCGTTTTCTCTTTCCCTCTTATGTTTCCATACATTCTCACTATATTTTTTCGGCGGTTTCTGTTTTCTCCATATCACATAACGTTCTTCTGTCTATATAGTTGAATGCAGTCAAATCACTGTTTTCTATTCTTCTATTTATATACGAGGGCTGCTACTTAAGTTCTGAGATATATATTCGAGACAAATGAAAGCCAATATATATTATTGGTTATGCCTTTATTGTTTTTCAAAATATTTTCCATTAAGATCAATATATCAATGAATGCGTTTGAACCCATTGTCGAAGCATTTTTCCATTCCGATTGAGGTGCCTACAAAACTTGTGATTTGATCGCATCAACCACTTCTTCGGGTGTAGAAAAACGTTGACTTCGCAATTCATTTCTGATCTGATCTAAGAAGAAATCAATTCGACTTTTTGACTATTAAAAAAGGTTTTTGCTGGAACTAATCTATGATAACTCGCATTGTCGAGGTGGAGAATAATTCGTCTTCTGCAATTGGTTTCCCTTTTGTTTTCGAACACTTCTGGCAAACAAAAGCTGGTGTACCTTTCAGAAATGATCGTTCTACGTTTCTCTTATAAAACGGCAGCGTCATGTTCCGTTATTTTAGAAAAAAATTGAGGTGAATTACAAAGAGGAGACAGTGAAATGATGGCATATTGAAAAGAGTATAATTTACACTCGTTTGTGAGATAATAGAGATTTTTTGGTATTGAGCAACTGTCATAGTGTCGGTAGAAAGAAAAGCAAATGATGGCAGTGAAATAGAAATTACTTGTCACGATTTAATTATGTTTCATAATGAAATTATAGATGTCGTCGATCACGCCGATCAAATGATTCCTATAGAGAAAGCTCTAAATAGGGTTGGTTTCCGACAAGATATTAATGACAAGATATATGATGCATATATAATATACAATGAAACAAGACTGCTGTTCATAAACTTTATCATACCAGAGGCAGAAAATATGATGTCCATTGGTAAATCCCATAATGAAAAGAGGACGTTCCTTAAATAGAACCAAATTAATGGATAATATTGGGGATGAACTGTCTATTTGTAGAAATTCAAATATAAAATGATGTGTCAATGTGTTGGTTTCAATAAAGAGAAGAGGACAAAGATTCAAATGGGCGCAGTAGCGATCTGCAAGGATTCTTCTACTAAGTATCATTCTTGATTACCTTTTTTCTTATTCTTCTTCTTTTAATGCTTATCCATTAATGGATGTTCGCGACCACTTTTTTGATGGCTTCTCTATCTCTAGCGGTATGGATCAATGTCTGAATATCTTGTATACCCGTCCACTGCCTCACGTTCCGCAACCATGACATCCTCTTCCGTCCCAATCCTCTCTTACCTTCAATCTTGCCCTCGACTATCAGCTGAAGGAATTGATATTTATGGCCTCGCATCATATGGCCAAGATATGCAATCTTTCGTTTCTTCATGATGTTAAATAGTTCACGGTCTTTATTGATACACCTGAGAATATCCTCATTCCTCACTTTGGCAGTCCATGGTATCTTCAAGATTCTACGATATACCCACATTTCGAATGCCTCTAATTTGTTGATGTTTTTCACCTTAAGGTTCCAACCCTTCATCCCGTAAAGAAGCACTGACCAAACGTAGTACCGCACAAGTCTCAGTCTAAGATCAAGATCAAAGTCGGTACATGTAAATACATTTTTAAATTTTATGAATGTACTTCGCGCTTGTTCAATTCGGCATTTTATTTCACCGTCCGACGACCATTTTTCATAGAGCCATTTTCCTAGATATTTAAATTTTTCTACCCGTTCTTTTTCTTATTAGTGCAGAATATATTTTCTATGCTCCAGTTTATCACTATTATAAAATATTCTGGGACACATATGTCCCAATTACTATTTAAAAATAATCAATAACTAACATGATCATTTATTTAAATATTTGTGCCACTTGTTATAAATATTTTTTTCTATGAATATTGCATTAATTAATATAATAAAAAAATCGTATTGGAAGGGTTGATGCACATTGTTGAAAACAAATTATTATTAACGATGACAGGATCCATATTAATTTGAGTTACTGTTGATTTTGCCGCAATAATAAATTGCAATTAATTATTTACGTCACATTCTCTTGGCTGAGATAGTTTATGTCTCTAGGGGATATACCTATGTTCGCCCTAAATCCCTTTTTGTTTCTTAGACGTTCTATGGCGTGTAAATGTTAATAACACAATTAGGACAACGACATTCATTCGGCTTCATTAACCTCGGAAATAAGTGAAACCTTCTCATGCTCGCAGTCTTCGGGCTCCAACAAAATGATATTTGTCGGGCTTTAATGTAGCTACATTAAAATTAAGCATCTTGTAATAGCTGGCATTAAGAAGAAAATCGTTAGAAGAAAGATCCGTTGAAATAAACAGGAAGAGATGCTCGAAAAGAATGTTTATGTACACGTTCCAAATCTCGCATCATTTAAATGCTAATTTCAAATTAGTGAATGTCACTTATTGCGATATCATCAAAACCAATCAATGAATAGTTTAGTTCTATGAATTTTTAATAAAACTTCATTGTAACAAAGTATACAGAAAATAAAAACAATAATATACATATATGAAAATTGTACACAAAAATATGTGATTTAAACGCATCGATCGCTTCTTCGGGTATACAAAAACGTTGTCGATGCCAAATAAGGACTGTGCGGCGGATGATCCATCAATTCGATGTTTTGACTGCTCAAAAACGTTTTTCTTTGAACTGATGTGTGAGAGGTCGAACAACTTTTACTAGATTTGACACGTTTTGAAAGACACATACAGTCGATAATTGTTGAATTCTGTAGTTCCACAAAGTAGTGAACGCAAAACCATTTTTGTTTTTTATTTGTTTTATAATATTCGATGTGCCATATTTATATAAAATTGAACAAGAGTTTCTGATTTCCTTCACTGACTTCTTGTATTTTTGTGGCAAAATATTCCCATGCTTCTTTTTGTCGTTGCGACTACCATGTCTTCAATATTTTTTCATTAAATTTCATAATTTTCGAATTCTTCGGTTTTTACGATTTATCAGATTTTGATACAAATAGATTTAAAACATCCTTATAGCGACATATATCAGACAATGGCAAAACTTTCTAGGTCGTCGCATTTAATTCACATTGTTTTTTGAAAAAATATTGTTATGTAGCCATCTAAGAGTACAATACTTATTGTAACTTTGGTAGAGATACTGTAAACAGAAAAATAATCAGTATTTCTCAAGGATTTCTAGAAATACAAAATATATAGGGTGATTTCAAAGTTCATTATTTTTCCGAAACAAGAAAGATCTGACAACAATGTAGATACCACCATAATACCGGCCGTGCTACAAGACTTTGTGCACGAAAATTTATAGTAATTGTACAAGTTGTTTCCGAGATAATTGAGGCAATTTATACATACATACTCACTCTGTATAAAAATCCTAAGAATTTTAAATAAACCCGAACGACGAATTAATCTATTAAATTAGTATCATTGAATTTTTTGGCTGTAACAAGGCACTATGTGGGAATATAGCTCACATAGTATTTTTTTCATGAAAAAGAACGGTTAGAAACGATTTGAGTTGGTAGAAATTATAGTGAAAATATCGTTTTAATAATACTATAGTCCAAATTTCGATACAAAATTTAGCTAGCTACGAAAATTTATGTATTTAGTTGACATGATTATTATAATCGGAATTGTATGTAAGCTTTTCATTTATTACTTGATTGAATAGATTTAATTTAGGAACACCTCCACCTGGTCTTAATTTGCCAGTTAATAGGAGAAGGTAAGATAATTATATTCTATACACACATGACGACCTGATTCCTTCTTGTTGTTTCGTGGTTAATGAATTTCAATTTCCAATAGCTCAACAGCAGGATTATCTCATCACTATTGTTGAGGTTATATACCAGATGTGGTAATTGAATTTATCGATAAAAATCAAGAAAATAAAATTTTGATCAAAATTTTATCATCACATCAAGTCTCCATCCTAGTATTACTCCACTTTGAACCACTCTACAAGTTTGTTTGTCCCTACTTCACCGAGTCTGTCAGCTTATTCATTTTCCTCCACCTAAGAGTAATCCGGAATTCATTGCATTTATTTTTTTTTTTTGTTATTTACAAGAAATTCAAATATTATGAGATATTACTAGGCTAAGAATCTTTTATTTAAATTGATCATCTTCATCAACTTCGCTCAAATTATTCATTGAATATTTTCCCAAGAAACTCATTACAGATCATTATAGATTGTGGAAAATGGCTACAAAAAATCACGTGTATAAAGTACACTACATCATGCGTGGTGTGGAAATATTCTCGATGGTAGTTTGAAATATTTTTAATCTACTAAAGAAACAAGAAATTTTTTCCCATAATAATTTTTCTTTTCCAATATAATATCCATTTAAGTCTATAATTGTTTCCACCCATGTTCTAACATTCATAACCTTTCCAAGTAATAATAGTTGTCGTGTTTTTTTCTCAAAATAGGCATTTACGTATGTTACGTAGTTATCTGAAGAGAACTTCAATGCATGGGAATAGAAAGGAATCGCTCAGAGCTAGATCTAGTGGATAGAATAGGTGGTTAACCAATTTCTCAATTTTCGCCATGGCTATCATCCAAATGTGAGAATAATTGACAAGTCAATATCCATTTGAGGAGCTTTTCTGATGATATGGCTGTTGTCTCAAACGCTTGTCGTCTATCAAACTAATACGGCTTTGTTTGAATTCAGTTGCTCAAATTCCTGCATCTCTAAATGATCATCTCCCATTTTCTTAAGTTTATTGTCCTTCAAGAATATTCAAAGACATCTTCAACATCTTCATACTTCAATTTTCCCATTTCAAAATTACTGAAATTTTAATAACGCATCCAGAAATATATTCCCGAACTTATGTTGATAAGTCGCGACCTCTTCAGGTTGAGATTGGATATTTTTTCACAGAAATTTCGAAATGGTGCGAGAAGTGAGAATAAAACTATTTTTGTATACAATTCTTTGATTCACAATTTTGATTTGGGCTATATTATACCATGAAAAAAATCGAGATTCTCAATAATTTTGAATTTGATTTTCAATAACTTTCTTTAGAACACATGGAATCAATAAGCGCCATAGAAACTTCATTCATACTAATGTACCCTGGATCTCTACGGATGTTCAGCTCTATAGAAATTTCTGTTATATGGAATCACGTGTTGATACTTTGATAACCTTTTATGTGGTTTCGTCGATTTTTTTTCTCTCTGAAACATTTTATGTTTGAGTTTGGAAAAATAAATCATATGTTATCAAAAGTACTTAATACTTTTAAAATCAATTTCGTTAATAGTTAAGTTCTTTCAAATACATACAAGTTATAACATCGTGTATACCCAAATAAATATTTTTCTGAATAACTATGACTTATAAAGAAATAAAACATTTGTTTGATATACAAAATTAGTTGATAAAAACTCTTAGAAGGATAATTTCATTACTAAAAACTAGATCACCAGCAATGTCTGTTCTATATCCTGGTTATATTCATATTACATAATATAAAGTCTGTTTAGTTTTAAAACATTCTGAGATCTTCACAAAATCATTCCCCGGAGATTTAAATCTCATGTTTCGAAAATAAGATGGTTGCCCCGGACTATTAGCAATATGGCTTGTAATAAAATTCAGAGCTTCTCGAATTGTTCAAGTTAAATGAACTTGTCGGCAATATGTTCGAAAGTATCGTTCTGGTCCTTCCATTTCGTCGGCTAAATAGAACTGTGAATTTTAATGTGCTCAGGAGTTTTGTTATCTTATATAGTTCCAAGGAAACTTGAGATATAAAAATATGTAGGAGCTTAAAAAGAGAACAAACAATTTAAATGAAGTAGACATGTAAGTTGTAATAGTCCAGTACTCGTTTTATACTATAATAAACTGGAAATGAAACTAAACTACCTCATCTATGAAATTTAAACAACGTTATCAAACGCATCGGTTCGGAATTCGATCTTAAAACCATAGGATTTAGGCATGGAAAATTGAAAATACTGAAAACCTGCTTATTGATACTCCCGATTGAAAAAGATTAATAAAATATATTCAGTTGAATTTACGTTTTAAGAAAATTGGTAAAAAAAGGAGGAGTAATATGAGGATATGAGGACAAAAGAGGAAATCATAGAAAATGAAGTGAGACAAAGCAATGAGGAAAATCAAAATAGGAAAAGCTTAATGAGTTTACACAATATATGAAGGATAAACGGGGATTGAATGACTATTGAAGATATTCATTTAGCATAAGAACAGAAATAAAATGCACTAAGATAAGTGAGAAAATCAAATGCTTACACAAAGTTGCTTAGTTTTATTTGTAACATATTCGATAAACTTGGGCCAGAAAACATCGATGCTGTACGTAAACTGATAATGATCGTCATGTGACATAGCATGATGTTGAGGTATACCTAGTTCCACTCGCATACAAGGTGAAGTTTAGTAAATCAGCACTTGTAGTAGCGAAAACTAGCAAGTTCATATGGTGTCAGACCGAAACAAAAATGAAAAAACAAATCATATCAAAACAAAACAAACATTCAATACAGACAAAGACAACGCACTAAACGTAAACACACACGATACGACTGCCACTACTGAATACATTCAATATTACATAAACATTTGGTTGTCACTACAAAATTTGATTGATTCAGTGATAAAACACACCTTTATATTATATTTATGCCTTCAGAGAGTCGTCTTATCATCTAAAATTGTCACGATTCTATGTCCGTCAAGCAAAACATCACCGAATGTAGACAGTACTTCATATATATCATCAGTTTAATCTGGAACCTCACCCTTATAAAACACTCCATTGCCTAATATAAGTCAAGGAAAGCATCAAATGTACTAAAAAGTGCGATTTGGGCAAATTGAATTGTAATTAAAAAAATAAAAGAAACTCTTAGTGCAAGACGTGACTCTAGTTTCGAATGAAACAGTTGTAGAAGTAGTGCTCAATATCCCCAATTAGAAGATATAAAAGAAGAAAAAATGATATGTTATAGTTATATTAATCTATAAGGTCCATATCCGTCCATGTTTGGATTATTTCTCGCACATTTGGAGCTTGGTTCACAAGCAAACCCTGAGGATACTTGACTCAATACAGAAGACATCAATTCGAAATATAAAAGATCCAGAGCTGACCAGAAACTTGTATAACCCACAGCATAGAAGAAAGGTTGTTAACCACACTTTGTTTTAGCGATTTTAGCGATACTTCTGCGGCAGATGCTCTTCTCAGCTGTCCAACATAATCCCATCTAGATGGGATTATGTTGGACGTTCAAGATCGATTTCTATAAGCAACTCCGTACAGCAGGCACCACTTGAAGTACTCGAGTGTAATTGGGTTCACCCTCTTGTGCTTGCTTTTTACCAGAAAACAATATTACAAAAGCGGCAGTATTTGAATAAAAACGAAGTGCTTTTTATTAGGATAGCGCATCATTTTGCTATGGACAAAACTGTGCTAAGCTTTCCTTCTATAGAACGTTGAGAAATAAGTTTAATTCAACTACGTGAACGTTTCCAAAAAAGTAACTGAGATGATATCAACAGGCATCTGTTATTAGATAACTGTCAGAATTTGGACTAAAGTGTTTGTTCATTGCGTAATTTGACGAGAAAAAGTGAATTTATCCAAATGACCTCAACATATCTTAATTTTCTATAAGTAAATTGCATATACAATTGACATATTTTGAATAAAATCAAATAAAATGGCGATGAAACGGAGGAGCACCTCCTTTATATACAATGGATTGAAGTGCACTAGGTTTGATTACAGACAACTCTACATAAAATCATAATAGTTCATGTATTTTTCCATTTTTTCTAACTAATTTCATGTACATTTGAAAACAGTTATTTGTCTTAGTGACGCGCTTTTCCTCATCTTAACTATGTTAATTGAATTATCTTTGACTTTATGATTTTCTAGCTTTATTTACTGAATTGGAATAACTAGCAAGATCATTACTGAGTCAGGATGCCAAAAATAAATTCCAAATCACTTTTATTTATTCTATAGCATTTCTGTCATCAAAAACTCAAATTAGACAATTGATCCTTATTATCGGTGCACTATATTGATTTTGACATTTGATAGCTCTTGTAATATTGATAGTGAAGAGTTTCCATACATAGTGTCAACTTCCTGTTCTATCTGCGTAGTCATAATATCTTTCAAAAGCAAATATACGATGAGCAGTTTCTCCCATTTTATAAAAAATCTTCACAACGACTCTATCAACGCGTACACAAATATATATCTCAACTTAATTGTGTATTAAGTACTGACATCTTTAGGTTGAAGTCGGAATTTTTCAAACAACTCAACTACATCTTCTAACGCACATTTTGATAACCAAAAACCAAATAATTGAATAAAAGAACTGAATCACTAAATCAAGTTCTAAAAAATCTTCAATTATCTTCATTAATTCAACATTGAGTAATAATTTTTTCTTTCAGCAGTGTCTAGTGGTGGGGGTTTAAAGTGGGTGCGTGTTACGGTACCCCAATATCGAACTCCTGGAGAAACTGCTACTCTACACTGCGACTTTGATTTGGGAAACGATACTCTGTATGCTGTGAAATGGTATAAGGAACACGAAGAATTTTATCGGTTTGTTCCTAAAGCCAGACCTCAAGCACATTCATATGAAGTCGATGGAGTTCACGTAGACGTAAGTTCAACATCTTTTTAAAAATTATTCATAAACAAAATCTTCATAGTTATTCATTCATATCATCTAACAAAACTTTGAAATTCAATATTTATATTCTATTAAATATAAAAGATAGAAGAATATGTTTTTTCATTCTATTTCTTTCGGAAACATTTTGAAAAAAGGACCTACGAAATTCAGAATCTGCTAATACGAGAGGCCACATTTCCCTCAAAGTTTCGGAAATTTTTGATTCTCAATCGGCTTTCATGTTGTTACTACTTAAATTAGCAAAGTGAAATTTGATATTTAGTAATTTTCAGATAGGAAAATGTAGAAATGAATACCAATGGTGTCATATGTAGTGAACAGAACCTTGAATTGAGTCGCTTAGATTCAAAACATATTAGTTTGGAACAAAACTAAGATATGTATATGAAACATTCATCCAATATACGTAGAATTGTCACTTGGAAAACATATTTCCATTTTCTTTGTCTGTGACGCCTTTTAGTTGTACTAAGGTATATGCTATAGAGCAGATTACCGTTCTAGGTGTTATGATTTCAATTTGAGTTTGTGACCTCAGGAATTTGGTACCTCAGACAAGAGGTCTAGGTGCTATCATTTGGATAATAAAACTTAGTTTAACGTTAGAATTTCGAAGCATATTCTCGATTTTTTTTTACGCTTTTGCGGATAAACGGGAGGTGTGAGTTTGATGTATAGGATGGGCATTTTAGTTAGAGAATAGGATCCATAAAACGTTTTGGTAAATACTTTTTAGAAGTATGCTGAGGTTTAGCGTTTTAATGTAAAGAGAGGTAGTGGTTCAAAGTCAGATTGCATTCAGACGCTTGTGTTTTGTATCGATATCATCGTATATTTTACCAGAGAAATAAGTCGTCTTCACATAGGTGATGTGCGAGATCTTACTGAGAAACCGTCAGATCTCGGAAGATTGAAATTAAAATTTGGTAGGGATTTGGAGAATTCACCACTAAGATAAGGAGATTGTAAAGAGGTATTTCCTATTTCTCATTTCGAGGAATAGCGATCATCCACCATTAGGCTGGAAAATATGGTTGGCTTCCTTGGAATTAGGGACTGAATGTGGTTTTGATTGAAACGTATCTTTCCTCTTGTGCTGATCTGTGCAGCGAGTGTTGAGATTGGATGTTATAAGAAATACAACAACGACGATGAGAAGTGGACATATCACTTGCAATATCACAAGTACATCTACCACAAGAAGTACTACTTTTAAAATAACGTATGAAGCAATTTCACCTATAACTTCCAATACATGTAGTGGTATTACTACTCATCATAAAGTTCATAATCAAGCAAATAATTCGAAACAATTTTAAAACTGATTCCGAATCAGTTCGAGAACCGGTCGCTCGCGCAATATCAAAATGGTTTTTCGTGGATCATATGCAACTCCTGATTGATTCGGAATCGGTTGTAGAAGTTATCAGAATAAAAGTGTTATTTTGCCTTATTGGTATTCCCCCTATTTTGTAGTCAGTTAGATTAACGTCATTAACGATGAAATATGAATCAGTTCGTAATCAAATATGAGTATCACATCGATTCTGAATCGGTTATCAATTGGTTCGGGCTCGAATTGTATTTTTGACCCGCAAACAAAGCTAATATTCTGTGATTTTCAATTATGCATGTTTATGACGAAACAGCAAACACAAAATACACCACACTTCACGTTAGCTTCGACTTGTATTGATTTGTATACTCGTCAAGTGAATTATTCATGGCCTATTTGATAAGTACGAATAAACGAACAATGAAAGGGTTTTAGGGTAATGTATGTCGGTTAATGGAAAAGTTAAAAAGCTACAGTTGAAGAGCTTCGTCGTTCTGGTGTGAACTTACATAGAGGCTAATTTATCACGACCGCTTTGGTGTTTTTATTTTTTTAAATCCATAAAAAAGGAGCAGCTCTAAATGTGAGTTTTTGTTAGATTTGTGTTTATACAGATAGAATACCTAATTTCGAATGAATTACATAGTGATATACTATATTTTCATGGAAAATGCACTTTTAAAATGATGTATAGGCTGGTGAAAAAGGAAATACGTTTTTTTTAGTATGTAATAAAACACATACAACAAAGAATAGTTTTTAATCAAATATATATTCTCCATTTTGCTCAATGAGTGTTTGCCATCTTTCTTTCTGCTTCATGATTTCGCGCTTATAAAATTTCTAGTCCTTATCAGCTAAAAACTGAACCTGGTGCGAATGTCATTTGGGAAAGTTTGTTCATTCAAAGAATTCTGCAAAATTAGTAATAAATGGTAATCAGATAGTGCCAAATCAGGGCTGTTTATGGGTCGTGGCATCACTTCCCAACCAAGCTCCAATAGTTTCTGCTAAAGATATGTGAGGCCTTGCGTTATCAAACCTTTCCGATTTGACAGTAGTTCTGGCCGTTTTTCTTCGATTACTTCATCCAGTTCCATTAATTGTTGATAGTAAACATCAGAATTAATGGTTTGGTTCTTTGGAAGGAGCTCAATAAACACAACACCTTTGAAATCCCACCAAAATGACAGCATGAGCTTTTTTTGTTAGTTTTCAGCTTTCGATGTGGTTTGTGCTGGTTCCTGGTGTTTGCTCCATCATCCTATGTTACTGTAGATGAACCGTTTTCCATTATTAGTGATGAGACTTTTCATAAAAGGATGCGTTTCATATTGTTTAAGGTGCTCTAATGTTGTTAAAAGTAACACTGTCATTTAAATACCTATTCATACAGAGCTGAACAACCAGGTCATGTGGCCTCGCATTTAAAAATACATGATACAAGTAGACTTTCATTCACGACATTTTCCATTCTTCGACCCTTTCTTTGAACAACTTTCTTTATAAAACAAAAATTCTTTAGCTCCTGACTGAGTTGCCATAATTTGGGAAGTTAAAGTCACGTTTTTCTCATAACAAGACGACTTACGTACCTGGTAGGGTGTTGTACCTGGTAGAGCAGTTTCCACGCTGCGATCTATTGAGACTCATCCCTTAGCTTGGGGATTCGTGTTGTCGATCGCACAGAAATGGCAAACTTGTCTGGCATATTCTGTGATGTTGCAAATTAAGATAAAACTCATACTGTTGTGACAAGAGTGAAGGTGATGGGCGAAAATTGATTGGAATAAATCAAATTACAAATAGCTATAAACACGATAGGCTAGAATATTTGATAAAAATCATGTCTCGTGAGTTATTAGATTGGTGGAGGTCGCACTGTCACCTCTACTTCCAGTAAATCCCCAACATTAACCGTCCAATCGTAAATACAGGAAACTCGCAAGTCGTACACACAGCTTTTACTAGTTTATGATAGATCGCCATATAAATATATGTATTAAAATATGAGAACGTTATCAGGTTTTGTTATTTACTAGATTGTACTTCAGCTATCATGATTACTACTTATTCTTACTATAGAAGAATTTTCTATAATTTCGAGATCATACAAGATTATATTGATAATATAATATTTTTAATATAGTTATATTTTTTCATATTAGCCCATTAAAAAGTAAAGATGGTATCAAAGCCGCAGCCCACAATAAACTGTGGAAATACCTACTTTTATAAAATTGAATTTCAATATCACGATGGCAGGTTTTCAAATAACTTCTGAAAAGAAAATAATGAAATGTTTAGGCAAAAGGGATAAAGAAATATAAGAAAGAGCGCTCTCAATTCAAAAAACTCATATTATTTTTTTCCTATAAGATTAGTTGGTGGAACAGGTAA
This sequence comes from Diorhabda sublineata, assembly GCF_026230105.1. Classification (NCBI taxonomy): domain Eukaryota; kingdom Metazoa; phylum Arthropoda; class Insecta; order Coleoptera; family Chrysomelidae; genus Diorhabda; species Diorhabda sublineata. The sequence continues at coordinate 10,202,844 of NC_079483.1, forward strand.
ATACACAAAGCGGAATTAAAAAGGAAAAGAGCTTTTCCTCATTAAGTTCAATATCCTCGTTTTTACCATTTAACTACGAGTTCTGAGTTAAAATTTTATAACTAGAAATATTTAAAAATATTATAATAACCACAATTATACAGACTGATTTATAATTTCCCCATTCAAATTTGCTTTTTGTTGATCTTAATAAATCCTTTGCTTAATGACGATTCAGGAACGTAATAAGGATTCTAGAGAACATCGATGTAGATGTTATAATTTAAAATGTGTGATGAAGGAAAAAAATAAAGGAGTTAATTCTAGCAAAGAAGAGGAAATGTTAGTGGAAGTGAAAAGTGTGTGCCGGAAAACGAATATTGAATCAACGTATGATGAGAAAACGTCTGATGAAACAACGTATGATGAAACAACCTATAACGAAACAACATATGATGAAACAACGTATGACGAAACAACGTATGATGAAACAACGTATGATGAAACAACGTATGATGAGAAAACGTCTGATGAAACAACGTATGATGAAACAACCTATAACGAAACAACATATGATGAAACAACGTATGACGAAACAACGTATGATGAAACAACGTATGATGAAACAACGTATGATGAGAAAACGTCTGATGAAACAACGTATGATGAAACAACCTATAACGAAACAACATATGATGAAACAACGTATGACGAAACAACGTATGATGAAACAACGTATGATGAAACAACGTATGATGAAACAAACGTATGATGAAACAACGTATGAAGAAACAACGTATGATGAAACAACGTATGACGAAACAACGTCTGATGAAACAACGTATGATGAAACAACTTATAACGAAACAACGTATGATGAAACAACGTATGATGAAACAACGTATGATGAAACAACGTATGAAGAAACAACGTATGATGAAACAACGTATGACGAAACAACGTATGATGAAACAACGTATGAAGAAACAACGTATGATGAAACAACGTATGATGAAACAACCTATAACGAAACAACATATGATGAAACAACGTATGACGAAACAACGTATGATGAAACAACGTATGATGAAACAACGTTTGATGAAACAAACGTATGATGAAACAACGTATGAAGAAACAACGTATGATGAAACAACGTATGACGAAACAACGTCTGATGAAACAACGTATGATGAAACAACCTATAACGAAACAACGTATGATGAAACAACGTATGATGAAACAACATATGATGAAACAACGTATGATGAAACAACGTATGATGAAACAACGTATGAAGAAACAACGTATGATGAAACAACGTATGACGAAACAACGTATGATGAAACAACGTATGAAGAAACAACGTATGATGAAACAACGTATGATGAAACAACGTATGACGAAACAACGTATGATGAAACAACGTATGATGAAACAACGTATGACGAAACAACGTATGATGAAACAACGTATGACGAAACAACGTCTGATGAAACAACGTATGATGAAACAACGTATGATGGAACAACGTATGATGAAACAAACGTATGATGAAACAACGTATGATAAAACAAACGTATGATGAAACAACGTATGATGAAACAACGTATGATGAAACAACGTATGACGAAACAACGTCTGACGAAACAACGTATGATGAAACAACATATGATGAAACAACGTATGATGAAACAACGTATGATGAAACAACGTATGAAGAAACAACGTATGATGAAACAACGTATGACGAAACAACGTATGATGATACAACGTATGATGAAACAAACGTATGATGAAACAACGTATGATGAAACAACGTATGATGAAACAACGTATGATGGAACAACATATGATGAAACAACGTATGATGAAACAACGTATGATGAAACAACGTATGATGGAACAAACGTATGATGAAACAACGTATGAAGAAACAACGTATGATGAAACAACGTATGACGAAACAACGTATGACGAAACAACGTATGATGAAACAACGTATGATGAAACAACATATGATGAAACAACGTATGACGAAACAACGTATGATGAAACAACGTATGATGGAACAACGTATGATGAAACAAACGTATGATGAAACAACGTATGATGAAACAACGTATGACGAAACAACGTATGACGAAACAACGTATGATGAAACAACGTATGATGAAACAACGTATGAAGAAACAACGTATGATGAAACAACGTATGATGAAACAGCATATGATGAAACAACGTATGATGGAACAACGTATGATGAAACAAACGTATGATGAAACAACGTATGATGAAACAACGTATGACGAAACAACGTATGACGAAACAACGTATGATGAAACAACGTATGATGAAACAACGTATGAAGAAACAACGTATGATGAAACAACGTATGATGAAACAGCATATGATGAAACAACGTACGATGTAACAACATATGATGAAACAACGTATGATGAAACAACGTATTATGATTTATGCTTAGTCTGTAAGTCTCATTAGGCCCCCAAAGTCTGCAGAAGACATGCGAAAAACGTGTGAGAGACTTCGAAAATGACTAGTACTGCAATCCAGTAATAATATATTGATTAAATGATCTCCACTATATTCATTTCTATCTTTATCCAACAACGTCTCTTTTGTTTAGTCTTCTTTATGGTAATGAGGTGATTCAGAAATGTGAATACGACACATTTTTTTTCTTTTATCCTAATTTAGCTTCTAGGCAGTACTGTAAAGACAAAAAGAAATACAACACAGAGCAAAAAAGACCAAGCTTGGAAATCTCATCCGACGCAAATAGTTACTTTCCTTGTGCGTATCATGACGTTCAAACTTGAAATAAATCATGTGCGTAGTAAATAATTTGGATGAATGCTTCGAGACAGAAAAATTAAGAATTTAAGTGAGATGTTAAACCGGCTTTAGTCCAAACAAGAGTTACAAACAAACAAACAAACCTGAAATGGAGCTTATATAAACGTGCTTAAAACCAAAACTAGAAAGGTGTTGGCAAAAGGAAAGGAAAAATTGTAATGTGGCAGGTGGTGGGTCGTTGAGGGGGACGGCATAGATCCAATTATAGACGCAATACTGGATATAAAAACAGTAGTCCTAATAGACCTTTGTTAACGACAATTTCACTGTAGGTGATTGAATTTGACGTTAAATTATGAAACTAAATGTGAGGAGACCGTAAATTATTCCCTTATGCAAGGTTAGACGATTCATTGGTCGACAATTTGATAAAAAAGACGTGAATCACTAAAATTGATATCTTTCTATCAACTTTTGAGCCGCTAGCTCGTAGGATTATACAGACACTGCCAGTAAAATATACATTTCAGTAACACTTCACCAAAAAAGAAAGAAAAAACAAGTTTGATTCAGTTCGTTCAAAATTTAATCATAATGAAATTTGGAATGAGTGATTACAACTGAAATCTTCATATCATTGTTATAGTTAACTATAAAAATATGTGAATATCGCTGTTTATTTGCATTTGTATATCATTATTCGTTGCTATAGTCTTATATGGTATTCACCTTAATGAATCACAAACATTTTGCATGAATTATGACCCATAACGCTCCTTGAATAATATATAATTAACATTCAATCTTTAAAATCTCTACTGAGACTCATTTCACACAACCTTCAGTAGATTGGATGAGAATAGACTCGCATGTTATGAGATTGCTTGAGGATGTACTTGAAACTAAACTGTGTCCCATTTTCAAAGCAGAGCTCAATTTTTTTATAAATTACCATCATTTACTCAATTGCGTTACGTAAAACAAATCATCTCGATATAATCTAATATATTACAGCTATTAAATAAATTTTGTCCATATTTTTATTGCTAAAGGAAAAACAATGAGCAATTTTCACTCAGAAACATTCATACTGTGTAACAAACAAGAAATAAAATTAGACAGTACTACAATAATAGTATAACAAATGTTGAACGTGGAATATTTCGAACGAGCTTGCAGAATTGAACTACAAGCCGTAGACCAACGAAAGTAAAAACGAATTTGGTAAAGTTACTACAGTTTTGAAAATAAATTAGTGTTTGCAGATGGTTGTTAAATATTTTACTTTCCTCCATGCATATCAGACTGACATTCTTTTCTGGTGCTTCAAGTGTAATTTCACAAAATGGTGGCGGTTGGCTTGGGGAAGATAAATGAGTGGATCTTACACTTTCTACAATACGTTTAGTGATTTCTATCCTTTTATTGATTGATCTTTTATATAACCTTCAACAGTTACACTGAATTGCCATCATGACGTTTCAGAGCCAGACAATCACCAGTTTTTTAGCGACAATTTCCGATTTGATTTAATATACCAAATTTATTAATGCCCACAAACTTCTTGGCGCATTTCCCTTTTTTGTGGTTGATATAGAATCTTTCATCTTTGACAATTATTCCTGTATGTATAAGATTGATATATGTCGAAGTTTGTTAGTTTCATTACTAGAAAAACAATACGATTAATGCTGAATTCACGTGAAGTTCACCTTTCCGCATTAATATACAAATTCCAAGAAAAAAGTGCTACCTAGAAATGTGAATATAAGTTTTTACATCATTCAATATATAAATTACTAGATTTTAATTAACCGAGTAATCTATAGTTACCTCAAATTCGTTCTATCACTTGCCAAAGTCAATTTAAAACTTTATTTGCAAAAGCACTATGACTGCCGAAAAAAATAATTATCCACTGTGTATATGTGTGTAAATGTAGACATCGGTAATTATCCGATTGATCGTTCGTTTTCGTGTTAAAATTGTTGGCAACTCAAAATTTTTAATAAGGGGAAACTGTATGGCATAAATCATATTTTATAGTGGTCGTCGGAAATGAAAATTTCGAATTCAAGTAACATAAAGATTGTGTAAACGTAAATTTTCTTTCTTCTAAGAACATAAAAACTAGAACGTTTTTGTCAAGAATTATTCGGAATCATTCAATTGTTCACCTAATTTTTTGGCACCCTTTTTATACAATTCAGAATCCATTTTCCGGAATTGCTGATTCATCTTCATTTTTCTTGATTGATTCAAATTGTTAAGTAAGCATATGTATAGAATTCTCATTATACATTAATTTAACATTGAATGGAGTAGAGATTTCGTCCAATTTACAAAGAAATTTGCTTTCTAATATTAATATTTCCATCGACGTAATTTAATCCTTGTATGAATGTTTCCATCGGAATTCATCTTTTCTACTTCTAATTGTTTTCCATAGATGATTTCGATCCCAATCCGAACGGTGGAAGAAGAAGAAGAAGAAGATATATATACAAGACTATACATTCTATTCAGAATTGTAGACGATCAAAATTGACCTCTTTCGACCCATATTTTTTAGCTTCGACTATTGTTCTCAATTTTTTTCTGTCCTACATCTGTTTGTTCCAGTCACGTACTCCCAGATGTTCCATATCTTGCACAATCTGATCTTTCCATCTATTTTTTGGTCTACCTGGCAATCTCTTCTCGCTCGGTCTCCATTCTGTGATTTTCCTTGTGCCCTGCCTTTTTTTCCAATCTTTTAATATGCCCGTATCATTGTATTCTTTTTGCTGTGATTGTATTTATTATATCCTCATTTTCTAATATGTTCTTAATTTCATAGTTAATTAGTCTTGTATGGTCATTATTTCCAACTTTTACCAGGCTATGAATTTTCCTAATTATTCTCCTCTCATACATCCTAAGTTGTTCTTTGTCTATATTTGTTACCCTGATTGTTTCAGCGGCGTACGTAACTACTGGTCTTATCGCAGTCTTGTAGACTCTCAATTTGGTTGCTCTGCTTATTGTTTTGCTCTGCATTATAGTTTTGTACTTATTATATGCCCTATATCCCACATGAATTCTTCGTTTTGTCTCGTATTTTGTGTCATTTTTGTTGCTTATCGTTGATCCTAAGTACTTTCTTCTACTGCTTGCTTATTTGTACTCACTTGAAAAGGACCATTGGGTTGCTTTCCAACGTAAACTTTCAAGTGGCTAGTGTAAAACTGCAGAAATAGCAAAAATTTGTATGCCATATTCATTTGGCTTACTAGGAATATATTGCTGAAAACTACATTTTCCTCGAAAAGCCTCAAGTTTTTCATCTATGGTGACGTAAGCAGACTGAGAATAACATTGTTTGATATTGTTGTTGAATCTATCTAGAATCGTTCCTATTGGAGCCAGTTTATCTATTTCGAGTCTTTCTTGTCTGGTATGAATATTATCAAATCGAAGACAGCGCAAGAGAAACAAAAATCTTGCCCTTTTCATTACAAGCCTGAAAGTTTCAACACCAATGCCATCTGCTCTCCTAAATTCATGTGATTTGCTTTTCTTACACCAGCAACATAAAGAAGGCCAATTAGAGCTTTAATTTCAGAAGGTTTGTATTTTCACATCTCTTTCTTCTGTTATATTTGTTTCCAACATTCTCAATTTTTATATTTGTACATTCCACAACTAAATCTAACATGTCGTTATCGAACATGCAGTTCCAAATACCCAAAGGTGTTGTTTTAGACTTTACGAATTGTTTGACGATTGGCAATCGTCCATATTTATTCGTGGTACGTGTTCTTACATTTTTCGGTGGACAGTGTTTTTTCCACTTTGTTATTTTATCTCTACCTATAAATTACGGGTTTCTTCTGAAACTATCATCATTTCCCTTTGTTGGTTCATCTTCAAACTCTTGTTCAGTATCATTAGATTCAGATCTTTCTTCTATATGATCAATTTCATTTTGTTCATCCTCATCATCTTCGTTGTCATACGTCCCTTCTTCAGTCGAAACTTCCTCAAATAATCTCAATAATCTTTCTTGTTCCTTCTCCTAGTCCATATCTATTAATATAATATATATAAATAAGGAAGAAAAATTTGAACAACTTCATCACTTACCAATTAAAATTTACCAGATCTTATAGGAAAGTACAAAAATGTGTACGCAACAGTCGCGCCCGGTGTACTAGACCATGTTCCCTGATAACGAAGTTACAATGTTGTATCTTACTCAGCAAACGGACTTCGCAGGTGGTTGATTCTGTATTGAAGAGGTATATGGAGCGATAGTACCAAATTTCCACTTAAATCCAAGTTACTGGAATTTCCTTAGAGGGCCGGTCTAACACACCGTGCGCGAGTGATTGGACAACCAATGAGAGGAAGCGCAAAGTGTCTTGAGAAAAGGCAGAAGTGAAGACAATAGAGAAAAAACTACGAATGAATAGAAATAAAATAAAATAAAAATAAATTTTCGTACAAGAACAGAGTCAATGGTAGGTGAAAATAGACGCTTAATTGATTTTTTTTTTTTTTGGAAAAAATTGAATTTTCTGGAATTTGAAGTATGTGTATTATCAATTAATAAAATCGACGCGACGACTGCTATGATATAGCTGAATATTCATTATTAAAGCCCAGTTGTCGTGAAGGGTGAATGAACGATGTATCAGTGATTTGAAATACACATTAAATAAATATGAAATAAAACAGTCTGCTCTATATTCAATATTCGATTTTATCACTTGTGATTTATAGATTACAATACACGATATGTTCCCATTTCCATTCAATCTCATAACTTCTTTTTTGAATAAAATGTATGTACTCCAATTTTTTTTAACAGATGTCTAAATCCGATCGAAAAAAAGTATTTCTACATCCAGTCAGCTGGAAAACTAGTGGACTTTATAGATGTGAAGTATCTGCAGAAGCTCCATCGTTTTCGTCTGCACAAAGTGAAGCAAGAATGGAAATAATTTGTAAGTTTGAATAGATTTTACTCATTATTCAAGACATAGTTCATAAAATAATACTCACTAGGGATAACAAACAATTAATAAACTTAATAAAAGTTAAAAATCGGGAGTAGAAACAACCTAAATTGAAACACAAATATGTGAAAATGCTACAAGATGTATCCCATTCATCTTTTTAACAACCTGTCATATTTGTCGATATTTTTCTACTGATATAATACATGTTCCTGAAAATATTTAGACAGCGCAAAGGTCTGCCTGCCTACATCCTGGACCTATTTCCAGCTGGATTCTTTTCATTATGTCTTCTTAAAAGCTGAGTTTATTAAGTGAATAAACTGAAAACACTACTTCATTTAAACAAGAATATTGTATAGAAATTGGTAACATATCCCGCTATATGTGTCGAAGAGTTCTTAGAATACCAGCAGCGAGATGACGGTCACTTGTACGATATTAAATTTCAAAAATAATTATCCATTTCAAATTCCAGATATACTTTGAACAAATGTACTTCAGTTCTAATGAAATGTGTTCCATTTTTATCTTGGAAATTTCAATAATTTGTACAAGGAAGGCTGGCACTGCAACTCAGGATTTGTTCCTGTCCATAACCGCAAATTCACTAGTTGAAGTTGGTTAGGATAGGTTAGTTTAGATCTTGTTTCAAGACCAAACAGCTATATAATCCACAGCAGCTTCTAATTCTCTACAAAACTCAAATTCGTTCATCTTTGGAATATTGCTCGCACGTTTGGTGTGTGTACCCTCAAGATGCTCAACCCAAGCAGCTTTTGCGAGATCTACTTGTTAGGCAGACGTGGTTTATGGACACCGAATTTGCCTGCAGACGCTCAGAACTTCAATTTATAGGAGCTCATATCTTTGGAGAAGTGTGAGCCTTTAGAATCAACCACCAAGGCACATCTTTCTCGAGCACTACAGCCTACAGAAGTTCAAGATCAATCTCCACAGACATCTCCACACGGCAGGCACAACTCTTCACCCTCTTGTGCATTTTTTATATAATAAAATTATACTGGTTGAGGGAAGGTCATACCATGCGACAGAAAATCTGATTGTTGTAAATTGTAGTAAATTCAAAGGCATATATTTTTGACGAAACTATCTAACTCGACTTTGAATTCGTTCAAAACGGACTAGTGCTTAAATTGGCTAATCTGTTTACTAACTTAATATGTCCTTTATGAACACATACGATTTTAACAAGATGATGTATCTGAAGAAGAACATAACAGGACTTACTTCTAGCTAGCTGACACGCAGAAGAATTTATTCATCAGAGAGAGGTGTCATCTAGACGTTATAGTGAGATGTATGAGGAAGTGAAGAAGAAGAAGAACAAAACGCAGCCATCATGTTGACATAATTAGTTCAGAAAGATTATACGAGAAAACAAAAAATTCAGTAATGTCGGGATTGTTGGGAAACTACTCAACTGGAAATGTCGATGAAGAAGACGGAATAAACTCTGTTGACAGAATATGCGTTATCTTTTGCATGGTTTTAACGATGGAATGTAGAATTATACCGTTATTTCTTTGATAACGTTAATCAATCCAATTACACTTAATTCTAAATACAAAACTAGATAGCAAAGTTACTAGAATACAAACACAAAATTATCTTTGTCGGTTCTAATTAAATTTCCTTTTACGTTACGTTATTGAGGTATTTCAATTCTCAACTGAATATTCTAATTTCAGTAGAGAAGTAGTTGTATATGAGAATTTAGTGATAAAGTTAGACAAACGTTCCGATTCCTATGGAAAACTTATAAACGCGTTTGTCGTCTAAATCAATTTCAATGGAAAAACCGGATTTATTTTGCAGTTCGAAATAAGCTTGATTTCCTTATTTGCATTTGTTTAGAAGAAGGTTGTAATGATATGATATTTGTATATCATGAATTTCAAAGAAGTCTTTTTATTTGCCAGTTGCATTAAAATATCTAATAAACTGAAAATTAGAAAAAGTATTCATAATTTGGTTGAACAAATCCCTAAGCCTGACAATTTATTAAGAAATATTCACTGTACTACAGCCAAATGTGAAAGAGGAATGCCACGTCTAGCCCATCAAAATTATAGAAAATCAAGAATTTTTAAGTGAGAAAGAGCAGAAAAAAACTGACTCGGGGTTTTCGTAGAAAAATTGGGGCGTCAAAACAATGCAATACGAAATTTGCCAAGAAATTGTAACGAAAAGAAAAAAATCTCTTAAAAATAACCCAAACCGTTTAACACGGATACCAAGAAGCTGTCGTCAACTGAAGCATATTGCTAATGAGTGCCCTAATAATGTGAAATATAGAGGTAAAGCCAAATTTGCAATCTGTAGAATATACGATGAGCAAATTCAGCTCACATGGAAAATGCAATCCCAGCCTTCAATCTTGACCAAATAATACGTTGGGATAATAGAACACCAAAATACGATATAAGAAATAGAGTGCGATAAGGTAAAGAAGCTACACAAACTCTGAACTCATTACTTTGGTCAGAAAAAATTATCCTAAATATAAAAATGGGAATGTACAAAGTCATAGTGGAACCGATTTTAACGTATGCATTTGAGTCCTGACAACTAACAGATAGACAAGAGAAAAATATAGAGTCTGTGAAAATGGACTACTTAGCTGCTCTGATACGGACATGTGATGAGATTGGAGCAGGTAGGCGAAGAAAGCATTGCAGAATAGAAAGAGAGAAGGAAGTCGCTCAAGGACCTGAAACAAAGGTATTGAACGAAATACTAAAATCAGAGCTTTTCAGGAAAACGAGTGGATAGATCGAAGAAGAAAGCTGTAAGACCCCCGCTGTATATATTTTTTGCTATGAGCATACTTCTAAGAGAAACGAGATCTTTCTTCTTCAAGTGAACTCATTTCAAGGTGTTAAACCATAAGGTTATTGAATACATACTATTGAAAATTTACAATAGTTCTGAGTACTTTTGACGGATACTTTTCAAGATATGCTGTGTTTGAATTGTATGCAGGGTCCCATAGTTGTTATCCTTAACTCCAGATGAGTTTTAGTTGAGCTTTATAAAGTAAAAATTTGTTGTTTAGGTTTCATACCAATTCCAAGGTACTTACTTTCTTTTTGTTACAAAAGATACCCATGAAACACCACAGTGTTAGTGTATAAGGTTGTCCAAAGTTAAATGGGGTTTTGAAGATCTGTCATGAGATAAACACGTAGATATTGCGCCTAGTCAGCGCTTCTGCAATCGTATAGCATCCTTTTTACAACATACAAAGCCTCATTTTCTTTAAATACCGGATACCCAGGATAAAAAAAATTTAAGAATGAGTAGATAATGAAATAAATTTTCTCATACGACCCCTCGTTTCTGAGTTATATGCCTTCAAAGTTTCGAAATCAGAACTTATATTCAAGAATATTGTCTAAATTATATTTTGGAAAATTATGAATTTGCTAATCAACTGAATTTTTTTACATTTCCAATTTTTTCCTTATATAACTAACATGATGTTCAGTCTACAGTACAATTAGAAATGTTCGATTGTGTTTTAATACCTCCTGAGAGTATTTCCAATAAATAATTACAATTCGTGAAAATGTTCAACAGAATGTCTCTTTATAGCGAACGGTTTCCTTGCCATCGATCTAAAAATCTACATATCGATTGGAAAATTGAATATTTTCATAGATCATTCGTTTTTTTTTTCAATTTTTTGACAATAATATCTCCATTTTTCACCAGCTTTTTTTAGATAATCTATTTTTGAGATCAATACAACATATTGCCGGATACTATCATTTCAGAATTTGAGCAGTTTTTCATCAATTTGTAGATTTGTAGTACATAGCAAACGCTCCACATTTAAAATTGTGATAAATCATTATATCTTTAAGTAAAGCCGACTCCGTGCGCTAGATTTCGTAACAAATGTTGAGAATTACGTCTCCGATTATAGCATATGACTGGCGAAAAAAGGGATAGAGGAGAGCAACTGAAAAGGTAGAAATAGAGAAAGAGCTGAAGAAGGAAAATGTAGTGAGATACATAAAAGCACAAAGACTCAACTGGGTTTGGTATATAATGAGACTAAAACCAACTGAAATGATCGAAAGAATAAAACAATGGACCTCATTGTGGCCAAGGAGACTGGGACTGGGAGAAACGAAATAGAGGAGAACATAAGAGCAACTAAAGGTCAAAATGCCGGAACCGAAAGGATTGGAAAATAATAACAAAAGCAGCTAAAACAAACGATGAACTATAAAGGAAACAAAAATAGATAAAGATGAGTAATCCATCTCAAAAAAGGATTTTGAGGTGCTATAAGCGTACACCATAATTCAAAGGATTGTAAGGCTTGATGATGATGATGATGATGATGATTCCTATTTTATATAAAAAATGCATAGAAAATATCAATTTTCTGAATCGGTTAAGTAATTTAGTGAGTATTATAACCAAATATCGCAAAAATAAGATAAACAACTCGTTTCTTTTAACTTATTTTAATGAAAAAGTGAATTTTTTGCTCAACATTCCAATATAAAAGTTTTTTATTACCTTTGAGAGGAAACAGAAGCATTATTTAAAGTCTAATACCCTCATTCACCAATCTGTGGATGTTTCTTCAGTTTTCTCTCTTATATACAAAAAAAAAGTGAATGAAAGAGCACCTACTGTGAACTTGAAATTAAAAACAGGGATTACGTGTTTGTTACACAGAAGTTGGGAACGGTAGAGCCAGTTATATAGACCCACGCCTGAGGAAAATACTATTCAATCGCTTTTAAACGTTGGTTGTTAGATTCAGTCTCCGGATATTTACAAGTCCATAGGCGGTGACAAAGAAACTCTATATTGATTCTGGTTGGATAATATAAGCAATATTTCCAATAAAAATTGTCGTATCTTATACGTTGATCGTATTTAGTAATCCTACTAGACGGTGCTTCAGCTTCTGTATTCCTGACAATACTTTGAGGCAAGATGTGACCTCTGCTAGGACTTATCATTGCTTTTGAAGCGATTGCCACTTAAGTGTGTCTTAAGCTTGAAAGAGAGGTGATAATCGCTGGAGGCTAAGTCCAAACTGTACATGAGATGGGGCATGACAGTCCACCAAAACTTCAATAGTTCCTGTATGTGACGAACAACGTGAGGGCGACAGTTGTCGTGAAAAACTAGTACGCCCTTCTTCAGATGACCTCTTCGGCAATTTTGTTCTTCGGTTTTAGGTCGATATTTTATATATCTGAGTTTATTGTCATCCCAGTTTGTATGAAATTGATGATGTTCACATCTTTTTGATCCCAGATCGACAAAACTTTTTTTACCAACTGCAGTTTTTTTTTATCTTGTGGAGATGAACCAGAGTGACGCCACTGATGAATTTGTTCGTTTGTTTTGGAGATGTAATGAAGCCCCCACGTTTCATCTCTTGTTACTATGGAATCCAACAACTTTTCCTTGGTACCTACCCCCTCACATTGTACAAGAGACTTGCCGCCAACACAGCCAAGGCGCTGCTCCTTGTGTCTTCGCCTTAAAACTTAGTCAGCGATTAAGAATTTGATCTTTGACGGCTGTAAAGCTAACTCTGGGTGACGAGTCGCTGACTGGTGGGCTCGAGACTGCATTAACCACTACGCATGGCATTCTTATACTAATCTTTTGATCTCAATTATGTTTTTTCCATTTTATTCTCCTACCTCCCTTATTTGTTCTGTTCACATTCTTCTTTATCTTGTAAAGTTTAGCGTCCGAATAACTATAAATGGTTAAATTAAACTGCCATAAAATTAACGTCTTCACAGACTGAAGATAAACAGATCTATGAAGACGATAACGATATTGTGAGTGTGGTGAGGTCGTAGCGTGAACAAAGTGTATAAATATCTCCAATAGTTCCAGCTTAGTAACGAATTCCTAATGCTAGAACTCAAAATATATTCATACTAATGATGCAGAAGGAAATTTCTAGCTCAATTCGAGTTTTATGTTTCGAAACCTTTTAGCAGGCTTTATTTTTCTTTGGGACTAATATTCACGTCATAAATAGTCTCGTAAGCAGAGAAATCGAATGGAATAAGCTTCAAAATGACATAAAATGATGTAATGTTTCTTTCTCTCACAGTCCAACAATATGTTATGATCCTTAACTATCCTTTTTAACTGTTTCTTATAAAAGGTTATCTACCATGCCCACCAATATCAATTAGCCATCAAAAGTCAATCGACATATACCTTTGTTAACAAGAAACAAGAATTATTCTACCTGACAATGGACACAAGTGATAAAGCTGCTCAAGCTATCACCATATTGCGACAAGGCCAGAGTCAGCGAGAAGTGACTAATGCGTTGAACATGAGTCGGCCCACAATTTCCAGAGCTCACCTTCGTTACCAAAAGACTGGTAAATTTCATCGAAGACGTGGTTCCGGTACAAAAATATGCACAGCCGTGAAAGATGATCGATTAATTTTCAGCATATCGCTGAGAAATCGGACCTCGACTGGTTCAACAAGTCCAACAAGAGCTCACCGAAACTCGAGGAGTGCTTGAGAGTGGTTAGACAATCAGAATAAGACTAAAGGCAACTAATATTGAACCAAAAACGCCAGCTACTGATCCCAAATCAACTCCATTTCACTACGATTTTCCAGAAAACACATTAATTGGACTGACGAATTTATGGTGAACAAATCTTATCTATTTCACATACTTTATATTCAATTGATTTCAAAATTCATATTAAATTTTCGCGTTAGTTATTATTATCTATCATATAAATGAAGGTAATCACTTTAACGAACCTATTCAGGGAAATTACAATAACAACACTAGTAGACAACATTCCTAGCGTGTGTTGTTTGATCAATTAATTGGTTGAAGTACTTAATTATTCGATTACGGTTTTAAGGACCGGGAGTGCCTTCAAAAAGCTTACTGATGGATATAATAGAGAGGAATTGAATATAAATTAGGTCGAAATATACGTTAACGGTAACTACAAGTTCATTGACATTTGAAATTTGTGTTTATGCGAATGAAGTAATATTACAAATAATTAAAAATTGCCGTCTACGAACTGTCTTCTATTAGCTCTATAACTAGGTGAACACACACAATTACACTGACACAAAGTTATCGTATTTACAGAATAAAAACAAGCGGAAACCTGAAGATGATAACTTCGTTATCGAAACGCGCGTTAGATAGTGTTATTGTGAGTGTGGTGGGATATAGTCCAGTGATCACAGTTCCTGAATCACGAAAATTAGTAGTTTAGTAGAAAATTAGTTATTTATATATTATTTATATTGATTTTCTGGATTTAGGTGGTTCTGAGGGTACTTTATCGATACAGTGGAAGTTAACATCAAAATTTTGGCTACTAAGCGATATATTTTTGTATAAATTTTCTAAATTCCGAATTTTGCAAATAACTCAAAATCTATGCCAAATTTCAAGAGCTGTCATTTCTTTGTAAAATGCGCTCAAACTTCGGGGTCGCATTTTACTAAAAAGTAAGCCACGTAGAGTCTGAGGGAAATTATGTCCTCGGCTGAAGAAGAAACTCTTTTATCTCCTCTAAAACTTAACATTTTGGGACGAAAGAAAGTGCATTTTACTCGTTATAGTCAACTGCATCTGCAAAAATTGGGACTTTGGAATTTTCTTGGAAAATAACATAAACACAAACGGGATTGTTTTTTGCTGGTTGTCTGGGTGAACTTGAAACACATTTGTCTGTGACTCTGCTACACCCAGCAGCGAACCCTTGCTTGAGGTCGTCAGTTAGACGATCACCTTTAAATGAGACCAATTATACCTTGGAACTCACTATGTGATAGGGAAAGAACTACTTTTACTAATGTTTTTTTGCGATTTTCGAGAGTTTGGGGGAAACGAAAGGTTACGTAACATAGAACCGGACGAGCACAGTCACCCTCTATGTAGATATCCATTACAAAAAAGAAACCTCTTTCTACTGGAAGAGTTTCTTCAATACATCAGCCGATGGTTCTACGGGTGTAGAGGGCGCCGTTGAAGCAAAACAGACAGACTGCAAAAAACATCTTATTAGTGCACGTGTAAAGTTTTAACGTTAATTGTTGAATGAAAATTGTGAAAAAAAAATGGCAGAAAAGGGGCCTAATGGAAGTGCTTCAAGGTAAAAAATTAATTGTGTTTCTTTTTTAGTACGTAAAGTGTCGTAAATGCCAGCTTCAATATACTCTTTGATTAGTGAAATGTTGAATTATTTTCATTGTTTTGATCGTGATTTTCTTCGATAAATATGAGAATGAAGGGGATTTTCTTAACGAGTCTGATGTAAATATTCATAGCAAGTGTAGCCCAGGATTATACAATGTTGAACCGTGATCTTGATAAGCTAACTAAATTTGACTCTGTAGAGCCTCTCTTTCAAAAAATTTATCAACAAATAGGAATTTTGGCTTTGTTCGAGTACGGTTTCAGGTATTCCCATTGTCCCAATTTTTTCAATATGTTTTCGGATTTTCTAGCTTTTGAATTGTGAACTCTACTATGTTGAGCCGTTATCTCAATAAATATTATATAAATATTTCTTGAATACCGTTTCAAGTATTTTCATTATATCAAGTTTTCTCATGTGTTTTTTTTGAATTTTTCAGCATCTGAATCGTGAACTCTACTATGTTGAGCCATTATCTTAATAAACAAAGCTAATTTGAGTTTGTAGAGGCTTTCTTCCACAAAATTCATCAGCAAATAGGAATTTTGTATTTCTGGCATCTTAGATTTTTTTGTAGGTTAGGAATAATCATATTTAAAGTTCTTTGAAGGTAATTTCCTGCTCGGCATTTTTTTTTCAGAAATTAACCTCCAAGTCTTTTTTGAATTAACCGCAAAAAATGCACTTTGGAAAAAATCCAACAACACGAAATTTGCTTTTTGTAAGAGTGATTTTGAGATAAGGAAAAAATTAAAAGGAATTTTTTTTGTAGGAAATTTTTTGAACTACATTTTTGAAATTCGGCATAGATTCCGAGTTATTTGCAAAATTCAAAATTTTGAGAATTTAAACAAAAATATATCGCTTAGAGGCCAAAATTTTGATGTTAACTTTTACTGTATCGATAGAGCACCCTCAGAACTACCTAAATCCAGAAAATCAGTGACATAACTAATTCTCGTGGGTTTTGGATCTAATTGGGCTATATTCACTGGACTAATAGTAGTGTTAACAAGGCCTTTAATATAAAGTCGACTCTCGTTAATTAAAACCCGCGATAACTCGAGCCTCTGTATAATTTAGAGTTATCTTTATATTTTGAAGTAAATCAATACATTTTCTCTTATAAACAAGCTCTAACTGGTATCATCGTACACGAGCCTTTGTTTTTGTAATGATTAGTTTGACATACACTTCCACACGAATTGGTTTGTTTAACTAAGTTTCAGTTACTGTTTCTCTTTTGTTCCTTGGATACAGATTAAATAAAAAATTTTGTTAGTTATAAGTCCGAAAAAGTATATTTGACGATTGCAGAAAAGAAGAAGTTAATCGAAAAAGTACAGAGAGATGAGAAGAAAGTGAAGCCGCAAAAGAATTTAAGATTCCTCTAAGTACTCTCTCGATGATGATAAAGAAAATTTATACTTCTTAACGTGTTAGGAGTACGGAAAAGAATCACTTAAGGTGAATTTCTTTAGCGGAAGAAATCCTGGTCATTTGGCTAAGACATTGCAGGAGACAATAAGTGTATATTAGCAATAAACTGTTGAAAGAAAAAGCAAAAGAGCTCCTGTCTTCCCTAAACACCAAAAAATTTGAGGCGAGTTGATGGAGTTGATGCGTTGAATTGAAAACTATGATGGCCGAGAAATTTTTAATACTGATGAAAATGACCTATTTTACAAATGTTCACCGGACAAAACACTTGCTTTCGAAGATGAGAAATCTATGGGTGAAAACATGGTGAAGAGAGGTTGCAGTAAATATGGACGGATCAAGAAAACTTAAAGTGCGATGTTTCCAAAGGAGTTAAATCGTTTAATTCTGATCATTGTGCTCACAAAACAGCTTTGATGACGACAGAACTTTACAACTATAGGATATTAACAGACATATGAAACGACAAAACCGGAAAATTGTATTGTTTTTAGATAATTTCATTGTCCACAACAGTACTTCTCCATTGTCCAATTTAGAACTCTATTGAACCAAGGGATCATCCATAATTTTAAGACGTTATATCATAAATTATTAAGCTCGTTTTAGAACCTCTCCATATGCAGCTAACTGCGAATGTCACGGTTCTGATGGCTAGTTTACCGATTGATAAGATATGGACAGCTGTAATATCTAAAACATTTTTCAACTGCTTCAAAAAATCTGGTTTTATGAAAGAAAATCAGGATAATCTTCTAACAATAAAGCTTACAAAGTTTCGTCTACAAAACGGAAATAATGAAGAAGCATTCCAGGCAATTTTCCTTTTAGAAAAAGATATTAAGCAGTCTAACAGCACTGTACTTTGGAGCAAACTGATATAACAGATTTGTTTCGAAAAAGTAATCAATTCACATTGTGAACATGTACACGTATGTACCTCTTAACTTATCATAGTTAAATAATAGCACTTAATAAATAATATGTACGTACTTGATTATCAATAATCAATAATTTAAAGTTTTATTTCTTTTGTTTCAAAAATTTAGAACCGTTTGATATATCTGACACTCGATAGTTCATAACATTCTAAAGCCGTCCACACGATGTGTCCAATGCTTCCGACGTTAGTCGCTGGTGTGATTGGACGCATCGCGTAATTATTCCACTAATGTTTTGCATTGTAAGTCAGTTTTTTGAGCCCTGTCAAAGGAGTACCCAAAGAAGTACCAATCAATTTGGGTAAAACATGCACAAATGATGTTATATTCTTCCTCAATAATAATGTGTACTCTAGCCTAAATAACCAACACTCCACTGCACCAACTTATTGTGATTTTTCTAAGGCTTTCGGTTGTGTTAATCATAATATTTTAATCAATAAATTGCAGTACTGCGATTTCACCTTTCGCATGATTTGAGTCATATCTTACCAGCTTGTAAGCGTTGATACAACGATGTCTTCTTGCAAGCCAATATAATGTGTAGTACCCCAAGGCTCAGTACTAGGCCCTATTTTGATTCTTCTGTTTATAAACGACATCTTCAAACTTCAAAAGAGATCTGCAAGATATTTACTCGGATCAAACAACAGTTTACTGCAGTGACTTCTTTAAAAGATTAAAAATTCTGACTCTTCCTTCTCCAATTTCAAAAAGATCAATGCAGGGCTATCCAACGTGGAGCACGACCTTTACTTAGCTAGGACTCAATACTTTAGAATGCAAAAAATGCACGATCACTTACCATAACCTATTTCGTTTCATTTGTATTTTTATTCAGTTATTTTTATGTTTTTTTTTTTCAATTTTCACAAACTTTCATCTACAAATTACAACAATTTTGTATATTTTTCTTTCTCATTGGACACGAAGCTGGAACCATCACTTGTGGTACAACTTTTTTCCTCTAGTGTGTGATTGCTACGTTTTGGAAAAAATTTATATCTGTTTCTTGCTATTTATTAGTTTTCTACCACGTTTTCATTTTTATAAGGTTTCAGCATTCGTCTAACGTTCAGCCGTACGTCGGAACGCATCGTGTAACACCCGCTTAAGAGACCCTTGAGTTTCAAATTAACGGGAATCGACTGTATCACCTACGGTTGTAGAAATTTCAACAAAGTTACAAATTGTGTATACTATAATTAATTGGATATTAATTCAATTTTAAATCAATCCGAGTTATATTTCGATGTAAAAAGTTTTTTAGCAGGCTTCAAACACTTATAGGCACTCCTGATTTGCTTACCATACACGTGTTTCTGCAGTTTCACACAAACTTTTGGTTAATTCTAATAACCCATTACACAAACGAGTTTTGTTACCATTTAGGGATTGTTTTAAAGTTAAAAACTGTGTAATTATGGTTATGAATACGTTTCCTAGGCTTTAATTACAAAATGTATTTAAAAATATATTGAGAAATGTGGAAATATACGAGGTTGGATCTAAAAATATTCACGGTGCATCTATTTGAACTGATACCTAGTGTGTATGCTAGCATTGTATACAAAATATTCTTTATACAATGCTAGTATCAATTACGAGGTGGTCGATAAATGTTTCTGTGTTGTCATTGAAGAACTCTTAGAGATGAATAAAAATGGACAGTTCTCAAAACGCATTGAAAATATATGAAATAATTTATTGCCTAGTATTTAACCCGTTAACACCTAGTGTGACCATTTGGACACGAGTGTAAACACCCCTAAATGTTTTCGCTGCAATCTTATTTTAAAGCATAATAACTAGATAATGAACGTTCGTTTTCTATTCCAAACAGATGATAGGATCGAATAAAACAAAACCATATAGTATAGACTGGGCATCAAGTAAGTATGAGCGTTGTTTACCTGATATTTTTTGTTAATTCAAAGAGTCTAGCTTTGTGGAAGTATACACCTGTTTATATTGAAAATAGTGTTGTAGATATGCCGTAGTTACAATATAGTGTCATGGCAGCTAGATTAGAATTTCAATAGTGGCTGAACTCTAAAAAAATCTCTAGAAGTTGCTCACAGCTAGAATTTTGATCAGATATACGTTTGATTAACGGATACCGGTATCCTAACCGATAGAGTCTCTAAACTTTTGAGGTGCTAAACTTCGAGCACCAGTTGAAACTAAACTTTTGGAAGACAGCAGAATGGAAGAATTTATTGTAAATGATGATAGGTCCTCGACCATCATCACAAGTAAAACTGATAAACAAAACCGTGGCAATTGAAATAAATAATTTTCTATGGAATAAAGTCTTACTCCAGGTAACTTAAAAAAATGACTTTGTCCTGTGGAAATGCTGAATTTTTTTTCGTGAATATTGATGATTTATAGATGCAAATTGAGAAGATATCGAAATACGCATTGTTGTCTTGACCCAAAAGTTTCTATGGACGACATGCTGTGTTTTATAGACATACCGTTTCTCATAGGTACAGTGGGACAGTGAAAAGCCATGACAAATAATCTTGATATTAACTTAATACGCAGAGATCGTTTCTTTAGAATCTTACCTACTATTAACTTTACTGATAATATTAAACCAGATTTAGATGTTGCGCCCATTGTTTTTGCAGCTTCTCCACTTGTTGAAACTATTTTCACTCCACCTGTTTTGTTCCATTCTGGTTATATTTTTGCCCTCTATGACTGACCATATAACCTTCTAATTTTTGCATTTTTTTTTCTTCTCCATTCATGTTGTTCCACTCGTATCCCTCCAAAAATTCTTAACACTGCCTAACTCAGCATTCACTACCATATGACATCGTAGGTTGTATAACTGTCCTGTTAATTCCTAGCTTCGCTACCCTTGGACCTCAATAGGTTTCCTAGAGCTCCAGGTGTTCTATTGTCTCTTGCCAATCTTCTATCGAATTCTTCAATTTCGTCCCCTTCACTTGTAATCAGTTTTAGTATTCAAACTCTTCTACTCTATAGAATCCAAACTCCTTATTTTGGTCAATTAGTTGTCCGTTAATAAGTTTTTGCATATTTTCACTTACTTGTTCTTTTCTTCATTGATACGTAGGCCATATTTTTGCTGTCTTCTCAAATAGTTAAATAGGAAATCAAACAACACTGTTGATAACTGTTCGTCCTGTTTTTTTATTTCGAATTTTACGTATAAGCTTCCTTATATGTCTACTACGTTTTTGGTTTTGTTTAGTGTCATTTTCACTAATTGTATCAATTTCTTGTGTATTTCAAGTTTTGCTAGAGCAATAATGAACAAAATAAAATTTTTCAGCACCTATGCTATGACGAAGTTTGATCGATGGTTTGGTTCTAAAATGTGATGCATGATTAGAAATCTGGATAATAATATGGGACGTCTATGTGCTGAAGAATGTTGTCTTCAAGCAGAATAATGTGTCAAAATTGTCAAGTGGGTGTTTATATAGACTGTTTTCTCATTTTTTATATAAAATAAGATTTGTTTATATATTTTGATGAATTTATTATAATTTTCTGGCCAAAAATCAAGAAAAAAGATTCAAGAATTATTCATTTCTATTTTTTTGAAAAATATTAACAAGTAGGTGGTCAAAGCGTTTAGCGTTAGCATATGGAAACATCCTGTATTTCGAAAAATAATTTAAAACAAACAAAATCGGATTTCAAATTCTCTTGCGGTAATAATTCTAAAAAGTATCACAAAAGAATACAGATGTTAATGGGTTGATCTGAAGTTTTGAATTCACTTTCATTCCATGATCACTAATCAATCTTAAGCAAGCTCTAATAAGCAAATTTCCAAAGCATAATTGGTTTTTTTAAAATTTAATTGATCTGTTGCCAAGCGGCGCTGATTATCAAAAAATTAAAAGAGGAAACAATTTTTTTTTACCTTTTACAAAAGTCGTTCAACCTACATGGGGACACGAGTAATGAAATAATTTATAAACAAATTAATAGTAGAAAAATAATATTAAATAAAAGTAATTGGTTCAGTGTTGTGAGTAGTCCTTGGTAATTTTTATGTTTACATTTTCATTAAATAAACGACAAATATTTACACTACATTATGAGAAACATTTACAAATGGAGCACGTTTATGATATTTAATATATTTTTATGAAAACTTCCTAACCGATAAAACATTTCGTGATTCCGATCGATAATTGATTATTTCTTCTACTGAACTCACGTTTATCAAATATCATCATCATCATCATTAGTATGTTATACAAACTATAGTAAAGTAATTAAGTTGATATTATGAAATGATTCGAGGCATCAAATAAGTCAATGATAAGATCATAACTTGTAGTTTTGACACAAATAATTGAAAATGACAATCTGATCCTAGATCATTTAATCCCCCTTTTTTATTTCTTAATTTGTTATTTTTTTAATCACTTTTTCATTTAGAAAAAAAAACAGCTTTCTCCTATTTCCACTCCACGAATTTCACTAATATTTTCCTGCAAGCTTACAACTGTCTTTCTGATGGATTTTAGGTTTTGAAACTCATATAAATAAAACTATTTTCTTTGTTGGATGAATATGTGGAAAAGTAACTGTTGATTAAACATCAATTTCACTTGGAAAATAATTGATAAAACCGAGAAAAAGTTACGTGAATATTATTATGAATTTGCTACGTTTTTTAGTAAGCTTTTTAAGTGTCCATTTTCTTTTGAAAGAGCATATATGAACACGGATGATAATGAACTGCCTTTTTACAAGTTCATCGAACAGAACTAGTTGATTCAGTTAATGATGCTAATACTTTAACCAAAAAAATCTGCAGAATATGTCACGAAAATTTATTTGCAAGGTGTGTGCCGCGATTGTTTAATTATAATCAAAAACTCAAATTATGAGTTCAAAATGAATGTTTGGAGGACATCGAACATAATCCAAGGTAAACCCTCCATCGATGTATGATAGTAGATGATACTTCAGTAGGGCTATCTCTCTCTGCTCGTTTCCTCAGTATTAAGAATCGTGACTTCTTCAGAATGTCTCTATTCCTTATTTGCATTGTCTCGTTTTATATTTATCGATCTTCAAGTTGTTGTAATGAATGGACTTAGACCTCTACATCTTTTCGCAGCCTAGGGAATTGTAATCAATCTCATGTAGCAACTCATTCAAAATTATTTAATATATTCGCTGTCCTTAGTTCAGAATCCATGATTCTGAACCGTATGAGAAGATTGGAAAGTGCAACGTTCGAATCAGATTTAGTTGTTTGATTAAATATCAGTTATTCTACTTTTAACTTCCTTCACGTACACACTCATGCTGCTGATTGCCCTAGATATGTGTGTTTTCTCTTTAGAGATCTTCAAGCAGATGGGTTCTGTTTAATACGTTAGTCTCATCAACTATTATAAGTTTTGTTTTGGTTCTATTTATTATTAGACAAAACTTTCCAATCTTCTGCTGTATTCTGTTTACAAGAAGCGCCATTTTCTTCTTATTTCGAACCTCCAATTCATTCAGCTCCCCATCATAGCTTCGCCATAGATGTTAAATAGTGTATATGATAGAAGACACCTTTGATTTACATCTATTAATAGGTGAAATTCTTGACTCATCTTATATTTTGGCAATAGAGGTACTTCAAGTAAAAGAGGCTCTATAATCTATTGTAGTTGACAGAGACAAAAGTTATTGTTTTGCTTTCGTGTGTTGTTTCTTTGTCCATCCCATTAACTTTATATAGTCGAAATAATACATATTATCTAAGAAACGTGCTTCCACGTAAGTGAACCCGTTTCTTTTTTCAACCAAGTCATACCCACAGTGTCTATAGATTCAAAAATTCTATTCTGTATAACTTAACAACAAAATGGTGATTTTTTGTCAAATTTTGATGAAAAAATGAGTAAAAAGTAAGGCAGTTTTTAAGGATAATAACCTAACCAAGATGATAATTATTTAGAATTTGTTAGGTTAGGTTTCATTGATTAATCATATGTAAGTTGTACCATGTGATGTCTAAAATAATGGAAATAATATGTTTCCCCTGCCTTAAATTTATTATTCGTACCCTGAGAAACCACCCCGAATGCGTGAAAAATTTTTTGGAACGATTTTTGCCTGGACCCCAAATTCTAAATAATTATTATCGACTGATGAAGAGGTATTCAAACCTATATTTTATCAAACCTCCGAAAATAGTTTGAAAATCTGAAAATCCTCTCAACTAAAGTGTCTACTGGAAAGTATAATGAAAAAAGAAACATTTTCAATCTACCAAGTAACTTTATAATTAACCATTTATTGTTTCATCAAATTGCCTGGTAACTTACCCAAAACATTTCAAAAACAATCGACTTTTTTCAATCAAATATTCAATGAAAAACAAGGTAACTTCCCTTTAGTATATATAAGCTATTTCACTAAATTGAACTACCTATAAATTGTTAGAATTGAAATACTCCAACTGTCTCAACATTTCTCCACAGTTTCCGTTCTGGCTCTTCAAAGGGCCCTTTAATTTGTCGTTGGTCGGTAAACTGCATCGTTTATTTGATCAATAATGACGTAATAGCCGCGAAAAGTACCGAGCTGTTAAGTTAATTCTCTTTATCCGGAAACCAGAGGCAGACTTAACAAACACGTAACCATTCTGAATTTGTGGCTTGAATCGCACATAATTACCGATAGACAGTAACGTATCGTGGAGATATGTTTGCAAAACACAATCTAATAATGAAGTTGAAGAAATATTGACAACTTAACCTCCCTAAATCATCATTATACAAAATATTGAACGAATATTCGAAACCCGAGGATATCATTAATATGATTATATTTCCACAATTACCCATTAAGCAGATCATTTGAATCCATAACCACAACCTGTAAATCACTGGGATTGATATGTGCTATACTGGTTTCGACCTATCATCAAAATCAAAACGTATTTCAATAAATTGGCGCTGCCAGATACGAGTTGTCATTAGATATCTGTTTTCGAAAGGCAATACGTCTACAAAAATGAAAAATAAGTTATGAACTATGTGCGTAGACTGCACCATCATGTACGACCATCGGGATTAAGGCTAGAGAGATAGGATTTCGGCATCTGCACCATACTGACTGAGGAATTCTGCAAGCGTAAGCTATTGGTGCGTTGGTTTTGCGAGTTGTATGTCGCGTTTGCTAGCTAGCTAGCTAATATTTCCCAGGCATCATTGACACCGCTTAAGTAAAATAACAGCTTTCATAACTGTAGATTAAACCTCTATCCAGGACTACACTCCACTAGCTCCAGCTCGGAACTGGGATATTTCAGGTAAACGAAAAGCTTGTTCAAGTACATAATAAATTCCGTGATTGATTCATTGAGAGTATTACCTGGAATTTAGTACCTAATCCACTAGGTAAAGTTGGAAAAGAATTTCTAAATCCTCTAGATGAGGTTATGTCAGGTAAAGTAGGGTTAAGACCAAAATTTTACAACAAAATTGTCCACACTATCAACAGATGAAAGAAATAGAGGAACTAACAAAGTATAAGATACTTTCTCTCATGTGCTAGAAGAGAGAAGTTGGTTTTAATTGATGAGAGTCCTACAGTACCAGGACAAAATGAACCTGTACTTTGTGCACATAAGCGTTACCACCCCCAAAAAATGAATGTTAGGTTAGATAAGGTTATGTAAGGTTAGGTTGCATAACCCAAATTCACAATTTAATAAATAATATAGATCTTTCAAAAACTTACCAAGAAGAATACTGTCCATAGTACTTTTTCAAGTGTTAACCAACCAAA
This sequence comes from Diorhabda sublineata, assembly GCF_026230105.1. Lineage (NCBI taxonomy): Eukaryota > Metazoa > Arthropoda > Insecta > Coleoptera > Chrysomelidae > Diorhabda > Diorhabda sublineata. The sequence goes on from NC_079483.1 coordinate 10,229,034, forward strand.
TGAACGTTTAATAACGTACATATTAAAAGTTTGAACTGCATAATTTCCGACACAACTTGTCTAATCTTCATGACAACCACGATCACGAGCTGGCACATTGTAATAAAAGCTTGCGCACACACAAGACAGAGGACTGCAAATGAGAAACCTGCTCCAAAATAAGCAAAGACTCGTTCCGAAAGGTGATAACGACTGTCTTTTGGAATAGTGATGAAATTATATCCATCGACCATCTTCAAAAACAATAATGGGAGAGTATTAAACATCCTTGTTGAATGAGGCAAGGGAAGTAATGGCAAGGAAGGGACTGCATTTAAATGAAAATAAAGTGATTTTCCATCAGAAAACGCATATTCCAATACTCAGAAACTGCACCTCGAATTGGTTAACCACCCAACTTATCCCCTAGCGACTTTATCCTGTTTTCTAACCGCCGTTTCCCTTATAGGAAAATTATTTTCATCAGTGGAGGGCGTTATCACATATCAGATAGGAAAGGGAGATTTTAATATTTGATATAAAGAGTATTCTCTCTAAATTTCCAGAGTCTGATATTGAAGTTTCGTCAGTCTAAAAATGAAGAGGATAATAGCCAGTAAAGAATCTGCTGAAGCTACTGAACACCTAGAAAAAAATCGTAGCTCGGCCTTGAAGCAAGGATCCATGGCTTCGTTATCATTAACCAATGAAGATATCATTTCTAATATACTTGATAATTCGAAATTCATGGATTTTAAAGTGGATGGTTTAAAGATAACTTATTCAGAAGAACCAGAAGAATGCTTTCACCAAGAAGTGTTGAACTTTGAGCACGTGATGAGTATCTACATTCAGTTGTATCAAAATGTCTTTTCAAAAAGTGGAAAACCAAGAGATAGAAGAGTAAGCGCTTGAAAACTACACTTCAAAAAGTACCTTATCTTGAGAATTAGCAGGAAATGGTTGAAAATATCGGATATCAAGATGCAGATGTCAACTAATGCGGAAATATTTTGTTAATGAGTTATTGTTGTGAAGGATGTAAAATACTTACCTTACATACTTGCCAATTCGGACATCAAAGAAAACGACGATTTTTATACGGAGAATACGGAAGAGTATGAATTTGGAAAAAAAGTAAAATTCATCAATAAAAATCTTGTCTGAAAGCGTTTTTCACAACAGGGATATCCAGACCTGATATTGATCAAGTAAGGAAGAGAAGCTGTAGTTCTGAAAGCTATATTAAGAGTTGTCTCACTGAATTGGTGAGTTAGATAGTTAATGTCCTGTCATTAGACAAGGGTTGATCAAAGCTTGCTAAATCAAAATAACATACCTCATGCACCAAAACAAGATGGCCCTCCTAATTAACCTCAGACCCGTTCAATTGAGGATTTCTGGACATTTGTAACCCGTAACAATTAATGCGTAGAATTTTTTGAACATTACACTAATTGCTTGTGAAATTTGGAATTTTGTTCTGGATTAAGCTATAATATACATTTCTGATATAATGTTGATGGGTAATTGGAAAATTAGTAAGATTTGCTTAGCTTAGTAAACTTTTGACTATTATAAATTAAGTTACTAAATATTTTTTCAATTTAGACAAGTTCATTTTATTGTAACAGTGAAGCATATGTTTTGGTTTCTAAACATAAACAGACTCCATTGTGCATACATAAAGGCATAAAACAGCCCCTAACAAGAAAAAGGAAACGATGATTTCTATACGGAAAATATTGAGGAGTTTCCACAACAGGGATATCCAGACCTTATGTGGATCGACCGAGAAGGAGAAGCTGTAGATTCTGAAAGGTATATCAACAGTTCATTTCATTGTAACAGTGAAACACACGTTTCGGTTTCTAAATATTTACGCACATTGTTAATACATAAGGGCAGCCCCTAACGAGAAAAAGGAAAAGAAATGATATAAAACAGGATATTAGAAGTACATATACTTATTTTAGGTTAAATTCAACAAATTTGCATTATCCTCTTTTGCGAACCTTCTACGCACTTTATTCAACTAACTTTGTTTATTTGTTTGATTCCATGAAATTTTCTAAGGAATCGACAGCTTTTGATCAAACTTTTGACTTTATTATTTGTATACTTTCTAACTTTTGGTGACAATAAAAGATAACCAGAAGAAAAACTGACTTTCAATAAGCGAGATGACAAGAGAATGGGAGTTTTATGAGAGATAATCTCTTCAATTTCGACCTATAGACGTCTTCATTAATAGATAACGTTGCGTCTAGAAGTTAAGTCGTATCCACTGCCATCTACCACCAAATAGTCCTTATTGTTAGAATTTCAATTTTAGAACAATATGCAGAATGCGTTTTAATTGATAGAACTACGAGAATCCCGTACATTCGTAGAAATAGAACAATTATTATTTCAGGAATTTCATAATTTCGATTTTAGTATGAAATGAAATGTGATTTTCCATCTGCACAAATGCTGAAATACAATGAAATTTTGAAGAGATATTTCCATATCTTTTTCATTTGTTACATTTTTCAGACAAATGTCAATATCAATAGTGTTCTATACAAAACTCAATAAAGTTTGTCGAATATCATTTAAATATAGTCCATTCGTTTAGCTGGACGTAGCAAATTGAGGGCAATAACAACAAGACGTCATAATAATTGTGAAATAACAGTACAATCATACTCGTGAAATATAAAAGTTAAAATTCATGAATAATAAGCGGGGATAATAGGATTTTTACATTTTTTGGTTGTTCTTTCTGCTTATAAAGCTTTAGGATGCAATATGTCACTCAAGATTCATTTTTTGAGCTCGCATTTAAATTACTTTCCTGAAAATCTTGTAGCCGTATCAGATGAAGTTGGTGAAAGATTTCATCAGGATGTAATGCAGATTGGAAAACGCTACAGTGAGAAATGTTAAGCAGCAATCTTTGCTGATTTTTGTTGGTCAAATCGTCGAGAAACTCCAATAGATAAGATGAAAATGGGAAACTTAATAATATTTCTCCATTTCGTTAAGATAATTGATACTTAAATAATATTGTTTGTTAATTAAATGAATATTATATTGGAAATCTACGTGTGGTGCTTAATTGTACGTCGGATTCCGTGTTTAAAGAACAAAATATGATGAATGCATGCAAACAGGAAGGAGAAAAAAATTTGGTTAGGTTAGGTTAGGTTTTTTGGAGACCAATGTAGTGATGTTAATTTGTTATACAATTTCTGATAGAACAACTCAAATTTAAAAAAGTTAACGTTCCGCATTTTAAAAATCTGGAAATAATTTTTGAAGATTTTATTTTGGCCAGATCACTCGACGTCAGTCAAACTGGTGCAGCTACATTTGATCTCAGATACCCTTAAAATTTCTGTGTGTCTGAATACGGTTATAAAAGATGATGCAAAATCTCCGTACATGTATCTACCTCCTAATTCATTTCAAAAATAAATGCCCAATAAGATCTCGATCATATTTCTTTCCATTTTGAGAAAAATCTTTCCAACGATACGATTATCAAACTCAATTTAAATATCCAAAATGTCTGGAATTTTAGTCAGTTAGTTATCTTAACACATGCACAAATATAATTCTCAACTTATACCGATAAGTGTTGACATCTTTAGGTTCTATTCGAAAATGTTTCGTTCGTATTTCTGGCAAATTTCTTCTGATTTTTTTACATAAACCTCGTACGGCGTTCAATACTGATAAAATATTACTTTTTGTCTTGGCTTTTACAGATTTAAAGAATAGTATAGTTAAGGTTAGAGATATAAAAGAAATATCTCAAGTTTCGAATATTCCAAAATGAGTTACCACTTCTTCTTGAGTATCTTTCGAAAAAAAAAGTTTAATATTGTTTCTGTATCGTTTTATGTTTCGCATGAATAATTGAAACGGCATCGCATTTCCCTCGAGGTAATCATCAGATGCGGAAACTCGGTGAGGATGCCAATTTGCATTTATTTTTACTCATATCTTTACGAGGAAAGGCACACAATGAGGAAAACCATACTATTATTGAACAAAGTTTCGCATTGTACTTCAATGACATCAAACTTACGAAATGAATTTGGATAAAAAAGATGTTCCTATAAAGTATGTCACTAGTCACTAGTAGATAAAATAGTCAATGGAAATTGTTTCATGTTTCAATACAATAATTTTTGACATCAAATATTGTTTATAATATAAAATAAACAGAGTCAGAACTCATGAACTACTACTCACAATTCCATGAGGAAATGAAAAAAAGTCTTCCTGCTTCATTTTGTCTTAAGTATCAAGAGAAACGTGTAATTTACAGTTGTAGTTATGATTTCATAGCCAGAGTCTTGCAAAATGTCAACAAACGTATCAATATCCTTTGAGAAGAGATTGCTTGCAATTTGTGGTAATTTATTCGCTTCATACCAAGTATATAAATACAAATATTTAAAGTCCAGTATCCAGGGTTTACACATTTGATTTTGCGACAGTTACTCTATTTTAGGTTAGACTTTTTCTTCTACAAAAATTCTTGATTGAGGTAGCTAACAATGTTGGCACAGATAAAATATAACGATTTGACGATTTTGCATTATACACTGTATACTGTACATTAAACATACCTGTGTACAGTCATCTTATTGCTCTAGTTCTTACGCTCCACGCTGTCACAATCGTGGAAGTTTTATCGAGAAGCTACATAAAGCTCATAATTGCTTTTACACTGTTGGTCATAGTTACGAATAGTCATAGTAACGAATTTCATTCTCTTCTCAATGTTTGAGTCTTACAATGGCAAAAATCGTAAGTATTGGTTCAAATGTTATTAAATGAAGCATGCATAATTATTTAGAATAGGTCTAGTACTGAAGATTTAACAATAAAAATCCTAAAAACTAGGTTTTAATGTTGTTGTTTGGAATAAGTGTCACATAAACAAAATGGAGATAAATGAGAGTAGTTAACGCTGGTTTCATTACAGGAACTAAGCAAAATATCAACTTCGATGAGCTTTCCGCAGATCCAGATAAAATCTACGATCTGATTGACAAAATTGGATCGGATTTTGAGGTCGACTTTGATGAGGATGACGATATTCTTCAACCTCAAGCAGTTGTTTTCGAAAACTCGGACGGAGAAGAATCTGTCCATCGAATGTCAGTCAAAAAACCTCTTCATCGAATTTGAAATGCATTAAATGCAATTTTGAGGAGAAGATCTACCAAAAAATATCATAAATAACAATGTAGCCGATGTTTGGAGTCCCCCAAGTTACTTCATCAAAGATTTAAATAATGATTTTTTTGAAGTTGGAGCAGAACTGACATCTAGATATCATGAACAGCAAACTGGCAGAGAGATAATATCAAAAATTAGTCTAGAAGAGATCAAACAATTTTTTGGCATGCATGCTATCATGGGGTGTTTCAAATTTCCAAGAATTCATCTTTACTGGAGCATTAAGTATCGGCTACCAATTATTGCCGATGTAGTAGATAACCTTGCGGTCTCCGAAGATGTCAAAAAACTTAACTACCTGTGGAAAATTCAACCGATGATTGATCGAGTCAGAAACACATGTAAAAATATTGTCAGACCAATTGGGGGATCTTTCTCAATTGATGAGCAAATGATCCCATTTTTAGGACGCTGTCCAGTGCAGCTGTTTTTAAACAATAAGCCAAGAGCTTTTGGCCTTAAAAACATTATTCTAACAAGGTCAGATGGTCTGATACTAGATTTTTAGATTTATCAAGGATCCTTGACACTATTGGAAAACAAAGAGCTTGGTTTAGTGCCATCAGTCATTTAGCGTTTAGTAAAAACTTTGCCACAAGGAAGCTCAGTTGTTTTTGGCAGATACTTTTCAGCATTACATTTGCTCGATGAATTATTGACGTTAAAAGTAGAAGGTACAGGCACGATAATGTCTAACAGAATGGAAGATTCAGAGATGAAAAGAGGACAGGCAGAGGAGTATATCAATGACAAGTGACAAAAAAATATGTGCTACAAAATGTAAAGATAATAAATCTGTTTTTATGGTTTCTACGGCCTTTGGAATAGCTCCTGAACAAAATGTGAAGCGGTGGGATAAAAATACGAAGAAACATGTTGAAATATCCTGTCCGAATGTAGTTAAAATTTATAATGAGAAGATGGGCGGAGTCGATATTTGTAACCAAATGACTGAATGTTACAGAAGTTTTTTTCAAACCAGAAAGTGGACATTTAAAACAGTTCTTCATTTATTTGACATACGCATGGTTAATAACTGGATGGAATATAGAAATGATTGCGTAACGAATAAATGCGAGTCCAAAGATATCATGGATTTTTTGAAAAATTTCGTTTGAGTTTACGAGAGTTTTTAGTTTATGTACAAAGAAAGGGAAAGAGGATGTAGGAGAAGAAGATCCAAGGATCAGTTGTAGAAGGATTCGACTTATGCCTCAAAATAGGCTTCAATTTCAACAATAGCTTCTTCATTTGAGCTGAATTTATTACCGGCGAGCATTTTTTTGAGATCAGCGAATAGGTCACTAGGAACCAGATCTGGACTATACGGGGGATAAAGAAGCAATAGTGTAATACAAGTGTACTATTCAGAATTGACAGTTCTTCATTGTTTCGATGGAACGCTGGTAGCAAGTCTAGTGAGCGAACAACTTTGGTTGGATTTATTTTCGGGCTCATATATGTACATGATTATGCATGAAATTATAGATTGAATTATTTCAACATTTATTTCCACCAATCGATACTAACTAGTTTTGGAACGATTGTCAAATTTTCTGGTACGCCGATACAGCCGATTGTGGACGACCTTCACGAACCTCATGCTGCAGTGAAGTACGATCACCATTGAATTCGAGAAACTAGCGAAAAACGGTGGACTAAGATGATGTTTTATCACCAAGAAATCGTGTTGGTTTAATCCACGTCGAAAGTTAATTCGTGGTTCAATTCCATTTTTTGACCATAATGAATGTTTCAAGTAACTGTAAATTTAAATAGTATTCGTATGACAACATGTTAACATTCGATGACGTATGTTGCCATATCTCTAAACTTGAGTAGCAACCCTCGTGACTGGGAGGATAAGCCCTTGTTATTAACCTAGAATGGAAACGAATTAGTATGAATTAATGAAACAGCCTGTCGTGATATTGAGAAATATTAATCATTGCACTCAAAGGAACTGTATTCGTTATTCTGCCAAGTTTTCTAAAACGTCGCATTCATATTACTGTATACTTAGGTTTCCATAGAAATCTTTAAGATTAACTTTCTTACTGTAAGTTGAAGTTACACCGACTGCAAGGAAAATCGTTACAAATAAACGGGTCGAGGAATGATAAATTCAGTACACATTTCAAACTTACTTTTCAACTCAACCGAATGCAATTTCACAAGAGATTTGTGATGTAGGCGAACCTGAATCACCGTTTCATATAGACGTTTTGAATATTTACACTATACGTTATAAATAGGAAAATATGCTTACAAATTGAAATGGATAATAGTGGTACATAGAAAAGCGAATACCTTTAAATGAGAAAAAAACATGTTTACTCATAGTTCGTCATATCACACTGCTCAACAATTGACAGAGATCAAAGTTCTATTTCGTGATAGATATAAAATAAATTCAAACATATAGTTCTTTATCGACTTTTCTTTCAGTTACATACAAATATAAATGAAATTGGTTTTTGTAAATGTTAATTTTCAATTATTTTCATCACTTTGTAATACAAACTCTGATGTTAAGTTTATCTATCGCTTTAGCTTTGATTCGGTTATTTTGAAATGTAGTTGATGGGTTAGTTCAACGATATTGTCAAAAAAAAGGTTACATATGGTTGGTTTGAGCGCAAGAAAGAGTGCATCTTATCTACAGCTAACTAGAGAGATGACAATAAGTCAAAGAAAAGCGTAACTGGACTATCAGCCAATGTTTATTCCAGGAAAAATTCATGTTTCGTCTCAGTAAAGTATCTTGGTTTGAAGAGAACGAGGTCAAAGTTAAAATGTTTGGTTCAACAACTCATTTTAGTGGGGATTCTATTAGCGTTTGGAAAGAAATTGCTCTAATAGGATTAATCAATATCATAGTGAGATTCAGAAATATAGAGGCATGATTATTGAGTTAATTATTACCTCGAAATGGCTGAATTAGTTGGACAAGCTTTTACCTTTGATACAAAAGCTTTTATGTATGCTTTTTAGAATGGTTATAGCTGCCAGAGATCTCGACTTCTATTTCATACGCTCCCAGGTGTAGTGCTCTGAAGTTTCGTAGTATTTCACACTTCGTGATAATGTGGATAGAGGTTTCGTCCTCTGAGCAATAAAATCTGCAGTCTAGCGTCTGCAGTGCTTTGATAGGTTATAGTTTTTCACGAGAGTCTTTGACTGGTTCTACCACTGTAGATTTTACTGGTTTTACCTCTATCTACCTTCTTTTCTAATTCTTCCTCCATTGTTCTGTAGCTTTTACCACAAAAGGGTTCAGGCTCCTTGAAGGGCTTGTCTGTCCCCGCTTTTGCGAGATTACCAGCTATTAAAATTCACTCTACATCCATTGTATAGTAATTTTAATTCTTTTGCCTAACCCTAGGCAATTCCAAATGAGTTTATTATTATTAATTTCTGCTTGACTATCGGACAGGATGGTGATTTCCTATTTATGATAGTCCTTCTCTAGGTTAAATTGAACACATTTTTCCATTGATTAAATTTCTGCTTAGTGTGTTGCCCAAGCTTTCAAAGTGGTATACTCCTATTCCAGTTCTGTCTGCTACTTTAGATCCGTCTTTAGACCATTCAATTCCATTTCTGTCCATTTTCTGTATAATGTTTTGATCCCATTCACTTCTACAGTTTCGAAAAAAAGCTTTAATGGATTCATTCATATTCGTTCTCGACTACTATCTGAGAAAAATCCATAACGAGACCAATCTGTGAAGATTGCCGTAGTCTTTTATTCTAATAAGAGGTGCATAAAACATATCAAAATACGTCTTATCTAACACAAACAACGGAGTAAAATATTGGTGTGAATTTCCTGGAAAAGACTTTTAAAAAGAAACTGAATTCAACGACTTATAACCGTGAGTGTAGGTAAACAAAGGGATTAAGTAAGTGATGATATTTGAAATATGGCATTCATATCTGCTTGATTGAATTCTGCTCACATGGATTGTCCACCATGGATGTAATATGTTTTAGCAGCTGCATACAAAGTATACATTTTCAGCGGGTTTCAATCAGAAATTATATTCCACATTCATATACATATAACTCGTGGGAGTTTAATGTTGGTGTGTATTCATCTTGATATTGTCTATTAGGTTGATTACTTTTATTTTCATCAGGTTCAACAATTTCTGGCCGTTGCTGAACTTTCAAACATACCGAGTTTCCCTAAACGTGTTCCGTTTATTAAATTTTAGCTTGTTGAAAACTAGAAACTAACCTGGAATGTTGTTATATAATTGCGAAAGTTAATTGGAAGTTGTATACTAACTCACGTTTTGATTATTTCACTCCAGAATTTTTGTAAATTTTATATATATACGAAATTTATCTAGATATTCGAAAGATTCTTTCATAAATATAAACATCTCAAGTTATTGTATATTTCTCTTACCTGATTACCTAACTTACCAACTTTTTAATTTCAAATGGAACCCCTTGTTTATTATTTATATTATTTACCTTCAGTGTCCTCATATATTAACAAAATAATCATTGAAGCAAAAAAATATTCAAAACCAATCCTTAAGTTAATTTTTTCAAAGCCGGTCCGGGAATTTGTAAGTTTTGCTAATACCAATGGAATTATTAATAGTAGAAAGAGAAATACTAACTAAATAAAGAAACAAATAGAATAAAATCTAAATATAAAGTATACAAAGAAAACTACAAAGAATAACTAAATTATATATTGTCAAAATTAGACCAGTTAATGAAACTGAGTATACGGCAATCCTAAAATAGGTAATTATTTGTATTAAAAATCAAAAACAAAGTCATCAAAGAGTAGAAAGTACTTGCTAGTAAAAATGCCTTCAAATTATAGTGAAATATGTGAAAAGATGATTTCAATTGGTGAATGATTGTGCATTTTTTTGTATTGTAAAGTATTGAGCCCTTAACTAATTCTTAGCGTGGAAATGAGACTAGAACCAATAAAAGTTTATGGTCAATTTCAGAAATCACCCAGCGAATCAATAAAATTGAGGATATAATATTTTTCAGTAGGCTCATGATATCCTCCCTGATTGGCTCGATATATGATAGAAGTATAAGCTATAAATGTCAAGTAATTTATACAGGGTGATTCCCAATTAATCTAAAATTTTGTAGTTGTCGCTTCGACGCTCCATTTGAAGACGAAAAGTTCTTATAAACATGGGTGATGAATCTTGTAGTTAATGAGACTCAGGGTGTCGAATTGTATTATTATTTTATTAGGAGCAGCAACATTTCTTGAACATGAATGAAAAATAATACAAATCAGAGCGTATGTTCTTAATGAGCACCTCCAGCCAAAATGCAAGCATTCGTTCGACGTCTAATACGTTCGAAGATACCAGACTTGTTACGAATAACATTACAACCTTGTATGATACGCTTCTGAAGATCCAATAAGTTCGATACAGGGGTTATGTGAATGATCGATTTTAGATATCCTCATACACAAAAACCCAGACGATTGTGTTCAGATGACCACGGGTATGAAGATCCTCGTCCAATTTAATGGTATGAAGAAACGTTATTCAAGTGGTACAATCACTGCAAAATCTGGAGGAGCACTGTCATGCATGATCCAGATGCGCTTCTTAATAGGAGGTTCGTCTTCCATAAGAATTGACAGTTCATATTCTAGAAAATGTGGTGTCAGACCGGTAAATCGTGCAGGAAGAAAAAATGGTCCTATCAAATAATTTTCGATGATGCCAAGCCAATCAGATGTAGCATGTGGATTTACATCTGTTCATCTGTGGTCAATATGCAAATTCTTAATTCCATGTCTTGAAGAGCTTGCTTTATCCGTAAACAGAATATTGGCAGCAAAATTGCGATGTAAAATTTATTCTGTTCTGGCTTTGCTTTATATTGATTTATTGTTTTTTTTTTTTCGATTTCACGCATGCTGTTCAGATTTGTACCCATTTGGTTTCTATTGCATCGGGGCATAGTAAAAAAATTGGTCAACATTCAATGGGTCATCATTGTTTTCTCTTAAATAGAAATAATCATCGTCAAATGATGATAAGTTAATAATACACATTGAACCAGTAATGATATCTAAATCCAAACCATTCTCAAACGTTTTTCTGACAATTAGTTTCATTGCCATTTAATAATCCTTTCATTGGATTCCTCAAGCTCGTGGGATGGCAAACCAGTCATCTCAAAGCTGCTCAAGAGCTTAGTAGATTGTGAGACTTCGTTGTTATCATCAGTTATTAGTGTATGTAAAAGTAAATGTAAATACAACAAAGCCGGAAGAAGATCTAAAACATTTTCATTGATTTCATCGCTGTGTTCATTCTTATGACCTCTTTCATTGACCATATCCAAGTCTGGATCAGGGTAGAAGGATAGACCACTAAATCATCATCATAAGTAGGGTTTTAATCATTGATAATTTCCAGTTTGTGGTCATCTGCGCTCTCCCTCATATTTTTGTTGACTTTGAAAAGTGGCCATAGAGATATTCTGCACCGTAGCTGCTCTAAATACATGAGGTTCAATTGGCAACACTTACCGGAAATACCCTTTCAGCGCATATTTTCAAAATCGATGCGCATATTCTGTGAATCATCTCAGACTCAACCAATGCACTCATATTAAGGAGACCATAAGTTAAGTGACTTTTAATGCTTCATGACAAATATAAGCATAAATACCGCGAAGTCAAAAAAAAGGACATTAGGTAGAGCGGTAAAGCGGAATGCCATTAAAGTTTTTTAATATATAGGTAATATATTATATTGGTGATTGTAACAATCTGTTCGAGTTCAGAACGGTTGAAAACCTTGCAAGTAGTAAATATTGTGGATACATTCTTTATAATCTTCAATAGAGAAATATTTTCAGCATATATAGCTCAAATATCGACAATAGAGAACTTTATTTATTGGAATAAACTCGAATTTCATCCAATTCTGAATATAAAAAAAAGAGAAAATAACGAATAGTCGATATAAATATCCTCTGACAATCGTCTATTAATCTGTACGTCCATAAATTCTAAATAATGTAATAACGTGGTCATATCTAAATCTTCTACGACCTAAAGCATGTTCCGGCTAGTCTTTTTTCAAGCCAAATTCCAAATCCCGTCTTTATTCCTGAAGTATTTGAAAGACTTTAGAATTCCCAATATTTTCACAATGATCTGCTGGCGCGGCAGTAAATCTAACCAAAAAGGAGAAAGGGGTTAGCGGGAAATGCTGATTCCGGTTACTTCAATTTTTAAAATCGCTTATAGTCTCTAGGGCAGCGCTTTATACGTCGTACAGAACTCGATAAAGAAGATGGGGATTATTGAAATGATGAGTAACTGTCTTAATTGTTTGACTTGGAAATAGCATATAAAATTCGATAATTGGAGAACTTCCTATAATAACAGCTTGAATATATATATCACATCTTCATTTTATTACAAATACGAGGGTGGTTCGAATATGAACTGGAATTTTGCTACAAAAACTTTTATTATTAAGTTATGGAGCTGAAATTTTCCAGTTTTTCCAAATAGTTATTGTATACACAATTTTTCCACCTTTCTGGAAACTTTCGGAAATATAAAAAGGGTGTTCCTATATGTCCCAATGCGATTCATTCAATATTTTCATTGTAAGCCGAGCTGTATAAGGTTTGGCGTTGTCTTGCAGCAATGTCGCCTTGGTTTGTGAGAAAATCAACAGGAAGTATTCCTCTCATGTATCTTAAACGGTGTACACCTTCCTTATTGACAATGTAACCTTCCCTTTAGCTACCTCGTCTTCGTCTTTCTTTTTCCATTGCATAGACTGCGTTTACTGCTCAGAAATAGTGAAGTACCGAAATATCGTCTGTGGTGAATATTTGGAGCAATAAATTTTCATATCTCTCTTTCCAGCGTTCCAATTTCTGTTCAAAATTCAGACTTGACGCGCATCTGTCTGAAATTTCACGATTTGTTCATGAATTATTTGCTACTACTTGCACAACTCTTCAGCCATATCGCGTACAGTACTGGCTCGGTCTCCAAAATAAATTTTTCTGCAACACTAACGTACTAATCAACAAGACTTATTCTGGGGCGTCGCGCATGTGGTACATTTGTCACCTCTTCTCGGCCTTGGAAAGCGGAATACCATTCATACACTTGACTTTTAGACACAGGTTTTTCTAGGCATTTATTTCTGCCATCGTCTCATGTTTTTGGTACCGTATACGAGCTGTGAATGTAAGTTTAATCAGTGTATATATCATTGGTCGTCCCTCTTCTTTGTATTCACTCAACTTTCTCCAATATTCAATTCATTTTGCTTTTGTCTTATTCCTCCATTTAAACTTTCTTATTATCTTTATTTTTTTTTCATCTGAATCCCATTCTTCTAAACGAACCTACTTATCCTTGTTTGATTTCTTACTGATTCGAAGATTTTTTCTTGGTAGACCTTCTGTTACGTGTCGCTGTATATGAATGAATAATTCTTCAAATTCATTTGATCTTTTGGAAATTGAAGGTTTGTTGATGGTTTTTCGGGACGATTCAACGTGATTGCTGGGAGATTTTCTATTACATTCACCAACAACACGTCCCAAGGAGACGACAGAAACACTTGGCTAGTATATAATTTATCGAGCTTCACTATGATTTTTTTATTGAAGCTACTTATGTGTCCAGATTTTTTTTTAATTCAAATTTACAAATTTATATACTTAGTTTTTAAATCATCCTGTGGAGTGATGACTAAAATATCGGCTTAAAATTGGATATAAACCACACGACTATAATGAAACTTTTATCGAAGACTAATTCATACATATCTTACTGTCATGGAAATAAATCCACTGCGTACACAAAATATTGTCTACAAAAGTCCACTAAATTAAACTGATAATATATTTATTACCTTCTATAACTAAAAATAAGGAAAAAATTGACCAACACGAAATTAAAATCACCGCATTATCAGAATATTGTGTGGGAAGAATCCAAGTGATCGAAACCGTGATTAAAATTGTTAACAAAGGTAGTAGGATCTTACTTCAAATGTAAAGTTGTGCTCCATTTTCCATACAGTATTGGTTCCAAAATACTACCTTGAAGAACCCCTGTTTAAATCAGTCAACTCTATCAATATTCGCTTTCTTGTTTAACTCTGATTTACTTGTAGATAGAAAATTTATTACAGACCTTGAAGGAGTGTGCAAGATTTTTGTGATGCGGTCGGTATTATGTTTGTATTTACATTGTTGTCAAATCTTTCCTTTTTCCGGAAAAATGTTATTTCAAATGGATCACCCTGTATATTTTTCGCTTTTCGATATCCTTAAAATTTCGAGGTTATAGCTACATGAATACATGAAAAGGAAGAGATGGCATAAGGAGGAAATTCCCGCCGCATTTTGCCGCTACTAGAGGATACTTGAACGCAGCTGAACTATTCAACGTTGCCAGGTCAACACTTTTTCAAGTAATTCGTCGAAGCCTAGTTTTTGGACAAAATATTGCAAACCTGCTGGTAGAGTTTATATTAAATATGGAGATTTAGTTTTATGGGCTGATTAGAATGGATTTGCTCTGTTTGGCGTATCACCTAGATACAGAAATTATTTCAAATGTCCTTTTAAGGAATATCTGCTGGCGGATACCAGATAATTTTGTCCATAAGACTGCCTCCTCATGCACGAGCTATTGGATTTACTAATGAAAGAATGGACGAATTTTATAACAATCTTTGAAAAATCCACGCTGATAAGTCTTTTTTCTGCGTTGCGAATATTTAACGTTGATGAAAGTGGCCTCTTCATAGTCCAGAGTCCAGATGGTTCCATAAGGAAAGCTCATCCATCGGAATTGATTCAAACTCACTTATTTACGGTTGATAGAATACGTGAAACCGACAGAAGTATCTCCTTCTGGTTTTCGATAGCCATAGAGTTAAAAAAATCTAGCAAAACAACATTTTGTGACTTTCCACCTCATTCCAAATTATCTTCGCTTCATATCAATTGACGTTTTTGGAAGATTTATGTTTGATAGATATTTTGATTTTTGGCTTTTGTTACATTTGAATATTTTCATTGTTCGTCAATGGTTTTATGTAGTTTTTGTTAAAAAAACTGGTATTCCAAATATGCTGCAGTTTTTCAACTATAAGAGCAATCCAATGAAATTTTATCAATTGTGGGGAACTAAAACTGTTACGCTGAAGTAATAAAGCAGATTATTATCTAATCATAAGGTAACCCAATCAACCATTAAACAAAGTAAACAATTTAGTTAGAAACTTTGCAACAATCGCTCTACTTACATAAGGGTTTGAAGTTTCGGAGTCTATGAAAAATTCATAAAATGTAACCGGAAGCCATTTTCCCAACAATACGATGCCTGGTCTTTTATAGGCCTCGGGGACGAAAAGGAAATACTGCATATTGTAGACCTAAGAATACAAGGATATATCACTGCGCGTTCCCTTGACATTCAAAATTTATATAAATGTTAAAATTCGTATCAAAAGCGGAAAAAAATTCACAGAAAATTAGAAAGCTAATTTTTTAGAAATTTAAATCTGATTCACATCGAGCTGATGCAACTTGACACTTATCAAACATGTGGGCATAATATACTGTGATCCTTTCCATGATGATACATAGAAAAAATATGATTATAAAGGATTATAATCAAGCATCAACAGAAAAACAACAAACTAGAAACATTTTAGAGAAGAACTTAACAATAGGATGTCAATAACCTATGAATAATAAAACAGAGAAGTTAGTGGTGGATATCCATTGATTCACCTGAAATCATACATTCGATACAAAGAGAAAAACGATTAGAAGCAAATATCCAGCAAACTATTTACAGGAAAAAAGAAATGACATTTTTTTAGGAACTCTAAGGATAACACCAAAAGGCTCGCTCAACAGAAAATACAGGGTATTCGCTCTGGAAACCAACTTCTCGTCTAATCTACAAGCCGTAGGAAAAGAAAACAACCGGAGAGAAAGAAATCAGATTAGTTATTCCCAAAGAAGTAGTCTAACAAACAAAAACAAACCTCAACGAAGAAAAAACGTATGGATACGATCTTATCATAGGTGCAATATAAGAAGAACTACCAAGAAAAAGTATTGTGGACTAACAGTTTCCATCAATGCAGTTTTCAGACTGAAGAGTGTTCCAATCGTGTGGAAAATATTTTGATTCAAAAACTAATGACAAATGCGAGTGAAACTGAATCTCACTGGCCAATTTAACCACTGCCTGCTGAATCAAAACTCGTTGATAAGCTAAATAAAGAGACTCAAAAGTATTATAGAAGGAAATAAGCTCATCAGTTTAAATTTCGGGAAAAAAACATGACCATAGATCAAGTACATATGATCATAAATCTAATTGAAAAAGGTATGTGAAAATAAAGAAGTATGATCTACTACGTTCAATGATATAGCTTAGGCATTTGATAATACTCATAAACAAAAAACAATAAACTCTTCAAATACCAAATCGGTAGCAATTTACAGCTAAAACAAATAGAAGGTTTTCCACAAGTAAACGTACTTGACCTGGCTTTATATAAACTATGTACATATGATATACCAGACGTGAATAGCATAAAAAGCGTCACATTTGCAGATGATACAGTTTTTTCTTTCAACAGGAACAAGTACAGAAGAAGCTATATATAAGCTCTAAAAAGAAACCAATAAATGCAACGAATGTTAAAATAAAACTTAAAATCTGTGTTGTAATGGTTATCTAATGTATTTATACTATTTCTATTGATGGGGTGAATTTATAAACAATGTCTTTCACTCTAATTTACTAATTTATTTCAAAACTAACACTAGACTTTACTAACTAATTTATCTAAATCCACCGACTGGTTTTCTATATCGTTACACTCACTATAATCATTTATTATAAACTAACTAACTCCTCTAAACAAACTCCTCTATGTACCCAAACTGAATTTCTCAAAATATCTAGAAATAAAGATCTTCCTAGAAATAGGTTCTAAGACAACAATGGGAACAAATCATCGCTTTAATAAAAAAAAACATCAATGCGCCGAGAATGTGCCAAATTTTATAATTCCATTATAACCGGACGGGTTCGCCACCCATGTCATGGACTTGTTAGTAACAGTACCAATCTCAGTAAACGTAATTTAATACTTAAACTTCACTACATATCTGGGAATGATTCTAGATGCTGAGTCCAGATTGAAGGAGCATGTGAAAAAGAATGGAAAAAACTAGATACAAAATATAGTAAAATGTATTAGATTATAGACAGGACATCTTAAATGTCATCTTATAATAAATTGTCCAAATACAAGCAAATTGCAGAGCCCATCTGGCCAGATGTACTCTGGGGTTGTGTCAAATCAGCTATAATATTTCATTCATTCAAATATTTTGAAACAAAGTACTTCGTAACCTAGTAACAGTTTAGAATCAAAACAAGACATACGCTCAAAAGTAGTAAGCTACACAATCAAAGCGACCTGAAGAGAAAACTAAAGAGGACGAAACTTTAGACGTGGAATTCATTGGTGTTAATTCAACTTTAATGGTTGTAAATATATTTTAGATTGAGACAAATTCACTGGTTGGTTGGTTAGACCAATCGAGACCATAATATAACAAATGAAAATATATACGCACTTCATTATACAGTGCAGAGCAAGATAGCACATCTGAACGGAAGTACATATTCTATACCATAATATAACCCAGGAAGAATCAAGATATAGAAAAAGACTAGATCAAAATGGATGGACAAAGTGAAAAAATGCCCATGATGAACAATGAACTACCTACAAGAAAAAACTATCAGTAAAACAGTCTGGGGCAACATGTTTGAAAACATCTACTTACTTAGTAAAAAAAGTTTGCTTATAAATATGGGATCTAAAGAGTCTAGAAGCAACTAGGTGTTCTTCCACTTGTCTGCAAACAGTTTAACTTATTTTTTCCCTCATCTTCAAAATTAACAGATAACATAACAGTAGTAGATGACGCTATACAACCACTTCCATAGTAGGTACCTTATGACTCGTTCTGAAATCTGCTTCCTCAAATCTGTTTTCTGAAATCTGCTAATATCATTTTTATCTGGATTCGCGCTGTGGATCCCTGGATAGAAGAAACTCAAAAGTGGAGTGGAGTTGCAAACGACCTGGCAAACTTGGAGCTTACAAGAAATAGAATATAACAAGAAGCATCTTAAACTCTGAAAAAGGAGAGAAAACCAAGATCTATGGCTCTGTATAAATCTCAAAGTCTTGGCGGTATATACAGAATTGATATGTTGTGATTTGAAGACAGAGATAATCGAAATATGTTCCAATTTTGAAGAGCCTTCACGAGATAGGGCTACAAAAGAGAGTACCCAGGAAATAAGGTCTTACAAAGCTTCCCTATTCGTTGTAATAGTTTTTAAACCACTTTTGATAGAATATGAAATATAATTATTGATTTGGTATCATTTCTTGAATTCTCATTGTTCTGGTTGCAGCTTTCTGTGATCAATTCATTATTTTGAGAGGATCCAAAGGCTGCAGGTGTAGGGACGTTACTGGTGATTAGTGGAGCCTCAAGTTGAATCCATGTTTACTCATATACATCCCACTTATATAGCATATAACTTCAATATAATAACGATGTTGATAAACTTCTGAAGTTTTAATTGTTTATCATATTTTTCTACATACTCTCGGAACTGTTTGGAGTGTATCCGTTAAAAATTGTTTACAAGGTATTTTCAACTCAATAGGCATCTAAAATTGATAGATAGTTGATATTTGCAAGAGATATTCAATCTATAAACTGATTAACTAGGACGATATAATCTTGATTAAAAGCAGCATAATCTATGAAATAAGCAACAAATCATCTTCATAATAGGTTCTTTTTCCTCAAAATTGTGTATTTTTCTTGAGGAGGTTATGCGAGTTTGTTTTTGTAGTTATTTTATTTATGAAAATTGTAGTCCACTTCCAGCTAGTTGTTGATCCTCTTCTTTTCTCTATATTTATATAACTTTATACAAGTACTGAAAGTTTCTTTTTGATTCTGTTCATTTTTCATTTGACAGTTTCATATATAGAGTATTGAATAAACAAAATTATTAAAAAATATTCACTCAAAACATCCACGGAAACCTTACATCTACGTATATGGGTCGTTATTAAATATTTCAAAAACGACACGGTCAGTTTATTGTTACAAAACATAAAAATCGCAACGTTTCGACTCTAATACATCCCCAGGGATCGCATTGTACATTTTCAGGTGAAACTCGGTTCATTTGTTAAACTAAATACCACATACAATGAAGCAGTGAATTGAACAATGGAGTGCAGCAGAATTTGAATTCATTTTATGACGGTTTTACCACGTCGAGTGCATCGTGTATTAGGTCTGTTGTTTTGGCCGTAATTTATACGTAAAGTAATTTATTTAGGATATTTGCAGAGGCGATTCGAAATCCTGGTATATGAAATTTATATTCTAAATAATTTGTCCGAAGGCTGACAAAAAATGCATAATGTTCTGTTTTCACTACATTTCATTAAACTGTTGATTTGTCTATCTGAAAGTGAGTTTTCTAATCAAATTTTGACTAAACTTTGAGCAATCTATTGACTTCAAATGTCTACATATAGACTCCGTCATCATCGTCCTATTTTTATAGGAATAATAAAAAAATCGATAGAAAGCTTATGCTACTTCCTCAATTTTTATGAAACTCGTTCAACCTTTAGAGAGAGAGTAGAAGAAAAATGTTTTCACATATTTCAGCAAGATTGAACCACATACTCTTCTATTATAATCTAAAAAACCGTTAACGACTAACTATATGTAGTATTTGAACAGATCTGAGTTTTTGTGTATCGAGGCTCTTAAGCCTACCGTACATAGGATGGGGGCTCACTAAACCCAAAGTGCCCAGGTAAGGCAGGTATCGATTTTTTATCAACAATAAATCTAACAATGAAAATAAACGAATGGTTCGATGCCAAATGTAAAGGAAAGAAAAAGAGAAAATGATAATAGATGAGACCGAAATGATCCAATGATCGGATGAGCATTTCAAAGAAAAATTGAGCGCAGAAAACGAAGGTGGAGCTTACAACCCTAGATTGGAATAATATCAAAAATATATTGCCACCAACAAACAAAAGGAGTAATAGAAATAATAATAAAGACGTCAAGTCACCAGGAAAGGACAAAATAGATCCAGAATTAATCAAGTATGGTGGAATTGCACTGAAGAAGAAGAAGAAAAAGAAATGAATGCAGAGACTACCAGATACAACCTACAAAATTTTGACCAAGACCATATATAAAATTTTGAGAGTATATGGAGAAAAATTGTTCGAAGACTACCAATTCGGGTTTAGATCTGAAAGTTTAGTCACAGACCACGTTTTCAGTCTGAGGCAAATGAGAAGAATGCGATCTGCCAATTTTCTCAGTCTTCATAGACATTCAAAAAGCTCACGATACTGTGAACAGAAACCATTTGTACAGCATTATGAACGATCTTAGTATTCCAAAAAAGCTGATAAGTCTTACAAAAATGACACTCTAATATACAAAAACGAAAAATAAAGGTAGATCAAAGGATGTCAAAACGTTTCCAGGGATATCCTTTATCCACTACGCTGTTCAATATAGTATTAGAATGGATAGTACGTGAAATCGTTTTGAACAGAACAGGGAGACTAAAAACAAGAACAAGGCAATTGCTGGCATTCGCAGATGATGTAATAATCCTTTTAACATCGGAAAACGAGCTTAAGGAAAACTGCAGAGGCAGTGAATCTACGAGTCAATGAAGATAAATAGGAGTTAATGATAATGTCAACTGAACAAAGAAAAGGCAACGAGCTTAGAATAAGTTCAAAGTTAAGTATATATTGGAGTGGTTATCAAAGACGTCGGTGATGAGGGAGAAGATCTGAAGGAGGGTTTGACGAAGGGAAGTAGACAGTTGGGAACGCTGAATGCGATGATAATATCCCAAAAAAACTCCAAAAAGTTACATTTTTACAAAGCAATAATAAGATCAACAGTGAGCTGCGGAGGCGAAACCTGGTTAAGAAAGCAATGGAAAAGAAGTTAGATATATGGAAAAGAAGGGGGATTCTAGGCGGCAAAATGGAAGGAGATTTAAGCAGAACTAAGCAAAATAATGATCCAGCGACTCTTTTCTTTTGGATCTCTAGAGAAAATACTATATTTTACAGCAACAGCAAAATGATGGACATAGAACAAGTAGAAACAAGAAAAAAGGAGGGAGGTGATGGAAGACTTTAGATAGGAAGGAATTCAGGACTGGAAAGTAATAAATAGGAAAGAGTTGAAGGGAATCACTTATATGATATGTGCCTAAAAGGTCTGCGTGAAGCACCTATATATATATATATACTTTAATTCTTTTTAGAAATTTCGAAATTACCTGCCACATTATTATTAATATCGAAAAATGAAAATAGCATAGCATTATCACGTAGTCTACTTTGTAGCAGACAATTTTGAATTTTCTAAAAAAACTTTGATTAGATCTGTCATTGATATATTCTATTTCTATAATCTCAAAAATTTATATTGATCACGGCAGACGTCTATCTTACGTACACACGTCAACATTTTAAAATTTGGCCCCGTCATTACAGCTGGATGCTTCGAAAAGCAATTTGGAATGTAAAAAAGTGCTATGGTCTGGTGATTCCCCTTGATCATCGGTGTTGCAGGTTTTCCGCGGTTTCTCTGCAACCTGGTGAACCGATTCTCCAGACAAATGGCCGACGATAGGAAATAATTCATCCGCAGATGTACCCGCCCACCCCAAAATAAATTGGAATAAACAAAAACATACATTAAATCTCAAAAAATGAAACCCCAAAAAATAAAAAAAGCCGTGAGCAGCAGAGCTCCATCACGAAAGTCGAATTTTTCGTCGAATGAAGAATTTAACTAATACACAAACAAATCTTTCCATAAAATGAATTTCTTGGAAATGATATCAATTCTCAATCTTATTTCCTATTTATATGGAAGATTTGCTATTCCTCAATTTCATTTCACAAGTTAACTCTCTCTCTCTCGGATGAAAATTCATAATTTCAATAGACCCCGTGGTCTCGAACCCTGTTGTTCAAATCCAATTGACAACAAAGAAAAAATTGTCATAATGACAAGAAATTTCGAAAATGGGAAGTAAAAAAAATCACGCTAGCAACGATCATACTCGAATTATTCATTAAATAGGAGGCGGTCCAGTTCAACAATTACAACGATCAAAATGATTTCGGGCGTTTTGTGCTAGAAGAATTGAAGAAGAAAACTTTGAACTTGAGAAAGACAATTCTTCAACATCACCCCTACTTGCATGCGAAGTTCGAACCCTCTAGTGAAACTTTTTCTGGCCAAAAAATAAGAAAATATAACAAAAATGACCATACAATGGAGAGGGGTGGAAATGGAAAGTTTCGACCTTAGACATGAAATCATTTCGCAACTAATTCAACCTACATGTGAAATTTCATTTTTCAGTCGCTTTTCGTTTGACCTGCAGAGGTGAGCAAAGGTCAAAAACCACTTTTTTGCACTGCGACCCCTCGAAATATTCATTTGTTTTCAAACAAATTCTAATAACATCAATCCGTCGCCAAAAAAGCCGTGTATGCTAATTTTGAACCAAATCGGACCCATAGCAATTGCTCGAGAGACGAAAATAAGAATTGTAGCTTAAACAGATATATAGATATCTAAACATCATAATCGTGTTTCAAGTTTCACTTCGTTTTCATTCGGCCAAAATCTCCCGTTAGAAATAGTTAGGCAAACACCTCCCAACGAAACCACGAGAACCCCAGCCCTGCAGAGGAGATATTCCTATATCAGGGCCTACCCAAACAAACCACATTCCTTACAAAAATCCTCCTTATCTACCAAACTTAGACCAACGATCCTCCGTATACCCGCAAATAATCCCAGTAGTTATGGCTCGAGATCGATTTAAATTGTTCGAATGATGCAGAAGTTTCTGATCTGACCTTCGTCATATTTTGTCAAAAAAAATGCCGTTACAAACTTATTTACAAAAAAAAGAGTAGATTGCAAATTACAAAACGGGGAAATTTGCGATTATGCCTTACGAAACTCAATCCAAATACTGATAATTTGCTGATAATCCATCAAGTACATCCCTATATTCATTCTAACCCTTCCGAATGGAAAGTTTTCTAACTAAAACTTGTGATAATTGAGTCGTTCTTGGGATGTCCTATAGATTTCAAAAAAGTAATGCTGGATGGATTTACTGCTTCGATTTGCTTTTTTTGGTTAATAAAAATTTATTGAAAACTGCTTATTTGATTTTATTATTAAATAATTAACTCTAGCAAGCAGTCAATTCTAACCTTTTTTTCAAAACTGTTAATTCGTCGTTGCACAATGCACAAATTTCCATAGATAGCTTCAATCTTCCCTTTTTTTTTTAAATTTGGAAATTTGAAAAAGTTCAGGACACATTTGTAGTATACTATATGAGTGCCTGAAGAACAGATTACATTTGAAATTGAAAGATTTATTCAACTGGACATTTCTTTTCATAAATTAATTAATGTTAATAGCAGGATATTTTAAATGTTATGTTAATGATACGATCTCAATTAGAAACATTGTGATAATTATGTTACCATAATCTGATTACGACTCATATTCCATTAAGCCTGTTATATGACAGAAACAGAAGCAAGAGTGGATTGAACCCTTCAACTCGCAGATGCTCATATTTTCTCACAAACTGTTGAGGTTGTAAATGCATAGAAATGGAACAATGTATAGATTACGTGAAAATGTGATAAATATTCTTTTTAATTGATAGTCCTCAAGGAAAAATTTTTAGATCATTATTTATAATTATAATGATAAAGTTCCATTTCAATAGTTAAGTTTGAAGTTTTTAAAGGTGAACGTACTCAGAACATGTTGTAATTCGAGTGCTATTTGAGCTATTCACAATTACTCGAAACATTCATCTTCGTCAAAAAATGGAAATAAATTTTCACACGATGATTTTCTATGATTTTGACGCGGATTAAACCAACATCAGTATGCTAATCAACTCGCTCCAATTTTTGATAATATTTGATAATATTCGCACGCGAAGCACTTCGAAGCCTGTTTTTTCAAAATAATTGGACTAACTAGAGCAACGTAGAACGATCAATTCAATGGTACACCAGCATTTTTTTGCCAAACGTGTTCGAAGCAATCAGGGAAACCAATCGCAGAAGACGAATCATTCTCCACCATGACAATGCACACATCAATTTAAACAAAAATGTTTTTGGACGGTTAACACATCGAATAGGTCATCCGCCATACAGTTTGGCACATATTGATTTCTTCTTATTCCCGCAGATCGAAAATAAATTGCGGGGTCAACGTTTTTCAACACCTGAGAAGTGGTTGCTGTGTTCAAATCACATGTTTTGGAGGTACTTCGATAGGAATGGTGGAAATGCTTCGGCAATTGGTGTATTGATCTTAATGGAGAATATTTTAAAAAACAATAAAACCATATCGAATCGAATAATGTTAATTCTCGCAAATAGAATAAAATTTTGAGAAAAATAATATTTTTCGTATTGAAAAAAGTATTTTCGCTTCGTCCAAAAGCTATGTATGTATGTATATATATGAGGATTTTCTGTATTTAAAAAGGTTAAGAGGTAAACAGATTTAGAAAGATATGCTTAATACCGTTGGTGATCAATGTCCTTCGTATGCGACCGTGAAAAATTGGACTGCAACCTTCAAAAGAAGTAAGTTTTCCATTGAAGATGATGACCGATTGGGAAAGCCAGGTTCTGTGTCAGTCCCCGAAAATATCGATGCAGTTCATGACATGACTCTACCAGACCGTCGAATTGGACTAAAACGGATATCTGAAGCAAACTGAATATTTATACGAACGCGTTCATCATATAGTTCACGTCAATTTGTACATGAGAAAAATTACTGCAAAATGGATTCCCAAATGTTTGAATGTTGACCAAAAGCGTGCAAGTTTAGAAGCATTGCGTTCGATATGTGCTCGATTTGAAAACGATGTAAACTTCTTAAGCCGAATTGTTACTTTGGATAAGACTTAGGTACATTTCTAACATCCAGAAACAAAACAACAATCGATGGAATGGTGACACTCTGGTTCTCCAAGACCTAAGAAGTATCGTGTCCAACAATCTGTTGGAAAAGTTCTTGCTTCAGTTTTTTGGGATTATCCATGGAGTAATCATGATTTGATTTTTTGGATAAGGGTAAAACAATAACTGAAGATTACTATTCGACATTACTGACCACTTTACGGAAAAAAATAAGAGAAAAGCCGCGAAAAGCTATCCAAAGGTGTTTTGTTTTAGCAGGACAACGCCCCTGCTCACAAATCTCATATTGCCATTCAAAACAATTCGTGTTTAGGGTTTAAATTACTAGAACACCCCCCTTATTCACCAGATTTGGCTTCGTCCGACTATCATCTCTTTCCTCAACTAAAAACAAGTTCAAAAGGTAGTAAATAAAGGAGGTAATAAAAGCTGTGGAGGTCTGATTTGCAGAGCAAGAAGAAACAACACCAATTAAGAAAATGTGTTGAGTAATAAAATATTTTGACATTGAAATTTTGTTTGGTTCTATAGTAGACTAAGAATTTTTCAATTTATCCTCTTACGACTGTAAAATTGTTGACAGCTCAATACAAACGTAGCGGTATCAATTTGACTAACCGCAAGGAAATTCCATATGTTGAAATTAATTCAAACAATCCATTCAATTGATGGATGGAAACCATTCCAAAATAATATTCTAGAAAAGCCGACAAAATTCGTCTTCTCGAATATATTGCGTTGAGGATTTCCAATTTTTAAATCAAACTTCTTTCTCATAACCGTCTCTGAATAATGAATATCCGACGTTCGAATATAATGCCAACGGCTAGCGACATACTTTTTTCTCTTCTGTCGTCAAAAACAGATTTGGTCCGTGGAATAGAAAAAATATATTTTCTGATGGCTTTATAATGTACGTGAATCATTGCTCGCATCCCTATTTTGTGTTTCTCAAAATTTATTATGATGAAGAAATATTATACTTACGGGGGTTATACCAAACAGACATTAGTAATTCAGAAAATGTATCTCGGTTATCAGTTGTTATGTTGGCGTATAATACTGTCCTTTCAGAACCTCGGAAAATACGTGAAGGGATAAATCATAATCGCGCAGATATATATACCTTTTTTAACCAGTAAAATATTCCGAAAATTCACATTTGACGTGTGGGAAAAAGGACTATTAACTCTCTTACGTCGGCGGACCATAAAGGCAACGCTGTTAATAGCTTTGTTTGAAATGTAAATTGAATTTTCTAATGTGAAGTTTCAAATTTATTCATATTTAGAACGAAGTACTTGTCAGCTAGATTATAAGCATTTTCGTGGGATTGTGGTAAAACACCAAAGTGTACTAACGTCGTCTGGGACTGAAATTATTGTCAAATAGAAAATGAAAATATGAAAGAAAAGATGGTTTTTCTCAGTTATCAAAACTTCGGCAGTTCATAATTCCTATAATATTCTTCATGAGAAACATCTATCAGGATATAATCTGCTATCACTTTTGTCAGAGATTATCCGATTGGTGGGTGACCTCTTGGACTGACCAACGTACTCCTTGTCATGTTTAAAACAAAAAATTCCATATACTATGCTAGACTATTTATTGTTTGGTGTTTTATTTTGTTGTTTAACAAAAATTGATTGAATATTAAGAGTTTGTCTGTTCGCTATCTTGATATTGGGTTGGTCAAATGTTCCTAATAGTTTAGTAGTAACTGATTTTATGTGAAGGTACAAATAAAGGTTAGATAGGAATGTCAGAATTGACATTCAAAGCTTATATCGATACGATGTCAAAGTCAGTACCAGATGTGTCATATACATAAACACACAAACAAACATTTGGGGATTTGGGGGGATCTGCAGAACCTCTCCAATGCTCCAAATGACCATCGTTAGCTCGGTCATCGCGTATGGCGTTGCCATATGCAATCAGAAGATGATATCAGTATACTGGTTGTGAGCACTCCGTACGATTTACGAAGAGACCGCGGAGATAATTGCATGGTTGCAAAAACCTATTAAGCAACTAGCTAAGGAAAGAACAAGGAAGGACAATGGAAATGCGCACCAAATCAAAACTGAGAAGAGACAAGCGAGTAGGCAACGATGACAAAAGACATGGGAGGAGTCTTTCGAGGAGAAGTGGACTTACAGCTTGATTCACAACGAGAATGAGTGGATACAGTGCAAGCACGACAGTGACGCAGATACTTTCCGGACTTGAGTGCTTTCGGGCTAGAGCGAGGTATGTCTTCTTTTAATGTTCAAGATTTGAAACATACCGACATAAACCATGCTGGATCAAGGCATCACTCCTTAGACCTTGGTTGAGGCAATGCTTAACTCTTTAGACAAATTGAATACAACGGCAACTTTTATCATGAAAGTCCTCCAGCACCTCTGACGCGAAAAGCGAATTAGATGTGTTATAACTGACACGTAGATCAAGGCGCCATGTCATGGGACAGCAAGCTTCCAATACTGATGCAAAAGGACGTAGAAGGTTGGTTCGTATTTAATCGACGACGATGAAGAACAAAAAGAGCCAAGCTTATCATCCTGATCCTCCAACTAGGTATGCAGGAACTGATGAAGGATGAAGAGTAAGGGGATTCCAGGCCCACAGAGACATAATTTTATTACTTGAATGTGATGTCTCGGGTCTGATAGCAAAATTTCGTGTGCTACAGATATTAATAAAAAAAACACACTACGATGAAGATGATAATATTAAATCTGAGTTTTTGAGATGTGTTAGTGATGGAATGGAGGACATCATTTGACACATTACTATGCTTCTACAAAATTATACTAATTGAGCAACATGTCGCACTATTTCTGGTAAAGAAATTTATTGATCAGTCTCAAAACCTCGACTTATTTTGCTCAAACCGCGTCAGTTAGCCTGACAGGCCAGACAACCCTCGTATATATATACATGTAGTATAACGGTTTGGTACACAGACCGGAAATTGTAACTTTTTCTTATGAAAGCACTAAGTTGTATGTCAGCTCTGGCATCAATGTCAATGTAATACAAAATCATTTCAAAGTATGACGTGAAATTTTCAGTTCAACGCATATGTTCGCTCAAATTATCACAATTTTATGAAATACGAAACAAACGAAATATAAATTAAATTAATCTTTTGTTAACTTATACATTAAGTATGTGTTTGTATCGAAATACTACACGGCAACGTGCTTTTGTGGCAATATTTCAGGATCAATAACTTTAACTAAGTTTCTGAATTAAATGAGTACACGAACTGTCGTTTGTGAATAATGGAATTGTCGCTATCAATTCTTCTATTCCCAGTTATTATCATCTCAAATATATGTATGGAAACATTCTTTAATAATTAGATAGCTCCATGCAAAATTTTGATTTGAACATTCTCATTCATAGCTCAACTAAAATTTTATTTCTTTAGTTCTACCTTTAGCTGTTGGCAAATAAGGCGGATAATCTAGCACCATGAAACTAAGCCATGCTAAAAACCTGTTGAATAACAATGAAAATTAAGACGGAGTTTAGTGAAAAACCCAAGACTTGTAGTTTCACAGTTTATAACTTTTCTTTGATTATTTCAGCTGAATAATTTATTAGGAAATTGGAGTTCCCTTACAAACCTACTTTTTATGAATTACTTACATGGGTCTCTATTTTCTAAATAGTTTCTATATTTCTTCGAATATAACGTTCTGTAAGTCAGAACAATATTGATAATAATTCCAAAACACAAAGGTTCTGATGAGGAATATTTTGCGACAAAGGTAATGGTAATGGTAATAGTCATAAATCGATTAAGGAAAAACGAAAGTTATGATTTACAATTACGCTAGTTGTATCCACCAATCAGCATTAGCGTTCAGTACCAGTCAATTCTTTCTTTTCAATTTCAAAGAACTCAGAAATTTGGAGAAGAGTATGATTTTAAAAATATAGAGAACACCAACGAAATTTTGGAAATTTGGAAACATTGTGGGCGTTGACTTTGGGGAATATATACTCAATGTTGTAATCTAAATCTCTTCCTCAGGACGCAATGATAATAGGGATTAAAAGAGCCTGCAGTAAGGTTGAATTAACGTCTCTACGAGAAGGAAACGAATTAAACATTATTCGCGAATTTATAGTCATTGCTGGAAATATTGCTATTGTCAATCTTGTTGACCTCCTCAAAAAGTATGGAAATTTCAGATCTTCTGCTTTAGAGCACGACAGATTTTTTCTGCGGTATTATAATGAAAAATGTGGTATACAACCTGTAGGCATATTTCACTTTTTCTCTATGTAAATCTCATAGAAATCAATACTTTACATACTGTAGGAGGATAGTCCCAAAACTATCTAGCCCAAAGAACAAAACTCAAAAATTTTCTTTAATAAGTTCGATACTCTTTTTATAATAAGAATCGTCATGCTCCTCATAATAGACATCAACTGCCGACATCACCTCTTCATTACTGGAAAAACTTTGATCTGCGAACCATTTTTTCAAGCCTAAAAACAGAAAATAAGCCAAGGAGAATTTGGTGAATAGGGTGCATGATGTAGCAATTCAAACTTTATTTCATTAATTTTGGCCATTGCAATAACAAATTTTTGAGCTGGTGCATTGTCTTGAAGAAACGACACTTCTTAGCCAAAAGCGGTCATTTT
This sequence comes from Diorhabda sublineata, assembly GCF_026230105.1. NCBI lineage: Eukaryota > Metazoa > Arthropoda > Insecta > Coleoptera > Chrysomelidae > Diorhabda > Diorhabda sublineata. The sequence goes on from NC_079483.1 coordinate 10,259,123, forward strand.
TGCTTGATGTCTTTGCTTAAACGTTCCAATAACATCTCCTCAAACTCGCCGTTGATATTTTTTACTTTTTCAAGATAATCAATGGAAATTATCCCACATTCTCGCATTCTAAAAAATCCGGCGCCATGACATTGCCTACAGATGGAATAGTCTTTACCTTTTTTGAAGCCGGTTCTCCTTTTCAGTCCATTGTTTTCATTTTTCTTGCTTCTGGTGTGAGGTGATAGAGTCACGTTTCACCAATGGTTGTGAAACGGTGCAAAAATACGACTTCATTTCTGTGAAACATCACCAAACACCCGATGGAAACATCTTCACGATGTTAATTTTACTCCATTACGAGCAACCGCAGTATCCATTTTGCGCAAAGCTTTCTCATGTTCAAATTTTCAGTTAATATACCACTCTTTTTGAAATTCCTACTATGTCTACTAGCTCACGCATTTTTTGTCGACGATCATTCAGTACCGCATTGTTGTTTTTCTTCAACATATCTGGAGTCGTCACCTCATTTGGTCGACCACTGGGATCCTTGACTTCGCAGGGCGTACGGCCTCGTTTAAACTCTTCTACCCAATATTTTATTGACAACGAAGGAGCTGTTTCATCCAGACTAGAATCTAGTTCAGCTTGTTTACGTTCACTATCGATGACTGCCAAACAAATACTAAGCAACGGGGGATCTTCAAACTTCAAACATAATAATAAATTGGTATTTTTCAAGCGACTGCAGCCATCTTTCTAGGTACTTATGGGACAATCCTTGTGTATATTATTAGAATAATAGTTAATTGATCTCGTGAATTCGATTCCAATTATTTAAAGAATGGAAAAAATAATCCAAATGTAAAAGACGTGGAAAAAGAGATTATTTTCTATCCAAATTTACTTACCAATTCAACCAATTAACATGTATATAAATAAATAAATGATAAGAAGAGACATCAACGAAGAAAGGAGTAAATAATTTACTTGGAAAATTGATTTGATGAACTTCGAAATTTATAATTTATGTATCTGTAATAGTAGATTGTTTCTCCATTTACGATGATTTTCCATTTCTTTAATCATTTAAGAGAGCATGGTAGTGTCAGTTTCTGATTGGATAAAATCAATAAATTACCTCGAAAACTGACTGAACGATCTCTCTACGCCAGAAACGTGTGAATTATATATATAGTTCACTCCAACAATTCTTCAGCAATTCTTAAGGCACTTCGTGATAAATTTAGAAGGTACAAGACCAACGGCTTGCCATATTTCTCGATCTATTAATAATATATGAAAAGTGGGAACTACATTTTTAATCTTCAACGAATTGAAAGTTTTTGATAGTTCAAACATTGAACTTTTCCAACTGATATAAATTTTAAAATGGAGGAATTTCTCACATGAACGTATTTTTCCGAAAACCGATAATGATCATTGTGGATTATTTTGTGGTACATACAATAATGAGTTTGTAGTGGTATAATTCTAAGAAAAGGTTCAGATAAGAATTACCACGAAAAGCTGTAGTACTAAAGTGAGAACAAAGGACAAATTTATTTCGGTTATCGATAATGAATCAAAAAATATAACAACTAATGGAAATGTAATGAAAAAAATGTAGTTTAGACAGTAGAATTGATAATAAAGATAAATGGGTATAACAATTGATACCTAAAAGATGGAGACGAAAACTGAAGTGGGCTGGATGAATATACGTACAGATCACGTACAGCTGGAATTTAGCGATGTTGATGTTTAACGAGGGTGAGACAAAATCTGCCCCAGATGTAACGGAATGTGACAGAAAAATAAAACGTACCCCTAACTTGGGCATGGTTCTTGATGAAGTATACTTTCTTCGTCTGACACATTCTGATGCTTCAAGTGTTGGGCTTTGTCTCACGAGATCTGAGTTTAGAATGGTGAATAATCAACTACGTACAAGTAATAATAAACGAAGAAGATAGAGAGAGAGATTTAAGCTTTATTGTCACTAGAAAATTCTTACAATTTAATGGTCAAAGCTAGATAATTTATATTACATAGTATGAAAATACAAAATAATAATTGAATTCAATAATAGTAATTATAATGTATATAATATCTTACATCACAAATTGAATTATGCCAGTCTCTCGAGTCTATGATAAATTGTAGAATTCAGTCACAGAATAATAAGATCTTTCAAGGAGATATACCTTTTTAGACGTTCGTTCTGTATTCATTTACATACCGAAAAGTTGCGTTTTGAGTGTTCCATGTAGCGAAAGTGACAGTTCTGTACTGCAAAACACTTTCGGGACGCTCTGGTGTAAACAACTTTAACTTCCTTTAATGTTGACAGTTGACATTTTCGATGATTTTGCATAACCTCAAAGCTTTTATAGATGACTCAGTAACAAACAAGATTGTAATTGCTAACAGCATTCTTCCTTCCACCACAAATCCATATTATATCGAAGACACAAACACATCTACAAATTGTATCAAAATCAAAAACACATCTACAGAGATTCCATCAACATCTAGTAGAGATACACACACATATTCCATCTGCATCAAATCCAATAAATATTAATAATTGTCCTGGAGGTACAATCAACATTACTTTTTACAAATAAATAATAAATAAATGATATTTTGTATTTCTGTTCGTAATCTGGTATTTATGGACAATATTATGTGAAATAACGAAGATTTTTTTGTATTGGAGGATTAGACAAAATCCCATTACAAACACAAACGGTTGTGATTGACTGTTTTCCTTTGCCACGAAAGTTGCTACGAACGGGATAAAATTCGTCACCAACGGCATACGTCGAAGGCAAACGGTAAATATGAAAGATCTTATGCATTTTAATGTTTGCAGTTTTGTAAAAGCATACGGCAACGGCAAACGGAAAGTCAAGTTTATGAAGCGGCCTTTACTGCGCGCAAAACGAGGTGAGTTTTTCGACAAAGACAGTGTGGTCTTTTGCCTGCCTGTACCGTACGATTGAATAATGTGCCAAATACTGAAATGCCTTTCTAAAAAGAGTAACAGAATAAGGAAAAAGAAACTGCTACAATAGATGTAATTCAATTAAGTTTGCAAACTCGGTTTGACAACAAAACTGTGAATATACTTTCAGCATTCTGTCACAAGAAAGCAAAGATATTTCCGTAAGAAGTGGACTTTTCTCAAGTTGTGGAAGTCTATAATCGTCATGTGGAAGGCGTGAATTTCCTTGATTTAATACAGGGCTTTTACAGGATTCACTAGGGATCAAAAAAGTGATATAAAGGAAATTTCTCTTCTATCCTGCGTACGTACTTAAGATACACTTTCGAGTGCGTAAAACAGTAACAGTAAGCAGAAATGCGTGACGAGGGTCATTATTAAGGTCTCCGTAGTGTAGTTGCTAGAGTACGTGGCTTACATGCCAGGGGTGCCAGGTTCAAGTCGCGCTGATGCCATCTTTTATTTTTCTACTTATGTAGTAACAACTACTTTTATGAGGCATTCATGCGCGATGAGGAGAAGAATTGAAAAATTTAATAGTACAAATTCGTCTATTGTTTCGTTAATTTGTTCTAATCTTGATTAAAATGTTCAAAATATCAATAGATATGTAATATATTTACCATCAAGCTCCTGTTTTAATAAAATTTTCGTTAGTAGAAAAAATATTGTATGCAATTCCTGTATAAAGGCCTTTTTTCGATTCATGTGATTGTCAACAATATTTACTTTCGTCAATAAAGGACTACTTTACACATTTGATATATGAATAACTATTTTTTCATATTTTCATCTTAACAATAACTAGCAACATCAAATTCAATTATACAAAGCTACAATTATAGTAGAATTATGAACTATTTAAATCGATTAGGTCTTTTTTATCTATAATTCTTTTGTTTCAATGTGGACGAATCATATCTTAAGATTCTCTTTTCCTTGGATTTGACTTTGTTTCAACGATTTTTGAATTTTTATAATTGATAGTATGTATGTCTGATGTTTTATGACTTTTTCATGAAGTTTTGAGGCCACAAAAACTTCAAATAAAAAGATAATGAAGAGCAGAGAATCAAAAACAGATAAAATGAATCGATTCATCACGACTTATGCTAAAGAGACATTGAGTATAGCAAGCGTTTACCAGGTTGTATTTGTCAAAGATTCTACAAAATATCAAGATGAAATATTTTTGTATCCCATTCTGTATAATAGACAAAATGATAACTCAAAATAATGAGTCATGTCTTTTATTCATTTTGATTTAAATTTTGCATACGAATCAAACTTAATCATAACATTTTAGAGGATTTATTTTGAGCGCGTATTCAAAAATTGCGCTAGAACAATATTGCAATGAACTAGTTCAAAACTGAATTTAACTTTATGAATAGTCTGATTCCCTTTGTATTCAATTAAACGTGAAATTAATCAAATGGAAACAATACAAATTGACAAGGTCTTTCAATGATATCTTCGGGTAATTTAACTAAATTAGTTGAAGAGACAATTAAAAACTTCTATTTGATGAATATGAATTTTGATCCAATCTGAACTTCAAATTAAGTTATTAGTAAAGATCTCTTGCATCTAAACAGTAATTCCTCTTGAAATATTATACAGTTAGTGCTATTGGATAAAAATCGATACAATTATCATAATTTCTCCAATTCTCATCTCAAATACCATACAAAAATAAGCTGAAAAGAAAAAGCAACCGTAATCTAATGAAGACGTGTGGTTCACTTTTACCTGAAATTTAACTTCAACAAAAATGATGTACTGAAATATAATATGAAAAAAAATGGACAAAAAATTGTTAATAATATTCAAAAACTGATGGAGTTTATAGAGAAAGTCCAAGGGGGTTGTTTACAAAAAAGAAACAGGATACAAAATATAAAAGATCTATATACTTGGGATAGCTTGACCCCACATAAAAACAATCTGTTGAGACCTGAATCAAATTTAAGATGAAAATCTTGATTTAAGGTCTCCTTTTATTTAAACTTCGTTTTAAAACAGATAGAAATCTTTTTTGACCTAATTACTATGCCCTTATTGAGTTTAGTCGTTAAGTCGTTAAGTGCCGTCCCACTGAAGGGACTTCTTTAAATGATTGAAAATTCCGACGCTTGCTTTCTTATTCATCTTTGAATCCATTTGCCACCTTAATACGTAACTTCTAAGCAAACTTCTCCAATTATAGAAAGGTGGTTGCACTGCTATCCACTTAAAAACAAAAAGCACGGCTCCACCTTCCTACTCCATGTTCAGAATTAATTAGGGGCTCAAGATTTTACAATGCAAAAAATGCACAATCACTTGCCCGCAGTCCGCAATAATTTGAGGACACTGGAAAGTGCCTTATACTCTGAAAACGACTTCTTCTAATAATAATATTCGATTATGGGCATGGTGCATACTGGTTTGAGTTTTCTATGGTTGTTGTATACTGATTATTACCTATTACTATCACCTATAATTTTGTTACTAATTGTTGTTTTCTTCTGTAGATCAAAATTGTCTACAAATTGTAACAATTTTGACAAAAAAGCATTTCTCTCTCTCTAATGCAGTATATAATATGACAATGACAATTTTCATGATTATATTAATCAATAGATCACCTACAACATGAGAATAACTGAGAATAACTAGCATCACGTGAAGGTAACGGATCAAGTCAGCTTTAAAGTTATTCAATCGGTTACTTATCATCGACTCTTCTCAAAGGTCACGGTACTGAAATATCTATTCGGTTCAGATTCTAATGAATCTCACAATGTTATAAAGGCTTCCAGAATAATCACATATAACTCAAGAATTCATTGAAACGAGTTTCATGAAGCTGAAATTTATTTAACGAGAAGATGACCTCGGGAGATACAAAAAATGACATCACCAAGAAAATCGGTTGTTGAGCATCGAAACATTTCCAAGTTGTCCTTGAAAATGGCTTGAAAAACTCATCAATTTAGTAGTTTTCTCCATTTTCATCAAGTAGGACGGAAAAACCAATTCACCTGTTTCTTGCGGCCTTCATCGTTTGAGGTTTTAAAACCAAACCCCACTACAAACAACAATAAACTTCGCTTGATGTCTTCTTAACTTTATCTCAAATGTAGGATGATAAGTAGGGTCCAAAATATACATTGATTCATTTAGCTTTAACTTATATTCAGAGATGATTTTCGTAGTTCATTCTTACTGTTATCAGACCAAGCTTTTCGATAAACATTTGATGAATATTTGAAGAATGTTTCTTTCACGTAGACACAATGGGTCGACTCACTTCACTGTATTGTTTCATTATTTAAAAAATTGTTCCCCAATGACTCAAAACACGAAAAATCTCGAACATATGATTATATGGAATAGTTTACCTAACACTTTGTCAAAAAATCGAACTCAAATCTCAAGAACATGTGGTAGTGGCCATCTGTTGAAGACAAAACTAGAATAACCCGCTAGTACTAGACCAAACAACCGGAATATTGCGAAAACATAAATCTCACACGTCATAATCTGAACAGTCTAGAACAGGAAAGTACCAGACAAAGATTAAATGAAAAACAAATGGAGATGCTTTATAAATATTGCTACAATGGCCAGTGGAGAGGTAACACACATGTAGAATTCATTTTACATTCCAAAAGGCTCCCTTCAAGCTTGATTTGAGTACCATAATTCATTTGAAGTCTGGAACCTCTTCATTACATAGATGATTGTAGTGAACCAAAGTTTCATCTACAGTTATGAATCTGCGCAGAATATTCTCTTTATCCTTTCTCAAGCGCTCCAAATGTTGTTACTATAATCGCATTGAAACCATTACATACAGATCGTTCTGCAAATAAAAACTCCACACTACCTAATCACGTATCTAGCGCTTCTACTAAGTCTGTGAACGATCTTTCATTCTTGCACAATACAAAAAATTATTCGACTGAGGAAATTTCAGTCAAATCATTTCATCGAAAAATTTCATCACGCTTCCTTTTTCAATTACATTCAGCAATAAAAAAATATCCTAGTTCTACAATATCATTTAGTAATAAATGTAAATTTACAGAAACATCTAGTTTTTGAGCAAACAGGATATATATTTACCAACTTTATTAAAAACATATTAATTCAAACAGCTCGAACAAATGGAAAACTTTTACCAAAGATGAAAATGAAATTGTATACTAGATGTGTATTAATTGATATGTTTTGTGAAAAATTTGTTAATAAGACTGTATCATCACTTACACAAGCTTATTAACAAAAGTTGTCACGGAATCTGGTTTAAGGAGGGGCTTAGAATTTAAAATTATTGAGGCATTTAATGATACAACAATGTATGGTATAGCAACCAAGATGTATTCACGTCATCATACATGCAGAGGAGATACAGAAATCACCTAAAAATTTAGTACTCATACTTAGAACTGTCGTAAACTATCGGAAACAAATTTCTGTTGCTAATACGATGGTTGCTACTTAAGTTTTGATATAGACATATATAGACAGACAGAGATAAAAATATTTACAATTGAATCTGGCTTTATTATTTTTCAAGATATTCTCCATTCAAATCAATACACTCTTGCTTGCGTTTGAACCAATTTCCATTCCGATTGAGGTACCAGATCATATGATTTCAATGCTTCAATCGCTTCTTCAGGTGTAGAAAAACGTTGATTTCGCAATAATTCATAAAGATATCAATGGGTATCAAACAAAGACTGAATGGTAGATGTTTTGACTGTTCAAAAACGTTTTTGTTTGATCTGATGCTTGAGTATTCGCATTGACGTTGTTGAAGAATGATTGGTTTCTCTGATTTTTTCGAACACTTCTGGTAAACAAATCCTGATATACTATCCAGAATTGACTCTTCTACATTGCTCTAATGAGACAACTTTTGTTGGATTTGACTCGTCTTGGAACACCATTTTTTGTCACTAATCGACTTGAACAACCCTCTTACTTTCAATCAATGGCACTGTTTAATTTGGTACAATGTAGCGTAAGTACTGTTCCCAAAAAATGATTCCATCCTTTACGTTTACATCATCAAAGCCATAAATCTGGCTACGAAAACTTTCCCTCATCATATGAGACCGTGAAGTTATGGACAGCTGAATCCAAATATGTGTGACTGAAGATAAGTGTTCGAATCGGTCGAAAATTGCGTCAACGTGCCGTGTTTCCTCACTTTGGACCAAAAGCTTATTCGAATGAATATTCTCCAGGCCATGTTAACTCAGTTTGAGCATAGTGGATCGATTATTTTCCTTTTTATTTATAACTATAAATATTCTCTTGAAAGGAAAAAGCAGTCAAGATAGTAGATTACATAGAGACTAGAGAGTTAGAGACTAACCTCAACGACCAACTGTTGCATAAAAAATGTTTTAAATCCAGCTCTGGTAAGATTTCAACCTTCAAAAGCCCCCTCGATGCGTCGCTGACTGCTTGTTAATTTCACTTCAAAGAAATATTCTAAGTATTTCATCTATTTGTGAAGATGTTCATTATTTTGAACGTTTTCTTTACGTTTACTTTACTTTTAGATAAATGCAAAACAAAGTTCTTTCGAATCTTCAGGAAAATATAGGTCCATAACTATTTTCTCTCCATTATGTAGAGTACTTTACACTAAAGAAAAGCTATAAGTATAAAATTTTCCCTGCCGCTTTTTCTTTGCGTCCTGTATTTCATTGCAAAGCATTCTTGATAAATGAGCTATAAGTTTCCTGAGCGAAGTCGTAGTAGTCGGCCATGAATAATGAATGGCTACATATTCGGAATATGCTTTTTGTACGTGTCGAGAATACAATAACTAGTACATCGTTGCAGCAAAAATCAGTTATTGATTCAATGTTTCCCAGTTCTTCATTCTAACCACTAAAAGGTACAGTTGATAATTTCCATACATATACACGTATCCACGCATAATCGGTGTGAAAATTACAGTGAAACCGAAAGAAAATTATAGTCGAAATAATGGAGGAACGAAACGTACGACTTGTTTAAATAATATTGACACGATAACGTCTAGTCGTAAGGGTAATTTTTTTATAGAAATAGAAACACCCCTTTCACAAATAACTATTATTTCAGAAAAATTACACAAATTTAATCTAAGAACTCTATAGAAACAACAGCTGAGTAATTCATCACTTGCACTATTTTTAATCATCAACGTTTGAAATAATGTCAACGAAATTATATAAATAAATAATATTAATATGAACGGTATGTTCGTATAAAGAGCCGCGGTATGCGGTATGTTCGTGGTTATTTGCTTTTATTATGGACGAAGACTGTTTGTCGTGGACTAACTCGAAGATAATATTCTTTCTAAAGGGTGGGGTAGTGCTTAGAAAAAAAGAAAGTTAAGTCGACCGATCATCTTCTAAAATATGTCCTTATCTGGGAAAAACCAGGGTAATAAAGTTATTAGTTGATGAACGAAGAGTTGCCAGAAAGGGATTAAAAGGGTCTGAGCAAATATAGACATAAATTTGAATTGAATAGGTTCGCATCTTATCACCATTCACGTTTCACAATCTTTACAATGTGTAAACCACTATACGGTAAGAAAACATGTTTTCTTGAAATACTTTAGTTATGCGGGTATTATAAACTCAACAATCTACATTTTTATATATGCCATATTCTATTTGATTTTTGAATTAACGTCACCTAGCCTACCTTCATAACTTGACGTAATTACATTCAGTAAAATAACGAGAAAATTGGTTTGAAAACTGTTAGTAGACAATTTAAACAATAAGACACAGACGAATAAAAATTATAATAGCCAAAGACTTGAGTCAAGAGTGTACGAATGCCAAAATTCACCTAACCTTGTTTAAAGTGACCACCAGTAAGGACAGATTTAAACCACCAAATCTTGAACTAACTTTTAACTAACTTTAGACTATTCTTGATTTTTTTATATAAAGAGTAAGCTTAAGACTGTAAACCCTAATACATTCGAGTAGTTCGAGTGGTACCTACCGTGTGGAGATGTCTGTGGATATTGATCTTAACTTCTGTAGACTGTAACGTTCGGCAGAGACTTGTAGCTGTAGCTGATTCTTCTGTAGTATTCTTCACTGGTTCCATTATTTTTCTGATAATTTTCCTTTCCGTTTTCATAATTTCTTGTTAGTATCATTGTTTTAGCTAACTACATCATTGCTGGTCTATCCATCGTCCATATCCATTGTCTTTTATCCTCTATTATTGATCATAAAGCCAGATACTTGAACTTTTCTATTTCCTTTAAATTTATCTCTCTCCCTTGATATTGCTTCCCAAATCTCATTATTTTTGTTTTGATATAATTGAGCCCAATCGTTTTCCCTTTATAACTATCTAGTTTAATCATTGTCTCCATTATAGATCTTCTCTTTGTCCTCCAATTGACTTAAACACGTTGAGCTCCGGTGTAGTCCATAGGTCTACAATTGAACTTTCCCCACAACCCAGATCAGTCATATGACTGCACGAAGCATTTTATTTCACGGCCCAATGGACCCTATTGAAATGTATTTTACAGTTTGGTTGGGCCCTCCTGGGTCCTTGAAACATTACCTTATACTTGGTCCATTTGATTTATTTCCATGATGTCCAGCTCCAATGTGAAACAAACAAACTTTGCTTTGCTTTCAACATAATTCAAATAATATTCAACTAAATTTTTTTATTTGTATTACCTTCACCTTACCTTGTTCTATTATAATATGTTTTAAGACACTGCGAACAAGAAATATAAGATTTATTTCGAATGCAAAATTTGTTTTTTGTGTATAGTCTATAGGACCGCTTTGAGCTTTGGGGAAAATTTAAGTGTTGACTATGGATCGCACAGAAAAAACATTTTTTCGGACTTCCTAAATAAGTTTTTCCTAAATTTTTTCTTGGATCCACACTTTGTGAGTGGAACGACAAAAAAATGTTTTGGTCTCTGGGAGAAGTTTATCAAGTTTAGGTGGGGTTCAACGTGCTGAATTCTCTTTATGAATTTTCCTCATCATGCCCAATACTCAATATCAGTGTGTTTATTTATCGAAGAAAAATAGTGAACCACAAAAATGATCAGTGCCTGATCAGCCCGTGAATATCACGGGCGATAGGTGCCGCGGCATCATCATTGGTCCAAATCAAGGGCACTGTAATATACCACAAATAACAAGCGGCTTGGGAGAGGCGAGCGCCGCATTGCTGCAGAAGCCGTTAGATTAGGTGAAGTACAGCGACGACATCGTATTATCGCACTCCAATGAGATTTTTTACATTTCTCCATTGCGTGATTTTCTGACACGGAAACAGATGATGACGTTGTTAATATTACCTATATTCCACGTAGCGAAAAACAAATTATTGTGAATATTTATATTGATAACGATATTTCCAAAACGACAAATATTTCGGGAGTATCTTCTTCAAATGTCTACCGAATCGTTCGTGAGTACAGATCTGATCAATCGATGGTCGACCCTAGAAAAAAAAATTTGACAATTCAATTGATGATTTCGATAGTGCATTTTTTTTTTCAAAACGAGTTACCTACTGTTGTAAAGTTCTGAGAGTAGTTAACAAAGATGAGGATTTTAAAATATCAATCTTTCATAATACAAAAATCAATGAAGAAACAGTTTATTATAAGGAGAAGCAGAAATATGTGTGTGAAGGTTAGAATACTTTGGAAAAATTGAGAATTTTCGTAAAGAAAAATTTTCTTCCTGGATGAAGCATGTGTAAGCGATGGACATACTAAGGATAAGGTTTGAGTGGACTCTTCTATATAATCCACATGTTCGGCTGTGGTGTTTTCATCACTTGTCACGAGCACTATGTATGAATATGTTTTAGTTTACCATTTTTCTTCGTTAAATAGACTTTAGTAGGGCGAATATTTTCCCTACCTACTCACTGAAAGCTCCACCTAGTCATTAACTATTTTTATTCTTTATTGTATCCGTAACTGTAATTGATGTCTATTCTCAACTGTTATATAAATATAAAAAATCAGTCACAAAATAGTTTTCTACCTCTATTCAGACATCCTTTATTCCTTTTAGATTCGCGCGTATCCCAATGCCAAGATGGTTGAGTTATGAAATGGTATCAATCTTCTACATTCTTATTTTCTCCTATTATTTGATGTGAATGCGATGTTGAAATTATTTCCGGTTGGTATCTACATTATTGCCATTATTCGTTATTTTCCTTTATATATTTCGTTCCCCGAGGCATGTTACGTGTGTGCTTCGATGAAACAGCTATAAACTATTTAAAAGGAGAATCTAATCTGGTTTAAACCAACTTAGCGAAGAGGATTTGAAAGTTTTCAATAATCTTAAGCCGTGATTCAACTTCTATACAAAGTTTTGTGAAACATTGTAACGAATAAATTAAGCTAATTTCTCACGACGGTATAGTATTTCTTAGTAATAACAAAGGACTAAAATAAACCATTTTGCTTTATGGTGGTCATTTGATAACGGCGATAAGCATCTCAGGCACGCGACAATTCAGAATACACATCGTTTTGTCTCTTTCTGTCGCATTACGTTAACGTTTTTTTTTATACAGAGACGGATTAGGTTTTAATTTTGCTATGGGCTTTGGTGTAAAAAGAAAAATGAAAAGTGTAGGCTGTGATAGTGTTTGGAATGATAAAAATTTTCCATGTTGCTTCAATTGTAAAGAAATGTAGTGATAGGTATTATAGGAAAGTACAAAATTATTTGTTGTACTTCATGTTACAACTTTTTGTCCAAATTAAAACAAAATATAAATAAATTTCAAGGTTCTTGGGATGACCAATGGTGATTTATCCAACCAAATGTGATGAGAAATTTTTCTTTTCATTTTTTCATTTGATAATTTATATTTTTATCTAAAACCAATTAAACGTGAATGGTTTTGACTGTAAAATTTATAATAGATGTTAAAAGAGTGTAGATAGTTCTTAACAAATTTGGTTAACGTTTAAAATCAATATACGAGGATGAATATAGAAGTACCTGGCACAAACAAGAAAATCCATAAACTTTGGATTTTCTTGGATTATTTTTCAATGGAATGTCTTTTTACCTTCGTTAACTTTTTACAGTGATGTTCAATAAGCTAGATACCCGTCAAGTTCCTCAAAATAGCCGATATCATTCCTTCATTGTAAGGAAATTAAATCTGTCCAATAAAATGCATTGTCTTGATGAAACAACACTTTCTTCTTTGGCAAATGCAGCCGTTTTTGCTTGATTTTTTAGCTCAAACATTGCAATAACTACGTATAATTCTCAACGTTGATTGTTTTTTTCTTTTTCAAGTTAATAAATGAAAATAATCCCACTCGCATCCCAAAAAGCCGACACCATGACCTTGCCTAGAGATGGAACAGTCTTTGCCTTCTTTGGAGCCGGTTCTCTCTTTTCAGTCCATTGTTTTGACTGTTATTTTGTTTTGGTTCCCACGTTTCATCCATGGTTATGGAACGATACAGAATTTCTTCTGAATTTCTGTGTAACATTGCCAAATGTTACTAGATGAAAATATTCTCACGACTATGTACTGCACTTTTTGAAACGCCAACTATGTCTACTAGCTCGCGCACTTCCTCGACGACGATCATCCGTACCGCTTTGTGGATTTTCTTCAGCATTTCTGGAGTCGCCACCTCATGTGGTATTCGGAGGCCGTACGGACTATTTATAACTAAGGAGCAGTCTCACCTAAAGTAGAATCCACTTTAGTTTTTTTTTCACTGAAAACGTTCACTATTGATGGCCCCCAAACAGATACTAAACAACGTGGGGTCTTCAAACTTGAAACATATGTTGTATATATTGTATCCTTTCAAATACAGTGGTACGTTTCAAACTACTACCGCCACCTCTGGGTCAGGCTAAGTACTTCTGGGACCATAATCGTACAGAATTATGGATTATGGAATTCTTCCATTAGTTTGGATGGAAAACAATAAATATTGAAAATACTACAGTTGCTACAATGTGAAATTAGAAGAGTATGATTAAGTGCAAAGGCATCTAAGAAATCCATTCATCATGTACTCATGGTGATATGTTCAATTGAACTTATGCAGTCGAGAAACTGAACGAGGATATTTGTTTGACGATAAAAAAGACATTGGAAAATATTTTGAAACTTAAGTAATAAGTTAATCAACATTCGCTATATTGAAACGATAAGAAAAAGTTTTAACTATGAGAAAAATGATCCTTCTGATGATTTTCATATCAAATAAGAAAACAAAAAACCTTAAAAAGTCTACTTAGGAGGTGTAATCTCGTTAAAACCACATTTGTCATTGTTGTGGACATCCAAATGTGAATGTAACTAATAAGAACATGGAGATACATCGCTACAGGAAATTCATCGGAAAAACATCATTTTTTTTTTGCTTTAATTCCATAAATTCTTAGAATGCATCGTTTTCTGATTGTTTTCGTGTTCTACCTCTCTGGGAATACAGTATACATTCATATAAAAAATTTGATAAAGAATTCATAGAACCCATCTTCTAAAAGCCACTTATTTACATAGTTCAAACATCACATGAAAATCAGTTGTAGAAATTATCCGCATATTAAAAAATCAACCGCGTTTTTGTAATTTATATGAATTCCTTCAAAAAAGCAACGTTTTTAAAAAACTGTTCTCCAAATACATCTAAAATACTTTGCATTATTAAGAGTGGAGGTTTTATTTTCTATACCGAGTCCGGTCTTGTAGTTTTTGCATTATCAATAGAGTTCGTGTACTGTGTTCAGTAGAAAGCGACAATCATCAATCTTAAGAATGACCGATCATTTTATTTTGTGTCTTATATACTAGAACACGCGACCACGCAAGTGTTTGCTATGCATATTTTAATGAATTGGACATTAATTGGGGAGCTTTTTAGGAATCGACTTATTTTTGTACATACTTTCTAAATTAATGGACGACGAATTCGCTTAAGTGAATTGCTTTTATGAAGAAACCGAATATTGGATTTCTGAAAACTCCCATTTAGGAATTAAATTCTACACTATACAGTAAACTTTTAAACCCTTTACAAGTAAAAGATGAAAACATCCTAGTGGGTGACTTTCGAGATAAGAATAGACCACAATATCTTTTATAAGGCTTTTCTAACCGGGTTGATGAATCTAAAGATTGTATAGTGATATAGGGAAAAGACAATTTGATTAAATTATTATGTTGAATTTCAACTTGTTGCTAAAATAGAGATTGAGAATAATCCGCCAAAGACAACTTGCCGCTGACAATGATATGAGTAAATCATCTGTTTGAAGTTCTCAACTTCTTCAGAAGTTAAATGAAGATGATCCTGATGGAAGGCAAGAATTCTGTAAATTGATAGGCAGAATGAACGCAGATTTGCAGTTTTTTCTGATGAAGCGATGTTTCATTTAAACGGAACTGAAATTATTAGCCCTTATTTTTTTTGTGGGCACAGCTATTGGTGAGGTTTATCTAGATTTTAACTTCTTAGTGCCTACATTACAAAGGCTTTTTCCTGATGATAATAATCCAAATGAGATAGATCGATTTACTATTTACTACCAAAAAGACGGAGCTCCACCGCATTTTGCACTTACAGTTATAAATTATTTAAACGAGATTTTTTCCAATTGGTGAATTGGAAGACGTGGTTCAATCGAATGGCCGATTTGACTCGATTCCTTATTATAAGCTTGTGCCAATTGCTGATTCTGTTTTTTTTTTCGAGAGAGAAATTACTATTTTTTCTTTACTATGCGTTATATTTGCAGTATCTCTTGGGTTCTTTGTTTCCTAATCAGGTGTTCCTGACAATTTATTTGGTATTCTATTTTGAGAATCAGTATTCAAACTTGTGGTATCGCGTTCTATTTTTCCCCTTCATTAATCATAGGATGGGTCTCTCTCCCTTCATACAAATGGTTTTCATATTCTTTTGAAGTAGAGTTTAGTTCTTTCTTCATAGACAGTTCAACTAGCGAGTTTTTAGAATGCCCATTTGATCCAAATTCAGCTTTACAACCAAGCATTGCTTCGAATGAGCAACAATTCATCCTAGCAAGATCTGCTCTAGTCTTCAAGTACGTCTTGGTTGGACTTTTCAACAGACTTTTGCGATTGGGACTTACAATTACGACTTCTTTGACTACTTTGTTAGCAAATTACTTCTCATTATCAGTTTTTAAAATATTAGGCGTTCAGAAAGTTGTAAAAATATCAAATGAATGATACCCTACATCTTCTCGCTTGATTTTTAAAGATCCCAGTTACACGTATTTTGGTAGGTGATCTTTACACACCATCATGAATTTATAGTCACCATCAGCTTGTGACTGCTCATTTATCAGATCGGCTTGGAGCTTTGAATTGAGCTCGTAACTGATAATCGATTTAACAACAGAACCTTTCAGGCAACCTTTTTTTGTGACAAGAATCACGTAGATTCAAATAGATGTATGAATTCTCGGAAAGCTCTAAAAAAGTTTGTCTATCTCCACAATTCAATACGTTATGAAAACTGTGATGTTAAAAAGGAAAAGGTCGCTCCTCATTTGGAATACTTTGAGAATCACTCAGCTCCTATGCATATCAATTGCGACAGAGTATGATAATAATATGCCTGTGAAATCAATTTATGGATCAAATATGCAGCAATCAGCAAAAAGGGAAAAATTGAAATTTTAGTGGTCGAGAATAGAAGAAATTCACATGCATTCATACATTCAAATGAGACATACACTGAAACTAACAAGACAAGATAATTTTGTTTGGAAAATCAACAAAATCTAGGATACGTATTACGCGGTCTGGGAATTGAGTAATTAAATAAATTTTTTGCTACTCTCTTGGAACAATGCAACTGCCACCACACTATACAGTAAGTCACTATACGTATATATCTTCCCAAATACGTACATACATGTATGTTAATGATACTCATCACAAAAATGCAGACTTTCCAATAAATTTGGATAATTGGGTGACTCAGACTCACCGTGAAGTAATAAAACTGTTTGATAATGATTTTATAAGCCCCAAACAAGTATTTAGTTCACATAAAATGTTCCAGAAAGGCTGTGAAAGGGACGAGCTTGTCAATCGAATCGAATGTAAACCACAGAAGACTGTTTGGAGCTAGTAAAAAGTGATCCTACTCTGTTTGGCTGATTTTTTTAGGAAAAATCTCAAACAAAGCGCCATAGTCAACAATAGTTACCACCAAATGATCTAAGATCGTGAAAAGCTCGCTTGTGAGGGTCGGGAGTGAAAACGATACTTATTTGCTCCTTTAATAGTCACAGAGTGATCCATAAAGAGCTTGTCCTACTTGCATAGAGAGGTAGCGAAGTATTCTAGCGGAAAGTAGTCGATAGACTTGGAAAAAGGGTCAACAAAGTGCGTCCTGAAATCGCGAACGCAGTTTTTAGCTCCCAGAAAGATTTAATCGCTATCACACTCTATTTACCGGATCTACTACTTTGCGACTCTTTCTCTCTCGCAAAATCAAAAACGTTGTAAAATTAATATATTTTGAATCGCTGGAAAACATCCAAATAAATGTGACAAGAATGCTGTCTGCTTGGAAATATTCCACCATTTATATTTCAATCCCTATAGAAAATATTCAATGTCTTCTTGTATATTAAATTGATCAAAATTACCAACTGTATATTCAAATACGTTATGTTTGGGTTCATTAAAATGCAGTCATCGAATCTGTTGAGAGCTCGCATTAATCAAAATTCATGTCTAGATAACTTGGAGGATTTAAACAAAACAAAGTTGGACAATCTCTTGAGAATTTGCTCACAATATGAGGATATATCTACACGAACATTTGTATCTATTGTCCTCTCATTTCCCATGTGTTACAAAAGATGATGGAAGACCGGATTACTATATGAATTATTCGAATTTCCTCTACTATTTTAGATTTTCATGACGCATAATATTTTTGTTCTCGGCTTTGTAAATGATAAATTCATAATACGATAACGTGAATTATTGTGTACTAGTATCAAATGACTACTAAAAATTATTTTCAAGATGAATTTCATAGTAAAAAAACTTCATATTTTGTGTACTAATTTATATTATAATAAAAATAAATAAGTCAATTCACCAAGTTCCTTTTTAAAAACAATTTATTTAGGAAACTGAGGATTCAATAATTTAAAGTTACAGTTGGTTACATTAATCTGATTGGCGTACTAGACGAATATAAAATTAAATGTACAACGTATTAGTTTTACTGACTTCTTTATATATTATTTCTTATCTTATACAATAATAACTATATAAGTAGATGGTTTATTATAGTCACATTAATAATAATTAAAGGCGATAACTTAATGGAGTTAAAGTTGACAATCTATAAAAATGACAGAAATATGAAATACAGACAATTTATAGTAATGATAAACTTAATGAGGCTAGAGCTCATAATAAGAAATGGGTAATTGATAATGATACGCCGCTGTGATAAGGGTTGTTTTGGATTACTTAACTATAACATTTATAGATAAAGAATGCAGGTATTCTATATTAGAAATCAGAAAACCAAGTGCGTATAGTAATATCCTACAGATCAATACGAGGGTTGCTACTTTAGTTCATTTAAATGTTACAATTTAAGGACCGAATATTGCATTATTTAGATGAAGCAATTTTATTTTTGGGACATGTGTCAATAGAAGCTTAACCTCAAGTTTGTGGGGTCGCCACCCTTTTTCCCCGGCCAACATCTTGGAAAAAGAGGTGCAAATACCTTTAAAGTGATCTCTCGGAAACTATGCGTCTTAAAAAAAATTGTGTCAAGACATAATTTGTTGCAAATTATTTTGTCTACAAATATGTTCATCGAACTTTCTCCCCTAAGTTGAAAATTAAAGAAATTATCGGCAAAAAAGTGAGAAAATTTAATAAAAAAAATATTTTTTTGCCCTATAACTTTTTTTATACATTTTACAGAAAAATTAAGTTAGACCAATTTTGTAGATGATCTTAGGAGGAAAGTTTTTCTCTATAATTTTTTTTATTTCATTGTAAAGACTGCGCAGGAAAACCGACAAATTTGCCCCAATTCGTAATGTTTTCGAAAAGCTAAACGCGTGCTTTTCGATTATATTGGTCCGGGAGCAAATGTTATTATAGATGAGATACTTTTTCGAGGACGATGCCCGTTCGAAGTCTTCATAAAATAAAAGCCAGGCAAATACGGAATTCTCATTAGAATGTTAGCAGATTGTGAAAAAAGATATGTTTTGCGAATAGAAGTATATGCTGGAATATCTGAAGACACTACAACCGCATCAAGAGGTCCAACAGCGATTGTGAAGAGATTAGTAGAACCACTAAAAAATACAAGACGCAACTTGACTAGTTTTATACATCTGTCGAATTAGCAGAAGACTTGTACCAAAATTTTGACATTACGCTTGTAGGCACTGTACAGAAGAACTACAGTCAAATGTTTTTGCGTTTATTGATCATGCATCAAGGCAACCACCCGTTACATAAGTATCATACATCATCCGTGAAAAACCAATAAAGGTGCTTATTTTTTTCTCTACTCAACATTCCGACGCAAAAATCTGAGCTCACTTGAAAAATAAGAGTGACGTGAATTTATTTTATAACTCAACTAAGGGAGGAGTTGATACGTTGGACCAGATGGTCAGAAAACACTCTACAAAAAGACCAACAAGAAAATGGCCCATCTCTGTATTTTTCACTCTAATTGATATTGCGGCATTGAATGCCTACACCTTGATTATTGAAAGCATACCAACTTGGAATAAAAACAAAACAAATTCCTGCGTACAAAGTACTGGGAATAGAATAGTAAAAAATTGCGAAATCATTCTGAGCAACATTCGAATGCAACTCCAGAGGCAGAAATAACAGATCGATGGCATATTTGCTGTTGCAGAAATCGACCCAAAAAAAATTTCAAAAACTACTATAGTAGCAAATGTGAACGTTTTTATTGTGGGACTTATTCCCAAAAATCTTATGTGTGTGAGGCTTGCTACAGTAATTCATAAGCAATTCTAATTGAAATTTTCTTCTCTTTGTTTAGAAGTATGTATATTGAAATGAAAACTATTTTCTTTTAATTGTACTTCTCTTACAATAAATATTTTATTTGACGTTTTTTACATTTATACATAATATTTTACTACTTCATATAATCTATAAAAAGCGGTAGTACACACTAAATAGTTGTTGGCACTTTTTATCCAACCTTGGTACAACCAAAAATAGCTTGGTCTTCCGAGGGTTAATATTATTATATTTTAAAGTGATCCTTTTGTGGATAACATTCCTTAGAGGGTATGAAGATTTGGTTGTTCGTAAAACTGTTTTGTACTTTGATAGAGAGAAATGCTTTATTGTCAAATAATTATTACAATTTGTAATTATCTACAATTAAAATTGTAGACAAAAACTAAGAAATAGACATAAAACTATTTGAAGATACAAATGTAATGAAATTTCAATATACAGAAGGAAACCAAAATGAGTAACAAAATTATAGGTAATATTAAAGGTAATAATTAGTATATAAGTTCATAGCAAAATTCAACCAGTATGTAGCATGTCCGGAGTAATAGAATTAGAATAGTCGTTTGCAGAGTAGAAGGTACTTTCCAGTAGATTTGCTCTCAAATTATTGCAAAATGGAAAAAATTATATCAATTTGATTTCATTTGGTAAGTGATTGTGCATTTCTTGCTTTGTAAAAAATTGAGCCCTGAACTAATTCTGAACGTGGAGTAGGTACTTGCGTGCTCTGCCTTCCTTAGTAGATTATGAAATTGGAGAAGCGTGCTTACAAATTAGGCAAATGGATTCAAATATGAATAAGAAAGGGAGAGTCAGGATTTTCAATCTTTTAAAGAAGTCCCTGCAGTGAGCTCTGCTGTTAAGACCGTGTAAATATTTAACAGCCCTCCTCTGTTGTATGAAGACTTGCTCAATTTGGGTCGCACTACACTTACCCCAGAACTTTATTTTTTAGATTTAGATTTTTAGACTTTTTAGATTGTTGTTTAGAAGGAGTTATAGAATTTGATTAAGTTTTGGCTATATTCACAAAGTAATTATCAAGATTATCGATGAAGAAGCATTCTTTCCTAGACCATTCACAATTGACCACATTTTTTAAAAAACATTACGAGAATTGTCGAGTCTCCTATTATAATAAATATCCTAGGCAACTTCTATTGTCTTATAAATTTTTCTGTATATTTTCACGTAATTTTTGATCTATCACTATCCAAGAATTTCCTTAGGTGAGATAAAAACCGATATTCTTTTTAAATATACGTGAACCTTCAGTGGACCAGATTTTATTGATAATCCTCTTAACAAGTTTAATCAATAATATTGCAATCTCTTAACTCTATTTGGCTTTCATTAGGGATCGGCTAAGTAAGTTTGAACAGAACCCTGTAATATTAATATTGCGTCACTTTTGTTTGATTTTATAACGTACAAAAAAATGTTACTTTCCCTAATAAAATAATTTACATCGGGTGAAAATAATAAACTTCATTTTAACTTGAAAAAAAAATCGTTTTATTGCTACTCATTAAGTTGGAAACATATTTTTCTTCATACACATCAACCCTTTATTTGAATAAAAAAGACTTGCACAGCTTGTTATAAATCATAAAACTCCTCGTTTCCATTTAATGAGGAATAAAAATATTGTTGTAAAATGAAAAAAAAAAATATATTCACTACCCAACTACTTTAACTGCTGAATGTTTAAATGTCACTTGATGTCAACTTATAAACACAGCAAATTCTACTTAGCGAAGGTCTCTAATTTTCGTCAAACTCACTTCAATTCCACATACGAGGGTTTTTTATCAACTTCCGAAAGGAAAAACGGGTGAAAGTAATATACAATACACATTGAACTCCAACTAAGTTTGGAAACGCTGCTCTCCACGCCACTGCTTCAGTTTAGAGAAAAGATGAAAACCACTAAGTGCTAAGTCGGGTCTGTATATTTCCTCTAGTTTCTCGTTGTCACTATCAGAACTTCTATTTACTCAATTTTGTAATACGACGACGCTAGATGAGTTCTTAAGCTACGTCGAATGAATATCAGTGACGTATTTGACACCAAAACTCAAATAACAATATATGAAAAGAATATTTTCATTATCGATCTGAAGTTAACTTTAAAAGAAAATTCTCAGTCTGAAAAACTATGGAAGGTTGTTGGTGGAATTTTTGCCTCGTGACATCAACGATCTATTGTGAGACTCTATCGTGTTATCGGAAACAAAACACTAGAAATGCTGAACGGAGTATCATTCTTCGTGACACTTTCAGTATGTATGCGGCTAATCAAACTTGAAAGCTGATCATAACAACTTTATCATCCTTCTTACAGCTCCTATTTAGCACCCAGTGTCTACTACATGTACAGTGTCAAAAGGACAGTATTAGAGATAGAATTCTTCGATGGATGAATCGAAATGGTAATTAGACGATATGGTAGAAGTTGTATCAAAAAGTGAAGGCTTTCATGTAAAAAAACGTTCCTCGTTCTTTTCTTCATAGGTGCATCCATTTCGTAGAGAATATTTTTAAGAGACACCTTTTTCCTACGCTATTAACTTGAGTTAGTTCATAAAAAGGTATTCAAATTATCCCTTGAATTATTACCTTTTATGTAAAAATTAATTTGAATGAAATGCTCAAAATTCAAGATAATTCATATTTTTATTATCATAAATTAGCATAACTGCAAAGTCTTTCAAAATACGAAAATATTATCGCAAAAGAGAATCTAAAAGTGCTATAAAAATAAACATTCTGACACGACAATGTCGCCGTCTTGATGTTGCTTTCGTGTATATCGAAATCATAAAAATGGAAGGAGTTGAAAATTTTTTTTTCTTTCCCATGATGCAAATGAGTTTGCACGGTTATTATTGGTGGAAGTAAGTTTAGTGGATTTTTGATTGAACGTTGGCTTACGTGTACAAGTTCATAGTATCTACAAATATTTGTTATTAACTCTAATTTTCAACTATCTACTGGAATATTAACATGGGATTAACATGAATGTATACAAAATGTACGTTAAGCCGTAGGCACTTGTCGAACAATATCAGTCGAAAATTCACAGTGCTGGAAGGAAACTTTTCTATTGATTCCACATATCTCATTACCTCAACAATATACAGAGTGTTCAAGGAAAAATCGACAGTGAATATATGACGTGAAAATAATGTTGGGACAAAAAAAAATCATACGACCCCTCGTTTTTGATATGCGAAATCAGAACGAAATAAATAATTCTGTAAATAAGCCTTAACAGTGACAACCTGTACAATCTAAAGATAGCAAAAATGAATTTTTCAGTAAATTTTTTTAACAAGAAGACCTTCTTTGCTTAACTCGATAAAATTCATGGTTTCGTAGATATGTAGATTTTTTTTGTACGTGCCAAAGAAACCGTTCGCTATAAAGAGATACTCTGAAGAAAATGATCATAAAATGTAGTTATTTATTGAAAATATTTACAGGAGGTATCAAAACACAATCAAACATTTCTAATAATAAATGTTCGAAGTGAGCAGCTTGTACTTCTACACACTCCCGGAGTCTACAGAGGATATTTCTTTTATATTACCTTATAGTATCACAATGGTTTATTCTTTCGATCATTTCGTTTACCTGTATTTGTATACCAAGCTTCTAGGATATTCCCAAAATAAATTAATCGATCATATTTAATTGAGGAGACCATGCTAATGAACCTCCCTGACCAATGCACCTATTACAAAAATGTTATGAAGATGATTTTCTACATCATTTAAGAAATTAAGAGGAGCTCCATCGTGCATGATCCACATGTGTCTGCGAATGTTTAGAGGAATATCATGTAACATGCGCTGAACATTCAGGTTGTTATAAAAAATAATTCCTGCCAAAAACATAAACTCAAAATCGACGTTGATTTTTTATTTGAATTGTACCGTGAGGATATTCATCTGTCCATTAATGTATATTATGGGAATTAGTAAAGCCGTCTCGTGTGAAACTAGCTTCATCAGTAAACACAACTTCTGCAACTCGTTGATCTACTTCCATGGCAGGCACTTTCTGGATGTGAAAGAAGTAAAGAAGTTGCTTCTGGAGAATCTTATGAATAGTTGTCGTTAATATGTTAAATTGTAATATTTTGCGTACGCTAGCTGCATCTAATACATTTTGCTCGGAAGGTATTCTTATAATCAGTTACCAGAAGCCAAACATATATCAAATGCATATCGGCATATCTACTTAAGGTAAATTCTACCACATTGAAACGATGCGATAATTATTAATGACAAGTATTGAAAATACTGACATTAACAAATTGAGAATTGAGAAAACTGATTGAAATATTCAGTTTTACCATCTCCAAATCGTACACGCTGTCCCTGTGAAAATTACGTTGAAAATTCATCCTGTTTAATTGATCGTTTTATCAACTCCATAAATTACTTTGAAAACAAATTTTATTCCAAATGATAATATATGTTATGAACCTATTAATTATAAAAGATATTGTTGTTCAATGGAAATGCAACTAATATTTACGCTATTTATGTCACTTACATTAAAGTCGAAGAGCTGATCGCCATTTCGACCAAGGTACTTTCACAAGGCTGAAACATTTTCTATTTAAATATATTTACAGTGATAAAAATCAATTTCTGGCAGGATTAGCGCGGTTGCAACAATATTCACTGTTTTTGCATATTGCAAATTTTTCATTTGAAAAAATATATCTGGCTTTTGAACATATTTTTAATTAGACAATATTGAGTATAAAAAAAATTGCCAGATGATTTGCTCGGTTTCAAGTGAGTGGTTTTCCAATAAGGACTTGACAAGTTTTTTCAAAATAAAATGAAAACCATTTGAGATATTCAAAAAAATTATTAAAGGATTGAAGTACAATCAAAACATTTATGAATGGAACACGACTTCGCTCATATGGCCACCGCGAGCACGTTTGAATCGGTTGTTTCTTTGGACCCAATTTTCCATGACTTGGCCACACATTTCGGCCGAAACGACTGCTACTTCGCGTTCAATGTTAACTATGAGCTCCTCCAACGTCGTCCGGTTATTAGCGTAGACCAATGATTTGACGTAGCCCCAAAGAAAAAATCTAGAAGCGTTAAATCGCACGAACGAGGCGGCCATCGATTGGTCCATTTCTTGAGATAACACGCTCATCAAACTTGTTCTTCAATAAATCGATTGTAACGTATGGTGTGTCGTCCTGTTGAAACCACATGCTGTCCAAGTCGATATATTCCAATTCGGGCAAAAATAAACGATAATCATGGCGCGATAACAATTATCATTCACAGTATCGTGACGATTATTATCGTCGACGAAAAAATATGGTCCATAGGCTTCAATTCTTGAGTAATCCTGATTTTGTATAGGTATAAAGTAAGATCCTTGCGTAAAATTCGCTATAAAGTTGTCTTGGCGATGCCCAACTCTTGAGAACACCATGGAATTGACTGATTTGCATCATTTGCTACGGACGTTTCAACGACAGCGATATTTTGACACTTCGGCCAACCCGTAGTCTCGCTAGCAGGGCAACATCACACAACAAATATGTAGACTCAAACTTTTACACTAAACTTGTTACTGCCTGTCTACTAGGTCGAGAATTACGACCGAAAATTGGAGTTAATGCTCTTAAAGTAGCGGCCTCCGACTCCGAATTTCTGTAGTAAATTTTTAAGATTTACTGACGTTGTTCGTTCACAAAGTAAATTCAAAATTTTCTCTATTGGCAATCCCATATGTAAAATGGATCGAAAGCTGCTAAGACAGTATTTTCATCACATCACAAGTCTACCGACCCTGTCGACCCTCCATCTAAAGAATTTTTATCCAAATATAATGTTGATATACAGGTAATACAGTCCTAGGTAGGGGCTTATTACATTTTATTACATTTTATTCCGTTAGGTTCGTTAGTTGCAACGTTGCTTATTTCAGAGCAAGTTCACTTACATAGTTTCCTCCAATTTACTAACGAAATACATAAAAAATTGCATTTGATACTATTTTTGAATACTTGATTATTCAATATCCGTTTCTTTCCATATTTGAGTGATTTTAGAGTCAGTTCTCGACTCAACTGTATATTTTTTCTCATGTCAGCTACATTATTGTGATCAGTTGTGCGTAAAAATTTTCTATGAGTAATAAAAGAGAAAAGACTAGTTGTTTCCATCAAAGGAAAAAAATAATAATAAATTTATAAACTTTAAACCTTAGATTTTCTACAAAAGCCTTGGGGTATTCAACATAAGAAAAAAATGAGACATAAATATAATGATGTTTTACCTGATGAAATAAACGATACACCAGGATATCATAGTGAATGTTACAAAAATTTTTCTGCAATAATGACAAAATATTCGTCGGTCTCATGTGAATCTGAAGGTAAATATCATCTCTTTTTTTAATACTTGTTATAATCTGTTTCTTATTGTCTGACAGCACGCGAAAAGGTCACAGATGCTAGCCACGTCGTTGGGATTAAGCCTTTGATTCGCCCTTGGTTGGGGAGAATATTTCTCAAAAAGATTTTTACCAACAAAACAATTTTACTAGAATAGAAATAAAAAATTACTGTGATTATTTTTCAATATATAATCCCTTCAATCCCATCTACTTTTTAGATACAAAAGGTAGTAAACCACAAGTGTCGCCGTTCATCTAAGGAATTTATTTACTATTTAATTCTATACCCGCTCTGATATATAAAAGTAATATAAATGTAAATTCGGTTAGTTAAAACAACTAACTGACCTTCATACATTTGTAGAGTACATGCAGTTAAAACGATAAATTATTTTTGAAATAATCTTGTAACGCAACTATTCTGACTGAATATTTCATTAATTATCTTGAGAATTTGGCGCAGGTCAATTCTTGGGAGACAAATTAACAAACCATTTATCAATTCATTCTCCAGATAATTACTTTCTGATTTTCGAAATGTTGATAATAAATTTTCAAGAAACATTACAATAGAGTTTTACTAGGGACTTGTCCTAATGACTACTTAGAATTTTTGTAGGTATATACGGTGAACCTTGGTCTCGCCCAAATTTGTATAATTTGTTTTGCTTACGTTCCATAAGTGTTAACTGTGTTGTGAAAAATGTCTTCAAGTCTTACCCCAGTAAAGTGTAAGAGCCTGCTTAGCTTACAAACGAAGACTGTAGAGTTAAATGTGTGTGATGCTGTTGTACATCAAATGCCGACTGCTACTGCTAGAAATATAGTTTCGATATGTTCCAATATGACAGGAATTAGTGAAGTCAACTGGAAGAAAACCACTTGACCTTGATGAACATATGCAAAATACAATAAGGTGAAAAGTACATGAATTATATTTTAAAAAAGAGATCTCAACTCTTGAAATAATTCTAAGAATGGTGAAGGAGGGCGAGAATTTGCCTGACATAGGGCGAAAAACTTCGTGGAAAATATTACATAGATTAAATTTTACTTGAGATAAGCAAAGTCGCAAATCAGTGCTAATCGACAACGAAGAAATAATATGTTGGAGACACCAGTATTTACGAGATATCCAAAAATACAGACAGGAGGGAAAACAAATCTATTATCAAGATGCGACATGGCGCAATGAAGGAAAAAAAATAAGCCGACTAATAATAACGCATATTGGATGCAATCAAGGGTTTGTTGAAGGTGGTTTACTGAAGTTTCAGTCAACATCAACCAAAGACTATCATGAAGAAATGACTGCAGATATTTTTGAAGAGTATTTCACACAAATGGTCGAATCAATTCCAAATTACATGGACAATGCCACTTATCATTCGCGATTAACAGAAAATCTGCCATCTACCTCTTGGTATAAGTTGTAGTATTTGTTAAGTATTGTAATTGAACAATTAAGCTTTTGTTTACAAGATATTTTCTTAAGGTATTAGATTTGGAAGATCGTACCAGCCGTTTTAGCAGCTTTCTATCCATTTTACACAAACTCGCAACCGAGGAAATCATCTGGCAATTTTTTTATACTCAAAATTGTCTTATTTGAAACATACTTAAAAACCAGATTTGTGAAAATACATTTTTTTAAATATAAAATTTTAAAACAGTGGATATTGTTGCAACGGCTAACCCTTTCAGAAGTTGATTTTTCTACTTTAAATATATTATATAACACATAGAATTAGTTTCAGCTTTTTAAAACTACCTTAGTCGAAGTGGCGACCAGTTCTTAGACTATTACTTTAACATAAAGTGAATGTGGCATTCAATGCGACATACAAACAAGAACGCCAGATAAACAATAAAGTGAGAAACATGTTTTGACTGTTGAAAAACGTTTCTGTATCTTTCAGTATTGACCGGTACTTCGTGCGCGAGCAACAAAGACCAATACAGTCAATTGTCGTTCATATGTATAGAACCATGCTTCGTCGCCTGTGCGAGTTGTTCAAATACACTTTACTTGGCCTTATGACTGCAATTTATTATCAAAAATGTGCTGTACACTGTTTTTTGGTCTTTTACCTAACATTCTTATGTTCTGGCGTCCACACATGAAATTATGGAACTTGCAAGTTTAGAAAATCAGCGTCTAGTACCTAAGTCTTCTTCTTCAATGACCCTGTATCTTCTGGGATCCTTCTAGTATACCCCAACCACTTTACTCTTTGGTTTTTTACGTACTTGTATTTTTCGACAGCATCGTTTA
The DNA here is from genome assembly GCF_026230105.1 of Diorhabda sublineata. Taxonomy (NCBI): domain Eukaryota; kingdom Metazoa; phylum Arthropoda; class Insecta; order Coleoptera; family Chrysomelidae; genus Diorhabda; species Diorhabda sublineata. The sequence continues at coordinate 10,287,943 of NC_079483.1, forward strand.
TCGAACTTACCTTTAATATCACTAAAATAAGGCCGTTTTCGAATATTATGCAAGCGACGTCGATTTTTGTAACTCAAATACTTTCTATCGAGTATAGTCAAACACGTTACGCTCAATAGAGTATGAAATAAATATTATTTTCTTGTGCCTATTCAAGATATTGAAAGGAATAAAAGTTGTATTCTACTAGATGTTTGATATTTTTAGAATCTTAAAAAACAAGTTCTAATCAAAGGCTTTGAGTAAATATTTAATTGGGATAATGTTTCGTTGGGATTAACCCTTTGATTCGCTCTTGGTAGGGGGAGAATATTTCTCAAAAAGATTTTTACCAACAAAACTTCAAAACAATTTTACGTACAGCGGTCCATAGAAATAGAAAATTACTGTGATTATTTTCCAATATATCATCTCCTCAATCCCATTTACTTTTTAGATACAAAAATATGATGCAACTTTGGAATCAAAATGTTCGTACACCGAATTTCATCGCCGCTGTTGGATCTTTTACCGCTTAATCCAAAAAATTATCGGACGGAGCCAGATCAGTTCTATATGGTGGGTGTTTAATTTCTATGGAGCCACATTCGTGGGCAGAAGCTTTGGAATGCGAGTCAACATTTTTTGACGCAACTGCCTTAGTAAATCTGAGTGATATGACGTGTTAAGGGTTGTATTCGATTCCTTAAAGTCAATCAAAAGGATACCCTCGCAGTTCCAAGATATTACAGTTATTACTTTTTTTTGTTCTTTTCGTGCTTTGTTTGGATATCGTATAGTAAGAAACCATAGTTCAACATTCTGCTTGACATTCCTTTTGAACTACGCTGAGGATTCGAGGCACTAATTTTTGTCATCCTTATAACACTTATCAGTCCGGTCAATTTAGATATTCGAAGCTACATAAACTCCCACCAAGCTGAAAATCGGTGAGATTGTTTAAAATACGACGAAAAATAAAATTCCCTGTAAGGAAAAATTTTTATTCAAGGTCAAAGGTGAAAAAAATGAGTTTTTCGCGATTTTCAGGCAAACGGTGAGTTTTATCATAAAAATACCCCAGTAGGCCTATTCCACGGGTCAGTTGTGATCCTATTTGATTTGAAACTATTGCAAAAGAATATATATTAGCAGAGATTGAAAAGATAAAAGCGATTTAAGTTGAAAAAAAGTAGATAAATTTATTCGTCCGAGTCGTAAGTTTCGAATTCTTCCTCTTGACCTTCTTGTTTTTCTTCTTCTGGTTCTTGTTCTTTAATAGCGATGTATCGCATGTCGCCTCGTTGGAATCAAATGGATCCTTTGATAATTCGATATTAGAGCACGACAGGCCTTGAAAACAGTCCAAATTTTTTGCAACCACATTTAGCACTGCATCCTTTTTTGCAGTTGCAGAAAATCGTATTTAGCAGTTTCTCCGGTGCAGGTGAAAGTAAAGTTTGCACTGGTTCTAGTGAATTGTCGGTCTGTGCTGCAATTTCTATTATTTTTAGACGCTGGTTACTTGCACTAAAACAATTATTCCCAGTAAATTAGTTCTCTGGAGTAGTCACCGTCACAGGACCTTCCGCCCGTGAGTAATCTTCTCGTCCCGTGAGTAATCTTCTAGTGTTTCTTGTCCCCAGCAAAAAATTCAAGTTCAAGTTTTAATTTTTTAAAATGATGGATACAAGTCACTACTAACAACCTTCATTCTGTTTTTCATTTGTGTTTGTATTAATTCTTCTTAAGTCAAAAATTTTATGACCACTCAAAACTCAGTTTAAGACTTTTCAGGCAACTCATCCACAGATTCCCAAGAACGCATTTTTCATAGTATATGAAACGAAGAACTTATGGATCGCACTACTTATTTCCTAAAATATTGATTTTGGAGAAAAACGTTTTGAGAAAAGAATTAAACTTATAAAAAGCTGCTCGCTGCTCAAAAAGGGATCTGCATATTTTTGCGTTAACCTATTCTTTTGGCAGAAATCAAATTGACAATTCTTCGCGTGGCTGGTTATTGGCCTACATATTTCGAAGAAATTAACTCAGGTTAGGACAGCCAATTTGATTCCTTTCGAAATATTTTGAGTTATAACAGCCAAAATGAAAAAAATGAAAAAATGTGAAAAAAGTATATAACCCTTTTGTGGAGCTTTTTATATGTTTCATTTTCTTTTCGAAACTTTTATTTTCTGGAATCAATATTTTGTGAAATTGGGAAGGGTGCTTTGGGTTGAAAATATGACTGGGTTACCCATCTAGCTGATCTAGATGTAAATAGTTCCAATACAAAACAAACTAGTCAAATTTTATCATAACAATTCCAGAAAAACTCATGAAGAATGTAAATAAAATACTTTTAAGTACAATAATCGAAACGAAATAAGTAATTATATATAGGAAGCTTCTTCATTAAACTGGGATTACCGAAGCTAATAGAAAGGTCGGGAAAGTATGAAATTTCATCCTTACACACTTTAGTTTCCGAATTATGGGTCTCCAATATTTGAATTTTGTTTTTTATTTCTAATTCTCTTGATCTCCATAAAATTTTCAGTATTTTTGATGTTGTGAACTTGTCATTACAGTATATCAAACGGCCATAAAATTAGTTGTTAATCGTTTTGTCAAATAGTTGTCGAAAGCAGGTGCGAATTCCCCCCGCCGTACGCTAACCGAACGAAAAAACAAGACAAGATTAAACCTGTGCAAGTCCAAGATTATTTGTGTTGACGGAGGCAACCATATATCTTCATATAATTTTAGCCCTCGGTGCGTAAATTAGATTTTATAGATTTAAAGTGTGAAATAATCAAGTAGTGACAACAAAGAGAAATAGGAAGGAAATAGGAAGCCTGCAATTGAAAAAGCTAACTCTAAAAACAAAAAAACCGGAGCTTTTTTACGATTTTTTCCCGTCATAAATGAACACGTTCAAAATGAGATCGTTACAGAAATTTAACGTGTTGACCAATCATTTTTGATATATTAAAATCGACTGACACATTTTCCAACTATAATATAAGTCGAAAAAAAATTGTGAAAACTTATAGTTTTAATTTATACCTGAAAGTTATACAAAAAATTGACTTTTCTTTATAATTTCTGGCTATCGCCCCCCTCACACGAATCTCTGTGACTGCGCCTCTGGTCACATTTTTTGATTATTAATAAACCTTCAATTTTAAAGCTACTATGGAAAACTCTACAGCCAGAAAGCTCCATGCTGAACCTTTTATTTTAAACGAAGAATTGTCAGACAGACAATAATTTGATAGGGATATACTCTATCAACTTTTTCGCATAAAAATATTAGTATTTTTTGTGAAACGAGTTCTGGAACCTGTTCGATGATGTTCCACTAAAAACTCCAGTGAATTCATGTTTGATGTGCTCCTCTCCATTTTAGAGGTCTTTTCCAGTGGGGCGATAAGGGAATATCAATCCTGTGGGTTTTCATAAAGGTTTTCTCAAAAATAGAGGGAGAGTTGATTGAAATAATTGCTTCATACTGTAATTCTATTGGACATAATATGAGGCTGCTCTTTCAAGCACAAAAAACAACCTTCTTCTACACTTGGAAAGTGTGGAAGCTCATGCTGAACATTCATTATATCAACGTTTTTGTTGTTGGTTAGTAATAAAATGTTTCATTGTATTTTTGCGAAAATTGGCACGAAATCAATTGATAAATTACTAGCTATCAGCCAATCGGTTTATTATATTAAATAATAACAGGAGTACATTTTTGTAAGCTTAAGGTATGCGATTTGATTCAATAATCATTACCATCCCTGTCTTCAAGATAAAATTGTAAATCCGTTCACTGTAATAAAATATAATTCTAAAACTAGGGCCTGTATTAATAAAGTTATTTGAACCACTAACATTATTTTGACACACACTATACACTACACGCTTTTTTCCCAATATACGGGGAGGCTCATTACACAACTTCGGACTTCCGAGTTCCGAGCTCAATTCTTGAATTCTCCGGATCACCGAGAACTGAATATTATATAATATTTATGGATTGGAAAGAGTTTTTTTTCCGCACGGCAAAAAAGAATCATGTATGGGTACTATACCAAGAGTACTAACTTTATATAGATGTACCATTAGAGAAATACGACTTCTGAGGATATAAGCAAAACTGTGCTAAAATTGGGAACAGTATCATTTTCTACCAATCAGATGAGATTGCGGTAGAATTGATTGAGGAGTTTCTCATTTATCGAGTAATCATACAAAAATAAAACCTCTAATATTATACCACGTAACTTTGGTAGTATGTAGTTTAAGATTCGTTATCTGAACCTGGATATTTGTCCATCAAAACCTATATTTACTATATACTTGGGTAATGATAGCTCGATCATCTGGAACCACGTCGAAGTACACTAAACTTTCATGATTTCACCACTTCAACTCGACGTTTCGCTTGAATCTCGGTTATTTCGTGTGATAATATTCGGCAAGTGGTTTAACATTGTCTTGTTATGAGAAAGCCCGTTTGTGGTTATCTAACCCTGGATATTTCTCTGTCAAAACCTCATATATTCAATATACATCTCGGCAATGATAGCACTATCATCTAGAATCACTTTGCAGTACTCTAAACCTTTATAATTCCACCACTTCAACTCGACGTTTCACTTGAAACATTGTCTTGTTATGAGAAAGCTCGTTTGTGGTTATCTAACCCTGGATATTTCTCTATCAAAACCTCATATATTCAATATACATCTCGGCAATGATAGAACGATCATCTGGAATCACTTTGCAGTACTCTAAACCTTTATAATTCCACCACTTCAACTCGACGTTTCGCTTGAAACATTGTCTTGTTAAGAGAAAGCCCGTTTGTGGTTATCTAACCCTGGATATTTCTCTATCAAAACCTCATATATTCAATATACATCTCGGCAATGATAGCACTATCATCTGGAATCACTTTGCAGTACTCTAAACCTTTATAATTTCACCACTTCAACCTGACGTTTCGCTTGAATCTCGGTTATTTCATGTGGTACTATTCGGCAAGTGGTTTAACATTGTCTTGTTATGAGAAAGTCCGTTTGTGGTTATCTAACCCTGGATATTTCTCTATCAAAACCTCATATATTCAATATACATCTCGGCAATGATAGAACGATCATCTGGAATCACTTTGAAGTACTCTAAACCTTTATAATTTCACCACTTCAACCTGACGTTTCGCTTGAATCTCGGTTATTTCATGTGGTACTATTCGGCAAGTGGTTTAACATTGTCTTGTTATGAGAAAGCTCGTTTGTGGTTATCTAACCCTGGATATTTCTTTATCAAAACCTCATATATTCAATATACATCTCGGCAATGATAGCACTATCATCTGGAATCACTTTGCAGTACTCTAAACCTTTATAATTTCACCACTTCAACCTGACGTTTCGCTTGAATCTCGGTTATTTCATGTGGTACTATTCGGCAAGTGGTTTAACATTGTCTTGTTATGAGAAAGCCCGTTTGTGGTTATCTAACCCTGGATATTTCTCTATCAAAACCTCATATATTCAATATACATCTCGGCAATGATAGCACTATCATCTGGAATCACTTTGCAGTACTCTAAACCTTTATAATTTCACCACTTCAACCTGACGTTTCGCTTGAATCTCGGTTATTTCATGTGGTACTATTCGGCAAGTGGTTTAACATTGTCTTGTTATGAGAAAGCTCGTTTGTGGTTATCTATCTCTGGATATTTCTCTATCAAAACCTCATATATTCAATATACATCTCGGCAATGATAGCACTATCATCTGGAATCACTTTGCAGTACTCTAAACCTTTATAATTTCACCACTTCAACCTGACGTTTCGCTTGAATCTCGGTTATTTCATGTGGTACTATTCGGCAAGTGGTTTAACATTGTCTTGTTATGAGAAAGCCCGTTTGTGGTTATCTAACCCTGGATATTTCTCTATCAAAACCTCATATATTCAATATACATCTCGGCAATGATAGAACGATCATCTGGAATCACTTTGCAGTACTCTAAACCTTTATAATTTCACCACTTCAACCTGACGTTTCGCTTGAATCTCGGTTATTTCATGTAGTACTATTCGGCAAGTGGTTTAACATTGTCTTGTTATGAGAAAGCCCGTTTGTGGTTATCTAACCCTGGATATTTCTCTATCAAAACCTCATATATTCAATATACATCTCGGCAATGATAGAACGATCATCTGGAATCACTTTGAAGTACTCTAAACCTTTATAATTTCACTACTTCAACTCGACGATTCGCTTGAATCTCGGTTATTTCGTGCAATACTATTCGGCAATTCTATAGATTTCATTTGAAGATTTTAAACGGGGATTTATGATCCAATGGAGTCCGATGATTGGATAGTACTGATACTACTGCTGCTTCCCTTCTAACCTCAATATCCCAAGGGTACGACCTGAGCGACCTCCACAATTGAAACGATAAAACCAACACTAATCGGTTTGCCCTTCAACTGTGTCTTTTCCCTCAATTCTACCTATACTTTTGATGCAACAGCTACTTTAAACTTTTGTTTCCAATGATGTCTTATTAACAAGTGACAAAGAGAGATAAGTTACGTCATGTTAAGAATAAGGCGTAGAAATCAATTTATAAGACACACCCTATAGTATTCGCCCAATCCTGAGTACGCCCTTGCACTAGTAATTTTTTTCTGTCATCCATTTATGCAGCTTTTTTGTTTATTTGTTTTCGTTATTTATCTATTTCTTGATCATTCATAACAAAATATGAATTCATTTTATTCGTAATGAAAATTTTTAATTAGTTAATATAAATTATGATTGTTAACAAACCAACTATAATGAATGTATATTTAGATCATTTGAAATAGCACTTCAAAGCGTTTATATAACTAATAAGCTGGATGTCCTGATTTTGTATTCATTGGTAGCAGCAGATTGGTTGACCAACTAGAGATCGATTATTAAATCGGATTATGTCGCTGGCTGAAAAGTCATCTATGTTGGACGGTGACTCTATTTCATTCGAAATTGAGAGGAATTATCATTTATAGTCCAAAAACGATTGACGAAAATGCTTTAATCATTTCTGTTAAATTTTTGAATAGAATAATTTTGAGGTTTCGTTCGTTTTATATTTGGAAAATTTAGTATTACCATTATAAGTTTGACAACTCCGACTTTCTCAAACTTCTCCTGCTACTAAAATATATTCATGGTTTTCCACTTCTAGTTTATAATTCTTAACTTTGTAACTCTAACTTGTATCTTTCATTATCAAGTTTTTATATCCTTAATCTGTTTCCACTTCAGGTACCTTTTAGTTGAGATATTATCTATTTCGACAGATAATTGTCATGGTTTCTGCTTGTGTGTATCTACCCAAGTCTTGATACTTCAATGATTGCCACGACTACTTGTTAGTTGATTGTATTTTTCATCGATCAACGTTTCAATAAATTATTATTGTTGAAGTTGAAAGTTACAATGGATCGTTTACCTGCAGAAAAACGAATTGATATTTTAATTATATTAGGATACGGTGATAGGCTTAGAAGTCAACAAGAAACGTTTAATATCTTTAATAATCTATATCCTAACCGAAATTCCATAACAAGATCTACTGTCAGTAAATTGGTGAAAAATTTTGACGAAACTTGTTCAGTTAAAGATTCATTCAAATCACGGCGCAGAAAAACTGCATCAACTGAAAAAAAAATTTTTTGATAATTGTGTCCTAGTAGAAAATGATCCACATTTGAGTACTAGACAAATATCCAGCGAACTTGATATTTCGCAAACATCCGGAATGAAAATTTTACGTAATAATAAATTTCATGCATACAAAGAAATTTTTGAAAAGAACAAGCATTCCTTCGGATATCATACAAATTCTCTTTCGGCTTATGGCATTGCTCTGATTTATTTCTTTCCTTTTCGAGCTATAATTCTTGGTATTTTACTCTGGTCTATGAAGAGACCACTCTCATCAACGTTAATGCGCACAGCAGCAGCAGGAAAATACTTATCAACGTGAATTTTTCCAAGATTGTCAAAAAATTCGTCCATTCTTCCATTAGTAAGTTCAATAGCTCGTGCGTGAAAAGTTCTAGTGAATTCTAGCAAATCCATTCTAATCAGCCCATAAAAATAAATCTCCATTGTTATTATAGGTATAATCTAACAGCAGGTTTTTAATAAATTGTCCAACAACTAGGCTTCAGCGAATAACTTTGTTATTGACTCAATCTGGGATTCTTTATTATTTACAAATTGAAAAAATCATGACCTGGCTACGTTGAATTGTTTGGCATTTTGGTATGGAGAATATTGAATAAAAAATAATCAGAATTTCTTGATAATTCGTCTTCTTCTTCTTATTTTAAGACTATGTCTTGTGTTCTCAAAGAGACAGCCTAAGTTGTGACTGCGAGGACCGGCTCTCATACCAGCGCTTTGGTGGTCTTCCAGGCGATCTACTTGTATTGGGTCTCTCTTCCTTTGCGATTTTCGCCAGTCGATCGTTGTTCATTCTATTGACATGATCTCTCCATGCTCTTCTTCTAGTTCTGACCCATCTCACTATATCCGGAACGTCACACATTCTTCTAATTCCATTGCTCCTTATTCTGTCTCTTAGTGTTTTCCCTGTGATTGAGCGTAATGTCTTCATCTCTGTCGTTCTAAGAATCCTCTTAGTAGTTGCAGTCTCCGCCCTCGTTTCTATGGCGTATGTCATTACTGGTCTGACACAAGTTTTATATACCCGTATTTTGCTTTCGATACTTAAAAATTTATTCCTCCATATCACGATTCGAAGGAATCCTGATATCCTAGATGCTGCTGTTGTTTGCGTTTTGACTTCTTGTTTCAAGTTCCTTTTGCTCGTGATGTTAACCCCTAAATATTTAAAAGACATAACCTGTTCTACACTTTTATTATAAATTGCCAGTATGGCCGTTAGGCGGATTGAGTAGCTCAGCGACCATGCTGCCGGTCCCAAGCCCGGATAGAAGAGGAGGGTTGTAAGGCAAGGCTAGCTACCTACCTCATGTAAAACAGCCATTTGCTCAGAGAACGAAGAAAGTAGCCTGGCAATTTATTGATAATTTGTGAAAACACAAAATATATAGCATGATCCATTCATTATTTTGCCACAAAAAGGAAAAATCTGACAACAATGTAGAGACCACCATAATACCAGCCGTATTACAAATAAAAATGTTCCATACATAAAACTCACTCTATATGTATGAGATTATTGATGTTTCAAGTAAAATTCGTCTACTTTTGAAGCGCCTAGTCAAGTCTGAGAGGTTCTGCAGCTTCAAGATCATCAAACTTTTAATCTTGTTCATATTCACGTTTACTGATTCGTTAAAATAATTGACCATAAAACGTCTAAAGATCAACAAAAGTTTGAATCGACTACTTCTACAAGTAGCTGAGATACCAAAGCAGTTTCATGAATGTAAAACTTCTCTGATTGAGTACTTTCTTTCCATCTGAAACATCTCCTCATAAAAATATGAAGCACCAAATCAAAAGTTATTTGTGGTATAGAGAGTCTCTAATTGATAATATGAGTTTCTACTGTTCATTTTAATCGATTCACAATCATAATATTCAAAGTATAGTCCAAACTCAACAAGCACTTTGTGAACCATTCTTTGGGTTCAAGTGCAATAAATTGTCTTACTGCATTTGTTTTCAGTCCGAACTAAATGCCGGAGGTTGATACCACTAAGTTCTCCAATCTTTTTCCGCGTAACTTTGGCATTATGGGGTATTCTTATACAATAAGAGAAGACGCTTTCTGTTAACTAAACCTGATTGATTCTCCGACAAAATCATATTCATTCGTATCATCTGTCCTTTATATACCTCGGCATTGATAAGTCAATCATCTGAAATGATTTAAAAGTACACTGAATATTCATAATTTCACTAGACATACAATCGAATCCACCTTTCTTTGCAAAGAGTTCTGGTTGTAATCTGTAGGACTTAGGACTTAGGACGACCGTTAAAGAGGCTAGATAAACTGTCGGTTAAAAACTAAGTAAAAATAATGGAGATTTGTGGAAATGGTCATATTTTCAAGATAATTCATCAATTAAGGTGTTAGAGTATTAAAACAATACGTATTTGCGACGTACCAAAGAAATTCAAGCAAAAAAAGAACAGAGGATTTTAGAAAGAAAATGTTTTAAATTACGTAGGAAATCACAGATTGCTGAAGAAAATAAGGGCGAATTTTAGTAGGAGAATCATAGAAAAAGACGTGAGAAACTATGTGAAATTACCCAAATTCCAATATGTTAGGTAGTTATTAAGAGAGGTTGGGACAAAATTCGACTCTCAATATTTATATCCATTTCAAATATTTAAAGTAAAAAGCGTGAATTGCGAATCTTAAACTAGATAGAAGTAAGACTGAAACAGTTCATAAGAACAGATCATATACATATATAATTGGAAATAAACATATAAATGTAATGTAAACAATAAAGGACAGAAGTGCAAAAGTGCAAGTAATAAGGACAACGTAATCAAACGCGTTGTTTTTTTTTCAAAAAATTCCGAATGTAGGAAGGTTATAGAAAACCAACTTAGTTGAACCGACGCGAGGACTAGGTTGATAGAAATCAAAATTACTTTCATAACGTTTAAAACTTAGATTAGGAATTTGAGTAAACATACAATTTGTTAATTAAACAAAGCGTGAATTGTTCACTATTAGACTCATAGTTATTAGTCTTATAAAATATACTTTTATATAGATCCACAGTGGTATTCAGTAGTATACAGTGGTATATAAAATTGTATATCTATATAATTATACAAAGAAGTAATGTGGATGAAAATTGTATTTAGTTTGATTATAATCCCAATTTTCTCTTCATTTTATATATTCGCATTGATTTATTGAAATAATTTGAAACAAAATAAAAAATTTAAGTATGTCCAGGTTATGTTCAATGGATACATGTTATAGTACCAAACAAACTCTATTATCTATGGAAAACACTTTCAGAATAAAGGGTATGAAATTATTATAATGAACTTTTTATGAGAGTACATTTTTCATTTTGGTTCGTTTTTCAATTTTTGTTATTGTTTCGTTATGTTATGAAAACTTGTATCTTTAGAGAACATTTATTAACACTACAAAAATTGTAAGTTAAAGTTAATACTGAAAGGAGAGTAGATATCTTCAACTTCCTTTTATTTGTTACAGCTCTTCCTGAAGAAGATCCCGTCATAACTGGAGTGGAACTTCAATATCAAATAGGGGACGAGATAAGTTTGAACTGTACTTCTGGAAAAAGTCATCCGGCTTCTATCTTAAATTGGTACATAAATGAGCAGCAAGTGAGTTTTTTTTTGCTAAATATGATCAAATATATTTGATAAACAGTAGAGGATATAATTGTTTATATTTTGTTGTTAAATCCACAAGAAATCTGAACAAATACATGTGCTGTCCTCCTGCCTTCCGGAATACGGCTCTTTCACCTATTTCTCTCACGATTTCCTGCCCCTAGAACGTGCTTTAATCTTTTTTTCATCCTATTTCCTTCATCTACTCAATCCACAATGTTCCTGGTCTTCCTCTTTGTTTGTTTTAGCCATAATGTCCTCTTTTATTTTCCTTGTTTCTTCTCTATTGATTGTTGCTTCATTTAAATTTCGTGCTTCCTCTGTTTTATAGGAATCTATTCGTTCATGTTCCATTGTCTCTAATTTTTCGTTGATCTGCAATTTCTTATCCTATTTGAAAATTCAACTTCAATCTTTCATCTACCAGTCTTTTGTTTTTATACTTATTGCCGTCAAGTTAAACTTATTCTGCGCATTTCCATAATGTTCTAGTCTTGTCCACGTTTCTAGCATTTCTTAGAGATATTCAACTCTTCGTTCCATTCAAACTTATCATCGCTCACCACTTATTTTTATTTGAATCTGTAATTCACTTTTTTCTGATCCGAAATCCTCATATCTCCATTTCCAGTTATACATTTTCAATCCATAGAAGTCACAATAGAGAGTTCGAATATTTCAAAGAATATTCCATTCGAGACAGTTCCTATTGATTGCGATGAAATGAAATTTAATAAATAATAATAAACAAAACCGTTATTATGAAATCTATGATGTGCAAATGGTGAAATTTTTGAAAAGGTTCAAGAAGAAGCAATCACTGCTTGATATAAATCAATCAATATGTATACAGAATGTCCAATAATCAGTTAAACATATCAATAAGCGATTTTTGAGATAACACTTTCTTTTACTAAGAATGTCTAAGCAAATATCATGATTAATAATGTAAGGCGTTGGATTGAAGATGTCCTCATCTCCGCTAATAAAAATTTCACGTTGGCTTGTAATATCAACGCCTACAAACAAGTGATCCCAACTTCCATATACATTATGCACTCGTTATTCTCTGTTTGACTCAATTTTATCAGATATCTCCCTTGTAAGAACGCCAGGAAGTAGTACTTGAATATTTTTTATGCGATCTTTGGAGCGGAAGCATCCACTAATTGAGTTACTTTCAGACTTTGTCATCTCCTCGAATTCTTTCTTCTAGTTTCACTTCCACTCTACTAAAAAATGCTACGGAAACACAAATTAAACGACTTAACTATCCTTGCCTGATTAATTGAGTATCTAGGTTCTATTACCATTTTCAAATCAAATTTTTAGGAGTTTCTCCCTACACACTTTTCGTTGGTAAGAATTTGTACCTAAAAGGCGCTTAGCAATAATAAGTATCGGGTGTCACCTTCAAATACTCCAGCGCCGGTGCTGGTTTTTGTTTTTTAACGATCAGTATATCCTTTGATGTTACTGGCATGAAAAGTTTGAGTGGTAGATTCAGTTCTGCATTTTTCATCGACTAACATCGTCGCGAAATTCTTTTTGATGCCTATTTTCTTGATTATATCGTCACCAGAAAGACTTATTCATAAGAAATAACTATCTCCAGTCTTTATAGCATGTCTTGGATAATTTCCTCTTAGCCTCTTCCTTCCTCTGGAACTCTTTCTTGTAGTTATATTCCACCATACAAAATAAATGCCACCAAACCTTAGCCAGAAGTTCCAACTTAGCATTAATGAGTATCTAGTGCCAGTTTCCTTAGTAGATTTTTAACCTTCAGTATTCCATTTGATGCTATTTGCCTTAACTGGTAGATATCAATCTTTCTTATTGTTCAACATCGTGATGGAAGCCAATTCCATGCTTATTCTCTTCATATGATCTTTGGAAAAATTTGCTGGTGAAAAACTTGTCTCTAGTCTTTGTACTTTCTTCGTGTTTCTAGGACTTGATCAATTTGCTATAGCAGACAATCCTATAAATTATTATGGCCCTCACTATCATGATGCACATCCAGCACAGTGTTGTGAAGTTACAAACCCAATTTCTAGTTTGTGATTATACATTCCACTATCATGATGTACATTCAGCGCAGTATTGTGAAGTTACCACCTCAATTTCTGCTTTCTGATTATAGACTTCATGATCCAGGGCAGTATTGAGAAGTTACCGCCCCAATTTCTGCATTGCGATTATAGACTTCATGATCCAGGGCTGTATTGTGAAGTTTAAAACCCAATTTCTAGTTTGTGATTATAGATTTCACTATCATGTTGTACATCCAGCGCAGTATTGTGAAGTTACCACCCCAATTTTTGCTTTTTGATTATAGACTTCATGATCCAGGGCAGTATTGTGAAATTACAAACCCAATTTCTAGTTTGTGATTATACATTCCACTATCATGATGTACATTCAGCGCAGTATTGTGAAGTTACCACCTCAATTTCTGCTTTCTGATTATAGACTTCATGATCCAGGGCAGTATTGAGAAGTTACCGCCCCAATTTCTGCATTGCGATTATAGACTTCATGATCCAGGGCTGTATTGTGAAGTTGAAAACCCAATTTCTTCTTTGTCATTATAGACTTCATGATCCAGGGCAATGTTGCGAAGTTACATACCCAATTTCTGCTTTGTGATTGGATATTTTTTTGATGATGCACATCTAGCGCAGTATTGTACAGTTACTGCTTTGATAGCAGTTACTTCAGCACATCAAAGGTTATTCCCAGATATTTGACATAATATTGCTTCTCTTTGATCACTTTATTCAGATACAATCTTTTTTTTTTTTTTCTGGGCAAATGTAGCTCTTCAGAGCAGCTGGAGATTTAGGAATTTCTCTAAAAAGATAAAAGCAGGATAACATACTACCATAATCAATTCCAATTCCAACTCATATTTGTTGGATATCACGATTGAAATGATGAAAAAACAGATGAAACTAGAAGAGAGGAACATTCTGAAAGCAACATATAGGAAATTAACTTCGAAGTTAAACGTAGAGAATCTGCTGAAATAAGTGTGTCTTCAAGTAAAATTGAAGTGAATTAAGAAGTTCACTTCAATGAAGTTTATCACAATATTGATATTCCTTCACATTTCGCGAGAAATATTTGGATTTTGAATACGATCAATGTCAGCATTAGGTATCTCTCCAACCGAAGTGTAAATGCTTTCTCTTATTTCAAACTAATGAAACATTTCAATGCGACTGACAAGAAGAAGGACTTGTCTAACTAATGTTGAGAAAATAATCATTTTGCTATAATTACAAACTATTTTTAAACTCCTGAATCTTGTGCCCAAACTATTACGACATTGGTTATTATTTGTACTACTGATTGATGTCACGACAATAATTATGGTATGAAATTTGTTTCAGATTCAGTCGCCCGATGCTTTAGTGTACTACCCTCTCACGCATCACCAAAAAGGTTTATCTTCATCCACGTTGGGTTTGGTCTTCATTTTAACTGAACAACATTTTCGAGGAGGTTCAATGAGAGTTAAATGCGTCGCATCTATCGCTCCAATACTCTATAGAAGCGACAAAGAAAGCGTTGTACAGAGCGAGAATGTACCTCTAAGGGAAGCTCTGCTACTTGGTGAGTGGTCCCTCTACGTAGAAAAGTTTGATGGTACGCAAAAACAAAAAATAATGTTAATTTGAGATATTTGAATAAATTTATTATTGTTTACCAGATTATCTGCTCCAAATAAATTTTAAGAGACCATCTTTTATCAAAATCAATTCCTTATATATCCATTTGTAACTAAGATCTATTTGTCCACTTCAATTTCATCTTCCTTATATTTTTGACGCAGATACGACGTGCCATTTTCAACGATTCTACCACATAATCCTGCTCTCACTTTTTTCATTCAAATACAAATGAACACTGAGCATGGATTTCTTCTCGTTTGTAAGACTTAAATAGATTTGAAATCGCGTTAAACCCAACAATCATCAGCGAAACGTGGTCGGAATTATTCGTAAATTTCAGATTGTTCCATTTTAAATCCAATTTACCCGATAAAAATGGAAGATGCTTTAATGAACTTCAGACAAAGACTTCCTCAAATGAAAAATGCGGAAACAGTCAATAATATTCTCGAAAGATTGAATTGAATTTTGACGAAATGTACCCGAAATTTGATGAAATAAGTTTTATTTACTGCAATCAGCAAAAGATTAGTCCAAATTCGTTTTTTTTTTCTTAAATTGAATCGATATTATCATCGAAGTGAAGTTAACACATCAATTAATAAACCTCCATTTTGTGAAACAAATATCTTACATTTTGTGTAAGTCATGAGTGATACAGTTAGTCTAACGGTTTTTTGTGCATTATTCTCCTTCTATTCCAACGATAACATCTTCAGTAAATTGATACTCATTCCTTTGTAGCTTTTTTAGATCTAGAAGTAATCGTTAATCATATCTTCAGAATATGCGGAAGCAATTATTATAACTTCATTTCGTTGAATTTATATATAGTAGTAATAATTTTTTTCCAGAACACAGAAACCAACACTTTGCTACCGATCGTGAAATTTTAGTTTTTTTCGGTAAGATATTTCCTAGTTCAGTCCACTGAAACGAGTGTAGTTTTGATTAAAGCATGTGATAATTCATCCAGGTTTCATCCCTAGTCCCATACAATTTACCTAAACTGTCAATTTATTATTGTTTATTGCAGGATCCATTTAGAAAGAACATTTTCTTCCTCATCTACTCGTGTGAAATGACTCGGGACTTGTTTATCAATTTATCATCAGAGCTTGTGAGGGAATGTTTAAATTCTGCATATCAGTGAAAATATCCCAGCCCTGTCATATTCGTTACATCAAGGATCGATAATATGGTCTTCCTGCATCAATTAATTGTGGACAAATAGGACTGTAAACTGTAAAATTCTCAAGAGTCAAGTTGCAAATCGGGGAGCTCTCTATTGCACGCATTATTGGAAACTTAATCTATATGAATAATTTGTGCAAAGATAAGTGGTGAAGTTCTAAACAACGTAAGATATTGCAATCAACGCAGTAAACATGGGAGACTTGCGAATCCTGCTGGTCAGTGTGCATGAAGCTGTTCGAAGATAGGGCAGTAATATTAAAAAAGCTCAATAGATAACAATCCATGGACACAAAATTGAACTTATATCACAATTCAAATATTCGGGAATCTGAAAGAACTAAACTGAATCACATAACTTGTGATGAAAAGATAAAAGCGAGGATTGTAATGTCACGTAGGGCATTCACCAAATGGAACCCAGCTCTCACTAATAGAAACCATACAAATCAAACGCGGTTGAGAGCACTCCGCTATTACATATGGAGACATGGACGTTCAAAGCTGACATCATGAATAAAATAGCAGCGTTCGACATGTGATGCTATCGAATAATCCTCCAGATCCCGTGGACTGCACATACCAGTAATAAAGAGCTACTCAGATAGCTGAATAGGGATTGAAAGATCCTAAACATGGAAACAAAAAGCATCAATAATTTCGTGCCCGATCATTTAGGAAAAGGTTGAGGACAGAAGATAGATAGGTTGCAAAAAACTATCGTCGCTACGAAATACTAGATATTGGACTAGACTGGGAGTAGAACACCAAATAGACTTCAAACTAATTCATCTACTTGTAATATCACTTCTGTTTTATCTTATTAAACATAATCAGAATTACAAACAAAACCATTACTTCAGTTGTGAGTTCTTTGGTGAGTTGTAAAGTGGATTTGTCGAGTTATCTATGCCTTTTGATGGAGTTGGTAGAACATATTCAAAATTTTTGCTTTGTTATTTTTATAGTTTGCTTGATCTACCATTCCTATCGTCTTAAAGAGGTTTTCGATGGGGCAGTAACTAATTAGAAGATCAACTATCAGTTTAATGTCATTTCTGAACATTGCGAGAAGGTCCTCAGACTTATTAGCTGATATGATTACGAAAATTTCGAGATATCTCAAACCTGGAATGTTCCTCCAGTAAGACTAATTCTTTGGCTATCCGTTTATTTCGTCATTGGGGCCATAGTAGAGTTTTTTGTATATAAGGAGTAGTTGTGTTTTTTTTTTCTCTAGGCTGATATACCCTGCTGGTCTGGTTTTTACAATATAGTTAATGCTTTTAGAGTTCTTCACTAGCCCAGACTTGTATTCAAAACCTTCCAATACCACTTGGGATGGGAGTGTAGAGAGCAACTGCAATTGCTGAAGGTTACATCGATGAAAATATAAATAACATGGTAGAATAAGTAATTGAGGAAGTAATTAAAAAGACTATAGTATCATGGTAGTGGTTTTCATTGAACAAAATAAGACCAAAAAAATACGTATGAAAACTTTCTCAATAGTAGAATCAGTAGAATAGTAAACTTAGTTCTTTATTCGCAATTTCACATGATACAAATTAGATAATATAGCGGAAGGTATCGAAAACCACATAAAATAAAATGTTTTTCGTTTTGTTATAAATTAAAAAGCATCTAAATAGAAATTTAGACCACATCAGAAAAATTATATTGATTCAATAGGAAAAAATATAAAGTGGGATTTATTGTGCGAACAGATGCAATAGGTGCTACACGCAGGTCTCTTAGGCTCATAGTTTGGAAGTTATTAACTTCCATTGTTACCTATTTCTTGCTTCCTCTCTCTTTCTTACGTCTTCCATCACCACCGCGTACTATATTTTCGTTGGTTTCCTTCTTTGTTCGTCTACATCCGTGTCCATGAATTTTATGTTGTTCCAAAATCTGGCATTAACTGTTTGTGATCCAGCCTCTTCATTCCAAGCTTCTTATCATTTTGCTCCTCCAAATAAATTCCGTATTTTGTTTTTATTTAACTAATTTTTTAGTAATATGTTATATCTCTTTTTTTCAGCTTATTATCCACCATGTTCCATCTCCTTTTCGTGATTCTTCGAATATTTCCGTATATCCAATTTTCATCTTTCTTCTTCAGTCTTTTTTTCCTTTACTCTAGTTCTGATTTTTTCTGTATTTCCCGGTCTTTAAGTGACAGATCATCCTTTACGTACACTTTTTCATCCTTTTTAAATCTCATTTTTCTGTTGTTTATCATCACTTTCTTTTTGTCCTTGATTGGCCTATCTGACTAGGTATGTATTCTCTACTAAACTCTCCGAGTTTTCTACTGCGATCTTAACATACAGTTCGTTTTCTAGGTTGGTACTTCTGTTTCTTAGTTCTATTTCTATTCATATTTCTTGGATGTGTACATGATTCTTCCTTTAATTATATTTCAAGCGTTCTAGTCTCTTCTTCATTTCTATAATGCTTTATTTATTTTTTTTAATGTTCTCTGTTAACTTTTGATTTTCTTTCTTCAATTGTTCTATCTCTTTTCTGTATTATCTTTATTCTTCTCCTCTACCATTTTCTACATTTTTTGTTCTATATGTTTCATAATATCCATCATATTTTATCTATAGCGTGCTCTAGCTTTCATGTTCAAGTTCAGTGAACCAAGTACTGATTCTTCATGATCAGAAGTCAAGCCACAACATGAGCAAGAATTAGATGAAAGTAATCAAAGATCAAAGCCATTGATCCAGCTCTTGATTTTTGAGTTTTGGGCATATCATTAATGTTTCTTAGATTAAGATGATATCAATTACATCACTAACTTACGTCTGCTCTAGTAGTTGGATTTAATTCAACAAGAAAAGCAAAAATATCGGCTGAAAAGGAAGGAGAAAAATTTGAATTATTACCAATACCTCATAATAAAATAGAATTGCTTCTATAAGTCTCTCTCAGGGGGTATATATTGTACCTAGAAAATGATTCGGAATATTTTTTTTGAGATTATAACTGCATATTAGAAGGTGTGAATTCTGTGAATTCTCTCACACATTGTCTGGGTTATTAATTTAAACATATTTATGAGAAATTATCTTCAAAATGTGATAAACTGTTGTTTTTGTCTCGAATTTTTCGAGAAAAAATCGACATATTAATAAATATTGTCTTTTCATTTCAGTTAAAAGTACTGCATCTCAACTCTGCAAATCAATACTAACTTTACTACTTGCATGCTGTATGGGATTCCTGACAAACTAAAATGACATCAAGGTGTACAGTGTTGCTCAAACATTCGTAAGTGTACGGGACTTTCGTGCTGTGATACCGACAGAACTTTCTTGGATATTTGTGAGTGTGTGTAAATTCTTCTTGCTTATTCTATCATTGTGTATAGCTAGGATATTGTGACGTTAGAAAGATTTTAATAAAATTTGTGAAAACTCCACGAGTTTCATTTCAATTTTTTCCGAAAATATGTTGATATTGAGATGTTCGGAGAGCTACGCTTGTGAACAAATAAATTGAGAAGGTAAGATACGGTAACCCCTCACTTAATATTTTATTATACTGATTTATGCTTTTGAAACTAAAATGAAATTACATTTAGGGTCTATGACTTAATTCGCGCGATTTTATAGGAGATGGCGTCTTTTCAGTATATGTCATTCATTTGAAGCTTCAACTACAATAATTTTTGTTTCACTCGAATATGTCGAACTTTGTTCCTGAAAAAGTATTTTTGCGGGGACTTCCTCTTCATTACTTGAAGAAAGAAAAATGCTGCCGAAAGTCATGACGAACATGCTCTAGCTGAGCGAACGTGCTAAAAGTAGTGATTTTGGCTTGAAAGACGGTGAACGTCCTGGGCAGCCAAAGAAGTTTGAAGATGAAGAACTGGAAGCGTTACTCGATGAAGATTGTTGCCAAACTTAAGAAAAGCTCGCAGAATCTTTGGGTATCAACTGGATATATTCAAAAGCAAGGAAATTGGGTTGCACATGAGTTCAATCCGAGAGACATCGAAAGGCGATTTTGCATGTCCGAAATGTTGCTAGAACGCCACAGAAGGAAGTCATTTTTGCATCGGATTGTTACTGGTGATGAAAAATGGATCCATTACAAAAATTCCAAGCGCAAAAAATCATATGTGAAATCCGACCAACCAGCCAAATGTCTAGTTTATTAACAAAATAGAAAAAACATAGAAAGTCGTACTCAGTAAATAGTTTTCAGTAATCAAAAAAATCAATCGGACAGTTCCTGAACTTGGAATCCGACTCAGATCTATTATATATTATAGTTTATTTCAGGAAAGTTTAGAGTGATAAAATGGGGAATTCCGTCCAGTTCGGCTCAATAGTGTCGGCCATAGGTGTCAGTTTTGAAATATTGTGTAGTGGATTATACAGTTACGTTTTGCGTTTAACAGGTACCTTCTATTAGTGCCTCGGCCTAATTCCAGCCCTATTTCAGATTCGGCTTTCGTTTTTACAAGTATCCTACCGGCATGCTTTGGCACACTATTTTCAGTGTTTGTGAATGGATAACAATAAGCTAAATCCATAAATTTACACCAACCCGAGTGGTACTACCTGCACTTGGTAAAAAGAAAAAGAATTTTACAATGAAATCAATGCCAAAAGTGGCTTAAATATTCGTTGGGTCATTCTGTGGTTCCTTTGCATACCTATTGAGGTTTAATTACGCTATGCCATTCTAAAATAAAATATAGATGAAAAAACGCAAAGTAAGTTTAAAAATATTGTAACATTTTTCGTATTTATTTACACTCTTTCTATTCGTGAGATATATTAATAAACACTGTCTTTTACGTTCTCAATTTATTTACACACTATACACTTAACTAATAATTTACTCATAAATATCATTTAAATAATTTCTGCGATTACTTTCACTAATTCGTTATTTTCACTACGACTCTTTATTTAAAATTAATTAATTGCGCTACATGAACTTATTTATAAACTACAAATAGAATTCTAGAAACTTCTAGAACAAAAAGAAACAAAAGAAACGAATAATAGACTTTCCTAGAAATTATTTGAAAAAATACTATAAATAAACCGCATTCTATAATACAAAAAATCATTAAATAATTTTACAATTCCATTCTACTGGACAGGGCCGGTCTAAGGACCCATTTTGCGAGCTTCATCGTAACAATTTCATAGAAAGCACCCCGCGCTAGTGACATCAATTTTCACATCAGTAATTTCATTTTTAGAATCATTTTTCACTTTTTAGTTCTATTATCTCTAAAATTGTTTTGATAAATTTGTTTAAACTAAGATTTATTCAGTGATTTCCTTGCTATCAAGTGTCTGTAATTTGCGCCATTCGGGAGGAATATATTTAAGTTTCTTACAATCAGTAATTTCATTACCTTCAGCGCATATTTGACTTTCAATTGCAAAATGTTTGGGTATGTCTATACCTTTAATATAGTGCTATGAAAAAGTTGGAATTAATTCATCAACATTAACATCCCAGGATCCCATAATTCTGAAATATTATAACGTAAAATGACATATAGCGAGAAAATTTACCAATTCACAGAATATGATGCATAAAATGTGAAAAATCTGTGTGATAATTATTTGAATGATTCAATTACTTGTATAATTACGTAAGTTTGAGATAATTCCAGTATTTTTATCCAAAGACACCAATATAATCTCTATTATTGGCACTTTCATGTGCTTTTTGTGATCTAAAAGTGACATTAATGAAAAGCGATACGAGCTCAATTCACCGTTCGCTCTTCAATCGCAATAATCATGAAATCGAAAAGCAGAAAAGTCACTCTATAAATTTTACCGCGTTTCACTTCAAAACGAAGTGTGGAATTTAGTTTCAGGAATAAAAAAGGTTGATTTGATTTCTCTGTCGAAATTTAGGGTCAATCAAAAACTACTCGCACGTACGGATTCTTAAAGCACATTTCTGGATTTGCTTTCGACTCTCTTTCAACTTTAATAGCTTAAAAGACCACGTGTGAATTGGTTTAACTTAAAAAAAAATATATCAAAAACGTACATTTATTTTGGTCTGTGATAATACTTTAAAAATATTTTATAAATGAAAAGATTCATAAAAAAATAATATTAAATTTTCACTAAGATATTTTAGAGAAAAAGCTAGACCACATTCATATCATCATCATCATTAATCTCGTCCACTAATTAATCGCATATTAGACACGCAGTTTTCATTGTAGAAATTATCGAAATATTTACTAATACGCAGATGATCTGACGATAATTACGAAAAGTTCGAAGAAACAGGAGAAGGAAACATTCTTGAAGATCGAGCAAGGACCAAGGGAAATATTTATTCAAGGGAGTTAACAATTTAATTACTTAGGAGTAATAGTTAACAACCATAATGAACTCAAAGGATCTAACGCTACCTAGCATATCATACATTCTAACTACCAATGCTATGCAAGGAAATAAGTAGACGTACTAAAATGAACATTAAAAAACAGCAATAAGGCCAACAGTAACTTATGGAGGAGAAACTATGAATCTAAAAAAATCAGATGAAGAAAAACTAAAATGATTAGAAGAATATATGAACCAAAAAAATCCTATTGACCGCTGAGGGAAATCTTAAATGAAGAGACTATCACCAGAAATATAAAATGGAAACGATAGAACGGAAACTCTTAGGAAAGCGGCCCAAAGGAAGATCAAAAACTCCAATGAAAAAGTCAAGTAACAAGAGATTTGATCACAATGGGAGGCCGTGAGTGGTGTAGTAATACCCAGAAGAGGAGAAAGTAGAGGAAAACAGCGGAAAAAGCCAAAACATGCAAAGTACTTCAGTTTAAAAATGAAGATGGCTAGAACGTGGATTGACTCACCACAATAAATGAATCAAAGTATTCTTGATTGAGCAATTCTTTCTTATGAAGTGGCCCCATCACAAAACTGGCACATAAAACAATTTAAACTCTTTTTCTTGTGAGTAGAACAAACACGACATTGTTCATTTCCTTTATCTGTAAGAGAAGTACTGGCTCCTGGAATATCAGTATTATTTCAGTCATTGTCATCATAATACCACAACTTCGGAAACCATATCGTAACAAAATTTGGCTCGTATCAACACTATTATAATGATTATCCATAGAGGCAAGGTGTCATAAGTTTTCTAAATTCGTCTGGTACCACCATGGTATATTCGGAAATTGCATATACAGTGTGTCCAATTAAGTCGGAACCATATGGGAACAGTTTTTATTCTTAGTTTTATGAAGAAAAGTTATTCTTCATGAAAGTTGTGCATGGTTCAAAACCTGGAATACACTCATCAGATATCAAAATTTGTTAGTCGTATACGTATGTGAAAAATATGAATTTTTGCTCAAGAGTAAAGTACCTTCATTTTTGAGAATATTGACAATGTTTATCAAAAAAAAATTGATCATTTTTTTTTGTTCTTATTAACTTTTCTGCATCAGCATTGCCCTGAAAAATTCAGGAGATTATCAATTTGCGTATAGAAAGATTTGTTATCTAAGATGCACTGACAGCAAACATAAAATCGCTAGCTAGATTTTATGAAATACAAGAAATGGTGGTTCGGTTAAGTAATGAGGAATAAATTGAAATAGTGTTGATTGTGGGAGATAATTATAAGACTCATCGAGAAGCAGCAGCTATATTTCACAACAGACATCAGAATAGAAATATTCAGCATTCGACAATTTCAAAAATTATAAATAAATTTAAGACGTCTGGAAGTGTTCACAATAATTTTAATAAAAAACGCCAGAAGAGGGTAGCCAGTGAGGACACGCAATTACAAGTGATGTTATATGTAGTAGAACAGTCTAAAATCTAATTGAGAAAAAGAATGTATTTGATCCGAAATGAAGTAGGTAGAGGTGCTAATATTAGAAAAAATAACAATTATCATCCATACAAACTCCAGTTTGTGCATACATTGAAAGATACAGATTATGACAGACGGTTTGAATTCTGTTCGTTGATACATACAATATAATTTTTACCGATGAGCCAACATTCACATCAAAAGGTACTATCAGTTTATAAAATTATTGTCGCTGGTGGTGTGACAGTAATCCCCACTTTACCATCAAAACACGAACCAATATTAATTCAACACCAACTTATGGTGTGGTATTTACAAAAATAAAATCATAGGACCATATTTTTTTCGACAATCAACGAATGCTGAACGTTATCTAAGTTTTTTACAGAATGAATTATACAATGATTTTATTAGCGAACTATCCCTATTAAACCGTCAGCGTGCATTATTCCAACAAGATGTTAACGAGATATTTAGAAAAAACTGAAGAAACCTTGTTTTTGCCTTAATTTATCGCTATTTTCATAAGCGACGACCCTGAATACATTGGTTCATCTTGGAAGTACCTCCTTTCAAGTTTCATTTTCACCCTCAATTGAAATATCATGAAAATACTTTGAACTTTCCTTTCTTGAGCTAATAACATAATTAGAAAATCGTCGGAACCTCCACTAATCTTTGTTTTTACCGCTAAATCAAACTGTGTTTATCCACTTATCTGGTTTTCCGTGTTGCTACCGTCCACAAAAAAGTGAGCAAAAATATTTTTTGTCAAATTTTCTTGCCATCAAATTCATATTGAGGGAAAGTTTTTATATTTTGCCTCGTTAACGAGATATTTTGAAAAAACTGAGGAAACCTTGTTTTTGCCTTATATCACGGAAATACCTTTCTTCAACTGATAATATAATTAGAAACTCGTCAAAGCCTCCACTAATCTTTATTGTTATCGCTAAATCAAATTGTGTTCATCCACTTATTTGATTTTTCATGTTGCTACCGTTCAAAAATTCTTCCAGGTTTCAATATATGTATTCATTTCGAACTACCTACGGATGTTTCTTAATTAGAGAAGTAGAAAATATTTTAGTCATAAAAAGAGAGTACATAATGCCTTTTCTCCACTCAAAACAAGAGCATTTCGTATATTATTGCCTTTCCAACATCCCACCGATTCTCTACGGTGACTGCTTCAAAGACAAAATATAAGTCTCGACTTTACATAGACAAAGGACCGAGAGTGGCTATTTGTATTATAAAATCTTCTTTTCAAGTGTTCAAGGGAGACACTAATAATTAATTATTCAAGCTATTTTCAACTCAGTATATTATATTAATCTATTTCTGGGAAATAAATTCCTTTTTGATATGCAGCAACCCCTCAATATATTTGCTATCATTATCCACAATAACATTGATAAAGATGATGTTGCAATTAATTGATATGTTCATTATTTTTCAATAAAAAAAATTGACCCAATCTATAGGATAGGTAGAACGTCGAAAAATAATTGGTGGATCACAAATCACAAGAGCGGAAGTTATAGACGAAAAGCAGCAAGTTTCACCTTTTATTGTATCTTTTATGTTTATTTAATATATGTTAATGATTAAGTGTATAAAATCAATTGGTTATTCCATAAAAAAAATCATTTCACGAGCACATTAACATTTTGGTTCAATGCGAACAGGATTTCGGCCTGCAACAATTGGAATTTTTCGAGTTCACGCTGCGCCCCATTTTTGAAACGAAGAAACCCAAAACTCACGTTGCCAAGTTGCACATGACACGCTACGGAATTACAAAAATAAGTTTACTTTTTAGACCAGTGTTGATAATTTTTTATACAAAAAACATTATAGTAGGATAAAACCCATTGGAAAATAATGAAGATGGAAAGAAAAATAATTTACGGGCGATCTGAGGTAGGGACGGGAGAGTGGATGAGTTTTTAACGGTAAAAAACGGATAATCTCGATTTCTGGAAAAATCCTATGGAAAAAAGTCGGATCGTAAAGTTGTAGGTTATGAAAAGGTCTTCACATTTTGTATTACGCAAAACCCAAAAATTTATATGAGAAAGTTTTTGGTTATTTAAAATATGAATTAGGATCGAAGGGGTTTTTTGAAATTTACAATGATGTATTCAAGGTATCTCCCAATTTTCAGTTCTCTGCGAATTTTGGCTAAGTTGTGACTTATTTTTGTCTATTTTTACTGGATTAATATACTGCGAAAAGTTTGGGAAAACTGGTGTTCCAAATAGCGCCTTGTACGTGCAAGCTGTGACGGTCACACGGTCGAAATCGTATTAAAACATTAATGTCAGAAAATATTCCATTCTATAAACCCCAGTTTATCGATACTAAAAATATATTTTATTATGATTGTATTATTGCTAAAAATCCTCAAATCTCAGATATTCTTGTAACGTGTACTTTTTATGATTTATTAACCTCTAAATAAATGAAACGTATCTATGATTGTTCTAAAAATAAACTTTTAAGCAACAAGAAACCTCGTGGTCATTTGCTTTGTTGCATTTGTAATTTATCGGTTACTACAATCTTGAAAACTCATAAAACCATCGACACGGAATACGAAAACTAACTAATAAAAAAAACACATTATGTACAATATCACACGAAACTTGAAGCAATATGACGATACTATAAATCAACTGTTCATTTATTTCATCGGGCTGTACAGTTTAATTCAAAATATGGGAATTGCCATCAACCATTTTGTAGCCTCATAATTTTCATCGCTGGCATTATAATGACAATAAACAGGAAAATAACTTAATTTCATGTTGAATAATTTATGTGCTGTACAAAATCCGATCGATAAACATAGGAATTAACTGAACTTTCTAATTGTATGGTTTAAACATGAATTGTTATAAATTTTTTATATATTCCATTCGATATACCTAAGTATGAAAACTAAATTACATAATTGGTATTACAAACGGTCAAGAAATTTAAATTGAAAAGCTGCGCTCCAGTAGCAGAAGATGTGCAAAATACTGCTGGTCATAAATTGATTATAACCAAACTTCGATAGAGAAACGTCTCTAAATACCTGGTCAATTGAGTATCTAGTCACACCAAGTCAAGAAAGCTAGTCCTATAACACAAAAAAACGATCAAAGTGAACTCAAGAATTAAGGTTAGGTACTAAAAATGTGGAACGACGATGACCTTAGCACAAAAGCTTCTACAATTATTATATTTGCATAAGACTTCCTTATTATGTTGGTGACGGAAATTGCTTCAATTAACTTAGAAACTTTGAAACGACCCCTAGAACGAGCATAACCTAACCTAACTTAACCTAAACTCATTAAATCTAACCAAAACTAGTCTGACTTTTTTATGGGTGAGAACATCTTCCGAAGACTGTGAAGGAGTCCCAGGTGTACTAGATTTATCTGGTTGCTCGGACGCCTACCAGCTGAAAATCCCATTTTTTTCCAACCGGCACATGTGGAACTGTTCTTAATGAACATAACCTCACATGTGCCGGCTGTACTCTTCTTTTAAACTTACATAGATAATATGGAAATCTCCCTAGACGCTCTAGATGTCTAGAGAGAATAATACACATGAGGTAAAATTGAAATATTTGCATTAATAAAACATTAGAATGGGAAAAGGGCCAATAGGGGCATGAAACAATTAAAAACTAAAGAGGTTAGAAGAAAGATGCGTTCGTACGCAGAAGCCTGAACTGTCTGAAGCACGAACATGCTTCGTTTTAATCTTTTAATCTCTAAGACGAACAATATGTATTACGTGCCCATCAATTTCTTCATAAAAAAAAATTATTTAATGTATTTCTACAATGAGAGTTTGAAACTACCCCTAGAACGAGCATTACCTAGCTTTATCTAGCCTAATTTAAACTAACCTCACTCAACCTAACCTTATTTGATCTAGCGTAACCTAACCTAAGCTAAATTATTTTAAGGGCGAGAAAACCTTTGTGAAGGAGTCCAGGTTCGCTGGATTCATCTAGTTGCCCGGACTCTTACCAGCTGAAAATCCTATCGAAGAGCACGTGTTATCTAGGCACAGCCCTAACTGTCTAAAGCATGAACAAGCTTCGTTTCAATCAATTTCTTAATAATATATATTAAAAGGTACAAAATCAATTTTGTGCCCTTCATTTTTTCACGAGAAAAACGATTAAATTTATGAAATTCATTATTGACTGAACGCACTAGATTTTATAAATATCAGAAGACTATCCCATGATCTTGATTACATCAATGATAATTTCTAGCAAGCAATGAACAGTAAAATTCAACATTATATGTTTTTATAATATTTGCAATCCAAATAAGTAGATTTGATTTCCATTTACATCATAATTTCCCTTTACTTTGTGTATACATTGTTTAAAACAACAAAGTCCAATTTTGAAATTGTACAAAAATAAAAAATGAATTTGAATTTACGCTGAGCCCATGTGCCGTCGTAATTTAATAACGGAAGTGAATAATTACATTACCTGGGATTGTAGGGTTTCATTCACGTTTGAATTTTGATTTATTGTTTTTTTTTATCCGAAATTTTTATTTGTACTAGATTTGCGGTAAACCTCAAACAGAGCCGTATCCTTATCTCAATTCATTTATAACTAAATCAAAACTTTCTCTCATTAATCACAAAAGATCCTAAATGAGGTTCAAACTCTTGAGCAACTTTCCCCTCATCAAATATCATACATATTCTACGTGAGTGGTTTCTTGGCTAAACCTTGAAAAGAACTTAATACGACGTGATTATCGTCTAAACTCACCTAAACCATTTTTATAATTACAGTTACTTATACCATTCATATTAACCCTGAAAAAGCATTATTTTTGAAGAATAAAAAAAATTGTGTTATTCAGTTTTCAATCACATTATCGGACTAGAGATACTTTGACATAAAGGACCATTTTTCCAAGAAACCTCTAAGTACCAATATCTGGTTATCAATTATAAGAGCTGGAAAAAATTATGCTTAAAATAATGGAACATTAAAATTATATTAGATAGATTTCTTTCCCTATCCACGCAAGAACTTTGAACTCTTTTGGATTCAAAAAAGGCGCTTTTAACGCAGATGAATACTTCTTTAGGATCATTCAATGCATGTAGTAAATTAGTAGTGACCGAATAGAACGTCTACAAATAAACGTTTCAACGAAGATTATGAGCTGTAGATGCAGTTATATTTTCAGATAATCCAATAGATACTTCAGAATAGCGTAATAAAAATCATTCGAGTGCTCCTTGGCCTTCCACCCTCAAAATTATTAATAATTATTCCTGTTTATCTCCTCTGCTAGAAATTGAACACTATTCAATAACTGGGTTTTTGTAGAACCTCTATATGCTGTATGGAACAACCGATGAACCTAAAGTTTCTGTTCATCAATATTCAGAAACGGTAGAGGTTTCATTTTCTCTCCATTGGTGTATTTTTCTTGATAAATGAGTATTGCTTTTGATACGTTGAACATCTTAGCTGCTTTTTCGTAAGATAACACATTACTCAATAAATCGTGTGACTTACTAAGAAAAACAAATTTTTTACCAAGAATCGATTTTATCCATCAATGTGATCTCTTTCAAAAGCAATACGATAATTCCAACATTTCTCTAACTCTTGTAGAAGAATTTGTCTTTTACCTAAAAATGAGCTTCAGTTTCAGCAATTGCGTCTTCATTCGGACTGAATTTCTTACCGGTGAGCATTTTTTGAGATCAGTAGTCACTGGGGGCAGATCTGAACTATAGACGAGGAAGCAATTCGAAATGTGGTTCGTCCAATTTAACCATCGTTGTCATCGACTTGTGAATCTGTGCATTGTCTTGGTGAAACAGTGGTTTTTCCTTCGACATATAAGGCTGTTTCACCTTGATTTTTGCATTAAAACGATCCAACAACTACATGTGGTATTCGCTATTGATTGTCTACCTCTTTTGGAGATAGTCTATGAACAATATTCCATAGTGTATAGCCGGTCTCGTTGGAAGTTGGGTAATCTAGAGGTTCAACTTTCCGAAATTCCTTACTGTCTTCAGTCTAAGGTCTTTTATGAGTCGTCGAGTGTATTCACTTTATTTTTCTTCTCTCCGCCGTTGTTGACACATATATTTTGTTCTAGTGCGTTCGATGGTTGCCGCATCCTGTTAGTTTATATCTGAGCTGTATATCCTCTTGAGCTCGAAAGCCAAGAGGTCAACTACTAGGACAGCCTGTGCAGAGACCATCCGGTAGGAGCTGGCTGTTATCAGCACTCCTAGTCTATGTACCATCGTCACCGCTTTGCAGTCATGACATCCGCACCATATGGGAGAATTGAGTGAGTTTGTTCGGTGGTGGTCCTTTTCAGCTGTCTTCCGTATGTGGGGTCAGAAAGACATCTTAGTATTCAAGGTCACTCCCAAATACTTTACTCTTAGATTTCGTCTGTCCCGATCTCAATGGGCAGGCTTGTCTGTATTCTTTTGGATTCAAAAAAGGCGCTTTTAACGCAGAAGAAAACTTCTTTAGGATCATTCAATGCATGTAGTAAATTAGTAGTGACCGAATAGAACTTCTACAAATGAACGCCATCGATTTGTGAATCGGTGCATGCACAACTCTATGTGGTATTCGCTATTGATTTTTTCTCTCTTTTAGAAATAGTCGATGAACAATATTCCATACGCATGTCAAAATACTGAAGTCATAACCTTTCTAGTTGACTATTAGACCTTTGGACGCTTCGAATGTGGTTCACTGGCTGGATGTGGGGTCAGAAAGACATCTTCGTATCCAAGGTCACTCCCAAATACTTTACTCCTAGATTTCGCCTGTCCCGATCTCAATGGGCAGGCTTGTCTGTATTCGTGTCCTTGTGAGAAACATCAGCTGATATTTTTTTTTCGTGATTTGTCAATAATCCTTCTACGCGTATCATTGTCTGATTCAATTTCATCATTCGCATTTTGAGGTACCACTTTTGAATAAGATTTACAATAATCAGTTTCAAATTCAGTATAAAATTAAGCCGGAAAAATTAGAGAAAGTTTGATTTTTAGTATTTCAATGTACTGACCGTTACGGCCCTGAACGTGAACTTCAAAATGTGTGTATTCTAACAATTAATTTGAATAAATCGTTTTTCGAACAATATTGGATTCGCATAAGAATTATGAGTATGCATAAATACAAATAGTATTGGTTATTTGCCTTTTGTGCTGTTTTATATTTCACATTCTAATTGCGGTGAACCAACTACAACAAATTTTGATTTTATAAAAAAAAATAGATAAATAAATGTTACTAAAATATATTTGAAATATTATGTGGTTTGCAAACAATAATTTTTTGATTATTATAGCTGGAAGCTTTTTATTTTCGTGTTTGAATTACATGAAATTTCATCTACGAATGAATATTATTTTATTTCATCTGTTGAATGAAATAATTCATTTATCCATTTGCAAACGATATGGGGTAAATATTTATGACTAAAATGGTGTAAATAAATAATTGGAATTATGGGGAAAATATTTTTTTTATAACAATACCTAAGCAAAAATTATTAGTTGTATATTCCAGATCAACCATTGCTCTAAGAAAAGTTTTTACTTGATAATATTCATATAAGATATGTTCCAGATATACTGAATTCGTTAATATAACAGTATACAGTGTGCTGAATATACCACCATTACACCAACACTCACAATTACACTGTCTGAAGCGCGTTTCGATAACCAAGTTATCGTCTTCAGAGCCTGAAGGTAAACCAGTCTCTGAAGACGATTACTTGGTTATCGAAACGCGCGTCATACAGTGTAATTGTGAGTGTTGGTGTGGTGGTTATGTAAACAGTGTATTCAGTATGAATATCGCCAACGATTCAAGAAATTCCCAATCAATATACAGTATGGTCAAAAAGTTAATAGTTTGTTAAGCATATACCCCTAATTTTATACTTAAAATTTGAAGAGACAATAGGAAAATCTGCAAAGTAAGGACTACCGAATGTGAACTAGTTATTTCGATGATAGTTTTACTTAATGAGCAGTCATGTTGATGTCTCATCAGCTTGATCTTTCGAGCCGGAAGACTTTCACGCAATATTGGTTCAAATTCTTGTTCAGTATTATTGACTAACTCCCATTTTCTTCTTTTCCATAATTGTGAAGTTATAACATGCCATTCGGCTTGTTAAGTTTTGCTTCAAAATTTTTGAATATTTCTTTGTTCACGTATTGTGGCACAGTAGACACTTCGGATTTATTAAACAATCGATTTTTTCCCATTCCATTCGAGAAATTCAACGAAACCTCGAAATCGAATCGAATTATTTCTCTACCTATCTACACTTTAAATCAAAATGAATTTTCTTGAATTTGTGATGATTTTATTCTTTATATTCGTTGGTAAGTTTTTCTTTGCTTTTTTTATTGTGCTCACAAAAATTTTAGTTATATTAATGAATTTCCTTTTGTTTTAAGCAAATTTTGTATGATAGTTTTCATATGAATTCGTATTTTCCTGATTCAGCTGTTTTTATATGTTAGAGCATAAGCTCCTGTTGTTCAAATCTGTTCTTACCTCATTTTATTTTTTCCCGCAGCTGTACAGCTGCCAGGCTGGTAATTTCAACCTCGAAGAATCCATTACCAACTTACTCCTACATCTGGGAATCCAGTTGAGGGCTGCAACAATCCCGGATGCCTTATCTTCAATATATTTGCTCCTTGTGCTTCTTTGGATACGCTGTTAATCGAATCTATTTTTTTTTCAATAAATTTACTTGTTGTTGAAACATTTTTTATTGTTCTGAGCCATGAATATTAATTTAAATAATCGGGGAGAGTTTTAGATTGTTCAATTTTTATTTTTAATTCAATTCATAATGTGTTTCCACCTTCTCTACCATTTCTTATTAGTTGTTAACATTGTTCATCAGAAAACTGGTGGCGTACAATTTCATATTGATTTTTAACTAAATCTGAGTACCCTGAGGCCGAATAACACTTCCTGAGGAAGAGTCTCCTGCTGGGGAAGTAAGTTTTTCTCTGGCCAAAGCATCTCCAAAGTACAGTTGCGCTCCTGATGTTTTACTTTAAAATAAAAATTCTGAAAATTGATTCCTAGTCTCTGAAATTTTAGAAGACATTGATTTAATGGTTTTTGGAAAATCCCCTCCAAACGCTTATAGTTTCAATAGCGTGTAAATAGTAAATATACAGCAATTCCAAAGCCATCAGTTTGTTATAGGGTGTATAAATTAGTCTTCACAAATACTCTTGTCTGTGAAATCCAAAGAACATCATCATATGTGAAAATGGACATCAAATATAATTCGTTAGAGAATCCGAAAATATTATGAGAAACTAAGGCGCTAAATAAGAATGATAATGTATTCAAATATTACAGAAAATATAAAATAGAAGAGGAAATATTTGTTGGCCCACAGATCTGTTAAGTGAATGGAGAAAGTGCTTTGAAATTATTCAAAAAGGATTTTTGGAAAATAATTTTCAACTTAAAAAGTATGAGAGTGGTTCGTTCCAGAAATTTTTCGATTTGAACGTATGGAACCTATGAGGAAATGTTATAGCATTAAGGGAAAAATATATTTATCTATCTTATTCTCAAGATTTTTCATTGAAAACATTAGAATTGGCAAAATTCCTCTTTGGAATTCACTGTCGCGTTTACTTACAGTGCGGTTTTCATTCTTTGTTTGCTCATTTCACAGTCAAAGTTAAATTGGACACGTTTTATGTTACTAACTTGGATTTTGGCATCGTAAGAATAAAATAATAATTTACGGTGGTCGATCAAAAGTCACTTTATCATTTATAATTCAAAGATCAAATATTCAGCACTTTTAGGTACTACTCTTTAAGGCTGTAAATAGAATTTTTAATTAGAATATGTTATATTTTGTATGAGAATTTGAGATCTTCAAAGAACTAATGCTATCATTTGACGGAAATATTTACATACTTGAAGTTTTAGATTTCTAACTTCTACCTTTTGGATTCCATATTTAACCACGCTGATAATAGATACGAATGGAATTGTTAGTTGGAAACTTGGAAAATACATTTTCGTATAGTATATATAATGTCAATATGAACATTAAAAAGCGACGTTGTCAGGTGTAGTTTTAAAGTACTTTTTGTGAAGGGGTCGCCGATGCCTTGAGTCAAGTGGTATTCCTGTTCAGTAATTTATAATTCTTCGAGTAACTCATGGTCCATATAGTTGCCCTTTCGATTGCACTAGTCGCTTCACCATTAGTTAGTTTGAGACCCCATTTCTCATTGTTGAGACCACAACCACTACCTATGTAGTGAAGAAAATATACAGGCTGTAGTAGAGAATGGATGGCAAGACCATAAAGTATCGATTCGTAATCGTTTTTAACAGCTTAGTCTATTGTATTGAATAACGAAATTTTTATTCAATAGTCGTTGGGCTTTTGATAAGCTTACAGAAGATGCAATGTGATCGACAAGAATCCTGTTCACTGATAAGGCTTATTTTTGGCATATTGGTTCACTGAGTAAACAAAATAATCATATTTGGAATGATGAACAGCACGGGGAGGTTGAAAAGCTGCCATTAAATCCAGATAAAACTACTGTAGCCATACATCTTTACTGCAAGAACAGTTCGGTAAACACATCATTTCACGCTTTGAGCCAGTGAATTGGCGGGATAGATCTTGTGTGACATCAAACCTCGTAATTTTCTCTTTGAGGCTTTGTAAAGTACAAAGCCACCATGAAGAAGCCGACTAAGGTATTGGAGGTTAATATTACTTGAAGCATTTTCCAAATACCCCTCGTAATAAACACGTATCATTGAAAGAAAGGAAAACATTACGCAAGAGCTTTGTACTTTTTTGGATTCAAAAAAGGCGCTTTCAACACAGATGAAAATTTTTTTAGGATCACGCTTTGAGCCAGTGAATTGGCGGGCTAGATCTTGTCTGACATCAAACCTCGTAATTTTCTCTTTGAGGCTTTGTAAAGTACAAAGCCACTATGAAGAAGCCGACTGAGGTATTGGAGGTCAATATTACTCAAAGCATTTGCCAAATACCCCTCGTAATACTCTCATGTCATTGAAAGAAGCAAAAACATCATATAACGTAGATAACATCATTGAATTAATAAGAAACAAAGAAAACCAACCTCTAAGTCGAATGGTAGACGATGGATTGGTAAAAATAAAAATAACAGGCGATGAATCTATTGGACTACGGAGTTGAGGTCGACCACGAAAAAAGAGGCAAGATAAGGAAAGACATCGAAGAGGAAACAGGCGATAAATCTGATATGGAACAAAATTTCTGTATTCTTCCGGTAGCAAAATCAAAATAAGTATCAAGACACTCGGCAACTCAGTTTTATAATTCAAATAATTAAATTCATTTATATATTTTTCGTAACTTTCATTTGTGCAATCAAAAACGATTATTTGGAGCAACATCAAGCAACAAACAGCTTTGAAATTTATGAAAAAAACTTCAGTTTGATGAATTTATAAATAGTTCATGTGCTGCATTTGAAATCATATATACATATACTGAACGTGGTTTGATTACTATAATTACATATGTGATTTCAATCTTTTGTAGTGGATTTGGATTTGGATTATCCGGAAATATATGTGCTTTAGGGCATATTACTAATTGCGATGACATATATTAATGAAAATACCTGATTTTACAAAGTAAATAGCAATTGTTATGTTTGAATTTGGAATTTATGTATGACAATTATTGGGATTATTAGGTCTGTTTTAGAATTAGTTTTTTTAATAATTTTTAGAAAAAAGATAAAATTTGACGTTTCGACTTTTCTTTAAGTCTTTATCAAAATATGATATTGACACTGAAAATTTGTGTATTTATATTAATCAATAGATCTATATCATGAACATCAAAATAGAAAATATTCTAATAAGAAAAATTAATTTTCCTTAGTCCTCACATCTCAAATATGTAGCAATACTTAATAAATTGAATTATTTCCAGTACTATTAGAATTTACAAAATCTTTTTTATCATTTATAGCTTTTCCGCTTTTATGAATGTGAACCATTTCTAAAAATTTGTTTCGTGTATTAGATTTCGTTTCAAGAATTTTTGAATCTTTATTATTGAATTTTTTTTGATATTTCATGGATCGTTCACGCAGTGTCTCAATTAGTATAAGGCACTTAATATATAATATTACTTCTTTTGTTTCTTGGCGTTTGAGATATTAATTTAGTGAAATATTTGGATAGCATATTATGTCTTTATGACTTATTCTAATATCATATTTATCAAAATAATTTGTTAATTATTGGGAAAGTTCATATATGTATTGTTTTGATGTTTCTGTTCTGTTTTTTAATTGATTGTAGTGTCTGTTCATCCTTTTCTTGAATATGTTGTTTATTATTTTTTTCCGGATAATT
Organism: Diorhabda sublineata; assembly: GCF_026230105.1. Taxonomy (NCBI): domain Eukaryota; kingdom Metazoa; phylum Arthropoda; class Insecta; order Coleoptera; family Chrysomelidae; genus Diorhabda; species Diorhabda sublineata. The sequence goes on from NC_079483.1 coordinate 10,324,541, forward strand.
ATTTTCTTTCAATACTATTTTATATATTGGTATAAATCATGAAGGACTTTATACGTTATCCAAATATTTCACTAAATTGAAATCTGAAACACCAAAAAACAAAAGAAGTAATATTATATATCAAGTGCCTTGTATTAATTATGACGCTGTCTACATAGGGCAGATCTCTCGATATTCAGAAAATAGACTAAAAGTTCATCAATATGATAAAAAAAAAAATGAAACTGCGAACCATGAAATATCAAAAAATATGTTTTTTCGATCATAAAGTTTCAAAAATTCTGAAAAAATCTAATATAGGAACAAGAAAATTTTTAGAAATGGTTCATATTGATAAAAACGAAAAAGCTATAGATGATGAAAAAGATTTAAATAATTTAAATAAAATTCATAGCTTTATTTTGGAAATTCTAATAAAACTACAAATAATTTAATTGATTTGAGATGTAAGGACTAAGCAAAAATCAATTTTTCTTATTAGAACATTTTCTATTTTGATTTTATTCTTATTTTGATGTTCACGATGTAGGTGATTTATTGATTAATATAAACACGCAAATTGTCAGTATCAATATCATATTTTGATAAAAAAAAGTCGAAACGTCAAATTTTATCTTTCTTCCAAAAATTATTAAAAAAACTAATTTTAAAACAGAAGAGCCCTAAAATCAAGAACTTTTAGATGCATTTATATATCAAAAAGTCTAAGAAATGAGAAATTAATTCAGAATTATGAACTATAGCTCACAACATACAAGAAAAAGGTATGCGAGGAGGTAGAATATTCACAAATCATATCGTGGACTTACAACCGGAACTGACCAAGTAAAAATTCAACTATTTGTAGTTAAACTCACCAATTGATTAATGAGAATGAACTGAATTACTAAAAAATTTTTACCAGTCTTGCCATAATGAATGTTGTCAAATGAAGACGACGTTAGTCGCTTGTAAAACATAGCCAAGTCGACTTGGCATGGTAAAAGTTATGTGTCAGAAATAAACTACTTTCTGTAGTGTACAACATGGTATTATTCAAGATAAAGCATGATAAGTGTGCCACGTGCAATAAGTTTGAAGATAAAACCATATCTGAGGTAGTATAAGAGAAGAATTTACAGTAAAGAGATCAAATAATTGCTTCAAAAATTACTGAGATGCTGAAAATTCACACGTTTTAAGTTAATAGTTTTTACTTCAGACTTATCTAAACTTTACATCCTAATTATTAGTTTTCCTATCAGGTCTGTTGTCAATATCAGGGGGAAAAAGCAGCCTTCTAATATTATGCCCAACAAATGTTACTCCCTCAGAAATTCATCAATCCCATACGATTCGTAAAGAAACCTAGGGTATCGAAAAATTTTAAATATGAAAGTTCAAACTTAAAATAGATTGTGTACTCTCTAATACATTGGTATTTTTCAAGCAGCTACCTCCATTTCTAGGTCAAACAGGTAGTTCTGGGTCTATTCTTGTAGCTAAATTATAAAACATCGTTTCTACCTTTTACAGTGCTGGTGAATGTACTAACTAATCTATTTAATTATTACAGAGAGTAAAGAAGCCCGTCAAGGAGATGGGACACTCCATGAGGAGCTGAATTTATTAAAAAAATCACATCTACGATCAGTTTTCACCAAAAAAAAAACCACCTTCGCGAGATTCACGTTACAAAAAAAGTAATTTACAAAATATCCCTATTTTTTATTCGCCCTACGTCTGTGGTAACTTTCAACGACCAACGTCGATTATATAATATTATAATTTAAGGCTCCCTCTTAATGCTGCAGCACTTGGTCGTTACCAAACCTGACGACTGTAATTATGTGGCAGCTTTGTCAAGTTTCCCAATTTACACAAGAAACAGTTCTAAATAATTGAGAATGTTATGCATGAAATAATACTAAAGACAGTTTTAATGGAGATGTGGGAATTGATTCTGTCTTGCAAAGATAAAATCTGTGTTTATATGCAGTTTCTTCCTAGCTGAAGTTTATGGATTAGCTGAGGAGAAATGTACAGGGTGGTTGATTATTTTAATCTGTTTTTTTTTCACAATACTTGGATGTGTTCAACCACTAACTTTAGTATTTTATCCTGCAGGAATCTAATGACACATTATTTCAATCTGATGGTGGTTTGTCATTAATGTTGTAATTTGTTTAAAAGGTGTTTTTATTTTCAGTTCAAATTAATTGGTAAGTTCATTACACAGTTTTTGTTTTACGAACAGTCAATTTTCTGTACCAGGTTCATAATTGAAAAATATTTGAGGGTTATGTACTTCCATATCGTAATATCTTCGTTGGTATTTACAAGAGTCACAAAATCTTTTCGGAGTTCTTTTTCAGTGACTGGGCTTAGTACTACGTATAGTACAATTAGACACAGTAAAGCTAATTTTTGAATATTCTCATCAGTCTAATATCGGAGAATTTAGAACTTGAAAATCTTCAAATCCCCAGTGGGACTTTCGGAAAGTTTTGAGCTTTGGACAAAAATTATCATTATCAGCACAAATTTTACTAAGGCACGAAAGTTTAGAAAGAGGGTTATATATGAATTATTTAAAAAGCAATTATCTAAAGTGTTAAAATCAATAGTTATTCCCTTCCCTCCTAATGTAAACCAATTGCCGTTTTATAGCAAAATAATATCGGAGAAAAAAACAAAATGCTCTGTTATCTCAATAATTATATAGGACAGAAGAGTTATTTCAAAATATAAGTGACTTTGGGCAATGAAATTGCTATCGACGAGGAGAAGTCTGACAAATTCGTGCTTTCAGCCATCAATACTCGGATGATTCTACAATTTAGGAGAGTCTCAATGAGCTACGGTGAAGGCGATGAATAGAGCTTCAAAATAGTTACCCAAGAGACTAGACAAAAAAAAATAACTCCAATCTCAGTTATTCTAAAAATAATTTTCCACAAATTTTTACTTCTCACATCTTTTTATGAGAGAATCTCTTTGAAATAACATGTAAAAATTGAGTTTCGGCTTACTCCGGAATTTTTCAAAGTATAAATTGAATTGGACAAAAGCGAAGCTCCATAACCCAGCCAAAGCCAATTTCTATGTGAAAAAGTTTATTTTATGTAGAAGCGAAATAAACTGTTACAAGTAAAGTGTGAAGTTTACAATTGTGAAGATATGACAGAGATTTGAGAAAAATGAATCCGCGATTATTAATTATGGAACAGTGGATAAAACTGTCTGCAATTTGGTCTTGCAATATATACAATTTGGCCCCTATTGTACAAATAATTACAAAAGTACAGGATCATATTTATTCATATATGCTACGACAGCCAGAAAGTAGTTTCTAAGGTATTAAGAAGATGTATAGCTACTCAGCTTGTGAGGATTCCTGAACATTTTGGTGTTCAAGAAAATTTAAGAGCAGATATAATCTCGAAAAGTGTATATAATGATTCTCTTCAATTTCCTCATTTGAAGGTTTCGTCAAAAGTCTAATGGACATAAGAGCTAGAGACAGCTTTCTGAAAAGGTGCCTGAAATCGAATGATATCTAAATCTCATTCACGGTTTATATTTAAAAATAGTTACTGATCCCTATTAAATAATTTATTTTATTTCAATGCTGGATATTTATTGGTGGCTACAGATCTAGCTTCATTTCTTCAAAAAATTTATCAAATCCACCGGAACGCTAAAACTCTCTTCAAAGGTCACTCAAGGAGGGATATTCTCAAATGAGGCTGATCAAGGGGTTGTTAACTGATCACTGTTTCAAGAAAAATACCTGCAGACGGTTGGGCATCATGTAAGATGTACAATATCCAAGGTGCAAAGGTGAATGAAGAAGAAACTGTGTCAGACAGGATACCCTGAAAGAATCAAAATCAAGGAGACAGAAATACGTAGGTTTCTTTGTTATCATACGAAGTAGGTCCACATATTATGTACTTCTTTGGGCAACAATAACTGAATTGCTAAGCGACCGGTTGGATAAAAATGTCTTGATCAGAATACCATAAAAACATCACCAAAATGCGGTATAACATACATGAAATTTCAATCTCAATAAATCTTAGTAATTTTAAGAATACTCTTAAGTTTACTGCTTGAAAAAATATTTCATCGTAGCAATTGGGATTCCACACAATGTCAAACTTTTGATAAATTTAATTGAAAACATTGGAATAAATTAAAATAATTGATTCATATGAATAAGAAACATCCCTGTACACTACTTGTCGTGCAACTTATATCTACGAACATCAAATAATCATTAAGTTAATGTGAAGAAATGGAAGTTATTTACCCACTTCCAGTGACAGGTCGATAACGCATTATTTATTTTAAAACACAGTGTATTAATTATAATGCGTCATAATAATTTCTCCACGATTAGTGGGGGAGTAATAAAAATGTCATAATAATTTTATCCGATGAGTTGATAATAATTTTTCTTTTTATGGCGCATCGGTTTATTACTAAATGTAAAAATATAACTTCTTGAAATGAGTCGTCAATTTATAAAAATGGAAATGACTTTTTTCAACAAGAATTTTATGGAAAAAAGTGACAGGTTTTGTTTTTACGTATTTTTCAGTGGACTACGTTTATTTTTTGCACTATTTTGACTTTCTCTTTAAAAATTTTGTCAAATAATAGTCGTCTATTGAGTTCCCCTCGATTTTCAGGATATTCCAATGATATGAAGTGGAAGTTCCACAAAAACTCTTTCGGGTTGACGTCGGGCGACTGTGACGCCCAAGTTACTACTTTTAGTATACTCTTACTTTCCAATATTTTCAAATACTATTTGTACTACTTCGAAGAATGTTTTTTTCTATGAAATCTCTTCAATTTTTACCAGGTCTTCCTCCATAATATTCCCAAACCATCAACGAGCCTCCGTCATGTTTTAAAATCGGGATTACACATGGATCTATCATCCGTTTTTTTGTTTGACCTGCCCATAACTACTCTTCTCAACCTCAAACGTTATTTCATCATTCCATAAAAATCTCTCCAACTCTTGATGCGACCATTTTATGTTCTTTAGCCGTCTGCGGCATCCAAATTTGATTTTGACGCCTTAGTTTTTTACTGTCATCTCTAAAGTTATGGATCTAAGATGCTTTCTTACGCTCGTAATTCATAGTTACGTTAATTGATTAATACAAGACGTTCATCTTCAGCGGTTGGAGTTTTTCGAGGCCGTCCTGAACGTTTACGTTCACCAAAGCTCATAGTGGATGTAGTCTACCATACATCGAGGTATTTTGAATCCGAAGGCGATGGTACGTTAACTTTAGCCTAGACTATGAAGACTTGCGATTAATGTACGAGATTCAACCGATAGTTTCTATTTAAAAAATAACAAGTTTGAATTTGAGAAAACTAATTTGTATACGAACTTCATAGTTCACAATGTCTGTATAAATTGAACAAATATCGAACACTACATTTTTGCATGTACCACCAATTTGAAGTGTATTATTTCGGAATTAATTGAATGGTTTATTGGGTAGGCAAATATCTTTGACGGTTAGTGTATACAGCAGAAAGCGAATGCGAAAGTTTTGATCGGATAAATATCTAGGTTTTGTTAAACTTCTATAGTTTATACAAAGTTAAGAAGGTTCTATACTTTTATTTACTTTTTAGCATAGTCTCCATTTTTTCTTCTACAAACTTCTCAGGATAGTGTTTCAGCTTAATTATTCCAAAACTGAAGTAATTTCCGGCTAATCCGTTGAGGAATCGTGTGACATATGTTCGGACTTTCATCATCGCTCTTAAAACGTTTGCCACCTGAGTGGTGATAGAGTCCAACAACTTCTTGCTCATTCCCTCACAATCTTGAAGAAACTTGCGAGCACACTGAAGGTGCTGCTCCTTTTGTTCATAAGTTAACATACGGGGAACACCCAACGTGGACTCAACTTGCGACAACTTGATGTACCTGTCGAAATTATATCGATTGTGCCATGGGAAGCATCAGGAATGCGTTCAATTAGTTGAAGGACAGTGACCTTCCGATCTTTGAGTAGCTAACTGTTAATTTTTTAGACAGTCGCATCCTATAGTAGTCTTTGTAAGAAATTTTCCATTCCTGTTCACAGTAGCTAATCACTTTAATTTTATTTGTTCGTTATAAAAATTATCACGAACAAAATTAACTCGATCTAATCACTAGACGAGAAGCAAGGATTCAGATCAGGAAGATCCTACTTAGATGATGCCCTACGAAAATTGGTGCAGAAATCCATGGAATATAAGAAACCCTCATTCGTATGCTTCATCGACCTTACAAAAGCCTTTGACCGTCTAAAGCCGGAAGATGATATTCTCCTACTTCACAATAGAAACATTCAAACAATTTCAGACTCGCATTAATGGTAAACAAACAAAACCCATACCAGTCAATAGTCAAGTCATGTGTGACAGATAAATCAAAACCTTGTGATATACCGATGACGCTAAAATGAAGATTGGATGCAAATTAGAACTAGAAAGTCAAATAATACAAACAGAGAATTAATTATAAGTACCACTGTCACATATCTGTGACACTATCCGAAAAAATGGTGGTTTTGGCTTGTTTCTTTCGAGTAGAGCCTCAATCGGTTTGATAAGAAGGTACCTTGAAATAGGTTAGTCGCGAATGTGTTATCAAACAAACATTCAAAAGCTTTTATAGCAGAGAAGTCGTTTAACACATTCTTACGTTCTCGGATAAAAAAACAAGAGTCCTTAAATTAACGAAATTTGAAAGAAGAACTGGTACACAGTAATTGACATTGCAATCGAAAATTACTTCAAGAAAGCTGAATTTTCTATCAATACAAATGAACAATACTGTCTATCTGAGCAGAATGATGTTAAAGTCGACATTAGCATCGAGGTATGGAGACGTAGAAGATAAGGTTGGAGCAAATTACGTCGCGGGATGTCTTCAGAGCATAGTATGGCGTAACAAACTTTGACAAGAAGCGAAGGCACAGATTACAAAGCAACAATCAATCCTATACATCAGAAACCAGACTAGAAACATAAAAAACGAAGCATTCCTTGGAAACCAAGAAAGTGGCGAAGTAGACGGAGTAGAGGTCGGCCACGAAAGAGATAGAGTGATCATATAGAGCCAGGTGTCACACCTAATATGGAAAAAAGAAGAACAAGACGAATAAAATTATTGCACCTTACCTATTGTGTGTAATTTTTAGTGTTCATGTAGTAAACGACTATCAATATAACGAGTAAAAGAAATTTTCAAATTTTATATCAATCAATTTAAGTATTTTCCGAACCGACTTTAAAACGTTTGAATGTACCAAATCGACCAAGTTTCCACGGAAACGCTTTCTCAGTATTGACGGAATATCTCCTAATAGGTTGTCTGTTGCTTACTTGATATCAAACAGTTCATATAGGAAGGAAATATCGGAATTGACTGATCTCCAAACGAAAAACGTGATACTTGATACTAGTATTGAATAAACAGACAGACACGTACTCAACAAAATTGATTTTATGGTTTTTATCAATTCACCATTCGAAGAAAATTTTTTTCTGGTCAAAAAACACCGACACGAGGCTGAACAGTTAAAGAAAAATAAGGTAAATGATTGGAAATGAGGTGCGTCATATTTTTAGTCGTGAAATATTTATTTTTCAATAGTTTTTTGTTTTCCAGGGTAACGTTACAAAGAAAGCATTAAGCATCTAATTTAACATAATCCTAAAACTGTAAAAGTTGTTTCTCTTTTCAATTTGTTAGACAGAACTGGACAATCTTTAAAGAAAAATTGTATTTTCTATTGGCAGGAAAAAATAGTTAAAATTTTGACTTATGTCCCATTTTTATCCCTTTTACGATCATCTTATATCATACCATTTTTATCTTTTATTTCTTTTGGTTCTGGTTCTGGGGTAGTTGTCCGATGTTTTTTTTCCCATAAAATTATTTGTTTCGGATCAAAATCTTCTCTTTTGACGTTTCATATTCATTGTGTTCGTTATGGGACAATAGATTTTCGAGGTTTCCAATATTTTTGCCTCACTAGATAATATTTTCGATGAATATAGTGTATTAGTGCAACCCTTTCCTGTATTTTTGCCAATATCACTCGCATTGAAATTTCATAAACGAACTGTCATCACTCTAGGTACATACCAGTCTTCAAAAACCTTCTACATTGTAACAAATTATCTTTTCTCCAATTCTTTAGTCAGTTAAACAATAAAACATAGGATCTGTATTCCTAAAGTAGATTTAAATAGGTAGAATTTATCAGAAAATGTGAAAACGCATGTAGCTGTTTGCTCTCTAATATTTTTTTCCACAAATGTGCAACAATTTGCCTCGTATTCTGTACAAAACTGAAACATTGTTTATTTCATCTCTATATATATTTCTTGTGAACTATATTTCAACCGTTTTTCTCTTATTCATTTTAAAGCTTAATCACCACGGAACTTGGCCGCTGGGGACCTTCTTCAATATGTTAGTGCTCCATCGTGTATACGAATGATGAATATTTAATCTGAAAATGTTTTCCGTTGCTTCGGGCCGTATAAACGTCGAAATTGTTTTTAAAGATAAATGCGAGGATTTAACCGCAAGTATTCTCTATACAAATATATTGTACACATTTTTTTCGTTGCGATTGATCCTACTTAATTAATTTTGCATATATCGGAAATGTTCAACCTTAGCTACTGACACACAGACAGACATTTTATGGAATATTGTTCATCGACTATCTCCAAAATGTTCCACCAAAAGAAAGAGAAATGACTTATTGTTAAAAAATTGATACGATTTGTAGACAAAAGCTTGTAAAAACTAGAAAACAAACATAAAAATAACAAAATAAAGTTACAAATGGAATAAAATTTCAATATACAGAATAAAACTACAATTAGTAATAAAATTATAGATAATAGTAATAGATAATAATTATTATACAAATAGTTTACCGAGTAGAAGCTCTTTCCAGTAAATATGCCCTCAAATTATTGTGAAATGCAGAAAATATTACATTGATTTGTTTTCAATTGGCAAATGATTGTGCATTTTTTTGCATTATAAAATATTGAGCCCTCAACTAATTCTGAACGTGGAGTAGGTAGGTAAAAGTCGTGCCCCACGTTTCTAAGTGCAACGGATTCAAATATAAATAAGGAGAAAGAGAAATTTTTTATCATTAAAAAAGTCCCTGCAGTGATTCCTGATGTTCAGTCTGAGTAAATATCTACCAGCTCTTTTTCAAAGTTTGAAGATTTGCACCACATATACCCCAGAAGAGACTGTTAAGAAGATGGATAAGTTCATTTCTTTGGACACCAGGTTGCAAATTCAACAACTGCAATGGTGGTGTTATTTAATAGAATCCCACCACGATTTAAGCGTGATTAAGTCACTAGATATGGTCCTATGAAGTTCCGTGAGATCAGAGCTGCTGATATTACTCGTATATTGTACCGATGACAACGATAGTTAAATTGAACGAATTACTTTTCGAATCGCTTTCTTGTCCACTGCTTAGTCCAGATCTGACCCCAGTGACTACATGCTAGTCGTTAATCTCAAAAATAATACTAGCCGGTAAAATATTTGGCTCAATTGGAGAAGCAACTGCTGAAACTGGAGCCTTTTGTAAGGCAAAAGACAAATCTTTCTATAAACGCTGCATCAAGTAGTTAGAGAAGTTTTGGAAAGATTATACCACTCTTGAAGGAGATTTTATTGTATTACATAGATGAATAAAATTTTCACAAAACTTGAGTGAGGTTCAATTAATACGAATTTAGTATTCCAAAGGAAAATATCGAGTATATTTAAATTTAATGTTTTATTCTTGAGAATTGAATGTTTCGAGCGACAGTACTAAATGTAGAAACAGTATTCTAAAGCCCCACAATCGACTTTTCACGTGTCATTAAATCACGCAATGGCAGTGAAAAATTTGTCACATATTCGAAATTGTAGGTTGATGGCATATATTTGTGGTTGGGTTAAAATACAGAGCCAAAGAAATTTATTGCTGTTGTCAATAAGAGAAATTTAGCTCGATATATCAATGAAAGTATTCTTAAACTCACAAGGTGTATTTATATAACGATATCCTCTGCTGGACATTAGTAACCAGATGAGAATGAAAAGTACTAAAGTAAGAATTTGAGGAAATATTTGGATGAAATCCAATGTTTGTTTCATCAACCTCAACATAAGGCTTGTAAATGAAGTTTTGTGTTTCAAGTTCTTTCAACTATCGCAGTTATGTATCAAACAAGAAGTACCAGTTATAGTTTATTTACCAAAAGAGGTCAATAGACTTCTTCATCATTATAAAACAAAATTTCAGTAGTAAAGTTCCATAATTCATAGTTTCCAGACTTTAGAGATGAGGACATGAAAGCGTTTCCTTAAAACCATCCAAACAGTTCAAACAGGTATTTCTAAATCGCGACTAGCCTTTCGAATATCTTACTCGTCCTTTTCCTTTTACAAAGAGGTATCTTCAAAATTATATTATCTGAAGATGTTAGAATAACTTAGATGATCACAACGATTAGTACTGTTAAGAACAAGTTCGCAAAATGGCTTCTCAAGCCGGCCCTGTCCGACTATTAGGGAATTATAAAATTTGGCGAAGGCGAAAACCTTTAATGCTGGATTGAAATACCGGGAATTCTAAAATTCGGTGGACCTTTGATGTGTGCTTTTTATACAACTTCTAATTATAGCAGTATTCACATTGTTTCTTCTGAAAATAGGAAGGTCTATTTATTTGATTTGTTTCTTCATTTTCTAGAAGTTTTTAGAATTCTTTTGGGATATAGAAAGAAATTGTGTGAACAGATCTAAATATAAAGTAATCGAAGAATTTAAATAAATTAATTTAGTTAAGTGATAGTGATAATTGAATTATAAGTTAGTGAAGTTTGGAGTATTTAAATAAATTAAGAACTTTAGAGACAGTTATTATTAATTCACCCTATGAATTAATTTAGAAAAAAATTAGACCACACCTACATCTCTAAAAATTTACAGAAAACATTTAATATCTGGATAAAGGTGAGGTTCAGGTATAGAAAAATATACATGGATTTTCCTTATTTTTTACCCCTAAATGCATTGAAATAGAAAAAACCGGGTAGTTTTTAGTTTTTAGAGCTTCTTGCGGATAATTCAAACTTTTCCATTCGGTTAACAGTCAGTTATACCTTTATTGAGTCGCATCTCCGATATGCCTTTCCCTCCTTGAGTACATGTGGGGCGATTCAATTTTAGCGAAAGAGAGCTGTCAGATTTTTATTCGAACTATTAAAAATTTTGACTCTTCCTTCCTTATTCATCTTTGATTCCATTTGCCTAATTTGTAAGCACACTTATCCAATTTCAGAAAGATCCACTAAGGAACGCGGAGCACGACCTTTACCCACCTACTTCACGTTCAGAATTAGTTAAGGGCTCATTATTTTAAAATGCAAAAAAATGCACAATCACTTGCCACTTCCCTCATTCCGCAATAATTTGAGGACAGTTATGTTTGCAGCTTATGAATAGAAACATCAAACTTGTTTTGAGTATAAATATAGTTTTGAGAATAAAAGTTTATTAAAACTCTTCATATCATATCTTCGTAAAATAATTCGTGAAAAAAAACGGTTAGTAATAAATTGTATCGACATAATAGTTTTCTTGAAAATAAAGGTAAAATTTTTCGGTCAACATCATTTATATCTACCTCGAGACACATTAAAAGATATTGTTTTTTTCGCCCACAACAGCCTACCGTCAAATTTATGGGTCTTTAATCAAATGATAATGATCTTGAGACATGTTTCGTACTTACAACTTAACTTATGCAAATCGTATTTTTGACAGGTAGACGTAGTGACGTTGGGCAACCATTTGTATTTGTGTTTATTAAGGAATAGCGTGTTAGAATGAAATTCATTTGTTTCAGAATAAAGAAGCTTTTGTGCTGTTCGTAACGAAAATACTACGGTGTATATATCATGACCGCATACGTACTTCATTAGTACATAAATAAAATACTTGATAAATGATAATAATAAGTTACCAAAATTTTTCTTCTATTTTATTACAGTTTTTATTATCAGAATCGATAAATTCGTTTATGGGAACTATCTAAATCACAATCAATCTTGTCCTTAGAAACAGCTCGGATTGAGATCATTTTTTCGAGATCTTTAGTTTTTTATAATATTCAAAAGAATATGTCCTCAATTTCAACAATTTTTAGACGACGGATAAGACCCAAAACTTTTTCAATTACATCAAGGAAAGGAAAGTATTTTGTCATATACAGATAATCTTAACTCGTCGTGGGACGTTTTCCATAGACTCAATGACGCCTACTGGAAAGTGAAAACTTTCAACCAGAGTAGTAGTAGTCGCTCTACTTCCTTCACTTACCGTGAAGCTGCCATTTGACTCTCTCAGAGCAATTGTGATATTTATTTTTCCCTCCAGAGGAAATATGAATCTGCAAGACTTCATGTAGTCTCGCAGATTCATATGCAGTTATTTCTTCAAGATCTGGCTTCAGATTCAGTTGGTACGTAGCCGCTCTCGACAGAAACCGTATCAAATTATATTTCCGATTGGTATTACTTCTTTCCAAATCAGTACATGTCCACTACTGTAGTTGTTTTGTGGTGAATGTTTATTATGCAGAATTCTATCCCACGAAAATATTTCATTCTAAAATTCTACGGCTGAAAAAATTATCTTTTCCTAAAAATATTTGAAAATAGGCTCTTTCTCATTTACTAAAGAAAGTATAATGACTATCAGACTCCATGGTCTTTTTTAAGTTAGTAGGTAAGGTTACGTTGTATGGAGCGCCTGTATGAGAAAAAGTGATGAGATTCGAGGAGACAAAAACAACGATTGGTGAGCGTACAAAGGAAAATGTTATTGCGAGTAGCTACTGTGTGTAAAACTGTCTAGGCCGTTTCCTTTCAGGTTGTGAGCGGGATGGTTCCAATACATCTGCTGGCGCCGCTGTTGTTTGAGAATAGGGAAGGACACCTTCCCGAAGTTTGAAAAGTGATGATAATGAAAATAATGCATAAATATCAAAGAATATGGACAATGGACGAAAAACTGATTACTGACGTAAGAGTGCATTCAGAAGAAGGACATTCTACATTTCCTAGTTCTTAACAGGCCACTAAAGTTTTGGAACGTACTTGATACTTATAGGAAAAAGGGAATACGAGAGCTGAATATATTTTGGGTACGATAGCGACGACGCAGAAGACACCGTGTACCGCTATATGAGTTTCCAGAATGCAAGGGCAAGACTCAGTGTACCGTTAAATGGATTGAAGATTGACCTGGACAACACAATTCAAACTATGTTGTTCTATAAGGATGCGTATGGATATGTAAGCGATAGGATAGTAGAACTCAGGAAAAGCAAGGAAATAATTGAGAAGGCAGAGAGAATGAAAACAGAGTGATTGAAAAAAAAACAGAAAATATTGTGAAATAAATGAATAAATAAATAGAATTAAAATACAGTAGAAGTCAACAAAGCGAATGAAATTCAACAAACAGAAAAATATGATGAAAAGAAGGTAAAATTAGTATATATTAAGACCATATCGAATGAAGTTTCGCTTTCACGGTCAGCCTGGAAGCATGAGCAGAAAACGACCGAGGATTTTAATTAATAAGCGCTCATCGAAGCGAAGTGAGTCTTCAGGCTTATCCTGGAGGGGACACAACATCCCTGAATGAATCCGCAACTAGAAACGAATTCTCCAGGTCTTCATGAAGCCTCCCCGTACAAAAAATACAGTAGAAGTCAACAAAGCGAATGAAATTCAACAAAAATAAAAATATGATGAAAAGAAGGAAAAATTGGTATATATTAAGACCATATCGAATGAAGTTTCGCTTTCACGGTCAGCCTGGAAGCATGAGCAGAAAACGACCGAGGATTTTAATTAATAAGCGCTCATCGAAGCGAAGTGAGTCTTCAGGCTTATCCTGGAGGGGACACAACATCCCTGAATGAATCCGCAACTAGAAACGAATTCTCCAGGTCTTCATGAAGCCTCCCCGTACAAAAAATACAGTAGAAGTCAACAAAGCGAATGAAATTCAACAAAAATAAAAATATGATGAAAAGAAGGAAAAATTGGTATATATTAAGACCATATCGAATGAAGTTTCGCTTTCACGGTCAGCCTGGAAGCATGAGCAGAAAACGACCGAGGATTTTAATTAATAAGCGCTCATCGAAGCGAAGTGAGTCTTCAGGCTTATCCTGGAGGGGACACAACATCCCTGAATGAATCCGCAACTAGAAACGAATTCTCCAGGTCTTCATGAAGTCTCCCCGTACAAAAAATACAGTAGAAGTCAACAAAGCGAATGAAATTCAACAAAAATAAAAATATGATGAAAAGAAGGAAAAATTGGTATATATTAAGACCATATCGAATGAAGTTTCGCTTTCACGGTCAGCCTGGAACCATGAGCAGAATACGGCCGAGGGTTTTAATTAATAAGCGCTCATCGAAGCGAAGTGAGTCTTCAGGCTTATCCTGGAGGGGACACAACATCCCTGAATGAATCCGCAACTAGAAACGAATTCTCCAGGTCTTCATGAAGCCTCCCCGTACAAAAAATACAGTAGAAGTCAACAAAGCGAATGAAATTCAACAAAAATAAAAATATGATGAAAAGAAGGAAAAATTGGTATATATTAAGACCATATCGAATGAAGTTTCGCTTTCACGGTTAGCCTGGAAGCATGAGCAGAAAACGACCGAGGATTTTAATTAATAAGCGCTCATCGAAGCGAAGTGAGTCTTCAGGCTTATCCTGGAGGGGACACAACATCCCTGAATGAATCCGCAACTAGAAACGAATTCTCCAGGTCTTCATGAAGCCTCCCCGTACAAAAAATACAGTAGAAGTCAACAAAGCGAATGAAATTCAACAAAAATAAAAATATGATGAAAAGAAGGAAAAATTGGTATATATTAAGACCATATCGAATGAAGTTTCGCTTTCACGGTCAGCCTGGAACCATGAGCAGAATACGGCCGAGGGTTTTAGTTAGTAAGCGCTCATCGAAGCGAAGTGGGTCTTCAGGTTCATCCAGGAGGGGACACAACATCCCTGAATGAATCCGCAGCTAGGGACAAATTCTCTAGGTCGTCATGAAGGCTCCCCTTCCAACACAACAAAAGGTTAGGTTTAGTTAGGTTAGGTTAACTCAATTTAGATCAACTTAGGTTGAGTTAAGGTTGATTTATAAATTGGGGTTTTTATTAGATTCATTCTTTTGGTGTATATATATATATATATATATATATATATATATATATATATATATATATATATATATATATATATTTATTTATTGAAAATAGTCAATTTAAAGTTTCTGTAAATTTTATAAAAACGAGAAACGAATTTTTAAACCATTATATATAACTGTTTAATTCACTCTAAAAAATGGAAATTATTACCGATAAGTAAACAAAAAAATAAAAAAATTTTTATTTTCGCTGTGATATTTTCCAATAATATTCCTATGTTTGTCCTCAACTTTATTGTGAAAAGAGAAATATCAATACTATATAGTTGCCCAATTAGTTTCACGGCAGAAGTTCCATCGGCTTCGAGAGTCCCAAGAGAAGCTCCGTTTGGAAGAACTACCGACATACATTGAAATGTAATAGAACAGAAATGTTTTGTTTTATTTCACAAGAGGAAAGTAGAATTTGATAGAATTTCTGTATCTATGTAAACTCCACGCTACAATTTGTTTTATATTTGAGTTATTACTGGATGTCTCATAATTTTTTCACTGTGCTAAGCTATTTTCAGTCAAATATTCATACTTCATGATCGATACTGAATTCCACATAGTATAATCTTCAGTAAAACATCAATCAAAATATAATTTGATGAAGACTGGAAGTAATCGAAAGGCGAAAAACTATGGAAAAAAAACTTATTTTATATAACAGAAGATACCTAAAATTTAGACGATTTAGAAACATGAATATAGCTTTATAAACATTTGTTCAAAAGTACTTTACATGTACCAAACTTAGTATGTTGTTTCCGTACTACATTAGTATTTTTGCTTTCTGGGACTGACAGTGTTTCAGTATTTTCATTTACACCATCATAATTTTTATAATTTCAACCTATTTCATTTAAATCTGGATTATTTGAGCAGCCGATGGACTTACTTTCAACAAGCGGTGCATCAAAATCCCTTTCCTTGGCGTTATCTTCTAATGCCAAAACTGCCATAGAGTAACTATCATTAGCCTCAGTTGCAATAGGATCAGTATAAAAAGAAAACACAGCAGCCTGACGCTTAGAGAGTTTTCCGAGGATTCCACTTGCACAAATAGTCATTTACAACTTGTGAAACTTATTTAAACTACATGGTGCAACCAATTACGTTTAAAGTTTATTTTCCTCAATTCTTCTCATTTAATTCCAATCCCTATTTCAAGAGTTTGTGCTTTATAAAGGTTTAGTGATGTGAATTTCGAAAAAAGAGTTATATTTAAAAATATCGACCGATGTAAAAAAGTATGTAAATCCCTCCTATATGACCCCCTGGATTGACTTATTTTAAGCACATTAGTGGAGCGTTATAATGGATATAATGGTTACTATTTAAGAAGCCTTTTTCCATTGAATGGTACAAGATCACTCAAAAAAATTTAGGAATAAAAATATATTTATTTCCCCATGTAATCTTCTTTGAGCTTGATAAGCTCTTCCCAGCGATGTTCAATGAGTTTGATACCCGTTTTTATAATAAGAATCGTCAAGCTCCTCAAAGTGGCCATTAACTGCAGACATCGCCTCTCCATTGTTGGGAAAACGCGGCAGTTTTTGCTTGATTTCTTCGCTCAAACGTTGTAATAAGTCCGCATGATAATCACCGTTGTTAGTTTTTTCTCTCTTTCAATATGGTCAATGAAAATGATCCCACTTGAATCTCAAAAAACCGACGCCACTACCTTGCTTTGCGATGGAACGGTCTTTGCCTTCTTTGGTGCCGGTTCTCCCTTTTCAGTCCATTGTAATGTTTCAGATATGACGTGATGGATCTACGTTTATTCATGGTTATGGAACAGCGCAAAAATTCCTCGGAAACATTGATAAACATTTTATGGAAGCATCTCCACGATGCTCTTTTAGTTCCATTGTAAACAAACGTGGCTTCCATATTGCGTACAGCTTCTTCATGTCCAAATTTTCAGTTAATATGCGATGTACAGCACTTTTTGAAACGTCTACTATACCTGTTAGCTCGCGCAATTTAAGTGGACGATTATCCAGTACCGTTTTGTAGATTTTCTTTAACATAACACATATAGATTGGATACTTACTAATACAACATGTATTTTTTTATTTTTCAAGCAAATATCGCCATCTTTAGATCAGACCAGGTATTTTTGGGACCATTCTCGTAAGATTCGCAGCATGTCAGTATTCCAAAGCACCCCAAATAGAATTTCAATGAAAGAACGTTTCTACGAAACCATAAAAAATGAATTGTTGGGTGTTTATATTGTTTTCTATATAGAAAAATAGGAATTTTCAAGTGATTTTCATACACTTTGTTATAATTAAAACCCCAGGTGCGTTTATTAACCCCGTTTAAAGAGACATCTTTATGACATGAATATAGTTTTACCTATGATTGGTATATTGATCAAAAATATATCAAAATCAACTCCATTAATAAATAGTATTGTTCATTAGGATCATTAGATGGGAAAGGTAGTCCATTTACTATATTAATTTTCAAAATTATCCCGGTCGCACCTCCAAAAATCTGATTTAATTCATTATCCATATAATATCCCCGATAGATTTTGGAAATTTAATTACGTTGATGGATATCTCTAGTCTTGTATGCTATTAGTGCCTAAATATGGGTAAATAGTGAATGTATATATTGATTTTGAAACTTTTTGATATCGAATGTTAAAAGAGAATAATTTGTGCGCATTAGTGCAGTAATTAGGATGAAACTTGATATGTGCCATTCGTGGAATATGAACCTTTTTGGTAATATCATTTGTCGATTGAGTCAATTTACCTTTTTCAACATAATGATATATTTTACAATAGAAGAACGACATTTATTCTCAGATACAGTTTAAAACTGCATGTAATTATCAAGAAACTGGAAAAATTTCAAGTTATGAGAATATACAGGGGCCGATATTTTTTTACACCACGCATTTTGCGGAAATATCTGAATGTAATTCATTACGAGGGCAGATCAAATATAATCGAGTCTATCGCACTGACAGATTTATTTATTATCAAATATATTCACAAAAATTCACAATTTTTCTAGGTTATTCCTCTTACCAGTTAAACTTTTTGCCATCTCTCCGAAAGCTTTTTGATGCCGGTACCCAAAAATTCCTTGCGCAGCTCGGAGAACCATGTGCGCACCTCTACCTCGTCGTCGGTGTTGACTTTTTGACCTCCAAGGGCTTCTTTCAGTAGTATAAACATGTGGTAGACGCACTACCTCACTATCGAGCGTTAGACTCGAGATTTGAGACTGCGCGTTATTTTGGAGAAGAATCGCACTTCACGCTAGTTTGTTCTTTAATTTCCAGGGATAATTAGAAGGTTAGAGTGGTATGCAGCATTCATGGAACGTTGTGTTCGCAAGAAGTCAACGTACTGTGCGTAAGAAGTCAACGTACTGTGCGCAAGAAGTCAACGTACAGCACTCTACGTCCCAGAGAACGGTATACATAATCTTACCCGCGAACCTTGTTGTCTTCGCTTCGCCCGGTCGCCCGTCCTCCACTCTTTGCTTCCAGGAGTATAATATTGTACCTATGTTACGTCTGTAGTGATGATTCGCGATAAAAAAATCATCCAACCATCCAACCGCAAGTAATTATAGTTTGAGAACCCATCGCGTTGTTATTTTACATTATTGAAGATGATCATGGATGATAAACTACAATACCAATACTAGTTAAGCCGAAATTCCTCGAACGTTCACTATACGGTCCTCCAAAATGCGGCGAATATTGTCTGATGTGAGGCTAGTTTGCGATCATTCTCGACGATTTCGTGGCAACTTTTGTAAGTTTTCACTCAATCAAATACATCTCAGGCACTAACTATCGAAGTGATTTCATAAACGCCGCAGAGTTTTTGTGTTTTTAATGCCTTCACACCCCAAAAAACGGTAGATAATTCGCCACATTGTTAATATAAGACTCATAAGACACATAATCAAACGTAGATCTTCAAACCATACAAGCGCGCTACGAAGGCCGTTAGAGATGAACGCTGTATGTCTCAAACGGCTCTCGTATCTTATTTGGAGTTTTTGAAACCTTTGTTGATAGTTATACTGAACACACTGTTTACATTACCACTGCAACAATACTCTCAAAGAGTATGTAGATACTGTGGATGCTGATTTTCTATTCACCTTTCAATATAGTAGAATCAAAACTTATTTGAAGGCGAGAATGTCGTAAAGAAGCAGTATCAGATTTATTTGAACCCCAAATTATTGAATGCGTTAATATAACAATTATCCCTAGAACTGATGAATAGATAATTAGAATCGTTGGGCTGAGGCCTCTCAAATAAAAGTATTTTATCACGCAATGATGACTAGTTTTTTCTATTTTCACAAATTCACTGAAAACGTTCAATATCAATGACTGTCATACAAATACTAAATAACTTGGCGTCTTCAAACTTAAAACACATGCTGTATAAATTGTATACTTTCTAATACAGTGGTACTTTTCAAACTACTGCCGCCACCTCTTGGTCAGGCCAAGTACATCTGGATCCTTCTATTTTGGGTTATTATGGGTTTTTAAGGCTGCTTATCTGGTACACAAAATTCGAACAGTCGCACTTGGTTCTATCTCGAACCAAATTTGGGATTAAGATATAAATAATAATAATTTTTATAGTATATTTGCACTGTAATCACTTGTACTTTCTATTTTGGAAACAAACTTCGTATATAATTAAGAAATTAAAATTAATTTAAATCTAATACTACAATTATTACAGCAAATTATTGTGAGCAATATTTGATGTGAATTGCATGAGATAATGGAAAACTTTTAAAAAGTACAGCTTATAATATTCATCAATTTTCATTAACATACGAATAATTTAATCAAGACTAATATGCTCTGTTATATCTTATCATAAGTTAACCATACTTCAGGCTTCCCTCTACGGTGCTTGCTCTCTGCTTCCATATACCCATGGTATTTTAGAAAATATCAGTCCTGGAGGATCAACTGTTTATAGGATCACTGTTTAAGTCAGAGAACCATATTCTAAGGAAGGAGCGCGTCTAGAATAGTATATATGTCATTTTGTAGAATAAACGTGTTCGCGAATATTTTAGAAACATTGAACGTTAATTAAACAAAGTTTAATATTCCAGCGAAACTTTCTATACATTAAACTGATGAGATGCAAGAGAAATGTTTATTAAAATAAATTCAACGTTAATAACATGTGCTACCTACCTGGTTACATTTCCGTATCAGAACATAGCCTCGAACCAAAGACTGAAACTTTTCAGTAATTATTAGTTGGTATTATGTTGTATCGAAAGTTATCTCTATGTAACTTAAGAAGTTATCAACAATAACTTAAACGTACCTTCAATATACTTGGATTGTAGTTAGGTACTACAGAAAAGTTTTAGCTGAGAAATCACATTTAGTACGGTTAATTTTGACATGAAATAATAAAAATTTACCATTACAAATAAAGTTTCAAAAATTCCCAGCGATGAAATATGTGTACTACGAAAGTTATTTATTTATATGGGAAAGTACTGCGACTAGTGATCTGAAAATTTACTTGTATAGGTTTTCCAAAATGCACGTTTCAGCTGAAATAATTTCAGTTTTCTGAAACCGGAAGTGGCCCCAAACTTCGTTATTTTAAGAGGAATGCTATGGTTTTATTAGATTTTTGAAATCTGCGTAAAATATTAATATTACCTTTTAGAGGCATAATATGCCTAAAGAACACCATTTTTTAATTATTTTTGGATACATGCAACCCTCCACTAATTTTAAAATTTAATATATATATACATATATACAGGGTGTGCAGAAAATGGTGCCTAATATTGCTATCTAAAAACTTCGAAAACTTCTTTTTTTCCAATGACAACCCCCATTTTTCTCTTTAGCATTGGATTCTACGCTTCAAATTAAGAGGACTTCATAAAAACTGAAATCTTCATGATTTTTAATCGGTTGTCTGGAGCGACCAAAAAAACCAAAACTAACATATCAACAAACAAACAAAACAATGAAAACAGTTTGACGCTTAAGCGTTGCGAAAGTGTTCATCATGTCCCGTTTAGGATTTGTTGATGAAGATTATTTCAATTTGCTGATAATATACTGGAAATGTGATAGGGTTATCCTAAACGGGAGATGATGAATACTTTTGCAACGCTTAAACATCATTGTTTGATATGTTAGCTTTTGTTTTTTTTGGTCGCCCAGACAACCGACAATTAGAAACCATGAAGATTTCAGTTTTTCCAAGTTTCTACAAAAACCGTTAATTTTAGATATATGAATTTATTTACGAAGTCAACTTAATTTAAAGCGTAGAATGGAAGTTGCCATTTGAAAAAACTTTTTTTTTAAATAGCGAAATTTGGTACCAATTTCTGAACAACCTGTATAAATTTTTCTTCATATTTTCACAGAATTCGAAAGGTGTAAGTGTTATTTGTCCAAATCCCAAAAATATTAGACCTGACTCACTTACACTTAGAAATATAATTTTTTTAGTGGAGAATGCGTCCAAAAATATCGAAAATGTGAAGTAATTAAAAAATGGTGGACGCTAGGCATACTATGCCTCATTTAAAGTTGTCTGGAAATTTTGCGTAGATTTCAAAAATTTAATAAAAACCATAGCATTCCTCATAAAATAACGAAGTTTAGGGCCACTTTTGATTTCAGATAACTGAAATTATTTTAGCTGAAACGAGCATTTCGGAAAACCTATGCAAGCAAATTTTCAGAACATTAGCCGCAGTACTTTCCCATATACATATCGATTCAGCTCGTCGTGAAGGACCCTGTACATGATATGCACATATAAGCCACGTATATACATATCAGGTACTCAAGACAAGTATAAATGCCAATTTGTGTCTCTATGTATATTATACTCTACCCAATAGTCAAATTCATTAAATTGTACAAATGATTAGAAATTATTTTAGAGTATCGTTTTTTTGTCTATTTTTTGCCGTTTTTGAGAAAATTTATTTCAGTGTTGGCTATATATTTTCATAACACCAGAAAGTAGAGATTTTAAACCACAAAAAACATACCGACTTTCAGAAAAAAAGAAGATGCTTGGACGCGATAATTTTTGATTGAAAATCAGGTTGTTTTGGCGATATGAAGTCAAAATAAGTCAAAAACATACATACATATTCCAAATCAAATAAATTACAGTGTGATTGGAACATAAGAACGTGAGTTATCACCAAATTTCGAGAAAAAACTAATTTTGTAAGAAATCAAAAACTTGGTTATTTCAACTTTTCACATATATTTTTAGTTTATGTGAAAAAAGTGTGAGATAATCTATTCTTCACCCTCTAAAACTCACCCTTTTCCACTGTCTTTCCTTTCATTTTTGTTTTTTTTTCTTTCCCAAAACTAAAGACAGAAATTATCGACACTGGTCTATTGTTTTGTAAGCTTCAATTGAAATTCGAAATTATCTAACTACAAATCCTACAAATGTATATTACAATTCGAAAAACATCATTTCATCAGACTCACATAACTCAGAAAAAACTTTTCACATATTAGTAAAGGTGATAAAAATATCTCTCGTAAATATAATACGAGTAGTATAAAAAAAAAGTCGTGAAAAAGGAAACTCCGCTCTTAAAATTCTCTTTAGTGATGAACTTTTTCGTGATAGCAATCACAGTTTTTATACACAAAATATCATACAACCACATCTGATATATCATGAAATAATATTCATGCTTCTTCTTTTTCAAGTATTTACGGACCAAGAGAATTTTAAAGTGGAATAAATCTGTCTTATTGAATATTTCATCAAAAAGAAATCTAACCATAGCTGACGATAGACCAGGCAATAATTTCTAGAAGGAAAATGCCTGCAAGGTAAAATGCCACCATATAACGATGAATTTTTTAAACATTCTTTTCTTCCAATACATCAGATAAATAAATTAAATTCGCATTTAACATTGTTGGCAAATTTATTGATGCTTCCGAATAAGTCTGGTCAGAGTAGAAACAGAATTATTGTTCAGGGAATTGATTAATTATTCAAACGAACTAGCATGTAGATGGAACGCTCTTTGTCTTCTTTGAAGCTGGTTTTCCCTTTTCAGTTCATTGTTTTGATTTTTATTTTGTTTCTCATTTGATGTAATGGACCCACATTTCATCCATGGTCATAAGACGGCGCAAAAATTTGGCTTTGCTTTTGTGAAACATTCGATATTTTTGTTCCATTGTCAGCAAACACTGCACTTACGCACAGCTTACTCATGTCCAAATTTTTAAGCAATATGCGATGTACCGCACTTTTTGAAACACCTACAATGTCTGCTATTTTAGTAGCAGATCTATAAGAAGAACATTCGCAGTAAAACTGTAAATAATGAGATCTAAAAACCCACTAATAACTTCACAAAGCAAATAAATTTGCACATAGAAGCTTACGATAAATGCAATTGCTTACTCCAAGGTTGCTATTTTGAAATTGGCATAAGTTCATTTTGATAATTCGATAGTATCTATTCAGAAACACATAAATGGTTTTATTTTTCTTCGACGCCACTTCAAACATCGATTAAAAATGGGAGTTAAGACGAACGGAAGAATTTTTCGTTTAAAACTTCATGAAAAAAGAATTCAATTAAAAACTCCTCACATCCGTAAATTTTTTAAATCTAATTAGCCTTTCAATCTACTAAAGAGCTTTTCTGAAACGTTACTTTCTTGGCCTATAGCAATTCTCATTCGTACTCAGATCTTGTGTCGGTTGCATATGTAAGTGTTCCTTCTCGCACTTACAACCACTTCACATTTTTGAAATATAAGCTTTTCACAACTAGCGCAACTGAGATGTACCTACTTGACTCGATGTCGGGTTTTTGAGGAAACATACATTCGAAAAATTTCACGTTTCTCAATCTACAGGTTACTAGAGACGATATACAAAGGAAATTGGTAAACTAAATTATATATTTATAAGTAAATACATGGAGATACGAGGTTCATCTAATATATCAAAAATACTTGTATAAAATCTACTTGTCACCTCTTATATTATTTCGAATTTTGATGATTCGAAATTATTTTTTAGCGTTCTTCAAAAGAGAAAACAACTACTTTCCTAGTTAATACCGTAACGAATATTTCATTACAATCCCTATGAAAAATGTGATGTACATCGACTTTTTTGTCGTTATCAACATCCCTAATAGCTCGCAAATGCATGAATACTGACTAGTTTCGACGTTTTTATGTACAGGAACCAAATATCAGCGTTCCTCGATTCTTCGTTTTCAGTTCGAAGACTACTCCGTACGAGAGTTTGCTATACCATACTAATAAGACGTGATAACGTCGAAACTAGTCAATGGTTACAAACTCTCGTTCGAAGTAGACTTCGAACTGAATCGAGAGCGCTGATATTTGGATTCTATAGTTAATTTTAATTGACTAATGATTCGCAGTTGGAAGGGAAGATGGCGCCGAATAGCCTTCCTGGAGAATGTTTAACTAAAGGAACCAAATACCAGCACTCTACGATTCTGTTTTCATTTAGAAGACTACTCCGTACGAGAGTTTGCTATACCACACTGATAAGACGTGATAACGTCGAAACTAGTCAGTGGTTACAATCCTCTCCTTGCATTTGGGAGCCATTAAGCATGTTTATGTCGACAAAAAAGTCGATAACACGTTTTTCATAGGGACTGTAATTCAATATTCGACGCAGTATTAGCTAGGAAAGTAGTTGCTTTCTCCTTTGAAAAACGGCAAATAATAATTATATATTTTAAATGGATAAAGCATCAAATATCTATACTGGAATTATTTCTTTTTGTAAATGTTAAAAAGTAATATCACATGACAGAAGGTATCAACTACAGTGGAGATAACGTACACAAATAGTAGTTGCTCATTTATCCAAAAAAAAATTTCAAATTTGTTTATAAAATGTTACCAACTCGCTTTCGATGAGAGAAGGTGTATTTCATCCAGGCAAATTTTTAGACCTGCTCCAAATAATATCGTACCAACTTTAACAAACTTGATGAAAATTTTAAGCAAGAAGTGATGGTCGATTGTATCAAATGCTTTACTAAGATCTATAAAAACTTATAGAAAAAGGTTTCTGATCAAAGTAATTGTTGAAATGGCAGCATAAACTGTTTCTGCTCTTTCTGGATATAGAATCAATTAAGTTGAGGAAATTCTCATTAATTCAGGATACACATTCATAGCAGAGAGATGAGACGCATACAGAGAAAATAAAGAAAATTATAATTGGAAAGATAGTAACAGTACCAAAAGAAAAAATAGCCACGAATCATAGATTGGTAAAAACACAACTGGAGCTAGAGAGAGAGAGAAGAAAGGAAGAAACATAACAAGGGATATGACAGAATTTCCATTCGTAAGCTACGAATAGAGGAAAATTGAAGGAAATATCGAGAAACGGGGATAGAAATCTTGGTAAACTAAAATAAGCATGGAAATTATTCATAGAAAAAAACGTATGGAGAAGTTGCTGGAAAAAATAATGAAAAGAAAGAAACTTAGAACCAATTGGTGACCAAAATTGGTTGAGAGAGCAATGTAACATGGAAGAATTGAATTAAAAATAGAAGTGAAGGAAACAAAGAAGAATACAAAACAAAAAGAGTGCAATGGTAGCAAGAAAACGAAAAGATATGATAAGAATAATTTTTGGAAGAAACATTTAGTGACAGAGGCGAAAATATGACAAGAGAGAGAAAATTGAATGTTGAAGGGTAATTTTCGAAAGAGTGAATCACAGAATAAGAAACAGAATAATAGCAACAGAGATAAAGCAAGTATGGAAAATAGCAGGAAAAACAACAATGTATAGGATAAGAAATTGAGTAATTACAGAAAAGCTCAAAAAGAAACCAACAAGAAATGGAATTATGAAAAGTTATTTAAGCTAACATATAAAGTGAAAAGCCCCATAAAGCCTGATTAGAAAAGTGGCAGAAGCGAAGTTGTATAAGATAAGAAAGACCCTGGGAAACGGCAAAACAATACAACAAATGAATTAAGCAGCCAAAGATCTGGAAGAGTTAGAAAAATGTTTAGATGAAGTATGAATACAAAAACTTCACGCTCGAAAGTGCACAAAGAGTTCTAGAGAAGAAAAAGATTTACATTTTATATCTTTGACTATCATACTTGAAGATGTCGGATATTGCATTATAGGTTATAGACATATATATTATTATAAAGTGCGGTCCTGTTAAATGGTTTCGCTGTGGCCGATCACGTACAGAAGACATGCCATGAGCAGGCCTTTGTTTTCGTCGTGAATGCCTTGCGAATAAACTTTGTATTTGCCATTACCTACAAAAATGTCGGATATGAGTTAACGAATAATTTTTCTAATTTATTGTTAGAATGTATAACAAAATTTTCCGAATTAAATATCGAAATTATATGATAATTTGTTTTTATTTCAGCTACTCTCGTTCAAAAAACGTATCCATCAAATGGTGAATATATAAGTTAGTCCGATATCCATACACGTACGAACAAAATAAAGATGGCGTTGCGTGTTTTTTCAACACTAATTAACCGACCGCGGCTTAATTTGTGATCTTAGCCATAATATATTTCTCGGATTTCGACTTGAGCACGTTAAATTAAGCCATTTGTTAAAGTACCTGACGCCTCTCGAGGAAAAGAGGTGTGACTTAAGATTTTCCGGAAGCAATGTTCAGGTATAGAGGTAATTTTAGTAAGATTTATAGGGGCAGTACACGCCGTGTTTCTGGATTTTAGCGGAATATTAGTTAATGTCTCTTACAAAGATTTAGGAAGTTATCTATCATTGTCCATATCAGAATATCTCACGCTCACAGTGGCTCGATGAAAAATACGGAGAACCGTATTTTCGATACTTGAGAAAACAATTATTGATTTTAAATGTCCTGATTCTAGCTGTTTCCTCACAAAACAATTTTATAACATAATGCAATTATCCTACAGGATTTCAGTGTTATATTCTGAAGTGTATTTAGTCTATTCTAAAGATCAATTGAAGAAAAATAATAAACCAAAATAATGATCACTGCGTGATCAGCACTTGAACATTCCGGGCAAAAGTGACATGGCATCAGGATTGATCCAAATATACCACAAATAAAAAACCGCGAGAAGATTGTTTATATTTGTCTGTTGCGTGATTTAAACATGTTTGACACGGAGACTGATGATGAAGTTGTTGACATTAGCTATACTCCGTCTAAGAAGAGAGCTAAAAAGCTTCATTTCAAGGTTAGCAAAAAACCAATGATTTTGATTACTTATAAAAATGAAGTGCAAGAAAATGTTTACAAGATTATTGATGACATTATTTCAAAAACGGCAAATATTAGGGGAGTATCTTCTTCAAGTGTCTCCAAATCTCGCCAAATCCACTGGCCGACCCAAAAAGTATCCATAAATAAAAAAAATCCACAATTCAATCGACGATTTAGAAAGGAGCGCCATCAGAAGAATTGTACACAATTTTTCTTTCAAAATTAGATACCTACAGTGGATAAAGTCTTGAGAGAAGATAACGAAGTTGAAGATAAGGACTTTTGGAAGATCAACATATCATAATTTATTCAAAAAAATGGAATTTCAATACAAAAATCGGGGAAGGAACAGTTTATTACTAGAAAAAGCAGAATGATTTTCTCCCAGATCTTTCATGAGAATTTGAATCGAACAAAACCGAGGACTATAACGAGGAAATGGACGGGTCTCTTTCAAAAATTAGTTTTCCAAAGTTTGAAGAGAACTGTGTAGTGTGAAACCGCAAATTATTTCTTAATTACAAAGTACGCTCCTGTTACATACTTGGCTTTTGCGTTTTAAATCCTAATCACGTGCACTATGCGGAATATGTTTTGGTTCACTATTTTTCTTCGATGAATAGACTTTAACAGTCATCTGGTATCATATGATCATCCATCATATGTTATCTCCCTCTTACAACTTGAAGAAAACATTCGTTGCTATACGTCTAAAGATTTTAAGAAACTTTTCTAAATGGTTAGTATACAATATACCTTAGATCAGTCTTGAGATTCTCAGAGCTATTTGAAAGGCATAAAACAAATTACATATAATTTTCAGTCTCTTGATATTCTAAGAAATGTTTCTAATTCACTCATTAAATATATTAAATCGCTTGACTGTGAAAAATACCATCTTTCAGTATGTCTGTACTTAATTTTCTTGAAAGCACCAAATTCATTTGATGTCCTATAGATAAAAGACGATGGAAATGGCAACTGATGTACACAAAAGAAGTTTGAATTCAACTCCCGATAACTTTTTACGGTTTACGGTTTTAAATGATTGTGGACAGACTCCGTGCACGTGTCTAACTCTTCGTTCATTTGTGCAGGCGTATTCCTATTAAAAAAATTTCAATGACAGCTCAGGACTCATTGAAAAAATTTTGAAAACAACTCAATTGTGCGATTTTCAAACAAAAAGTTAGCGTCGAGAATAGCTGAAATTTCGGAGTAAAGGGTCTGCCACTAGTTAAAAAAACTGCAATAATTATAGATGCTTTACATTACTATAGTCTATTTCAGAAAGGTGTAGAGTAATAAAATGGGGAATTCCGTCCAGTTCGGCTCAATTTCGGTGTAGGCAATAGGTGTGTGTCTTGAAATAATATTATTTGTAACATTAAAATTTCAAGTAATTGCGTAAGAGAATTATGAAAAGTATGTTTTCTGGCCTGAAGTGACAATATCGAAATAGGGATTACTTAGATAGTAGATTATACAGTTTTGCGTTTAACAGGTACCGTTTAACCTTCTATTAGTTTTAAAATACTATTAATATATAAAATCTCCGAATATAGATTGGAATCCAAACTTTACAGGTACATAATTCGAAAATAAAGTCCTGTACTCAGTTCATATAAAGTAATAAAATTATTAGTAATGGGAGACACTGTATGTCAAATACGATAATCCCAAAAGTACCTGGCCTGATCTAGAGATGACGGTAGTTGTTTGAAAAATACCACTGTACAAAAGAGTACACAATCTATTTTGAGTTTGGTCGTTGGTAGAGAACGTGTTTTCAGTGAATTTGTAAACATGGAAAAAATTGGACATCATTATATGATACAATATTATTATTTGAAAGGCCTTAGCTGAAAGCTGAACTAGATTCTACTCTGGGTTAGACTGTGAACAGAAAACACCAGTAAAATATTGGCTAACAGAATTTGAACGAGGCCGTATGATCTGCGAATATCAGCATCGCAGTGATCGACCAAATGAGGTGGCGACTCCAGAAATGTTGAAAAAAATCCACAAAGTGGTACTAGATCATCTGAAAGTGCGTGTACTAGCAGTCATAGTAGGGCGGTAAATCATATATAAACGGAAAATTTGGATATGAGAAAACTATGCACAAGATGGGTGCCGCGTTTGCTGATATTAGAACAAAAACGGTGAAGATGTTTTTGTGCAGTTTTTCACAGAAATAAAGCCAAATTTTTGCTCGTTCTCATGACCATGATGACACATGGGTCCATCACTTCACACCCGAAATCAAAGAACAATGAAAACAATGGATAAAAAGGGAGAACAAGCTCCAAAGAAGCCAAATACCGTTCCATCTGTAGACAAGGTCAGGGACAAGGACAAGGACAAGGACAAGGACAAGACGTTGGTTTTTCGGGATGTGCGTGGAATAATTTTCATAGATTCTCTTGAAAAACGAGAAACTGCGAGAATTATATGAATTAAATGCAGCAGAAAACAAGCAAAAACGGCTGAATTTGGCTAAAAATAAAGTGTTAGTTTATCAAGAGGATGCACCAGCTCACACATCCGTTATTGCAATGGCCAAAATTGATAAATCAGTTTGAATTGCTACCTCATGCACTCTGTTTGCCATATTTAGTCCCTTAGGATTATTTGCTGTTCCAAGACTTGATGGTCAAAGATTTTCTAACAAAGAGGTAATGTCGGCAGTTGATAACTATTTTGTAAAGCTTGACGATTATTATCATAAAATTAGTATCGAACTTATTGAACATCGCTGGAGCTAAAAAAATAATACGTTGAAAAATAAATAAATTATTTTTCCGAGATTCTTGTGATTTCTTTGTTGAGTCAGGTACTTCTGGAACCATTTTCGTAATAAGAAAGAGCATTTAGAAACTTTACATTTCACTCAAATGATTCTTTGATTCTATATTCAACTTTGTATTAGTAAATAAAAACAAAATACCTTTCAATCTAACGTGTATTTATACAAAAGTTCTGGTGATATATAATTTCATACCCTATCCATCGAAATCAAATATCTCAACACAGATACCATTGTGGTCTCTACGGTAACTCTTAGGGCAATTAATGTCTGGTATATCGATGTAATTTCTCAGTAGTGTACTCTTGTAACTGCTGGTTGCAGTATCTCGGGGGATTTCAACGGAAGCACTATACCCCGAATTTGTTCTATACATAATACAGAGCAAAATCAATAAAGCGTAGAGTCTCATTTTTAACATTCAAATAACATTTATACCGATTTGTTTTATATATTCAACAGCACGTTCATAATACAAAGTTATAAAGGCAACGTGTCATATTCCTAATTAACAGTTAATTACTAATGGGAAAATATATGAAAAATACTGATTTGAAGTATCAGATAATTTTAAGTTTGTATACAGTATGTCTGCGTAATATATTCAAGGTGGTCTACAAAAATCAATGGAAGTGAAATTGATTGGGGATTGGTATATATACCGGGACTATACTATCTTCATTTAGCATAACTGTGATGAACATGTATACTACAGCTCATTCTATAGACCTAAACTCGGGTTCTTGCTGTTTGATTTCTATAGATTGTTTCAAAGAATGACCTCGTATCTGTTTGTATGTTTGTAACGCCATTCGTATCTAACATAAAACACGTTAAAGAGAAATAAGACATTTTCCAATATCTAGGGCCGATTCATAAACTTGACTTCCCGTTTGACGTTTGCTGTTACACAATAATAACAATATAATGCATAAAACCACTCATAGTTGCCGTTTGACGTCGCCATCTGCTGTTGGTTACTTTCAACATAAACGAATTTTATCTTTTCCCGTTGGCTGTTCGTAGCAATATAAAAGAGCCAATCATATCTGTTTGTCACGTGAATTTGCCTAATCCTAATAAAAAAAAACTTATTTTCCACAATATCCTCCATAAATACCGGATTAAAAGCGGAAAAACAAAAATATTACAAAAATTAAAAGCAGTACACACGTCAAAAAAAATAACTAAATTTTTAGGTTAACAGCAGCAACGTCAAGCTTACGAATAGGGTCAATAGATGTCAACCGGCAAACGTCACCCGCAAACGGCAAAGGGAAAGTCAAGTTTATGAATCGGCCTTTAGACGATTTGATGAATCCCACGAGTTTGTTTTTATATCAAACTCTTAAAGACGTCGCTAATTACACGGTTTCCATTAAATGACATTGAACTTTTTCAAGGTTAGATCCATTTATCAAATTCTCAAGTAAACTTCTACAGTATTCAATTTCAGATCAAAAAGTTATGGGATCTTGTTTACCGTTTGCGGAATATATTGATTAGAAAATTATAAGTATCAACCGTGATATACAATATTGATGAGACTATAAATTAAACAGAAAATAAACTAAAATGAATTTCAATTAGAGTAAGGATTAAAAATTTCATCTGTTTTCGTTCGTGAATATACAATTTTATCCTTATTTCTGGAAAATCCATTAAGACTGGGGGTCAGCTATGAGGCCATTGGAGTAACGTTGAATTCTGTCTTCCCATTCTTAACGTGAATTTGCCTCTGAAGTATAGATTTTTATCTTGATTTACGACCAAATTGTGCAATTCAAAAGATCAAAATCATCAATGATTCTGAGTTCTGCACTCCTACCTATAAATCGTCTAATATCCCCAATAATTTATTATATAAATCATCCAAATTTGCTACACATCAACTTTAAATGAGTATCAGTAATGTGAAGCCCTTCAACTATGAAGTTGCCTTGTCCATAATAAAAATATACAGAGGATATCTCATGAATAATAGTCGCAGTACAGTCATTCGTATTCCACGGATTCAAACTAAAATTAAACATGCTCTACAAGAATTTCTTTGAGCTTGGATGCCAAAAATTTCAGCAGTGCATTTTCAGCATCTTCTCTGGATTCCAAATTAAATAATAACGTGACGGTGTAAAGTCAAGACTAAATACTGGATGTGGTAAAAGTTCAATACTATCAAGCTTTTCGATCTTATTCGCATGATGTGGTTCATCATTCCAGTGTTGAAAGTGAACCTGCTTTCAGTTGTTCACTATAAACCTCGTCATTGATAACTCGATCATCTAGAATTATTTCATTATTCCACCTGAAATACAAAAGAGTTTTCGCTCGATAACACCTATTCTTGCCATTGGTTCTTGTAATTGTCTTTTGTCTTGTCATTTATTCTCTATGATAAGACTATTTTGATAAATCCTTTTCCATCACAAGTGACAATACCTTTAATTAAACGATAATCTTTCGGAAAGGAACAAAAAACTGTTTACACACTTTTACACTGTGCTTCTCAGCTAATTCGTGTGGCACTATTCTACAATTTTTATATAAATCACTGCCAGAACATCACTCCAGGATGCTCTGGTCTAGATATGCATATTTATCTTATAGTTATTTTTAAGTGAAGTGAATAATTCATTTGTCTATGTTCTGATTAACAAACAAATCTATTACAACTGATTAAGTGGAAAGAATAGATCACTGTATAATAGATGTAGCTCCATTGAAATAAATGTCTTGATTACACGTGCTTACTATCCTTTTTTTGTACTTTTATTAAATATTATCCTGATTAACTACTAAGCTCAAACTACAACGTGTAGAAAGGTCTTAAATAACATATCTCAATAAAATTTATCATTCTTACTTGATTCCTTGAACCATTGATCTCAATCGACTAAATTTTCCTGGTGCATATTGGTCATTAGTATTCAAGATAATAACGCCATAAATAAGACATTCATGGAGAAGTCCTTATCATTAAATACATTAGGTTTCGATATTCTCAGAAGAAAATGTAGAGCAAGAACTACACTAGATATTTTAACGCGATAACTCGAAAGCAATACCGGAAAGGACTTTCATTTCAAACGGTTTCCAGAGATAAATAAGGATTTAACAAAAACATTACTAGTTTAGATCGCAGCCTGCGATCAAATTATTCGGAAGATAGCGCGGATACATTATTGTGTAATTCAGGAAATTAACCAGCTGATTATTTCAATAGAAATAGGTGAAAGAATACATAGACACCGTATACAAGGGTTGTCTGGATAATCATGACATAAGTTCGTTAACTCTCTTCACAAACAAATAAAATCGTCACTGATAGGAACCATACAAGTATTTCTTGGGCCGAAGACATGTACAATTTAATGAATACACATGTTAAAAAATAATTTGGATTTTCGACTTCAGTTTAATTTTTTATTTTCACAGCCTCTACATTTAACTTCTCTCATAGTATACACATACTCACACACTGTCGATTGATCGAATTGTATATGTGATGATTTTAGATATTGTAAAAACGTTTTAATAAAATCTGCCAACAGAACATACCAGATAGTGAGAACTTATACATAAAAATTTGAAATTTTTGAATCAAAGAAGTCTGTATAGGACAACGTCTGTAGAGTCGGCTAGTAGATATATGCGACGACAGAAACACTGTATTCTTTCCATTGTATTCTAAGAATAAAATCCCAAATTTGGAAAAGAATTGTATATATGAAATTAGCTGTTGTGATTGTGACGGAAAGTATATTGGGCAAACTAAGAGATCCGTTATTGTCCAGCTTAAAGAGCACATAGCTCAGTTGAAACATGGACGTCCCGTAAAATTAGGTATTGCCGATCACGCTGA
Source organism: Diorhabda sublineata (assembly GCF_026230105.1). Lineage (NCBI taxonomy): Eukaryota > Metazoa > Arthropoda > Insecta > Coleoptera > Chrysomelidae > Diorhabda > Diorhabda sublineata. The sequence continues at coordinate 10,358,869 of NC_079483.1, forward strand.
CAGTCATAATCATGACATAAATGTATCCTATAATAAATTGGTGGATGTATTTGAAAGCGTTGAAATTGCTAATGTAGGAGTAGCTTAAATAAGGACAAAGGACCAGTTCCTTACAGCCCTCTCTATAGCTTAGTAGTCAAGGAATGAATGTGAAGATTCCCGTCAAGAAAGCTTTCACGCTGGTATTATTTATCAGTCATTAAGTTTTAGTTTACCTTCAGGCTCTGAAGACGATAACTTCGCTATCGAAACGCGGGCTAGACAGTATAATTATGAGTAGTGGTTATATAAACATTTTATTCCGTATGAATATCGCCAACGGTTCCATAAATTGCAGCTACAGAATGAATGCAGAATTTGTGCAGAATTGCTAATAGAGTACAAAAGGGGTTAGAAGCAATCAGAAGAAGAAGTGGGCCAGAAAAGAAACAGTAGGAAGAAAGAGTGTATAGTGTATAGAGTTGAAATGAGACAACTCTTTTATTATATCATGTTTTTAATTCAAATTCATATCATTATAAATTATACAAGGTCTTTTTTCTCAGAAAAATGTAGATTTTCATTAATGGATCCATTATAAAGTATTTGGTATGCTATAGCTTGTGATAATAAAAATGGAGTACGTTTTTTGGGGCATTTGAGCAATCGAAAAAGTTGGATGATGTCTTGTAATCAGTTTCTACATCTCACCGTGGTGTTGGGTAGATACTATAGGAATGTGTGCTGTACTTTCCAAACGTATAGACAATTTAATATAAATCAAACTCTAAAACTAGATCTGGGACTCATTCTGTTATTTATAATAGTTTTCCACGCATGAAACATGATAGAATACCATGTTGTTTCGGATGATATTTCGTAGATGGGCTAGAGACTAGCTCGGGAGCTGAATCCTCACTCACATTATCCACATTAGCTGTGATGGAATTATAAAGCGTAGTTTCGCGCATAACCTATCTAATTTTACAAACAATCCAAAACCCTTCTCCTTTTTGTAATAAACAATTTATTTGATAGTAAGCGAACAGATATCATCTGTAACAGAGCTTCACTTGTTTGAGAATATTATTGAAAATGAACATGAGTTGGGGAACAATACTACAGAAACGGTAACTCAAAAGTTAAAACCGACGACGCAACTATAACGGTTAGAGTGTTATCAAGATTGGTCTTTTTGGTTCTTTCGAGTATGATCGTTGAGGTTATGAGTTAAATATTTGAGCTTATTAGATGTGAGACGCAGTTTGGCTATCGAATAACGAGACTGGTGACATTAAGACATTTTATTTTGAAGTTTTGTATATTTATCTAATATTACCTTCAATACATACCCCTCCAATATCCCCAAATCGCTCCATGGGAATTTTTTATTATTCGAAACAGTACGGGAAGTCTTTTTCCTTCAATACGCGTGTTGCTTTCCATGCCACAGATTCAACAGACTCAAAGTTTGTTCTTTTAAATGCAGATTCAATTCGTGACACGTTATTATCATTCCTATTTGTTCAAATTTCAGGCACCAGTTCTGCAAACACCCGTCGCTTGTTAACATTGGTAACGCTTAAACCATTCAAAAATACTTGGACGTGACAAAAGTTCATTGCCATACATTTATTTTGATAAATTATAAGTTTTAGTTGCAGTTTTTCCAAGTTTCATGGGAAATTCTATAACAATTTTTCATTTTATTTATATATCAATCATTTTTACGACAAAAAACAGCCCCATACAAACGAATAATACGGCTACAATGGTTTTTTTACAGATACAGTGGGCATCGCACTCAAGTTAATTCCCGAATACTTAACCGACGGTTAGATCGAACAATATTCTCGATTTTTTCAATATTTTAATCCGTTTTTGGCGTAGAAAGGTAACACGAACATGAATTATTATCCTTAACATCTCTTCGGTCATCTTGGAAATGCTTAAGTCACTCGAAAACACGTGAACGTGACAAATATTCATTGCCATACACTTATTTTGATAAATTATAGTTTTTAGTTGCAGTTTTTCTGAGTTTCATGTGAAATTCTACAGCAATCTGTCGTTCTATTTATATATCGATCATTTTTATGGCAAAAACGGCCCCTATACAAACGAAGGACACGGCTACACTGGTTTGTCTACAGACACAGTAGACATCGCATTCGAAAGAGTTAGCTATAGGCTGAACAGCTTTCTCTGTAGCAGCGCTAGTCTCGTTATTTATATCTCGTATCAAACACGAATCTCGAGAAGCAAACCAAAATAAAGTAGGGCATCAATATATCACCAAAGACGTCAAAAATCTAAAAACATGACATAAACAGAAAATCCGTAAACTCCATTATATAGGGTACGAAATACATGAAAAATTTTACTCGTAAAAATCATAATTAAACCAGAAATTTGGTATTCCGCCCATTTGGTCCGACCCTATATATGTAATCTGATATAATCTCATAGTGAACGTCTCTGCATAGTTGGAATTATAATAATTATTGTGGAATAATTATTGTGAAATTTTATTACAAAAAAAAATGATTATGATTAAGTACACAACGTTGTTGAAATGTCATCAAAGGGATATCCTTTCAATATCAATTAGTTCTACTTCAGTAACGAGCAATCTTGTGGAACAAATTAATTAATATAAAGGAAAGAAAACGACTCAACACGAAACAGTACAAAGGAATTTGCAATGGAATTGTGTATATTCCGCAGATCCACAGTAATTTAGTAATTTCGCTCCTTTATGTTTTCGGTACATTTTCTTTTGGCTGGGCTATATTTTCCAGTGCATTTCCCGATGCATTTCGGACTTGCCGAGAATTTTAATTCTGAAAAGGTGTGTAAATGTGATTTTTTTTAAAAAAAAAAGAGGAACAAGGCCACCCTGTTCGACGTAATTGAGCTAAATTGCCGTCGCCGAGAGCACGATTTTACGGGTGAAATATTATTATTTGTGCTCTTTGTAGATTTGAGAAAAATACTGAGGTGCTGTTAATCTTTTTCCATGGAGAATATGTTTTGACATCTGCTCTATATTATTAAATACATATTAACCAAAATCGAAATTTAATTGATATAGTGTCGGTTACAAATAAAAGTCGTTGTCGATATTTCGCACTAAAGATATTTTTTAAAATTTCTACGTTAAATCAAGATAAGAATCTCGGATTATTCCTTTGACTTTATTCATGACATCTGTAATCAATATCCTTGAGCTTTGCATACAGAGATTCGCTGGGTTGTTTTTATTTGGAAAATAGTTTCATTCTTGGAATGGCCCTGATATAGGAGAGCTTTTCCTCTACAGGTATATCTTTTATCATTTCAGGTGGTTTTAGAATTCCACTGAAAAACTTGACAAAGTGTTTGTCGATGTATCCTTCATTGTACTAATTTTTCTCACCAAAAAAGTCTAAGTAATGATAGTTATTGAAGATTCTCAACAGAGAATTTCCTTCCTCCAACATTTTGTTTCGAACATGCTTGAGCTGATATTCAATATGAGAGAATCTGGATATTCGAGAGCTCCAACGAAGCTGCTATGTAGCAACCTTGAGAAGAGATTCCATATAAAACTCAAGAGAATCAGAAACGAGCTGGAATAAAAAAAGGCAGGAGTACCACAAGAAGCGGTTTTCTCCCTGATAGCACTCAACAAATCTGCGATAATAATCCTAAAGCTTCAGAAAACCATGGACTGAATGAACTATGGATTTACAATACAGAAGATTAGCATCAACGCGTAAAATACCAAATTTTTATGTTTCGAACAGAAGAGGAAGATACCAAAAGACAACTTGAACATCGGGAGGGAAGGAATCACCTGGACCAAATGCATAGGAATCATGTTGAACCAAGAACGACGTCGACTACCTATTTGAAATGAAGAGTAAAGTAAGATGCAATTACGATATGGAAACACTACCAATAGTTATCGTCCAGTAAAATACTCAAATCGGTCTCAAAAAAGTATGTCATCTAAGAGTACAGACAGTAAATCAGGAAAAGTTAAATTATTTATTTAACCCTCAGTATCTTATTTGTGATAGAATCAGCGGAAAATATTTTGAAAACTAACAGAATTTAGACAATAAATAAAATGTTTAAACTTAATTTTAAAAATTTTCTGATTTCGAGAGCATCAAATACCACAAAACAATTTCTCCGGTTATTGAAGGAAATCGCTTTTTTTAATTTAATTAACCTGGTTGAAACTCATCTGAAAACCTGAAAAGAAAAAGGATGTTATCAGATATTTAAAGCTTTCACTCGGGAAAACAAGAAAATCATCCTCCCTACTTACCCCTCATCGTTCCCGCCTGTGAATATAGTCTTGTCCCGCCTCTACATGGCGCAGTCTTCGGTATAGCCGATGAAGCTGACGACGCAAAACGTGTCGATCCATTGGGACTTTCCTTTGGAGCCGTTTAAAACGGTTATTTTCTCAAGGACGGGAGAAAAAAGATAATTTGATGGTTCATATGAGGTTTTAAGTCGAAAAAATCCAATTTCTAGATTCGCACATACTCTTCCAAATAAATTGCACGTATGGCGATTTAAAATTCAGAAAAATTTCATCTTATCTATAATAATGAATCTAAAATATTGATTAATGTATATGTTATAGAGAGGATTTGAAAAACAGATCTTCTGATATTGAAATAATTAATTCAATTTCAACATTTTGTTTATTTGCTAGAAACATATTTATGTATAGGATTAGATAGCTTGTGTGTATTGAAAAAATAATTTAAAAATTGCAAATTTCCAGAACGTTTTGACATAATATCTAGAAAACAAAGTTCTGAAAGTTTCATGACAACAAAAGTAAATCATAAATTCAAGTTCTCTTTTCTCCTTATAAATTTTCAGTCAATTTTTATGATAATTCCAACTTTTCGGGTGTCATATATCAATTGATTCCGAAGACATTGAAAGATTGGGTGCACCCAATTCTGAAGAATTTTGAAACTGATAACAGAATTGAGATAAACGAAAGTTTTTCAATCATTCTATGAAGTCAATAACTGAATTCAATGATCCAATGCTTAAAATATCATTGAGCACTACATTGATACAAGATTCAGATTAAGTTGAAGTTTACCTTCAGTCTCTGAAGACGATAACTTGGTTATCAAAACGCGCGACAGACAGTGCACGTGTGAGTGTTGGTGTAGTGGAAAATGCATTTGTACTGAAGAAACGTTGATACGTTGAAACGTAAGATAAAATAATTATATTATCAATTTGTTCAAATGAAAAGATAAAATAGTCACTTTTAATTCATACGAATACTTTTTCGAAAACAAAAATCAATGTCTTTAAAAACTACAGCGGTAGACGATTTCAACACATTCCGAATATATTCTGGATATCTTCCGAACGTTCCATATGCAGAAGTCGACTGTAACTTTGTTATAGTGAATAGAGCACTCTGTATATTAATACACTTTTGAACTTTACGTAAATTTTTAGTATACTTTTGTCTAAAAACTTTTTTCGAAAAATGCCGTTGCAGACCCTTATAGATTATTTTTTTACGAGGATATCCTTCAAAATATGGAAATTGTCTCTGTTCGGTTGCTTTTAGGAAAATGTATTTGAATCTATGTTGAAAAAAATTTTATTTTATACAGGGTATGTATAAAAAGTGTTCAAAGTTTAACTTTATAAATATCAAATTTCTTTATTTTTTTAAATAGAACCACCCGTTTTTTTTCTATCTTAGTTATCTTAGAAAATATCTTAGTTAAAAAGATTGTATCCCAAAAACCTAAACGTAGAAATTTTCATGATTTCACTAAAAGTATTTTGCCATATACAGATAGTTAATAATTAATATATTTATTATCAAAGTTTTTTTATAATAAAATAATTGATCTATAATATGAATATATCTTATTATTAACATATATAGATAATCCGTAGATCTGTATAATGTAATATTTATAGTTATCACATAATTATATGTCGTGAAACTTTCCACGAATTTAAATTATCATTCCTTTCCACTCTATTGACCTCTCTGAAAAATACGCCACGATACGCAGTGAGTTTTCAATACAAAAACCCATTTTTATCTTTTCGTATCTTTTTGTAAACTAACCCTTCAGTAAAGTATCGCTGGTTGAATACTTTGGAGCTGTTTCCGTTTATATCCACAAGTGTTTATGGAGTTCATATCTCGACATCATCACATTCAAAACACTGCACAGTGTGATGATTACACATTTTTCGCTCACTGCTTCTGGATGCTTATGATAAACAAAGGAACGGGGCAGGACAAACAGCAGAAGTAGACAACACATTTATTTCGTGTAATGTAAACGCAACTTTTTCTCCATTATTAATACACCCTGATGAACCTAGGGAAGAAAAAGTATGTGTCCTGGTGCTTGACTCAGGTGGTTTTTAAAGATTTGACAGATTAAAAGAAAGTTTTTAGGATAATTTTTTAGTAACAGATAATAGAAAATTACAAAAAATAATCAATGCTTCGGATGCTGAAGATGATTCAGAACCGATTCCTTCGATCGGAAATTGCAACCTGGGTAGAATTTCAGTTTATTTTCTCTATGCAATGAAAGTTAACATATTTCAATATGAGTATTTGATATCATTTCTTATGTGAATTCGTAATTGTTATTATTTATACAGAGTGTTCCGGGACTTGATACCAAAAATTCGGGAGTGAGTAGAAATTTTTACACGACCCCTCGTTTCTGAATATTATGTCTTTGAATTTGCGAATTAAGAATATGTATCTAAGTATATTTTCAAAATGATACATATACATAATAGAACGTGCATTTATTAAGGTAAAAAAATAAATAGATGAGGTATTGTTAGAATAAAAGATGACGATTAGGTCATTAAACTTTATCATAACATAACATTATCTAAATGACGGCGCTTTCGAAGACGATACTCCCCTAAACGCGAACGCAGATTTGTGAAATTTCCTGGCGGAAGTTTTCCTTTAGCTGACTGATGTCCCTCGGATTATTCATCACGTGTCTCCACAAAAAAAAATCAAGAGGCGTCAAGTCAGGGCTACGGGGGGCCAAGGGATATTACGTCTTTTGGAAATTAGTCTAAAAACATCCGCCATAGAGTCATTTGATGTGTGACAAGTCGCTCCGTCTTGTTGAAACCAAGTTCTCGTATTCGTTATTATTCATCTCGCAAGCTCTGAAGTCAAATATCCCTCGAACATCGCAATATAGAGGTCAGTGTTAACGGTGATGTTTCGTTCTCGTGAATCTTCAAAACAAAAAGGGCCAATAACTCATCTGCTTGAGATACCGTTACTTTCGGACTATGCGGTGGATTTTGATATTTCATTTTCGAATTTTTGTCTGGCTACTTAAACTCCACGAGTGCAACTATCCAACCACGCTAGGCTCCCCCGCCCACGCACCATTTACCTCGCGAAAAAAGATGATACAATAAGCACGTTCTATTGCACCACCCGTTAGAAGTCTTTTGAAGCACCGCGTTTGAGTTTTTTCACCACCAATCGGCACGAGCTTTTTTTTGAGTGGTATGTCACATAACGATTGTGCAATATCTATTTTTCCAAATAGAAATTGTGAAAACCTCAAAAGTTATTGCGACAATGTCGAATTTTCACTTTCGCGTGAAAACAAATTATTTTGAATTTTATCGATTCATTAAGGATGTAACAAAGTAATTTTTCTGATTAATATTCCAATATTAGAGGCAAATATAACTCTGATTTGAATTTAATAGACAATTGTATGCAAATTAGGATGCTCGCGGAGCCATTCCTAAAATAAAACATCACTTTTAATCATCTATAGTTTTTCTAAACACAAATTCATTTTTTGTTCTAAATTTTGAAGTACCACTTGTCACTTACCTCTTATTTACACAAACTACCTTTCTATTCGCAAAATTCTATTTATTAATCATAGATTGCAAATATTTAATGAAAAAAATAATTTTAATACAATGTGAACCATGAAAGAGGCTTCATCCTTTTTGGTCCATTATCCACAGTTTTCGGCAGATGGAACTTCATTTTTTAGAAAAGTAATCTCGTCAGAAAATATAATCAATCTATTAAACGTTTCCAATTCATAAAACTAACTCACCTAAAATCAAACAGACTTACAATCGATCTCCTTCTAAAATGCGACAAATTTTGACATCAACCAATAAATTGAGTTTGCTTCTCAAATCCTCTATAAATGCCTCTACATCTATTGAATTCAAAGATAATAAAATCCCTGCACAAGTTCCATCAAACGCTTCTGTACCTTTCTTCTTATTATGAATACTTCTTGTTGTAAAAAGCATTAATCATATTTGCAGATCGTCCACTAGTTTTATAACAATAAATCTCAACAAAATGTTCCTCTTATATTAACTTTGTGATTGAAAGTATCTAGAAGATTAATATTTTAGGGTTAATTTTAACATTTTAATATACGTTACAACTTATTTCATGTAAGTTTTTGTTACAATTTTGTTACTTTGATCTTTGTACTAAATATAAAAAAAATAAAAATCATTAGCTCGGTCAATGAAAGAATAAATATCACTCAAGGAACATTTATCCCTAATACATCCCCTATAGCTTCCCCTATCATACCCCCTTGAATCCATTGTTGTGTGTTGCATATAAAAACCTGCAAATAGTGAAAATATCTGAAGGAGCGTATGCTGATGATACAGTATTCATTGTAGAAAACAACCAGGATCCACAGAAAAACTTTTACATCTGGAACAACATACTAAAACATTTTCGTATGAGAATGAATGTAGAAAAAACTGCAGTAATGGTACTCAAACAACAAACAATAAACATAAAAATAGAGGAACATAGGATTAAAATGGTGACACCATTCCAATATCTAGAAACAGAAATTGAAAAGACTGGTAATGAAGACACAGAAATTGCCAAGAGAATCAAAAATACTTTAAATACATATTACAGCATGAACAACTGCCTGATAAATGAAAAAGAATTCTAAAGAAATGCGAAACTAAATGTTCATAAAGAAATTTATCTAACAATATCACCCTACGGATGCAAAACATGCCCAACTCTGAAATTCAGAGGTTCTGAGTCAATTGATTTTACTTTACGCATGAATAAACAGTTTTTTAAATTTCTTGTACTTCTCAACCAATGGACTTTCAAGGTAATGGCTGAAGAGATGGGAAAACGGTGGGTCTCTCTCTTCTTGCCCACTCAGAACGGTATTCTCTTTTAGTAAAGACTTGATGTGTTGATTATAATTTTAGATGTCACCATTCTGGTTCATTCAGAGGGCTTTGAGGAGAAGCACCATCGGGATTTTTGGGGACTGTAAAAATGTTCCTTCACCAATATTCTATTAACTTTGTAAAATTCGACTAAACCCCAAATTTTTCCGAACTAGTTTTCCCTATTTTTCAGTCTTCATTGATTGTGTTGTTGAGTTGAGCGATGATTTCGAAGAAAAAGTACACGTGAATGAAATCACGTGCGTATTGGAACGAAATGTTTAGGCAAATGTCAATATAATAGAAGATAATTTACAAAAACCAAGAAATATGCTTGCTTGAGATGCAGAATTAGTTTTAAAAAAAGTATGAATTATTTCTCACTTAAACTACGTCTACGAAAAGAAATTGTTGATCCTGATTCTCTTCTTAAGGACTGTGAGACAAAACTTTTGAATTTGTGCAGGAATTTACAAAATTAAATCCAAAGATGGTTGGCTTGAGAAGGATAATTGTCCGAGCTTATAAAATTATAGAACCTTGACAAAATTTGAAATCTATTCAATAGTTAGATAATCACTAGCAAAGTTAATGGCACTCTCCAATAAATGGAGAGAACGTATCAATCTCAAACTTCTCTTTAAATTGAAAAAACTTCGACTGATTGCTTTAAATTGTTGCAAAAGGCCTATGGGGACAATTATCTATCTCGTGCGCGTGTTTTTGAGTGGTTCAAGCGCTTTAGTGAGTGCCGAAAGAGCACTGAAGATGACCAGCGCCCAGATCGCCCTGAGACTATTTAAACTTCGGAAACAGTGCCGAAAATCAACCAAATTGTGCGTGAAGATCGTCGAATGAGCATCCGGATGATTGCCGAGGCTGTAAATGTCGATAAAGAGAATTTTACACGAGGAATTGGACATGAAAAAATCTGTGCCAAAAAATCTGACTCCTGACTAAAAGCTCTTGCGTCAGCGGGTCTGCTTAGCTTTCCTTGAAAGGTTAGAAAGACTAGAAAAATATCTGCTTTGAAAGAGACCTGATTTAAGTCGATGGAAGCGATTAAACAAAAACGGCAGAGCTCCTAAAGGCCGGGACAAAAGAAGACTTCCAGCACTGCTTCAATCAATGGAAAAAATGTAGGGAAAGTTGTGGGGCGAGGGTAGGGGAGTATATATATTGAAGGGAAACATTCGAATATAGAATCATTTCTATAATGAAACCCTTTTTGGTAACCAGTCTCGTTATTTAATAGCGAGACCTCGTATTTATTCAGCCCTCCAACTAATCCAGCTAGTACGTTCGAAATGAATTTGCACCAGCGATTTACTATAATTAAATATATATGTGGATTTATACGCTTTTCATTTAGATTTTCATTTTAGTCAACCGTATCTATACAACAAACAATATTTTCAATATGTTTATCGATGGAATCTATAAACGTGTTGGTCACGATCGTAGCACACAGTTTCTGATAAATGAAGGTTAGTGATTTTAAAGAAAATCTAATACTGTTAGGCGGGAATAAATATAATAAAAGGTTAATTTTCAATATTTATGAGTTTCTGTGGAAGAAATGTCTATTGTTTATTTCAAAAATTGCTACCAATAACAATATCAGTTCCTAAATCATAAGGTTTGTTCCAGCAGAACGCTCTGATTATATTTCGAGCTTTGGTGTACTACGCATGACTTGATTATAATCTCTTACGAACACGTATCCAAGAATTGCCGCAGGAACTTCATCTTTAGCACAGGTAGGAAAAAAAATTCAAATACACTATTTTTATCTTACTAATATTTCACAATCTTATGAAACACGATACATGATGTAAAATATGTGTTTATATACGCTGATTCATTCCAAAATTCAACGTGAAACTTTCTATTCATCTCGCGCATGGTAGAATTGTTACAGACAGTCTGCTGGAACAAACATGCAAACACTCAAACTACTTTTTTCTGTTTACTAATCCAAAATAATATCTCAGCACTTTGTATTTTATGATTCTTTGGTTGTTTTTGTACGAATACAATACCGTTTTTAGTATAAAGTTTGGTTTTGTGATAGTTATAGTAATAATACTAATTCTCAATGTTTTCTATAAATTCTAATTAAGTTTAATATATTCAAAACTCCCGCGCTATCAGAGTGTGTTCTTTTTATGTTCATATAGTACGGTTAGATGATGTTTATATAAAGTCACAGTGGATCGTTTATATGAAAAAGAATTGATATTTTAATGATATTAGAGTATGGCGATAGGCGTAGAAGTCAACAGGAAACGCGTAATATCTTTAATAATTCATATCCTGATCGAAATCTCATAACAATATCTACTGTCAGTAAATTAATAAAAAAATTTAACGAAACTGTAATATTTATTGTAAATTTGGTTCGAAAAAAAAATAATCATAACCCAACCAAAAAAGACATGAAATCAATGTTGTACAATATAGTTACAGGAAAGAGCGGATGTGTTCGAAAATCAATGAAAACCAAACAAAAATAATGAGATTTGGAGAGAAATGTCAAGGGAAAAGTTTAAAATTGGTGAGTACGAATTTATGGAAGTAGAGAAGTTTAAGTAACTCGGCGTTATGATCAATAATACAAGGGACAAAAGTACTTAGATTCAACAGGAAAGTAATCTAGTGACAAACCAAACAAATGATGATATAAAACGAGTAGTGATGTACTCTATTGGAATAAAGACGCTAACAAGAAACAATGAAGAAAAGTCGAGAAAAATGGAAAAAAAAAGATTATAAGAACAATATCGGCGTCATTGAAAATTAGTGGAGGGGAATATAGGATAATATCGAACCAAGAAAGAGAGAAGATGTTATGAGTAAAATTAAAGCTCAATAAGTTGATTGGCTGGACATGTATGAAGAAAACGAACAAAATCTATAGCATTTAATATGATGTAATATCGGTAGTAGAAAAAGACCTGTCAGATCTAGAATTGCATTGTTGATAGAGATGGGAGATGACCTAAGCGAAGTAGGAATTAGCCACAAAAAGACAGGAAATAGGAAGTTGTGGCAAGAAACAAGCAAGAAATGTAGACATGGTTATGGGGAATGATCTTCATCAACAAGAGGATCTAGAAATCATTTTTGTGGCGCAACCCCATAAGGGGTGTAAAGTCATTATTATTATTTTTAAAGTGAAATGTATTGAGTATAATAAGCATATTTCTTTGAATGGTTTTATTTTCAACTAAAACACTACAGATTAAGAGATATATTGTTCAATTGGTCTTCTAGAAACAAAATTTTCATGACATATATTTTCTCATTTAACAGGTTTAACGCCTGAAGAAGCAGAGCATACAGCAACGTTGGATCTGGTATTAGAGTTCAGAGTAAACGGTAACACAGTCACGAGGACAATTAGAGCTGGAAATCTTCATGAAGTTGACGATTTCGTTCTTGGACAACCACGCCAGGAAGTTTTAGCAAGAAAAAATTTCATAGTAAGACAAAACGTTCATTGAAACTACAATTTTACAATTTCACATTGAAAAATTATATAACTTCAACTGAACCCAAATAGTTGCTTACTATGTAGAAGTTCTTTATTTAAATGTAGTGTTAGTCCTCTACTTCATCATTGTGACTTGAAATACTAAACGCCGATGTTATTCGAAATGACCTTGGTGTCACTAGGCAAACTGCATATATCTTTGGATTTCTTCGTGCAGTTTGATGTCGTATCATATCACATAGCTTCCTAGTTACAATTTTGACCACACCCAAATTAATGGTGGCTCTCATCATCCCAAACTTTGCCCAGATGCTACTCTTTTTCTACTACTTTTTGTAGCAATTTAAGTGATTGCGTCGTATTACATTTTATTATAAAAATCCATTTTTTTGCGATACATTCACAAAATGCCCCCGTAAAGTGGCAGAACAAACAATTTAAATCCATAAGCTCCTGATAACGGTGATAATCTGTCAGTTTCACAAAATCTGTTCAGTTATTTCGAAGATATTATACAAGTATCACTTTTTATGATAGATATAAAATAAAACATTCCTAAAAACGGAATTTAACATTCACAAATGTGATTGTCATTGATATAGAAAAGTCATAGTCATAATTGTTATATTGCCCTTCTTATTATCCTTCTTTTAGCGATTCAATTTAGTAAAAAAAAGGGATCTATATGGTGTACAATCTAACAATAAAGCAAATTCTCTCTTTATATCCAAATACCTAATATTATTTTACAGAGTATACCCTCCCTTAACGGAAATACTTTTATATTGTCCACCAAACGTTCAGATGGATCCGAAGGATGGTCTAGATACCATTATTTCAAAGAGGATGGCTTAGACGTAGTGAGTAACATTCCTATATTCCATATGGTGTTCAATAATTATTTTAGTTTACATAGTTTGATTTTTTTCATGGATTTGAAAACAAATACTTATAAATGGTTGATAAACTTACCTATCTCTTTTTCAACCGAAGTCATTAGTACATGAAGTCATTTTTTAACAATTTTGAAATATTAAGAGCTGAAATTATGGAGTTTTTCCAATTTAAACTAAAGTTAAACTTAAATGTTAATATCCACACAATGAATTTTTTTTATTACATAAATTTTACAACAAAAATCAAGTTAACACCTTTATACACAAAAATTTTGTTACATTTATTTATAGACAAAATGGGTAACACTAATAAAAATTTCAGATCGAGTTGAACTCACATGAAATCCGTCCTCAATTCTCTGAAATAACAGAAAACTGCACCTGAATGTTATAAAAAATTTTGCTTTTTATAGATCTTGAATTATTCGATGTAGCAAACATATTTTTGTGTATTCCTACTTGTCGAATCACTTCGTATTTACTTCGTATTTCCAGTCTTCCTGCTTATCTAGTGAATATCTATACTTCGTTATATCAATGTTTTGTAGGTAGATATGTACTTAGTAGTTCTTTATAGTTAACCCCTTTTTGTATAATATTAAGAGTTGAGACCTTTTTGCTGTGAACATAGTCGACAAAACTTTACTCAACATATTTTGAATATTAGTTTTTTCGGTTCCTGGCGATATCTATGAACCAGAGCTTACGCTAACGCAAACCCCACAGGAAAACGTCCATAGGTGTTGAATAGGAACTGCGTGGAGGCCAACTTGTGTCACTTTAATTTGCTAGGAAAATTTCACGAAATTGTTCTCCTCAAACTATGTTCTTTGGCTAGAATCGTCAAAGATTTTGCAGTTTAGGCTCGAAGAAGTCGTCTAACATCTACACATAATGCTCGGAATCACCGCGCCGACATCACAGCGCGTATGGTCATTTGTGTATATTAAGATGGAAAAGAATTTCATCCGAACAAAATGTTGGTAAATTTTGTAAATCGCTCAATCATCTGGTTTACGGAGTCAAGACTGTAAACAGCATTCTAAGACTTCAATTCTTAAGTAAATAGAATTTTATAAGGGTGCGGTCTCACATCTTTGTGTATAATGCGAAATAATGATGATTTGAAGCAACAGCACACTTCCGAATAAGTAATTCGTCACGAACGGACCAAGTAACACAGTCTATATTTTCGATCATTCTAGAAGACCTGGTGGACCAAATTCTGCTTTGTTCAGTGTTGATCCGGTTTCTTTTCGACAAAAAAAGTCAGGCTAACGATTGACATACCTCCCGCGCCCCTATGAACAACTGCTTAGTTGGATGAGGCAATTTTTTATGCTGAACATTTCATACCAATTAAGGAGTTCAATTCTGAGGATAGTACTGCTATTGAAGAGGCACAAAATATTGCAACAAAAGCTTTATTTGAAAATCCACTAACCTCTCTCAAAATTCATAACAGTTTTGTAGTAAAAACTATGAACAATTTTGAAAAACAAAAACTGTGTCTAATAGAATTGGTTAATTTACAGCTTATTTAAACAAAATCTACCAAAAGTGGATAATTTTGATTGATTATTCACAAAAAAATACAAACTAGAGAAAAAATACTAGATAAACACATTTTTAAAAAAACATTATTCTTCATTTTTATCAGATTTTGTAACAATTTCTGTGATCCAAATAGCGGGTATTTCACCCTCTGCTATGACGAATGGCTCTAACCATGTCAGACATCGAATAAATTGCATTTTGGACGTTCTCCACCAGCATAGCATACCATTCTTCTCGAAGATCAATTTGGAGCTGATTTAAATCACTAGGAGAAGGATGACGACGTCTAATATGCCTCCTTAAATGATCCCTCAAATGCTCTATCGGGACATTTTGCAAGCCAGTTCATAACTGCAATTCCCACTTGCTCCAAGTATTCGATAACAATTCTGGAGGTATGTGGACAAGTATTATCCTAAAATGGATTGCTCACCAATGAATAGAGCAAATAGGATCACAGCCTCCAGGAGAACTTCCTCGATGTACCTCAGAGCCCCCCAAAATCAGTTCAGTCCGAGCGTGGAAATTAATCATGACTGATCTTCATACAAAATACTGTGATTCACGAATGGTATAATAAGCAAATCGCTCCCTTGGTCGTCTCCACACTCTGTCTAAGTGGTATAGACCAAATCGAGACTGATCCGTGATTAAAACAGTTTCCCATCGCTCCAGAGTCCAATGACAATATTGATCGATAAATAATCGCCTTTCTCATCGATGCCTTTCCAGGGAATGGAGTCCTGTCGCGGATCGCCTTGATACTATTTCATGCTCCTTCAGTCTTCTGTATTACATGTATATTTCGAACTACTTCAGTCTTTTCCGCACCTCAGGAGTGCATCGAGAATGGTAGATTTCTCTACCCCTAGCGTTTCGGCAATGTATCATAAGCTCCGGCCTTCTCTGGCCAAAGCATCAGCTCGGGTTATGTCAAAATTTGAAAGAACTATTATTTGAAACCAAAATAAAGAAAAAACATGTCTTTTCATCACAGAAAAGACTTTTTTAGTTTTATTAGAATAACGAATCTCCGTATTTTGAGCATATTTAGCCATTTGTTTGTGCATTTCTATGAATCACAATTATACAAATATTCATACTGAATATACTGTTTACACCACCACTACACCAACACTAACAACTATACTGTCTAACGCGCGTTTCGATAACCAAGATATCGTCTTTAGAGACTGGTAAAGGTAAACTAACTTGATTATCGAAACACGCGTCAGACAGTATAGTTGTTAATGTTGGTGTAGTGGTGGTGTAAACAGTATATTAAGTAAAAGAGAATAACATTGTTCATACTGCGTTAACCAAGTTTTATTAGTAATAAAATTTTTCTAAGGCCAAAATTTACAGACCATTTTCAATATTCTTACTAAATAACTATTACTTAAATAAGAAATGATTTTCAGCTCCTTGTTAACTAGTGTATAATTATTTGAAAATTGTTCAAATACAAATAAAAGATAAAACTGCAATGCTTATTTACATCAAAATATATAATTATAAAAATATGATTAGATTGACGCCCTTTTTTTGTATTTGCAGCTACACAAAGCAAATCACGGGGAAGCTTGGATGTACTTCAAGAGGTTGTGATAATGTTTGATTTGAACTAATTAAATATATACTGCATTACAAACTTTCATTTCTATGAAACCTTTTATTTGAAACATTTTATAAAACAAAAGGTGAAATACAGATAAAAATTTAGGCAAGATTTAAATGTACCGATATTTGTGCAGTGTGCAGTGTTGACAACCTTAAAAAGCAAACTTAAAATTTTGTAAAAATGGCACGTGTCTTCATTATTGAACAATATTTCAAAAATTTACGTCCGCAGGCGCAAATTTCATTCAAAATATGGTCGGAATAGTGTTTCAGCTTCGTCAAATATGAAGATCAAATAAAGAAGACCGGGAGACAAAATTCGCTGGAGATGTTAAACCCACTGGTCGGTGATAATCCAGGAACTCCTAATCGGCGTCGTGGACAACAATTGCAAATTTCAAAAAGCTTTCTACTGATTATACGCGCTATATATCTGCGTTTTGATGTGTTAGAGAATACTGAGAATATTGAGTTTCAGCGAAAGGATGCGACTAGCACTTTTTCACCTTGAGGGGTTCGTTAATCGCAAAAATTTCCGTTTTTGAGGTTCTGATAACCCACATGCTATTGTCAAAAAACAAATACATCCACAACGTGTCACTGTTTATATGTGAATTTTAGTAGACATAATTGGACCAATCTTTTCTGAATATAAGGCTGATCAAGCAGTGACTGTTGCTGGTTCTCTATATCGCGACAAGATAATACAATATTTTATGCCGAAATTGGATTATATTGATACGGTTCCAAAAAGATTGTGCTACAAGCCATACAGCCCAGGAAATACTTCAAATTCAAATTCTTTTATGTAGAATGGTCATTGAATATTTCAACAAACGAGTGCTTATGTGTATGCAAAACATGAAAGCCTTTTGTCCAATGTTTTATTCCATAAATAACCCTATTCTATGTAGTTGTTGGTTCAATAGAGAGAATACAATCAAAAGACTAAAAACTATTTTCTATATATTACAAAAACGCTGAAAATAAAAGTTTATTTCGCGAAAAAAATAGAAAAATGTATTCAGTCACAAGCCTTTACTCTTGAAAAATTTTAAATATTTCTAATAAATACACCTGATGAAGAGTACAGCAGGTGAAGATATGTCTCTTAAACTATTATGGAATATTGAATTTGGTTTAAATGCAACAAGGCTCCTCAAGGTCGACCTTACACAAGGATGTTATTTTGATGTACTTCGAAAATCAAAGACCGTTTATAAAAGCAAAATTCCCCGAAATTTCGCAGTCACAAATTTACAAAATATATAAGTTTTATCCGTGTAGGGATGACATAATCTTTTATTAAATAACAAAAAAAAATGTACAAAACATCTGCGAATATTTCTGTTGATACAGGAGTAGATCTTCTAATTTGACAAGCAATGTGAGGACTAATTTTTTTTATATAAAAGGCAAGCAGAGGCAAGAGGATAAGCCCTTTTATACTCAAATCGAGTGGTGCTTACCGTGTGGACATGCCTGTGGATATTAATCTTGAACTTCTTGTAGTGCTCAGAAAAGACGTGCTTTGGAGTTCTGGGCGTCTGCAGGCAAACTCGTTCTTAACAATACCAAAGGAGTATCACACCTTTTACATGCTTCTTGAGAGGATGTCCAAGAGGTTTCAGAATATATGAATCAATCGAATAATCATTTTTTTTCATTTTTATTCTCAATTGTTCTGGAAAAATATTATTTCTTATATGTCTTCCATAATTTCCTTTTTTTTCCTATAGTTGTTTCATTTTATAAAATACTAGCAATACCCGTCGCGGCTTCACCCGCGGATTATTGAACCTCGCGTTATATAGTGATAATTCAATGAGAAATGACTTTGTATTCTATGTATTAATTCAATTTGGAAGTGTTATAAAGAAAAGACACATTATCATTTAAAAATTACACACATTTATTATTTATACGATAAATAACATAACAAATGCATACATACATTTCATTAACATAAAGATATTAAATAAATGATTTATTATTAAAGTAACAATGATTACAAAAACGCAAAACAAAATATTGTATCATATATAATTTATGTCAATACATCAGTTGTTTTTCTAAAATAACTAAACTTGACGGAGAAATTACTCGTGAACAGGCTACATAAAATTGACCGTGGGAGAAACAGTTCTCCCTCAAACCTATTCCTGCCACTTTCAAAGATTGACCTTGTGATAAAACTGAGAAATTAGTTTTTAGATATTCACACAAGACCCATTTGTAAAAAAGAATCGCTTTGATATCTCATTTCGTCATGAAGAATGGCTAAATATATGGTTGCGTAATAAAAATTTTTGTTCAACTCTTTGAAGCCTTTCCAAGTCGAATTTTGAAAATCGCAGAAATGGGTTTTTAGATATTTGTACGGAGAATGTCTTCCTCTATCTTTAATAGCCTTGGCTGGGCGTTGATGAGTGAATGAATCAGTCAGTCAGGACATCCTCTTTTATAGATGTAGATATCTACACTGTAAAAATGTACAACTATAAATGAGTTGATGAAAATTGAAACTTAACCGTGTGTGCCTAATCTCTAGGAGCAGCGTCGCCACAGTAGAGACATCTAGGCGTTAGAGATCTACTCGCTCCGCTGTCCCGAGAATATCCAAAACGTCTCGCCTGGTAGAGGGATGTAGTTGTTAGGATACTAAGAAAGTTATAAAATAAAGGTGACTTCTAATTTCCAAAAGAAGATAATTTCAAATTCCCTGGGTCAGGTCGGTCAGGAGCCCAATTATTATTGTTTTATTAAGGAAATCTATTCGAAGGGTGAGAAATTTCGTGGATGAAAGTATGTTTTTTTAATGCAACGGCGTATGGCGAATCTTCAAACTACAAAAGAGAGCTGTTAGATATTTACTCGGACTTAACAGCAGGGCTCACTGCATGGACTTATTTCAAAGCATGAAAATTCTGACTCATTCTTCCTTATTTATCTTTGAATCCGTTTGCCAAATTCGTAAGCACGCTTCTCCAGTTTCAGAAAGCACGACCTTTACCTACCTACTCCACGTACAGAATTTGTTGAGGGCTTAAAATTTTACAATGCAAAAAAATGCACAATCACTTGCCAATTGAAATCAAATCGATATTATCTTTTCCCGCATTCTGCAATAATTTGAGGGCATATTTACTGGAAAAAAGCCTTCTGCTCTGTAAACGACCATACCGCACTCACTGAACTCATAACAAATATAGGAATAAGCTTTGACAAATCACGAATGAATACCTGTTTGACAAATGGATACAGACGGTGTCCCACGACGAGCTAGAACTATCTGTATATGACAAAATACTCATAGTGAAGTCATGAAAATTTCTACGTTTGAGTTTTCGGATACGATCTTTTTAACTAATAATATTTATTTAAAAAGATAGCGGACTTCCGGTTATACCGAAAGTCGACTGTAACTTTGTTATTTTAAATAGAACACTCTGTATATTAATAGATTTTGGAAATCTACGTAAAATTTTAGTGTACTTTTGTCTAAAAACTTTTTTCGAAAAATATATTCTTTTTGAGTTATTAATTTTTTTGTGAAAAATTTGATCGTTGCAGACCCTTACAAATTATTTTTTTACGAGGAAACCCTTAAAGATATGAAAATGGTTTCTGTTCGGTTACTTTAAGTAAGGTCAGACGTATATGAATCTATGTTGTAAAATTTTTCATTTTATACAGGGGTGAAAACTAAGCCAAAATTCATCTATACATATACCTAAATCTTACCGTTATCCAGATATTAAATGTTTTCTGTAAATTTTTAGATACAGGTGTGGTCTAAATTTTATTTTGACTCGTTGATACAAGCACTAAGAATTAAAAAAGTATTTTTCTTTATCTTATCTAAAGAATAGCGGTAGTTTTCATTTATAAACTATTTAGACGAGTAATATAAAAAATGCGTGAATTCGATAAAATTATTACAATTTCCAACATTATATCTCTAACATTTTGAACATAATATTTGTGCGAGGTCGTGAAAATTACCGCTGTATGAAATATTCCCTTCATTATATTTCAAAGCTTTTTTAATTAATCGAATTTGTACTTTCACCCCGACTAAGTGTGGTGCTTCATTACTAAGGCAATGAAGTAAATGAATCGTGACCTCCGAACAATGTGACTCTTAGAACAATTGTTCGAATTCAAATCTCAAGCATCATATAATTTAGCATTTATCAAATTAAAATCGGGCACATAGACGTGATAAATTGTTGACACACAATTGAAACGTTGTGAATAGCAGCATCATTTTAACGATTTTTACATTTCTCTGGTAGGTTCTTAAATGAAGAATTATTTGAAATTATACTGTACATCGTAGAGAAATGGGGAATTTAATGAATTAATCATTTCTGTTATTGTACCGAATCGAAACGTAAAATTTTATCTATAAAAAATTATTTAAAAAAAAACTCATTTTAAAACAGGAGAGACCTAAAATCAAAAATATTTATATGCATTAGTTTTTCATAATTTGACATTCTTTTTAATTTTTTAACTGATAAAGATTATATCTCACACCAAATAGAGAAATTGTGGAATTATCATTATGAATTTTGGTAGATTGCTTAGAAATTTTTTATAAAATGTATAAAAGATAACATCTAAAACTGTTTATTTTTATTTGTATAATAAAAACTTCTTTTAAAAATCCCTTGAACAGTACTACTGTTCATTGCAGTATTTGTATATCTTTCACAGAACAAGACAATAACCTTCTAATCCAGGGGTTCCCAAACTTTTTTGTAGCACGCCCCCCTCTGGTTATTTGGAGACCTTCCACGCCCCCCTATATACATCAGCTTTCCATTTTGGAATATCCTATTTCCACGGTGCCGTACATACCAACTCCCCAGTATATGCCTACTTGATACGATGAGTAGGTAGATGTTTTTGTTCATTGTTGAATGCGCTAACGCAGAATGGAAAGATTCAACAATTGTACCTATGATGAATTACTGATACAAAATTTAACATTGTAACACAGATACAATTTCAATTTAAGGAAAGTAAAGCAATAGGCCTACCTATTCACAAAAATAAAACATAAAATGTAATTTAGCGAGATGGGTGCGCTTGCATGTTCTGGATAAGTTGACAGATCCTGGGTTGAGTTTCAGACAAAGCACAGTGTAAAGTCACTTTCGACACAAGAGTTGAAAACGCTTTTTCGCACATTTATCTTGTTGAAAAAGGCAAGTTCATCCGAACAGCTTTCTCTGAAACACTGGGGTAAACTTTTAAGTACTTTAACCAAAATGAGGGCTTGTCCATTTTTTCAAAATCGTATCTTACAGCAGACATTTTTTATTTCTATTCCCTCCTCTTGCAACTC
Organism: Diorhabda sublineata; assembly: GCF_026230105.1. Lineage (NCBI taxonomy): Eukaryota > Metazoa > Arthropoda > Insecta > Coleoptera > Chrysomelidae > Diorhabda > Diorhabda sublineata. The sequence continues at coordinate 10,381,022 of NC_079483.1, forward strand.
TTCTGGCAGCAACTGTATGTCCATGTTGAACGAGTCGGCTGATAGTTTGTCAAATTCCTCTGCCAAGTTAGGAAAGTACCTGCTGAAGTCCTCCTTGAGGTTATTCAAATGGACAATTATCAAGTTTTTCAAAAGCGGTCCTTCAAAAACGTCCTCAAAACATGCTTCTACTGACACTTACACTACTTTGCTGTAACTTGAATAGTTGCTGGCGTTCATTAACACTTTACGTATCCAAAGTTGTAGTTTCTCAACGTACATCTTGATAGCATCCCCATGTGTTACTATATTTGAGTCTGCACCTTGCAGTCTCAAGTTTAGGTTGTTTAACGTATCAAAAAAGTCTGATACTGCTTTCATCACATCTACAGCTTTAGTAGTTACCTGCTCACTAGAAAACATCAGTTCAATCGTAAACATTAATGAATTTTATTAACCGAAGCTGTCGGAAGGCGTATCTACACAATTTCTTCGAAATATTCCTGCCAGGCAGTCTGTGATAAGTAGTAGCGAATGGGGTAAAAAAAGCTCAGTTTACGTCTGGTATCCTGTTTAAACCAAACGCCCTCATGGGTAAGTACATTTTACTCGTTTTATAATTCAATATTCAGATACATATTTTTAAAAGTATTTATAAAAATAATAAATTTATAAAATGAGGTATCTACGCCTATGGTAGATCAAACAAAATTGTCGGCGTTGTATAATCTAGATCTAACGGGAAAGTGATGACGCTACGTGGTGCATCCCAGTTGTCCTTTTGATGAGTCAAAAGTTATCGTTGGTATATGTACTTATTTGCCAGATTCTCCAGAATTTTTTGTATCAAGTCTAGGAACACCCTGTATAATATCTATTTCAATCAACTGGCAAACGCCTGAAATTATAGGCGACCTCGCGAATGTTGCGTCGAGTCGTGCCTTCTTGCTTTCTCACCCTTATACAGCGGGTAATAACAAACATATATGAGGAAAACTGTATGTCACTAGATTCACAAAAGGGTTGTCAACAACATTCGTATAAAGAATTTCGTTGTATTTTGACAAACAAAACACATTTTCGGAACAATTTAAAGTGCTATAAAAAATTAGATTTCAACGCAAGACCATAAAGTAATATAATAACTCTCCCTAACATAAAATCAAAATATTATAGGACTATTTTTAAGGGAGTTATTAGAGTTTCCGTGAATGTTAGCATTTTGAACTATTGAGGGAGGCTGACAGGGGAAGTTTCAGGGGAATTTTTAAGTACTATTAACTGGGTAATATTCGCCTGTACCTTGATTTTTTTCTATCGAAGTCCTTTATCATATAAAAATATGTATCTGTAAAATTCTTAGGGCTTATTGTAGAAAATTCCTTGTTAGATATTTACTCGGAATTAACAGCACGGATCACTGCAGGGACTTCTTTGAAAGATTAAAAATTCTGACTCATCCTTCCTAATTTATCTTTGAATCCTAATTCGTAAACACACTTCTCCAATTTCAGAAAGCACGACTTCTAGGGCTCAATATATTGCAATGCAAAAAAATGCACAATCACTTGAGTTGAGTTGTGATGAAAATTTGAGCTGAAATTGCAACAAGAGTCGTTTCACCAATTCAGGAACGCAGTACATCTTTAAGTTTTGGGTCTAATGGTAGTTGTTGAGAGAATGCTTGCGTTGATAATCATTTTCTTTCAATGCAGTTTTTGCTTTTCGAATAACTAAGTAACTAAATTCAGAATCTAATAGTTGGATAGGTATATCAGTCAAACTACTAATTACCCATATTTTTCTTGCTCCAATCCAAACAAACTTAGACTGACAGGATTTATGGTTTACCGAGTTTTAATTACTAGAGAAATGAATTTAATATACAATCTTATCGAATCACATAAAGTAAGATGAAAGTCAGCACTCAATGACACAAACAGGACCGCCAACTACTCAAAGCGAAAAACTGCAGACAGTTGCTACAAAAATAAACGTAGAGTCGGGTATTTTCAGCAAAAGTAACATATAAGTTGATTATCTTGAAGACCAAGTTTATTTTGTATATCATTCGGTTGTTATGTTATTACTAATTTTCATAGAAATATTAACCAAATTATAAGTTTATTCGAAATTATTTCAAACATTTTTTCTAGATATTTCAAACATTCAATAACTTTGAAACACAGTTTTCAGTAGAAAAAAAGCAAACTTTCTTATACAACATTATGAGGCTATTTAACATTGTTTTTTTTTTTGAAGTATTGATTAAAAGTCGATCAAATATTAATACTATTTTATGCATATTTCGAGCAGTTTTTGTGAATGTTTTTGAATAATTTCGTTTGAAAATATAAATATAAATAGCAGTAAAGTTAAGTGAGAAATAGAGTCAAGGTTAAGTGCCAAAGTAGCAAAGTTTGTTCGCTCCCAAGACCGCACATAATCAGACATATATCAATATACGAGGATGGTCTCATAAGTATGTGGCCCAACAAAGAAAACACAAAAATTTTGGAAAATTAATTTTCCAACGTAATATCCTTTTAGCTCCATACAATTTTCCGTGTAAGAATCCTCAAGCTCCTCAAAATCACCTATTCAGTGTTGGGAAATCTTTGACCACCGAGACATTTTTTAAGTCTGTAGAATACTCGCGATTGATAGTTTCTCCTTTTTCAAGATAGTTGATGAAAATTATCCCCTGCTAATCCCAAAAAACCAACGCTATGACTTTGTCTGCAGAGGACACGATCTTTGTTCCTTTGAAGCAGGTTATTCTTCTTCAGTCCATTTTTTTATCTTTATTTTATTTCGGTAGTAGAGTAATGGACCCACGTTTCATCCATGGTTATAAAATGACTTTTTCATGTCCAAATTTTTAGTTAATATCCGATGTAACAACTTTTTGGAAATGCCTACTATGGCTGATAGCCCGCACACTTTCAGTCGACGAACATCCAGTACCGCTTTGTGGATTTTCTCCAACATTTCTGGAGTTGGAACTTCATTTTGTCGACCTCTTTTCTGCTGGTCTTCACAGGTCGTACGGCCTCGTTTAAGCTCTGCTGCCAAATATTTTACTGTTGATGACGAAAAAGCAGTCTCACCCAAAATAAAATCTTCTCAGTTTTTATATTGGTTGGACTAAAACCTTTCGAATAAAAGTATTGTATCACAAAACGATGACCGGTTTTTTCCATGTTTAAAAAATCACCGAAAATGTTCTTTGTTGACGGCTGCCAAACAAATACTAAATTCGAAACATATGTTGTATAGACTGTGCGAGGCCAGATCCTCCTGGGACATCTTCATAATGCATAATAGTTGAAACAAAATGGAAAATACGTTTGCAAAGTACGTTTAACTACATTAAATCTTATTTCAATCTGAAATGCTTAGCTTTTACCCTCTGTAGGCCAAGATATCCAAAACCTAACGATAATTGGATTGGATGAATTGGATGTACTCGTAATACAAATACAGACGTTGCTGGATATTTTTCAAAATATATTGTCGCCCTGGAAGTAATAGATGTAATCCATAACATCTTGAAACAGATGAATTGGTACAAAAAGATTTTTAAGCTCATAAAATGAAAGTTTTATGGGTATGATAATTTATTTATTTGTCTAGTCAAATTTTCGAGAATTATCTTCCATCAATCAGAATTTCCAAAAAATTAAAAATGATTTTGAAACGTTATTATTCTTGACTTAGATCCATAAAAGTATTACAATTATTATCTTCATACGTCATCATTATCTCTCTCAAAGTCGTTGATTTCTTGATCATTAATTTTGTCTTCTGCATCCAAATTTTCTAAGCATCATTTAAAACAACGAAAATCGAGCACAAACATAATCTTCTGGTGGAATTGTCAAGGATATTATCGTTTCTTAATGAACATGCAATATTTTAAATTGATCCATTGTTGTATAATGAGGTGAATCAAGTTCAAATATTTCTATAAATAGATCAAAATATATTAAAAACTGTATAGTGATCAAATAAATCGTGTAACCGTAATAAAGTTTCATTTGTCATTGTGCTATTGAAAAAAAAATAGGAGAATACGGCTATTTATTTAGCTCTCGAACTAATCCAGCTGATATCAGAGTTTGCACTAGCGCTTTAATATAATTAAAAATATTCCAATATTTAAATGTTTATCATCTGGATTTTCATTTTAGTCAACAGTTTCTATGCCACAACCAATTCGTCCAAAATGTCTGTTGATGGAATTTATAAGCGTATCGGTCAGGAACGCAGCAGGGAGTTTCTAATAAATGAAGGTACGTTCAGCAATTTTTCAAAAAAAGAACGGTTAATACACCCATATTAATGTCACGTATTGATATTCCTCGAAATAGGATCTAAAATAACTAAATTTTGTATTAACCCCTCAATTATTATTACTAATTGAAGCTTTAACTTGGTTCGCTAGAAAAAGGAGTGAAGTTATTGAAAAATCAATAAGAGAATAAGATTATTCACTTCTCTTTCTTATGGTATCCATAATTGAATCACTTCTCACCATTTTATTTAATCTCTAGTGATATGAATTATTTCTTCTGTGGTTCTTATTCCTGTAAAATTTTTGATATTGTGAAGCCGAAATTATCTTTTCGCTCAATCGCTTTCTTCCCTCTATCTTCTTTATCATGAGTTGAGCAAACGGTACCTCCCGCTTCGTATCCCAAATATGCTGTTTCTTAACGTTTTATCGTGTCGAGCATTTCAGTTTTCTTCCTATTCTCCTCAGAATTTCTTCGCTGGTTATTCCTGCCATCTATAATACATCCACACCTCAAATACTTCCAATCTGTTCAAGGTGTTAACTTTCAGTGTCCCCCCCTCCATACCGTAAAATAGCACGGACTAAACGTAGAATTTTGTGAATCTTATTCTGAGGTTGAAGTCAAAATCACAGCTTCTGAACACATTTTTGAATTTCGTGAATGAGCTCCTTGCTTTTTCTATCCTGCCTGCACTCGATCCCTACATCTGATGACCATCCTCCACATAAACAAGTTCCCAGATATTTAAATTTGATACCCGTTAAATCTTTTCGCTATTGTATGGTAGTTTTGCATTCTGGAACTGATCTAATTTGCCGGTAATTATTAGGAATTGTTGTTATTGATTCCCATAAGCCGACTATGTATTCCAACTATATACATGAGCCTTTGAAGGTCATGTTGTCTGTTATCAGAACTGTCTCATCGGCTTATCGTATAATGTTGATGCCCAATTGTCAATCATCGAGAACTTCTTGAAAAATGTTCTCCAGATAAAGGTTAAACAGGAGCGGGGAGAGGACACATCCCCGCCTAATACCTCTAAGGATATTCTGAGCCTTTTTAAGTTCGTTATCTACTCTAACTGAAGCTGATTGGTGCCAATACAAGTTTTTAGCGTATCTATGATCTACGTCAAGTTGCTTCAGTATTTGAACGAGTTTATGGTGTTGCACTATGTCACAAGCTGTCAATATATAGTCTATTTGGTTTCTAATTATGCATACGGGCCAGTTACTGAGGTAGTCCAAACCAGTTAGTTAGTTATTAGGACCGATTGATTCATCATCATTAATAATCAGTAATTTCTTGGTTCATCCACTTTTAGGGCCAGCTTCCCATCCCTTAACCGAAAGAGTGCCATTCCATTCACTGGTTCCTCTAACCAAGGCTTTATACCATTGAAATGGGGATTTTCTCACAACGGCAATCACTCAGTCGTCAGAGCCACATTAGTGATCTAACATGGGGTGCCTGTTAATTAATTACCCAACTAATTACCACTCATGAAGGTGAGGTTGACATTTGAGAAGAAGAGGCTTTTTGAGATGCATCCTATCCCTTACCCCTCGATTATTTACTACTTTTGAATAAATATCTTACCTACACACTAATTCGTAACGTCTTCTATCATAGATGTAGAGTTAATAATGTTTCCTTTTCATTAGGTTTTATCATTCTTTTTTACCCAACTCCAGAGAAGTCCTCTTTGTTCCAGGTTGTTCACTATTTCCGTAATCCATTTCCTTCTGGGTCTGCCTCTCTTGTTGTTCAATTTTTTGCATTGGCGTCTAATTGTGTTTCTCTTATTTTATCTAATCTCTTCATCTCATACTTCTTCATACATCAGCATTGGCAGTTGTACTGATTCGTAGATTAGCTACATCATCATTAATTCTTAGATCTGGTCTTACCATTGCCTCTAGATACTCTTGTATATACATAGTTGTTTATTTTGGTTTGGTTGATATTGTTTTATAGCTCTTCTTCTGTGTGAGCTTAAGTGCGTGCGTGTGTCTTCATCCATTTCGTCCATGATTAGAAAGAAGAATATCAGGCTTTAAACGCCTCCTTCTCTCAATCCTTTATCTTTTCGCTAACTCGTAGCCCATTCTTATTTATCTTATATATCTTCTCAACTATGTTTATTAATTGTTTACTTGCTTACATAAATCTCATTATCTACGTTTCTTCTGTTTTCTGTTATGTATCTCAAATGTTGAGCTCATTTATTGGAGTAAATGCTGCCTCTTTATGAGTTAATATGTTGTCCACCTCATGTCTCAGGTTATCTCCAATTATACGTTCAAAGAGCTTCTATGTTTTATAATTTTTGCAACATATAACTTCCTGTTTTGAGGATGCGTGCTATCATTACGATTTTCAACTTTTGTGTGGTTGCTTGTTTATTATATGATGCTAGTGATATTCTGTGAAATAATTTTACAGAATTCCGGGTACTTTTCCCATTTTTAAGTTTTTCTATCGTCTTTATTACATGTCTGGTACTAGCTCTTATCGTATTGTGTTTGCTTCTGTTATACCTCCTCCTCTTCTTGCTTGTTCTTCGTATTGAGGTAACCTAGTTATTTGATGAATTCTTACAATTATTCAACATTCAATAGGTTTGTCACCCGAGGAAGCAGACTACACAATAGCACTGGGTCTGGAACTAGAGTTTAAAGTAAGCAGTAACAAAATTACAAGAACAATTAGAGCTGGAAAAATTCATGAAGTTGACGATTTTGTCCTTGGACAACCATGTCAGGAAGTTATAGCAAGACAAAATTTTACGGTAAGACGGAATATTTATGAAAATTATAGTTTAAATATTCCAAAATAAATTCCATACCAAAATTTTCCTAAGGATATAAATAAAAACTAAACTGACGATGCAAGGTCCGGACTAAATGCTGATAGGAGTTCAACCTTACCAAATTCTTCGATCTTATTCTGAGTAACCAACCAAATGAAAGTACATCAAACTTTCCGCTCTTTGCGACGGATTCTGATAATTGTATTTTGTCTAATCACTGATTCTCTATGTTGTTGTTGTTGAGATGGATGCATCGTTAATCGCAACTAACAATGCGTCTAATAGAACAATCATCTGTTTACACATTTCTAGTCGACGTTTAGCTTACAGGTGAACGACCTGAGCACGAACGATCTTCCAGCGTCAAATCTCCACTATGAAAACGATCAAACTAACACGGTGCCAATGCCGTTCGCTGCTATTAACTTTTGTTTTCAATAATGTTTTAAATATACACTAATTTCTTATTATTCGCACTATGCACTATTATTTATAGCGTATTGCGTCATCAATAAACAAAGAGAGAATGATTGAAAAAACGAATTTAGTACAGGAAAACTAGGGGATTTTGAGCTAAAACCTCAAACTAAATTAGGTGATTTTGATTTACAGATTCTTGGAGGTTTTGGGATACTGAATAAGTCCAGCAACTCTTAATAAAATTACGGTTATGAATTTTCAAAATTTTGGTACCTGAAACTCAAAAAAATTTTGAAGCGCGAATAACTCGAAAACTATGAGGATTTTCAAAAAAAAAATTATTACAAAAAATGTAGAGTACAAAATTCTCTACAAAAAAAATACTCCAGGTATTTGTTCCTAACCTCAAAATGTTCACCTTAAATGGGTTTATTCACTCAAAAATATTTTGAATCGTGAATAACTCGAGAACTGCGTAGAATTTGAAAAAAAGTACCTAAACTAAAACTGTACAGCACAAAATTCTCTACAGATTGGTCCGTAAGGATTTTTTCCTAATTTGAAAATTTCTCCCGTAAAATTGGTTCATGTATTGAAAAACATATTGAATTGCGACAACTATGAGGTTTTCGACAGAAACTGCCATGACAAAAAATGTGGAGTATAACATTCTGTACAAAATAGGTTTCAATTTTTTTCTAACCTCAAAATTTACATTATAAAATAGGTTTCAACATTATTACAATATTTTGAATTGCGAATAACTCGAAAACTATGAAGAATTCTAAAAAAAAATTACCGTAATAAAAAATGTATACTATAAAATTCTCGACAAAAAATATCCCCGGTATTTGTTCCTAACATTTTTACTTTAAAATGGGTTCATACACTAAGGAATATTTTGAATAGTGAATAACTCGAAAACTACGTAGAATTCGAAAGAAGTGCTGGAGCTAAAACTGTACAGTACAAAATTCTCTACAGATTGGTTTGTAAGTATTTTTGCTAACCTCAAAATTTTCCAATAGCTCCAGCGAAAAAATAACTATATTTTTTGCTGATATCTTTTTCCGAATTCCTCTTAGTTTTTGAGTTATTTGCGTTCCAAATTTTTTTGAGTTACAAGTTCCAAAATTTGGAAAACCCGTCATTTTTTTAAGAGTTACTATGCTTATTTAGTAACGGAAAACCTCCGAGAATCTAGAAAATCAGAAGCGCCCAATTTAATTTCGAGTTTCATCCTATTTTACCTGTACTAATTACAGACTAGTTGTAACAAATTGCGACATGCTTGAATTGAGGCAATTTTTTTCTTAGGCATTTCAGTTAAATGATACAGGACTACTGATAGTCATATTATTATTTTAATGATGATACTAATTAGAAATTATAAAAATGAGGTGATTCGTTGTTCCATTGAAAAATTAAAAAGAAATTTAGAATATCAAGTGAGAAAAATTGTCTTAATATCAAGAATCGTATAAATTTCTTTAACTCTAAAACAAAACGAGAAAATAATATTATAAATACATTAACATCATACCTCTGTTCATCATTTTCTTATCTTGATGTTTTAGTACAGTAAGCCTGCAAAGTTATAAGTATATTACAGCTGCAAAGATTGATATTACTTTGCCGACCAATTTGCTATTGAATCTCTGTTTGTAGAAGGTTGTTTCGCGTAGAATTGAATTCTTATAGCCTGTAGCTTTATACGCATTAATTTTGAATTTATTAATACCTGCTTGTGCAATATTTTCACAACGGTTAGGAACATCAATAATGAAAAGAATTTGGGGTCGGAAAGACCATATTTTTCAGTATTATATACATTTAATATTCTTTTGGACCTTACTTCAAGCATATAATATCATGACATAAAACTATTCGTTGATAATCAAATTATTTCATTATAGTATTATTTACAATCTGAGAAAGTACGTTCACTACCGAATCTTAAATAAATTTCGATAGGAATCAAAATTAGTAAATATAATACCCGGCATTTTCCTTATAGTTTGCGATAGGTTATATTTGGTTTGGATTGTATCATTGTTTGGGTTGAAGATTTAATATGATGAGACTATTGAATTTTAGTCTACCAAATGATTTACAATATATTAATACATATATTACTAGATATTATCTAGTTCAATTTCACTTTCGCCATTATCTGGCAAATTAATAATAAGTTTTTCAACGGGCTCTAAACTATTACATCACTAAATAAGTCGTGTGACTGACACACAGATGGCGCTGTCATTGTCAAATTCATATGATGCTCATGAGGTGCCAGTTTCAAAAGACTATGTGTGAAATTTCATAACATTTCGATTAGTCAGAAAAATATTACAGCCATTTAAGTGAAGCTAGTTATTTTCAAAACAAGGGATTCAAATCATTTCGTTTATTGAATTATCATTGCTTCTTGATGAGAAAAAGTACTGTATAAATTCAGCAATGACTTAGAAAGTGTTATCCGGACTCTGCACAATCGAAAAAAACATTTGTTATTGGTTTGCTGATGATGGTGGACGTTCTGGTCGTCCAATTGAGGTGGTTACTATAGAAAACGTCAAAAAAGTCCACAAATTCGTTATATCTAATCGTAAATTGTAATTGCGTGAGATAGCTGAGGACGTGTTAATATTAAAAGGCAGTGTGTTTACAATTATGCATGAACATTTCACTATGAGAAAGCTTTTTTCAAAGTGGGTGCTGCGCTTACTCAGAGTTGATCAAAAATAACAACGTGTTGATGATTCAGAGCGGTGTTTGGCCATGTCTACACGTAATAAATCAGATTTTTTACATCGATATATGACATAGATGAAACAATCATCATCTGAGTGGTTTGCTGCCGATGAACAACGGCCGAAGCGTCTAAAGGTACAATAGTCAGCTGAGAAGGTTACGGCTTCAGTATTTTAGGATGCGCAAAGAATATTGCTCATCGGCCATCTCTAAAAGGGAAAGACAATCAATAGCGAATACTACATAGAGTTGTTGGATCGTTTTAAAGCAAAAATCAAGGAAAACGGCCTCAAATGTCGAAGAAAAAACCACGGTTGCATCAAGACAATGCATCGATTCACAAGTTGATAGTTGAATTGAACAAATTAAACTTCGAATTGCTTTCTCATCTACCGTATTGCTACCAATTGCTGAAATTGAAGCCTATTTTTAGGCGAAAGACAAATCCCAATACAAACGCGGCATCAATAAGTTAAAGAATCGATTTTTGGGAAAAAATGTGTTTTTCTTATTTACTCACGTGATGTAATATTTATATTTGTGGACATAGATCTATATGAGCTCTCAATTATTGTTCTCCAGTGTCAACAGCTATATTTTTAACTTCTGTCTTCATCAACTCGATGACACAATTGCTTATCGTTGCGACCACGTACATTAGACTTTTTTTAAACCATATCAACACAAACGGTTTCTTTTGAACAATCATAACTTCTTCGTTATAACTTACGTTCGCACAAAAATTCAGTTATTCTTTCACATTTATCAGACAGAGCTTCACTATATTTTCAACCATCAATCCATCCTTTACTGGGTGTATCATGGGTGTCGTACCAAGTCTCATCTAGGTTTTCCTATCTAGCTGTATTCATATTCTTTTCCGAGTTTTTGTCAGCCCCGTAACTCATTATATAACTTGCTTTCCATCTATTTATCCTCTTGTATAAAAATCCTGAATGACGTAGAGTAAGCAACTAAGTTTTAGTGGAATAATTGATCTCACCATCAGTGTCATGGAACAGTTTCCGTGAAAATGATAATAAATTTGGCATTTTTTCTTTTGTATACATTACATTAAGATTACAACGAACTAAGTCTTCTTGGGAAAAATCAGTGCCCTTTGGTACACCACTGTGTTTTCGTGTTTTTTAGAAACTATAGAATCATTTTCAAATTTCCAAACTGTGCTTTTAGGGATGCTCGTTAAAGCTGAAGTCTCTTTCAAGAAAAATATTTTTCGTGGCTTTGCTCTACTAATTTCAAGTAAACATTTTTAACTATTACTGCAACGGTAATCAATTGAGCTGTTTGGAAGACATTTCAAAAGACACAGCCGAAAGAACTGACGCAGACAAAGACGTGAAAGATTCTGCATGTCTATTTAATCTAGCAATAAAGCATATTCTTTCTTTCTATCTAAACTCCTAATATTATTACAGAGTATACCCTCCCTTAACGGAAATACTTTCATACTGTCCACGAAACGTTCGGATGGATCCGAAGGATGGTCTAGATACCATTATTTCAAAGAGGATGGCTTAGACGTAGTGAGTATACATTCCTATATTCCATGTGGTGTTCAATAGTGAACAAAAGTTTATAAATGTGTCCACCCACCTCCTCCAAATCTAAAACTAGAAATATCTTATCACGTCATATTTTTTTCTCCAGTCAAATTACTCTTAGTTTAATATTCATCAATTTTTACAGAAAGTTCAATGTCAAATTTGATTGAAATATCGATTAGAAAGTGCAAATATAATTCTGATCGTTATTGTTATATTTATGAACAGTTGGTACTAACGTAGATTCTTTGAACAATGAAAATTTATATTTTTGCGAATCAAAAACGAGGTTGCCACATTTGTTTTGTGAAATTTGTAATGATGTTACCAAGATGGACTTCCTTAGGTAACATATACTTTTAATTTGAGTCACCAATGTTAAAGAAAATGAGTTTGTGTTACTAAAAACAGTAGATTACAATAAAAGAAATGCACTAAAAATACTTAATTAACTCTTGATCTTCTTAAGTATCCTTTCCAACCCTAACCTCAACATCGACATGATAATGCAGTCTTTCTTCATACTCTTAGCTAATACCTTGCTCTGATTAACAGTTTCTATTTCCAGGTCTCTATAGAGGTCACTATTGCAAATGTACCAAGAGGCATTTGCCTTGTTTCCCATTGAGTTGTTCTGGAATCTTTCTTATTAAGTATCTGCTTAGAAAGCATAAGCTTATACTATAGTTCCTTCAAATTAGTACCTTTTTTATATTTTTCTTTTTAACAAGCAATATCCATCAAAGTTTGGCATCTAAGTTGATGCCAGAATATTTTGTTGTCTTTAAGTTTGGAATCAGTTTATTATTTATTCTAACTGGAATATGATCTATCTTTTTGTTTGTAAAGTTTAAGTTTCCATTTTTTTATCTGTCATAGAAACGATGGGCATCTATTTGTATCTTTTGGTTTCTTAATTTGAAATATCACATTCATATAGTATAGGACAGGTCCTCGAACACTTCCTTGTGGTACTCCAGCCTTGCTTTCATTAAGATCCTAATAGACTGTCTTTCCGATATGTATTGATGCAGGATATCTGAATATTGTCTTGGAAGGAGAAGTTGGAGCTGATGTATTAAGCATTGGTAACAAATCTCAAAAAAAGTGATAGATCGAAAAAGATATTAGCACAAATGAATATGTTTTGATCTATCTACAAATAAAACTGGGATTTATGAAAAACCTTTTGGCCCAAAAACCCGTAAATATATAAGAGATGCTCGGTATTAAAATCTCTTATATGTCAATGAAGAAGCTGCTTGGAAGACATACAAACAAATTGTTGAAGAGACTTGGGAAAAAAATTATAAATATGTTGTGGTTAACGTAATTAGAAAATAGGAGCGAATATATTATTTGAAATTCATTACCTCCACTAATATTTGAATTTTTTTCTGAGAACATTGAAAGTTTAAGTGATAACTAAGTGGAGTGTAAGTATCAATGTAAAAGGATTTTTTTAGAACATTACCAGAGATTTTGGGATAAAAATATATTATGGGTTTATTGTTGAACGATAATAGGAAAAACTAACACCAAAATTGATCATTTTAAATTAATTTGTTATTGTTTATACTGAGTTAACCAAGTTTTATAAGTAATTAATTAGTTGTAACACCAAATATGACATCTTTCTTGTTATGTATTAAAACTATGTGAACTAATGTATTATCAATTAAATATTTTTCAAATATAAGTTAAAGTGGTGACTTCAATGCTTATTTACATGTAAATATGTATTCAAAATACTCGAACATTGAATCTGACCAAATATACTTAACAATAACCAAGAACAAGCATGGACTAATTACGATGACTGTCACATAAGTACCTGGTCCAACCTTGAGATGGCGGTAGTTGCTTGAACAATGTATAGATAGTGATCGTTTTCAATGAATTATTAAACATGGAAAAAATTGGTTATCGATATGTGATAAAATACTTTTATTTGAAAAGCCTTAGTCCAACCAATATGAACACTGAACTAGATTCTACTATATGTGAGACGTCTGCTTCGTTATTAACAGTAAAATATCTGGTAGCGGAGTTTAAACGAGGCCGTACGACCTGCGAAGACCAGTATCGAAGAGGTCGACCAAATGAGGTGACGAAATAATGAAGAAAATCCACAAACCAGTACTGGATGGTAGTCGACTGAAAGTGCGGGAGCTAGCAGACATTTCAAAAAGTGCGGGACATCGCATATTAACTAAAAGTGTGGACATGAGAAAGCTGTGCTCAAAATGAGTGCCGTGTTTGCTCACGATTAAACAAAAACAGAGTTTTGAAGATGTTTCCATCGAGTGTTTTGCAATGTTTCATTGAAATAAAGCCGTATTTTTGTACCTTTTCAAAACCATTGGTGAAACGTGTGTCCATTATTTCACACCTGAAAGAAAAATCGAAATAATCGACTGAAAATGGAGAACCGGTTCCAAAGAAGGCAAAGATCCTTCCATCTGCAGGCAAGGTCATGCGAGGCGCATGAGATAATTTTCATCAACGGCGAGTATCATGCGAACTCATTGCAAAATTTGAGTGGAGAAATCAAGCTAAAACAGCGGCATTTGACTAAAAAGAAAGTGTTGTTTTAACAAGACAATACACCAGCTCACTTATCCGTTATTGCAATGGCCAAATTCATTGAACTTAAGTTTGAATTGCTACCTCATGCACCCTCTCTACCAGATTTAGCCCCCTCGTATTATTTTCTGTTCGCACACTTTAAAAATGAGCTTGACGATTCTTATGAAAAAGGCGTCGAACTTATTGAACATCGCTGGAAAAAGTGTATGGAGCTAATAGTAGATTAAGTTGAAACGTAAAAATATTTCTTTCCAAAATTTTTATGTTGTCTTTGTTAGGCTAAGTACTTCTGGGACTATCCTCGTATGCATAAAAGTTTGACGATCTTTTTTTATATTTGCAGCTACACAAAGCCAATCACGGAGAAGCGTGGATGTACTTCAAGAGGTTATAATAATAAATATTATAATTACTTAATAAATATACACTGAAACACTAATTCTTGTTTTTATAAAACCTATAATTTGGAACATTCTATTGAACAAAAGCTGAGGAAAAGACTGATGAAGAGACAAAAACGATTTTCATATCTTCGTATGCTAGAAAATGTTTCACTTTATTCGTCGTTTTTATACGTTCAAAATAGGGAGTTTCTTAAGAAAAAAAATGAAATATAGTAATTTCCCCCAAAATGTAATTCTAATATTCCTATTAATAAAATTGGAAACACTGGCTAAGTAGTTCTTTTGGTATTTTCAAAATTCAACTGATTTAACTTTTTAGCTTCCTATTAATACTGGGTTTCAACCTATTTAGTAAATTGTTTTGTCTCCTACATCAGCATCTCCAGAAGACGAACTGAAAATCTGTCAACGTTCCCAAAATTTCAGATGATATGCTAAAAATAGATTCGTACATTTCGAAATTCTTTCACATTGAAAATTCAATTACTATTATTAGTAAAATGCCACCAAAAAAATCCAACCTTAATGTCCGTAGCAAGAAGATTCGATGTGCTCGTGTTGAAAGAGCTCATGAATCAATCGAACAGAGAGCAGAAAGAAATGCAGATCAAAGAATTCGCACAGCTGAAATTCGGGCACGAGAACAACGTGATAATCGTCGACAAGAAAATTGAATTGAGAACGAGGGTGGCACGTCAACAACACATAGATTCATATAGAGAACAAAACCGAGAAAATCATCGAACCAACCACGTGGGATCATTTGTTCGTCATTTATGTATGAACTAGACATCAATTACTCGGCTGATTCCAAAGTTATTATTGGTATGATGGACAAAATATGCAATTATTGTCAGGCGATAAAATTTCGCGATGAAACACCTGGCATGTGTTGGGCATCAGGAAAAGTTGTATTATCACCACTCCCTACTCCACCTGAAACTTTGAAATTCCTTCTTTCTGGCATTTCAAATGAATCAAAATTATTTTTGCGTAAGACACATTTAATTTTTGCTACCAAACGACGTCGTTTGGAGCATCCAATGTTTGTGATTTGTCGTGCTACTATATACGATATTAAGAAAAAAAGCAAAAGATAGTAGACCACGCAAAGACAATGGAATCGGGGCCAGGAAAGCATAAAACTCTAAAAGTTGGCAATTGTACAAAAATGGAAAACGCTCTCTTCATGTGGTTCATACAACGGCATTCTAAACACACTTCTATATCTGGAGTAAGCCAAAGCAATCGAATTTTATAAAACAATTACCCACAGAGATGATTTTCGTGCCAGCGATTGTTGGCTAGATACATTTAAAAAGCGATTTGGTATCCGTCTATTAACCATATCGAGTGAGAAATTATCAAGCGACAAATCTGCAGTACAGTCATTTATCCAGCATTCTAAAAACAAAGTAGAAAAACTGAATCTTCTTTCTGATCAAATCTACAACGTTAGACGAGAATGGTCTATTCTGGAGATTGTTGCCAAATAGAACATTCCTGTCTTCTAAAGAAGCAAGTGCACCAGGTCGTAAAGTGAGTAAAGATAGAATCACATTAATGCCGTGTTCAAATTGGATTTGTTGGTGATTGGTAAAGCAAAAAATCCCAGAGCTTTCAAGAATATTTTTCTGCCAGTCTGCCCTAAAATCTTTAATCGTACTTGAAAATGCTGCAAGCCACCCAAATGAACTAAAATCAAGTGATGGAAATATCTAAACCAATTTGCAACCAACAAATTACACACTCACACTTCAAGGATCGAAATAACGCAGTTCCTTAATGGATTGAGCTTGAAAGGATGTTGTATTCTCTCTCGCTGATGCTTGGAAGTCTGTCTCATCTAACTTAATCCAATCTCCTTGGAAAAAGTTATGGCCTACAAAGAATGATGTATCAGATACAGAAGAAATAGATGAATGGGATCCTGAATATAATCTGCATATTGCAGATTAAATATATTAGATACAGAAGAAAAATTAATTGGCTAGTAAAGGAATCGAAGAAGCAGAGCAAATGATGACAAATGAAAACATTGTATCTGAAGCAGTACAAGAAGAAGAAAGCTTTGTAGAAATATAGGAGCCACCGACTACTACAACAGTAAGAGTTAAATCAGAAAATGCTTTGATTTGTTGCACAAAAGCAGACCTCAATTAAGGATTATTTTAAAACTATGTAATTACATACATATGTACATGTTAATTTAATACATTACATATATTCATTCCCTCTACGAAATGCTTTATTTTATCCATTATCTACGTCTTTTTCACTATAATCCGAATATTTCAACAATCCGGCTTTCAATAGTGTACAGATTGTACTGTATATATGTATGGATCCTTTAACAAACCCAAACCCAAAATAATGCAACAGAGTCACCGCTTTTTCTAGCGGCGGAGTAGAAATATTTGTCGAAAACGACATCGAAACCAGTCACACAGTGAAGCATCTACTAATGTCCTCAAAATGAAGAAGACAGAAGACGCTACAAGCTAGGAAGAAATTTGAAATCAATTCTCTCTTCATCCGGAAACGATGATAACTTAAAAACACCAATTTGATATTTAAAATCTAACGTTTCATTATTATGAATTATACTACTTTATTGTGAATGTCTTCTCTGCTAATAACTCTTAGTAGTTGATGCAAGGTTATGTATGTTTAAATAAAAAAAATTTTCAAGTCCATATAAAATATCTTCATCATTAACTTGATATTAATAAGCTGGTTATGCAACCTTGAAATCGAATCATTCATTTTTCAAGTTATTTATATTATATTTGATCTAGATTGATACTGATCCGATATCAAACAGAAATTTGCTGATTCAAACAATGCACAATTTTGTCATGTTAGTTTTTTTAGATAACGAAAAAATGTAATCACTTCAAACAATGTAGGTAAAATGCTTATTCAAATTGATATAAATTCAATATAAAAGGTTCTCAAGTTCATGTCTACAGTTATTTTAAATTGAAGTTTATAATTATTACCGATATGGCCCTCAGCGGAAAATACAAATATGTTAAAGATGAAGGTTTTGAAAATATTCAACCGAGAGCAGGTTAGTTCATATAATTTATTCAATAAATATTGTATATTTTTACATTAACTAATCTTGATTTTACGCACTTATCATATATCCAATTAAATCGATTTTTGTAAACTTAACTAAACTGAAGCATGTTAAAGACATAAATCAAACAGCTGCGCTGACTGATATCTTCAGTTTGCATTAGAGACTCCGTTATAATACCTGAAAAGTGGGCTCCCTCAGTAGCTGATATCAACTAGAGAATCCAGTGATCGACTTCTGTCTTCGGGAAATGTAGATTCAATCCAATCTTTGGACATTCCATAGAGGATACCAGGATTGTAGTGACATTTATCTATTGCAAAAAGAATTCTCCTGAGAGTCCGGTTGCATGTTTGGATAGTCAAGGATATAATATATATTACAACTCAAAGGATCTATCCCCTTTTCTTGCTGTGGTATTGTAGATGCTTAGTATTTTCAGTTGATCTATTAATCCCAGTCCCCTTAGGATGTGAGATGGCTCTAGGTACTGCAAATCTTCATTTTTTATTCTATACAGATCCAGATATCCTACATCCTCACCTCCATTTCAACAGAGTGTGAAAAGAGGTTTCGTCCTCTACATTGCAAAATCTACCAAATCTAACGTCGTCAAGTGTCTATTGCTGCTGCTGTGTCCCACAATACAATAGGTCTTTGTTAGTTTTGGATTCTTAGGAATCTCAGTCTCAACCCCTGTAGGTTATTGAAACAGATAAAGAATCGAGTTACTCGAGATTGCTGCCCCAAGTAGTTGGTAAATTCAACGTTCTGACCACAGGGACGACAGTGAAAAATTGCCGTACGTTGAAAGACACTTTGTTGATTAACTGTAAACTTGGAGTAAGCCCTAATTTCAACTACATTTTGAAGCCCATTCAGGTTTAATCGGATGTATAGGGAGAATATCTCGATTCAGTTTAGACTAATTCATAATATCAGCCAACTGATGAATATTTAATATCTATCATATTGATGCAAATTCAGTATATTGTTTTGTTAGGAGTATTTTTGCAAAAAAATGTATTTCTCTTAGCTAGTCAAACAACTTATTGGGTTAGTTAATATTCTCCATTACCCATCCCCTAGCTTTCGTCTTCAAATATCTCTCCCTTTTATATTTGTAATGACCTACAATTTCCAACGATATAACACGATTGGTATCATTATCTTCAAATTTAATAGTGTCTTTGTTTTTTGAGGTTTAGTATTATATCTATGTCCTTTCTAGAGCTTTTTCACCTTTAGGAAGTCCGAACTTACTTGTGTTCAAACACAAATAGAAAACTACAAAATTATACTGATACGTGAGAAGTATGAATATATAGGAGTTATATTCAACCAAGAAGAAACAGATGATAAAGACATAAAATGTAGATTAAACAGAGCAAGACCAATAACTCAATCACTAAATGGAATACTGGAATAGGAAAAGAACGATAACTAAGAATCTTCAATGCAATAATTAGGAGCACGATGGATCAGAAACGTGGGAAAAGAGCAGCTAATGAATAAAATAGAAGCTACGGAAAAAGACGATTCAAGAAGAGCTAATGGAACGATAAAATGGGTCCAGAGACGACAAAATAAAAGAGCAAAGGAACCTGATAGGAATCATTATGAAACTGATTGAGGAAAAGCAGTTGATTGAACGATAAGAGTTACAGCGACAGAGCGTTTTGAACCAAATTCATAACGGATATTTGTCAGGATACTATCTTATTTTTCCACTTTATGCATTATATATATTACCAAATTTATTAAGCGCTTAATTTCACTCAAGGACTCAAGAGGAATTTTATGTCACAAAGCTTATTCTTATAGATCTTTCATTATTATAGGCGGAGATGGAAAAGGCCCTATGAAATTTGAGGGATCGACATTAGAGATTGTTGTAAAAGACAACGATGTCACTTTGACAACCACTTTTAGCGATGGAAGAACTAGGAAAACAGAATTCGAAATAGGAAAGGAATTTGAAGAGAAAATGGGACCTAATTCAAACAAGGTGAGGGTTAAATGACAAAAAAATTCAATTCTCATTCAACTACTACACATTTTGAAAATATCTTATCAAACCTTGAGCTTTTTCAAGTTTTCGTTCATCTTAAACGTTGCCATATCCATTATTTCTGTTTATCTATTCTTCAATTGTTCAATACTCCGGTACAGTGAATTTTCATTTCTGGAATTGGGAACAATGACAACGGGAGTCTCTACAAAAACAGTAATGCATCGATTTCTGTTACTGACTTTCTTGCTTTCGTTTGTTGTTGGTAAATTTGTCCTAGGAATATAATATCGGATGTGCAGTTGTAGATGATATACAGAAGAGATAAAAGCGAATGGAAGACTCTCTTAAGTTCGGCCCCCCTTAATTAAAATCTTCCAGTAGAGATTCATCCAATAGGAGCCTATGCTTAACACGTAATGAACCAAAGGACAGAAACAAATACATCTACATCTTAGAAGCTCTCAAGTCCTAAGGTAGTACTGAACTACATTGAATGGTTTAAGAGACTGTCAATAAAAAACTACGTGAAGCTTGTTTGTATTTCAGAACATTATTGTATTTAGGGCTGGTTTCATAATATATTTAAACAAAATTTTAAATTTGAAGTTCCCATTCAATTAAGTCGCGCGTTTCATAATTGGCATTTAGCCTATATGTTCTTTTAATTTGAATTTTAAGGTAAAATCGGAAATATTTCACTTCAGCACATTAAAATTTCAATTAGCGGCAAACATCAAATACAAACATAAGGTATATTTGAATTCTAAGCTGCCACAGGCGTCCTTTTAATAATTTTAAGAAAATAAAAGATTTATGAGTACATTAAGTACGAGCTCAAGCTCATCCGGACGAAATATCTTCGTCCGAAGACGATATATTGACATAAAAAAAATTATTTGGAAACATACGACGATTTTTTTGAAAGATTTCGAATAACTAAGCTCACGTTTACCCTTTTATTAAACAAAATTCGGGATTGAACAAACCTATTACGTTTTACCGAATAGTCGGCTTTCGAAATTTAAAGGTAATTTTTTTTTTTTTCACTTTCCAATAATCGTAACTATTCAACAAATGAATTAAAAACACTATTGGGAGCTCAAAACTTCTCATTTTCATCTAAGAACATCCCAAAATACTTGAAATAGGTGTTTTTCATCAACTCATATAACTTTTCTACAATCTCTGAACAGACAAAAAGTTAAATTTTGTAAACTAGTGGTATAGACTAGGGATCATATTTTATATCAGGAAATAATGCATACAAAACTTTTACGAAATTAACTGTATGTATACCAAATGATTTCACGACATAAAGATACTTATGTTTTCAAATAACACACTCTGTATATTTTTTGATAGTTGTTTCTCTACTAATTTTTGATATAACATTAACGTGAATGTTATTAGCAATAGTTACTCCCCATAATTAGTGGCGATTTCGGCACCTCGCAAAAACCTTGACCTAGTCTGGGTTTTTCTGGAGATAATCGCACCGGAAAAACTTTCTACTTGAACTTACTGTATGAAAAAACAAACTCCATTCTAGTCGTTTACTGCTATTCCCATAAAAATGACGTGTGAGTGTAATCTGTCAAAAACTTCAATTAATTGTCATTCCAGACGTTTACTGCTTGTCTATTTATTCCCATAAAAAATGACGTGTGAATGTAATCTGTCAAATACTTCAATTAATTGTCATTCTAGTCGTTTACTGTTCGTCTATTTATTCCCATAAAAAATGACGTGTGAATGTAATCTGTCAAATACTTCAATTAATTGTCATTCTAGTCGTTTAATGTTCGTCTATTTATTCCATAAAAAATGACGTGTGAGTGTAATCTGTCAAAAACTTCAATCAATTGTCATTCTACTCGTTTACTGTTCGTCTATTTATTCCCATAAAAAATGACGTGGGAATGTAATCTGTCAAATACTTCAATTAATTGTCATTCTAGTCGTTTACTGTTCGTCTATTTATTCCCATAAAAAATGACGTGTGAATGTAATCTGTCAAACACTTCAATTAATTGTCATTCTAGTCGTTTACTGTTCGTCTATTTATTCCATAAAAAATGACGTGTGAATGCAATCTGTCAAAAACCTCTATTATTGGCTATTGATAGTACATATCCAGAGTCGCCTGTCTGGCAACACTATGAAATCAAGGTAATGCAATTTTGTGCGGGGATTCCCCATATCATTTAGTTATCTCATTCTTCTGTGAGCATAAACGGCACCCGCGGTGTATGTGCTAAGTATCAGACTCGAAAACTCGCATGCGCAAAAGTCTGACTATATAAAAGTGTTGTGGTTCTATCGTGATTTATCGCATGTTTGTAAAGTGAGTCAATATCAATTTTTTAACTACTTTAACATAATTATTTCAATGAAATTTAATCAAGGATGTTATCATTTTTATAAGTTATAAATAATATATAATTATTTATACATAAATATGTTATAAAAATAGAATAATGAAGTGTACAGATACTTAGTTTTTAACCTGTTCAGTCTTTTTCTCAAACTCTTTGCTGTTAAAGAATGTTTTTTTTAAACAAAATTCAAAATTCAGATAACTTTAACGCACGATATTAATTTTAAATTGAACAAAATAAAAATTTTAGAGTTTTTTCAAAATATTTTTTCATTAATACAGAAATGTGTATGATAACTTTGTGTAAAGAATGAGAAATATTCTCGTGATTTTCGAAAACTACAAAAAGAAAAGTTATTCACTATTTTTTGGTTTGATATCCCCTTTATGACTTACCCCTTATAACTTTGAGTATACCTACTCTAAGTTTAGTTAAAGTACTATACTTGCAAACATTTAATAAAAAAATCTGGAGGAACCGCTACAGACACAAATCCAGTACTTCAGAATGAAAAAGAAAATATGAAGTGTCTATATCTAAACTTTGAGTTCCTATTTGACGAAATTCCTTAAGAAACCTTCTTCAAGCATCACTGCTTCAGAGTTATCTGACGAAACTTCAGTTTCCGAAACAGAACTAGCTTCAGAGTCGCATGAATATTTCACTCAAATTTCTGATACAGTTTCACCTTCATAATAAAACGAATTAAGGATGGTCTAAACGTCTGTGAATATGTCGATTTCATTTATGATCCAAATTATTTGAAGTCTTCGTCAAATCCAAATGTTTCCATAACAATTAGAATAATGCTCAGAGTCTCGGTGAGCTTGCGCTGAAAGAAGCTCCTCAAAGTTAAAATCGATTAGCATCTACTCTAGAAGCACTAAAATCCATAACAGATTAGCTGTATTATTCGTTCTGTCAATTGAACGAAAAATTTATTAATACTAAAAGCCTAAAAGTTCATTCGTTTTTGTTTCTATTTTCGTAAATAACTTTTGTCGATTGATTACAATAATAAAAATCTTCATAATTCGGCTCATGTAATTCAACGCGTTTTTTTACTGGGAATTTAAAGAGGCTTCGTGAACCTGACATCGCCGACGTCCACGTGTGGTCTAACGCCTCCACTGTCCATAACCATATTCTGAAAACTTTCTTTGGTCTTTTTTTTTGAATGTAAATATCATCATTGTATTTTTTGCTTTTAGAATTTAGGAACACTTGAAGGAAACGTTCTCACAATTACTTCAAAGTCAACAGAAGGCACGGGAGGTATGACCAGAATATATACACCATCATCTTCTGGAATAGAAGTTGTAAGTCATCCAAATATTTTAAAGATACTCTTAATTATCAAAATGATTTATTTGTGGGGTTAAACAAGATGTACATAAGGACAGTTTTCTGTAATGAACCTATGAAACGAATCGACAATCTTATTATAAAGGGTGTTTCAATAAAATATAACCACGTTTTTAGAATAAAGGGCGATGAAGAAACATTTTTTAAAATGATTTCGAAAATACTCTCAAAATTATAGTGGAATTTTATACGAAAATGTTTTGAAAGCTCATACTTCCCATGAATTTGTTTTTATATCTAACTATCATGCAAGGGGGTTAGTTACTTGTTATTGTAATTGAATATCGATGATCATATGAAGTATTGACAAAGTTATCAATTAAATAAAAAATCACAAAAAGAAAATGAAAATAAAGACCAAGAACATAAAATAAATCACTTAAAGTAAGTGTTTAAAATGTTTTCGACTTATCATAGGAACGGGGTCGCCTCCCTTTCAAACAACCTATAGAAAGATTTACAAAGGTATTGAATTTAATGATGAAAGATCCTTAGAGTTGTACTGGTTTCTGATTACAACCTAATTTTCCTTATTTGAGTTATCCTCTAATAAAAAATTGAGGTTAATAAAACCAAACCAAGAGAGGAATAAAAAAGAAGAGGTATTGGTGTTTATAGATGAAAGGGAATGAGTAAAAACCGTATTAAAATAGATGGTTCTCGAGAGGGTGCGATGTATAAATCTTTGCCTATCTCGAGAAACATTTCACTATCATATATTGTACGAAATTCGACGATTTAACGACTGAAACTTACGGTAAAGTATTGAAAGTGTTTAGTGACGACTCTGTGAACTTCGGACAAGAATTTGATCGACATAAAATGCTTAAGGTAGGCCTTGAAATCGTGGAAGACGAAACGCGATAAGAAAGATCGTTCGAGGTGCTAAAATGCACTAACACGTTCCTAAAATGGAACACGTAGTGTAAATAACGTATTTTCAATCGATTGAGAACGTTCAAACTAATGTACCAAGGGTGTTGTAGGAGGTCCCAGTCGAACACTTGCTGCATTGTCTCGAAAAATTGGTGTGTAATTTTCATAAAATTAATTACATTACATGTCAGATGCTGAATATCATATTAACGTCAATCATCGTACAACTGACGATGCACCTATTGCACGATTATAATGATGGTTATTCAGATAGTACACAACTTGCATTTCAATATTTGCCTAATTCATGAGGACAACGTTATCTGCTTATTCCCTTCAACGAAAAATGCAATCTACTGATATGATGATTAATTCTATAATGAAATTCAATGATTATTATCAATTATAATTTGTTTTTTAGATCCACAAATTCAGTAAAGGTGAAGGAAAAATATTATATCAACGGCAATAGAGACGACACGTTTAAAATTTATTTATAAATGTAATAATGTTTCAGATGCATTGTTGTTTTTATATAATTTTAAAATAAAATATAAAGCCTTGTCTAGTTTTGTTTTATTGTGCAAACCAATTATATTTTCTCTAAAAGCAGTAAATTTTAAATAGTGGTGACAAGTATTTGCCCACCCTATAGTTTGGGTGATAGATAACACAAAAAAGCAATGTGATCCATTTTGTTATTCATATTCATATTAAAGAACAAATATGGATATAATAATAATAAAATTACAGTCTGTAATTGTTAATATTCGATTTTTTGATATTTTGTAATGTAACCCATTTTAACTTTTATCATTTTCGTGCACAATTTTGGCATTCTCTGAAATAATTTCGACAAATAATCATTGTCTATTTGGTTGCATTCGTTTTTCAGGATATTCCTGAGAGTGGGAAACTGCTTCTTTACTTTCAGTACCTTCTTCCTTTCCAATTTTTCCAAATACTCTTTGCCCAGCTTCAAGGAATGTTTGGGATCGTTGTTATGCTGGAAGATAAATTTTTCTTCCATCAAGCGTTGGCCAGAACATGCCACATATTTCTTCATAACCTTGCAAATCTCTTCAGTTTTTACCAGGTCTTCAGTCATGCTCTCAGTACATTCTTCCTTTTCAATTTTTCCAAATACTCTTTGCACAGCTTCAAGGAATGTTTGGGTTCGTTGTTATGCTGGAAGATAAGTTTTTCTCCTATCGGGCGTTGGCCAGAGCATGCTACATATTTCTTCATAACTTTGCAAATCTCTTCAGTTTCTACGAGGTCTTCAAACGCGCTTCCTCACAAACATCCCCAAACCATCACCGAGCCTCCAGCGTCTCTGTAATTTTACCTGTATTTTCTTTGTGAATTAGAAGAGGTTTCGCAAACCTGGTATCGCTGACGTCCGCGTATGGTCTAACGTCATAGCCATATCCTTTGGTCTTCTTTTCGACTGTAAATATCATTATTTTATTTTTTGCTTTTAGAGTTTAGGAACACTTGAAGTAAACGCTCCTACAATTTTAGAACATGCTTCATATTTTTTCACAATCTTCAAAATCTCTTCAGTTTCTACCAGGACTCTAGCAGCATCCTCACAAACATCCCCAAACCATCACCGAACCTCCAGACTGTTTTACAGTCGATATTACACATGGATCGGATATGCGTTTTACCTTTAACCTACCCACAAA
Source organism: Diorhabda sublineata (assembly GCF_026230105.1). Classification (NCBI taxonomy): domain Eukaryota; kingdom Metazoa; phylum Arthropoda; class Insecta; order Coleoptera; family Chrysomelidae; genus Diorhabda; species Diorhabda sublineata. The sequence continues at coordinate 10,407,258 of NC_079483.1, forward strand.
CACTTCTTTTAGACCTCAATCTCAAACTTTGACTCACCACTCTATAAAAGTCTCTCCCATTCTTCATAAGGCCAATTTTCATGTTTTTTAGCACACTACAACCTCAACCTCTTCTTCTTTGGAGTACTCAATGACAGATCCCTGGGTTCATTGAATTGAGCTTCTACCTCTAGGCCTGTGAGTTGTCGATCACGTTCACTGTTCAATACAAAACTCCTGGTAGATGCATATTTTTCCACCTTGTAGTGCATGGTATTTTTAATTCGGCGGTTACTTTTGCCTAGTATATGTAGACTTGAAATTGATGCACGAATTTCCACCGATAGTTTCTTAATTTTACCCATTTTGAATTCTGAATTTGCGAAAACGAAAATGATTCGTAAACGTATGGACTAAAAATATGTCAAATAAGTTTCCTGCGTCTCACAGGGCTAACTGAAACTAAATTACAATAATAAACACCAAGGAAATAAGTTGAGGAATAATAAATAATTCAGTCAGCCGGTACTGGCAAGTTTTAACTCGTCGCACTCATCGACAAAATAGAAATATACCCTCGTATAAAGTGACCTTCGCTTGACAATATGATCGAGAAATTTGTTGAAATGTATTATTTTGAAAATTTAATGGATATATTATACTGTGGACAAAAAATTTTCACCCTTAGTGTACATTGTAACAAGTTCAATATTAATAAACAATGGGTATGTATGTGGGTACCACACGTGCGTACATCATTATTCACAAAACACTCTAATATTAATTAATTCTGCTAATCAATTACTAAATACAAAGTATCTCAAAAGAAAATTCTTTCAATTTAGTCACTATAAAACGTTTCTCGGGATCGAATCGTAGCTTTCCAACGTTCACCAACGTCTTGTTTTCTGATGAAGATCATTATCATGTCAATGGACACGTTAACAAGTAAAATTTTCGCTACTGGAGTGCATCCAATACAAACCACAAACTTCAGACACCCTTACATTCGCCTAAAAACGCCGTACTGGCTGACATGTCATCGGGAAGAATTAAAGGCTCTCTTTAATGGTTATAAGTAAAAAACTTTGTTCAATAAGACGGAGTAGCTCACACACATCCAATAGGTCTTTGCCACGAGTTTTGCAAATTGATCTCCAGAAGAGGTGATATAACTAGCCTCCACGCAGTACCGATTCAACACCTATGGACTTTTTTCTGTGGGATTATATCAAACCTAAAGTGTGCGCTAAAAAACTAACTCCCTTGACATAATTAAAAGAAAATATCCATCACGAAATGGTATCCGTGCCCTCGCAAGTAATTTTAGAACTCGATTAAATAAATACCGTCAGCGCAACGGTTTTTATTTGTATTTTTAAGAAATAAATTCTCTAGAAATGTGTACATTTCTTCAATTTTCACATGAACATAAAAAATAATTATATGCATTTCGCCAAGAAAGTATTTCTCGACGTGTTTGAACTGTCTTGCTTACCAAATTTACGTCTAGTACTATAAATAATTATTTTGTTGCACCTATTTCATAAATAACTATTGTTTACTCAAATTTATGCATGTAATTTGAATAGGAAAATGTTTTTTCACGTAGTCTACGTTACCAAAAATGTTTCACCCATAAATTGAATATTTTTAGCTTGAAGCAATTATTCAAAAGATAACATTAAAGATAAAGTATGCATAGCAACCCATTTATGCAAACGTAATTATCCAACAAATATTTAACATATAAATAAATTTAAAACGGCTGCAAATAAGTAGTTGCTTATAAAAATGCAACATTGTATTTTACAGAGCCTATAGAAAAAATCTGCTCAAGTTATATCGATTTGTAACAAGATTAAATTTGTGATAGTCGCTGATTTTGATAGTTAAAAGCATATTTACAATATGGCTCTAGCTGGGAAATACGTCCACGTAAAAGATGAAGGTTTTGACGACTTTTTGCGCTCGCAAGGTTAGTTAAACACTTGACGTTCATTGTTTATAATTAATAATAAATATCGACGCTTTCAAATCATCGATTTGAAACTAACTCTCATCAAAATTTAGTCAATTAACTCTTCATATGGAACAAATTTTGTTAATCAATATTATAAGTTTCCTCTGATATTTTTGCTCGAAATTTTGTATGTATACTCACTCCTGACGACGATACTTAAATGGATTAAAACTTGTGCCAAACTAAAAATTAGAGAACAATATATTGATACACATGGTTGGAACGTATAACTAACAGAAGTTAGTGACAATAAAGTCGAAATTAATACCTCATAAAAAAGGAATTTTTAAATATTTTCAAATTCTTAAAGCATATCATATACACGAAGTATGAAATTTAATAGGCTTTATCGCCAATTCTCGTAATGTTACTAAAGTCATTTCTTAATAACAGAAGACAACATGTAAGGGATGATACAGCTATGTCTCCCTGCAATCCAATAGAATGTGGAGTACCCCTATTTTGTTTCTTCTGTTAATAAACGATATCGCTTATCTAGATATTAGTGGTATAACATGTCTTTTTGCAGACGATACTAGTTTTTCTTGGAGGAACCCTGATCTCAAAGCCATATCTAATGACTTAATCACTCTTAAATCATGATGCGATTCAAACCTTTTCAATGTCTCAATATTTCTAAAACCAAAGTTATATCTTACAAAAATTACATTGCAGCCTTTTTTATTAAATCCCAGCCGGGACTTCTTTAAAGGATTAGAAAGTCTGACCATTTCTTACTTATCTTTGAATCCGTTTGCCTAATTCGTAAGCATGCTTCTCTAATTTCAGAAAAATCGATGCATGGCTATTCACTCACAGGAACGTGGAGTACGATCTTTACCCATCTACTCCACATTTAGAATTAGTTAAAGGCTCAATATTTTACAATACAAAAAAATGCACAATCACTTGCCAATTGAAATCAAATAGATATCATCAATTACCGCATTTGGCAATAATTTGAGGGCATATTTACTGGAAACGACTTCTATTCTGATAATAATATTTAATTTCCTATGGACTCAAAAGAATGAATATGTGCAAAAAATGTTCACGTGGAAAATATAGTGCGAATGTAAATTGATTATTGTAGCTGAAGTAAGTTTTTGCAATCGAATTAGAATATTTAAAACAAAAAATCCAGCCTTTTCAAGTAATTGTTCCAGATTTGGAACATATTTGAACGGCTTAAGTACTACAAACAACCAATGAAGAATGTGAAAATCCAATACCAAAAGTGTGGGAACTTGATGATACGATATAACACAAAAACTTACTACTATTCTTGAAAAGTTGAATTTAGACACATTTAAGCAAACATGGGAGGGAGAATTTTTATACAAGCTACAGAATTTGAGTAGTGGATACTAGAATCTTTGATTGTTTATAAAAATAGAAAAAGAATTCGTGCTTACAAGTACTACTGTTTTTATGCAATTTTCAGATTGATTGAAGAATTTTTCGATAAGTACTAACTGATGTAATAATTGTAAGAAAGGCCTCATAAGTACTATCTACGTAATTTACAATAGTTTACCTAATATCTCTTCCTCTTCATGAGGGCGTATCACCTATGTGGGAGACACTAAAATCATATCCAGAATATTCTATTTGCCGTTAAAATATGAAAAAACTTCCTTAGAAATTTGTCAACAAATATCACTGTTGCACTGTATTACCGACGGTCACGTCGATATCCAATCCTATTGAATATAGTTTCAACAGCTTGGAATTTTTCTATATTGATTGTTATTTTTTGTTATGATTGCAATCGTTCCCACTGAACTTCTATTCCAATTCAATTCAATTCTTATCTTATGCTATGCAGCTTACCTCTTTTGCCTTTTAGAAGCTTGATTGTAAGTATCTTTGTCTATTGGCAGCCTTGCATATAAAGAGGAGATGTTAGGCGGCTTTCTTTGTGTCCTTGCAAAAACGAAAAGACGTTTAGTAAGTTTCTCCGATGTTTTCAGTTGATAATGTATCGGACAGGGTCCAGTCCAGTGTCTCCAGTAAGCCTTCTTGACTATCTCTTTTCTTAATAAAAGGATCTTTTGGAACCCGTTAGTGGAATAAGGAAAAAATCTCTTCGATTGTTTTAGACCTGGGATCTTACTCTGGGATCTTACTATGTTTCTGATTCCTTCTCGTTTACCAATTTGTTTAGGACCATGACTTTTGTGAAACTTTTAAAAGTTTGTGATCCTATTGAAGGAGTTAGCTTGCTTTCTTCGCTAGGTGATAGCAAGCTTGCTTCCTGGGTCATATATTTCCTTAGATGTCAATTTTGCAAATTTCTACCCATCATTGTAGATCACCAAAGATCTTCGTTGAAACGCAATTTCTGCATTTATCCATTACTGTCGATTGGTTAATATGATTGTATAGTTTTTGATGAGGCATAGTTGACAGTCATTGAATACGTGATCATATCTATGGACGCATTACATTCCTTTAGACACCTTTAGAAACCAAGGCATATCGCGTGGCTTCATCTTCTTTATGTACCTCTATTGCCAACTTCACTTTTTCAACTATTAAATTTTAAATAATGTCTGTCAAAACCTTGTAATAATAGGTATTCTACTTATTTTAGATTAACTACTCCTTCATATACAAAGCACAAGATGTAGGGTTCAATTACTGAATAGTTCGTCGTATAAAAATATGTAGAAACATGACAATTATATCCAAAATTCAATGGAAAATTGGGAATAGAATATGATTATTTCGAATTACAGTTAGTTAGTAGTTAGTTTGGTGAAGAGCAACTCAATTCTATCGTTAATATTTTTCAGTTTATAGACTTCTCTTTCAATCTGTTGCCAAAGTTTTCACCTTTTATTTTGGTTTCGAATATTGTTTGATGAGAAAAACATCTTTTTTGCGATTTCAAGTTTAAAAACTTCACATAGAAATTAAAAACCCAAAGATTGAGTTCTTCATTACTTATAATATTTAGCAGATAATATAGTGGCTTCCAAAAATGTTATTCATTCTAACTTATTTTACTTTTTGTACTACAGAGGTTAGCGAACAAATAATCCAGAATAGAAAGAAGGATTCGGAACTGGAGATTCAAGTGAACGGTAATAATGTTACAATAAAACATATTTTGAGTGATGGAAATATTAGAAAAATTGAATTTGAAATTGGAAAGGAATTTGATGAAAAGATGGGAGATCATCCACATAAGGTAAGGACACAATGAAGTACTGATTAATACCATATACAATGGTTCCATAATATTTAGTCAATATTCCTCATTCATATATATATCTTATTGCCTGGTAAAAGAAAATATCTATTGGGCTACACTAAAATTGATTTGTTCCTATTCCATTATTCTAGTTATTCATCATTATTTCGCAGTTTAGTAACCAGCAACGCATCCTTCAGTGGTTTAAATTGATGACAGTTTAATAGTTTGTCCAAGTTTGAGCTAATCTTGATGAACAATTTCCTTACAAATCCCACCAAACAGTAAGCATCACTTTCCTTTGCGTCAATACGTGCTTCGTAATTAATTTTGAACCTTTTCCAAGCTTTAACTAAATTTCGCACTCTTGTCTCGATTTCGTACTCATTTATATCAAAAATTCATCAATTTTGTACCATTTCATCAGAAATAGTCAAAAAACGTCTATCTCGATTGTTTGTGAAATTCTATTTATTTTTTCATCGATTCGTTGATCATTGCGAGGTTCAGCTTTAATACCGAAATTTTCGGAAGAAATTGAGTAAAATAATTAAAGCACTAGCATTCAGTTTAGAGCTCGTTACCATATTACTAGATTTTCGTTAAGTCTGAGCTACAACTTTTTGATTGGAAGTAGAGTACAATGTTACTGCTGAAGTCTCTAATGTCGAAGCAGAATAATAACCCAAAAGTAATCGGAATAGCATTGCCGTGGGTGGAGCTTTTTTAGTACTGATTTCTACCACTAAAGCCTGCCTACCGCAACTAGTCGCCAGTTCAGTGCCGCGCGGGCCGTTTACTTGCCACGTACTGTTCGTCACTAGTGACCGTTTTTGCTAGTGCTGTTTCACTGCTGCTTCGTTTCGCAAATTTAAGTGAACAACTTGCCGCTGTGAAATTTTGTTTTCTACTAGGTAAAAACGCTGCTGAAACTGTTTTAATGTTACAAATTGCTTATAAAGATGATACTATGAGAAAAACTCAAGTGTATGAGTGATTTTATCGATTTAAAAATGGCGACATGTTTATTGATGACAAACCTCGTTCTAGACGTTCATCAACTGCCCGAGTCGATGAAAATGTTGAAAGAATTTGAGAGCTCGTGCGCACAGACCGTCGACAGACAATTGATCAACTGTCTGAAATCAGTGGAATATCTTGGAGCTCGGTTCAGCAAACAGGTGACTGGTTCTTCCACCAATGCAACTCAACTGCACACTCAGCCATTTTTTGGTTAAAAATAACATGGTTCCGTTGCCCCACGCACCTTACTCGCCTGACCTGACTCCGTGCGACTTTTTCTTGTTTCCACGCATAAAAAGGGGCATGAAAGGACGGCGACTTGGAAATATTGAAGACATCAAGAAAAGAACGAGACAGGAGCTTGCAGCCATCTCTAAAGATGAGTTCAAACAATGTTTCGAACAGTGGAAACACCGCTGGGACAAATGTATTACATGTAATGGAGAGTATTTTAAAGGGGATAAGGTTGTTTTGTAAATATATAGCATTTAAAAAATAATTCCGGTTATTTTTGGGTACCCCCTCGTATACCTTAAGTTATCAAAAATACAGTATTAGCTCTAATATAACTCAAGTGGATCTGGTTATCGGCTAAATAGAAATAAAATTTATTAATGATTCATTATTAGGCATCTCCGAACTTTTTGTGTCTTAAACCCCATAGTATGCAGAACAGCCGGGATCTCAGTTATTTGAAATTATCTTGAATTTGTTTCATTGAAAATATTCATTCTAATATACAGAGGTGATTGGTCATTTGAAATAAAGAGTCATTGCTATAACAAAATTTCCTCATCTCACCCCTTTCCGAGATATCATCCTTAAAAGGTGGTTACTAAAATTGAGTTCTTATTTTCCATAAAATTTCAGTAAAGCAAGAAAATCTGTAATTTTCGTTCACTCACAAAGGAATAACTACAAGTATTCTCTCAAAATTCCTGTTAATTATAGGAGGGTGAAATTAGCAACCCTTATTTTATTTCACATCAAAACTTCTTTTTCAATTTGAAGTTTTATGAATAAGCACCATAATTCTTAATTTTTTAAAGAAATTAAGTGGAAAACAGTAAAGTTGTAGGTGTTATTTTATTCTATTTATTCAGTTAAATAAAAAATTATAAATTTCATTATTAAATACTAATTATTTTTTTTTTAATTTTCCTAGTTTCTTAACTGTTTTATGTATTTCACTTATTATAATTCCTATTGATCATTAATCTTATAAATACTAATAACATGTCAAATAAGGATCTTTGGTACCACCCTGTTTCGAAAATAGTTCTATTCACTTCTCATTTAGTGTCACATCAAATTTTCTATTGAAATATTTCAAACTAATCTTATTATTATTCTTATCAAATTATTTGTTAGTTATTTCGTAATCCATTCCATTGTTCTCTTTAGTCCATTATATTATTTTGATTATTTATATTCAAAATATTTTAATTTAATTCAGATTCTGTAATATAACATTTTATTCTCTAGTATTTCATTATCCATTTTTATGTCTATTTATATTCTTTTCTCATTTATTATTTATTTATTTATTTATTTTATTTATTTCAATTATTTCTCTGTCTAATTCCATTGCGTTTTCTTCTACTTCAATTTAAGTATCATTTTCATTTCTTTTTAATTGGTATTTATAGCATTTGACAAAGTTTGGCATCCAAGGCTCAAATCCAAACTGTATAAACTCTCGCCCAACAAGAAGATGTTAACTCAGACAAAGATATCAACATGGGTGTACCACAAGATAGTGTTCTTGGGCCAATTCTTGTCCTCTTATACACTAGTGACATCTCTCAATTGTTAATAATAGTTTACTTTCAATCTTTCCTGAAATAATATGCTGACATGCAATTGATGTATGGTTTGGCTTCTGGTAACTCGTCAGGAGCTAGAAGGTTGTTTACATAAATTGAGTAAACTTGTTTCCATTATTTTTTATGATATGATATATGAGGAAGTGTCCTACCAAAAAAAGGTGTCGAAGGTAAACAACGATTATACGAAGGCCAGCTTTAGAGCTAAATGTATTAGTTGCAGTTGATCCAACAACTAGCGTTCGCAAAATGTCACTACAACTTAACGTATCAACGAAAATGATTCTCCAAGAACATTCTTTACCCTTTTCACATCCAAAAAGAGGATTATCCAGCAAGACTGGTATACGCTCGATGGTTTCTAGGTGAACAACGAATTATTGGACCAACAAATGTACTGTTTACTGATGAAGCTAGTTGCACACGAGACGATTTTATCAATTTCCATAATTTATAATTATGAGCAGACGAAAATCGTTACGGTACAATTTAAACAAAGATTCAACAAGATTACGTCAAACACATTACATGGATATAAGTAATCATACCTTAAAAATTCATAATATTCGAATTATTTAGAGGTATACTTAAAAATTGCTGATTTCACAACTTTAAAGGCCTTCAACTCAGAAACGCGGGGTCTTATGACAAATTTTTCATGCTACGGCATTATTTCCACTTTATCTACTCACTCTTGAGTCCCTGTATAACAAAAAACAAATATCTTAGACTACACCTACTCCAGATTTATATTTGCTAAATTGATTTAATACGTCAATTTATCAAAAAGTTCTCCATTAATCTTGTAGAATTAGAGGGGCAGGAAGGATAGTAAGAGTAAAACTGCGACGCCAAACCCGATGAAGACCTGTCGAAATGACAGGGAGTGGTGGGATGTCCTGTTTCGCATCCTTTGGAACGGGCTTCCTCATGGGCGGGTGTGTGTAGTCGAAAACGAGAATCATAACTGGTAGCCTCTAGATTGAGAAGTAAAAATTCATTGGCACAAACAATAATGATTGCAGCATAGCCAGATAGCGGGTTTAAAATGAAGAATAGAAGAAGAACCAACATCAATTCCAATTACTTATAAATAAAATATATTTTCGATACTTTCTTTTTTATTCACTTCGATGTATCCTAATTTCTTAGAACAAAAGTGTCAAGAACGTATCTGTTTTTTTAAATATTTTTTGATGTGTAATATAAAATTATGAAAAGAAAAATTAGAAAAAATCTCATTCATATTTTCCTAAAATTTGATCTGGATAACAAAGGCACTGTTGACCAGTGTTATGAGTCAAGATTTGGAATTAAATTATTTTCATTTTCAGAGTTTAGCTTCTCTTGAAGGCAACATCCTCACCATTTCTTCAAAATCAACAATAAGTTCCAAATCTGTAACTAAAACATATGTACCATCAGCAAATGGATTAGAAGTTGTAAGTTTTTTGTTTATTTTAATTTAAAACCTATTGGAATCATCAAGAACTAGAATAGCGGGCATTAATTAAGCAAAAAAAATTATTCGCTTTGTTTTGCTCATCCTCACGATTAACAGCTTCCCACAAAAAAACAAGTTTGTCCAATTTCCAAGAATGAAATTGTTTTACATAATGCAGTAAACGTGCAGATATTTAAATGTATTTTAAATAAAAACTTTGTTTTTTACAACATCTGTAACGGTTCTACATAAATCTAACTCTCAAAACAAATTCATTTCCAAAATCTTCACTGATTTTTTAAAATTGTATATATATTTTTTTTCAGATTCATAAATCCGCCAAAGGCGAAGGCAAAATAATATTCAAACGACAATAGAATGAACCATTTTTTAAAATAATGATGCAATTTATTTGTTATCCATTTCCTATGATGACTTGTTTGTACTCAAATATTTAAAAATAAAAGATACAATCAGAAATAATGAAGTTTTAATGTAACGAAGCTGAAAAAATTACCTTATTAGGTAATTTTTCTTCACCTATATAACTCAGTGATGGAAGATCATTCAGTTAGTCATTTAATATTCTGGAAGTGTTTCGTAAATATTATAATACCTGAAGAAGGTAAAAGAATATTGGTTATAATGTTTACTTCAGTCTAAACAACCATCACTCCACTACAACAACGTTTTGTCATTTTTCTAAGGCTTTCGATTGTATTAATCATAATATTTCAGGGGAACACCCCTCGCATAGTTTAAGTCATATCTTACCAACTAAAGTCAGCTTGTAGGGGTTGATACAACGATGTCTTCTTGTAAGCCATTAGAATGTGGAGTGACCCAAGGCTCAGTACTAGTCCCTATTTGGTTTTTTCTGTTTATCAATGACATCACCTATCTTGACATCAGCGGTAAAATATGTCTTTTTGCAGAGTAGTATCATCTGCAAGATGACACTACTTTCTCTTGGAACAACCCTGTTCTCACGGCACTTTATAGGTATTAATAATTTCCATTTATAGTTGAATAATTCCGTATTTAGTTTGCGGTACCCCGAAAACTGTTTTGTTTTCATCTAATCGTTTATTATAACAAAATACTGCACCCTAGAACTTCATCTCTAAGTTGTAAATAAGTAAATTGGCCTCATATAAAACATAAATATTATACAGGAGGTAAACCATTCAGGATAATAAACATGCACGCTAGTTTAGATAACTCCTGATATAACCCGACTACATTGTTGTTTGATTTCCTTGGAGAAACTGTTGTTGCCTGGACAATAATAAGACTGTACAATACTCAGTTGAAATTAATATTCCTTAACATAGTCTCTCTTATTAAAATAAACTAGAGGGTCAGCTTGGGTTGGGGTGGATAAAAGTCGACGACATATTTTAAGTTTATGTTGCATCATCATTTAATTTAACAACAGTATGAACGTTTTGGTATAAAAAACAAATTTTTGTTTGAAAAGTTGACAGAAATGATACTATTGTGTACTATTTTGGACGTGTTGTTTGAAAAGGATCAAGTTTTTATAGCTTTAAGTAAATACGAGGGTTGCTACTCAATTTTTGAGATAGACAAATAAGAACAAATATTTATAATTGGATATAACTTTATTGTTTTTCGAAATATTTCCCATTGAAATCAATACACTCAATTTGAACCAATTGACGATTTTTTCCACTCCGATTGAGATACCTCCGAAACGTGATTTGAACGCATCAACCGCTTCTTCAGGTGTGAAAAAATGTTGACATCGCAATTTATTTTCGATCTACGAAAATAAGAAGAAATCAATTGGTGCCAAACGAGGACTATACGGCGGATGACCTTTCAATTCGATGTTTTGACTGTTCAAAAACGTTTTTGTTTGAACAGACGTGTGAGAGTTCGCGTTGTCGTGGTGGAAAATAATTCGTCTGCTGTGTTTGGTTTCCCTGATTTTTTCGAACACTTCTGGTAAACAAATGCTGGTGTAATTATGTCGAAAAAACAGACGACCATATTCAGTCGCTGTCTCTTCCTCTAATGCATTCCACATTTATACTATACGATCTGTCAAAAAGTTCTTCCGGGGTAACTTGCGGTCTCTTTCCTTAGATAGTTTTCTTGAATGCCCTTTTATCTGTTGTATTCAAATGGAAAATGTCCAAATCGCAAGTGTAGATATGTGTAAGAATTTTATAGGTTTCTATTAAGTATCCTCTAAAGCGACGGTCTCTGAAAGTGGGTAAGGCAAATATTCTTAGGCGTTCTTCATAGCATAAATCTCTCAGCAGAGGAGGTATTTTAGTAACCCTTCGCTCTAAAAGTTCAATATCTTTCACAAAATATGCGCAAATTCAAGCTTTGGTATTATATACGTTTGGTAAAGTTTTATCATCTCAACTGAGTGATCCTTAAAAGCTTTTTGTACTATATAAGTGAATGAATTGTCTTTCTTGACTATTTGGTTAATATGTACATCCCATTTCATGTTTTCGATCACTATAACTCCAAGATCATATTGCTGATCAACTGTAATAATATCCACACCTTTTAGTGTATAAGCTCTTCTGGTATTGTTTGCACAAATGGTAGGACACTGCATTTTGTTTCATTAAGCTTCATTTTCCAGGTGTTTGTTCATTCCTCTACTGTGTGTAAGTCTTCTTGGAATAACTGCCGCTCAGAAGCAGACTTGGCAAAAATCTTTGTGTCACCAGCAAAGAATGCTATATTTGTTTTAATAATCACAGCAAGATCACCAATGTAGATCACAAAGAGAAGGGGGCCAAGAACAGACCCTTGAGGTACTCCACTAAGAATCTCGTACTTGGTTGACAAAGTACCATTTGCTTTCATTTGGAACTGCCTAAGCTGGAGAAAGCATGAAATTAGGGCAAAAATATTTCTGATCATTCCCTCTCGTTTAGTTTCGTGTTGATATGCATAGATCCATGATTCTTGTAAAGGTCTTTTGGAGCAACGCGTTTAAATGTTTTCAGCATTTCTGTGCATAAATCGACGAGGTTTTTTTTGAGCGATTGTCAGATTATGAGGCATCCAACGCGAACACATCTTTTTGACAGCCAAATGTCCAAATATCCCAGCCATATTAGTCTTGTGAATCTTATAATTTTGCGAATTTCTTGTTCATCATATTCAGCATCTACGTTTCGTTTGCATAAAGTACAGTCCGTGTGATGACTGTCTAATATGAAGTTAGGTTTTTTTGAGATATGTTCTTGTAAATTAGTACTTTCCTCGAATTAACCTTACTTCTATGTATTCTTCCTCATCGCCATTGTCTTTGATAAGTGTTCCAAGATAGATCTAACAGTTGATATGTTCGAATTCAATTGATCAATATTCATAACTTGTGGAATGCGTCATTTTCATGAACTTGGATTTCTCCTCGTTTATTCTAAGGTTTTACCTTTTTCATTTTTTTTGGTTGATTAGATATCATCTGCAACTGTGTTATCTTTGTATTTAGTGTTTTCTGGTTCTTTCTACTATCCATTCAAGTATCATGTTGAACAACATAGTAGACCGAGGATCTCCCTATTTTAGTCCTATATATAATATAAGGAGAAGAAAAATAAAATTTTGTTGCACTGTGGTCCAACCTACCCTAATTGAGAAAAGAATATAGATTTAAATTCCATATTTTTATGAATATTATGAGAATTACATGAAATTCAAGTCGACCTATCTCATGTTTTCTGTTATTTCAGTTGGACGCTGCTGCTGAAATATCTTTTGGTCATCATGAACAACATTTGAAATATTAAAATATCCACTAGTGAGACATATTCCCTTCTGAATTTCAGCCTAATGGACATCAAACAACGAGGGTTTTACTAGGGAATTAGGGTTACATTAAATATGTAAATTCTACTTATTGTTTTACATTCTAAACACAAAATATTTTGTATACACTATCATAAACCCCTAATAATTAATCCGGATTAGATAGTTATTTATTACAAAAATTCTCTAATCGAAATTCTAACCGTTCATTATACAGTATGTTTATAAATTAATGCACAAATTGGCCGTATTAGCGATAACATTAGAAATATGCTTCTACAAATTCGCATGAGGTGTCTATACAGAAAAACTGGGAAAGTATTGCGGGATATTTCCAGATGCTACAAAATTTATTATCTCACTCGACTATTAATGGATTTTTCCAGCGATCAAATGATATGTGCCAGTACTCAAATGATAGTTACCAGTATTTAAATGATATTTATCAGTATACAAATCATATTTGTTAATAGTTTGCTATTGAACCTTGAATCCACATCATTAAGTAATGATTAAGCCAAGATATTTGAATTCCGTAAACCTTTGTCTCAAATATCAAGTGTATATTATCAGTGCATGCAAAAATTTGCAGATCTTAGTTAAGATTTGTTCTCTCTCGATTGAGAATGGAAAAATGTTATTTTCCAGTATTCAAATGATATTTTTCAAAAATCAAATGATATGTGCCAGTATTCGAATGATATTTGTCAATATTTAAATTATATTTTCCAGTATTAAAGTATATTTGCCAGTATTAAAATGATATTTGTCAGTATTCAAATGATAATTACCAGTAAACGAATAATATGTACCAGTATTCAAATCATACTTGGCAGTATTCAAATAATATTTGTCATTAATATGACATTGGAGGTTAAATCTACATCATCAAGTAATGATTAAGCCAAGATACTTGAATTCCATAAACCTTTGTCTCAAATATCAAGTGTATATTATCAGTAAATGCAAAAATTAGTTGAGATTTGTTCTCTCTCGATAATGAATGGAAAAATGTTACTTGTCAGTATTCATGAGATATTTGCCAGTATTAAAATATTTGCCAGTATGCAAATGATAGTTACCAGTATTAAATTTGTGAATCTCAATTAATATTTATGCTCTTTCAACTATAAATGAGAAAATGTTATTTTCCAGTATTCAAAAGATATTTTCCAGAAATCAAATGATATGTGCCAGTATTCAAATCATAATTACCAGGATTAAAATGATATTTTTCTGTATTTAAATAACTTTTGCCAGTGCTCAAATGATATTTGTCAGTATTTAAATGATATGTACCAGTATTCAAATGATATTTGTCAGTATTTAAATGATATGTACCAGTATTCAAATGATATTTGGCAGTAAAGAAAGTTTTTGTATATTTGTTAACTATTAAACAGTTTATATTAGAATCCAATTACTTTTTGGATAAATGTCTGAATTGATTGCACTATAAAATCGCTATAAATACGAATCACTATTTGCAATTGTGGGATTCATCGATGAGATCAAAATTTTATTAGATAGATGAAACATATGTAGAACGGAAATTTAATAAACGAATGAATCCTCACAGTGAACTTAGAAGAAAAAACAGAGAATGGAGAACTATTAATGGTTATAGCATATGGACCATCTGAAGATAATAAAACAGAAGTAAAAGACAAATTCTTTGAAGATCTTCAAGGAATAATGGACGTCAGTAACTGTGATATAATAATATTCGTCAACGGGAATGGTAGCTTGAGAAAAGAGAATAAAGGTATCGAATAGTGTATGGGAAAACAAGGAGAAGAGATAAAAAATAAGAACAGTGAAAGAACAATAAACTTACGAGAATGGTCCCAGAAACACCTCGCCTGATTTAGAGATAGCGGTGGTTGCTTAAAAATACCACTGTATTAGAAAATGCACAATCTATACAACATATATTTGGCAGCCATTAATGTGAACGTTTTCAGTGATTTTGTGAACATGGAACATGGATTCTACTCAGAATGAGACTGCTCCTTCTTAACAACAGTTAAATATTGGATAGCAGAGTTTAAACGAGGCGAAGACCAATGAAGACCCAAGAAATTTATAGAAAACCAAGATAAGTAAAATATTAATTTAGACAAGAGAAAACCATAACAGAAGAGGTCCAAAAGTAACCACTACCTACTAGAGGTAAAAGTTAGAAGATTAGTTGAAGCACAAAAACAAAAATCATGACGAGAATTTGGAGAGATGACTAACGCCTACAAGGAAAAAATATTCTTAGGGGCCATTAAAAAGAGAGAAAATTCAAATTTAGAATTAATTCAAAACAAAGTCTAATAATAATTGAGATGGTTTGGTCATGTTATGAGAATGGAAGAGGAACGATTAATACGGGAGATATATGAAGCACAAACCTCGAAAAATCGAGGGAAAAATGGCAGCAAATAAAAAAAAGACACAGAAAAGAAAAGAATAGAAACTGCTGTGGAAAACTATGGAAACAATTCTAGTATCTCAAATAAAAATCTTCCTGTGCTAACCACGTGTAATAACTTTATCTCAGGGCGAAATTGTCAACCATGGTTGTCATTGTAATTATCGTTTATTCTTTCATTTTCCAAATTTCATAAAAAGTGTGAACGTTTTGTTCCGAATTCTATTTAATAATTCATGTTTTCTCCAAATTTTCATGTACAAGATTTCATATTAATCTTAATACTTTAAAGAAAAATTCTTTTCGGTTCGCCTGGATTGTTTTACACTCTTGACAATTGTCTTCGAGACGCATTAGAGAATGGTTTTGATCGCATTCAGCTCGAATCGAGCTTTAGGGGATTAATATTTTTCTTATCCACTTCTCTTGAGAAATTCGTTTCGTTTTTCATTATTACTTAAATATTTGTACAAGTACAGAGATGTGGGAAGATTCAATAACGACTTCAATGTTTATTGAATTGAATTTCATTTTGTTGAATTACTCAACCGTTGATATTTATTTTATTGAACTGGAGTGGATTTTAATAGTATATGAAACGAGAAAATGAAATTATATTATTCGAGGTAACCTCTAATAGAAATTGAACTGTTTATAATGAAGCTCCGGGGAAATATTTTGAAAAATTGTAATGAGAGATACCTGAGAATTATTTACAGTTTTCTATGTACACAGATTTCCTTATTTTTCGGTTTTTTGGTACACTCAAACTTTCTCTATTAGGTTGTCGTTCAGAATCAAATTTTATAATCAAGATTTCACATCAGACGATCGCTTTTAAAGATCATATTTGATGCAATTGAAAAATTTATTAATATATTGTAAATTCATGGATATAATTATTATATGAAACATCTATATACAGAGTGTTCCTTGCTTAACTCGATAAAATTTATGGTTTAGGAAATATTTACATTTTAAGATCGTTATACATGCCAAGAAAACCGTTCGCCATAAAGAGACATTCTGAAGAAAATTATCCATTGAAAATACTTAAAAGAGGTTTAAAACTCAATCAAGCATTTCTACTTGAACTACATAATGTCGAATATCGAGTTATTCACTTATTCAAAAAATTTTAATGTAGAAAAATTTAGTTGGTTAGCCTACAACTGAACAAATAAAAACAAAAAGAAAAACTATAATAAATTTTCGAAGTGGGCACCCTGCACTTCTACACACTTCTGGAATCCACGGAGAATATTTCTTGGAAGAGTATTCCAAGATTCTGCCTTATAGCGTCACTATGGAAGTTTCTTCTATCGACCATTTCGTTCTTTGTGTTTACCGGTGTTGCATTTACCAAGATTTTAAGATATCCTCACAAAAACAAATCAATAGTATTTATTTCAAGAGAACGTGGTGGTCGTACAAGTGGACTTCCTCGACCATTATACCTGCTCACACATTAACACAAAATCGATGTTAATTCTTTGAGATTGAATAAAGGCAAGTCCATTCACGCTCGTGTTTGATGCTTAAATGTTTTTTTTTATTTACCGATCATCATCAATGGTAATTTATGGTTTCCGGCGGCATTACTATATGCCATCAATGTGACTCGTTCCTTGCTCATTTTAAGCCCGGATTTTTTCCTGTGAAACTAAACTTTTGTTTGGAAACGCCTCAAAATTTAATCCGATTTTGTCAGCATTGTAAATCTACTGAGGAGAATATGCTCCTTCAGTAATAATAGCCGTAAACTCATCCAGATTAGCTTGTGCCGCAGCTTTATTTGAAGATAATTGCTCTCCAGTTATTGTCGGATGCCATGACGAACTTTCCAATGGTTCAACCACCCTTTGCTTGAAGTAAACGATTGATCACCATTCATTAAATTGTTCAGTTGCACATATTTTTCTTAAACAAGGATGGCCAAACCATAAATAGAGAGCTTCATCGACTTGTTTGATGTTTGGCGATTTTCAAGAATTTGGCTAGACAATGATGCAAAGCTTGGTACGGTTTTTTTGTAATCAGAAATTGTAGTCTTGCTTACTCCAAATTCTATTGCTAGTTTTGAAGCAATCTCGCCTTTCTCTCGCGGTTCAACACCTCGGTAACATACCACGTTTTGTCAATTCTTTCCTTTGTCCTGTTCCTGGAATTCATTCCTCTGCATGTTTTCGGAATACGAAGAATTATTTTTTCACATTTAGCATTAGAATAATAAAATTTAAAGGTAGAGAAATGCTTTGTTATTTATAAAAATGTACAAAAACGACGTTTAATCAGAATCTTTTTCTTTTGAAAACGATTGTTCCGTTAATCCGAATAGAATCCCAATGAATCCCAATAGATCCCAATCTTGAATATTGATTTGACTTTGGACACAACATATCTAACCTATTTGCGAATCGGTAATTATTTTTTATTTGTTTTTCCGTGAAATTTTAAAATTTAACTGATATGTTACTGATTTGGATCACTTTGGATGTTATTTTTGTTCGTTCTCATCCCAGTATTCAGTATTACACATAAAATGGGTCGTTATAAAAGAGACGTTGGAAGCAGTAATTACTGCAATTACACCCCAGTACATTTAGAATAATTCGTTCAACTTACTAAGTCGGGTGTAATGTCTCAAAGACTAGATTCCGAAAGATATAAAATACCTCGATCCACATTGCAAAATAAGGTGAAGGAAGTACACAACAAAACTCCAGGTGGTCAGGCTACCTTGTCACTTGAAGAAGAAAGAAAAATCGAAGCATATATTTTAGAAACATCGACATAGGGCGTAAATATAAGGAGATTTGGAGATAATGTTCTTGGAACTGAATGGATAAGACTGTTGTTGAAAAGACATCCAGCATTGACACAACGATTTGCCGCCAATATAAAATCCATTCTAGCTGCTATTTCAATTGATGTCATTAATACTTACTCTGACAATTTAGAAAGAGAATTGGAGGGGGTTCCACCAGAAAATATTTGGAATTACGATGAATCCAACGTATCCGACGACCCAGCCAATAAAAAAGTCCTCACAAAACGGGGTTGCAAATATCCTGAACGTATCTTAAACTCGTCCAAACAATCATCAAGTGTCATGTCGTGTGGAAATGCTTAGGCACAGTTGTACTTCCTTACGTAGCTTATAAAATATAAAAATATGTCGCCAATCCTGGGAAAAAAATCGGGAGAGAAATGTCAATGTAATAGCTGGAAGAAGTATTTCAATCGGCGACATTCAAAAACAACCAGTTGCGGGTCCTAGTGGTGTCGCTATCTCGTGACTCCGACAGCTGTGTTAATATTTCCCTTCAATCGGAGAGAGACCAAAACTTCAGAGAGCTTAAAAGCGAAAACGAAGACACAAAAGAAAATACAAGAATTGGATGTAACGAAGAACTCAAAATCGGAAAGTTTGTTTTTATTTGAGAAAAAGATTTATCCTGGAAATATCGTGGGAATTATTCAGAAAAATGTGAAGGAATCTAAAATAAAATCTCTTCCACCTAGTGGATTATTTCAGTGGAAATAGCCCACGCCAGACGACGTTATCTGGTACGCAGAAGAAGAGATTTTGCAGGACATAGAGGAACCCATGGAGATTTCTTCAAGATACCGGAAATTGAAAAATACTCGTCCGAAGCTAGTCCTAGCTACAGTTTGGAATGTCTCGATTTTTTTACCAAAGAATGTTATTTAATGTCATTTTCTCGACCAAACATTGTAAATTTTATTTACTATTCTTTTATTTTGCAATTAAAATGATTATAAAACATTTTGTTCCTCCAATTATTGGTATGATTATATGCCCAAAAGCCTGAAAAAGTGACACAAACCTATTTGGAAATCATAACCATGGCCAAATTTACTTATATCCCTGCCGTGTCCTTACGTTTTCTAAATATAAGAATGTGTGGCCAAAGTAACCCAACTTGTCTGTCTGACTTTGGCCACCCAATTTAAAAAAATAGATTTATAAATCATACGGCTTCTTGCTAGTTTCAAAGTACTAATATAGACCTACAAAATAAAACTAAGAACAAACATTTATAACATTTGGTTTAAACGTTATGACAATGTAAAGATTAAAAATGGACCAAAGTGACCCAGACTGATCTGCAAGCTCGCAATAAAAAAAGTTTTAATTAAAAAATAAACATAATGATTTGATACCTTAACCTATCTGGAATAATACAAAAAAATAAATAATAATAATAATAATAATAAAATCGTTTCACTTAGATTTTAATCTATGAAAAGAAGAAGCGAATTTAATGTCATCAGTTTATCCACTGATTTTGATATTATCCAATTTTTAATATTGTGGCCACGTCGCAAGAAATGCCATTCAGTACATTGGCCTTGTTCAACAAAACTTTTGACATGGACTCTAAAACATTGTTGCGATATTCAAACTGTGATGTTAGAGATTCGAAAACTGATTCAACGGACACGAGTATTGAAGCAACACATATACACTGAATAATTAGTTCAATATTTTGATGTGATCCTTTACTTGATAAAAGTATTTTAATAATATCAATACTAGATAAGAGTTTAAATTCATTTTCACGCAGAATGAATCGGCTCACATAAGCTGCGACGCGATGCCAGACAGCACGCGGCTGAGAGAGAAAAAGTTCTGCTTTGCTTTCTTCGGCGGTGGCAAATTTTTGGCACAAGTATGATAAGCCACCCCACAATAATCATCACGAAACTCTATACATAGACTATCATGATACGAAAAATCGATTTATCATATCTATTTTATGCGGAAACATTTACTTCTGGAGATACCGGAAGTGGTCATTATATCAGGAAGGCTAACAGATATCGAACCTTGGATAACTCTGTTCGATAAATCTCATCCAGATCTATCTGTGTGAAAAGTCGTGATGATTGACGCATGCACAGAAGAGTTTCTGTGGAAAAAGTATGCAAATGCATTATTTTCACGAAAAATCAATAGATGAAATGAAAATTTAGTCATTTTTGTTAGGTTAAGTTATGTTAGGTTAGGTTAGGTTAGGTTGTGTTAGACTCTGAAATAAAGGTAAACAAAAATAATTTTCTTCAATCAAATATTTTAATTGGACTTAAATCTATACTTTTACATTTGAAAATCTTTTTTGATTTCTTCTGTTAATGAAATGAATGGGTCTATTTTTGGTTCAGATTTACGATATATATATATTCTATGATTCTGTCCTCCCAATCTTCTGAAGGAACATGCCTATCGCGGAAGAATGCTCTCAGAGGTCTCCGGCTGGCCTCAATTCTTTGTGTATGAGTCCCGCTATCAGAAACAAATCTTTCCTTGTGATTGACCCACTCATGAAAGTAGCCTTCATTGCTAAGGCATCGATAGTCTAGTCAGCCATCTGTATGAATTATGCTTCATGGGGCGACGTGCTTTTTTTGATAAAAATGATGTATTTGCATACTTTTTTCATAGAAACTCTTCTATGCATGGGTCATTCATCAAGACTTTTAGTTTCTAAAATAGTTCTAAATTCTTCATCTTGTTTATTTTTCACAATGAATCAAAGATGACTATCAATTCCTACAGAAAATTAACCATATAGTATTGTTTGTATTCTCTTTAGGAAATAAGAATTCATTGTTGATTTCCAAGAAAGCAAATTGAAAAACCCCAAATCTCAACCCCACTTTCCTTTTGATGGTAAGAATATGAAGAGTAGCAGCCCTTGAGACATGAATAAATAATTGAAGCTCCTATGGGTTACAAAATAGTTTGTAGCAAATAACAGATGAATAAGATATTTCTGTTAAAGCCCTATTGTTACCCCCATGGATAGTTCTGAGACCCAACAGCAGCATATCGTTTCCTACAGTGATTAATTGCTCTACAAAACTAGTAGCATGAAGTATTTGTTCAATATTCATATATTATTTTGTATAGTTATTAATTCCTTTCATTAATAGCACTTACAAATATTAATTTAATTCACAAAGTTAGTTTTAATTGCAAAGTAATAATCTACAACAATTGCTTCAATAGATTTTATATTACTGAAAATAAAACAAAAACAAATATTTTTTTTTTACATTATTTATAACCATCACTTCCAAATTCATCCTCATTTTTCTTATGTACCTCTATGTTCACATAACTATTCCAAATCCCTAAAAACATTGATAATATCTACATTTTTTCTCCACCATCTTGGTATAATACTTACTTTACACTGTTTATATCAAGAAGAGGATCACACATTTCGAATATATTGTAAAACCTGGAACTTCTTGTAGCTATATCTTTAGCTGTCTCATTACTATTGTTTTTTATAGAAGGATCAATGAATGGATGCATAAGAAGCAGTTGTACAGTTTCAAATGAAGCACCATGTGAAGCAGCTATATGTAAAGGAGTCTGACCTATAACGATGATAATAAAAAAAATGTGATATTTTTTTTATGAAGCAGGTACCTCCTTGGGATAAGGCATTAACATCGGCACCATGTTGAATCAAAACTGCTGCACATTCTTTGTGATTCCACTGGCAACAAGAATGCAACGGTTGCCACTGCATTTCAGTTTCTGCTGCTATATTAGCTCCATTTTGTAGTAAAAATTCAACAATATCCACATTGTTGCTATAACATGCTCTGTGTAAAGGAGTATAACCATCTTTATCCGTTACATTTATTAAATTTGAATTAGATTCGATAAGTGTTTTCACTTGTTCCAGATTTCCTTTTTCGCAAGCATCCAGAATATTTTTTTGTAATTTTTCTATAAAAAAAATAGAATAATTAGGCAAAAAATGGGAACTGGAGACTTAACTCTATATAATAATTTTTATTTTGTATTATAGTACCTTTAGGATTTCTTGTAGTATCTATATCATTGAGATCATCGTCCCATCCACTAACTAAAAATCTCTCGTCATTCATTTTTAAATGATATACTATTTTTTAATATTTGAGAATAATTCTGATGATTGTAAACAAAAATATATGTATTTTTAATAGGTTATGCTCTCGATTCTTCACTTTTGTATATTGAAGCGATTACCCCACATCATTTTATTACATCCAGTTATTGTAATAAAATTTATAGATCATTGAATATGAATGATCAAAATACTAATGACATCTAAATATTTATTAATCACTACATGATAATAAGTAATATATCTCATCTGTTTTTTCATTTATAATAGCTTATAAAATAAGATCTACTAAATTATTAAAAGAGAAGATCAAAACAACCTATAATAACTAAAAACAAAGTATATTTAAAAATATGTTTAAATGTAAATATGGTACGTGTAGCTTTTAAAAAGTATGTTAATAGCTTTACTAAACCATCAAAATGAATGATTCATTAAAACATGTGAGTGCAGAAATGCAAATTATTACTATTTATCCACAGAGAATCACTGTATTCGTTTTTAGGGAGAAAAAAGCTTTTGCATCAAGAGTATTAAAAGATTGGTTCCAGTTCCTAACATAACACCAAGTGAAAATTTCAATTTTTCCGATGCATTAGAGTCTGTTTATCCCTTATTACATATAATATTTGATTATCTAGATTGCAATGATTTACGAACATGTAGCAAAGTGAATAAGACGTGGAAAGATGTGGCGGAAAATATGTTAATAAAGAGAGTACAATCCAGCTGGTTCACTTGTTATAAATCGGAAAAATCGAATATTTTTGAATACAGTTACAACCTTAATTATAATAATGTAGGATTTGGAATAATTTTTTATGATTTTAGGAGAATCAAACTAAATAAGTTTATATGCATACATTCATTATGGGGGGAATTATCTAGAAAATCAGGTAATAAGAATCCAATAATATATATATAAATAATAATAAAGTATCTTTTTCCCACCTAATTACTTTAATATCTAGTTGAATAAATTGTTAGTTCCAGAATATTTCGAAGACGAATTGGTTCCATATAAAACTAATTACTGTGTAATATCTTGCCCAAAAGTTATATCACTATTCAATATTAAGGGTAAAAATCTATGTCAAGCTTCATATTTTGACGGATTATTTTTTCCTAATATACCAAATATTAGGATGACAATGTTTCACTGTAATCCAGTCAAGAAAGAAAATTTACAAAATATCACTGAAGCATACATTAACTCAAACGAAGAAATCAAATGTTTATTGATGTTTTCTACAACAGATCAGAAGAAGTCGATATATAATTTATTGAAGCTGCTTATACCAGAGTGAGTAATATCATTCATCAATATTTATTAGAGTCCTTGGAAGCTGATGAACTGATAAAGATATTCATATTAAACACACTATTTACTAAAAATACATGAACTCTCACAATTACACACCAGAGTGAGTAATATCATTCATCAACATTTATTAGAGTCTAAAATTAATTAGAGTCATTGAAAGCTGATAAACTGATGAAGATATTCATATTAAATATACTATTTCCTAAAAATACATGAACTCTCACAATTACACTGTCTATTCCTTGAAATCTTCTATAGGTTGCTGATTTATATCTACCTCAATCGTAGTAAATAATAGGTTTAGAAATTATAGAGTTTAGTGGAAACAATTTATCTTCATTTACCACAAATTCTTTGGAAATTCCCATGATTTTACATGGAAATCAAACATATTAAGCTGGAATGGATATATCTTCTTTTTATGTATTTTCTTTGGCCATATTTTCATCAAACTTTCCTTTCTTTTTAACTAAATCCACTAGTAATTCTTATATCTGAGCAAGGTGCTTTTATTCTGTTAATACGGACTTTTCATTCATTTCATCCTCAATTTTGTTGAGTTCTCCACGTTTTTATATAAATACTGTTCTTTAGTTTGTATACACGATGTAAAAATCATAAAAACCTCATTCAATTTTTTGTAAAAAATTTATCAACATTTAATGCACTAAAACTAATATAAGTTATCATTTTTTAAATCCTGTTAGTATTTTTTGTGAACCGGCTGTAAAAACAATGTTTTAAAAAAATTCGTTGAAATCATATAATCTATTCAGCCTTTGAGATGTAGATGCTCAGCTTTCGTGCTATCTCTTGGGAGGTCTACTTGAAGTTGTTTTTTCATTATTTGTCCATTTAGCCCATCAATCTTTCATCATTCTGCCAACGTGGTCTTGTCATTCCTAAATTTTCAGATCATCCATTATAGTTTTACTTCTTATTTGATCTGTTAGGTTCACTTCTTTAATAGTTTCCATCTCTGCTACCCTCATCATGTTCTTCATTTTTGTTGTGTCCTTTCGAGCTTTCCCTGAATATGCAAGTATAAACAAGATAACCAATAACCTTCGGCATGTTAATTATTCACAAAGTCCAACGTGTCAGGATTACAATTTTCTAGGTATTTGTATTAAAATTGATAAAATAGTATGTTCAATGAGGTAGAATCTTCAATAATTTTGTATTTTAGGAATGAAGCTTCTACAGTGGCTGTAGGGGGAGGGATAATTAGAGGAACAAAAACCTTTCGACAAATTCAACCTCCAACATATGCTACGAAACGTATATATTCTTGTAACGATATATTTTCCATAGTTTTTTTAAAAGAAAGAGACGTTCAAGCAGAGTTTAATGCTTTTTCTTATGTTATATTCGGAGATGATTTGTCCAAAGATGAATTTACAGAGGAAATTATGAAGGTAGTAGTTTTATATGGTGAAATTTTTCAACTTTTAAAATATTAGTCTCTCTAATGCCAGAATTATATTTTTGAATGAGAAAAGCACATTCCAAATACATTTACCTCTTAATATTCATAGGAATTCTAACCAAATTACCCCAAAAATGGGGTTATGATTTTCTTTCAATGTATATCTGAAAGATTCCTATGCATCCTGGAAAACCTTGAATTTAAAAAATCTGAAATCTGAAAAATTGGAATTGGGTTCTGTGTGCTGAAATTCCATTTTTTTTCTTGGGTTTATAATATTTTTCCTGGAACTTCAATTCATCCATTTACATATTGTGATTTATATTTTTTCTTATTGCAAAATGATTCAAAATTTTTTGAAAAGTAGGTTAATTTACTACCAACTCTTACTTTTAATAATTAAGGTTCATTGAGTGACCAATAGAATTAGAAAGTTTGTTTGTCAAATGAATTTTGGAGTCATTTTTTGCATTGTAACCTGAAGGAAAATCTTTTTAAAATGATTTGTAAAAAATGTTAGCATAATTCTTTCGCAATGGCTCCTGGATGGTTTGGATGGGCTTTTCAATGGGAGCAAAAACCGATCTGATTTTTATTGAAACTGGCGGTGGAGCAGGGGGATTAACGGTGAATCGATACATAGAAGAAATTTTTTTTGACCGCCAGCGAGTGAATCAACTAGATTTTTTTGCCCGATTGTATTTATTTAGCTTATGTTTTGTTTTAACACCAGTGATATGTCATTATATATATTTATATTTTATTTTGGTGAACATAATGCCTTGTCTCACAGTTGGTGTTGTTTATTTTTTTAGTTCAAACAACAAATATTATTAAGGACTAACACTGTAGCACTTCGGATATGTTGTTCTGCGAAAATTGATGCTGATGAAGAACCGCTTCTGTTCAGTAAAATATTTCCGGGGATACCAATTTTTGGCTTTCACGCTGATGGTGAAATTGGTTGGAATTGTATCCTAACAACCAGTAAAAGAGAAGGTACATCGTTTATTTTGAAATAATTGCTGAATAATTTTATATTTTCATTATAATCAACAAAACAATTTCTATTTGGATAATCTTCTTTTCCTCTTTTTCTAATACCTTTTTAGTTGTAGGATTAGGGTTCTTATTGTTTCCATTTTCCAACTCTCTTTTGTTATTTTCAATTTTTCTATAGTTTTCCCTCTTTTAACCCAAAATAATGTAAAAGAGAAGGTATATTATTGAATAATTGCTCAATAATTTTATATTTTTATTAATATTGACAAAGAAATTTATGTGTTTAGATGATAAATCAATCTTCTTCTTTTTCCTTATTGTCAATACCTTTTCAGGTGTTGGAGGGTTCTGGTCTACTTTGTATTCATTTTTTCAATTGTTTTTTGCCATTTTCAATTTCAATTCAACAGCGAGTAGAAGAGAAGGTATATTATTAGGTACTTGCTGAACAATTTCGTTTTTTATAGTATCAATAAATTCAAATAGTTCACTATATATCATTTTCTTTTAGGTTGGGCTACTTTTATAGATTGTTGTGTTTCTGCTCGATTCATCACCCTCCCCTAACTGTGTGACAACTGTTTGCATAAATTTCCACTTGAAGGATATCAGATTCAGTTTTTAGGTTGTACAACTTATGGATGTTCATTTACTTTGAATACATACCTGTTTCATTTTTTGTTACAGAGTTCAAATTTAATTTAGGACACTCTGTTTATATTGTTTGTATTGTTAGTATAGTATTGTATTGTTAGTATAGTATTGTATTGTTAGTATTAAATACTCACGCCATTCCATTTAGTGATGGTTTTTAAACTAGAGAAATTAAAAAATATTTTTTGTTTCCAAATTTAATTTGGTACACTCTGTTTATATTGTTTGTGGTTTTGCAGATTTAGAAGAAAGTTCTGCAAAGAAGGCGAAACACAAATATCCAAAAGTCAGTCATCAATGGTCGACAGTATTCGTGGTAATTACTTGGGGTAGTGTATTGTCATAAACTGTCATTTAACTTATTAATAATGTAAAAAAGGTGTTGGTTTGTTTTTAAATGTCAAATCTAATGTATGAAGGCTATTTTTTGCTAACCCCGGTAGATTAATATACAATGCTCAAAAAATTTTTTTTCGGGTAGAATTGGAAAGTATCTGTTAGTTCTATGTCCAAAAAATTAATAGATGTTAATATCGATGTTTATTAGTACATTTGTTTATAAATATGTTTAATATTGAAAAGTTTTTCTTCAAAAAAATTAACTTGATGAAATATTTGTCTTTTGTAACCATGGAAAAAGTATTTTGGAACTAATCAGATTGATATAGGGTGTTTTATTAATGATTGTAAATATTTTAACTATTGAGTCTTCAGTGAAAAATATTAATTTCAAATCCGGTCAATGAAACAATTATTTTTTGATGAAAAATCATTTTTGGATATTTTTGAACCTTTTGTGATATTCACAGTTCACTTCTACCGCAACACCATCACTTTGATGAGGGTTTCGATAACCAAGTTATCGTCTTCAGAGACCAAATGTAAAATTTACCTTGATTTAATGGTAGTAGTAAACAGTGAGTTCAATATGAAAATTGTATAAATTTTCTACAGTCTCTTTTGACTGCATACAAGTTTTTCAATCCGAACTAAAAACTCAGATGTAAAAATTATCTAAATAAATGTTCTTCGTAGTATTATTTCACCATTGGAATCAATTATGTTATTGACTATTTCTGTGAAGATTGAGATTCCTTTTCCTCTGTGATGGATTTCATATACCATTCTTCTCATTTAGGATAGAATTTTTATTTTTATCCTCTACTTGAAATACTTGAAAAAAAGATGAAGTCTTTAAAAAAGTTAGGTTAAGTTGATAGGATAACCTCTTCTTAGATTGTTTAGAGTTTACTTGGAGATCTAAGGTCCATTTTTTCTTTCACGTCAAAGTGTCCAGTACCCACATCAGTGACTATATATTATTACCAATACAAGACAGTGTCTTAGAACAGCTCATTATTACTTGTTTAAAGGCTATCTGTATGTGTTTTTGCTTGATTCACTAACAGTCTAGAAGCTAATAATAAGATCAATGGGTACGTGTTTTATTGTTATACCTGGTGAATTCACATTGGCACCCGTAAATATTTCTTCAGATTAGGAAACAAAAATAGTCACTCGAGGCTAAATCTGAAGAATATTGCGGTTGAGAGAGTAATTCATAGAGTATGAACTATTTTCTTGGCACATAATTTAGAAACTAATCGCTTGGGCCTGTTCTATTCCACTGGTTGTATCTATAAACATATATTTAACATAATTGAGCGAAGCTCCTGTTAAAATAAGTGAAGTTTACATTTAATAACTGAGCAGGATATATTCAGTCATCACTATCGAATCCTGTATAATTATTTATTTAAAATAAAAGGAATAGAGTTAGAAAATTAATACAGTTAACTGAAGGTATTGGTCTACTCTATAACTGCTCCACAGTTAATAGAAAATATCACAACCAAAAATGAAAATATTTCCAAAAAAAAATTAACATTAAGTAATAAAACTTAAAAGTAGACTGTAAAATTGGATTCCTTTATGTATTAATCCTTGTTTACATCACTGTTATTTTCAAGTTGGTTATTGATTTTTTCCTCTTATTTTTTCTTCACTTTCACGACTATTATTTATTATAGAGGCTGTGGGCTTTTCTATCTACAGGGCCCTGGGCTATAGCTCTAAAAGACATTTCGTAGAACTATCCATGGATACATATTGGGTTTAAAAATGAAATAATGTAAAATTGTGTATTTATATAAAGTATTTTCATATTTCTGTCTTGATATAATCAAAAGTAAAATTTATAATTCAAAATCCGATGGGTTTAAATAGGAAAAAGGGAGCACATTTGACCTATTTTAGGAAATAGTGTCAAATTAACTTCCATTGCTGTATGCACAGTAAACTATAGACATTTGTAGTTATTTATGTACTTACCAATTATTTTTATTCGACTGTATCTCAATTTGCAAAATTTACAATAACCGAATATGCGCTTCAAGCATTGTCAACCGTACAGTGGGACAGTTTGAACATAAATTGAAATAAAATTTTCTTGAAATTTATTGAATGTTGTAACACCATTACAAATCTTACATAATTCACTTTTTATGATGAAATGAAAGCAGTTGATTGTGCGACCCTTTTCCCTACCGAGTAAGACAGTGACAAAAGCAACAATTTGTTTTGAACGACAGAAATATTGAAACAAATTTTGTAGTAATTTCAAGTATTTTTTTGTATTTTCTTTTTTTATAATCATGTATAGTATTATGTAAGTATTAAATATTTTTACATTTTACAATAAAGCTTGTTGACTTTAATGTTTTATTTTATATTGTACCCAAACAGGTGAAATACCACCGCATCGGATCTAGGTGACGTGAATTGGCCCTAAGGGTTCCAAGTTTCGTCGATGTGCCGATGTATCCGGTTTCCAGGGTGCGAAAAGAAACATGATGGCACCTTCTAGACTAAAATATCCCGTTCGGATATCCGGGTGGAGGCTGGTCTGGAGGATTTATCAGACCAAAATATCTAAAGAGTATATTTCTGCAATAAACGAGATCTTGACATGAATATAAACGCTATACATCAACATCTAAGGTTCACCTTTTATATCGAAAGTATCTTGATCTTTTAGAATTTGATATTGTGGTTTAAAACAACCACTCAAAGTACAAAAGTCTTCCTAGGCAGATATACGCAGACCTCGCCGGACAAATCGATTATCTGCAGTCAAACCATCCAAACGCAGATATTGTTATCGCTGGTGACTTTCATGTTCATCACATCAGCTGAATGAGGGGCGGGAAACTGAAGATTTTATCAATAGTCACGTACTAACTCAACTTATCAAAGAACCAACTAGCATCCCCGATTGAGATGGTGACTTTGGTAGCCTCTTAGACCTGTTTCTACCAACAGACCCTTGTCTGTACAATGCGACTGTACTTGTACCACTAGAATCATCAGATCACAAACTAATTACAGAAAAGTGTAAAAAAACATTCAAAGTTAGGATCCGCTTGGCAATATAGATCGGCCAAATGGAGGCATCTAAAGGATTTTGTCTTTATATTTCTTTGTAATGATGTTTGCTTCAATTCCAATGACCTTTCAGTGTATTCAAACGCGATTTAGGAAGTAATCCTGGCAGGTATAGTACTTCAACCCAAGGTGTTTGCAGACAACAATCCATGGTTTGGTAAAAACTGCACTAGAGCATTCAACAATAAAAAATGCTGCAAATCGAATAAACTTATCACATATTTGGAAAGATTAAGAAGATTGGAGTAAGACTACGTTGAGGAATCAAAATGATTATGAAAACAAATATAGTTTGTTGAGTTAGGTTAACTTTTCAGGCAACCCTCGTAGTGCGTTAACAAATAGACAAGTGAGATGATATCATGTAATGTAGTTATTTTATTAATCAAAATGTTTCGGTTTAGTACTCTATGAAGAAGAAAAAAAGAGTGTGGGGTATGATTATTTTTAGAATGGCTCTGATATAGAAAAACTTTTTCTCTGTAGAGCGAGGGCAAATGAAAAAAAATTTTTTTTAACATTTATACAAAATTTACGTGCGAGTTCTATAACAAAACATATACATATATATAAAATAATAAGCAGAGCTACAAAATATGATCTAGATCTTCCAAAACTTTGAATATTTTGACTTTCTTCGCTTGTCGATCATCTAAAGGAAAATCTAAAAGTCTAGAGGCCACGTAAGCACCAAAAGCCTCTTCGGATGTTCGATATCTTACAATATTAACCGAATTCTCTTGTTCGTTAACCTGAAATGAGTTAATAGTTAATATCGAGTGTCCTTTTTTGTACATATTGTTCACTACCGATATTCCAACACTTATTGGTGATACTATCTAGCAGTGATGGATTCACGCTCAAGCCCGGGTCTAGGACGGCAAAATTTCAGTTGTAGAAAAAAGTGAAATCAATTCAGATTAATTTTCGTAAAAAATTTTCTAACTGTATCCACCCATCGTTGGGGCATCTTGGTGTAGCGTACAAATTTAAAAGTCGTTGGTCTGCTTGACATGATGATTCATTATCCGTTGTGCAGATCTACAGTTCTCTGGTTCTAATCCTTCAGGACATGAGGGAGAGATAATTTTCTGAATATGAAGAAAAAGCTGAAACACTGTCTGAACTCCAAGATTATTATCGTTATGATACTCGTCGCAAAACAAGTAGAAAAATTCAGTCCGATGAGTCACAAGTGAATGAAAGAAAGAAAATTTCCGCATGAATGTTTAGTACTCTATTTTAGATAGTCTGAGTGTGAAATTGGCCGCGCAAAAGTATATGAAAAGCTATACCAAACTTTTAATTTCTCGATAATTTACTTAAAATTCCAATCAAATGAAAAATATTGCCAATAAACTTATCGACAAGAATCCTCGCGATTTAGAAAAGACATTAGGAAATAAATGTAATCATTCAAAGATTCTTCAGAAAATATGTACTACTTTCACGTAGTACTCGAGATGTTTACCAAACTTTTGATATTGCTTTACGTAAATTTTCAGTAAAAACCTGATAAAATCAGTGATTTTATAAGAGGTATAGGATTTGACTTTGAAAAAACCCTCAAAAAAATTGATGAAATGTTTATTGGAGACGAAAGAACGACCAATATATTTTACTGTTTGAAGATGATTTCATGCAAATGGTGGCCTCGGCTCCGCTATAGATAACCCATGTGCAAGGTCCAATTTTGGTGAAATTTCTCCAACATATCGGCTAGTATTCAAGAATAAATGCTTCAATATTGGCTTCCAGTGCGTCAATCGTTGCTGGTTTATCCCTGTAGACATTAGCCTTAACATGGTCCCATAAGAAATAGTCCAAATGCGTCAAATCACACGATCTAGGCGGCAAATTGACAGGCCCCCAACGTAAGATGAACTGTTCACCGAAGGTGGCTGTCAATTTGGCGATTGTTTCACGTACCATGTGGTATGTGGCACCATTTTGTTGAAACCACATGTTAGGCACGTCCAATTTCTTCATTTTGGGCAAAAAATGTCAATAATCACACGGTAGCGCTCGCCATTCACAGTAATCTTTCTACAATCATCGCTTTTGAAGAAGTACGACCCGATGATGCCACCGGCCCATAATCCACACCAACTAC
This sequence comes from Diorhabda sublineata, assembly GCF_026230105.1. NCBI lineage: Eukaryota > Metazoa > Arthropoda > Insecta > Coleoptera > Chrysomelidae > Diorhabda > Diorhabda sublineata. The sequence goes on from NC_079483.1 coordinate 10,439,876, forward strand.
TGACTTTTTAGTGATGCATTGGTAGCTCTTGCAATGCTTCTGGCTGGTCTTCACTCCAGATGCGGCAATTTTGCATGTTGACGTATCCATTCAACCAGAAATGGGCTTCGTCGCTGAACACAATTTTTCGATAAAAAAGTGGATCTTCCTCCAACTTTGCCAGCGCCCATTCACCAAATGTTAGACGTTGTGGGAGATCGTGTAGCTTCAATTCTTGCACCAGCCGTATCTTATAAGGTTTTACACCCAAATCCTTTCACAAAATTTTCCACGTAGTGGAGTAACAGAGGCCCAATTGCTGCCAATCGACATTTCACGATCAATTGCCGCAATATTTTCTTCGCTCTTCACTGTACGTTTGCGTTTTAGTGATTTAATGTCCAATAGTGTAAACTGCGCGATGTTCTCTCTTAACCGAGCATGAATTTTGATAGTAAAATTCAATAATTCGCAAGCATTGTTCGTTCGTAAGTCAATTCATGGTTAAATTATTGATCAAACTGAACAAGTTTGACATTGACACAAGACATGATTCACGCGTGATCTGTCAAAAACAGTGTTGCCAAAAATGTACTAGCAAAAAAATCACTCGTTATTTACGTGCAAGTACCTAAGGGTCAAAATAGACGGAATACATTCATTCCAAAATTAAGGGCTGCGCGATAAACCGGCATCAAGCATAAATCCGTCACTGCTACCTAAGAAAGTGGCTCAATGCTTCGGTTTAATTGTTGGTGTAGTGGTGGCATGTTCGTTATTAATATGACCAACCTCTTTCACTGGTAAATTATCAATCAGATCTAACGTAATTTCCGCCTCTCCGTTATCATAATTTTCATCCTCTAAAAATTGTAAATTTTCTGGGGAAATGCTCGAATCGACAGTCTCTTCGTCCCATACTTGAATCTCGGTAGCTGAATTATTATCTTCCTTTTTAATCTCATTCTTGGTACTTGAATTGTTAATCAAATTTCTAAAATATATGAAACCATCACTAATATCTATAAGAAGTGGGTGATAAAGAAAAATAAACAGCTTTTTATTCTATAAATTGATCAAAAACTAACCTAATGATTCAATACCTGGATATATTCACGAAAAATTAATTCATTCCATAGATCAAAGACTCCCTAAATACACCACTCATACATTTTTATGTGACGCTTCCCAATGAATGTCATAAACATCCTTGATCCATGAGTTACGAGCCAAGAATTTGCTAACACTATAATGAAGACTCTTGTCAAGAGGTGGATTGATCTGAGCGTTGAAAGAATTTCAAAACTCAGTATGGGATATTTCAATTACTTTTTTTACTAATTCAATGACTTACAAATGGTAACATAACCTCTTAAAGCTTTCGTTTTATTTTTTCTGTTTAGCCATTCATTACTATTTATCTCAAAACGCCTTCAAGCCTACAACAATTTCACTTGGGTTTGCGCTTATAAACGTTTTGGACTAAGTGGAACGGGAAAGATCGTGGTAGTGAACGTGATTGTCTTACTCAAGTGGTAACCAGCACTGGATTGGGAAATTTTTTGATAGAAGCACTGCATTTGGTACAAAATTACAAAACCATTTTTAGTGTCATCATATTCAGTGCTTCACGCAGGCCTTTTAGGTCCAAAGCATGGAAGTGATTCCCTTCCACTCTTTCCTATTTTTGCTTCCGTTTTCCAGTCCTGAATTCCTCTCCCTTTTAGGTCCTCCATCACCTCTGCGTATAGTCTTTTCCTTGTTCTTCCTTTTTTCTTGTTCTATGTCAATCATTTTTTTATTGCTCTAAAATCTGGCATTCTCTGTATGTGACCTAGTCACTCTATTCTTTTGGATCTTGCTCAGCTCTACTTCTCCAAATAACTTCCTTATTTCATTATTTGTTATTCTCAGCCATATTTCTACCTCCTACTATCCTTCTAAGTATTTTTCTGTCCCATACATCTAACTTCTCGTCTTGTGCTTCGTTAAGCTCACTGTTGGTCTTATTATAGCGTTCAAGGCTCCAAATTGTTGACTTACCCTCGTCATCCTCTCTTCCAGATTTCCTCCCTCGTCACCGTCGTCCTTGATACCGCCCCAAGGTATTCATAACTTTGAACTTGTTCTAAGCTCATTGCCTTTTCTTCTTCAGTTGTATAAACTTCTCATTGCTTTTTTACTTTTCAATTATTTGAATAAAAGATAAAAGAAATCATCATTATCAGTCATAGTCAATTCAACGAATAAGAAAATAACCCAAGAATTTAAATAAAATTGATTAAGTGTTAATGATAAGGTAATTATTTAAAGTTAGTTAAGTGTAATGTAAAGTATATTTATAAATTCACCCCACAAATAGAAAGAGTATAAATAAGAAAAACATTACAGTATATTTGTACAGTTTTTAAAAAGTAAGTAAAGCCTGGATACGAATTATCAGGTGCTTTTAGTAAAAATTTATATTTGGAAAGATCATTACAAAGAATTTCTTTCTAAAATTATATTTTAGTATTTGAAAAATAGACAAAAATGATTATATTTGTTTAGAAAGTGATTGGAAGACAGTAAAATAATTTAAATAAACAACAAACTGGTTTAACACTCAAATAATTTTCGTTAAAGGCGTCTGTGAATTTCATATTTTACTAAATAATATATTGACCGTATCCCCATTAACATTGTGTTCTAGGGTGGTTCTAGGGAGTCCTCGATTCAAGTACATTTGTTTGTGTGTAAACAGAAAAATATTCAATTTTGTGATTTTTATTCATATTAATGTTTATCATACCTATTTTGAGATTTCTTCGCCCTTCTTCTACGACGTACGAAACCATCGAGAAATTTCATTGATTCATAAAATTCCCATGCGGAACTTCCTTGTCCATTGAGTGACCTTCTCTCTCGACTATATTTGTCTCTTAAATTTTTCCAAAGTCTTTGACAATCACTGACTACAAAAATAATGCTGATTTTTTTGTTTTTTATTTTGCAAAATCATTTTATTTTAATTACATCCGAGAACTTACTAGAAATTTTGAGGTTTGTTGAAATTTTCGCCCATGTTCGTTCTCTCAATTCTACATTTTTAAATTCCTCATAATTTTGGTTATAAAGATAAGGAAAATTTTTAACCATCTTAATTAATAGTCCAATATCAACATCTAAAATTGATACAGTACTCAAATTCATTTTATAACCATTATCTCAATCATACATCTTACCCCACACAGAAGTCAAATCAGATTCAGTCATTTTGAAATATTGTTAGTTTTCTCTAAAATAAGATGAAGCCTGGTAAATTGGAGATACATCACAAACCAGTGTACCTATTGAGCAAAATTGTACTCAAAATTATATTTGAACAAATAACAGTAGATTAACTATTACAAACTGTAATAAGGCTATGAGTAATTCAGTTTTGTTGTATTAATTATTAACACATATTCATATTGTAATGCTGCTTGAAATATATCAGTAAACAGTATTACGGGATCCCTACCACGATGTTGAACAATAAACAGATATTTTTCTAGATTAAAAACCATATCATTAGAACTACCCTGTATATATTTTTAACTACCTTTAAAATCCTATACACAGACAATGTATGACACGTACCGGCGGAAATACAATCTAAATTTATTTTAGGTAAAAATTGGACAATTAAAAAGATTTGTTAGGGTTCCACATTCATATGCGCAAAAAATTTTAATATCGGCTAATTCTTTGACTAAACTTTTGGATTACCCTGTATGAATTCTAATTAAACGCATTTTACTATCGAGTAATTGTGTTCAAGATCCAAATTATATATCTGAAAGTTTTTGTTCAAGTAAATACATGTAAAATTTTTAGAAATATAAGTAATATGAAAAATTTGCTTTTAATATGGGATTTTGTTAAAAATTTAGTTAATACGGATTAACACTTATGGTTACTATTTACGTTTTGCAAAACTTTGCACGGAATTTTTTTATCTAAATATAACATAATTAGCATCTGTGCGAAATAAAAAACGGTGTCACTTACATTTATTTTAAATAATATACATTTCATACAATTCAACTGCGAATGTGTGAAGAAATATTTCAATTTATAATATTTTTAGGTTACGTCTTACAATAGACATATGGCATATGGTTTAAATGTTTCATTATATTCATAGATAAATTACTGGTTACGTTTTACAAATTAATACATAATCATAATAGTATTGATAACTTATTTTCAAAACGTTAGATCCCAACTTATATTTTTTAAAATCACCGAGGAAAATGGTCATTTTATCACATTCAATAACTAGAATCCACAACAAAACTCACTTTAAAATAAAAATATTACCAACATGTTTTACGATGTCACTCTATCTCAGTCGGTATTTTATGTTGGCTTCAATGGTAAAATTTAAGTGTCAAATCAAAATTATCTGTCACATTTCAGATTAGTTGACAAGAGTTTCTGAATTATATAATTTCTAAAAGCCTTACATATTGATTACCAATAATTATCAACCATGGCTTATGTGCTTAACCAAGGTATTCGAAGATTCATGCAGACTTCTGTAAGAAGATCGGCTCAAGTAGAAGGTCCATCAGCAGTTTCAGGTCAACACGAAGGTGGTTATAAAATTTGGAAAAATATCACATTTTTCCTAGCTTTTCCGTCGATTGTATTGTGTGCTGTAAATTGTTACTTGTCTCACCAAAGTGGACACCACGATCCTCCAGAATTTGTTAAATACGATCATTTGAGAGTACGTACCAAGAGGTTCCCTTGGGGAGACGGCAACCGTTCATTATTCCACAACCCACATACTAATGCTTTACCAGACGGATACGAACAACATTAGAAGGTTTTTCTTGTATCTAGACTTATATTTGTACTCTATTGTCAATAAATGATTAGTGTTAAAACTTATTAAGATTTATATTCCTTCTATTTTAATTAAAAAGCTTCCACTTTTTACACAATAATCTAAATCAAAATGAAGCGTTCCATTTTTTTCTATTTTATGAATTATTTGTAAGATTTATCAACAGATTTGAAAAAATTGGTTCAAAATTCAACTTCTATATTCCATTACTTGAATATTTTATAGAATTTGTCTTGTTAAATAGCTTGGAATTAACTATAAATATTTTTAATATTTATTCGATTGTTATGGTATTTGTCTAATAATCAAATTTGTGAAATGTTTAAATTTTTTTTATTAATGCATCTAAATGTTCTTGATTTTAGGTCTCTTCTGTTTTAAAATTTTGACATTTCGACTTTTCTTCAAGTCTTCATCAAAATAAGAAATTAAAGAAATTTTTTTATTTTTAATTAATCATATCCTGGGCTCAAATTTGTTAGGCAACCCATATGCTATGTATTAATTAGCTGCTTTCCATTTACATTCAAGTGATCTGAGATACTCAGTTATGTGAGTATCTCATACTCAGATAATGCTCAGTGAATAAAAAATATACAAAGTACAATTAATTTATTCCCGGGCATTTGCCCCCAACTTATAAATGACTGGACATTTCACATCACTAGCAAGTAGTGTTGTAAATATACATAAACCTCCCCCATGAATCTCAATCTAAATATTGATAGAAAAACAAATTCTTTAGTAGGTGTATCACGAATATACTGACACATTGGATAACTTTGTTTCATAATATTAACATTTTAAATATACTCTATTAATGAATATAGAGAAATAACCTAAGGGCTTGAGTTACTCATAAAACAACTTATGAAGGTCTATTTAATAAGAAATAAAATTTATTGTAAACAAAATTTATTGTATTTATAATTAAACAATCTAAAATGCAAGCTAAACGAATGATACCTTTAATTATATTTACTTGCAAGCAGGCAGTTTCTCCTCAAATCAACACATTCTTGAAAGGCTTGAACTACTTTAGCACATTTCATTGATTCATTTGGATTACATTTATAGCACTCCATAACGGCATGTTCTCTATCTTTACATGGAGGCAAATTTTGTACGTTACCTGCAAAATTTTTTGAAGACACTTCTTGTAACTGAAAAAAAAAACAATTCTGATTTTGTTATGAAAGTTCATCCAATAGAACTGTGCTTCTTCAGCTATAATCATATGATGAATTTTACAACAATCAGGCTATAATAGAGTACAATACAAAATATACTGTTGCACTTACAGCTTTCTCATACTCTTTATCTAATACTTCATTCATTTTTTTATGTTTGTCTTCTAAATTTTTCAGCCTTTGCTGCCAATATTCGTCATTCTTTTTTAATTCCGCTGTACTAGCTTGTCGAACTTGATAAGTATTTAAGCTCGGTTCATGCCAAAACATGGGAAACGGACCAGCACCTCCGTGAGGTGGTGGCATTGGAGGTGGTTGCTTTACATTTTCACTTTTTACTACCGAAAAATATAGTTAAAAATAATATAACAGAAACTATAAAAACGATTCTGTGTACAAATATAGAAGCAAAAAGTTGATAATCTTGGTTATTTGACAAAATATTCGATTGGAAAACAAGTTTATGTAACATTACCTTGGGATCCTGTAAGTCTATCGACTACTTCTTCCGAAACTTTGATGACACTTGTAGGATCATCATTTTCTATAGTTAATTTTCTAGTTGCACTCGATGAAGCACCCATTATTTGTTTTCTATTATTTAACTACATAAAGTACATACAGAATTTTGTTTAGAAGTTACTTTCCCATGATTAAAAACTTCAATCACGGCACACGAGCCGGATGACATATAAATCACCACAGAACACTATTTAAAGAAGATGACATATTAACATAGAGTTAATATTAAGGATAGAGAGAGCAGAATGTGAGTTCTATCCGTTTTACCACAGAACTATACTATTCAGGGAGAGTTGTAGTTGGTATACGAGAGAGGTTACTATCATTCTCTAGCAGTGGAAGTAAACCTACAGTCGATCAAATTGATCTTCAATTTTATGTCACATTTGATTATGATTTATGGAAATTATATAATTTACTAAATTTCTCGAATGAATTCCAAAATTAGGTACAAATAAATGGAATATAAAACAAGTAGTTATATTGAGCAACAAACAAAATTCAATAAAAAATAATAACTGAGTTTTTGTTATTTTTAAGGTGAGGATTAATCTTTTTTTCAGAATTATTTTTTGTCTTGATCGTTGTCAACACTCTAGTGGAGAGGAAATAAACAATTTCCATTGCGGAAATGAGGCTAAATCCCATCGAGAGTCCAAGAAGTCCACCAAAATAAGCTGAAATCATTAAAAATGCCGATTTGATTGATACATATAAATTGTAATAAAAGATGGTACTACGTCATAAAATCACTATCTCTAGGTTGAGTTACGCCCTCATAATTTTTTTTCACCGCCAACAGGTTTAGCTCTATACCCCAACAAAAGGCTATAACTCTATCTTACTCCTAAATAGTATTTATGGTTATTGAGACATGAGTAGGTCGTTGAAGGCATAAATCGAGCTGCGCTAGATTTGTTAGATATCTTAGAGGTGTTACTACAATTTCCTGATAACAATATCGAACTATAAGCTGTTACTAGGGAAAAATTGATGATGTTCCATATTGAAGAAAGCAATAATATGACTATGTGTGAGCAGGCGCATTGTCTTGATAAAACAACACTTTCTTCTTAGCTAAATTTGGCTGTTTTTGCTTTATTTCTTCGCTCAAAGGTTGCAATAAGTTCGCGTAATACTCGCCGTTGATAGTTTTTCCTTTTTCAAGATAGTCAATGAAAATTATCCCACGCGCATTTCAAAAAAACCAACGCCATGTCCTTGCCTGCAGATGAAACGGTCTTTGCTTTCTTTGGAGCCGGTTCTCCCTTTTCAGTACATTGTTTTGATTATTCTTGTATTGAGGGTGTGAAGTGATGAACCCACGTTTCATTTATGAAAGATTGCCAAATACTCGATGGAAACATCTTCACGACACTGTTTTTGTTCCATGCTTGCCAACAGCGGTGCACATGTACTCCAATTAAAAAGCTGGGAGTATGGAAATCTAGTACTCTGGCGGAAGGTTATGTGGATAGCTCAATGGAGAATAAAACAAAAACTGCCATATGCCGTCCCAATGTGCCATGTCTTCTGAAGCTGTTGCAAGTAGTTCACAAACCTCAGTCATTCAACAGCAAAGTAATTTGTGGATCAAAGAAGTAGCAGCTGTTGACGTCAGCGCTGGTACTGGCCTAAATATTTCTATAAACTCTTATAATAATTCAAATTTAACCATTTCAATAAGTACTTTGTTGTATTTTAATTCATCTTCGTTTTTTATTGTTTGCCATTAAATAGGTATAATCATATTTGTTGATGTGTTATTTTTTTGAATATAAGAAATATTCATCTAGGATAGATGACAAAAATTTTAACGATCATAATATTTTAGAGGGCGGAACTGAAGGCGGGAAGTAGAGGTGTGTAATACGACACTTTCTAACCCTCAATGACGTTAGTAATGACAGCATTGCATATATGGTTGTAAATTAACACTATTACCTATTAACGAGTGCCAATTGAATCGTACATCTGTACGGTTTTTGGTACCGACGAGATCGTTAAAATAAATTCTTATAACCGAATGATTCACCAATTTAATTCCAGTACTGAAAAATAACGTTTTATATAAATAAACTTCCGACATAAAGCAGCAACGATTTTCAACCATTTCAGTTGAATTTTATCTTGAGGCGGCTACAGACGTAACTGCAAGTTTGACAAGCACGCATGTTAAAACTTTTTGTGCAAGCAAGCGCATTTTCACTTCGCCACCACACGGTACAAGCATATCGGACAAGCGCCACTTTGTATTTCAAATATGTCGAGTTCGGACGACGACGATGCTCTTGTTTTGGTTGCAAACAAAGAAACGTAGCGTGTGATGTAAAGACTGGTTAAAAAGAAGAAAAACTTATTCCCACATTAAGATAGTTCCTCTAACCGAAACTGGTTCTTTTTATTTTTTATTACAAACGTACACACAGTATGGTTTTACTTCCATTGTGGATGCCAACTATAGGTTTGATTTCGGTACAAATGGCCTAGTATCCGATGGAGGTGTGCTTCATTATACAGAATTTTGGGGAAGATTACACGAAAAATCATTAAACATTCCGCAAGAAAAAGAAATCTTAATTAGTTCACGAATATTGACGTACGTATTCGTTGCAGACGATGCTTTTCCTGTGAAGACTGATATGCTATCGAGAGCACGACAAATTGTCGAGAATGTCCTTGGGATTTTAGCAGTACGCTTTAAAGTGTTCCATACTACCATCAATTTAAACCCAGAGCATATTGATAAAGTAGTAAATGCAGCTTGTGCATTACATAATTATTTAATGTCGACCGTAAAATACATCTACGCTCCAACTGATTCTTTAGACTCAGAGGAAATAGAAAATAGCATATTCCGAAGTGCTCTAACGTCAGAGAATACTTCTATGTTACTTTTATAAAACTCACAAGTCGCTGCAAACATACCATATTTGATGCTAAACAAGTAAGACAGGAATTTATGAAGTAATTTACTAATGAAGGACAAGTGCCTTGGTAAAAAAATTGTACATAACAAAAACTAAAACTGTTTGTATACAAGTTGTATGTAAATGAAATGAAAATAAACTATATAATATGAAAATTTGTATCAAAAGTAAAACTCACCTCGGACTCATTCAAGTTGGACACAGAGCTTCACGGAGTTTCTTGATCCCCCAGAAAATCAAATAGGTGGTAGTACCAAAGGGAGGGCTTATATATTTCGTATGTACCCCTGCCAGAACGAAGAGATCCTTCAACTTTTTTCTTTTCTCTTCTATGATTAGTTCTAAAGGAATTTATCTTCTTCACAACTGCTTCCTTGTAGGCATTGGCATCAATTAATCTGTATTTTTCTAATAACATTTTGTACGCTGCCTCTCTTTATTTAACACGCCACAGACACGGTTGACTTTGAGACACTCGAATAAAATCTTCTAACAATTCCCGATTGCTTTTTATCTGATCACTAGATATGGTGATAACAATAAAAACTCTCTCAGGACTGACGTTCGTTTGTGCAAACTTCTGCATTTTCAGTACAGTAAAATTCATTCATTCATCAAGCAGCTATTCCAATTTAAAAGCTTGTGCAGATTTTTCCTACAGACGCTCAAGCTTGCTTGCACAAAAAGCTTCATCATGCATGCTTATCAAGCTAGCAGTTACGTCTGTAGCCGCCTTTAAAGTCATTTTACATAATATGTAGATAATTTTTGCCAAGAAAGTTAAAATTTTCATTGACAATGCGAAACTAGAATAAAAATTGACGCTTCTGTGTAAAAATTAAAGTTTTGTGTGAAAACAATAGATTGTACTCTGTGTTGCCAAACCGCTAGTAAAAATTGAATATTGTAGTTCATCAAATCGACGTAGCAAAAATATCGTCGTGTACTTGTGTGTAACACTCGTATACAAAATTTGGATTTATATCATATGTAAAACAGGATATATTAATTGTGTAGCTTAATTGGAATCCGTAGCTTCCGTGTAGCTCTAAAAACATGGAAAATCATCCCCTTGTGGAGAAGCTATAGAGGAATGTAATTTTAGAAACCAAAAAAATCTATTTTAAACTGTCATTTTGTCGGCTGAAGGGTAATAAGAAATCGCGGAAAAATTGAGATGAATCACCGGACGAAAGACATAACAAACTTTAGGGATGTTGGCCATGCCTAGAAACCTTTTCCATACACTGTTCCCATTGTTGAAAGCTGTGCTGGAATTCTTCTTCAATGAGTTGGTTCAGTACCTTCGTCGGCTGTGTTTTAGCCGCTTCTTCACTTATAAGTAAAGTCTAGTTTAGTCCCTTTCAAGTTTAGCCCCTTTCTTATTTGGAAATCTTGTTAAATTCAAGCGGACTTTACTTTGAGTAATAGGAAAGGAGCTCTTACGCAGACAGGTGCATAGTATGCAAATTATAGACTTGGTACTGCATAAATCGACTCTTAATGTTCACGTATGATAGGCAACTAGGATCAATTTAGGATTGTTTCCATTACTATCGTCTGTTTTTGACGTTTAGAGACATTCTAAAACGTCCAACTACTCAGAAACTTGAGTACGTTATAAATATTCACTTCTATAGACTTCTTCAACAATCTAGTCGCGGTTTCTTCTCGTTTGATTAGAAATATTTGTTTATATCCGATTTTGGAAAATCACCAAGCTGTTAAGCATGATAATAAACTTTGAACAGGACATTGAATTTCAAATTAAAAGCTTTCGGAAACAAGTTTAATATTATTTCTGTTGTTTAAGTTGATTAGAGTTCAATAAGTACACTGATTATAAAACTGGAGCTAGTTTTTCCATTTTACTCTTCACTATCCGCTATAGCTAACTTTGTTACCGTAATCAATCTCTTATTGGTTATCATAAACCTTCTCTTAGTAAAGAGGGAGAGAAAATGACTATAAATAATATATTATTATTTAAAATGACTTCATAGTGTCTCATGTGTTAGTTACTTACTATACATTTAGATGATTCGTGGAGAATTCCGTGGAAAGTACTCCTTGAGAACTTTCAATGGTGTAGTCGATTGTTTGACAATCGGGTAAACAATTGCAATTTCCTCTCTCCATGTCAGATATGTGATATTTACCCGAATGTACAAATCCGGGCATAGAGCTTTTCACCATATCTATAATTCAATAATTAATTATTTAACTTGTATGTATATAATTTTCTTCCATTAAAACGCAACTACCCAATTTGATAAGAACAAATCCCAATACTTATTCTAGCCCCTGTGTTTTTTTGTAGTGGAATGACATAAAAATTGAACACGGCTGCATCACAGGAAAGGCCGAAAGTGAAATAAATACAAACAATTACTCTAACAACAAAGTCAAAAGATGTGTATGTGTGTGTTTTTTTATATAGGTTTTGGTATTCTGCTAAAATGATCTTTCTTCCAGGTTCCTGCGTCTGTTAGGCGTCCGCCCAAATGGCAATTCCGTAAGTGATCACAAATGTGACCACCGACGATAACAGAACTCTTCGTCTCTATTTTGGACCTTGTTAGGTTCAAGATGAAATGTTGCTCACACCAGATCCTTTTTCGCTGATGAGCTCTACTTCTTTTTTGAAATTTAGTCTGGCATCTATCTTCATTCTCAGACATCGGAGCTCTATCGTCTTATATTTTTTTACTGGTTAGCAGCACATCCTCAGTTTCAGGCCAAATGAGTCCATATACCTAGAAATATGTTCGACGACCGTATCAAATCTCTTCTAGGTGCTTCAACACAATTACTTCAGTCATGTCGTTAACGAATGCTAGGAAGTTCACCTCCTCCGGTAGTATCAGTTTTAGTAGTCCATTATACATGTTTCACAAGAAAGAACCTAGTACTGAGCCTTGAAGTACCCCTCCAGTATTCATTAGGGACATTCACTGTGTCATATTTAAGAATTTTGTCTGCGAAGTAGCTGGTTACTATCTTGTACCTCCTTTTTATTCGACTCTGTAGTTCTTTTCATTTGCAGTACTGACATTTGTGTGTATGATAGTTGTAGATAGAATATTTTATGTGATGTTACTTTCTATTTTAAAATTCAAATAACAATTTTCATATGTTTGTTGGTCGTAATTTAGATCTGATTGTGATGATTTACCTGCTATTAATGTTAAACATTTAACATCTTTCAAGTTGCATAATCTAGCTGTTGCATAGTTATCTGGAACATAGATATCAGTATTATATTATCGAAAATTTGTAGGTAGTTTGAATGTTGAAAACACCATTAGAGTCTAGCTGGAGAATACAGAAGCTCGAGAACAATATGTCAAAAAGAACAAGAGAGGCGCATTAACCGAAAACTTGATAATAAATTAGAATTTGTTGACTACTTAAGAAAAAAGAAATGCTTCGGTCTAAAACAACGAGATTATTGATAACAGCAATAAAACTCACGAAAATATCTCTAAACAAGGTTTGCTGGACAGAAAAGAATCGAAGGTTATCTTACCGAGACTATTCTAATTCCAAGAAATGATTTAAATCAAGAAAGTCGAAATAATATTTTGATAAAAAACCATAGTAAGACTTCAGTACACCTCCCACCCCTGACAGTGATGAAATTTCAAATGTATAATTTAAATTGAATGAGAAAGGGATTGACTAAATTTGGTACTGTGAAAACGCCTACATTCGTAGGTATGGAAGCTTGAATTTACTCAGTGAGGGGGTGATGGATCCCGATTCCTGGAGAGTTTAATGTAGAAAAGAGTTTTTCTTTGTCGAAGACGATGGAAGCGATCTATAAAGTACCAGTGGTGGGCATTCGAGGGCACAAATTTAACGATATCTTACATAACTTAACTTCACCTCACATAATCATCTAACCTAACCTCAAAAAATTTAACCTAACCTAAACTAGAGAAGATTCCTGGATTCAAATTTCGAGTTATAACTTCCTTCTTGCGTTAGGTGTCGAAGGCAAATGAAATTTCCACATAGAGAAAGAGAGAGAGTTATTATTATAATAATATATAAATAATGGGAACAAAAACAAAACAGCTTTTTGGAAAGTGTAATATATTTTGTTTCTCGTGGCAAGTAAGTGCGGGTACATCTGTGGCTGTATTATACCCTATCGTTAGCCATTTGGCTTGAGAAATGGTTTACCAGGTTATAGAGAAAACGCAGAAAGCCTGCAACACCGATGATGAGATTTTCATTGATGTGCAAGGTTTATATACTGTCCGAGGGAGCTGTACATCTCCGAACCTAAGAGATGCTATCATCTCCATATCCAGCTCAATCCAAATATTCGGATGAAGCTCAAAATATTTCGAAAATCTAACATCTCCTTTATTTTAAGCTTCCGCTGGAACAAATTTCATCAATAAATCACCTCTATGCATTATATACGGTGATTTATAAGTGTGATACCCTTCAGTACCTACTTTGTTTTTTGAGATATCAATTTGAAAATTTGAGGTATTAGTCGTCACATTTTAACATTATTTGCAATCCCACTGGGAGCTCCAAAATGCTTTGATATAAAAAAACTGTGAAAATAATGTATTGGTATTTTCATTCACCCTGTATAAGATTGAATGAATAATAATGGAATAAATAATTTTCTAGAATTTTCACTACTATTGGCACGTTTTGATTGCAATATATCTTCATTCTTTAACTTTTTACATTATTCATTATATTATATATTGAAATTTCATCAGGATCCGAGGTGAGGTATACTGAAGTTTCTTAAATTGATGTTTTATTATAGAAATATTATATTTGTCAAATTTATAATTGTTAGAAATTTTGATTAATTTAATTTCTTAGTTCATGTTAAAGTTATTAATAATATATTGTAAATATTTTTAAGATCAAAATAGATAATATCGAAAATGTCTTTGAAGATTTGGGTCAATACGTTGAATATTTCATTTGGATCTCAGGATAGTGGAAATAATATCAGTGAGGTGGTGTTAAAATGATATTGAAGTTGTAGAAGTATTTAATAAGCTCAATTCTAAGCAAAATAATAGTACCCAAAACAAATAACTTACTTTCATTAGGTATGAAAAAGAATGGCACGCAGTGACATAATTGTATTGTTAAATTCATTCGACATTCAACCATACAGTTATTGAAATTGTATCTCTTATAATAAATCAAATTTCTTTCGTGGGAATACCAGCATTTTCTTTTTTCTACGGAAGTATCAAGGACTTCTTTAGTACAATAAGTTATACTCGGAGTTAAACCAAGAAAATTCACTGTTTTCATTTGTATCAGATTATTTTGTAAATTCCAATCTGGGATAGTATAAGGACTATGAATCAAAACCTACAATATTCAAAATAAGTGATGTGTGAGCAAAAGTAGTACCATATAAATATGGAGTTTCAAATATGGTTTTTTTTCTATACGTCAGTTACATTAAAGGAACTCCACTCTCACATTAATCAAATGATTATTTCATATTTTTTTATGTAAAAAGCAAGCACACTTAAGTAATTCGAGTGGTGTCTACCGAGTAGAGATGTCTGTAGATATTGATCTAGAACTTCTGTAGGTTTTAGTGCTCGGAAAAGACATGTCTTGGTAACTGATTCCACATCTCTAAAGATATGAATTTCGATAAATTTCTGTGTTTCTATAGGCGAACTCGGTGTTCATGGCCCACGTCTTGCCTGTCTTGCGAAAACTGTTCTAGGCGGAATTATATCAGATAGCCGGAAGAGCAATTGCCGTGGTAGTGTCCGTAAAACAGAGTCATCTCAAATTTAATGTCAACTCTAGATCGCCTATAAGTCGAACTGCTTTCTTCTGTATTGAGTTGAGCATCTTTGTGATGCAGTTTTAGGATTTCGGTGTGAAGCTAGTAAAACATCGTGTTGCATATAGTAGTGGACCCAAAACGCTACCTTGGGGAACACCTACTTTGATTACATGAATGGTTGAATATTTGTTTTGGTACTTAACCATGAAATACCATGAAAATTACTAAAACTATGTAGAACTTCAGTTTTATTTCTCGTGATTTCAAATCAGAGTAAAGTTTGCTCTAGCGACTGGATTATGATATAGGAAAACTTGCAGTCCTCTGCAGAGCTGGGACTGTAGTGGATTTTAGAAGGGGTTTCTTCTGGCGTGGTATTGCTTCATTGCGCGTTTGTTGATGGATCGTGGATCGAAGAACCTTGAGATGTTTTAAATGTGTGTAGAATGTTTTTTGCTGTAAGTAAGTAAATTCACCAGGTTATGGAAAGAGCGCAGAAAACCTAACGATTCCATGCGAAGAATATGAAAAAGTATTTTTACTAAACCGTTTAAAAACTTTGCCTGTCGTTTGGGTGGTGCTAACGCCGCAAACTATGACGTTTCTTTGGGTACTAGGAAGAAAACTAAAATTTTGAAAATATTTACTCATCATGATGGCTATGAGCCATATTTGCATGGCTTCTGCGGCATGTATATTTTGAATCTGCAACAACCTCTAGAGGTAACTAGCACTTCTTATATTGTCACTGATTATCCCAATCTATATACATTTTGAAGATTTTCAATAAATTTATTATAAATTAATAGAATTCCAGCTACAGGATATTGCAAGTATCTCTAATATCGGGTGTATCACACCTCTAAGCTGATAAAAAACGGAAAATCATAAAATCATTGGTCGAAATATATCGTCGCATAGAAATCTGTAATTTTTCATGATTTCATTAGTTTCAAGGCCCTGTTTTAAATAATAGTGTCTTCTTCCTTGTTTTCTGAAACTTCAGAGGCACTATCACGAGGATTGCTAATACTAATTTTCTAGTTTTTCATCTATATCACATGATTCGGCTTCATCTAATCACTACATCACAGTTTCTTCAAAGTTTTAATCACCATAACACACGTTTCTTGACGGTCCCACATAAATTTATGATTTAAAAAAACTCACAACAGAAAGTTGGCGTCTGG
Source organism: Diorhabda sublineata (assembly GCF_026230105.1). Classification (NCBI taxonomy): domain Eukaryota; kingdom Metazoa; phylum Arthropoda; class Insecta; order Coleoptera; family Chrysomelidae; genus Diorhabda; species Diorhabda sublineata. The sequence continues at coordinate 10,456,363 of NC_079483.1, forward strand.
TAGAAAAACAGTCGTTTTAATTTCCATTATCTATCTAAATTCAATTAGAAATTCGAGAGTGGAGGATTAGGAAGCTGTCCAAGAATTAAATGACGTGGCCAGGCCTCAGGGGTGTTGGTCAACTTTCCGGCTAATGCTTCATATCAAGTCTCCAAAGTATTTAAGTATTTGTGGAACAAAATTTCACTTTCACATGAGAATTATAATGGCCATTATCATTGATTACTGTGGGTATAGTGAGCTTTTTTAATTAAATTAGAATATTAGGAATCAAAATATATTCCTTTTAAGTAACTGTTTAAAAAATATTTGAGGCGATTTAATGTTTTTTTTAACTTACATCTACTCCATATGCGGGAAAACTAGATGCAAAATAATCTTTTGGTTTGTTATTAACCAGTAATTCCAATCCAGTTTCGTGGGTGCAGCCTGACACCCGTCTGGGATTCTTCTGGTATTTATCTTTTCTAAAATAGAGCAAATAGTAGGATAATGTTTCAATCATCAAAAACTGATAAGAGATGACGTATTTAAAACAATATAAAATTAATCATAGTTGAAAAAACTGAAAAAAAGTTGATTATAATTTCTTTCTAGTTTCATCCATACAGATCTGAAAGAAAATTGTCGTAAAAAACATTAGTTTTATTATATTAATAATTACTAACCCTATTTCAGTTAAGTTAATCCTAAAACAAAATATATTTTCACAGCAGCTCAAAAGCTTATTTCTATTGTAACATCATTAAATGCTTATCGACAATAAACAATAACGATGATATGTGAATAGGTTTCCATCATAAATCGCTCAACGATTTTCCAAATACATAGGAGACAACTTGGATTAGAATACTTTGATCTAGGACTCAGATAGCAAGGACTTTACAGAGTGAACTACCTGTTTGAAGGCTATGAGACTTACATCTTCTGGTTTTGTCCGTCTCTGAACGAAGGTCACCACAAGATATTTAATATCTGACTTGAAAGGTAGTAGATGGTACTCCAATAAAGATCTGAGTATAAATCCCTCAAAGGCCATAGCTCTATTCACTAATAAGTATGTTATGAAGCTCCACAGAATAAACGGAATCAAATTACTGCAATTGTTAGGATAAATTGCATTTGATACGATATATTCAGCATTTCTAAGCAGCTGATCGACTGATTGCCTTATACGTGTCCGTGTCTTCACTTCACAGTTATTGCTTTATCATTTAAATTGATGATGCTAATAGAATTATCCAGGATTGCTCGATGGCGTGTGTTGGCGTATTTGAAAAGACACGTTCAAACTACATCGTCCTATTTATTATTATTCTATAGCTTTTCCTAGTTTCCTGGTTAAACTATGTAGAGCAGATATACCATGTTGGTGTGGGGAGAACTTAGTAAGCTTTCTTATAAGCGGATCATTTATATTTTTATTGATTTCGAGGAGAAGGACGAAAGTCCGAAGGGATGATCTGACCTGGGTCTTTTCTTCACCTTAAGAAGTTAATATTAATGCCTCTCCAAGACTCAAGCACCTAACCTACTGCGAAAAAGCCTCCTCATAACTAAGACAGTTCCTTTTGGAGTAAGGTCAGTTAGTTTCCGTTTTTTACTGGAGATTTGTACAGCTTAAAATCTCATTTGATCCTTTCTGTCGTAAATAATCTAACAAGATCCTAGATGTGCCTTTTCGTACTTATGGAGAATGAGTATCTGGGAGTAGTGTTTCACTGCTTGTGCTAATAAATCTTTTTCTAAACTTGACTATTTCATTTTTCCTTTCTTAGGACTTTGTTTATCCCAGTGGTTACAGCAATCCACAACAGCTTTATTTCATGGACGTTTCACTTTGTACCTTTTGTTTATAATGCCACTTTTTTTGGTTTTGTGTTATTTTCTCACTACAATTTAGGATTTTGCTAACAATAAACTGTCTCATTAGTCAGTAGTTGATAATTCTTGGATCAAGAGGAGTTGAAATCTGGAATATGATATTATGAAATGTATCTGCGTCCCAATCAAAATTGAAGTGTTTTTATTAAAATTTTGTAGAACTTCTTGTTTCCTTTGTTCCAGGAAGGTTTCATATTTTCCATAAAATCATAGTCATCAAAGTTCATACTTACCTAGCAATAGTACTATTTCTTAAAGCGTGAAGGTTAAAGCTGCAACAATATCCATATGAAGTAGAAATTCTTTGGAAAACATTTCCGCACCTTTGCGATTCCCCTTTCCATATACACTTTACTAAGAAATCCTCACAAGTTGGAGCTAAATCGGAAAGTTGTTTATTTATCACAATATTATTCGAATCAAGAATATACTGAAAGTTTGTCAAGTTGGCTAATGGTATTTTCGTATGGGTCTTATACTCATAAAGATAATAAAGTAGTTTGATGTGTTGGGTAACTTCTTCTTGGTCAATATTATATTTTTGTGTTCTGAAAAAATCCGTTAGTCAATAGAGATTTTCTGATACCTGAAATATAATTTCTAATACCGAAGTCATAAGAAGATTTGTCTATCTAATTTGAGTGGTATGTAGAAGAATACAAAATGGGGTAGAGGCCAGTACAAATGTAGAAAAGTGGATAGAGAATAAATAATTAAACAGAATACACTGGAAACAACGTTATAAGTGCTGGTAAATAAATCTACAAAACAGTTGAAATATTCAAAACCCAAAGATACCAAGTGAAAAAGTATAGAAAGAAACATGAAATCCAAAAAAGCTAATATAGCAAAGAGAAGAAAAGTGACAAAATAATTTTAGATAAACGATTAATAAAAATTGAAGAATACGATAAATTTATGAAAAAAAAAACAAAATTCAATCGTAAAGAAAAAAATACATTGAAAAATAAGACCGATAGATTCATGGGACTATACAATTTAACTTCTGAGCTGGGTCTTCTCCCTGCCTTAATAGAGCTAATTCAAACGTCTCCTGGACTCAGGGATGGCACTACATATGAAGCTAGCGCGAAAAAACCCCCTCAAAAGTTTTGGTAGTCCCTTTTAGACTAGAAAATGAGAACTAAATTCTATCTAGCTTATAATAAAGATACGACTGTTAGATATTTATTAAAAAGAAGAATGATAGAATGTGGGGCGATAAGATTCAGCTTCTTAGCTGGGTCTTCTTCCAATTTTACTGATAAAGCTAACTCCAAAGTTTCCTCTAGTTAGGGATGTAACTTGATATGAAGCTAGCGCGGAAAAACGTCCTTATGGTTGTCCTTGTAGAAGTAGGAAAGAAAAACGAAATTCAACATAGTAAAAATATAATACGAGTATTATTTATCTATGAAAAAAATAATGACGAAAGTCTGATATCAGTATGGATATTCCTTTAGAGCAAGAGTGGAGAAAAAAATCTTGCAAAGAAAAAAGTTGAGAGAGCTATTTATATTAAGTTTAATTGTTTTTTGGAATATTCTCCATCCAGATTAATACACTTCTCCTAACGTTCCTACATTCACTTCATTTATTTTATTTTATTATCTTCTTCTATTACTTTTTTTTATTTTCCTGGATCTTTTCCTTTTTATAGGTCTTCCTTATTATTATGTTCGCAGTTGTCTGGATATTCTTGAAACGAAAATGCTTAATGCAGTTTAAAGGTCAAAATGTTCATACTATTTTATCCGTACTTCCCCAAAACAAAACTAAATTGGTATGTACAATGAAAATGAGTGAAGAAAGAACGGCTGGAGAATCAGAAAACATCAATAAGAGATCAAGAAGATATGGAATAGTCAAGATACAGGCAATAGAACGAAATATAGGAATTATTTGAGCTTGAGAGAAATACGTTGAATTCAAGACGGAGTTCTAAATAGACATAAGGACGAATCAAGTAAAAGAAAATCAATTTTACGATAAAATCAAGAAGAGTTATGTATACTTACAATTTTTTAGCTAATATAGTTGCTTTCTTTTTCGATATTTTATTATGATTACAAATTGTAACAGCAGGAAAGTCGTAATGCCAAATAGGATAATTATTGCTGTCTGTAACTGTGATCATAGGGTAATTTTGAACATTAGTGTAGGCTAACGAAAATAACGTTAAAGCAGTTAATAATGCTAATAAGCAAATAGTTATCCAAAAACATCTGAAACAAAATAATTTAAGCTTCTTTATTTAAATTCAATTAAAGATTTGTGATGATGACAATGAAGTGAGTCGATCGAAACGACTGTTGTCCTCTAACCTATATGGAGGACAATAAGAGGCTAAGTTCATTTAGACTAAGAAGTAGATTTAACATGACTAACTCAAATGAGATCAGATTATGTTTGGAATACCCGGTAACATTATACAGTTTACCTCGCATATAATGGTATAGCCGGTGTATTTGTTTATAGTGTGCGTGAGAGGTGCTAATCTCAATTTTAGTAACCCGGAGCATTACCGTGAGAATCCGGAATTTCCCACTTTCTTACATTCGATTAATTTCGAACAACTATTTTTTCACAAAACTACATGAAATTTCCTAGAAATTGAGACCTAAATAATTATTTTTTCGGGTTTGTATCCAAAGTTACTAGAATATTAGAAGGTGCTAGAACACCAGCTACGTCATTATGTTTACATTTTCTATATTTTTATGTTAAATAGAACCTCACTAACATTATGTTCGAGTTATGAGGATGTGTGTTATATCTATTATTCTAGTAACCTTGTTTGTATCGACCTGACGCTGTGTCATTTCTGCTTCTAGGAATTCATACATGTTCTCCACAACCAGCTGATGTTGCCGAATGAAGAAAGATAATTATTGTAATAGTTATTATATGACGGTTGCTACTTAACTTTTGAGAAATAAAAGTAGATATTTATAATTGTGTATGCCTTATTTGTTTTCCAAAATGTTCTTCATTGAGATCAACACATTTTTGCGTGCGTTTGAACCAATTGTCGAAGCATTGAGGCAATCGCTTCTTCAAGTGCAGAAAAACGTTGACCTCGCAATTTATTTTCAACTTGCCGAAAATAAGATGAAATCATTGGGTACAAAACAAGAACTGCACGGCGGATGACCCATAAATTCGATGTATTGACCGTTCAAAAACGTTTTCGTTTGAACTGATGTGTGAGAGCTTGTTGCATTGTAGTAGTGAAGAATAATTCGTCTTCTGTGATTGGTTTCCCTGATGTTTTCGAACACTTTTGGTAAACATAAGGTGGAGTATCATTCAGAATTGACCTTCTACGTTGCTCCAATGGAACGGTGGTGACATGTACTGTTATTCCGAACACAAAACAGGCGACCATTTGTTGTATTTGGCTCGTCTTTGTTTGCACCAATAGACACTTGCTTTTTTCAAAATGATTGTCAAATTATGCGGTAATCAACATGAATAAATCTTTTTATCTTTTTACAGCAAATTATTCATGCAATATGCGAGTGGAACTGATGCCCAAGTATGACACAACAGTCGATTATGGACGACTCACGAAACTCATCCTGTAGTGAAGTGCGACCACGATTGAATTCGGAAGATCAGCGAAACACATTGGGTCAAGATGGTGCTTCATCACCAAAAGTCGAAGCGAGTTGATCGGCATACCGATATTGGTTTAATCCACATTGAAAGCCATAAAAAATGACAATATGTTCTGAGTACGTTCACCAATAGCAAAATCAGTGTTGCCATATCTCAGAACTTCAATAGCAGTCTCGTAAGCTGCTTACTTATTTTCAGGCTATTTTTTTTTAGCAACTACGAAAATATCGTCCAAGAAAACGAAAGAAAATTCTGGAACTCTTAATATCAATATTTAGAGTTGCCGCATCGTGATTTTTGATTTCCCATTTAAATTATACAGGGATTTTTTTTATTTTAACGAATTATTGTGTTTGAGTATCTGTTTATGAATACTTGACCTTTTTGAAGGTCATCTATTTACCATATAGATTAACATAGATTTGTCTTTGTGTCTTTTTTGGGAGATGCGTCCATTTTCTTTCACAATATTGTGATGGCTGCTATGGATTACTTATAGCAATTGATATGTTTATCTTAAAATAGCCAATAGCAAACTTGATTTAAATCCAATATAGCACATTTAAAATGATATTTTAAAATAACTTTGGCAACTTGTATTTGTCCGAATAAGCAAGAAATAGATCACGATGCTCTTTTGAACTGCGAACACTTTCCAAAACTTATAAGCTTAGAAGTTAACCTCGACTAACGCAAGTTATAACAGCTTCAGAAGATACTACGCTTATTCAATTTTAGTAGACTTTTAAATTTTTTTGTATTTTGTCCCTAATTTTTATATAATTCTTCAAGATTAATTGAAAATAAATATATTATAGTGAGAGATTATTATATATTATTATTTATTATTATAATTATCTTTATCATCTGCATATTTTTTATTTCTATTAGGTAACCTTAAAAATTCATAGGCTGACACTTAGATGGCACTACTGCAGATGATTTTTAGTTAGCTCCAGCTTTCGTAAGTTACGTGTATAAACTTGACAGCTGTCATACTATTACTCTTCAAGTTATAGCATTTCGAGTGAAGCAACTTTTGTTAGTTTGAAAAAAATGGTTTAAAACAAATTTTGTTTTTATGAAAAATTTTATTTCACAAAAAAATTGAAGACAAGGCTTCACTAGATAAACATAATTAGGACTTTGTTCTAGAAAAATCAACCGTTGAGAAGAAGTTTGCTAAGTTTAAACAAGGTGAAATCACCACCGTGGACGAAACCATAAACAATGTCCACAAAATAGTTTTTTACAATCCTGAAGTGAAGCTAAGAACCTGAAGATATCAAAGAATTGCGTTGGATATGTTCGGAATGAATATTTGTGTATGCGAAAGCTCACTCTGGAGTTCAATCAATAGTCGATATCGACTATAAAAACCTTAAATGGCAATTATTGCGTTGCGTTATTGGCTTTTTGAAGGAGAAAATTGCCGAAAACTGCTCTCTTTAAAGAAGAAGAAGAAGAAAGGGCTGCTTCATCAAGACAATCCAACGTCCTGGTAATCAATGAAAACGTTGACAAAATTGCATGGATTAGGTTTCGAATTGCTTCCATATCCACTATATTCTCTAGATCTATCGCCTGACGAATTTTTCCTATTCTTAAATTCAAAAGGCTGCTCGTTGAACAGAAACATCGCGCCAATGAAGATGTTAACACAGAAACTGGAACCTAATTTGAGGTTAAGCACAAATCATATTATACATCATCAAAAAATTATATGAGTTATATCGCCATAGGAGGCAATTATTTTGAATAATTAAATGAAATTCTATATAAAAGGAATGTTTTCTATTACGGAATTAAATATTATTATTAGATTAGATGTCGTTTACCGAGTAGAAGGCACTTTCCAATAAATTGTCTTCAAATTATTGTGAAATGTGGGAAAAGATGATATCGATTTGATTCCAATTGGCAAGTGATTGTGCATTTATTTGCATTGTAAAATATTGAGCTCTTAACTAATTCTGTTGTTGTTGTGTTGTTGCAGTGGAATGAATCAACATTTTTTATTGTAAGCCTATCAGCTCCAGATGAGTATTTATTTTTGATGTCATCAATTGCACTGTGAAGCTCTGCTCAAACTACGAGCATTAAGAAGAAACTGTGCAAGTTAAAGAATTTGATAAATTTTTGGCTACATTCACAAAGTAATTATTGAGGTTATCAAGTGAAGCAGAGATGAAGAAGCCTTATTTCTCAGATAATTCACAATGGGCCATGTTTCTTTAGAAACATTACGAGAATTGGCGAATCTCCTGTTATAATAAATATCTTTGGCAGCTTTTATTGTCTTATGATAATTTTTTCTGTATAGTTTCACGTAATTTTGAAGATGACACATATAAATGTCTGATACAAAACTGAATTACTGAAACTCACCTTTCTAAAAATGTTCTTTTTGGAAGAACTATGAATTTGTATCCATGTAAAGCCGTGCTTAAGCAAAATTGTTTTATTTCCGCTTTAAACATTGTTCACGGTAATACAAAAATATAGTTTCCTGTAATCTGTTATTAATATTCGTAGAATTTCTATTCACATTCACATTAAATCGTATTTCATTTACATTTAAAGCAATTTATGGCGTTTTTTATTATGAAATCGATAATATAGTTCACCGTATTCTTTATTTTGAGTATAGGAACAAGTAATTATAATTTTATTCATTAGTACTACAGTGTTTTCAGGAAGACGAAGTTCAAATAAATATATTTCGTAGACTCCGGAAGTGTGTAGAAGTCCAAGGTGCCCACTTCGAACGTTTACTATGATTTCTTCTTTAATTTTATTTGATAAGTTAAGACTAACCAAATACTTCTACATTTCAATTTTTTCCTTATGTAACACGATGTTCGACAGTATGCAGATCAATTAGAAGTGTTTTAATACCTGTATATATTTTCAATAAATAATTACAATTCATTATCGATCATATCACTTAAAATAGTGGTTAGATATCAAAATTTGGAAAAATAATTGACAAAAAACAGTCCGATGGCCTCAACACCTTAGAATTTAGAGGGGTACTACTCTATGTTTTTAGCTTAACATTGAGTACGGCTAGTTAAACAAAATGGTGGTCTGATGTTGCGAGATTTTATATTTATTCTTTTAATGGAGATGGATTGTTTGAGTTTTCACGAGTTTTTCTATTGGATGTGTTCAGAAATTATCGATGTAATCGCTTAAAATAGTGGTCAGATATCAAAATTTGGAAAAATAATTGACAAAAAACAGTCCGATGGCCTCAACACCTTAGAATTTAGAGGGGTACTACTCTATGTTTTTAGCTTAACATTGACTACGGCTAGTTAAACAAAATGGTGGTCTGAAGTTGCGAGATTGTATATTTATTCTTTTAATTGTGATGGATTGTTTGAGTTTTCATGAGTTTTTCTATTGGATGTGTTCAGAAATTATCGATGTATTCGCTTAAAATAGTGGTTAGATATCAAAATTTGGAAAAATAATTGACAAAAAACAGTCCGATGGCCTCAACACCTTAGAATTTAGAGGGGTACTACTCTATGTTTTTAGCTTAACATTGACTACGGCTAGTTAAACAAAATGGTGGTCTGAAGTTGCGAGATTGTATATTTATTCTTTTAATTGTGATGGATTGTTTGAGTTTTCATGAGTTTTTCTATTGGATGTGTTCAGAAATTATCGATGTATTCGCTTAAAATAGTGGTTAGATATCAAAATTTGGAAAAATAATTGACAAAAAACAGTCCGATGGCCTCAACACCTTAGAATTTAGAGGGGTACTACTCTATGTTTTTAGCTTAACATTGAGTACGGCTAGTTAAACAAAATGGTGGTCTGAAGTTGCCAGATTTTATATTTATTCTTTTAATGGTGATGGATTGTTTGAGTTTTCACGAGTTTTTCTATTGGATGTGTTCAGAAATTATCGATGTAATCGCTTAAAATAGTGGTCAGATATCAAAATTTGGAAAAATAATTGACAAAAAACAGTCCGATGGCCTCAACACCTTAGAATTTAGAGGGGTACTACTCTATGTTTTTAGCTTAACATTGACTACGGCTAGTTAAACAAAATGGTGGTCTGAAGTTGCGAGATTGTATATTTATTCTTTTAATTGTGATGGATTGTTTGAGTTTTCATGAGTTTTTCTATTGGATGTGTTCAGAAATTATCGATGTAATCGCTTAAAATAGTGGTCAGATATCAAAATTTGGAAAAATAATTGACAAAAAACAGTCCGATGGCCTCAACACCTTAGAATTTAGAGGGGTACTACTCTATGTTTTTAGCTTAACATTGACTACGGCTAGTTAAACAAAATGGTGGTCTGAAGTTGCGAGATTGTATATTTATTCTTTTAATTGTGATGGATTGTTTGAGTTTTCACGAGTTTTTCTATTGGATGTGTTCAGAAATTATCGATGTAATCGCTTAAAATAGTGGTTAGATATCAAAATATGGAAAAATAATTGACAAAAAACAGTCCGATGGCCTCAACACCTTAGAATTTAGAGGGGTACTACTCTATGTTTTTAGCTTAACATTGAGTACGGCTAGTTAAACAAAATGGTGGTCTGAAGTTGCCAGATTTTATATTTATTCTTTTAATGGTGATGGATTGTTTGAGTTTTCACGAGTTTTTCTATTGGATGTGTTCAGAAATTATCGATGTAATCGCTTAAAATAGTGGTCAGATATCAAAATTTGGAAAAATAATTGACAAAAAACAGTCCGATGGCCTCAAAACCTTAGAATTTAGAGGGGTACTACTCTATGTTTTTAGCTTAACATTGACTACGGCTAGTTAAACAAAATGGTGGTCTGAAGTTGCGAGATTGTATATTTATTCTTTTAATTGTGATGGATTGTTTGAGTTTTCACGAGTTTTTCTATTGGATGTGTTCAGAAATTATCGATGTAATCGCTTAAAATAGTGGTTAGATATCAAAATTTGGAAAAATAATTGACAAAAAACAGTCCGATGGCCTCAACACCTTAGAATTTAGAGGGGTACTACTCTATGTTTTTAGCTTAACATTGACTACGGCTAGTTAAACAAAATGGTGGTCTGAAGTTGCGAGATTGTATATTTATTCTTTTAATTGTGATGGATTGTTTGAGTTTTCACGAGTTTTTCTATTGGATGTGTTCAGAAATTATCGATGTAATCGCTTAAAATAGTGGTTAGATATCAAAATTTGGAAAAATAATTGACAAAAAACAGTCCGATGGCCTCAACACCTTAGAATTTAGAGGGGTACTACTCTATGTTTTTAGCTTAACATTGACTACGGCTAGTTAAACAAAATGGTGGTCTGAAGTTGCGAGATTGTATATTTATTCTTTTAATTGTGATGGATTGTTTGAGTTTTCACGAGTTTTTCTATTGGATGTGTTCAGAAATTATCGATGTAATCGCTTAAAATAGTGGTCAGATATCAAAATTTGGAAAAATAATTGACAAAAAACAGTCCGATGGCCTCAACACCTTAGAATTTAGAGGGGTACTACTCTATGTTTTTAGCTTAACATTGACTACGGCTAGTTAAACAAAATGGTGGTCTGAAGTTGCGAGATTGTATATTTATTCTTTTAATTGTGATGGATTGTTTGAGTTTTCACGAGTTTTTCTATTGGATGTGTTCAGAAATTATCGATGTAATCGCTTAAAATAGTGGTTAGATATCAAAATTTGGAAAAATAATTGACAAAAAACAGTCCGATGGCCTCAACACCTTAGAATTTAGAGGGGTACTACTCTATGTTTTTAGCTTAACATTGACTACGGCTAGTTAAACAAAATGGTGGTCTGAAGTTGCGAGATTGTATATTTATTCTTTTAATTGTGATGGATTGTTTGAGTTTTCACGAGTTTTTCTATTGGATGTGTTCAGAAATTATCGATGTAATCGCTTAAAATAGTGGTTAGATATCAAAATTTGGAAAAATAATTGACAAAAAACAGTCCGATGGCCTCAACACCTTAGAATTTAGAGTGGTACTACTTTATGTTCTAAGCTTAACACTGAGTACGGCTAGTTTTAAACAAAATGGTGGTCTGAAGTTGCGAGATTTTTCATTTATTCTTTCTATTGTGATGGATTTTTTGAATCCTCACGAGTTTTTCCATTAGATGTATTCAGAAATTATTTATCTAATGGTATCAAAGTATTGATATGAGAAAAAAACGGAGTTATATTATTTGCGCTTTAAGATGGCGATCCTGCAACTTCTTTTTGTATTTATATCAATGATCTTCCATATCGGTAGATCGGTTATATGGTATGTAGATAGGGGGATAGGGTTAGGGAAGTATCATTATAATAACAGTTTTTATTGCAAATAATCTATAATATAGAGTGATATTAAATATACTTATTGATGAACGAATAAAAGAAAATGTATCTTATATCATTCTATGATATCTGTATTTATATCATACACACTCAAATGAAAACAGCATAGGAACTATACACACCGTATCAAAATTTTATTCTATCGCTGAAACTTATTGAATATGTCACGCAAAGTATAAAATAATTGACGATTCATTAATTACACGATGATAAAAAAGCTCATCAAAAATATTCAATAGTTTTGTGCTAATTATTATTTAAGTATGCACGTTGAGTGGAAATAAATGGTGTAAATTCATAAATCCATCCACTTTGTACGGTACATCGCAGCAAATTGTGCAGAGCATAGAATTTTTTACGAACTCGTTCACGACATGGGCCGTGAATACGGTCCTATTTGGTTATAATGGAACCACACTGAATCGTTTGATGTTTGTCGGCGCTTTTGGTGTATTTTTTTTAAAAACAGTAGCGAGTTGTCCATGTTATTTTAGTTTAGAACTAATTTCTAGAAACGTCTTTTACTTTATTTGTTTCGTTCGTTCACTTTCTAGAATTCTATAAATGTCGTTGCTGATATAAAATCGAGCATGTTTAACGGTACGAAATACAAAACCAACTTGTGAATTTAAATAAATTAGTCAAGTATTAGTGATAAGCTGATGATTATAAAGGGTAGTTGATTGTAGTGTAAGTGTTTAAGAAATAGTATAACTAAATAAGAAAAACATCAACGTCATAGTTTGCTGTTAAATTCCAGTTTTGTTATAATAAATGTGTTTTTATTGATCTAATTGGCGCTGTCAGTAGGATCGTGATTAAGTCCTTTTTGCAAAGTTAAGTAATTTTTAAACTTTTATACGCGGTTTAAACTGAAAAATAAAAAAAGAAAAAAAGATACAATTCTAGATCGACGGTATTTGAGGCTCAGCATCTAGATTGTTCTAGATAAAAGCAGGGATAACAAATGAAGAAAATAAATTCGAAAAATTAAATGAAGAATAAACACGAAGCAAGAACCAAATAGAGAGAAAACAAAAATTGGTATTATTTAGAGGTATAAGTATCGACATAGAGCAGAGGTGTATAGGGCAGCTCAAAATATGACGATTGACGGCAATTTACTTCCTGCCTGAAAGCTAGGTCAGAAATTTCGTAAAAAACTTTTTTCACAACATTTTAACTTGAAAATACCTTCTGTACATTTTATAAGACTATCGAAGGCTTTGAGTAATGATAAGTAGATGGCAATCGAACCATCGAACCCAGCTGGAGTATGAGAAATGTAAAGTCATCGCTTAAATAAAAAGATTCGGGGGAGACAAAAAATTATTGGAAACCAAAATTGTTGGTTGGTTGTCTATTAGTGAACTGTCAGTTAAACCGTGCCGTATTTATATCGATAGTTTTTATTATCAAGTGAAACTAATAAAAAGTAGTGAATAAATAAGAAGGAAGGAAATATTATGTTCATCTGCAGGTGGGACAGATTTAGCTCTAGGAATCTGAACAACCTAACTTTCTATATATTGTATATTTCACCCCCTATCTTGAGCCAAGGATTGGCTTTTGATAAATATCAATTTCATAGTTTTGATGGCAAAAATATTATTTTCTAAACGAAATCTTTCTGGTAGATCTTAAAAAAAGTTGATGAAGTACATAATTTCACCAGACGTAAAAGGAGATTGCCAATAAAAGAGATGGCGTTGTACAACAAGGTCCAGCCTTTATTGATAATTAGTCTAGCACTGTTATGATTCAAACAAGGATTTTTCGGCTGATGACCCATCAATTCGATGTTTTGACTATACAAAAACTTTTTTGTTTGAGTGTGTGAGAGCTCGCATTGTTGTGGTAGATAATTATTCTTCTTCTGCGATTGGTATGGGAAGTACTTCGTACGTGAATAAGTTTTATTAGATTTGAATGTGTTTTCAAAGACTTATACAGTCGATTTTTGTTTAGTTCCGTGTCTTTTGAATCATCACGAATGATTTTTTTTAAGCACTTTTTTGCACTAATTGACTCGACCTGTTTTTAGAGGTTGTCAAATGTCAAATTATGTGGTATCCAACATGAAAAAATCTTCTTGACAGCCAAATGTTGATGCAATATTAAATGTATGCGAATGGAGCTAATGCATAGATTCATAGAAAATCATAGCATGAAAATGTTTTTTTACAAAGATGAATGTTTCAAGTATCTGTGAACAACGAATAGCATTTTATAACAACACTTTCTGCGTACTTTCACCATTAAACATGTCAAACTTGGTGATGGCAATGTTGCCATATCTTACAATTTGAGTTGCAACTATCATTTTAAGAACATAAAAAGGATTTTAACAATATGTAATGAAGTTTGACAACGTTGACAAGGAAATTATTGATATTATCAAGGAGTTTGAGGAAAGGCTCTAAGTACTGATTAATAATGATTGATACTGGAATCTGATATAATGAGTGTCATGTTGAAAATCACAAAAACCTAAGAAGTATCATAAATATTCATATATTTGTAGAAAAATTAGGAAAAATGCAAAAGTAACAAAGAAATAAAATAGTATAAGATGACTTACAAAGGCTATTTTATAGGTTTGAACCAATAGCGAAAGGTTTTAACATGTAAATATCCCTGAAGGAAACCAAATCTTTCACAGTATCCAGAGAACCGAGAAGATATAGACCAGAGCAGAGAACATCATAATTAAGCGGATTTTAAGAGTTACTGAAATACGAACGCTGAGATCAATAGCCAGACACAAATTATTTGACCGTAAGAGATATGATGAAATAAGAGAGATATGTGACATACAGGATGTAGTGAGATGGGCGAGAAATCGGTGAAGGGAATGGAGAGACCACGTGGACAAAATGTCAAATGACCATTTGGCAAAGATTGCATAGGATGAAAAGCGACCACCAGGACGACCACTCACAAGATGGTAGACATCAGATTAAGTCCTCATGTACGATGAAGAAGAAGCAAAAGTAGCTATAAATTTGAAGAAATATGCTGCAAATTGGGCAAATTTATCTGTGGTGTTTATATATGCACAATACGCATTCTGCATATAATTCAACTTGGCAATAATTGTTGCAATGTGAAATAAAACAAAATTGTTCACTAAAACAATATATTTACAACTAAATTTAATTTAAAAAATATATCAATATTTTCCTAAAACATAAACAACAACTCTGTAATAAAAAATAAATAAATATCACATTCAAACAGGAACTTCTGCTTTATCCAATCAAACCACTTTTTATTTTTGTTGATTTTCATAACTCTGAAAAGAAAAAAAAATACTATCAAACATAAAATTATCATTCGATTTGAAATGCAATCAATATTTAATCATAATAGATTATGAGAATAATCACGACTTTGTACAGTATTTAAATCTCTTCCATACCCCATATTTGTTCTACTGACACAATTGAGACGGATTCTCACGAAGTCTTAGGTAAGTGTGAATACATCTACTGCATTAATCACTTGTAATGCTTAATGCAATAGTTATACAGAGAATATAATTACTTTAAGTATATTAATGATTATGAAGAAGAAATTCGAATTTGCAGGTAGGGTACCACGTTTGGAAGTACATATTATAAGACTCCGTGGGAACCCTACTTTATTTTAAATTGTGAAGAAGCGATAGTTAGTGAACTTGTGGCTTAAGGATGCTTCAATCTTGTTGTAATCAACGTCAAAAAGAAGTAAGTCGGATGAGAGGATGAAACTGTGTAGCTCAAGCTAAATTATTACGCAAAAAAACTTTATAATAGATGAGATCTTAGAGCATTTTATGCATAAGATGTTTGGTAACACACGTGACATATGATAGATGTCACTAGTGGCAGTTGACAGATGACAAGGGAAAGATGACACCAGTGATTTATGACAGGTATATTTTGAGGTGATAATGCGTGAATTATAAATATTTTTAAGTGTCAATTTCGTTATATAATAGCCACACCTGGTATATTATTTCGTATATGCAGTTTAATAAAGCGTGTAGAAGATGTAGGTGACGTTAGCAGGTCTTTCAATTTTACATACCAAAAACGTGAATAGTGTTTCTTTCGAAACGTCGATTTTGTAGAAGAATATTAATTTATAGCTACATCAATGTATCAATCGATGATTGAAATTATCTATTGAATCAGTACTCAATAATTTTATCAAAATTAGCTTTGTATTTATCACTTTCATTCTATAACTAATATATTTAATATGAAAAGAAAATTAATTGCGTATTCTGCTACTAAATATTTTCATAAATATTTTGAAAATTCAATATTTAAAGATTTGAGACAATTTGGTTTAGTTTTTCTTTCAAAATATCCAGCGAATGCAGAGATTTATTGTCGTTATCGAACAACATTCTTTTTCTTCAATTATTAAGGTTGTTTTTATTCAGATTAGGCTTCAAAATATATAAGTAAATTAGCATAATAATGGTCAGGTGTTATTTTGTCTTCTTCTAAATTATTAGTATATAAGGTATAACGGTGTACCTTAGTATTATCTACTGTGGCACATTGAGAGAAACATTCACTTGATATACTTTTCAAAATATGCAAACATTTGCATTTCTAATGGCAAACAGTTTTTGATCTGCATCTAGAAATCGTGGCGCACACCTTGCAGATACCTTTTTCATATGTTGCAATCGACCCTCTCTAAAGCACGTATTTTCGAAGTAGTTACAATAAATTACTATCTCGGATGTTCAGAATGTGGTAAGTAAAATGGTCTGTTTTAAAGGCAGAGAACCGCTTACAAACCATTTCCTGTGATAGAGCAATATCAGAATAATGTTCACGTAACTTTTCCTTAGTTTTGTAAATTGTTTTTCCGTGTAAACCATGGTTTACGTTATATGAGAATCAAAATCAATCGATGGGTCAGATTTATGTGAAATTTTACTAGATGGTATTCGAAAAGGTCAAATATTTTACATTGAATTATTGAAACACTCGCCAATACTATCACGGAAAATGCTCTTCCAAACTATCCAACATTATACCACCTAGAGCAGTATTTGCAAGACCTACTCGACGAGCAGATGTAGCTCATGAGCACCAAGTTCACCTACAGACGCCCAGACTCTCAATTTATCTTTGAAGAAGTGCAAACCTGTGGAATCAACTACCGAAGCACTTATTTAACGAGCACTGCAGCCTGCAGGAGTTCAAGATCAATATCCACAGGCGCCACTCGACTTACTTGAGTGGAAAAGGGTTCACCCCCTTGTTCTTGCTTTTTACATAACAAAAAAGGTCATTTGATTCAAAGATCCAGGTCTAAATTCTTCTTGATTATGTTATCTATAGGGCTGCAACATAAATCGGAGAGCAATTGAATGTTATGAATTTAGTTTTTGACCTATTTATGTTTCTCGAGTTTCTTTAACATTATCCAGAAGTACCTTCAACCCTTAGAAAGAATACATAACAATGACAATGCGAATCTAAATCAAATATAATTAACTTTCAAGACTATCTTCAGATAAGTCCACATTGAACATCAACTCTACTTGTGTATCTACATCTTCGGTTTGAAAATCTCCAATTTTGATTACCGCTATTTGCTCCCAACATAATGACTTTTTAATCGACTCGAACGTAGTAAATCAAAGCTATTAGTTTGATTTCATCTATTGATTGATAGACAATGATACAAGTCAAAATATCTTGATGATGATCACAGGATTTTCTACTTTCCAATTCTTATTTTAAACCTTCCGTGGCCCGAAATCATTTCTTAGTTCAATCTACGAGTCGTACAAAGTTTATTTGATTGCATATGTTCAAGATATGCTCTTTAATGTAGATATATTTTGAGAAAATGGAATTACATTCCATTCGTTATAAATGATTTAGATACTGTTATCAGCTTCACATCCTCAAGTACAGTCTTTTTTGTTTCATTTAGCTTATGTACATCGATTGATTGATGTTTTTAATAGTTCTCAGTTTCAATAACAACTAGAAAAACCTAGTCTGATCTAATATCAGTTCCACTGTAAATTATGTAAATACTTTTTTTGGAGTTTCTGTATATTTTCCATATTAGTTTGTGAATTATTGATTGTTGATTTATTCTGACGTGTCTTCTGCATTGTGTGGAGTTAACAATTCAGTCTACAATCGGCTGTTTGGGGAAACGCCAACAATCATCTTCGTATCTGAATCTATTACCTCTTCCAATCTGAACGAAGATAGAATTGAGGTTGCTGCATGTTAGAATATCAATTAATATAGTAAAGAATAATATTTTTGTCACTTTAGAATTTTTTGAGAAGTTATTTTGAAAATATGAGCTTCTGTTGTAACTTATTCCACTTAATACTTGGTTATAAACCAAATTTCTGGTTTGCTTCAACCAATGAAAATATTTCGTAGCAGATGGCACTTTTTTATAAATATCATATTTTCTAGATATTTTTTAATGTCAAAACCTAAATTTTCAATTGTTCAAGTGAAATATTTTACTGGCCATCATTAAAATAAAATCAATAAAATTTCAAAAACATGGAATTCAAAATAACTTATGAGGAACAGTTACACTCGAAAGATATTCCGAGTTTTCGATATCGTACAAAAACATTGGAAGAAACTAAAAACAAATTATAAAAAATTAATAAAGTGTATGTATATAAACTTGGAGATGTCTATGCATGCAGTTTAGTAGAATAGTACCTACTACTTTCGTAACATGAATAAGTTTTTATAGATACATGGATTTAAGCGTACTATAGCTGCTCTTATAAACATGTCTCAAAAATATACAATAGAGTTGATATTAGAGAATAACGGCCAGTTCAACCGGTTATTCTATTATCGTATTTGCTAACTCAATTTTCAATTACGCCCCTTAGTGGTGGATGTAAAGCTTCGAAAATACGCATTCTCGAGGCCACTTTTTTATATTTTTTCTCCTTGAAACAGTAATATAATCATCATTTCTGAGATATGGCCGTCTGCGGTTTTTAATTGCTCACACGGTACCTGTCATCTTCTTCTTCAAGTACCATAAAGTTTAGGTTTTCTCTTGTCCAAAACTTTCAATCTATTATCTGAAGTCACCCTGAAAGCCACACCAGTCTCTTATATTGAATGTTTTTTACGCCCTGATCCTCTCCTTCCGTTGATCTTTCCCATTAGTATGAGCTTGGGAGTTAAAGTGTCCCAAATAAAATACTTTTCGTTGTTTAATTACCGCGATCAGTTTTCTTTCCACACCCGCTCTCCTCAGTACTTCTTCATTCGTCATGTGCTAGGTCCATGAGAAGTCTGCTCAACAGCCACATTTCCATTGCTTCTATTCTGTTTAAGGATCTCACTTTCAGGGACTACGTTTTCACACCATACAAAAGGATTGGCCAAATATAACATTTTATTAACCTCAATCTAAGGCTTCTCGGCGGATTAGGAACTTATTAAACTTTGTAAAAGCTGTTTTTGTAATTGCTATCACAATCCCATTTTTCATTTAACATACATCCAAGGTATTTTAATCTATTGATTCTTTCTCTATGTTATTTCCATTGACAAGTAATTGAGTATTGTCTGCTAGTTTGGTTTTAAGCGCGTTTATTGTGAGTTCGTTTTTGGTTCCAATTTCGTTGATAGAATTACTAGCTCTTGTAGCATACCTAATATTATTTATGAAAGTTCCATTTACTTTAATGCCTTTTTGATAGTCTTTTAAAGCCAGCTGAAAAATTCGTTCTACGTATGCATCCCTGACTGACTCCGGACTCCCCTAAGTATCTGAAGGTGTTCCGTACATACAGCTTTTGTATGATCCTGATGTCTTTACTATCAATATCTATATCCTTTAGGATGTCAAACAGTAAGTCATGCCGAATGGAGTCAAACGCTTTTTGGTAGTCTATAAAGCAAACCTGTCATCTACCTCAATTATTTATTTTCGGCTATTAGATTTCTTACTGGTCCAAAATATGAAAGTTCTTCCGATGAAAAGCGGCATGAAAAAGCTGAGCAGCTCTCGTCGGTTCCATACTCGCATTAAGAACAAAACTTGGTTTCCCCTGAAAAAACTACAAAGATAGATGGTAAATAGCTGAAGGAGATAGATTTAGAGCTAATGTAGTAGTCGTGGACACCTTATTGGTCGCCAGCCTTCAGTTTACGTCTTTTTAATGTAGGAACAGATTTAAGAGTTACCAAACCCTGTCTCACATCTCTTAGAATCATGCTGTTGCACTTCTAGATTCATTTACTATAAGCCAGTAAAAAGGACTATGAAGAATCTTACCCCTTAAGGGGAGTGCGACCTCTCTACTTGTTTTTTGAGGTAATTTCAGAATATCTCAGAAAATCATTGTCTTATCAACAAAAAAATTGTATGTTCAGAAAGGGCACAAAATTTTACAAAAAAAGGTGAGTACAACAATTTCGAAAATTGAACCGTATTCCTGAAAAAAATTGTTGAAGGTATGCGTTTTCGCGATCCGCATGGCGCGCGGCAAGCTGCATTTTTTCAACCAGCGCGGGGATTAAAAATCCATAACTCCCGATAGAAATGTACGATTTTGACGAATCTTACGTCATTTTGAAGATAAATATTTCAGCTTTCTATTGACATATTATCATCTCTCTTACGCACAGTGAGTAGCAGCAAAATTGCAGCTTAAGCTCTCATTACACTACTATTTCTAACTACGTGAAATAATGCTCGAGATCACTGAAATCGTTATCTTTCTAGCGAGTAAAATTAAGTGTTGAGGAGTACTAAATTGTTAAATACCATAGCATTTAGTCAGTACCAGTATTGCTTCAAAACGATTATTTTCGAAAGTTTTTTTGGGTTATTAAATCTTGATAGAGTTGATAACTTCAAATGTTGATATCTCAGGAATAAGCGCACATATTAACATGAATCAAAGTGGAATCTGGAGGAGAATATCTACTCTTTTTGAGAGGCTTTATAAAAATGCTCTTACATGCAAGGATTTTAAATAAAACTCAGTCGACGTTTACTCGCACTGCATCATATCCGGGGGAGAATTCAATACACCCAAAAGAACTATTCAGCAATGTACTTGGGAGGAACGCACTCAAGTTCTTATACTTGTACATTGTCGGCCGGAGACCTAGTCCGAGCGGCAGCTGGCGGACCGCTTTATGTGGCGTGTCTGTGTGTGCGCCGGCCGGTTGCGCAGGGGCGGTCTGCTACAGTGCCAGCAGAGCACGATGTAAACACGACGCTCAGTCGACAGTTATTGCTGGTTCAAATCGAAGTTTCGGAAGTTTCCAGTACATGGTTTTGTGCAAAAATGGTGAGTCTAATTTTATGTATAGTGAAAATGATGAGGCTTCTAGTTTGACAATTATATTGGAAATTTCTTAGAGATTACACCCCAAAAATACGTTTTTGTCTAAAGACCACCCTAAGAGGGTGGTAAGATTGTTGGTGATGATTTGGCACACTGTGACGACCACAAAACAAATAAAAATCGTAGGAGCAATTCAAGTTGAACTTTTGGGAGAAAAATTGCTCTATTTACTGACCTACTACTCTTTATGTAGCTGAATGATGATTGTTATTTTCGAAAACTAAATAGTTAAAGGTATATCTTGTACGTATACACTTTTTATAGCTTAGTTGAGGTACAATTTATAATAAAAGTTAAACTAACAAAAGCTTTTGTCTGCAGCAATATCCAATCTATTAAACAAAAGTTGATGCAAACCGTTTAATTCTGTCTATTACTCACAAGCTAAAGTAACAGTAGCCACTTCTTTTTTTCTACTGTTTCAATTTAGTGTGTCGATCGACATCAATTTGATGGTGTGTACTCAGTCCAAGTATATACACTATTTTACAAATAAAAAGCGCAATCTTAACATTTACAAATTTACAAAATAACACTATGACAATGTTGCCCAAATAAAAAAATTTGAGGTATTGAACTTAGTCCAAAAATAAATGCCTGGGGAATTGGAGTCATCCAGAAGTTTCTTGAACGTGTGAAAGTTTGAGTTTTCATCACGAGGGTAATTTGAAGAGCCTCCTAGAACTGGAGGCGCTGTTAGTTTATTTACCTAACTCAGATTAAGTACAAGGGGATGTGCAAACGGTTACCATCCCTCCTATATAAATAGACATTTTCAGGCATACTTAAAAATTGGAAAACCAACAAAAACGTGAGAGATGGTAAAAAAGGAGACAAGCCCATATATGTCGGCCAATATATCAACATTTTTCAAACAGAAATCATAGCTATGATACAGGGTGTCCCACGACGAGTTAAAACTATCTATATATGGCAAAATACTTATAGTAATCAATGAAAATTTCTACAATTGGGTTTTTGGATACGGTCTTTTTAACTAAAATATTTTCAAAGATGACCGAATTCTGGTTCAACCGGAAGTCGACCGTAACTTTGTTATTTTAAATTGAACACCATATATATCAATACATTTTTGAGATCTACGTAAAATTTTAGTATACTTTTGTCTGAAATTTTTTTCATAAAAATGCGTATTTTTTGGATTATTAATTTTTTCGTAAAAAGTTTGACCGTTGCAGACCCTTTAAATTATTTTTCACGAAGATCCCTTAAAGATATGGAGATGATTACTGTTAGGTTGCTTTTAGCAATATCAAACATATTTGAATCTATGTTGAAAAACTTTTCATTCTATACAGGAGGAGTATAAAAAGTGTTCAACTTCATAAATATTAAATATATTTATTTTTTTAAATGGAACCACCCGGTTTTTTCTATTTTAATGGATTGAAGGGTAAAAGATGAGGCAAATTCATGTATACTTTCCCATACCTCAATCTCACCGTTATCCAGATATTAAATGTATTTTGTAAATTTTAAGAGATTTCAAGAAATTTGATATTTATGAAGTTAAACTATGAGCTCTTTTCATTCGCACCCTGTATAAAATGAAAAATTTTTCAACGTAGATTCAAACACATCTGACCTTGCTTAAGGCAACCGAATAGAAACCATTTTCATATCTTCAAGGGTATCCTCGTAAAAAAAATCATTTATAAGGGTCTGCAACGGTCAAATTTTCTACAAAGAAATTAATAACTCAAAAAGTAGGCATTTTTCGAAAAAAGTTTTCAGGCAAAAGTATACTAAAATTTTCCGTAGATTTTAAAAATGTATCAATATACAGGGTGTTCTATTTAAAATAACAAAGTTACAGTCCACTTCCGGAAGAGCATCTTTGAAAATATTTTAGTTAAAAAGACCGTATCCGAAAACCCAAAAAAAGTATTTTGCCATACACATATAGTTTTAACTCGTCTTAGGACACCCTGTATACTGCACGTCAATGATGAATAAACAGGTTATGAGAGAAGTTATATTCCTGGACAATCAAACGGCACCATGGTTGAATAAGCCCCAGAAGGTCAAGTCTAATTTAATCAGGGAGTAATGTTAACGAACGGCAATATCCATAATAGGCTTAGAATCTTCTGGTGATATTTCATCAGCCTTTATTAAGAAATTAGTTAGAGTAGAAAATGATTGTCACACAATTCACGCCAAATTTGTTATGATCGTAAGTTTGTTAAGATAATAGTAGACGAAAGGCAATACTTAAAAACCAGGAGAAAATGAATCTAGCAGAAAAAAGCGTATTCAGGTTTCTCTAGAAAGTGGAAGAAAATTCCGCACTTATGTGGTGGCACCCGTATTCCTTGGCCAGAATACGCGTTCAGAAAATGTCACTGTTGATACCGAACGCTATGTTTCGAACTTTTAAGACTTGATTTTAACAAGAGAGTGCACCAGTCATACGATAAATGACTCCATGGTGGTTGTAAAACAGATATTCTCATACAGGCTGATTTCGAAAAGTGGCGAGGCCAAATTTGACGCATTTTGACTTGTTTTTTAGAGATTTCTCAAATATAATTTCTACAGTAATATTTTGGAAAATATCAATTACCTCAAGAAGAATATCTGTGGGGAAATGGTAACAATTACATCATCATTATTAAAGAGAATTTTCAATAATTTCATCTTATGGTTAGAGGAGTGCCGTCGAATAGAAGGTTCCTTTTTTTATTTTAGCTATAACTTTTGTATTTATTTTCTTATATATGTTTTAATATGCAAGTTTTATTGCGTTACCCTGTATTAATATACCCAGTACTGGATACAAACATGAACAATTATTGATGTTCAAAAAAAGTCACGAAAATCGATGAAAAAGGGTTAACTTCAATACAATCATAGAAAAAAATTGTTTAATACTGATAATTATACAAATTGTCAAAAAAAAGTTATATTAGGTTTTGAAATTAAAAAAAGTTTTTTTACAATAAATAGAAAGCAAAACTTTTTGTTCTTTTTCTCAATTTTCAGGTACACATTGTAATAAATTAAGTCTAAAGCTAATTTTGTTTATTTATTGAGATACGTTATCGTCGTATGAAGTGTCGGTTAACGATAAATCTTCTGTATAATAATTATTGAAATGCTGTAAAATAAAATGAAACCATATCATTACAGAAATTTTGTTGTGTAATATCTCAAAATCGATGTTAATAAAAATTTACCTGTTCTGCAATTTTACATAAATATTCGGCCATCGATTTACCGGTTTGTTTAACCAAACTATAGAAAATTCCTTCAGGATTCTGAAGCAGAATATGGGGATGATTGAATTCGATAGCTGATCCTGCATCCATGACTAAAACCTTATCGGAATCCATAACTGTATGTAATCTATAGATAAAAATTACCAATTACAGCAAATGAAACAGAAAAATATTTATTGACATAAACTCTCGTTCAATTCCGATTAATGACATCGAAATATTTAGAAATATAAGAAAATAATTAGTAAATTAGTTGAATTATTGTGAGAAAGTTGTTGATTGATAGAAATAAATTATTTGGATATAAAGTACCTCACTCGCTATTAAAAAAACTGAGGTATGATTTTTATTTTGAAAATTCGTTTTCCTCTCTATAAAATTTGACGCCGTTCTCTACTTTTTGAGAAAACTCTAGTTACTGAGCTTTCTTTGGACTAACGTTTAGTTTATTTCTACTATCTGAATTATTTTTATGTAGTTTAGTATATAGACATTATGAACATAAGAATAAAATAAAATATTTATACTTTTTTTTTCGAAAAACCCTCTAGGATAGATAGAAAACTGAAAAATATTTGGGGTTTATTCAGTGAAAATTTTCCGTAACGCCATCCGTATTCAAGATAGAGGACGTTGAAGAAAAAAACATTTTTTTCACGATTTTACCGTAACTACTGGCAACAATGTATTGAAATTTTATATGAATATATTTTGGAAGCTGAGACATGCAATGAATTTGTTTTTATGTCGGACTTTCATAAAGGACGCTAGTTACACGGTTTGAAACCTTGTTATTTATTAAATTAGATATTGTTAATCAAAATGTACTCGAATTTTGAATATACTGACATGTATTAACTTTAGGCGAGTGTTTAGGAAAGTCTAGTGCAGTTGTTGCGCGTTATACATATAAGTTTCCTCCAAGAAACTTAGCGAGTAAAAATACATTTAGATCAATTGAACTATACTGTCGAGAAACTTGGAATTTGGTAGGTCAAGAACCATTTATAAAAAAAATATTATTTTAAATTTATTCGATAAAATTCCAGAAGTTTGCGTAATGAATGTGGTAAGACAAACAAATATGTCTTCAAGTACTTGAAGGATACTTAAAGATCACCAGCTACATCTTTATCATTACAGATAAGTCGACGAGCTCTTGCCAGATGATCTACCGGTTAGATTGAATTTTTGTCAAACATTACTAATTTCCAACTTTCATTTCTTAAAGCTTAGCCCTCTTTATCAAAAAACTAATTTCTAACATAATTCAAGTTTCAAAAAATCAAGTATACTTTTCCAAAAAAACCCATTTCTTTGTATTCGAAACTGTCTTTTATGTGGCAAATATGGAAAAAAAGTTATTGGAAAAAGTTGTTTTTTGAATCAGTATCTAGAACCATGTACCAAATATTAGTTGGCATGTTATTACTTATTTAACACTCAATTGGTAATAATTATACTAATCCCCCTCTTATATCTGGTTATCAAAATAAAAAAATCGTGTTGGAAGGGCTTCACCGTATTCGTTTGGTAACAACGAAGAACTTCCATGTGCCTTAGTGCCGTTACTACTTATTGAAAACATTGAAAGTTTTGTTAAATAATATTGCCCCATTAATCTGATTTCCTTCAATTTCTGCTTAAGCATAAATATTTTGGAAGTTGAGAATAGTTTTGTCTCATCCTTCGTGGACTCTCATCTGCCTAATATCAAGAATCCTTGCGATTTACCTTCCCATTTTATTTGAACGTATATCCATCAGTAAACTGAATGTTGTTCATGTCAATTTGATCCATAATTTCTTTACAAAATTGCAGTCATCTACCAAGATCATCTTCTGGAGGACTATCAATTTTAATATTATTACATATATATTCTGGTCAAAAAAATTAGTCTTGGAATTGTTGAATTTATTCCAAATTAGAGACTCACATTTTATGTTACTTACCTGTGAGCAATTGTTAGCACTGTGCAATTTTCGAATTTATTTCTAATAGTAGACTGTATCAAAGCATCTGTATTAGGATCGACATTAGCTGTAGCTTCATCTAATACTAAAATTTTATTTTTTCTTAGTATAGCTCGAGCTAAACAAACCAACTGCCGTTGTCCCAAGCTAAGATTTGATCCACCTTCTCCTATTTTACTCTCCAACCCCAATTGCATCTCAGATACAACGTCTGTAAAAACATATGTATAAATGAATGATCTTGTTAGTCAGGTAGCAATTTGTGAAACTGGAGTAGGTCCTTTCAAGAAAATATGGCATAGGGCTGAAACTCATTCTCTTATCATCCAAAAAATAAGAAGAAGTGAATAATGGACACAAATTATAGCAGAATTATTAAACGTATATTTTTACCCGAAATAACAAATAATTTCGCTTGAAAAGAAACATTTGAGTAAGTTTTAACTCTACTATTAGGTTCAGGACATACTAATTTTTAATTCGCCCAATGGATTGTCTCCAATCAATTGTTAAGGTCGATGTCTCTGTTTTTATAAATCCTTTATTTGCTATAAATGCGGACCACAACACACGAATCACAAAAATATTCATGCACGCGTTAGTGACAAGTCTTAACAAGCTTTATATGAGTTTTAAGTTGCAACTTGCTACTTTGATCCATTTTATTATGGTAGAGCTCGAACGACCATTTAATCAAGTTGCTTTAAAAAATGTCTTAAATTTAGTTTCACGTTATTATAATGTTTTAGACTGAAGAAGGATTAACATCGATGGAATCGAAAACAGCTGTTTACGGTGACTTGCATCATTTTCAACACTTAAATATTAGTTATATCTCTGGGGAAGAGAAGAAGAAAGAGAAGAAATTTTAGTATGTCCAAAACAAGTGTTCTTATGATTCTTCATGAGCATTTTAATATGACAAAAGTAGCATCGAGTAGAATGTTTTCAGCAATTTTAACGGGTGATGAAATTATAGTGTTCTACTATGATCCGACATCCAAAAGACATTCCATGGTGTAGCATCTGAAAGATGAGCTCGTGCCAAAAAAGCAAAGGTCACAAAAGCACCAAAAAAGTGATGGTTACAATATTTTGGGGCTTGATCGACACGATATAATACTCGTAACTTACTAAGACTGTTGCCCTGATCTGACCAAGTCCGTCAATTTTGTGTTTGCAAAGGTGAAGACCGAGTTAAGAGGTGAAAGATTGAACAGGAATCATTGTATAATTCTTTGAAATTACTTATCCAAATTAAATTGCTTCTGAATAAATAAAATAAGAGAAAATTCTTGTATTGAAATGAAATTGTCCAAAATATAATTTTTAGAAATTAACATGAAATTTATTCATGATTCATACAAAAATAAGGGGTTTCACCTTTAAGAGCGACATCATCCAGAGCTCTCCACAAATCTGAGTCTTCATATTCATCCATAGGATCTAGATTTGATCTAATCGTTCCAGAAAATAATACAGGAACTTGAGGTATGATGGCTATCTTCGATCGCATGCTTTTCAAAGGTATATCGGAGGTACAAATCCCATCTATGAGAATTTTTCCTTCAATATCGGCCAATCTGTAAAATAATTTGATATCGGTGTAAAATTGGTTTTTAAGAAAAGTTTTTCAAACGAAGTTTTAAGTGAAATAACTCTAATAATCTGAAAAAATATCTACGAAAGTTGTAGGCAACGACATGTTCCGTATCCCGCCAATAGCACACGATTCATTGGATAAAACACCCTAGAATCTAAAATCTTGTCTATCGAAATTCCATTGTGACGAAGCGCTTATCATAATTCAAGGTTCGGAATATTTCAGCCTGTACATAAAGTTCTAAAGTTACTCTTTGGATCTAATGTCAAAACTCTTCGTGGTTGATTTCCAAAGAAAAAATCAAAAAGCATTTGATTTTTGATTTGCTCATTCTTACTTTTTTAGGTTTAGACAGACTGACCTACGTCATTCCATTATCTGACATTTTGTTTCCGGGTAGTAATAAAAAATCCAGCTTTTGTTATCAATTATGTTAGTTGTCTGATCGTGAATCGTTAAGATAACAGATAATTATCGGATATCAACTTTCTGCAATAGATACCAACTACCAAAACACCTGATCTCTAGTTAAAACACTCTCTACGTAGATCTTTTGTCTTTGTACTGTGTCCAAGTTTGAATCAAAACTCATACCAAACGTCAATCACTTAATTTCTACGTATTTTTAGCTTATCTTCAATAGATTAGAGACGAATGTACTCACCTAAACAGTGCCGAGATTAACGTAGATTTACCCGCTCCTGTTCTACCAACGATTCCCACTTTTTCCTTGGGTTTAATTTTGAAAGTGAGGTTGTTCAATACGTATGGTAAATTTGTGGCATATCTCAAGTAAACCGATTGAAATTCTAGCATTCCATGTTCTGGCCATTTTTTCGGCGGTTCTTTTTGCTTTCCATGTATTTCTTGTTTAATTTCAATATATTCGAGTACTCTCTCAACCGACATCATGGAGTTATCCAATTCGCTCCATTGACGCATACCCCATTGGAACATTCCCGTTAAACTGATAGCCTGAGTGATAGCTAGACCTACGTTTCCTCCATAATCTACAACACATAATTCGATAAATCATGTAGCAAATAAGCTTTATGGTAAATAATGACGTTTAACTAGAATTTACTTACTATTTTGGGTGACGAAGAAGCTAAACGTGACTACGGCTATGTAAACAACGCACAACAGATCTAACCAAAATCCAAAAGTTCTATTACAACATATAAACAAGTAATAGGCCGAGCTATGAAGGTCTTGATGTTCATCGAACTCGGTTCTCAAAATTTCTTGAGCTTGGAAAGCTCTTACTGTCGTGATACCTTGCAAAGAAGCATGAATGTGCGAAAAAACTGGACTTCGAGCTGAAGAAAAATGAGAAATCGATTTAGTTAAACTAATTGGATGATGATCCCAGAAGTAACTGGACCAACAAAGAAAACACAAAAATTTTGGCCTAGCGAATAAGAATCGTCAAGCTCCTCAAAAGAACTATTAACGACATCACCACCGAACCATTGTTTTCAGTCTGGGAATAGAAAATAATGCGAGGGGGCTAAATCTGGCAAATAGGTTGCATTAGGTATCAATTTAAGCTCCAATTCATTTATTTTGGCCATTGCTATAACGGATGTGTGAGCTGGTGCATTGCTTTGATAAAATAACCATTTCTTCTTGGCCAAATGCGGCCGTTTTCGCTTGATTTCTTCGCTCAAACGTTGCAATAATTTCGCATAATACTACAATGAAAATTATCCCATACGCATTCCAACAAACCAACGCCATAATCTTGCCTGCAGATGGAACGGTCTCTGCCTTTTTTGGAGCCGATTCTCCTTTTCCAATTCATTGTTTTGATTGTTCTTTTGTTTGGTTATGAAACGGCGCAAAAATTTCTGTGAAACAATTCCAAACATTCGATGGGAATATATTCACGACGCTGTTTTTGTTCCATTGTGAGCAAACGTGGCATTCATCTTGCGCACAGCTTTTTCGTGTCAAAATTTTGAATTAATATGCGATGTACCGCACATTTTAAAATGCTTACTGTGTCTACTAGCTCGCACACGTTCAGTCGACGATCATTCAGTACCGCTTTGTGAATTCTTTTCAGCTGTCACCTGGTAGACCACTGCGATGTTTGTCTTCGCAGGTCGTACGGCCTCGTTTAAACTCTGCTACCAATATTTTACTGTTGATAATGAAGAAATAGTCTCGCCCAAAATAGAATCTAGTTCAGCTTTCATATTACAAGTTACGTCATCTCTTATCAAATCGCACGAATTGAGTTATAGGTCAAAAGTATGCTTTAGACTTTCATTTGGATTCCCGATCAGTCGAACAACGCCACTAGACTGGGATCAGCAAAATTGGTGGCGTTGAGCCCATTTTTGGTGTAGTTGAAAGTGTAGCTATCACATTTCTAAGAAATCTGCTCTCTAGACAGAATTTACGGATACAGATGACATTAGACAAATTAAGGTACACAAAGATGGTCCTTACCAATCAATCGCTTCAAACAGTAGCGAAAATTGATAATTGTGGTGTTTTAACCAAATATAGATTACATATGACATGTCATTTCCATTGTAGAGGCATCAAGGACGATCTGGAATACCACTAGTGCATGAAGGAGGAAGAAATTGTAAACACGTTGTAACTGAGTCCAGTACTCACACGAGCGAAGTTCAAACACATGATCATGAGAACGTATAGGTTGCTCGGTGATGTTGAAATGTTCAAAGTTTTACGAGAAATCAGTCTTTGGTTGAGGTAGTTAAGATGTTAAGACAGGTAAGTTTTCGTGCAAATGATTTGGAGAAATTATTTGGAAACGTGACAAGAAAATACTGAATTTGTTTAGATTTTGAGTCAGTATGAAGCATAATTTTTCTGGCAATTATTCTTTCAAACGAACAACGAATCCCATCTTCGTAAAACATATCTACTATTATAAGCTCAGTAGAGAGTAATAAATATATTTATACTTACTTGTTGCTTCCATTCTTTTCAAGTTTCGACTTGAAGAAACATAGACAATTTTGAATAGGTAAAATATCAACCCTATAACTATTGTTGATATCAATATCCAAGGATTCACTGTACCAATAACAATATTAACTGCCAATACATTCAAAGCAATCTAAAAATAAAATACTATCAATAATAACTATTATTTCTTTAAGAATAAGCGGATTGATTGATTTTGAAATGAGCAGTTGAAGATTATATTTAATTAATACCTAGTTTTATTCAGTTTTTTGCAAGGTATGACACTCAATTGACGTGTTAATGAGAACTTTTTCCATTAAAATTCAGCAAACAATTGTCTGCAACACGAGAATGAGTCCACAACTCCGTAAGTTTTTAATGTTTCCAGTGTCTTAACATTATTCAACCACCAGCGTTCTCAGTAGTATGATGAGCTAGTACATTAGTCAAATAGTCCAAAAGTGGAAATTGTACAGCCGCAGCAATAGCCTATGTAGTCTCTAATATACAGAAGTGTCTTTCTCCATCAATTTGTTATATTCTTTTTTATCGAACGAGCACACGTAATCTCTATATCTATGTTATTATCAGGATGGGGGCCCAAGTCGATTATTAAGCGAACTGATTTTGAAAGTGCGCATGCTATGGGTACAAAGCTAAATTAATCAACACCCTTATCTATCCTGACTGCTGAGGTGTAATATTTCATTATTGTATCAGTTTTGTTCCAGTTTTTGTTTGAATACTTTTCCTTTTGTATTTGTACTAATTGAACTTATTGAAACAAATCCATAATAACATTCGAGTGTGAGGCCTGTTTAATTATGAATAAAAGCTATATCAATTTAAGAGGCATAGAAGGAATTAGAAGAAGAGTTAAAATAATAAATAAAGTTGAAAAAGATGAACTAGAATTGGACTTCAAAATAAACAAAAGATTCATATACAAAAGTCTGCGTATTAGTATCATATGAAATGGATTATTTATTAACAGTAGAGACAAAATTACAAAAAAAATCTTAAACAGGATTTTATTTTTAGTTCATACAGCTCAAATAGTTCTATATACGATATATCCAAAATTCTTCATAAGAATACGGTTACCTGTATGGTATCCACTAAAACGTTTGGTAACGTTTCGTCAATGCAACCCATATCTTTCGAAAATCTATTAAGGATCCTTCCAGATGAATTGGTATTGAAAAAAAGCATTGTACCATTGCATATTTTAGCAAACATTGTGTTATGCATCCTTATCGATGCTTTCATGCATACTTTGAAGAAGGTAATTGACCTAAAAACGAAATAACACATTCGATTCTTTCTCATTTCTATTCGATGACATATACACCATGTTTCTCAACGGTTTTGAAATTTTTTTCTGTGATTTACTTGAAAATTCTATTCCTCAAATGGTCATAAAAACTCTCATTCACGTTCTAGTACTCACCGGAATTTTTTCTTCCATATTGAATTGCCAAGGATTAATCTTATTTTTTTAAAAAAATAAACCTCAATATTTATTATAAGACAACTGCGAGAAAGAATTATAGACACATGAACTTAAAAAAACTTTGATCAATGGGATATAGAGTTTATAAGAACATAGACAAAATTATTAAACAGTTTTACAAGAAGAATCTGAATATTTTGACACCACATCAAGGGTAAAATAGAAATTTAGAGTCTTTGTAATATACGTGAGTGCATAGAAATTGGTCCATTGTAAACTTTTGACTTTAACTGTATATTTTTTCCAAATTAAACATCAGACTTAGAAAATATTCTGTACTAAATGCAATTTAATATGCTTTAATGTTAAATTGATGCTTGAAGAAAATTAAATTTCATTATTATTAACATAAATATGGTTATTTACAATTTAAAACCTGACACTTAATTTCTTAATAATTGGTATGAAGTCCTCTGGCCCTAACAACATCTCTGTAACGATTAGGGATAGATCTTATCGACTGAGCTATTATTTCTTAAGGAATGTTAAGCAATTCTTCTTCTACAGCAACAATAACCTCTGGGATCGAGTTTGAACTGAGAGAACTAGCTCGAATTCTTCATTTTAGATCATCCCATTAATGTTTTATCGGATTTAGCTCAGAACTGTATGTTGGCTGCTCCATAACCTAAAAACTGAATTCTGCAATGTAATTTTGCACGATTCTAGCGGTGTGCAGCCTTGCATTGTCATGCATAAAAGTAAAGTGATCTCCAATGTAGTCGATGTAAGGCTAACCTCTTCTTCCGTGAACATTTTTGCTCCTAAGAATGAACACAGTCGGTTCGAGCCCCTATAGAAATTGCACCTCAGATTATGCAAAAGCCACCTCCAAAATCACTACGTATTTCAAAGCAGAACTGATACTTTTTGTTCCAACGTTAAAATCAGATGATCCTGTACATATCGCAGGCGTGCTTACCAAGGATTCGTTCCAAATATTCAAATCCTAATTTATATATTGAAATTATCTACTATAGCTGTTTGTTGTTAGTTTTTTATTACAAAATATCAATCAATTGTTTTTATTTTCTGAAATATTCAATCCTGAAATCTTAATTAGTATTTTCTCAAAATTTTCCAGCCATGAGGTTGAGGTAATTTTTCCAATCATTCAATTAGATTGATTTCTAGTTTTTTTCATAAAACAAAGTTTTTATAAATTAGCAGTATATTATTTTCTTCAATATTGAACTTATTTAAATGAATTTCCACCTTTTTTTTTCACATTTCAGATTATGAAATAATTTCAATCAACAAAATTTACATTATATAACTGTCACTGTGAAATTTAAATATTATGAAGTACCTACCTGAGAATAGTTACGACTATAACTGCACCTATTATGCAACTATATATTATTATACAATTATTTGTATTGAGAAATCCGGGATTGAATGGTTTCGCGTATCGTATAGAATAAATGAAAAAATCATCGAAATTTTGTTCCATAAGCACATCATCTTCGACTGCTCTAAGCAACGACTTGTTACCTTTTTCTTCCAAATATTTAGTTTGCTCCAAATTCACCCTGAAATTTGAAATCATCTGTTAATTAAATGAATTTTTTGAGACAAACTTTGATTCGGAATTCAACAAATCCCAAATTTCTAGGAGCGTCCTCAAATTTTCATCTCCAATTCCTCCATCCTCCTCCACTTGTTTGTAAAATCAACTTCCTTATATCAATGGTGTAACAGACAAAATTTGCATAATCTTCAAACCCAATCAGAAATACCCATCTAATCAGATCCTTCAAAGACATAATATCTAACGAACACCATGGAGTGTATGAAATCCCTTACCCAGATTGCTCCCGTTCATATATTGGCCAAACAAATTGACATTTTTCTGTTAGAGCTAAGGAACACTTGTTGTCTGTTACTAGTTTCGATATTTCCTCCATTCTTGCCCAACATAGTGTCCATACCGGACACACAATCGATTTCAATGGAACCAAAACTATCACCCTACTCCGCTCATTCAAGTCTAGGATTATTCAAGAAGCTATCGAAATAAAAAACGTCCAAACTGTCTAAAAACATATAAGGGATGATAGTCAGAGATTGCCGGTAACTTTCCACGAGCGCCAAAGCCACAAAACCCACTAATAGATCCCCTATAATAATAATCATTTTATATTTTTGTTTTAGCTTTTTATTTCCTCGATAAAATTCCAAGGAATAAGCAGATTGAGGACTTGGAATGAACCGAAAAAAGGGGTGATTTGTTGCGTGGAGTGGGCAGATTGAGATCCAGGAATCGGATCATTTCTTACCAATGAACGAATAACCACTCTATTTCCCCCCTTCTCTTGATAATGGCACCACAATGAGAGCCGAAGTTTTAAAAATTCGAACGCGTTTCAACCCGTGAACTTAGTTCTTTTGTTCATAATCCTGACCGCGGAAACCACTTTCTATTTCCCATATACCCTTTTATTTGTTTTTCATCATGATTTATCTTGACTTCAGGTCTAATTTCATATAAAATCAGTTTAAAATAATTTTGATAATTACGATAAAGTAATTTACTGTGTTTTCTAATTTTAGTTTCCGTCTATTGATTCCTATACTACTAGAATCTTCTTTAAATGCTTTTTCCTTTGTTTTATGTTTTTAACTTTATCTAGAGCAGATCAGAAAACATTTTGTAGTTTTTCCAATCATTCTTTTTATTTAAATTTTTCTCTTTTCATTCTTTCAATGTTTGATTAGAAATCTTGCCACAGAATTTTGGTATGAGCTTTGAGGTACACTTCAAATATTTTTGAAACTTCAAACACTTACTTCAAATGGACGTATATTTTGGTTCCTACTAATAGATTTGGATCAAGAAAGCTCACTTGATCCACAATAATTCATTGAAACAAGTAATACAATTTCCTGTGAATATGTGAAATGGAAAAGGATGTTTCAAAATTCATTTTACTATGCTATTATTAACCTTCCTATTGTGATCTCCTTTATAATGTCGAATTTCCTTTTATCATCTAGATCTTTCTTATATTTGCGTCTTACATACCCATCTTTTCCATTTCCAGTGTCTGTTTCCCAAAATTTTTCCCGTTTTCACATTTTGTTTGTATCTTCTTATGAATGTTGAGGTGTTATGAAGGTTGGGTTCCGCCTCAATATCCTTCCTCGCACTCGTCTTTTCTGTTTTTTTGTAATCATTACTCCTAAATCATTGAGGTGAAGATGGCCTTTAATCAACACAATGACCCCACCAACTCAAAATAGATGAGTTCTTCTGGAAGTAATCCATTCAATATCGGGAAGAAGCTTATCGTCGCAAAAATCCCTCCAATACCACAATTTTCATTTCCGAAAAAAATAGAATATCTCAAGAACATATCCTAGATTCATCAAATGTCATTCGGAGTTGACCTAAGTTTCCATGTAACAAATATAGAGCATCCATTCCATTTGAAAAATTGTATGTTTGATTTTAATACACGCAAATTAGACGATTTTGAGCTTAAACCTTAAATTGGGCGGTTTTGATTTTCTAGATTCTGGGAGCTTTTGGGATACTGAATGAGTCTAGCAACTCTTAAGAATATTACGGCTACGGATTTTCGAAAATTTGCGTCTTGAAACTCAATACAATTTTCAAAAGCGACTAATTCGATAATTATGAGTAATTCGAAAAAAACTGACGTAACAAAAAATGTAGAGTAAAAAATTCTCCACAAAAAAGTATTCCAGGAATTTGTTCCTAGCCTGAAAATTTTCACTTTAAAATGGGTTTATACACTATAAAATATTTTTAATAGCGGATAACTCGAGAACAACGAGGAATTCGGAAAAAAGTTCTAGAGCAAAAAATGTACAGCACAAAATTATCTACAGATCTTCAAGCATTTTTTTCTAACCTCTAAATTATATAGAATTCGAAAAAAAGGGCCTGAACTAAAACTGCAAACCACATTTTCGTGAAAGAGATACTTTAAAGAAGTCTGTAAATAATGGAATAATAATCAACCGAGAACGAAGATCGTTTTTTTTTAAAGTTACTTCGTTTCAAACCAAGAAGTAGTTCATGTTATACAGGGTGTTTCGCATGCGGGTTATATCACTGCATTAAGCGAAAATAGTCGATTAAAAATCACCAAACAATCACATGTCTATAACGCAGAGATTAATCACAAATTAACTTAATGCAGTGATATAACTCGCAAACGTTTTGGAACACCCGATATACATGAAAATATTGATAATAACACGAACGACAAATCTCTTGTTGGATTTGCGTGTTTATATGGCTACTGATGAAATATATCCATTAAAACTTCAAGTGTTTCGTCTCGCAAGATTATCGAAAATTATGCTAGCTTACCCTCGTAGAAAATAGAGATCTTAACCATTATGTTGCGTTTTGATTTTTTGAAAACAAAGTAGTTTTTCAAGAGTTTCCATGTGCACCTAGAATGTAAATCCGGAGATTTACGCAGAAATAGTGACTCTAACGAAAAAATAACTGAAGACCTTTTTCGTAGAAAATTTTAGGTTCTACAGTTTTTGTTGGGACAGTGCTTTTCGAATTCCTCTTAGTTTTCTACTTATTCGCGTTCCAAAATTTCGAAAACACCTGCACGTAATTTTGTTTGCTATGCTTATTCAGTAACCGAAAACCTCTGAGAATCTAGAATTTTATTTTGGGATTAATCCTATTTTACCTGTACTATTTGTTCGACTACTTTTGGTACATCCTGTATCACTGAATATAATTTAAATTCAGCCGTAATTGATGTTGATATCGTTCGTCTACTATAATAAATAATTTTTTCTTTATTTGCAAATAGAGAAAAAATTGTATAGTGCAGTTGAGTGTTTTGAGACAGGTAGCGTTCATTAACGGTTCTCTGCGAGTTTATCTCACAAATCTTCCGACCATTATGTTTTTAGTCTTCGTATTTGCAATGGGGGATTTAACAATACTTGGATCATTAAGGATAGTTTGACTTTAGACATACCATCCATTTAGCGTCGAATTTCGGAATGAAATGGCAGGAGAATTTTTGTAATGGAAGGCTTGTTACAACCCTAGAGCTTGATTTCGTTTATCCATGAAGGAGTAAGTATCATTTTTTTCATTATTTGGTTTGCTATTGTTTCATTATTTGAGCCAGGATTGTTAAATGGTTTTGAAAATTTCACTCGTGTATCAACTATGAATATCGTAGAAGGGAAGGTATATCAGCTGTAAACAGTTGATATACCTTAACAGCTGTGAATGGTTCCAGAATACTGCACTGATGAATACCAGAATTTATTTAATGATAGTCTGATAGTTCTTGATTGAATTTTGAATAATAGTGACGTACAAGTTTTTTGATAAGCAAATTATCAATAACAAAGTATTAAAAATTAAAAGAATAGGGTAACTCACCAAACATTGACAAAATAATCCGATCCACTTGCAGCAAATTGAGTTAGAATGAACAGGACAAGCACGTAAAATCCACAACACCATCCACCAGCGTATTTCAAATATCTCGCGTAGACTACCGATGAAGTACTACCAATCTTTGTTTTTTCAATGTTTTCTGGTGGATCTTCTCCGGTCAAATTTTCGAAATATTTCATGACGCACGATTCCTCATCAATAGTATCGTCGCATTCTTCATCTTCATCGTGATTTTTAAGTAATTTCGCAAATTCTACCGTTGATTCAGACAGTTCTTTATAGGTACCACTGATGGCTATTCTACCGCGTTCTAATAAAAATATTTTGTTCACATTCTTTAAATATTGCAATTGATGCGTAACGAGAATGGTGCATTTGCCACGTAAATAGCTACAAATGCAGTCCTCGAATATTTGTTTACCTGTAAAATAAATTTTCAAAAATATTCAGGGCGTTTAGAAATTCGAAAGGTGATACACGTATAAAATTATGATGAGACTGTCTAATAAAGAGATTTCATCTGCTCTTTCCAATCTTTTCCTTTACTGTGTAGTACTAAGTTTATAAATAATCGTTTATCATCATTATGTAATAAAGAATTGGTGTTTGGAGTGTTCACAAATCATTGCTGTATGTGAAGAATGTAACTTGAATCGTCATTATCTTTTCACGAATGAAAAAAAGTGTCATTCGTACACACGAGACATTAAAATACCAGTAGTGAATAAAATAAAAAAGTAGCTAGAAATACTATTTTTGAAAAACAAATGAAACAAAATGAAAACAAATAAAGAATCAAATTAAAGCATTTTCTATGAAGATTATTTTGATATTTTTTTATATCATAAAAATTGATGGAGTTATAACCAAATTAATATGTCACTATAGTGCGAGGATTGTTTATTTACGCCCTTTGACCCTTTATTATTAAAACGTGAAGGTTCTCAAGCCCTGAAAATTACCTTTAAAGTGTTTTTTTTAATCTGATAGCTTCCAAATTATTGGAGTTACATAAAAAATAAGAATTTGAAATTTTTTTTTGTGAATTATAGGATATAAAAAAGTTAAAATTTTGGCGAACGGATTTTTTCTGTTACCTGTAGGTACATTTGAGAGTACTAAGAGAAAATTTTTTTATCTCATTCTTTGCAAAGGGGTAGTTTTTAAAGGCTGAATAATAAAAATCAATAACCAATTAAATTGTATTAAAATGCTATGAATTTTTCACAGTCAAAATGAAATTACATTGTTTTAAATCGTTAAAAGATTTTTTCCGATATTATTTTCATCAGAAAGGTAGTTTTTAAGATTTTTAAGGGTTGATACTTCAAAATAAATAGATTTTCTATTATACAATATGTTAAGATATTTTTGCTGCATAAGCGAAAAACATTTGAATTGAAAAAAAAGTAGGAAAAACTATAATATTGGTATTTTTCGGTAAGGGGTGGTTTTCACCCTTAAAAACAATTTACACACTTTGCGACCATGTAGATCTTGATATGGAAGGTAAGATGAGCTTAATTATAAATTTTCAGGTAATTCGGAGGTTTGACCATTTTGAGCTTGAATTCCTGCACTATTAACAATTCCAATCAAACGGTTTCACCATTTTGCAAGTTCGTGTCTTGACATGGTTATTTGCACACAGCTCACGAATTACGTTAGCCAGTAATGATCAAGATAGCAGAATTGGAGCGTTTACTATGAACCGCAAAATGTAAAATTGGTATAAAAGAACGCTAGAAATCACATTTGAAAACCAAATAAAACTTACGTGGGAATTATATTTTCGATATTTAAACTAGTCATTATTATATAATGATAGTTGCATTTCAACAGTAGCGATTCGATTGTTTTGATATGCTGATTAATTTCATTTCAATTTTATCCGAATATATTTATATGAGGATTATACGTACCTACGTGAGTATCTACAGCAGATAATGGATCATCGAGTATATAAATATCTGCTTCCTTGTAAACTGCTCTGGCTAAATTTATTCTCGCTCTTTGTCCTCCGCTCAACGAGATTCCGCGATCACCAACCAAACTTCTATCACCGTGGAGTAAAATTGAAAGGTCTCTTTCTAAAGCACATACTTTTATAACTCTTTCATATTTTTTAGCATCCCAAGGTTCTCCAAATAAGATATTCTGTTTAATAGTTCCGGCGAAAAGCCACGGCTCCTGGGAAGCATAAGATATCTTACCAACTACGTCCTTGGTACCTTGACTAAGAGGAAGTTCTTTCATTATAGCTTGAAGTAGAGAGGTTTTACCGGAACCGACTGCTCCTACTATAGCTACTAACTGTTGGGGTCCGACGTTGAAGTTAATGTTACTAATGGTGTTTTCATCTTGACTGCTTCCCCATTTAGCAGAAGCGTTTTCTAAATAAACTCCAACTGATTTATTTTTCTTGGCGCTATTTATAAGAAGTGTACCCGAAGAAATCTTTTTAGCTTTATACGGTTCGCTTATGGACTCATGGTATACTTCATCGAACTGAAGAAACTCTTCTATTCTGGCTATCGAAACTAAAGCTTCAGCTGTTTGAGTTATAGCTTGTGGAAAATCGTTACTTATAGCGGATTTTAAAATGTTGTAAAAAGAGGATATGACGTAGACGTAGCTTGCGTTTAATCTGTTTCCGGTAAAAGTGTACGTGATAATGCATAAGAAAACTGAAGCTCTAGTGATGAATTTGTTAAAAGACATATGGAGCGCACGGATGTAAGACGTTAAGCGAATTTGTTTTATTTCAGATCTGAAAAAAGAAGATATTAGATTGTTGATTGATTGATGATTGTTATTTTGTTTATTTAGTTAGGGGTTAGGTCAATACTAGTGAATCTCACGCATTGACTGAAGATATTGAAAATTTTGTTGCAAATTATGGTGATTTAGATATGTATTTGTAGGATCCTCAGTAAAATTCAATATTTCTAATCAAAATCCTGTCGAGTCTAAATTAATTTCAATTAATATCATTCAATTTTGGTTCAGTTCTATACCTTAGTCATTTTTTCTAGAATCTACTTTAACTTCAATCCATATCACTGTATATTTTTGACAAAGTCGATACGAATTCCATTCAATCTCAATCTATTTCTGGTGATTTCATGTATTCGTCAAATTTACTGAAAAAATTTCGATTGGATCAAAATTTAGGCCATTAAGAGCCAAAACTTTGTTATACACATCCTGACGAGTTTGATTTGTAATTCAAATAACTCATTTTTTGTTTAGTACTATCCTCTTAACCCAAATCACAAAGTAATTTTGATAGATTTTACTGGTAGTCCAGCTAACAGTCAATTCAGAGCAAATTGTGCTGAAATTATACTTCTCAAAACAAAATTCTAACAAATCCCAGAAATTTCAATATAATATCACTTAATTTTTGTCTAAATTTGACCCCTTTGAGAATTTTACGAAAATTTACTATCATTTTTCAACTAAGCTCTCTAAAATTTGGCTCAATATAATAAATTTATCAAAATTTACTGAAAATATTTCAATTTAATTCAATTTTAAGCTATTTAGAGCAAATTTTTAAATGGTATTAAAATTCTACAATTGTAACCCAAATTCCACCCAATAATATTACTTAATTTTCTGTAAGATAAAAACGTATCTGACAATCTTATTGAAATCTATTAACACGTCAATCCAAATTACTGTGAATTCTATCCAATATAATTCAAATTCGGCTCAATCTCTTCATTCGCCAAATATGAGTATATTGGGAAGCTTTTAACTTGATTCATATTTATATTTTGACAATTTCTGCAAAATGGCACTGAAATTCTACTGGTTTTTCCAAGTACAAGCAAATTTCACTCCTCTGGTAATGTTACTAGAATTTAGTATCATGTTAATCCGAAATACTGTGAATTTCTAGACAGATTTAAAATTATTTTACTCGAATTTCAATTAATATCTCTAATACTTGAGCCAATTCCAATAATTCAGATAATTTACTAAATAGCACTAAATTCCAAACAAATCAAATAATTTTATGTTGGATTTCATCCTTCTGGAAGGATGAAATCCAAAATTTGGAAAGATTTCATAATTTTTTCAAATTTACTAAACATCTTCTCAATTCAAAGGAAATTTTTACAAAATGTCATTGAAATTCTACAATTCTAAATCCGATTCTCATGATTCGAAGCAAATGGCAGTTAAAATTAATAATTTTCCTTTTAGTTTCACGTCGTTATCAATTTTATTAGAATCTGCTCTCAATTTAACTCAAATCCCCACGTATTTTTAATAAAATCGATACAATTTCAATGAAATTTCAGTCAATCTCACGAATTCATCATCTTCACGAAAAAAATTAATAATTCAGAGTAAATATCTGACAGGATACACAAGGACACTGAAATTCTACTTTACTAACCAAAAACCTGACTATTCTAAGCAAATTCTAACGAATATCTATTAATTTCATGTTAAAAAAAATTGAAATTAAAGTTTCTGTGAAATAGTACTGGCAACACAAAAAAGCATGAAGCATTCACATATTGAATTTCTTCGAAAATCATCTTCAAGCCAATTTGACTGGATTGGAAGACGTGGAACGATCCAATTGCCGGCTGGATCCCCCGATTTGACTCTTCTCGATTACTTCTTATGGGGTTATTCATAATCTAAAGTATATTTTAATAGACTAGACAATAATGCTGATTCAAGTGCTAGGATAACGGAAGAAATTAACAAAATAACCCCCGAGGTCATACAAAATGTACGAGAATTCCAAAATTGCCTCGGCTATTGTCAAGAAGCCGATGGTGATCATTGTAAATTGTAAAGTACTTTCTAAATATCATCCGACATTATTATGTCATCGTTAATTGGTGGTAAATATAAGAAATATTCTCATGAAAGCGGCACCTTTGGTTTTTGCAAGCGGGCGATTGACACGCTACGTGACCTGATGACAATAGAGAATAGGCATGCGATATAAATTCGATTGATTATTTTTTCGCAAAAATATTATCATAAAATAATTATTTCAACTTTTAATTTGCTCTTAACTGTATAAAATGATCATTAAATAGTGCGAAATTAGCGAGCAAAATTCAAATTTGATAAACGCATTATCATTGGTCGAGATGTCAAATACCACGTCATGTAGGTATGTATCGTGGTCAAAACAGAGTGTTGATTGTGTTCTAGAGAAATATCCTGTTTATTTTTGTGCTCCTAGAGTGTTTTATAATCTGTGTTTGGTTTAAACAGGGTACCAGACGTGAACTGACCTAACCTAACTTTTCCATAGCTTTTGTCGCTAATATAATGAACAAATCTGTATAAAGTAACTGCCACACTTAAAATAAACATATACTGGATGTGACAAGTGAGACGGTGAATAAAAAACATTATCATCCTTACAACAAATAACTTAAACAAGTTTAAATGAGAATACTCACTTCCTAATTTGCTCTATTAAACGAGAAAACGATCTTTCCCACGTATACATTTTTATAACTTGAATTCCAAAAATAATTTCGCTCATCAACAAAACTCTTTCATCGGTTTTCATCGCTGTTTTTTGTCTATACTGTGTTGTAAGTTTTCCCATGACCACTAAAAAAATGTGCATCAAATATGTACAAGTTTTAATTGAAATAATGGAAACAAAGCAAAATCATTCATTTTCACTTAATTTATGTTTTAAAAAGCTTCTAATAATATATCAAGAGTTGTTACGGATGTACCAACTAAAAGCTATTCTTGAAATTGGTAAGTTGATAATTCAAAGGAGCAATAATTAGAAGCATCAAATTTGGTTTTTATATAGCCAACTAAAAAAATGACACTTCTTTTATCATATTCGAAGCTTTTAAGCTTTATAAAGCTGCATTCTCCATCAATTTGTTAGCAATAAACAGTCTCTTAAATAACTCTCCAAGTTTTTTCCGATGTTTGGGGTGAATCACGAGTTGTCTTGCGAGTAGACTACTACTATAGATGTAGTATCTATACATTTTTAATCTCTTTGAGTTTTCAGAAAAAAACTTGCTGGAGACTACGTTTATTCGAATTTGGTATAGAATTTTTCACGATCCAAAAACGTGACTAGCTTCCAGTTAATATATGAGATGAAATATATTTATACCTAACCTTAATAACGT
Organism: Diorhabda sublineata; assembly: GCF_026230105.1. Lineage (NCBI taxonomy): Eukaryota > Metazoa > Arthropoda > Insecta > Coleoptera > Chrysomelidae > Diorhabda > Diorhabda sublineata. The sequence continues at coordinate 10,500,440 of NC_079483.1, forward strand.
CGGATTATGTACGATCCCAACGACTTTGTTTGTGTCAGTTCATTTTGAGCCATGAAACTGTGTGTATTATGAAGGTCGATAGTGTCTTTTGAAATGTTCACGAAACAACGCAAATATTTGCCCGTTGAAAACAAAATGATGGATAGAAGTGTTTGAAGTTAGTAGAACGGGGCCACGAAAAATACAGTTTTACAAATTGTGAATAATTCGATAGCTTCCAAACAAAAAAAAATACAATAATGTACCCTAGAAGACTTAATCAATTGTTCCATCACAACTTTAGTTCCTTTGGGGTTGGGGTTACATTTTGATGGATATTACATCCTACCATGGTTAGTAGAAGATACCAGGTTCCAGTAATAAAAATGTAAAATACGAGACTTTTTGTGCGAATTCAACATATATTTCCACGAAAGTTATGATGTTAAACATAGACTGTAGAAAGTTATATTTTTTCAATTCGTTTATGACAACATTGTAAAAGAACTAGCATATAATACACCTACTTTAAACAGAAAAAATGTAATATATGTATTCATCTTCTTCTTCTTTCTTCCATAATAGGTTTAACATCTGCTCCTCTTTAGATCCTAGCTCTAGACTGTCACACCATCGTTGGATCCAATTGGACATTTATCCCTTGCTATTTTTACCAGTCTAATCGCCTGTCATTGGACATATATGCTGGTTCCATTATTTTTCATGCTTGATACCATTCTTTATCTACGTCACATAATCATCTAATGTTTTCGCTTTTCTCTCGGTCTAATAGTGTTTTCCGAGATCCGCCTGCGAATTTTTTTATATTTCTAGTCTTGTTTCTGATGTATAGTTTATTATAGGACTGATTGTCGCTTTGTAAATTCGTGTTATTGTTTCTTGTCTTAGTTGTTTGTTCCGCCATACTACGATCTGAAGACATCCCGCGACCTTATTTGCTCCAGCTACTTGTCCTCTTACCTCGTATATTACGTGTCCTTAATTGGTTATCTCAATTCCAAGGTACTTCTATTTCATTCTCTGTTGTATTATTCTTCTGTTTCTAATTTGCATTATTTGAAAATAATCTTTAATACAATAGGTGAATCATTTTTCACTTCAATACGGTCAAAGGTTTTTGCGAAGAGAATGAAATTTGTTATATTCAATGGATTTCTGAACCTGTTGTTGTAAGATAATTACTGCATCTACGCAGACTTTTTCTGATCTGAATCCTTGCTGCTCTCATCTTTTAGTGTTCTAATCGAGTTAATTTTTGTAGCAAGCTTCAATGTTGTATCTAGCAAATTTCTGTCCCCGTAATTAATCGGATCTTGTTTATCTCCTTTTCTAAACACGAGTATAGTTGTACTGATCTGTTTTTTACAATGTAGCAAGATATTTTGAGTAAGATTTGTAAGTTCTTGTGTGAGATGTTGGCCACCGTACACTAATAGTTCATTATGGGCTCACTCCTGTCCTGGAGATTTTCTGTTTCTCGAGGTCTTCAGAGCTTGGTCGACTTCTCAAAAGGTTACTTCTACGTTATTTCTTATGTTTACTATGTTGGTTTTCGTAGTACATATTACCTTTCGGTCATATGTTTTTATGTATCAATATTTGTATATCTTTTAGCAGATTCAAATTTTGAAAGTTAAAATTTTAAACATAACAATGTTTAACGGATATTTAAATATTAAAATCTAATGAATTTCTTAAAATTAGAATTTCCCTTCAATCTATAAGAAAAATGGGATCTTGTACAATGTCTTTCCATAAATTTACGGCTTTTGGATCTTATCGATAGATTGGATAGATGAGAACTAATATGATGTGTACTTACTTTGGAAAGGAATGAAAAGTAGCAATACCAAAAATCCCGCTAACCCAGTATATCCAGTAACATCATAAATCAAATACATGATGATGATGCTTTCTAACGGACCAACCCAAATATAATGAAAATATCTAAAAATGTTGTCGAATCTATTAACGTCGTTGGATAGTAGATTAATCATTTGCCCGATGGTGACTTTTACTAAAGCTTTTTTGCTCAATTTCAAACTTTTTCTGTAAATCAACGAACAACAAGCTATTCTGATTTTCATTCCGAGATGCTGAAGCGACAATTGAAACCAATGATTTATAACGACGAGTAAAAACGATGTAATAACTATAAAAACAGAATATATATAAGCTTCTAAAAGTGTCGTAGAGGTTTGATTGGGCGTATAAAACTCTATTAATTTCTTTATCAACATCGGCTGAGATAATCTGTAAAAAAAAAAGATTGTAAACAATCGGTGAACAATTTAAAAAGAAAAATCTAAAATAATTCATTTCAAAATATAAACATTTTACTGAACAGTTTAACTAGTTTTGTACTGTCCTCGGCTTCAGTGTCCAGTAATTTTCTAATGATTATTTTTGAATCTATTTAATCAGATCATTGATTATTTGTTGGTTCTATGTATAAGAGTCTCTATGAGTTTCCAACCTTAACCTGAACATGTCAGCACTCATTTTATTTAGGCTAAGCGTTTGCATACAACTTTCCATCAACTCATCTATTGAGTTGAAATCGATGGGCATCCACGATTTCAGCTCGACTCAACTATTTAGTTGTATAGGATGCGCATATAGAGACTCCTTATTAATAGTACCGAATGATCAATCTGACCAGTGCTCTCTTCCATTAGCAGGATGAAAAAGGGCAAGGAAACGAAGATTTTCTGTTCATCCTATTTTCAACAATAGATTACTAAATAGGACATTACACACGATACATCTGTTCATCCTATTTTCAACAACCTAAAGTTATTCGGGAAAAAACCTGCGCTGTATCTCAAGTCATTTAAGGAATATTCAGAGGTCAATTTCAACTTAAATTTTGGGAGGCGGTGTATCGGAAAGTTGTTTCATTGGAACTTCTTTCACTCATTCTGTAAAAGCTCAAACATTTTGCAGGCTAATTCTGCAACTTACCATGTAACGATTCGAATTTTCCATTTAGTAATTTGTTTAATGAACAGAATATCATCGTTTTCTTTTAATCCTCCAAATAAAAGACCTGTTAGATTAATCTTTTTGTGCTACTAATGAGGAATAAAAACTGATCGGGACCTCATTGACTCTTAATTATCTGTATGAGCACCCTACATAACTGAATAGTTGAGTCAAGGTGGAATGGTTGATGCTTATCGATTTCGACTCAATAGTGCGTTTCGTATTGAGCTTCTTTTTTATATAGATCTGCTCTACATACTCAATCCTCAATTCTATATGCTTCATTTATATGGCTGTACATTTTCTGGTCCAGATATTGGAAAAAATTTCCTCTACAGCTTATGATAGTGTCCTTTCTTGTGGCACTCGCTAACTGTGTGCGTGGGAAGGATATTGCATAAATTGTGCAAATCACGTATTGAAAGTTTGCAGTTGGAGTTGTGTATATATTGATATAAACTATGTTGCTGGGGATGAACCAGCACTTGTGTTTGCTGTGTTTCAGAAGTAACTGATCACAAGTCAAGGTCCTCTTAAGATAGTAGAGTGCATTAGGCTTTTTCTCTATAATGCCTTGATGGTACAGACTCGCCTCCAAAATCTGTTTAGAGTGGCATCCAGATCGATCGTTTAATTGAGAGTTTGAGTGAATCGCATTCCTAAATAAACTGCTTTCCTACAATTCTCGAGACTTTGTCTCCTAAATATCAGACAAATATCGTGGGGTAAATGTCTTAGCCTCGTGGTATTGGGATGATTATAAGCGAGTTTTGAGACTTTTCGAATTAATTCGAGAAATAAGTAAGGAGATTATGATATCGAAGTTTCAGAGAGCGTATGTCTGGGACAGAACCAACCAGTGAGGCATCCTCCGCATTTGAATGAAGTTTGTACGGGTACCGTGCTGAAGTATTATACGTATAATTGATATGATCGAAAGCTTTCTAGATATTCGTGCAAGTGGCCAGCAATGGCCAGATGATTTTGAGAAATTAGAATAATACCATACAAAGTCCGATTTTATCAATTTTATTATATAATGTAGCAGAGCGGTACCAAGAAGCTTTCTAGCAAGTCCAGTCTACCAGACACGATCAGATGATTTTGAGAAATTAGAATAATCCCATACAAAATATGATTTTATCAATTGTATTATATAATGCAGTAAAGCGGTACCAAGAAGCATTTTAGTAAGTCCAGTGTGTACCAGACACGATCGAAAGCTTTCTGGAGATTCATGAAAATGGCCAGCAATGGCCAGATGGTTTTGAGAAGTTAGGATAATCTCATACAGAATCTGATTTTATCAATTTTATTATAAAATACAGCAAAGAGGTACCATGAAGCTTCCTATCAAGTACAGTGTACCATACACAATCGAAAGCTTTCTGGACATTCATGAAAATGGCCAGCAATGGCCAGATGGTTTTGAGAAGTTAGGATAATCTCATACAGAATCTGATTTTATCAATTTTATTATAAAATACAGCAGAGCGATACCAAGAAGCTTCCTATCAAGTACAGTGTACCAGACACAATCGAAAGCTTTCTGGACATTCATGAAAATGGCCAGCAATGGCCAGATGGTTTTGAGAAGTTAGGATAATCTCATACAGAATCTGATTTTATCAATTTTATTATAAAATACAGCAAAGAGGTACCATGAAGCTTCCTATCAAGTACAGTGTACCAGACACAATCGAAAGCTTTCTGGACATTCATGAAAATGACCAGCAATGGCCAGATGATTCCGAGAAATCAGGATAATCTCAAACAAAATCTGATTTTATCAATTTTATTATATAATACAGCAGAGCGATACCAAGAAGGTTCCTAGCAAGTCCAGTGTACTAGAGACGATCGAAAGCTTTCTGGACATTCATGAAAATGGCCAGATATAGACGTAACGGATGTACTGTGACGAAACTTCATTATTCTGAATTTAGACATATGAGGAAACATAGAAATATCCGCAAAGTGAAATATATAAGAAAATGGAGACTAGAATGATATCAAAAGAAAATGTTAATATTATTTTGCATACTTATTCATGTATTAACAATTTTTTCCCTTTCGGTTTATTTCAGAATGAAATACAAGCAGTAACGAATAGGTAATTCAGAGTAATAGATTATGAATTTTGAACTCGGTACTTACTTTATAACAAATTCCAAAATAAACATCCATAAAGCGTGTAGTATAATATCTTTTTTGAACAATTTCCATATGGGACGTAAGAGACATGGATGAGAATGTTCTATTTTTTCTAATTTCCAGAGTGCTTCTAATTCATCGCCTAAATAATGAGATTCGTGTTCTTCGAAGGGTTTGTAAAGATCGTCTTCGTTCAGTTCTTTTTTCCAACCTTTATAGAAAAGTTTTAATCCCCAACTGCAACAAAATAAAGAGATCAACGCATAAAATTCGGACAACACCGTTACATTGATTATTCAAATGGCATTTGGTCTATATCAAACTTATTTTTGAGCTCCCTGAAATGTACATAAAACCTGTTATTATAACAAAGAAAGGAATTGAAAGGAGTTTCTAGAACTAATATATTTGGTAACTGATAAGTAACTTTTTTTCAAACAAAGATGATTAAATGAAATTCGATTTAGTCTTGTGGATCTAACATCGAAAGTTGCCTCAATTTTGATGGGTACATTTTGGATCTTTTCGGTATTTCTCTAACTCCTCCAGTTTCATGGCATCTCAAAATATAGAGAATGGCTTTTACTAGCGATTTTCACATAAGCAAGAATTGACTCATTATCAAGTTCTGCAAGACATACACAGTATTATAATAACGTGACTAGACAAACACAAACAAATTCCATTAACACTTTATTTACATTAAACAAGGAAAACAGTCATTCAACTAAATGGAAAATAATAAATAATAACAATTATAAACAAAATGTAAATACATTTTAAAGCTTCACAAACAATATAGTTGTAAGACATTACTAAAAAGTTTTATCTAAATGTTTGTTTCTAATTGTTTTTATTTATATTTTTACTGTTGACGTTTTAATATAATTGAATGACTGTTTTTAATGTTTTAATGTGTGAATATTTTTGAAAATAAAGTATTTATATTCATCTTCTGTTAATATGATGCAGGCATTCAAGTTCAAAATGGTGTCAAACCTCCGTATTCTTTAATGCAGCTTCGAATTTTCTGAAAATTTAGAGTTAAGCTAATCTTCGAAGTGCAAACCCTTATAAATCTTTAAAAACTAACCTTATGATGAAAATAATACAGGAAAAATCTTTTAACGATATAAAACAATGCAATTTTATTTTTACTGTGAAAAATTCATAGCTTTAATTGGTTATTAATTTTTATTATTCAACCCTTAAAAAGTGCGCCTTTGCAGAGAATGAAATAAAAATAAATCTAATGACTACCAACTTTGAGATTTTTCTTTCTTTTTGGTATTAAAGTTTTTTGTCTCCACTTGAAGTAATTTTTGAATGTCTATAGCCTGTCAACCCTTTGATAAAAAATTAAACAAAAAACTTTTTTTAATGACAGACACGACTTGATTTCAATTTCAAATTCTTATTTTTTATGCAACTCCATTAATTTTGCAGCTATCACATACTACAAAAGAAATAATCTCCAGGCCTCAAATATGATTTTTATTTTGCTCTCACATGGAGATCGTCCTCCTCCATATTTAGCCTCTGTGATGTGGTGTATTTCTTTGTAAGTAAGAAAGGTCCCATAAATAAATATTCGAAACCGGTCGTTCAATAAAGAATATAATTGTGAATTGAATCATCTTTCATTACTGTGTTTTAAAAATTTTTTATTTATCACATATAATCCTACATAAAATATCAGCAGCCAGGGCCGGATTAAGATTTATAAGGCCCGGGGCTAAAATAATGACGGGCCCCCTTAAGGAATTCAAAAACCCGGAAAAATTCAGAAAATAATATCAATACGTTAGATTTGTGGTATCAACACATCAAAAAATACAGAATGATTTCCAAATTATGGGGCCCTCTTGGACCTGGGGCCCGGGGCTATAGCCCCCCCAAGCCCCTAGCTTAATCCGACCCTGTCAGCAGCTACAACTCAATGGACAACTTAAATGAATGAATTCATCTTCTTACTTTTCGAAACATTCGTATTTTATATTAATATATTTATTTATATTGCTGACATTATATTCACAAATATATGGTTGTTTTTATTTTTGGTCTTGCATATTCATGATAGTGCATCTTTAGAATTTTTGTAATTCGTTCAATATATTAGATCTTTTCATTGGGAAAATATTGGGATGCCAGATAAAAACAATGAGGTACTCACCAAAAAAATATGTTTGATAAATAATTGGATTTCAATTGCGGGTGTAGATTTCTACTCTTAAGTTCATCATGGTTGCCATCATCCATATTTCATTAACCACTTACAAATAGCTATTGTATCCTATTGTATCCACCTTCTATAACCTATAATATACTAGTTATTTATATATACAATGTCAACTATTGAATTTTATTACATTAAAATTATTAATTATAACCTGTTTAAAAATACCTAAACAATTATCATCTTTTAATTGACCATTTGAGAATTGACTAGATTGAATAATTCATGTTTTTTTTCTTCGGTCTGTTGTTTTCTTCGAATTTTACCGAGACACTGCATTAAATCTGCATATTTTGTTATTTATACGAGTTTTTTATAAAATATTTTTGTTTATGTTGCTAGATATGAATTGAAAAATTTGTTTCAAGATTAAAGTGAACATGTGCTTGTTACAGGTCACAAGTCATAAGAAATTTCTGTTAGAAAACGGAAATAAGAAACAATTGACATGTTTCATAGAAAGTGTTATGCACATCGTAAATAATTATAATTGAGATTTCTAGTTTTGTTCGGACTCTCTAAAACTACTTTGTTTGCTAGCCATCATTAGTGAACGTATTCAGTGAAAGAGCAAAAAAAATCGCCCTATTGAAAAATCCACTATCTTTTCCAAAGAGGATAGAATGTCAATTCGGTGTTGAAATTCTGTGGAACACTCAAACGCAAATCGATAAACCATAAATTCACAAGATCGAGGAACGATTATTTCTATTTTTTTTTGCACAATATTTTATCGGTTGTGTCTGCGCCCCGTTATTTTCGTCGCCGATTTCTTGACTGTTAGACACATATTGGACAAACACTGCAGTATTTGTCTACTTTCTGTAAAGAAACTTGACGTTACTATTGCCCAAGATGAGTGTGAAACATCGGCCAGACGGCGTGCTACGTAATTGGGCATTATCCGGCAGTACCTACATTAAATTTTGGAGAAAGATTCGAAGATGTTACTTCACAAAACATAGACAGTATATCTATTGTCAGCTGTTGGCCGCTAAACACGAGTTACATAATATCAAGCGATTCTGAATCTCAATCCAAATTTATTTTTTTGGGGTTTTTGAAATCTCGGGTTCACGTTAAAAAACTTTGGTCATTCGAAGCCCTTGAAGAAAATAAATAAACCAATTTCACCTTCTTCTTCTTAGTGTGCCGTATCAAGTCCCCTTGACGTTGGCGATCAGCATGGTAAAACTCTCTCTATTTTGAGTTAGTCTAAATAACTGTCCTGCTTTTCTTATCCCAGTCCTTATTAGTCTTAGTATGACAAATAAACCATTATGATAACACTTTTATAGCAGGTTGGGATGGTACCTTAAGAAATAACTTGCATCTCAAAAATCCGGCCTCACTAGAAGATGCGATGGCCTATCTTATAAATTTGGATGACAGTATCCGAGCAACGACTTCCAGACTTAATAGTAATAATCGACAATTCTACTGACTGCGCCAATTATATATTAAAACTTCGAAATTGGATTTTCAAAAACAAAATTATGAATTATAAGTAATAACTTCACAAAGGTAATGGAGTGTGTAACATGAAGATAATTCCAGGGAAATAAATATTTTCCCATTGTTATATATTTTGTAACCCCTGCGCAGATTCTCATTCTTTTGAATGATTTTTTTCTCCTCTCTACTAGATCGGAATGCACGTAAATGAAAATGTGGTATTAGCGTTGAAAGTACATGAGGAAAAAATTAAACTCTTGAAAATGGTATTTGATACGAGTAATTATTGAAATAAATACAATAGAAAAATATCATGTATTGGACAATGAACTTAATTGACTGTACAATGAAAATTACCCAATTATGTCTTAATAATAATACAAACAGTGACCATAAAATTTCGATTATTCGTTTTTATGGTTATGTTACAAAATAAAATTTCAATGTTTTGCTATATTCTTTTCATCACAGTTTAATTGGTTGACATAAATGCACTTGTATAACTATTCAAATAAGATATACAGAATGTTCTGAATAGGGCGTTGAAGAAGCTACTGGTAGCATTGTTATAAAATTTATTGTTAATACATTACACAATTGTTGAAAAATTTTGAAGAATATCAAGTTCCATCCCGGTTCTATGAAGAAAAAACTGAATTCTTTGTGTGCCGTTCATTTATAGAAATTCAAAAACTGTAAAATTGATGGAATTGCAAAACATAATTAAATGACAGTGTGGTTAGATCACCATAATATCATAGCAGAATAAACGGTACAAACTCCAAGAAAAAAATAATTTTTTCAAAATAAGTGAAAACAGATGGTTTTGGAGGCTATAAATAATATGAAAGTTGAAATCTAAGAAAAAGCAGTTAGCCATACGATCAAATGAACAGAGAAAATCTGGAAGCTGGACACTATAATAGATGAAATTAGTTTATTATAATTATTGGTTGCAACAATTAATCTTGTGATTCCGATTTGGATGTGTAAGAAGTACCTCTACTTATACAGGTGAGTTTATATATTAAAATGTCCCTTTATTGACATCAGATTGCTTAAAAATTCAAGTTGAAACCTATAAAACAATGTTCAACAATATAAAAAACAATTTCAGAAAAAAATGCACTCGTAAAAAAAACATTTCTGAAAAAGCTGCACTTTTTAACATCCTTATATATTAGCTTCAACTCTATGGGTTTTCTATGAGCTTATTCGGAACTCTCCTTACAATTTTTGTTCCATTATTGTTTAGAACTTATTCTCATTTTTCTTAACTATATCTATTTTCCACTTTTTATTCACGATTTATAGTCAAAAATGAATTTTTTCTCTAAATTCTAGTCATTAGTATTGTAAATCTCGAATAGAGGGTGCAACATAATAAAATTTAAGGTGATAAATTCTACTACTACTGTTGCATGTACTTCAAGAAAATATTTGCAATGAAGTGATAATTTCTAAAAAGAAAATTGCCGAACAACGTCAACAGGATTTGAACCCTCGACCAGTGAATCCAGATGTTGACGCATTAGCCCTTCGGTTTACAAACTCAATTACAGTGTACTTATTCATAAAAACATTTTGGATGAATGTGGGATTGTTCAATATAAAGGTATTTGACAGTTATTGTTGATGTGATTTGCGTCCTAATCAAACTAATCAAACTAAGACCGACACAATTCATGATTTTTAATAGAATATTAATTACTTGACAAAGTAAATTCAAATTTCAAGCGAATTGGAATACATGAAGTAAAATTTGTGTCGATCTGAGTTCGACTAACAGCGTTGTTTGTGTTCTGAGATCTAAGCAAGCTGGACGTGATTCTTGAAATGCCGGTTTTCGCCTGCTTATGTTTTATGATTGCCTCAAACGCTAAGCTCGAGTTCGTTCAGCTCTAAAATGGATTGCGTAAAAGGTATCAAACCGTTGGAAGATGCTGAAGATTGGCCGTCGTTGGAATTGTATGATGCAGTCGGAATCGTTGAAGGTACCAGTAAGAATCGTGATCTTTCATTTGAAATGCCAAGTGGGTCTGAAAATGCTGAGCTCGAAGCGTACAACAAGTCTGCAGCTCAAGCTAAAATAATAATTTCTCAGTACGTTAGCGATAATATTCACCAGCGAATTGCAGGTAGGCTGTCAGCCAACGAAGCATGGGACATTCTGATGGAACAACAAAGATGAAGATCAGTTGTTTCGTCAGTATGGAATGGGATGATAACAAAGATTCCACATCCATTTTATCTCGTGTAAAAAATCAACTGCCGGCTTGATATCGCGTAAATTATAAACCTTCGATAATTTTCTTGATTGTTGTACGTCTCCAAGGTACTGTACATTTTACCTCAGCGTTTTGAATCATTCAACTCGAGTTATCTAATGATGAAGACAAGCGAAAAGAAGTCGGTAGAAGATCCATCGTCCGCTTTGATTTTGCATGAACGAAATGTTGCACCACCTTCGAAATCTAGTAACGTTCCGAGTGCTACAAACAATGGCGGACAGCAAAAAAAAGAAAACTAACCGTTCGAAATGTGAGTATTGTAGTTCTGAAGACTATTGGATTCGTCAATGTTCTTAGTGTAAAGCTGATGGAAAGCCCAAATATCCAGCAAGCGCAGAAGCGCTGTAATAGTGTAATAGACCTATTATCTTGTTGCTTTGGCAGTGACGTCAAAATGGTTATCACGAATGGCCAGTGGTGGATTGAAAATAGACCTACACGCCACATTACATCACATTTTTGGGCAGGTATGACTTCAAGGAGGGTTTACCTATTAGATACCAATATATGACGAGTGAACTATCCAATTCTTTTTATTTTGTTTAAACAATACGATGAAGGACTAGAATTAAGTTATCGTTATTTGCGAATATTATTAACGACACGATTTCGGTCAAGTCAAAGATATTTTCTTCGTTATTTATTTATTTCTAGGTATCATTGAAAAAAAATATTATTCATTTTGTGAGAATATTTATTACCCTAGAAGAAGAGGTCATTTCAAGAATGTTGAAATCATAAAAAAAAATTATTTTATTTTATAAAAGATAAACTTGAATTTGGAATAGATTTAAAATTAGAGGAATACTAATTGATATTTATTAACGAGTTCTAAGAATTATTACGGAGTAAACATGCTGGTTATTTTGTTGGAATTGTTAATTTATAATTAATTGGAAGAAAGTTTTGAGTTATTTATGAATCAAGAGTACTAAGTAGATGATCATATCCTGATGGCTATAGACTTACAAAGCTGAGGGCCTCTGGCACAGGAGCCGCTTGCGTGTATACAACTGGCCAAGCGCGTAGTCCCAGAATTATATCTTGAAAATTCAACCATCAACAAATATGTATATATAAAAGTCTGGAACTTAGAAGCAAGAAAAAGAAAACATCGTAAAAACACTGAGAAACATATCATTAGAGTTAGTTATACTAAAAAGTAAAAAATAAATTATATATATCTGTTAATCACACTCCTTTTAAAAAGTCTAGAATGTGGTATTGCAATAGCTGCCAGAGATCTTCGTCTTCTATTCCATACGCTCCTAGGTGTAGTGCTCTGGAGTTCCGTAGTGCTTCACACTTCGAGATAATGTAGATAGAGGTTTCGTCCTCTGTGCAACAAAATCTGCAAGCCGCATTATCTGTTTGGCCTAGCGTCTTCAAGTGACAGTGCCCCGTTAGAACTCCTGTAAGTATTCGTAGATTGTTTTCACTTAATTTGATAGATCAGTTATAGTTTCCCAACATAGTCTTTGCCTGCCCTGTAGATTGTCTCAATAATAGGTTTTGCTCCTATCAACCTACTCTTCCAGTGCTTCTTTGATTGGTCTGTATACAACAGACTATGTTGTGTGCGTTGCTAACATTGAACTTTGGTAACCTTTTAAGCATATCTTGACCTAATATAAATACGCTTAACCACTATGATGGAGAGAGGAATACCACAGTTGCTGAAAGATATTCAGAAGACACCATATGCTTGAAAAATGAGATTTTAAGGATGTTTGTAGGCGTATAAACTAGATTTTAACTTTAGCTATCAACGGAACCTTCCAATCCTATGTGAATATAACCAAATAATGAGTGAAAACATTTTAGATATGATAAGAAAACTATTTAAAATAAACCATGATCGTGTCTGGCATCGACAAGCAGAGCACCAGATATGATTGAACGATTAGAGACTCTACGATTGAAGACTGAGGAATTGAATAAGCAAGAACATGGTTCGCACCATTTTTGCGAGGATTGGAGTAAGAGGAAGATCTCTACGCGATTTGTGCCACACTCCCTGTCAGAAAGCAAAACGAGTAGAAGCCTCATGAGATTTCATTATCGTGTTTGATAAGGATCCATCGTTTCTGCAAATCATTGCCACAGAGGATGGGACCTGGTGTTTCCAGTTAGATCACTTATCAGGGATAACTAATCGCCTTCCCAAACGAGGAAGTTTTAGAGCTGCTGTTACGACGCATCCACCGTGTTCAACTAAAGTTGAATAACGGGTCCTTGTCAACAGGTCCTTCTGCTTGTTCATTTGCAATCCACACGCCCCATCTCTTGACTCATCGTCGGATACTGCCTGTCCTGGGGCCTGCTTTACTATTTTCTGTTTTATTGCCTGAAAAAAGAGGGGCACATTTTGTGGACGTATCCTTCATCCAAGGACGTCTTACATCCGTTTTACGGTAGATTCTCAAAGAGACATTTTCTAAAACTTTTCAGAAAATTCAGAAACGTTGTCAAAATTGTGTTGTGTACACTGATGAATGCAAATAAACTTATTTATTTCATTTTCTAATAAGATTCACAGACACAAGTTTTATATAAACTTGAATTGATATTTAATTACCATAAAATAATAATTTTTGACGTTTTGACCTAATTTTTTTCTTTATCAAAATATATTCTCACATTGATAACTATATGAATCAGTAGATGAAATTCATATGGGTGTTAATTAATTCATAATATTTAGATGCTGAAGGTTATACATTGATAAAGATAGAAATTTGGTCGTAACGTCAACAATATTTTTTTATGAAATATATTATTCATTACGATAAATTTAAAATTAAGATCCTTTAGAAACGTCAACCAGATATTCTTTAGACAACCAAAAAAACAATCAGAACAACTGACTGAAAGGGAGAACCGGTTCCAAAGAAGACAAAGACCGTTCCATCTGCAGACGAGGTTACGGCATCAGTTTTTTGGGACGGCGAGTATTATTGCAACGTTTGAGCGAATAAATTATGCAAAAACAGCCGCCTCGTATGAAATAGAAAATGAAAATCTTTGACAGGTAAACCTATATAATACAAGTAAGGAGACTAGCGCTGCTACAGAAACAGAAGTTTAGCGACTGTTTAGATTGAAACCTACTCTTTTGAATGTCTATCGTGTCTGTAGACAAACCAGTATAGCCGTTGCCTTCATTTGTATAGTGGCTGTTTTTTATCGTTTTTTTTCCGAAAAAAGGAAAGCAACGAATTGTTGGGAAATTTTACAGCAAGTTCGGGAAAACTGTAACTAAAACTTATAATATATTAATAGAAGTATATCGCAATGTATTTTGATGTGTTTTTGAGCGGTTTAAGCGTTTTCACGATAGCCGTGAAGATATTGTATTTGATTCACCTTCGGGTTACACTTTCACGTCAAAAATGGATGCAGATTTCGAAAAAGACGGTATTTTTGTTTGATCTGATGATCGGTTAAGTATTCGTGGGATCGCTGAATGAAAATTTGGTATCTGAAATCCTCACTTTTGAACAAGAAGGTAGCTCGCAAAAATATTTGTATTCTTAGACCATCCATTTTATTCGCCGGATCTTGTACCGTGCGTTTTCCACCTCGTTCTTGAGGTCAAATCGGCATTAAAAGGAACAAGATCTAAGTCTGGGTGTAAGCTGTGAGATAATAAGCGGCGCGCAGAAGGAACTGACAGGAACAAAGCTTCCTGCACGGTTTATATTGGAGGTGATAATAAGTAAATTTACAAAATGAAATATCATGTTACCAGTCTCGTTATATATGGTCTACATTTAGGTTTGGACACCGATGGAAACCTGATATGCAAAACCACCCTTTTTAAGACCATCTATGATAGAGGACAGAGCTGAAGAGTAGCTGCAGGGGATCTTTATCGATATACCAAAGGAACTAGATGTGAAACACTGTGACCAATACAACTTATTAAGCTTGATAAATGACATAACGTTGGTTTTTACTAAAATTATATAAAATCGAATATACGTAAAATGTAAAACAAACATCTGAAAGGCACTTTGGTTAACGTAGCACACTAGATATACAAGAGAAGTAATCTTTAGCCTACAGGTTCTCATCCAGAGATCTAGAGAAATGGAAAAAGACGTAAGCCTGTGATTATTCGATTTTTCTAAGGCTTTGGATAACGTCAAACGCGAAAAGCTTATCGAGAAAAAGACATCCGTATTATTTCTAATATGTACCGCAAAAATAAAAGTAAAAGCGGTAAAATTGATGTCAAGAGGGGAATGTGACAGTGTTGCAATCGGTCACTTCTTCTATACAACATTTAATCTAAAAAAGTATTTAGAAAAGCACTGGCAGAACTATAAGAAGGTATCAAAATCAATGGAGAAGCAATTAACAACATTAGATATGCAGATATAGCAAATAACGTTAGAGATCTACAAAATATTTTGCAAAAAATATACGCAGCAAGTAAAGAATATGGACTTTCCTTGATTATATCAAAAACAAAACTGATTATTAGCAAAAGTCAACAACTTCAAGTGCTTCTAACGATAAACTGTCAAGACATATATCTTGTAGAAGCCTTTACATATCACGGAACCACAGTAAACGCGAAATGGTACCAGATATCAGAAATACGATAACGGAAACAAAGTGCTTGATCTACATTTAACAAGAATAACAGAAAAAAGTCGTCTCTATAGTAAAAATTGGAGTGTTTTGGCTACATAATAAGACATGGTAAATACCGTCTTTTGCAGTGAAAAAAGGGAATCATGGTTGCACAACCTACGCCAGTGGTATGAAGTGTTGATTTATTCAGAAATGCAGTAAACAAAATAAGAATAGCCTTGTTAACAAGCAGCGTTTGTAACGGATATATTAATGGAAGAAGAGGAAGTCCCGTTATTTAATAGCCACACGTCGTGTACTGGACTTTTCAGACGATCAACAGATTACTTATAAAAACTGAGCATCTTCTGAGGCCACAGCAAGGAAAAAAGACACAATAAATTTTTTGTGTCGCAGTTTACATGACCCCTTACATTACATTCATAAACATACATCCTCAACAACATTTAATTATACAATTTTTAGTTATAATAATGAAATTGTCCTGCGGAAGTTGGTTTTTATACCCGTTCATGATTTGTGAAGATTGATTTTGTTTCCGTTGCTTTCTGGTTTGTCGAATTGCTTTATTCGAATGGACTATAAGTTGTGGAGATGTAACTGGTATTTTTTTCAACAATTTGAAAACATGATCGCATATCTCCACAACTTTTCCATTCAATAGGTTTCTATACTTTCTAATAATACTTATCTGAATGTTATCTGGGATGGGTCACAAAAATATTGTTTTCAACTTTTAACAGAGCTAATTCCTATAAACAATAACAACCTTGAAGTGACTGACGAACGCGTAGCAGGATAAATAGTTCGATATAATTGGTTATTAGGTGCTAAATAGTTTGAAAAAAATTCCATCATGTTTCCTAGTCGGTAATTAAAAACATAGGAATAGTTATTTTAAATTAAAAACAATGGATACCAAATAGGTTCTGTAGAAAATTTTCACTAATCAAATGAATGTTTAAAAATAATTTCGTCGATTGAAACATTTTGACATTTTTATTCATTTATCTTAAATAAAAATATACAGCTGAAATGAATCGGATCCAATGAATAATATTTATAGAATTTATAAGTTTCATACAGTACTCCTTTTTATTTTCAACCCTAGTTTTCAATAATTTTGTACTAATCACACATAAGTAAAGTAAAATATATTAAACGGAAATTACAACGTCTGGTTATTAAATAACAAGAGTGCGCGCCTACTGGGCACCCTAGACAATGGGGACGATTAGTGCCTTGGATGTCTAGGTATCTTGTCTATGCACGTCCCAAAACACATTTCCGTCACTGTTATAGTATTTGTGCAGTAGCGGATTAAACGAAAGTGTTTTTTTCTCGTGACGAAAAACAGGAGCAACGTATCAATCTACAAATTTCTCGTTAAATTGAAAAAAATCCTTCTGAGTGCTATAAATTATCACAATAGGCCTATGGGGACAATTATCCATCTCGTGCGCGTATTTTTGAATGGTGTAAGTACTCTAGTGATGGCCGAGAGAGCACTGAAGATAGCCAACGCCCAGGTCGCCCTGTGAAACGGTTCGAAAAATATTACACGAGGAATTACACATGAGAAAAGTCTGTGCTGAGTTGGTGCAAAAAAATCTGACTCCTGACCAAACGCTCTTACGTCTACAGGTCTGCTCGGATTTCCTTGAAAGGTTAGAAAAAGATCTGCTTTGAAAGAGACCCGATTTGAGTCGATGGAAGCGGTCAAACAGTAGAGCTCCTGAAGGCACTCCCCAAAGAAGACTTCCAGCACTGCTTCGATTAATGGAGAAAACGTATGGAAAGGTGTATGGATATGAGAGGGGAGTATATTGAGGGGGAGCATTCGAATGTAGAAATTTTTTTTTAGAAAAACACTTTTTCGTAACCAGTCTCGTTATTTAATAGCCGGACCTTTTAAAACTATTATTAATTCTTTGAAAAATATGAAGTCACCTGGTGAAGATGAAACAAATACTAAAATGTTTGAGAATATTTATGATAAACTGAGAGAATTACTAACTTTTCTTATAAGTAAATGGATAGCAGTTGGAATCTCAAAGTATGAAGTGCTGTGAAAATATTTGAGCTGGTACTTGTAATGTACTTGTAATAGTAATTCTAAAAATGGTGAAGCTTTGTCGATCTTAGTTACCTAGGTAATTCCCTTGCTGTCACCTTGGATACACTCACCCTAGCCCATGGAGGAGAATCGAAGAATCCTTCAGGTTCTTTGATTTATCCACTAGATCAAATCCTAGGATTTTCTTTCGTGTCTTTATTTGAGCTTGACTGTTACATTACCATCTTCTGGTTCTTCGATTAGACGAATATATCGCACATTTTATGTATAGAAATTCCACCCCTACTTTCGTTTTATTGTAGTAAGAAACCATTTCAGGTTTGTTTTTTATATCTCCTGTTTCAATATTGTGGTGCATTGATGACACCAATATTACCGAATTATTCTTTTTAGGCACAACAAAAAGCAAAGTTGTATTGCCTGCAAATCCATATAGGATTGACCCCACTTTTTTTTGGAGATGGTAAAAATTCAGGTATTTCCCTTTTACTCAATACCATAAACAATAAAATACGATATGCACGACGACGGCTAACAGCCAATTTTGAAGAGCCAAATTTCCCTTCCGGTCTTAGAGACCGGTGAGACGATTAGAGTGTTAAGTAAATAGGAATAAGTTCTGATTATTAATTAAAGACATAAATAGAAATCTGGCTCAAAAACCCTCAGTTATATAAATTAAAATGGAGTGGAAGACTGTTGTGTCTCAATTAATGTTGTACAAACCCAATAAGCGATTTGTTTTTCATTTTGTCCTTTCATATATGTTTTCCTTGAAAAAAAAATGCTTCTAAATGTTCTTGATATTAGGTCTCTACTGTTTTAAAATTAGTTTTTCTAATAATTCTTGAAAGATTGATATTTTGATAAAGACTTGTTCACAAAAACGACTAATTATATCGAATTGTTTCATGCAAAATTGATTTTTTCCCTCACGCAATACATCTCTCCATATAGTTGTAGTTCCTGAGAAGTGATGTAAATTGAGCATATCTCTCTAGATAAAAAGCGTAGCTATGAAAAATTTTCCCACCCGAGAGGAAACGATTTAGTGATTATGTGTATCTCAAATGTTCCAGAAGGCGCGTAAGTCGCTCAGTCCTGGGCATTTCTTTATCGAGGAAGGATCTCTAAATCCATGTGAGCTATTTTCCGTTTTCTGTTACATTCCGTTCAGATTTTGTCTCAATTGTTTTATTATCTTAACTTCCCCATAACATCAGAACGTAAAAAAACACATTATTAGCTTTAGGTTTCCTTATGAAGTGCATGCTGTAGAGCGCGATTTTAACTGAATATGAAATACACCTCCAAAGAAGCTGGAGACCCAGCTCTTAACAACATCAAAAACCTACTCTACAATCCAAGTGGATTAATAAAGTTCAAGTGAAACTTTGGCGAAGAATTTGTAGGCCTCCCAGAAAAAAAATATGCTATTGCTAAATTCAGTTATTCCATCGAATAATAAGCAAGTTAGCTCTAAAAAATATAATCATTTGCAACAGTTGAAGGCTGCAGCATTGTTTTTATGATGATTTTCCCTATAAGTAGGGCTGATTGGTTTTCACCCCAATGTATACCAATTGGGCTACTAGGCCATTATCTAACTTGTCTTTTTACTTTATTTCAATTATTATTATCATTATCTTTTTTATTAATTGTTTCAACTGTTCAATGTTTATATGAGTTTTTAGTATCAAATTAATACCTACTGTCACCCACAAAGGACGAGTGAGAGGGCTAATCCCACGAAAAACAATGTGATCAAATTATGCCTTTATTATTTATGCAAAACAGTATAATTTTTTAAGTTTCTGTACCTTCCCTAGTTGATTAAAACTTTTGAAAAATTTAATAATTATGAACACGACGTTCCTTTCTGCAGTATTTTGTATTATTGAATGTTATTTTGACAAAATCATAAATTTATACTTGATCAAAGTTGTTTTCTTGAAATCTGTTCTATCACAAATTGAAATTTGAAATCTTTTCTCGATCCATCGATAATTTTTATTACAAATCTATATTAGTAGATAATAATTTTTCAATTAATAATATTTAACAATTTTTCACGTACAGCAAATTTATTATTAAATTAATAAAATTAAATATTAAAACATAATTATTGTGGATTAGTAACTGGAAAAGCGTAAGTAGGTAAAATATAGTGAAATACAGTGAAATAACATAACTCAAATAGAAAATATAAACTATTAATTAGTAACGAAATAATTAGTCCAAACTAAACGTAAGTAATTTATGGTTGAATTAAAAAAAAAAAAACATTTTGGAACCTAATGATTGATTTTTGAGACGTTTTTTCCTTTTCCTGAAAAGTAGCTATTTTTGAGTTACGCCACTTCTCAGAAACAACAACGATATGTCTTCAGTTATCAGTTATCAGAATGTCAAATGGAAACATTTGTAAAAATATAAGATTGCTTCTGAATAATTAACTAAAAGTGAAGTGCACAATTTTTTTTGTTTCGCTATATACCCGGCGACCAATTTATCTAAAGGAACCCTTAAATTAAATTGAATCTAAGCTCTAACAAAACGTCAGTCCACCTGGACTCATCATCTCCACTGTTTACCAATAAAAACATCGAATGATAAAAATAAATGCATTTCTATTGACAGGTACACAATTTCTTCGAAATATTCCTGCCAGGAAGTCTGTTTAATGAACAGCTTTTACAACGTATCCTACCACTCGCGGAAACTCCTCAAGATACCAATTAATAGAATAACAAAACTCAAATTTTAGTAGTTATGTCTGAAAAAAATATTCCTATTCCTGCCAGCGATCGTAAAAAAGGCCCAACAAACAAAGAATTGCTTACTGTTATTAAAGGTATAAAGTTAGAGGCAATTTATTATATTGACAAGCTGTGGAAAGAACAGGGTCATACTGTTCTCAGACTACCTCCCTACTATTGCATATTTAACCCTATAGAGTTAACATGGGCAGCTTAAATCAGAATTACGCAAATGTAATCAGTCTCCAGAACTGAGTAAAGAGGTTGTAGGACTCGCAAAGAAAGTTCTAGAGCTTTGGAAAAACTGTGTTAAACATATTATCAAAGAAGAAGATGAATATGCGATATCACCCTCTTCACAACCCTTCATAATTCAATCAAATGATGACTCTAGTTCAGAAGATTCTGACTACTATGATTATCATTATAAAGATACTTTGGAATTGAAATGTTTTTTTCCTTTTGTTTTATTTGCAAACAATTTATTTTCTTCATGGTTTTTGCTTTTAAATTCTGTTTTTCAGAAAAAAAAAAGAATGGTGTACAAAGAGGGCTCAGTTCACGTCTAGTACCCTGTTTAAACCAAACTCCCTTACAGGCAGGTACATATACGTTTTATAATTCAATATTCAGTTGTAACAACTTAACGAGGTATAATATTGATTTTTTTTTCAAGTTTCAAGTAGGACTACAATTATATGGATCTGTCTAAATAACTTTGCTTTGTAACGACTACTTTCTAGTATAATATATACATAATAAATAAAATCTAAGCCTACGGTAGATCAAACAAAATTATCAGCAAGGGTTTTTGTATAAGTTTTAATAATCTGCTATTGATATTGGAAGAACTATAAAATAGTGAATTATTCCTGAAGATGTATCTTTATTGTACGTTATATATCAAAATAATTTTCTATGGAATGAGGCCTAAGATAATCCTCAAATATGTTAGGTAAATTGGTCAATAAATCGATCCATTATCGATAAAAAAAATTTCTCCAAAGTACATAAAAACGATACAAAAGTAGAAATAAATGTTCAATATCTATTTATACATAAAAATTAATATAAAAATGGACAATGATAGAAAAAAAAATTGAAAAAACATTAGTGGACAACTCTGAATGAAAATTTAATAAAGTGAAAATAATCTTACCGAATAAATAATAAAATTCGAGACACTAATCACTTTAAACAATAAACAAAACACCCACACAAAATCTTCAACACCTATTCCTCGTCTGAACAGCCGAACAGTGAAATAATAAATGAACAAATGTTTCAAAAAACTTGGTACTAACAACAGTATGTTTAAGGTCGTTTCACTTTTTTTCAGAGAACTTTTTCAGTGAATATTTCTAAACGATTAAATTTAGAACAATTCCGTACACTCGTACTTGTACTATTTGTTTTAATGATTAATCTATTGAAGCTAACGTTTGATTTCGATGGTTACGATCTGTTTCAAACATTGGTAATCACAGACGAAGTGCTAAATTATATTTCAAGCGTGTTTCCTTATTTATTGTTTAGTACGGTGATAAGACAATGAAGTCAGAAAAACGTTCCAAATTTGAGAAAGATACTTTTGTTTGAATTCATGTTTTTAAAACTCTTATCTCAAAATAGGACACAAATATTGATAATTATATAGTTTAATACAGTCAATATTACAACAATCATATTTGATTTATCTGTATACAGTATGAGAGTTGCCTGAAAAGAATTCTTTTTCCATAATCATCTTTATTTCTCTCCTTTTAAGTACATATAATTACTTTAGCGATGCTCTAATTTTTTCTTAACCCCGCAAGTAAAATTTTGAGGCTAAGAAACAGAAAAAGTTAGTAGGGGACAGATCTGATAAATACGGTGGATGGTGAACCAAATCTGGTTACAAGGTCTGGACTAAATGCTTTCTTATTATGTGATTTAATATTGTCCTGTGGTAAGGAGTATGCTTTCGTTTAACTATAACAGGATATATCTCTGATAAAAACTTCAGACATCTGCATCAGCTATCTACTTGTTACATTAGCATCAATAGCTCAATCTTCTGGAATTATTTCGAAGTACACTCAACCCTCATAATTCCACCAGTCATACAACAAGACTTTCCACTTGGTTCAACCCATATGTTTGACCAATGATTTTTCATGTTCAAGTTTATATATCTTACCTAATTATTTTATAAAATTATTATTATTATTATTAACCGTGCATGTCCCTTCAATTCTGGTCATTTTTCTTGCTGCAACAGCTGCAGTAAACTTTTGGTTCTGATAATGTCTGGGCAATACACAAATTTTATATTTATACCACTACATACTATAGAAATTTTCAAATTTGAAAACCGATATTATTTATAAGACAGTCTCTGTATTTCGCTTATATTATCACAATTAATTATTGTACCAAAATTATGAATATTTAACCTTTTTTTTGCCCTGACGTGGGGTGCAAGCTAATGTCGTCCTCACAGCGGGCAGGTGCAATGCTGGGAGTTTGTGCGGGACTCTTACCCATTAAACCACCCTCCTCCTTCCTAAATCTTTGAGAGTTGCGTACACCGGGAGGACAAGTTGTCATTTCATCAGCGTACCTCTCTTATTTCCTTATTCCTTCATTCGTCAACCATTAGTGTTTCTATCCTCTTTCTCTTTTTTGGTTATTACTTCAGTCATGTACGTCGTTACCGCCTTCCAGGTCTCCCTGTCCTTGAGCATTCCTCCTATGATCTCAGCTGCCGGTGGCAGGTTTCCTATTTGCTCTTTTAATTTACCTCTCTTCTCACACCATCGTACATATTCATAAAGGACATGGGCCCGGTCAACCCTCTGTTCACATTTTGTGCATGTGTCATCCTCGGTCTAACGGATCCTTTTGGTAAAGGTACCGAACGAGCCATGTCCCGTGAGAATCTATGTGACGTAGTAAGAAGTGGTTCTATGTTTGCACATGACCCAGCTTCTTGTGTCACTTATTAGAGTTTTCGTCTACTAGGCCTTCGTCTCCAGTCCATCCCACCTCTCCTGCCACTTTTTGTATATCCTCTCTCTTGCCATACGTCTATTGCCGACTAGCCTGCCTCCTCTTTTATACAGGAAACATCTCTCAGCTATCATGAGATCATTCGGTGGAAATCCTGTTATAACCAGGACTGCCTCGGCCGATACGGTCCTGAAGGCAGCGGCAACCATTAAAAAGCCTTTCCTTTGCGTTGCTGTTAATCTTTCCTTATAAGATTGTACCTTCATGGCATCGCGCCAGACTGGCGCCGCATACAGGAGAACATTGTGCGTCACCTAACACAGAACCCTTTGCTTGCAATAGCAAGGTCCCCCTACATTCGGCGTCAGCCTCCGTAGTTGAAATATCTTTTTGTTGGCTTTTTCGACCGTGTACTTTATATGTTCCAAAAAACTGAAGTTTTTGGTTATGATAACGCCTAGCTACTTTATTATTGTCTTGGCCACGACTCCTTGTCTTTCCACGACCATCTTGAAAGGACCGTTTGTTTTCCAGGGTCCTTTTACTACTAGTATCTCCGTTTTTTTGCGGAGCAATTTTGAGTCCGTTTGATGTAATCCAACGGACCGCCAGAGCTACAGAGCTCTCTGCTCTGTTTCTGACCTCATTTTCCTTATTTCCCTCAATATATTATATGAGGTCTTCCGCGTATGCTATGGTAGACCCCTTTAGGCAGTAGTACGTCTCTTAGGGTTGCTTCGAGCTCTTCGCTGGTAAAACTCATTGGTCGCCATTGTCCTCCTCATTGTAAGGAACAATGTGTGAAGGATCTTTTTCCGCCTCTTCCGACTTAGTTGGCCTTGTGTCTCATTTGCCAACTTAACCGTTACTATCCTGTAACCTTGACCCCATATGTGGTTTTCTAAGTCTACTATGAGGTCTTCCCAACAACTCTTTTCAACCTGCAATATTAGTCTTCTAATGATTCTGTTTTGTTCCTTCATACCGTCTTCCCATTCTATTTTAATTGTTGTTGTTTTTCGCGGGTGTATCTACGTCGCAATCTATTGTATTTATTTCTGACATTTCTATTCCTGGGTTCCACCAGAATGGTATCGTCGAGGTATTATTATCGTCTTTATTGGAGGCATCTTTATATACCTTCAGTATTCCCTCGTACGTTCCATTGCCCTTGTTTAGTAGTTTCACGTACTTGTCAATGTCCATGTAGGTCCTTTTTCTCTTGGGGCTTTATTACTTCCTTCGTTTTTATCTGATATTGTATATATCCATGGTGTGTGTACGGATTGACATATTCCACGCACCAGTTTCTGATCTTATTATAGTTACTGGTGTGGCAGTGTGTAACATCGATGTGCGTTCTAGAGTTACCTCTTTCAAAAGTATGCTGGTCGTTGTTTTTTGTCCTTTTATATTAGATATGGGATATTCCTATGTCGCGAAATCCGCGACATGGGGATAGATATTTCATTGTTTCTGGTAGCCATTTCGAATGTTGTATCAATGGACTTTTGATATTCCATAGCGTTTATATACGGAGAGATATACGCGGCCGTAATGGTGGTGCCCTTGGTTTCGATTAGCACACAACTATCGCTTCGGAGCGATTTCTAGATTTTTGTTCAGTATGGCTATAGCCACACCTCCTTTCTTGTCTATGAATATTTAACCTAACCTAACCTAACCAAAATTATGATTATTCAACCTAACTTAACCTAACTTAACCTAACCAAAATTATGATTATTTAACCTAACTTAACCTAACCAAAATTATGATTATTTAACCTAAACTAACCTAACCAAAATTATGATTATTTAACCTAACTTAACCTAACCAAAATTATGATTATTTAACCTAACTTAACCTAACTTAACCTAACCAAAATTATGATTATTTAACCTAACCTAACCTAACCAAAATTATGATTATTTAACCTAACCTAACCTAACCTAATCAAAATTATGATTATTTAACCTAGTCTTTACATACGAATACTGAAAATATTTTAATACACAAATTTATATTTATCCCACTACATAATATAGAAATTTTTAATTTTGAAAACCGATATTACTTATATGGCACCCTCTGTTATATTATCACAATTAATTATTGTACCAAAATTATTAATATTTAACCTAACCTAACCTAAATTATGAATATTTAACATAACCTAACTTAACCAAAATTAATAATATATGAGGTTTAAAATTATGAAGATGCAATTTACATACGAGTTCTCAAATATTTTAATGGATTAATTAATTTTATTATGACTCTAAATTATCTACATAATATCGTCTGTATTTTTTATTTAATATGAAATAAATCATAACAAAATAGATTTTCTGGAAAGTGAATCTAGAATACAAATTAGAGCTAGATCAAATAGTATTGAAATGTAGCTAAGCAGATTTACAATTCAGTCCGGTAGATGGTCTGCTATTAGGCTTTGAAGATTTTAAATAATTTTGACGAATTGTCCAAAAATTCTTTAATTTATAATGAAACAAACATAAAATGTGTAAAGGACAACCTATATCAATATCTGACCTAATTATTATAATCATTGGTAAATAGTGCGTGGCATAGGTGATTTATATGTTTTATATTGCAATAACTACACGTGAAAAATCGGGTCTTTCTCAATTTATTGTCGAAATACCTTTTTTTGTCAACTATTGTGCAGCCTGTATTAATGGATTTAGAGAAAGTAAGCGTGAATATGATATTCGTCATGGTTCTTTCTGGTCTAACTAAAATTCATTGAAGCAGAATTAAAACCATTATACAATGAAGTATTATTCAATAAGTAGTGTTTATATTGACAATACACAATCAATTAATTTAGGGCAAACAAGTGCGTACATAAACTAGGGATAAAATTTGTTTTATTGGTTAATTATTTTGGTTAAAATACGTCGCAGTTCGTGTGAATCCAGCTTTAAAAACTGTGCCTACTGTAAATTTTCCGTAGTAATATCAACAACCCGAAAAACATAAAATCTATTCTGAATGAAAATTTTTAAAAGAAGATTCTGACATCAATCATACAAAAGCTTTCTCCAAACATTCAATTAGGTACCTTAATTTTTCAAATGAATATGGAAATTACAGTCTGTATCGTTTGGAATATTTCTACTATTTTTCAAGCCAGAAGAAATATTGTTCAAATTAATACTGATGCAATTTCGGGAGTCAGTTCATATGCACTTCCAATGATGTTTGAAACATTCTTATTGCTAATACTGTCTTCAACATAACCAGTGGCTACTTCTTTAGATTTTCATCTAACAATAGTAGGAGAAACTGTACCTTGAAACATTTTTTTTATATTTTCACACGGAAAAAATTGAATTAACTATTGCAATGGGTCATTTTAATTTGTATTCATTCAGGCATCTAATTCACTAATTAAATTTTAAAAAGAGATATGCATCAAGAGTGGATAACATAAACTTTGTATTGCTTACATAACCACATGTCCCTTTTGTACCTTGAAACGGACAGTAAAAAATAACAAAATAACAGATTTAAAAGAACTTAAGAACAAATTGTAAAATTTCACCACCTTTATCAGCAGTCATTGAATTTCTGCAATTTCTGCACACTTCATCTACACTTTTGGTTTCATTTCTTTTGATGGCAAAACTTTTGGAGTTTTTACCGATTTTATTTTTCTTCTGATTTCATCCCTCTCTGGAGTGTCGGTTGCTATCATTGTTTTTCCAGTCTTTCTCTCTTTCTTTGTATTTTTTATGGCTAGTGCTTTTGGAAACGGCTATACTTCTTTTGGCTAAAATCTTTTTTCGAGGGTTTCTGCATTTAGAATCAAAGGTTTTAGTGTTTCTTCTTTATTTGAGGTTAAAGATAGAGTCTGTTTATCTGGGCTGGGCTGTGGTACGTTATTTTCCAAATCGCTATCCATAAAATCTTCATCTAAAAATATTTTGCTGTCCAGGAGGATATATTCCAGAAGTTCTATAATCACTTAAAATATTGCTGGACATGAAAGCTCGAGGAAAAGCAGTTTCCAGTACCTCTGCTACTGAGTAAATTTCAAACGTTTTTCCTTCATTACCATCATGATGATTCCAGCATCCGAAGCTTTTTCGACTGCTTCAATGGTCAAATATATATATGAATCCAAGAATAATATAACGAATTTGTCCTTTGAACATTTCACAGACTTGATAAAATACTCAATGCATTTTAAGAGTAGCTGTTCATTTGACCAGCCAGTGGGAGCTAGTCCAGGAGGTACGTTAAATAGCATTCTGTTTTTAAAAAAACTCTGGGGAATATTAGCATTGGCGGAATATAGTTTTCAGTAGCATTAACTGCTGCTATCATAGTCATAAGGGCTCCCCTCTCGGTTGATTTTGCACTTTTTAGTTGTTTAATTCCTCTTGGTGCAACTATGATGACAGCGATTGAACAGTGCTTACACCCGTCTCATCCAAATTTTCTATTCGGAGGAATTGTTTCAAATCGGTTGTGAACATCTTTCATTTTTGTACAATAACTGTATTAAAACTTCGGGTTTTCGAATTGATAGAGTGTTTTGATGCCTTTTAAAATTTGTTCTGGATCCCATGTACCTCGATATTTTTTTTTTATTGGCCACAGTAAATTTCTTACGCCATCAAAGCAATTTTTTCAATATACGTATATTTTGCTAAGAAATGTTCCTCCTGTCCAGTAAACACCTGCTTAACGGCAAAATTTACCGCATATTTATAATTTCCTCATTTATCTTTGAATTTTTTTGATTTTCTAAAGAATGTGGCGAGGCTAGCTTTACACAATTTGGAAGTCTCTTTGAAGCTCATTTTTTATGCTGGATCTTCATTTCATACAGCCTCCAAAACCTCTTTTAAGACAACAGGATTTATTGGAGCTCTCTTCTTACCAATCTTGCTTCGAGGCATGACGATCTTTGCAAAAAAAAATGAAAAACCTGACCTCCTAAACCATGGAACGTGTTCCAAGGTATATGAGGTGAGGTGATAATGTAATATGCAGATAATAAAATGAAAAATTCAAAATGACTTTTATGAAGTTGATGTATCCAATTATAAGACAAAACCGTAGTTTTCTGTGAGCAGAAAAAGCCAAAGGTAGAGATGGACATTAATATCCATTATGAAGGAGGGCCGGCTTTTAAATTTTTTGTAGTACTGTTAATGTAAAAACGTCACTCAGAAGGAACGCAGACAAATAAATACTTTACATCATTGCACTAACAAAATCCGTTTTGTTTTGTGAAAAAGCCAGTAACTATTAATTAACGCTTTCTTTGATCAGTTATATAACATCCTTCTTGAGAAAATATCAATGCTTTAGCTATGAAGCTAATATTCAGGGGGTTTCAAAAAAAGTTGATCTCGTCTCTGGTTAAAAAGAAAAAAAGAAAGATAGAATGTGGCAGTAGCTACGGCAAAATCGTGTATGTGTTTTTTACTGAGCAAATCCCAAATATTTTTCAGTTTTCTATATATCCTAGGGACAGGATCGCCTTTTTTTGAAATACCCTGCAAGTTTAGGCAGATTTATGTCTCCGACTAAGTCATTAAACTCCAAATTAAAGAGATGAGGTTCAATAAAAACTGATTCGAAAAAGAATTCACTACATCCTAGAAGGCAAAGGAAAATGTCGTTTACTGGAACAGTTGTTGAAACTAAATCTGGGTAATGAATTTTGTTGCCACAAAAGTAGTGACCATTGATTTGATCAGTGCGCTGCCTCCATATTCTCAGCATATTAGTCATTACAAATCGTATATTTTTGGCAATTAGTATCCATGGAAGTTGTAACATACTCTCACACTTCCTAATGTATTTTCGTAGTTACTACATGATAATTTAGCCACTCATATTTTATCGTATCTTTAAATGGAAATATTACGATAAGCTTAAGAGATCTTACGAGATTTATATTTGATGGTAAACTGATTTTTTTAGCTCTTACTTAAGAGAATTTGTCATTTCAAACTTCGCTAAACACAAATGACGTAGTTTCTTGGTAATGCTCGGGTGCATACGTAGAAAAGAATGCTCAAAAGCTCTTTTTTATATTTTGTTATTATTAACTTCACAAGAGATGAAAAATATTGACTGTGGCGCTATAGTCGTAAGTGGAGGAATTTTAAAAAGAGCGCCACAAACTGCTAAATTCATATCATTTCAATTTGCTACAATAGCGCTATTTTGACGAGTCTTCTTATTATAATTTGCTGTTTACAGCTGTACACTTTTTCAACTAATCCTCCATCAAGCTAGCAGCCAAGTGTTCGGAAAAATTAATTGAAATATATGAATCGAAAGGATTTTCAATGCTCGTTCTGAAAAATCCAAACCCCGAATTTTCTCGTTGATTCGATAAAAAGATATTAATTAAAACCGTGGTTGCAAATTCAGATTAGAAAATATTTTTTATTTCCAGTCCAAAGTGTCCCCTGGAAAAACTAAAAATTCCTATCAATTGCTCCCAATTTTCTCGTTTCAAAAATTTCAAAAATATTTTCCTTTTTGTCTAAAGTCTTCCATCTAATTACAGTAATAAATAGATCTCTCAAAAGTCATCGGCGTCGATAGATGCAAAGTATAGCATGTCAAACTAATATCTGAAGTTAAAGAAAAAAAAAAGATTTCTGTGATAAAAAGTTGATTAAACATTGAGTGCATGTGACTTTTGAGAGATCCATTTATTAGTGTAATTACTTTACTTAATCAGTAAATAGAACGATCCAAGTGATTTGTGACACATTTTCACAATGGGATGCCTTTGTAGACGGCATAAATCTTTGTTATTTTCGTCTCTCACTGTATTTTTTGTTTCTTAAAGTTTTACCTAACTTTGTAGTTTCGTCAGTCTTTTTATTCAAGAGCCATAAACCATATATTATTCTATTTTTATTAAGAGAGAGAGAGAGAGAGAAATGCTTTATTGTCAAGAAACTGTTACAATTTGAGGACAGAAGTCGTTTCCAGTGTAGAAGGCACTTTCCAGTAAATATGCTCTCAAATTATTGCGGAACGCGGAAAAAGATGATATCGATTTGATTTCTATTAGCAAGTGATTGTGCATTTTTTTGCATTGTAAAATATTGAGCACTTAACTAATTCTGAACGTGGAGTAGGTATGTAAAGGTCGTGCTCCGCGTCCTTGAGTGCAACGACCTTTCTGAAATTGGGGACGTGCCCTTGGAGTGCGCCCTGCTGTTTAGTCCGAGTAAATATCTAAAAGCTAAAAATATTTTTGAAACGAGAGAATTAGGAGCATTTGATAGGTATTTTTAGTTTTTACAGAGGACATTTTGGGTCGGAAGTAAAAAATATTTCCTAATCTGAATTTACAACAACGGTTTTAACTAATATCTTTTTATCGATTCAACAAGAAAATTCGGGGTTTGGATTTTAAGAACGAGGATTGAAATCCTTTCAATTTATTTATATTTTTTAATGTTTCCGAATATTTGGCTGCTAGCTTGACGGAGCTCCTCTACCCTCTATGCCTAAGACGTTGGTCAAAGATTACTAAAGGAATCTGTAGTATTACCGCACCTTAAAGCAGAAATCTGTAATATCTATTGTAATATAATACTAACACTGTAGATGGCATAGCGATGTAAGGTACAGAAATAGATAATTTTTTTTCTTAATATTACATCAAATAATTATTTATGTATTTTTTTCTCGTTTTCGAAGAGAATTTATGAGAATATGTTGAAATAACTCTGTTCTACTTTGATATAATTTAAAATTGGGCGAATAGGTTATCTAACAAAAGATGTTATGTGAATAAATATTCAGTTATTTATTCACTCGAAGAATATATATCAACATTATATAGTTTTTTTGATGAATTGTCGGGATTTTATTTCTCTTTCAATTGAAATTTCGTTTTTACCAATTGACGCTACGGTCTTTGAAGCACCTTAACCTCTCGGACAACTATCCTTCATTCTTTTCGATGTTATACGTTTCTCTGCCAGTTTCGGACGTCTAGTTTTCAAGGTCCTGTTCTACGTCATCCTGCAATCTTATGGGTGGTCGTCCTGGTACTCTGCGGCATTTGATCTCTGCTACCAGACTGTATCTCAGTGTTAGCAAGGCCATAGATGCCTATCCCACGAATTTAGTCTCAGTTCATCTACAGCAGTCATTGCCCAGGTTTTAGAAGCATACATGACAACTGGCCTTACCACTGCTTCATTCCTTTTTTCGGGACTTTAGCATCTTCTCGCCACTGTAATACACCTTGCTACCAGATTCCACTCTCTACAGTACCACACTGAGCCCTGCTCGATTGGATTTTTCGTTGAATGTC
Source organism: Diorhabda sublineata (assembly GCF_026230105.1). Lineage (NCBI taxonomy): Eukaryota > Metazoa > Arthropoda > Insecta > Coleoptera > Chrysomelidae > Diorhabda > Diorhabda sublineata. The sequence goes on from NC_079483.1 coordinate 10,532,326, forward strand.
TGGAAGTCCTCTCTAAGCTCTAGTTCTCTTTTACTTAGGAGTTCAACATTCTTTCCAACGTCTGGCTGATCAAAATACAAGAAAGAGCATCTCCTTGCTTCAGACCTCTTCTGACTTTGATTTTGATGTTTAATGTTGTGACAGCTACCTTCACCTTGCAGTTGGTGTTGAATAGGATCATGGCCACCAGTGATGTTAGCTTATTTGGTACCCCAAGTATACTCACCGTTTCATTTTTTACGCTGCCGTAAGGCACCCAGTCTATGAAGAGTTGATGCACTTTTATGTTGTATTCCTAGCACTTCTCAAATATACAGTGAATGGTGAATATATGGTCTGTATTTGCTCGTCCTCTTCTGAAACCACATTGGTAGTCTCTAATTACTAGCTCTGTGTACACCTCCGCACTTTTGTTCTGAACCATTTTTGTAGATAACGCAGATGAGTGATGTGCTCCAGTCTTCTGGCATGGACTCTTCTTTCCATATTTTCCTGATGAGTGCATGGATCCTTGCCTAAAGTTGTTTGCTTCCGTACTTAAGTTCTGTCGATATGAAATCTGCACATGGGGACTTGTGGGTGTTCATTGTTTTAATGGTGTCCTCTAGTTCTTTCCTGGTAGGCTATCCTTTTCTTGAATATGTTCAATTTTTTCGGGATAATTATTTTCTTTCAATGCAGTTTTTGCTTTCTTGTTAGCTAAGCTTCTGAATTCAGGATCTGCTAGTTGGAGAGATCTATCAGCCAATTTTTTTTCCATTGATCTTTTTTGTAACATGGGATGACATGAATTGTTAAATAGATATTTATTTTGATTCAACTTTTTTATGATATTCATGATATACGCAAATTGTCAGTGTCTAGTCACATTTTGATAAAGACCAAAGTAGTTCGAAACGACAAGATCATTTGCTTTTAAACGAAATTTTAATCGACAAAAACTTAAAATCAAACTAATTTATCAACAAAACCATATAAAAGAGGACTAATAAGTCAGCAATTGAAGAAATTTGAACAATAATAATAGTATAATATTTATAATTTGATGATTATCGATGTGTTAAGGAACAAATACCATAACCTAACTTACCACAATTTTATGGGATCAAAAATGAAAGCCAGATAGAAATCTTCAAATTTGTTCCTCGTAGTCATTGTTAAGAAAAAATGGTTTTTTACAAGTTTGTAAAATTTGTGAGGTTAAGATCTAACAATAGAAACCCTACGTCGAGTCTACCATGGACTCCTGTGGGTGCATCTGAAACCCTTTTGGTAAACAGATTGATATGATCAAATGAAAACTTCATATCATTTAATTAAAGCAAATGGTTAAAAAGGTTCAACGCTTATGAAGCCGACTACCAATTAAATCTATCTGAAAGTTGAATAATTGTTTACCAATAATGGATTTACTAATCACTCAACAATGATTCATAAGAATTGAACCAAATCAAACCGAATAAAACTGATTAAATCAATACGTTTTATATTCGAATCGATTTTTAATCTTTCTTTAATCCACATAACATATTTTCATCTTGCTTAAAAGAAGGTGAGAAAAGAATTTGTCTCGCTAGATGAAATCACCCTCATCATTTTCAATACTATTGGCGATGACACGACAAGGATTACCCCTAGGCACAATCACATGTGGAGTAACAGAGAAAGAAATAGTGAAACAAATGTTAGAGATGGAAGGTTATTTTCGTCCGATTTTGGAGCACACTTATACCGATTTGTATTTATATTTTAATTCATCGTCAACCCCAACTGGAATTTCATTAGCAAGTTGATATTTTACGAAGAATACTTGACATGATGCAATACAACTTGCGATGCAATGCAAGACGCAATATTCCTTGATCAAAACCATGCGCAGATGAAGCTCAGCTGACTGTTTCATGCAAGACCTCGCGCATGCAACATTATCTGTTTGGCGCCATTTGTATTACGCGCAAGCTGCAATTTTGTGAAAAATCTAGTTACTTAATAACCAACCCGTCCATCAGGCTTCAAAAGCAAGGTAGCAGCTTCTGATTACTGTTTTTCTTGTTTACTTCACCTAATTTGATACAGTGCAAGACAACTTACAAGAAATTTCATTTAGTATTTTTAAAGCGGTTAAAACATGGAAACAGAAAGCTAAAGGTCACTTGACCTGATGCAAAACAACCTGCAACGTCGATTGACATTATCCGAGTCTCTTGCAATTTCTTAATATCAAATTTCATTCAATATTTTGTGGGTGGTTTGGAAACGAAAATAACAAAACTAGATGAAGTAAACAAGGCATCACTGAGCTTAATTATATCTGCTGTTACCTTGCTTTTGGAGTCTGATGGACAGAAAAGTGCACCCAAACGATGGTAAACCAGACCCTGGCTAGATACCACAACAGGAAATATGAGATTAGCTGTAGAATTAGATTAGAAACATACAAAAATTCAGTTCTTTGGAAACTGATCTCAGCGCAAAACAGGAGGAACATAATTGACCACAACAAGACACCAATGTATTTATATATGATAAAAATTTAGTTTAAGAAACGTTGAAACAGAGAAAATTAGAATTGCACCATGATTTAAGGGTGATTAGGTCACTGGATATGGTCCTATCAAGTGACGTGAGATCAGGATTGCTCCAAGAGATACTAGTGTCGTCTACAAATAAACATTTTTCACCACTGATGTCTATATAGGTGATGTCGTTTATAAACAGGCCTTGTACTGAGCTTTGGGGCACTCCACATTCTATTGGCTTGCAAGAAGACATCGTTGTATCAATCCTAACAAGCTGACTTCTGTTGGGAAGCTATGACTTATACCATGCGAGAAGTGTTCCCCTGAAACCGTAGTACATGTCAAGCAGCCTTTAAAAACAAGATATACATTGCAATCATTGATAAGCCGGTCTCAATTATCCATAGGTGCAAATAGTTCTATAAGTTCAGCACGATAGATTGATATTGACAAATTTAAGCCTTTTTTATTTGCTGTTCATTATCCACGTTTCACGGCAGACACTGTATATACGTCTACATTAATATATTAATACATTCGACATGAATAACTAAAAACTACTCACTAGTATGATATTCTTCTGAACTTAACGTGTATAGATTCAAAATCAAAGGACTTCGTCCTTTTAAAACTTTTTATTAAATCGTTGTTGTCGAGAAGCTGGATGATCTTTTTTCGATGGATGTCACTATTTCTGCGCTACCAAGAAGCGTTTAAATTTTTGATGTCTTTGTTTTTTAAAGAAATTGAGCTTAGACATCTATTTTTCAATTTTCCATACATGAACTTGTCCATTTTCGGAAACATGTTAATAGATAATGGAAATAAGCATGAATAACAATTTAAAATGGTTATTTGAATAAAATGATGCTCTAACCTTAAAAATCTCTCACATTACTAGAATTTCAGATTTCACATTTCAAGGATTTTGTTTTAGACGTCATCTACGCCTTATCTAAGAAATTAAGTTCCTCCTGTTCCTATTATGCCCTTATTATCTCCGATATGCCCTTCCCTTCTGGGGTACGTGTGGTCTGACTCAATTTGGGCGAATCTTCAAATCACAAAAAAGAGTTGTTAGATATTTCAGGTACTTCAATGAAAGATTGAAAATTCTGACTGTTTCTTCCTTATTCATCTTTGAATCCGTTTGCCTAATTCGTGTGCACGATTCTCCAATTACAGAAAATCGTTGCTTTACCTACCTACACCACGTTCAGAATTAGTTGAGGGCTCAATATTTTACAGTGCAAAAAATGCACAATCACTTGCCAATTGAAATCAAATCGATATCATCTTTTCCCACATTCCCTAATCATTTGAGGGTATATTTACTGGAAAGTGCCTTTTACTCTGTAAAGTACTTCTATTCTAATAATATTATTTAATTCCGAGCATGCTGCATACTGGTTTAATTTTGACTTATATACTAATTATTACCTTAATTTTTTATTTTTTAGACCTTTTGATATATTTATGTTTCTAAATATTCTTGATTTTAGGTATCTTCTGTTCAAAATTAGGTTTTTACTATTTTTCAAAAATTATTAAAAAAACAGAAGAGACCTAAAATCAAGAACATTTAGAAACATAAACTGAGTATTACTTATTACTATTAACTATAATTTTGTTATTCATTGTGGTTTACTTCTGTATATTGAAATTTTATTTTAATTGAATCTTTATTTAGTTATTTTTATGTTTTAACTAGCTTTTGTCTACAAATTGTAACAATTTTTCGGCATTAAAGCATTTTTTTTTCTTTCTGTTCTACTTGTTTACTCCATTTATAGTTCGTTTTTTTCTATTTTGATGAGTTTTTGTTATTTTTTTGTGTATTGACCAATTATTTTGAGTCTGTATCTCAGCTTAGAGATTTGTAAAAATTGTCTGGTTTATTTTTGAATAATCAACTTAACGTAACATAACATTCTGTCTTCTACATTTTCTTATTTATTGAGGAAAATATGTGAAGCTTCATTATACTATAAGAAAATGGTATTAATTTCTTCAATTTCTACATTTTTAAGACCTTTTGATATGTTTATGTCTTAATTTCAGGTCTGCTTTGATTTAAAATTAATTTTTTTTTAGAAGACAAATCAAATTTTCATCTGTTTTCTTAAAAAAACTCATTTCAAATCAAATGGGACCTAAAACCAATTTGATATAAAAACATAAAATTATATTTATAATGAAAATGAAAGAAAACATTTCAGGAACTATCATAGAAAACTTTTCAAAATTTACAAAAACAAACCAAAAAGTATCATACCAATTGAATATAATTTATTATCACCTCTAGATAACTGGATGATGGTAAAATTAAATAAATTTCAATTTAATAGTCCACTGATATATGTTTTTAGGGAAGGAATGAATTAGGAATCGAAAGATAGAAATGCATAGAGAAAAAATTATGTGGAATGAATCCCAAATAAACAGCCATACACGTTTTCAAATATTTTTAGTATCATTGTATTAGTCCTTTAAACCAAAATAATTTGCGGTTATTCAAATCAGATTCATATCTTTCAACAAACAACAAAATTCATAGAAAGAAATGACGTTTTAAACTTAACTTAGGAATGCGAAATTTTTGAGCACGAATTGAGTAATTCTTGTTAATTGATTCTCATTATCTGGAACGGTATTTTAGTTGTACCATCTCTATCGGCGTCCGATTTTATAAACGGTCTCTTCCACAATGTCTAAAATCCAGAAACGAATGGAAGAGAAGTAGAGAGACAACCAATGTGGAATTCGTGAAATTGTCCTTAGGGCAACTAAACCGACGCAATACACAAAGACAGCCTGAGGGTAAAATATTTTACATCGCGCCCAATGTGCCCACGGGCAGCTCGCCCACTGCCTCGGGCTGCCACGTTGTTTGTATAATGTTAAAATTATTCCGTCTTTCTCTCTTGTTCTGTTCGCTATGGGCCCGGGGCCTTGGGACTCGAGATTATATGACTTTTTTGCGTTGGTTGGCGAAACTCTGTACTATATCGAGCGTGGGGTAAGAATTTATTTCAAAGGGTGAATGTCAGATGTGATTATTTCAAATTCGTATTCAACTTTATTCTGAGTATTTAAATATTTTAAATATAAAAACGACCTATTTACAAAATAGTGTTGAAATATTATCGTCAATATTTTTTCTATTTCTGTAAGCCCAATTTATAGTCTTTTTGGTATCAATGAATGAAAAATGTAGTTGTTACGATAGTCAGTAACGTGATTCAAGAAAAAAAATATTTTGTGCGTTTAGAATGAATCTGAATTTCGCTTTTGACCCGTTCTGTACAAAACACGGATTTTTCAAACTAATTTTATTACAAAATTGATTTAGTATAATATTAAGGATAATGCTTGAAAGTGAGCAAAGTTTAAAAATGATTTTCTTGATTGGCAAGTTGTTTTGACAATGTATAACAAAGAAAACTCAAAATAACTATAATTCGTGAAATTACTGCCATCGTTAACGTAAAATTTGTCGCTGAATGTATATTGGTGGACATATTCTGTATTTTTGGTATCAAGAAGTAAAAAATTTAGTTGTTACGATAGTCAGTAACGTGGGCCAAGAAAAAAAATATTTTGCGGGGTTTGAATAAATCTGAAGTTCTATTTTGAGCCGTTTTGTACAAAACACGGATTTCTGAATCTTATTTCATCACAAAATTGATTTATAATAATATCAAGGATAATGCTTGAAAGTGAGCAAAGTATAAAAATGATTTTCTTTATTGCCAAGTTGTTTTGACAATGTATAACAAAAAAAAAGGTGACAATAACCAAAATTCGTGAAATTACTGCTACCGTTAACGTGAAATTTGCCATTGGATGTACTGGTGGACACATACAGTTCTCATAGAAAAAGTTGAACATATGAGAAAACGAAAATTGCAAAAAATTGCATGGGCTTGCATTTTTTAAATTTTGAAATCTTTACAAACAACTCATTTATGAGCTTGCTTTGTGAAAAAAAAAATACAGAGATATTCGAAATATTCATAAAGAAACTTTTATAAAGATTTATTTATTCTTCATGCTTCTTCTTCTCTGTTCTTTTGGTTATTTCTGTGCCACATTAAATTGGAGAAAAGTCACTTGTTAATCTTCAACATAATTTCATCATTTTTGTGCCCCACGCTATTGGTATCATTTTTTCCTGTCCTAACATTTTCCCTTTTCTATCCACTCACATCCCCAAGATTTTCCGAACAATAGTGCAAATGGAAATGTGAAAAGAGAATTTTTACGAATTTCATCATATTTTAAGCGATCTTCTCAATGTAGTTTGGATTTTTATTATTCCCTAGAAATTGATGAACAACTTCTTCAAAAGCTGTGCACTCATGATTCTCCTCTTTCTTTATTTTTACAATTTCTGTTTTTTTTTCATCTAGGTCTTAAGCTGCGGCACTCTCCAATACTTTTCGCGATCTAAAATTCTGACTTTCACATTGTATTCTAACAGAATTTTTTCCAAATTTACATAGTTATCATTCAACTGATTGAAAAATTTTTGAAACAAAAGTTATAGAGAATTTAATGTTCTACAATATTGATAATAAATACAAATAGCGTAAAACCCATAGGAAATGAGTTATTTGCAAAAAATATGCAAAAAATCGATTTTTTTGACTTCTGATATGTAAGTTTTGAGAGGAGCTTTTCGATGTCAAATGAACAAGATTAAACGACCTTAAAGCTGAGTATCTCGATTTTCCTAGGTGAACTACCTTAAATGACTGGACTAATTTGTGACTGGATGTGTTAGTGGATACGTTTCCAGGCATCAATGAACCCGTTTTTATTTTTGCGATAATCAAAACTTTTCATTTCATATACAAGTAAAATGGTGTAAAGATTCACTCACTTGGACGCTTCTGTTACCGATGATTTACCGGTAGCCGAAGTATTCTCTCACGCGCATCCCAAAAAATCGACGCCATGCATTGCCTACAGAAGGAAAGATCTCGGCCTTCTTTGGATCCGGTTCTCCCTATTCAGTCCATTGTTTTGATTGTTTTTTTGTTGTGATGGACCCATCGGCGCTTTATTTCTGTGAAACATTGCCAAACATTCGATGGAAACATCTCCATGACGCTGTTTTTATTCCATTGTGAACAAACGTCTAAAAGACCAATCAAGGGCGAGTAAAGGGAGATAGAGAATGGTAAATATCATGTTAAATAAAGAAGAAATGTTTCATGGTTATCATCTTCAAGAGACAGTTAAGTTCGGCTTCGGTTATGACTTGGGAATTCATGTCAGCTAGTCACCTAAACATGCTTCAAACTTCAAGATATGCGTTCAACATATGGCTGAAGGACTGATTGAAGAATGAATGATTTAAAACTTTTGAATGGACCTCCAGTAGTACAGGTCTCTCGCCATGTAGCATAACATAAAGAAAAAGCTTGGACCAAATCAAACAAATGCAGTTCCAGAATTGCGAATTCGTTCTAAAAACATTTCTTTTGATAGTATACCAAGGTAAATAGAAGCAGTTAACAGGAAGATGTAACAGAGCATTGATTTGATTTTATTTAGTTTTGCTAATTTTTAAAAATTATGTGATGTAGTTAGATATTGAATAAATAAATCATGGAATACATCATAGTTCTCAATTAATATTTGTAAATAAAAAAATTCATTTAAAAACTAAGCTTCCATAGTTCATTTTAAGTAAAAACAAAACTCGAAGTTGTTTTTAAGCAAGTGTAGGAATATCATTTCATATTATTTAATATATTTCCTTGTACAACGAGACTAATAAATTATCCTTAAGTAAAAGTCGTAAAATACAATCTGTACATAGGGTTTCTATCATGTAGGCCATCCCTTCTGGTTACGTATCCAGTCTGAAGTCTAAATAGCTTCGATTTCAAAATCTCCTTGAGCAAAATTCATTCCAATGTTGCCTTGAGGTTTAAAACCACCCAAAGAAGTAGGCAGCTAAGGGATAAAATGAGTAATAACATTAAGCGATGATTTTATCATTTATTACTAGAAGGATCATGTTAAAAATATGGACAAGAAAGGATAATTGAGGAGTTGCTAAATTTGTACAAACTGTACAGGATAATATACTTTCACACATGTTTTCTTTTCAAAGTTGCCCATGTCTAAGAGTTAACTACGGATTGTTTATTTTTAAGTGAACGTCTAGTGAATATTTGAAAAGATATAAAAATGCGACTACCGAATAGTCAGTGGTTCAAGAGGCCAGAACAAAAAATCTCTATTCAGATTAAAAATCTATCAAATAATTGAATTGAAAACACAAGTGTACAATAGACAATATTATCTTTAGTTTTGAAGAACTTTGTATTTTTTTATTACATACTTATACAATTCTTGATTACTTGAATACGATTACACAAAAAATGTTGCCTTGTCCGACAAGTGAATATTTCTTTTTTAAATTTCCATCTGTGTCCTCGAAGCCGATTATTAGTATCCATATTAAATATGTTTCTTAAGTTACCATGATTGAAATTTAAAATGCGATAGGTGGTTTTCATATCCCCACGAAGACGACGTTGTTCAAAGGTCGGCAAATCCATTATATTTAGTCTTTCTGTATAACTAGGTCTTGTACGCCCGAAGGATAGTCTGGTTGATCCACGCTGAACTTTTTCGACAAGATCTTTATACCGCACTAGTTCCGGACACCACACAGTTCCACAATACTCCATAATTGGGAGAATATAAGTTTTATATAAACGAGTTGAATTATGTAACGATATCCTTCCGAAAGACTTGCGGAGGAGATAGAGCTTACTTTTTGCTTTGTTGGCAATACTGTTCAGACCAACTCAAATCCGTAGTAATTGTAACATCGATATCATTATAAGAATTCACTTTATTTAAGGCGTGACCGTTTGAGAAGTATGTATGTCTCGGATTTTTTTTTGCCTAAGTAAAGAGCTACACATTTATCTGCATTAAGAGGCCATATCCAGTCTGAGCACCACTTAGAGATCGAATCCAAGTCCTCTTGAAGATTTATATGAAGAGATGAATCAGCGAATATTTTCGAATCGCATAGAATGTTGCATTGAATATGAAATTGGGGGTCACTTCCGTATATTATTTAAAAGAGAGGACCCAGTACTGATCCCTACGGAACACCGCTTAATACGGGTTTCTCAGCTGAAAAACAATTCCCCACTTTCACACAGAACTTTTTGTTTGTTAAGAATGAGTCAATCCACTCCAGTAGATCACCTCGTATGCCAAGATGTTCCAATTTATTCGGTAATCCTCGTTTTGGCACTCGGTCGAACGCTTTCGCAAAATCTAGGTAAATGATGTCCGTCGGGATTTTCTTGTCTAAAGATTTTGTCCATTCATTAACACACCAAAGTAGATTCGTCATTGTTGAACGTCCTTTTACAAATCCATAACCTTACAGATGATTGGTGTAAGGCTAATGGGGCGGTAGTTATTAGAATCAAGTTTATTGCCTTTCTTGAAAATTGGTGTTACTCTTGTGGGCGGGATGTCGGGTAAATTATTTTTGATATTTTCAGTAGAGAAAACCTTAGAAAAAGTGTCTGACAAAACTTCGGCAATGTGAGTGTCATTTTGACAAACCATACCATCATCTTTTTTTATTAGAGGAATGGATGCTTTTCATGACAATGATGATCGAATGTATTTGTATAATTTTTAGGGCTGCCGCTGCATACTATAGACTCTTCATACACTTCTCGGGCTTTTTATAGACTTTTTTAAATCTTGGGAAAAATTTTTGTGAATTTCAAAATCAGCTTGACTGACCGTGCGCTTGTACTTCCGCCACAATTTGCTTTTATATCTAATGAAAGAGATTATTTCGCCATTAATCCATGGTTTTATTTTATTTATGTACACCACTTTTCTGGTAGAATACTTGTTTTTAAGATCCGCAACAATACTTATAAATGTATCCCGTACTTTTTCAATATTTCAACTTTCTGCATCATCATGTTCTCCAGATTCATATTTTAGTTGTTATTGGTACAAGTAAAGTCGATTTCTTCAGTGTTCCAGTGGTAACATCATCAAATGTGGGTAAAAAAAAAATTTTGAATATTTTTTTCCGTCCACAAATACTTTGCATTTGAAAGACCCTTCCATGCAAACCATTGCTATTGTAGTTGAGAACTTATTACTTCAGGTTACGATAGTGAAAGTTCAACTTGGACTTTTTGGGTCTGATACCTGATAAAATCTGGAAATAGTATTGACTCCGATCCTGACCTACTTACATACATATTTTAAAATTCCAGTTTACAATCTTTATTTTTTTCCAACTCTTTTTTTTGGCTCTTTATTTCTTGACTTTTATTTTAGTTTTATTCATTATTCCACCACACTGTTAACATCAATGTGAACCTTTTATTTCCTATCACAATTTATTAACAACTTTCTAAACTTTTTGTTTTGTCTTCTCCTAACTCGAAGATCATTCGAATCAGAATTTAATTCTCGCGTCTTGACTATATTCCGGTATTTTTTTTTCTCTTTTTTTCTCAGAAATGTATTTGGTGCATACCGGGAACATATATACCCGAGGCTACGTTGGAAATTATGGAGAGCGGGTTTCTAAAAGGTCGGACGGATTAACCTAAGGGCTTCAATGGCGACCCTGGAGTACCTCAGGCAATACTCAGTCTTGTACTAAATACAAGGATGTTATATTCTATGTATTAATATTGTAGATCATATTTATGTTGTTGATATTTCATTTTTCAGTATTAGCTGTATTCACATTATAACCTAAGAGATGCTTCTGTTAGTCAAGCTTGCAGATTCTATACACCATCATAGAAAGGCATTGGAAACTTAAAAATTTGATCAATGCAGATGTAAAACTAGAATCTGAATGTAGTTCAAGTGAATATGATTCAAAAATTACGTAAAATAATATGTTTATATGTATGTTTAATATGTTTAATATGTTTAATAGTATACTATAAAGAACTCATAAACCAATTCATCAAAAACTATATTTGATGTTATTGGAATCTCATACATCAACTATTGTTGTTGAATGGATATTATCATCGAATAGAATTATTTCATGGTCTTGCTTATACAAATACACTGCTTATATAAAAATAAAAATCATTATTATAAAAATGGGAGTTAAAAAGAGACTTCGATTGAACCTCAAAGAGAACATTCCATGAAAATATCCAAACCCAACATTATTCCAAAGTATAGCTCAATAACATTTGTAGCTTGACCAATAGAAGTATCTCCATTCCATGCAATTCGTGAACACTAAAATACTTTGTCCATCAAAAGAGCCATACAAAGTTAGTACAGTAGTTCAAAATAAATAATGAGGTTTCCACTATCAAAATAGGATTAGTAGTTCAAAGATATCGACTGTGTTTGTAAAGAAGCCATCAGCACAGAGAATCCAATGGGAAGCGAGTCTTGAAGTGAAAAGCCCCGTTATGATTTTTTTCTAAAGCTTTCGATTATGTTAATTATGATATTTCAATGAAAAATTGCAGTACTACGGTTTCAGTCGAACGCCTCTCTCATGGTGTATATCACCTTATCAACAGAAGTCAGCTTGTAAGCCAATAGAATGTGAGGTGCCCCAAGGCTCAGTACCAGGCTTTATGTTGTTTCTTCTGTCTATTTGCAGACGGCCCTAGTTTCTCTTGGAGCAACCCTGATTTCAAAGCACTTCATAGGACCATATCTAGTGATCTAATCAACCTTAAATCATGGTGCCATTTTAGTTTTCTATGGCTCAACGTTTCTAAAATCAAAGTCTTGTAATATAAAACTACATTGCAGCCTTTTTGATTAAATAACATCATCATTGACGTCGTTGAATCTGTAAAATTCTTAGGATTTTTGGTAGATAATTCCATAAAATATGAGTTAGATTTTGCCGCTTTATCTAAATGATTTAGTTCCTCCTGTTTTGCGCTGAGTTGAGTTTCCAAATAACAGAACTTATCCAACTCCTTAACAGTTTATTATGCCCTTATTGAGTCACATCTCCCATAAGCCTTTACCTTTTGGGCTACGTGTAGTGCGACTCAATTTGAGCGAATATTCAAACTACAAAAGAGGGCTGTTAGGTATTTACTCGGACTGAACAGCAGGGCTCACTGTAGGGACTTCTTAAAAGGTTATTGTCCTTCCTTATTCATCTTTGAATCCGTTTGCCTAAATCGTAAGCACGCTTCAGAAACGTTGCACGGCTATTCACTAAGGAACGCGGAGCACGACCTTTACCTACCTACTCCACGATCAGAATTAGTTAAGGGCTCAATATTTTATAATGCAAAAAAATGCAAAATCACTTGCCAATTGAATTACTATTACCTATAATTTTGATATTGTATATTTAAATTTTATTTGTATCTTTATCTGTATCTAGTTATTTTTATGTTTGTTTTTTAGTTCTTACAAGGTTTTTTCTATAGATTATAACATTTTCTTGGCAATAAAGCATTTTAAAAAGTTTACATCTATACCCTTTTGCCGTTGTTACAGACTCTGAATCTTATAGAGCGTAATCTAAGAGACAATTTCGCTCCTATAAGATAAAGATTGTGTGGGTAATGTAAACTCCATTCAATATTATCGATTGACTTTTTAACTTGATTCAGAATACAAAAAATCCTTATGTAATGGTACAAATACAACAAGACTACTATAAATAAAATGGGGTCTTCATGGATCTGGTTTTTCTCTCAGATGGAAGAAGATAAATCAGAGAATTGAATCAGAGTTGAATGATTGTTATATCTTCTCTATGGTCACTCCATCTGACGCAATGCCTTAATTTTATCGGGAGAAGGTTTATTGATAGGAAAATTGAGTATAAAACAGGTGAGTCAAGTCATTAGGTTTAAGTTTACCTTCAGACGATAACTTGGTTATTGAAACGCACGTCAGGCAGTGTAGTTGTGAGTGTTGGTGTAGAGGTGATGTAAACAGTGTATTCAATATGAATGTCACCAATGGTTCCAGATATTTCAACTTAGAGATAAATATTCATTATGCCCGCCATAGCTATGGCCGCAAAAAGTTTTAATTCATAGTTCACAGTTAAGACAATCGTTGACGAGGTCCGAGGTCCTCGAAGCTAATCAGACACTTTGAACCTTCTAAGGTCACTAGGTCACTTAACTATATGTATTCCTCCTTCATATACCAACAGCATTCTGAACATGCGTGAAGTCTATAGCGTGTAGATGGAGTTTTAATTAAAAAAAATCGCTTATAATAGTAGTTACCAGTCGTATTATTAAGAAAGCCCATCTTTATATGTCTTAGCTTGTCTTTTACTAGGTGCTTCTATCTATTGGGGCTTATATCATTTTTGGTGATTCTTATGACTAAAGAAAATGAAATATCCTCCTAATTCCACAAGCAAATTTTCAATCCGATTCAATTTCTCTTAATTATGAACAAAGTGAGTATCGATTATTGGAAACTTGTTATTCCTTGTCCACTCAAACCTTAGTAACCCTTAGAAGTATACAATGAAGCGTTCTAACAATGAAGAAAATATTCTTTCATTCCAAAAAAATAAAAACAAATTATTTCCTGCCTGCAACTATATTCGGCGGCCATTTTTATATATCTCATAATAAATCGCTGTGGTGTATTCCGAGCGGCGATGTTCGCTTGTCATGGTCAATTGCCAATAAAGCGACCGGGCCGTATCCATATTGACGCTCGAAGCAACAGCTTTAGGGGATGCAGACATATAGTTTTTTTTACGTTCGTTATTTACCAGCTCATGTTCGCTTCATAAGCGTATCGAACTGGGATAATTACCAATTAAAATCTTACTTTCCCTGTAAACATTTAAAAATAAGATTTATACATTTAACAAGCAAGTTTATTTGTATACAACTATGGCTGTTTATCAGTATACGAGAATAAATTTCATACGTTTCTGAATATTCTCGATTTGATACTTGAATTGATAAGAAAGATTCACTTAAGGTTAACAAAAGTTGACAGTCAACAATCCTCCTTATAGGTATTCGTTTCCCAATAAAAACTACCAAAGGCCGAGGTCCTCGAACCTAATCAGGCACTTTGAACCTTCTAAGGTCACTAGGCTAACTATAATGCTTCCCTTGTATTCCTCCTTTTTGCACCAGCAGCATTCTGGACATGCGTGATGTCTACAGCATGTAGTTGGTGTTTTAAATCAAAGTGTTCGCTAAAAATACTGTCGCCTGTCCTATTACTAAGAAGACCCATCTATATATGCCTTAGCTTGCTAGTTATTTCCATCCATCTTTGTGAAGAAAGTCTTGCGAGTAGAGTTCTCACATCAAAAATGGGTTCTAGGTCTACTGGTGTCAGTACTTGAAAGACCTGAAACTTGTTGTCGTTACTTTCTATAGAACTTTCTTGCTCCCCAGGACAAATCTACGGCACTCCAGTTCGGTCGTTAATTCTTTTATAGTAGCTGTGGTGCTTGCTAAGAAGTTGGTAAGTTTATTTCGTATAATGTTTATAACAACAAAAGTAACGCAAACTATGAGCAGTGAGAATGTTACAAGCCTAACAAGCACACTCTTAATTTTATTTCAACCTTTGCTATCTCTCTAAACAGGCCAGCTACTTTTAATCTCATTTTCACTGTAGAAGTACTCAAAGGCATCGATCACGTTTACTGATCAATATCATACGTTTATCTTCAGGGGTTGTGGTATTTTGAGGCCGGTTTGAACGTTTTCTGTCTTCAAATCTCCTGGTAGATGGTTGAAGTTCAGTTTCAACCGATAGTTCTTTGGTTTTACCTATTTTCAAACTTACATGTTTGAATTAGCGAGAACGAGAACAGTTCGTATACTTCACAAACATATGTTTTGTTCGAAAAATTTATGAATCACAGCACGTTATTGCGTCTTAGAGGGCTAACTGGGACTACTGTTGAAAAATAATAAACAAAACAGCCGGTACTTGCAGGTTTCAACTTGTCGCACTCACCGATAAAGGTTTGGTTTGTAAGACACCTTTTCTACCTTCGTTTGACAATATAATAAAATAAATTTGTGTATTACATTTAAATTCAATGAATGATTTATGGGGTGAGCCAAAAATTTGGACCGGTAGTGTATAACTGCACTTCTATTATCAAACCCTTAAATTCACAATTTTATTTTATGACAGAACCGTTTAAATCCACAAAAAAGTAGTCAAAGTCTGCTGCAGCACCTTGTTCCAATAATCTCCGATAAATATTTAAAGATGTCAATAATGAGACAACCTGTATAACGAATATCATGTCGTATACATCTCATGTTATTCTTAGGGTATTATAAAATTGAAATGAACAGCTTACAGATGTATTATAGTGTTTATAATGAAAATAATAAGACCGTTGTTATAGTTTTGAAACTTTCAAAGTACATCGATGGCTCCATTCAATTTAACATCGAAACTACTGAAAATCAATTAAACTTCTGACGGTTTTCAATTAAGAGAAGACTTCCTTCAGATGCACACGCTGTAGTTGCAATTCATCCCAATATTTAATGCTGAAGGCTTCAAAATATACGACCTTATATGCAAAATATACAAACAATTTTTAAGCTAATATTGGAAAAAAAACGGAACTATTACATTAAAAAAAATTGATTAAAGTAACAATCATCCTAAAATCTTGTGGAGCGCAATAAAAAATCTTTTAAAACCTGTGTAATCAAGAGATGAAATTAAGGAACTATCAACATATAAAAACAAACTAATGAGAGACGATAAACACAATTCAGAAATTTTTAATTAATCGGAATTTGGACTGAAATTGGCAGAAAAAATAAAAACACCGAACGGACCACTCCCAGAAAGAAAGTAGCAGACCTGTTACCCGCAGAGAAGTAATAAGTACTATACACACCCTAAAGAAAGGAAAATTTCCCCGGTATGATGGTTTTAGGGGTGGAACCTTTAAAATAATCGACGAACATATTTCTATACCATTCACAATTACGATAAATGAAATTTTTGAATTTGGCATATGCCGCAGAGTTCAAATTTACGTTTATGTTACCAATTTATGAAAAATGTGGAAAAACGAAGCCTAAAAACAGTTTTCAAAAAATTGTTGTGAATAGACAACTGACTTTTTGGAAAAATTTGACTAATTTTCGATAAACAATTTGGATTTCGCAAGGAAATATCCACTCAGAATGCGTATGCAAATTCCTAGATCTGTCTAAGGCATTTGATACTGTAAACCATATTTATTACATGATACATTAGACGAAGCGCGAGAGAGAGGAGCTGCCTGGAAACTATTAAAAAGCTATTTGAATGATATAAACCAGTGTAAACGTCTAAATGAAAAAGTCAGCAATAAAAAGTTGTTGCTTATTGCGTTCCACTGGACAAAGTTCCAAGACGAATATTTTTTATATTATTTTGGAATAGATTACTCACCCTGGATAGCCAAGGAGAACTTATCAGCTTTGTATATGACATGGTGGTGTTTTATAAAGACACCCGTTGGAACACTTTGAAAATGAAAGTCGATTTAGATTTTCAAAACATTCTGAATTGGTTCGATCATAAATACCTAACTGTAACTATGATAAAACAAAACCCAATTAATTGTATATTTAGGGATAATATTCTATACTTAAGATGGGTTTCGCACATTTGCAATGTAACCATAAACCTGCAACTAATGATATACAGAGTGAGTTTTATGTATGAAACGCATTAATTATCCTAGTGAATTTATTATCCCGTGAAATTACTGAAGTTTCCGACATACTCGTATCAAGTTCCCTGCATATTTTTCTAGTACTCAAGTGTGTATCGTCTTCTTGCAGGACAAAAACATCTAAATATTTGTTTTCAGCTGATACAGTTTTTCTTCGCTCTCATTTTAATAAATCTTCGCAAACTTTTTCACTAATTTACTGACAGTGATATTATGGGATTTCGGTTAGGATATGAATTATTATTTATTACGAGTTTCTTGACGACTTCTACACCTATAATCATATCCTAAATGATTGTAATATCAATTCGATCTTTTTCAGATAAACGATCAATTGTAACTTTCAATAAACTTCAACAATAATAATTTATCGAAACAGCAAATATGTTATTGTAGAAGTCATAACGCAAATGTAGCTATAATTTCGTAGTATTTCTTAAGGATTTCGAAAAGCGAAAAATATACAAGGTGATCTATTTGGAATAACAAAGTTCATTATTTCTCCAGAAAAAGGAAAGATCTGAAAACAATGTAAATACTACCATAATACCGGTCGTATTATAAGACCCTTGTATACAAGAAATCATAAAAATTGAACAAGCCGTTTCCGAAATAATTGAGGCGTTCCACACTTTGTATAAATTCAAGTTCTTCATCAAAATCCTCAATATAAATAGTCTAAATACTCCATATTGAATCCCGACTAACATATGGTATACTTAGATGGGGTGGTGTGGCCAGATGTCAACTAAAAAAACTAACAGAAACTATTTCTGAAAATCATTCACAAAAAAGAAGGCTATTCATTCGACAGAACAACTTTATAAAGAGTCTGGGTGCCTTGATCTTAGTTATTTTTCTACAATATCTTTATTAGGGTACTCCAGAAGAGACATAAATTGGATTTTCTACAGTTATTCTAGTAGACTTAAGCTAAATCTAGCTGCTGGGATCACTCTGTCCAAGAAAATCGAAAAGTCAGCGCTGCTTATATATATATATATATATATATATATATATATATATATAAAATATGAATAGACAAAGTACAAAGTACAAGAAATAATTGAAACGTAATGCAATTGATAGCATGTACTCCCCACTATATTCATGTTGATATTTTCATTTAATTTCTTCGAATTTTCTTTGTACTTCTTCTCATTCCGTAATAACTTAAGACTTGCATTATCTTCCAATTTTTCATAATTTTGTAACATTATAAGTTTCGATGTTTGGTTTGGTATCACATTTTTAACATGTTTTAAAATTCTCTCTAGCAATCTCTCTTTTTCGAAGTAAATAAAATATTGCTTACGAAAATGGCAACATTGCTTGCAAAAACAACGTTAGCGAGGTTTTCTTATTGTTAGCTAACAAAAATACAAAAAACGACACAACAAAAACGTCGATTAGTTTAATTTCCAGAAGAAAGTTTGGAAGAAATGTTAATTGGATTCTGCTTTATGATTTTTGCGGAGATTCCATTTTTTTCCAGCACTATTATTCTGAGAAAAATTAGCTTTCGTTACAAATAGTTTATGAAAACATATTTTGGTTGGACAGACCAATTTCACTTCTCTTGTAATTTTATAAAACCGAAAATAAAACAAAAAAAAAATGAAAATTCACTGTGGGGTATAACGTAACAGCTCTCTCATTGTAGAGAAAGCCTGCGAGGGTTTAATAGCGAACGGTCTTCATATTACGAGCCTCGAGCATCAGCCAGTTGTTCACAAAAGGGTTTCGTATTTCTCTCATTAACCTGATATCCTATTTTATAACTCGCTTTTTATGACAGTATTTTCAGTTAACGAGAAAAAATAGGAGGAGTAAAAAAAATTGGAAATTTCTACGTTAATTTTTGACTGGTACATTGACGTTGTACATTTTCAACTTTCATTCTTTTTACGATTTGTTTTGCATAATAGAATATAGATGAAACGTCTACTGCACCTAAACCGACTAATCTCATGAAAAAACTCTTGTTTTTGAAGCAATTCATTCTCGTATGCTGAGAATACAAGAGCTAGTTGAACATAGTAATACCGTGTTTGTCAATATTAACAAATTCTTCATTCTGTGTCCTCTAAATGATCCCCAAGTCCACTATGTGATTCGTACTATTGAATCGAATAATTCCCTTTCTTCAGAACCCAAACTTTCCTATCCGCCCTTTCCTACCTCAACTTCCTAGATTTTCCAATTACTAAATACTACATCTCGTGAATTTTCAATGTAAACGATTTCCTGCGATTTTCCTGTAATTTAAATCTATATGGAAAAAAGCTAGAATATGTTGAAAAAGTAAATTTTCTAGGAATGATACTTTATCACAAATTAGCATGGAAAACACAGATTTTGACATTGAAGAAAAAATGCCAATCTGCAATTAAACTGCTCAGGACACTAGCATTCAAAAATTGGGGTGCAGACTACTCAAGCTTACTACACATGTACAAATCATTGATAAACTTGACTACGGAGCGATCGACTACAACTCTGCTAGAAAAAATATTCTACGGTCTTTTTCTTCTTCTTCTTCTTCTTCCTTGTATGGTAGCTTTAAAACCTGTTTCTTCTTCAGTTTCAACCTCCTGGATCCAGAAGTGGCTTACGATACGCACTAGTTTTTCGCTTGTCATTTTGCTTATGTGACTATTCCATTCTTGTTTTCGTTTTAGTACCCAGTCAATTACATTTTCTACCTTGCAAGTATTTCTTATGTTTTTACTTCTTTCTCTGTCCAAAAGTGTTTTCCCTGCTATTTTCATACTACTTTCATTTCCGTTGTCCCTAGTAGGTAGTCTTTTAGTCTTAGTTGTATCGGGTCTTGTCTCTGCTGTGTATGTCATGAATCTAATTGTTGTTTTATATATTCTGCTTTTTGTTGTTTTTTTGTTAGGTGTAAAACATCTTACAACAACATTCTGTCATCACTGGAAGTTATTCAGAACACAGCACTCCGCATCTGTTTGGGTGCCCATCGTACAAGTCCCATCCACCTCGTTCTTACCGAAGACAATATCTGAGCATTTAGTAAAAGAAATTCTGTAAACCGTAACATCGTATCTGAACGCTTTAAAAAGAAATTCTCAACCAACTCAACTACTCCTTTCTATTACAGAGTCAATATATATTTATCCAGTATGAATCTGCAATTTCCAAATATCTATGATCATGTCATCAATAGAAGGTATTCTCACCATGGACAATAACCCTCCTTACTACAGACCTAGAACTTGCCCACCTCAATAAATCAGAAACACCAACAAACGTAATAAAACGAAAATTCCTAAGAATCCAAAGTGACTACGATAACTTTTATAAGGTATAAATAAATGCTTCGAAAAATCAAAATGAAACTGGAGCCGCCTTCAACTCCGAAAACCTGTCGACATCTTTTGTACTCCCTCGTATTACATCTATCCACTCTGCTGAACTTTTTATCAATCTAAAAGTACTTAAGGAATTCCAGAAAATTCGATCCAAGAATATCCTTATAATAACAGATTCTCGAAGCTCACTAACGGCAATCTGCCAGGAAGATCCCAACCATCTCCTTGCCATTCATAATAAGAACTAGCTACTCTCTTGCAGAAACAACAAGATGAATGTTAATTTCATGTGGGTTCCATCCCACACCGGAATAGAGAGAAATGAAAGAGTAGATGGATTAGCAAAAAATGCATGCAGCAACGAGAAATCAGTAAAGAGTAACTATATAGTACATACCGTTTTGAAACCAATTTTCAAGAAGAAAATTCAAGAAAAATGGCAAGGAAAAGTAAATCAGAACCTCCAGGAACCTTACCGAACCGTTAAAAATTATCACGACTATAACTCCAACAACATAAGTAGAGTTGAACAAGTTTAAAATATGACAACGAACGAAAAATGAATCAACTATCATATTTGCTGGAGAAGCTACTTCAAGAAAACCCAAAGAAACTTATGAACTACCTGAAAGACTGCAAATTAAGTAGTGAAATCTAGATTTAACGATTGAATGTACCAAACCTCAATTATTTTCTAATAATCCTGTGTAGTTGACGAGTGAAAAAATATTTCGTCTTCAGCCTCTTTTTCTCGCCAAAGTGTCAGTCGTAACATTGACTATAATCCACGGAAAACATTATTTATAACGGTTTTTTTAATTTCAATGTTAATATTAGTAAAAAAAACGTAAATAAAAAAGTGGGCAGAAATATTAATTTTGAATTATCATTTCTAGTTTCTATTTGAATAGCTTTTATATAAGAAAAAAAAAATTTTATGTGCAGATCTAGTTGTCTACGTTTTTCTTTGCTGTAACTTTTCCGAATTTTAAAATTAATTTCCAAGTTAACTTAATAAATATAATAACGACCCTTTTCTGAAAGTAAATATTTTCTCAAATGTGGATTTGAAAGATGGCTTCCATATAAAATAAAAGATTTGGTAGTAGCCCAAAGCTTAAAACCAGCAAATTTGCCTTGAGTTGATTTCGAGAGAATTCTCATAATTAACTGCCCTGGTAATTTTGTTTTATTAGCAGAACCTAACCTAGAATTAATAAGCGAGTCGCTGCTTCGGATTTAATACGATGTCTCTTTATTTAACTTGGTCTCATATAACTTTTACTCTGGAATTTTCCAGTTTCCAGCAATTGTCATCTTCTCGGCGGAGCTTTCAAGAATTAATTATACCGTCATGTTTGAGTAAATTTCCCTTTACCGACCTTATGTACCTGGTTTAATAAAACATCAGGAAACAACGAAATATGCAACTGGGGCATCTATACTTCATATCAACATTGAAATAATTGGAATATTCAGTCGTAAAAATATACTAAATATAAATGAAATATCAACCATTCTTCTCTTACATTACGTCAGTTAAATATGTTGAATTCGGATTTACATTATACGAAAATTTATTGATGATTCTGTATTTTGAACTAAATAATTCTGATCGTGGTGCAAACGAAATTACTTTTCATGGAATTAATCTCCTATTCGAACTAAAATATCAAGTAATCAATATGTACAATCTATTTTTATCAATGAGAGAGGAATAAAATGATGAAGCATCACTTCTTTTTAGTGGACTTCAAAACAGCTGAAGGTAAAAAATTGTAATTATTATTATTAGTTATATAGGTAAAAGGGTTTGAACTCATCAGTTTAAGTAGAGCTACTTGTTACAAATCCAAATCGTAATCAGAAGATGAACAGCTGTAACCAATTTTCACAACGAATAACTCTATAACTTCATTAGCAATATTGTCCAACTTCCATATTTTCTCTTGTTCTTCTTTAATTGTAAGTTTCACTGCATTTTCCCAGTTTCCAGGCTTAACATCACTCACAGCCTCCAAACAAAACTGTTAAACTTCACTCGTTTCAGAAGAATTGTGTTTTCTCTCTGTATGTGCCCATACCAGTTCAATAAGGTTCAGTTCACAATGATATGGTGGTCATCTAGCCACTGTCTTTCCAATATTTCTCGCAATTTCATATAAGGAACAGAAAGAATACAGTTCTTTTGTCACAGAACGGGATAGAACTTAATATACTTTAAATTTATTCAATTCTGTAAATATGTTTCAACCACTTGGTCGTGGATATATTATTTCATTATTCCATCTCTCAGATATTTGTTCTTCATTTAAAATTTTCTGTACTACTCTGTGTATTTTTTCTGTATATCTTCCCTAGTTTATATGACTGACACCACTTTCAAATATACCAAATGGTTTTAATAGTTTTCTTTATCATCCTCACTTTGTAATGAATAAAATTGTGATTTGTGAAATATCTTAAGCTGACAATATTAACGAAGTGGATCAACTAGTCCATAAAAAAAATTAGACGTATTTGAATAATTTGCAATATACGCAAATATTTTTATACATCGTAATAAATTTATTCTCATATCAATTATTGTAACTAATTTTTCATGAAGCTGGACCAGAGGTTCTGAAAAAAAATTCTCTCGGCCATATAACTAAAACAGTTTATAATACAGCTACAGCAGTAGAAAACGAAAATTCATAACAAATGAGGCCTCGATAAAACAACCTGGAAAAATATAGTTACTGGGTAATTTAATAAAAAAAATTTCAAAAGCCAAATTTCACAAAAACAACTTAATTATAATAAATAATAACATAAACATCGCCCGCTTAAAAAATTGTGCGTATATTTTATATTACAAGTTTTAGTTTGTCGACTCAAATGAGGGATAGGGGAGAGTGGGAAAAGCACTCATAGCTCCGATTTATGAACGTTAATTTGACATTATTATGCTCTGTGTCATATTTCAACTTTCCGTGAGATTTATTTCCACAATATAACCTGTCGTTGAGTTTGCTTCAATTTATAGTGTGTGATCGTATGATTCACTGCCTTTTCCCAGTTTTCAGGCACAGCCTCCAAACAGAACTGTTTAACATCACTTGTTTCAAAAGAATTGTGTTTGCTCTGTTCCCATACAAATTCAATAAGTTTCAGTTCGCAACGATATGGTGGTCTCATCTAGCCATCGTTATTTCAATATTTCCTGCAATCCCATATAAGGAACAAAAAATAAAGTTATTTTGTCACAGAGCCGGGATAGAATTTAATATTCTTTAAATTCATCCAATATTGTAAATCTTTTTCTTGGTATTCCATCTCTCAGATATTTGTTTTTTATTTCAAATTTTCTGTATTACTCTGTGTATTTTTTCCTGTATATCTCCCCTAATTTGGTGATTACTGCTGACATCCAATTCTCTCTTATGATTTTTCTGTTCTCATTTCTTCATCACATGGTTCTTCCACGAGATCCTCATTTATGATAGATACAAACTTACTCTTGAAAACTGATTCGATTAGAAGTTTCATCACCCCTTTCTAGGAAAGTTATTATAGGACTTCGCCTGTTATCAAAGATATTTTTTCTACTTTTTAAATTATCTTTAAATCTGTGAAGCTTTTCGTGATTACCATATAATATTGTTTGATGTTTTACCAGAAATTCTGTTACTATTATAACTAATTCTCAAGACTTTTGTGAACTGCGTCTCGATTCTTCTTTTCTTTTTCATGCTATCATTTCTTCGCTATTCGTTTTATAATCTTGTAATGCTGCTCAATTTTTGCTAGAGCTTCTGATGGAATTCGTAAGGAATCAGTATGTTCAAATGGAAAGTATTGATTGCAAATTAACTGCGGCGAATATGGATAGCTACTTCTGGAAGCTCCCATCTCCTTTATTTTCTAATTAAATGAATGTGGTAGCTTAAGACTACAAATTTTTTTAACAATTGTGACATATTTTCACTGACAGGATCGGTTTTCCATCTTCTTGTTTGTACTAGATTTAACCAAATAAAGATTTCTTTTCAATTAATAACTGGAACAATATCATTTATACCTCATAAAAATTTTCTTCATAGAAAATTGCCGCTAACATCCAAAGAGTATTAACCTCCTTCAGGCGATTCGATCCTCATTTCACATAAAAAGCTTCCAGCTCTTGCCATATAAAATTTTTAAGCAAATTTTCAATTTTACTGACACTGGTAATGAACCGAAATTCATATCCTTTTGAATAATTCAACTGTACTTAGAAGTATGTCATAATATACATTACACAGAAGGCATTAATTTTATGTTTAAATTTCAAAGGCTTATACTAACCAACTGACAGTATATATACAAATACAGAGTGAGTTTTATGTTTGGAACGCCTCAATTATCTCAGTAACGGCTTGTATGATTTTTATAAATTTTTTTGTGCAAGGGTCTTTTGTATTTTTAGGCACCCTTAAGAAATACTGATTATTTTTTATGTGATATTCTCTAAATCTAAATGCCATAATTTCGAGGTTTTAGCTAAATTTTCAGTATCTCAACCAAAGTTACAATAAATATTGTACATTTAGATGTTATGATTGAATAAACTCATTTAATTCCAATATTCTATAACTAAACTGGTGCAGTAAAATATTTATCCAAATCATGATGCAGAAAACCTACAACAACTAAAGACAAATCTTCAAATGTTTGTGTTATGTCGGAAGTAGATCCAATTTTGTGGAGTAGAAAAATTACAAATTCTAGAAAACATACAGTAGAGGTACTCAAAATGTTGTCCATTTACTTAAAGCCATGCGATTTTTAAAACAATACATTTGGCAATATCCCTGACTGTTCAATTTGTCTTATCTCTGTGGGAATCATACCTTTATTTTCCTGAATATTGGCAGGTTTTGTTTTATAAACGATGTTTTCTAAGTGACACCAATGGAAATAGTTTAACGGATTCATGTCGGGGATCGCGGGGATCATTCGATAAAATCACGTCTTCCAATCCATCTTCTGGTAAACACATTATTTAGGTATTTCCTCACCACTTACGTATAGTGAGGTGGGGTACCATCTTGTATCTTGTATGGGATTTACGAATCCAACGAGGATTGTTACGTGACCAGCATCTACAATTATGCCGATTTACGTTTCCATCAATACAAAAAGTTTTGGTTGTAGCATATTTCCATCATTAGGTCTGCAAACTCTTCACGTCTATCAAAATCGTCATCTGACAACTCTTGAACCAACGTTACGATGTTTGCGAAATATCAAGTTCCCTGGATATCTGTCTAGTACTCAAGTGTGGATCTTCTTCTAACAGGACACAAAAATCTAAAGATTTGCTTTCAGTTGATGCGCCCCGATTTGGATAAATCTTTTACTGAACCAGATTCGCTAAACTTTTCCATTAATTAACTGACAGTAGATCCTATGGGATTTCGGTTAGAATATGAATTATTAGAGATATTACAAGTTTCTTGTTGACTTCTACGCCTATCAAAATATCCTTATATCATTGAAATATCAATTTGATCTTTTCCAGAAAAACGATCCATTATGACTTTGAATAAACTTCAACAATAATAATTTATTGAATCTTTGGAAAAAGGAAAGATCTGACAACCATATAAATACCACGATAATACCACAGAAAAATTTATAAAAATCATACAAGCCGTTACTGAGATAATTGAGGCGTTCCATACATAAAACTCACTCTGTATAATAACAATTAAATACGGTAATGCATGACACTTGATAAAAGTTCCATATCAAATAGATATTTTGATTAAATTTTTGTAGTTAGAATTATTTTTCAAAGTATATTGGACGTTGTTACATTGTCGATAAACAAATTAACGATCGTTACGGCCTAAGGACATAAGGATGATGTAAAAAAGAATAAAAGGTTATATCCTTCATTCTTTCAAAATAGCCTGGAGATGTACATGGGCCCATTTATCATCTTGTACAATTAGGTCTTGGTTGTCCATCAATCATCGTATATGATTTTTATGGGCAATGACGTGAAATGGAAAATGTTGAACTCATAACAGAAACTGATTTCAAATTAATTGTAAGCTTTTGCAT
Organism: Diorhabda sublineata; assembly: GCF_026230105.1. Taxonomy (NCBI): domain Eukaryota; kingdom Metazoa; phylum Arthropoda; class Insecta; order Coleoptera; family Chrysomelidae; genus Diorhabda; species Diorhabda sublineata. The sequence continues at coordinate 10,558,998 of NC_079483.1, forward strand.
TTGCACTCAAAGATTAAAAACGCTGCTGAATTAACAAAATAACACAAGCCAGTTGCTATCACTAAACTTAGCGATCCAAAGATTTTTCAGATTACCATTGACACTGGTTTATTGTCATTCATTCATTCGATTGTGGTGACCATCATCTGCCGCAACGTCTATTTGAAACATCTGTATACTAAGGGGACTCAATAATATCCGGAATAGAATTGATTTTTTTTTACTCGATTCAAATATTGTTGAAGCTGTTTCAATGTTGAAAACACCTGATGCTAAGAAAGAAACTCAAGTTAACGAGATTAAAAATCACAACACATGGAATGATGACAAACCTCGTTGTGGATGCTTATCAACTGTCCGCATGGACGAAATTGTCGAGACATTATTTTATTTGGAAGTTTTAAGCAGATTTAGCAATAATGTTGTTAGAGACAGACCCGATTTGTGACACACAGGAGCCTAGTTTTTCCACCATACATGACAATGTACCTGCATATGCACTGTAGGGGTTTAGAGATGAGTACAAAAAATATTTCTGGTAAAACAAATTTATAAATTATAATGGAGAGGATTTTGAAGAGGACAATGTTGTTTTGCGGAACATTTTGATTTAAATATTATTTTTCTGAATAATTTCGAAATTTTGCAAACACATCAATGCAATTTCTTCTTGTAGTCAATAAACACAATCCTCTGAATATCCCAAAAATGATTTCAATCGCTGTTCTGACTGTACTTATCACCTCTGGAGTAAGTTCGCAATTTTCAATCCACTGTCTTGATTATTTTTCCATTTCATGGGTGTAGTGGTGAATCCAAGTGTCTTCTACAGTTAAATCGACTTATTTTGCTTGAACTGCGTTAATAATGCATGAAAAATGTTCATTCGAATGCATTTTTGGTCCATGGTGATCAGAAAAGCGACACTCAGCGCGCTTACACATGCATAATTCTCAGTATATGGCAAATGAGTTCTTTTGGTCCTCTTTCATATCTCTAATCTCAATCCGATGATCGTCCTGTACCATTTGGTTCACTTTTCAGATGATATCGGTAGTAGTCGCAATTTTGGGCCATCCCGAACGCACGTCGTCAATCAACTGCTATGGCCACGGCCACTTATGGCAATAAATCACTTATATGTTTGTCAGATAGAAACTAAGCGTTCAAAATTTTTGAAATTTAAGTGAGAATGTCACAAAACATGCGCAAATATATTTGTCATTTTATATTGCTAATTGATGACATCTTTAGGTTGAAGTCGGACAAATAACTCTCGTATTTAAAATAATTTCAATTGAGCAAATTGATTTAAAATGAAATATCAATTTGTTATAACTATAGTACGAGCAGTTTTTGTCATTTTTGATTCATATTTAAACTGGTAGTGGTTGATCGATATATAATTTTTATGCGATTTCATCAACCTAAATGCAATGAATTATCATGATGCCCTAATGAATTTTCTATATTCTAAGTAATTACTTTTATGAATTCATACAAAACCCTACACTTAATGGTTATAGCAGTTCAGATGCTTTTATTCTCTTCAGTCGTCTGCGTTGATTTGCTCCAGTGATCAAGAGCTGAAGCGATTCGATACTGGCACGCCTTTCTGCTACTCTCTTGATTTCTCCAGTTGCAGTAGGCTTGCTAAGTCCAGTCTCTAATTCTATGAAGAGCTTAATTTATTTTGTTCTTAATATTCTCTCTAACTTTATTGAGGATTGAATATGATTTACTTGTATTTTTAAATATTAAAATTTAAAAACACAGTTGATGAACGAAGGGACCACTCGTTAGTATAATGGTTTTAATAGAGGAGATCTGAATGTAGAAGATCGTTTGCGCTTATGTTGTCCCCCTGCAAGGTATTGATGTTTAAGGGAAGCAGTAGAAGACCAGCTTAATATCAGCATTAACTGTTCAAACGACCTTCTAGAGATAGATAAGATCTATAACTTCAATTCAAGTCTGGCCGAAAGATGATTGTTTTATAAGACTAATTGTTACTTGCGATGAAAAAGAATTTATTTAAACAACTCGAATATGGAAAACCAGTAGTTAGATAAAGGATGATTGCCAAAACTTCTCGTAAAGAGAGGTCGATCTTGTTATGTGTTTGGTGGACTTATAGAGGTTTAATGTACATCGAAATCATTCCAGATAATCTATTCATGTTTTTTTTTTTGAGAATACGCAATTATTTGGTTAGATATGATTTCTTATTATTCTTCATTAAGCTCTAGCTTCGCTTATTCTGCACATATCAATGAAAGCAACAAACTTTAGTGACCCATCCTTGTGTTAAATTGAAAGATCTACAACTTTTTTGTAACCTTCACTGTTTCTTCAAAGTTTAGAAAAAAAACTCACTTTTTATTAATTTCTTCCAACTTTATCCATTAAATGATTCTAAGTAATGCTCAATAAATCTATTTCGGACAATTCAAAGCAACTAAAATTTGCTCAGAAACCTCCCCAGAATTTAAGTAGCCATTTTCTTCAAATTGTACGTCTTTTTTTAAGTTAATATACACATTTCTTTTCTAGAAATTTTCATTTGTTAATTGAAATCAAAAAGCATTGATATCTAATAATTAATCCATTAATTTATCAATTGATTAATATTATTTGAAACTGATTCGTCATCATTAGTTATGTACATATTAATAAAGAATAGAAAAGTCAGATAATACCTACTCTTAACAGACAAGGTATCGTCGAAAATCATTTCAAGAGGCAATCGTCTATGAATAAATCACATCTGACACCATCTGCGAAGCGATCTATGCTTTCAATTGCCTGCAAGTAACTAGAGCGTAATGGACGTGATCGTGAGCGGAGTACACAAGCAAAAAGTTTAACAACTTCTAGCCGGTAAAGAACTATTGAACTTTAAAAAAATTAAAATAAAAGCAGGATTACAAACAAAAGGTAATGATATGAATTATTTTATCGCAGTTGACATTTATTTATTTCAATTGATCAATATTTCCATTCAAATACAGAGAACAGGATTTTTTTGTTTTTTTTTCTAATTAGTATTAGGACTTTTTGAACTGGATGTGATATTTTTTTTATTATACGAGTATGAATACTTCCTCGATCGAATTTAAAAACAAGTTGTTTAGTAGTGGAAATAAAGCGCAAAGCTTTTTAAGCAGTAAGACGGCTGTAACAAAATTCATTCGGGAGACTCCTAGGAAACTTTGTGGATAGGAAATGAAAATTTGCATTTTTGCAAAGGACAAAGGAATTTCGAAAAGTGCTTCTCAATGGGTTGAAAGATAACAAATTTATAACCCCTGGTATCTGGTACGCGGGATGGCTATTTTATAAGTTGTATTTTGGACCTCCGAGGTTATTCGTTATGAAATTAGCCAAATATATACATCCTGGTTGCTTTAGAGATCCCTGAACCTGGATATCACGACGGCGATAACCTGGAAGGTACCTGGTTTTTGGAATGGATGTTTTATACATTGTCTCTTGGACCTCCTTGGAAATTCGTTGTGAAATTAGCGAAATATATACATCATAATGGTTTTAGAGATCGTCGAACACGAATATCACGACGACGATGACCTGTGAGGTACCTGGTGCCGGGATGACTGGTTCGTACGTCGCGTACTGGAGCACCATAGAAATTCGTTATGAAACTAACCAAATATATACATCCTGGTTGCTTTAGATATCCCTGAACCTGGATATCACGACGGCGATAACCTAGAAGGTACCTGGTTTTTGGAATGGATGTTTTATACATTGTCTCTTGGACCTCCTTGGAAATTCGTTGTGTAATTAGCGAAATATATACATCATGATGGTTTTAGAGATCGTCGAACACGAATATCATGACGACGATGACCTGTGAGGTACCTGGTGCCGGGATGACTGGTTTGTACGTCGCGTACTGGAGCACCATAGAAATTCGTTATGAAACTAACCAAATATATACATCCTGGTTGCTTTAGAGATCCCTGAACCTGGATATTACGACGGCGATAACCTGGAAGGTACCTGGTTTTTGGAATGGATGGTTTATACATTGTCTCTTGGACCCCCTTGGAAATTCGTTGTGAAATTAGCGAAATATATACATCATGATGGTTTTAAAGATCGTCGAACACGAATATCATGACGACGATGACCTGTGAGGTACCTGGTGCCGGGATGACTGGTTTGTACGTCGCGTACTGGAGCACCATAGAAATTCGTTATGAAACTAACCAAATATATACATCCTGGTTGCTTTAGAGATCCCTGAACCTGGATATTACGACGGCGATAACCTGGAAGGTACCTGGTTTTTGGAATGGATGTTTTATACATTGTCTCTTGGACCTCCTTGGAAATTCGTTGTGTAATTAGCGAAATATATACATCATGATGGTTTTAGAGATCGTCGAACACGAATATCACGACGACGATGACCTGTGAGGTACTTGGTGCCGGGATGACTGGTTCGTACGTCACGTACTGGAGCACCATAGAAATTCGTTATGAAACTAACCAAATATATACATCCTGGTTGCTTTAGATATCCCTGAACCTGGATATCACGACGGCGATAACCTGGAAGGTACCTGGTTTTTGGAATGGATGTTTTATACATTGTCTCTTGGACCTCCTTGGAAATTCGTTGTGAAATTAGCGAAATATATACATCATAATGGTTTTAGAGATCGTCGAACACGAATATCACGACGACGATGACCTGTGAGGTACCTGGTGCCGGGATGACTGGTTCGTACGTCGCGTACTGGAGCACCATAGAAATTCGTTATGAGACTAACCAAATATATACATCCTGGTTGCTTTAGATATCCCTGAACCTGGATATCACGACGGCGATAACCTGGAAGGTACCTGGTTTTTGGAATGGATGTTTTATACATTGTCTCTTGGACCTCCTTGGAAATTCGTTGTGTAATTAGCGAAATATATACATCATGATGGTTTTAGAGATCGTCGAACACGAATATCACGACGACGATGACCTGTGAGGTACCTGGTGCCGGGATGACTGGTTCGTACGTCGCGTACTGGAGCACCATAGAAATTCGTTATGAGACTAACCAAATATATACATCCTGGTTGCTTTAGATATCCCTGAACCTGGATATCACGACGGCGATAACCTGGAAGGTACCTGGTTTTTGGAATGGATGTTTTATACATTGTCTCTTGGACCTCCTTGGAAATTCGTTGTGTAATTAGCGAAATATATACATCATGATGGTTTTAGAGATCGTCGAACACGAATATCACGACGACGATGACCTGTGAGGTACTTGGTGCCGGGATGACTGGTTTGTACGTCGCGTACTGGAGCACCATAGAAATTCATTATGAAACTAACCAAATATATACATCCTGGTTGCTTTAGAGATCCCTGAACCTGGATATCACGACGGCGATAACCTAGAAGGTACCTGGTTTTTGGAATGGATGGTTTATACATTGTCTCTTGGACCCCCTTGGAAATTCGTTGTGGAATTAATGAAATATATACATCATGATCATGGTTTTAGAGATCGCTGAATACGATCATCACGATGGTACCTGTGAGGTACCTGGTGCTCGGGGTGGATGGTTTATACGTCGTGTCCTGGAGCACGATGACAATTCGTTATGAAATTAACCGAAAATATATCTCCTGGGGGCTTACGAAGATTCTGGATACGAATATCATGACAAAACTCTCAGTAACTATCTTATTTTCACTTTTTCATTATAAAAATTCTTTTAGGTTTCAAAATTCAAGATTCAAGTGACTTTGAATATTGAATATCGAATCCTATGATTTTAAAAATTTTTTAAAGAATTAATACAATTCAAAAACAACTGAAAATCTTAATTAATTATTTCCCAGACGATGAATACATAAGTATTCGAAAGCTCGGAAAATATATTGAAGCTAGTCCACGTTCCCGATAATAAACCGATCAAATATCGCTGGAAAAGGCTTCTACAGCTACCATAGTCACCATGTACCTTGTAGACCTTTTTTGTCGTGATATTTCTATTCAGCGACCTCGAAAGACCACCGAGTAGTAAAATTGAAAACAACGGTGATGAAATTTTTTTAATGTCGTAGGTCGAAATAAACAATTTTTGTAACCTACACTACAGCCTACTTAGGCTGCTGCTCCTTTGAACATCATGTGCTTCACTCGAGATCTAATTTGAGTTTTGTGTAGAGATTCATTTATGTCTTCCTCCATTTTATTTCTATGTTTTTAGTTTCATTAGGTTCATGAAGTATATAAATTATCTCACGATATTACTTATATTTTACAGTGTATGAATTGCATTAATATAATATTCTAGACTCTTGAAAAGTAACAAGTAACAAACAGATGTATTTCGAGAGAGCTTATTATACCGTATTAATGAGAAAAATCATAACCATAATATGGTCAAAGTAACTTATAGATGTAGTAATTGTAGTTTAAATATACTAATAACGGTATATTTCATACAAAAGAAGAATTATTTATTCATATAGTGCTTTCTTGAGTTAATTAATAAATTATTGGCGATAAGACAAAAATTTCAAAAGATATCTGTTTTTTAAATTCAATTCACAATTTTTTATTCATAATCTAACTTTACAGGATAAAAAACTTTGAAGGCAAGACGTCAGCGTGAATTTTTTAAATAAAAAACAGCACACTACACTAATCCGCAACTCAGATCTGCAATAATATGGTTGGGGCATTTTGATATGGTTTACAGATGATTAGAGGCAATTTAATATGGTGTTGAGAGGATTTTCGATTATTTAAAATTATTTGTGGATATCTAAGGTTTTTATGAGGTTCCTATCAATTTAATATGGTTTCATAGATGGTTGGCGCATTTTAATTTGGTTTACAGATGATTGAGGCAATTTAATATGTTTTTAAGAGGATTTTCGATTATTTAATATTTTTTTATGAATACCTAAGGTTTTTATGAGTTTCCTTTCAATTTAATATAGTTTCATAGATGGTTGGCGCATTTTAATATGGTTTACAGATGGTTGGAGCAATTTAATATGGTTTTGAGAGGATTTTCGATTATTTAATTTTTTTTTATGAATACCTAAGGTTTTTATGAGTTTCCTTTCAATTTAATATAGTTTCATAGATGGTTGGCGCATTTTAATATGGTTTACAGATGGTTGGAGCAATTTAATATGGTTTTGAGAGGATTTTCGTATATTTAATATTTTTTGTGGATACCTAAGGTTTTTATGAGTTTCCTTTCAATTTAATATGGTTTCATAGATGGTTGGGGTATTTTAATATGGTTTCATAGATGGTTGGGGTATTTTAATATGGTTTTGAGAGGATTTTCGATTATCTAATGTTTTTTTTAGGTTTTCAAGAATTTATTTAAGAAATTTTCAGCAATTTAGTAATGTCAGTAGATTTTAATATGGTTTTGAAATGATTTTGATAATTATTACCTATAATTTTGTTAGTCATTGTGGTTTTATTCAGTATATTGAAATTTTATTTTATTTATATCTTTATTTAGTTACTTTTAGGTTTGTTTTTCAGTTTTTACAAGCTTTTATCTACAAATTGTAACAATTTTTTGACAATAAAGGAATTCTCTCTATTTTACAGCTGTATGTGACAAGGGCATAAGCTTCCACCCCGCCTTTTTTGAACAAAAAAGGTTAAATTATGTTAGGTTAAGCTAGGTTAGTTCATGTGGGCTGGGCTTGTTTCAAACTCTATGAATTGTTTAAAGCAATTTCTCTTGAATTTATATGCCATATAAGTGATTTTTTCATCTCAATATATTTTCCATCATTTCCTTTCCATTTCGGAAATGAATGGTTGCATATTTTTCACCTTGAACACAACTTATATACCAAACCCCGTCCACTACCGTCACCGATGCAACTATTGTTTAGAATCGTTAAATTGGTTGATATATACTTGGAAAAAGTGTGTAGACTATATTGAAAAATCGAAATTATCATGCAAAAAATGTCTTGTTTCTTTGTTAGGTGGGAAAGTCCACGGATAATTCTTGTATTTAGTCTAAATACACACATCTCCGCCTAGATATAGAAATCAATAAAATTATCATTTATAAGCCTTATCTTTAAATACTAACCCGAGGAAATATATGAGTATGTAATATAATCAACGGTTTCGTTCAACTATAAACTGCCAGCTTCTTATAAAATACAAAATCATCCTATTATTTAATGCCGATAGAATACAATTGAAATATAAGTAATACTTAGACAATTCTGTATGTTGTAAGAACAGAATAAATACATTCACTGATCGATCACGACTTCTGGAATCTAACATACATTGCAATAAGATTAAGTAGAAAAATTAATCGTTCATATACGAGGGCTGATTCCATCGCTCCGACCCTGACACACTTATTTAGATATCATTCTTCTTTTCGAATAGACTCTTCATTAGGCGTTTTCATTTCAAACACTCTTTCTTATTGAAAATTAAACATATTTTTAACAAAAATATTCACAAATTAAAATTTATATGCAAATACTTGACTGATACTTCTGTTCTGCCCTTGACCCATCACTCAACGATTTTTACTAATATAAAAAAAACATTTTGTTTATTTAAGGAGGCTCCTGCGTCTACCAAACTTATCTAATTTAAATTAAATATTATTGATTTTTATTCCACATGTATTTATAATCAAAAATCTTAAATTAATCAATTATGAACTAAAAAATGCATAAAAGCTGCTAAATTTAACGTTAACATTTTTCTTTTTTTTTCAATTTAACGAGAAGTTTGAGATTGATACGTAGCTGCTGTCTGTGGTAAGACAAAGGACAATTATCAAAACCAGTCGCAAAAAGAAATCGATTCGAGCGGCTATTAATGTCGAGATATATAATGGACAAATGATTCGAATATATGAGGTTTATTAGAGAAGTATCAAGATTAAGTTAACCAAAAACAAATTTTCTTACAACAAAACAATGCTAAACAACATACTGGTTACGCGGAATCATCCAGCATTTAGTCCGGACTGTGTTCGGTAAGCTCAATATTTATTTAGATCCATGAGAAAATTCTTGCGTGAAAGAAAAATCAATTCAAAGGAGATTTTAATAATGTAATATATAATTTTTTGCATGAGATCCTAAGGAATGGTTTTACTAAGGTCTCAAAGATCTTGCTGAACGTTGGTTGGAAACCTAATAATACCATGGGCTATAATTAGATTATTGAGAGCTTCTTTTTGCATATTCATTTGATAAACAAAGTAAACTTTATTTATGTCGCCCTCTAAATTTTTTATTTACTACGTACTAATAATATAATAATAATTTTTTGACTTCGTAAGCCAATGTAGTTTTTGGTAGACTTTCTTTGCATGGAAAGTTGCATCTGGTGATAAGCAAGGCTTCTGCTGGAGTCATAGCAAGTCCCACACAATTTCTTGTGGTATTCGAACATATCAAAATCAACCTCTTCGAGTTTCTTCTGGAAACAAGGACGTTATCCTGTATACATTGAATTCAATGTAATATATTACAGTCACTAATTCTTCAATCACCGTCACGTTTTGGACCTTTTTGCGGTTTATTACAGTTTTTAGAAAATGTAAAAAACATCGTTAGTTGAATTCCAAACCAATAATCTCCACTTCAATAGTGTTACAAATTGGACAGCACCTACAAACCTTTTGTACGAATCAATATGAACCACACTATGAAAATTAAAATTAACCGCCGAAGAGAAAACAAAAATCCAGTGGAATTTGCTAATGTTAAAAGTGTCCCATCGAATAAAAATAATTCAGTAATTTCGTAGCTTCCAAATTACCTATTCATCCTAGAATTTCTACATCTTAAATTCCTACTAATGAGAGAATGCTACAAAAACAATTTGAAATCAAAGCATTTCTTTGTGTTGTGGATTTCTTTAAAAACTTCCTATATCTCTTGATTTATATGGTTCGTCTAGATTGTTACAGATAAGAATGGCGAAAGAATGCGAATGCTCGGTTTAAGGAACGCGATTAAACGGTGGGAACTGAACAGTCAAGTGATGTGCAATTAATTTTAACATGAGTTTTTCTAACTACCATTATTTCAGACCATAAAGCTTCGATAATGGTGTGATCATAACATTCAAGTCAGTTTATAGTAGAAATAGGGGGCAGTAGCATGAATGTAGTGTAACTTACATTTATTTCATTAGATTTTTATGAAAAATAAATTTTATAGTAGGATATCAAACCTGTATAGAGTAGATCAGAAATTGGTCAGCGTTTACAAAATTCTTATTAAGGGTCAAAGTTTTTCCATGTCGTTGAAAAATTCCACCTATACGCGATCGAGAAGCATTTGCTTGTAGTAGGTCAATTTATATGAATATTTGGGCAGTTTTCTTCTTCTACCTCTTTAGGACCAGGTCCTGTTCAATCCTGTACGTTTGACCCTCTTTCCGGATCTTCCTGAGAGGTAAACTCTCCAGCTCTCGTACCACTTCTTTGGTGGTCTGTCTACAGGTCTGCATGTGTTCGGTCTCTGAGTTTTAGCCCATCTGTCTTCTGGCATTCTTTCTACGTGATCCATCTAGAATATTTTTCGTGCCCTGATGCATCTCCCCACATCCTGTACTCCCAATTCTTCTCTTATGTCACTCTCATTCCTTAATCGGTCCCTGAGGGTGACTCTCTTGATGGTTCGCAGTATATTCATCTCTGTGGTTCTCATTATTCTTTTTGTTGTTGATGTCTCGGCTCTAGTGTCTAGTTGGTCAGTGTAAATTCATTACGCTATTACGAAGAGCTTATTACTATGAACCGGATGGTGCGTGGGAAATATTTTTTTATAGTTTGTTATTGGTATAAAACCAATATCAAATATATAAGGGAGAATGGAGAAAGAAATGGTAAACTACGTAAGGGTCAAACTGCATGCATGGGATTTAGAAGATCCCCAGGTAATTTTATTGGTTTCTTCAGAAGAAGCAATAATCAATGGGAGCTTAATAATGATTTATCAACTAAAAACTTACAAATGCCATATGATCTCACAATTACCCCTACTGGACGTTATAAGGAAACTTACCAATTATATCTTGGTAAAGGATGAAACTAGGCGAGAGAAGATAAATGATAGAGAACGCGCTCAACAAATTTGATTTGCAGCAAGTATTTCCAGTTACTTCCTACAGAAATTAGTCACATATCGTGTTTCAATGGTCGATGCGGAGGTTAGAATTTAAATAGATTTGTTGCAGCAATGTGTTTAACTGTGTTACCACATTTAAGTACCATAGATTTGGTTGTTTGTTACAGCAAAATGCAATGTGATTCTATGCATTCCACATTTCATTCCATTACTGTAAACCAACAAACTCATGAGCTTTGCGGGTAGTTTTTTTATAATTTCAAATACAACTATTGTATTCCTATTGATAAATTGAAACATTTCTTTTATACGTTATAATTTATATCAACGCATACATATTATTACTTTACTATTTTAATCATAAATAAGAGCTTTGGTTTCTCAAAATTTCCTTTTTTTAATAATCAAATCTAATCTAATGAAATCAAAATACTAATTGTTAATTTGTTGGTCAAGATTACTTGTAATCTTTGAATTTCTTTTTTTTTTAAATACAAATCATTGTGCTTTGTCTTAACGATTAGTTTTATTCCTAAAGATATCTCCTCCAATTTCTTCACAACACTACAAAATCTTGCAATAAACCCTGACAACAAACATATACATGATGAGCTTAGCCGGAGCCCAAAATATGACCTTTTAACCTTTAATTGTAAAGAAATCTTTGCCAGCTATATTATGAGCGGTTTCTTATTGGAAAGGTGGTAATGAAACACCAAAGTGGACTAACTATTGAAATTTTATTATTGTTATACATTAATAAATATTTCTCATATTGTATTTGACCATAATTTCAGTCCTATACAAAAGTATTCGAAAGCTCGGAAAATATATTAAAGTTAGTCCACTTTGATGTTTCATTGCCAGGTTTCCAATAAGAAACCGAATAGAAGAAAAGAGAATAAAAGATATTATACTATGTACAAAATGTGAAAAAACTTTTATTTCAAAATAGTAATGACTATAATATTCAACCTCAAAACATAAGATTCTTATTTGTATACACAAATTGAGTCTTTGTATATTCCTTTTTTTGTGCATCTGTACGTAATGCCACTAATCGTTTCTTAATCTTCGCAAAACGTTTACTCGTTATAAATTAAAGTTTTTCAATGCTTACTCATCATTAATCTCACATCAACATTGTCATCAGCATAACGTGTAAAGTGGAGATAATTTCTTCGTACCTAATTGGTGTGCCTCGCTAATCTTGAAGAAGCTCTTAACTATCTTACACTATTTAACGGTTTGTTAATTACTTGATTAAGAAAAGTGACCGTCATGTCGAAATGACCCAATACCCATCTTGTTTAATTCTCTTTGTATACGGTTAAACAGTTAAGAGATAATATCTGTTTGTCATCATATATACCAACTCATAAGACGGTCCAGTTTTCATCAAACCAATCCCATCTCGTGTGCAGATGCGTAGCATATGTCACTTAAAGCTGATTTAAATTTTCTCTCGAGATGCTACCGTATTACACCGGTGAAGAGTATATCGGACAGCCAACAACAGGACACAGTAGCGTGTCCTTTAATGTTTTTATATTATCTTGCATCTTCTCTTGTAATAAAAGTCAACAACCTAATAATTAACAGAATGGCGACAGGAGACAGACGGTTGTATATATTATGTAATTTAACAACGTGATTGCCAAGTACCATCTAGGCTAGTGACAGTTACACTGACAATGGCTATTAATATACCCACTTAGATATGATCAAATGATTATGAAGAGGTTTGACAAACTTACTGAGTGAATAGTAGATCTCACATATATTTTTTTAACACAATGTGGATATATGGATTAATTTGAAAAATAATAATTTCTACATTGCTAGAAAACTCGTAACCCTTACGAATTGAGAAAGAAGAGAGGAAAAAATTTTATTTAGAAACTTTATTTCCACGTATTCACTCATTTTTTATTGAATCAACTAAACAAATTATTGACAATCCACCAATCCTCAAGGAATCTACAAATCATTAAAAAAGTCAATCAATGATTCAACGAATCCACAATCAATCAATCTGCAAATCAATCATTTGAACATCAGTGATTATTAAATCTAGTAGTCGATTGAATAAGTCCCAGATTAAACCAATCAAAGAATCAGTCAACGAATCAATCAATGAATTAATCAATCAACGAATAGATCAATTAATGAAGCAATCGATAATGAACGAATCAATCAATCTACGAGTCATCAATAAATTTACTAGTCAATTAATGAATCAAATATCGAATTTTTGATGAATCATTTAAGAAGACAATTAATGAACCAATTAATAAACCAATCAACGATTCAATTAACAAATCAACAATAGAATTCATTAACAAAAAATCAACGAGTCAATCAATAACATAATTAATAAATAAATGGATGAATTTACCTACGACTATAAGAATCATCAATTATTTAATTTATTAATCAACGAATCAAACGACAAAATTATTCAATGAATCAATCAACGAATCAATCAACGAATGAAATAAGAAATCCAACGAAACATTAATGAATGTACTAAACAATTAACGGATGATTCATAGAATGAATCAACTAAATCCACTACTCAATTCACGTTTCAATCAATCAACGAATTATTGAATAAATTAATCAATAATAGACTTAATCAATAAATGAATTGATTAATCAACCAAAGTACGAATTATCAACGAATCGAGGAATCAATTAACAATTCATCAAATCTACTAATGAATTAACGAATATTTCGCCGAATTAATGAACGAATGAAGGAAATAATCAAGTCATCAATTATCAAATAATTCAAGTCACAAATCAATCAATCAACAAATTATTCAAAGTATGAATTAACGATTCAATCAACTAATCAATTTAAAAACGAATTAATCAAGGAAGCTGTATATTAACAACAAATAGACGAATAAAATATAGGTTCAATTGTTCTACTGACCAATTATCGAATATTTCATCGAATTAATAAATTTTTGAATGAGTGAATTACTATTATTTAATAGATATTGGAATAAACCCACAAACTAATTAACGAACCAATCAACAAACCAATCAGCGAATCAATCAACAAACCAATGAACGCATCAACGAATAATTCAACTATTCAACCTGTGAACAAATTAATCAATATATAAACAGATCAATCAATGAATCCACGAATTATCAACGAATGAACGAATAATTCACCGAATCAATCAGCAAATGATTTAAGAACTTAATTCACGAATGAATCAATCAAGGAACTATTTAATTAACAAATTAATGATTCAATTAAAGAATTTACAAATGAATCAGCATACCAATCAATGAATCGATTGACAATAAATCAATTAATAAATCTACAAATCATCAACGAAACTAGAAATCAGTCGACGAGACAATCTGAGAATTAATAAATCAATCAATAAAGAGCTCAATCAACGAATCAATCAATAAATCAATACATAGAAGCCTTTAAATGGAGACAATCAACTAAGCCAAGGAACCAATTTAGGAGACGAGACCATTTTCCTTTGAAAACTTGAAACATTCTAATAGTGAAATTATTTATAAGGTTAACGAAAGTGCAAAGCAGAGCTCTATGCTGAATGGGAGGTAGGTATCAGTTTGAGAATTTAAGTTGGACATTGAGAGAAATCTCAGTTTTCGTAATATATTTGATATATAGAACTTATAGTAGTAATTGGTTCATAGTACTTATAAAAACAACATAGAAAAACATTAATTTGCTTAATTTCACACATATTAACCATGGAAGGCTAGGTGATTTACCCCAAAAAACCAGCTTTCAAAGCACAACACTATATTTTTATTTATAGTGGAAATCTAAGCACCTTACGTGACGGTGTGTGGAAAAAATGACCTGGCAAGAAAGAATCATGAAAAGGGTGATAAAGTTTCCTCAAGTCCTCAAGAGATGGTTCGTTAACTTGCTCAGAACTTGTTCATGGCCTGTATGATTAAGTAGTTAGCAAATGGTAAGTGTTCTAGTATGTACTGCATTGAGTGCGTTCCGAGAATAAACGAAAAGATTGAATAAAATCAAATTAAGGACTTGAAGACCTTGTTTTTCAGCTGCTTTTCAGGGATATTTCAGCCGAAAGATTCTGGGAGATAATGCTTCGTTGCAAGGAACCACAACATTACATCCAGACGTACACACTATAGATTGCAAGAACAAAGACCAACGTATTTGTTGTTAATCTTTTAGATGAAATTTGACTAGGGAATTATAACAGAAAATAAAGACATTTTTAATGATAATAAAGACTTGAAGAAAAGGGATTCAAAATTTAAATGTTTTATAATACTTTATACAATTTTCGGCAACAACATTTGATAATTTGATATATTTTTAGTATAAATTCACTTATAAATAACAACTTGTAAGCTTCGGTTAATTAACTGATGGATTTTTATACAATAAAAGACTATAATCAATATAATTGTTAATTGATGGTAATGTCTATGTGATGATTGGAAAACTACGAATCATGATATTCAACATTTTTAAATTAATCAGTCATAGGTAAACGATTGCCTTGTCATTAGTTTCTTTTATTACTCAACTAATATCTTTATCCGTTATTGCATCTGCTAGAACGCTTGATCTTTGGCCGACTAAGAGTTTCTCAGTTTTTGTGAAAGAAGAAAAAATAGAAAACGAATCAATTATTTATATGGTATCTATAATGACATTAAAGAGAATTAATTTCTAGTTTTGTTAACCAGAAAAGGCGCAGTAATCGTAGAATATACAGAATGAGACAAAAGTTTATTGGAAAATTTATTTCACAACTGAAGCTTCTAGCTGAAATATAGCGAATTTGAAACAATAATTTATGTGCATATAAAAATATCTGAATGGAGTCAAGTTTCACATAAAAAACAGGTGGTTAGCGGTACTATTTATAAAACCACATCGACAGCAGCAGGCAGCAGCAAGAGCTTCGGCATTCAGATCATTAAGCCTGGGTTTCGTGAAGACTTTAGACTAGCGCCCATAACTAATGACCAGCTAAGAGCGTTAGTCTCAGGGTCGATGTTGGCACAATAATCAAAGTCTTATAACTACTCATAACATATAAGCAAAGATATATACAAAACTTAGTGGCGCGTGCCTAATCTCCAAGGGTAGCGCAGCTCCGCTAGAGATGACTTGTTCGAAAGCTGCTCGCTCCATTGTCCAGGAAAAGTGTCCTCAACACTTCGATCTAAAATGTTCTGCCTGGTTTCGTGAAAGTGAGGGATAGGGGGTGTCATTAAACCGTAGAGGGATGGAGTTATGTTTATTTTTCTTGAAACGTGCTACCAACTATATCGTTAATTGTATGCTTTAAAGCCACTGAGAAGGTTATAAAAGAAAGGTGACTTGGAAAGCAGAAGAAATGTTACGTGGAAATCCCTGGGTCAGAAAACGGTCAATCAGGGGTCGAAGGATTATTATTCTGGGAGTCCGGTCAAAGTGTGAGACATGTGTACCTGTTTTATGTATCTATGAATGGCGTGGTGCACTGCAATCTCTGTACCAAAACCTTGTCAAACGAAATCATCGAAATTCATTGGAATTTAATTTGATAAGCCAAACAAATTCTTCTAATCATGAATCTTAGAATGCAAAATCTATTCGGTTCATTAAGAAAAAGTACGATAACATTTTTATTTGCGATTTTAATGATTCTTGGAATTTTAAATGTTAATTTGCACAAAAATTATCGATATGAAAAAATTCTTATTAAGTCTAAACATTGAGTACATCGATGCTCTAGCCAAATAATAGTTGCCGTCTTTTTTCGGAGTGGAAGTCGTAAATTCTAGCGGTGTAAACTTTTTTGTAAATTATTAACCATGGTTACTAAATCAATTTTCCAGAAATTTGAATTTAGCGTCAAAACTTAGCATACCAATGTATTGTTTCTAACCTTAAATAAAAGCAGACAGGCGAGTGATGAAACTTTTTAGTTTTTCAACTTGTACGACAAGTTATAGATGGTTTTTGATTATCTTGTATTTGTATCTAAAAGTGAGCATCTGGAACTTTGTTGAATAAAAAATCTATGGAAATATTAATATTTATTTGAAAAGCGCCTAAACCCTCATGTCTTGGTAACAATATATTTAAAATAGGGTGTATTTGGTACAATCATCACCACAACTTTCGCATCAGTGTCAAACTGGGGTCAGATTAATCAGGTATATGAGGGCAGATTGATCATAATTATAATGATGAAGTTCACACCATATCAAAAGATTAGAAATAGGGTTTTTTTCTATTCTAGGTGTGAAATGTTACGAAAATATAAAAGAAAGTTTGTTTCACGTCCATATAAAAACTATCCACAAAATCAAATTGAGGAAGTTTAAAAATAATTTCCTCCAGGCAAGGTTATGACGTCCACTAAATTTAACAAAATACATTGTATTCACAAAATATAACTGTAACACATATTGATTACCAGATTACTGAATATTTTTTCCTTCGTGCGCTGAAGAGAAAGGGACCTGGTGTATCTATTTCATCGTTACTTAGATCTTACTCCTATTGATATCTGCTCCTACTGTTAATGAAAGATTGGCTATATTCTATTAAAAAAATCGATGAACATCAACTGAGGTATTGAATCTTTTGAAATGAAAATCAATTTCATCAGACGCCACTGATTTGTCGGTTTATTCTCAAAGACAATATACGAGGTCTGGCTATTAAATAAAAACGGCTAAGCTCCTAAAGGCACTCACCAAAGAAAACTTCCAGCACTGCTTCGATCAGTGGAAAAAACCTATGGAAAGGTGTGTGGAGAAGGGATGGGTGTATATTGAAGGGGAGCATTCGAATGTAGAATAATTTTTATAATAAAACCTTTTTTCGGAACCGTTATTTAATAGCCAGACCTCTTGTATTCAGGAAAATAATCAGTAACTCGAAAGAAGCCACGGCTTGATAGAAATTAGCTTTCCAAGTGATAAAAGGCAAAATTATTTCTGAAAAATTGGAAAAAAAATTATCACATTGTCACAATACTAATTTAATTGTAAGGTATAGAAAAATTTGAGGGTTTTAGGAGTTCAAGTTCTCCGAAAATTTTTATAAATAAGTTATGTTCTATCGAATAGCTTTTCACCTCGGATAATGTTTAATTTATGATCTTCATCGAGAATATTTCTATAAAAAACAATTTTTTCATTGGATTTGTGTTAAATAAAAAAATTGATAAATACTATTTCTTATGGTTTGCAGTAACTTCTCAAAAAATCGACAAAAATGATATCTGGCCTCGCCCCAGGTGAGTGCTAGTGCCCATATCAGGTCAGGACAGGGATAGGGACGGCGTAGGCCGCTCGATGATTGCCCGAAGCCTTTACAACCGCAGACTTCCTTTACAGTGTTGTCGTATTTACTATTATATTTCAGAATCAGATCCTCAGAAAACAAAGAAAAACATGCGAAAATCAATGAAATTATTAAAAGATGAAAGAAATTTGGCATTTGTTGTAACAGAATGGGATTAATAAAGCAAGCGTAACTGAAGCCGTCCCCTGAGATTGGCAAATAGAAACCATTTCAACAATAAATTAAAATAACAACCAAGAATCTAACAACTACATAGCCATCATCTTACTGAGTAATGTAGCGAAAATATTTGCAAGAATTATAGAAAAAAGATTTTGAGAAAAATTTGAGGGGGTCTTGATGACATTAAGTTCAGATTTCGACCCAATAGAGACCCGATAGAGGCACACATTGATCTTGAAAAAAGCCTTCCATCCAATAAAAAATTATAAAGGGTAGTACTTGAAAATGGGGAGGAAATTTCCATAATAGGATGGTTTGGATATATGTAAAAGATAATTTCAAAAAATTATAAAGGGTACTGGAAAATGGGAAGGGAATTACCATAATGGAATGGTTTGGATATGTGGAAAAGATAATTTCAAAAAAATTATGGAGGGTACTGGAAAATGGGGAGGAAGTTATCATAATGGAAGGGTTTGGATATGTGGAAAGGATAATTTCAAAAAATTATGAAGGGTACTTGAAAATGGGAAGGAAATTACCATAAAACTTGTCAACTTCCTCTTTAAAACCTTGTTCAACTGATTGCGATACTTCTGCTTTTTTAAGAACTGATTTAAAATTAAAAGAGATGAAATTCTCCTCTTTTCTTTTGGTAACATTTCGTTTACCTGTTGTATTGTCCAGCTTTGTTTTCTTTTCTTAAATCAATTTGAATTTCAGATGATACGGAACGTAAACAAATTTGTTTATGGAATCATATTGAAATGTTATTATCTAGTTTATAGAAGCACTCGAAGAAGAATCTCAGTCTGGAGTACCTGGCACAAACAAATAAACATAAAAATTTTGGAAAAATAATTAATTTCGTTTTAGATCCATACACTTTTTCCAGCGATGTTCAAGTTCGATACACTTTTTATAAATAAAAATAAGAATAAAAATTTTTAAGCTCCCGACAATAGTCATTAACTCCCGACATCATCTCTTCATTATTGGAAAAACTTTGAGCACCGTAATTTTTGCAAGTCTGAGAATAGAAATTGATTCGAGGAGACTAATCTGGCGAATAAGAAGCATGAGGCTGCAATTCAAATTTTAAATGATTAATTTTGGCAATTGCAATAACGGATGTGTAAGTTGGTGCATTGTATTGATGAAACAATTTCTTCTTAGCCAAATGCGGCCGCTTTTGTTTGATTTCTTCGCTCAGAAGTTCGCATGAATACTGAATACAATACTTTGATTGGTCTTTGGTTTATGGTGAGAGGTGAAGAACCCACGTTTCATCCATGGTTATGAAAAATTGCCAAACATTCGATGAAAACATCTCCACGACGGTGTTTTTGTTCCAAAGAAGGTTTCCTTGAAGAAACTATGAATACCATCATGATGAAACGAACGAAAGTTATATTTAATCGGTAATTACTATAGTTGAGAATACGTAAAATTAATAAGTACTGATAATAATAAAATGAACTATTGTTTTGAAAATTGATCATAAATTCCCCAAAAAAAAATATTTTCCTTATGTCTAGAATTGGTTCCAGTTTACAGCCACTTCCACATTACATATAATTTACAGTTCATTATTGAAAAGAAATAGGAGATTTTAAAAAAATCAACAAACTAATATACATAATTAGAAGTCTCTGTTCTTGAATCGATTTCCTATTTTCACATAAATTATGTATTTGATAAAACATCTGGCAACGTTCGATAATAAGCAAGGTGTGCGGGTGGACGCTTGTATGTTTGTATTTGGTATATTAAAGAACGTGTTAAACCCACAAAACGTTTCTGATTCATACGCCACACCACGCAAATACTACAGAGGCGGAGAATATTTTTTTTATCAAAACACTATGGCGAATGGAAATGTTTGATATTGAACATTGAAAGATATATCATATATGTATTCATTCTTATACAAGATGTTAAGTTAAAATAGTGAGAGAGGCATAAATTAATTTATACCCTTCCAAGCGTCAGAGTATCGGCTTTAGTTTTCACTTGCTTTTTATACAATTTTTCTCAATCTCCCCGGTCAATTGGTGTTCCATTCATGTGTCATAATATTTTATATTTTCTTTCTCTATATTGTTCTAGTCCAATTTTCCTGTTTATTCTTTCTTTTATAGATTTCTGTTTCTATCACTTTCTATTACGTTTTTGTTTGTTCATTACTGGATTCAATTTTTTTCTCTTTCAAATATTGTCTTATTAGAATATAGTATATTAGGCTTTTCTTACTTTATTCTCTATCTCCATGTGTTTTCCGTCTTTTCTACTACATTCCCAAGTATTCAATTATGGTCATTCCATTATTTATCTAGCCATTATTAGATCTCCCTTTTCTTCCCCTTTCTTTTTAGTTTTTCGAGTTTTTTTAATTGTCAGCTCTTATATTGTCTTTACCCATGTGACTAGCTTTTCTTCCATACTAATTTTTGTATCTGCCACTATTAGTATATCGTCTGCATATATTAATATACCTATTTTCAACAATTCTAGGTTTCTGTAGCCATTTCTGTCTCCAGAAAACGATTCTTTTCTTTTATCGTTTTCATCATCCTAGCCATGACTATTCTAAGCAGAAATAAATTAAAACTGCTTCCTTCATCTACCCTGATATAATTTCTAAAATGTCTCGATGTTTTTTTTTTGTTAATTTTAACATTTTCTCTCAGGTTTTTATGTATTCTTTTTGTTATTTTTATATTTATTCGAATAATTTCGCTGCTAAACCGACATCAACGTATTTATTGATCTCTATTTATAATGATTCTCATATATGTTTTTAAACCTACCCAAGATAAGCATATTGCTTTGAAGTTCAAACACATTAATGCGGTTTCGGGTTCCTGATCCATTTTTGACCTAGGTCACCTCTTTTTTCGTTTAGGAGTATTAATTTATGTCTCTGGGTATTTGGTTCGTGATCCATGTTAGATCAAATATCTTACTTGCTCTAAATATTATTTAATCCCTGTTATTTTCTAGAATATATCAATGACATGACATTGGACTACCTATATTCATATCGAGTTCCTTCCAAAATATAATGAAGACCATGTAAATATAAAAGGAAAAGAAGTAGACTACAAATGCATTGAAAAACTCGCTGGATCAAACTGAACGCAATTCTAGGTTTGGAAAGTGCGAAGAAAGGAAGGAGAAGCCTTTGGTCACCTAGGTCACCTCATTTATCTTCTTTACACTCTCTGGTATTTGGTTCGTGATCCATGATAGATCAAATATTCTTTTATTTCTGTTGTTTTCTAAATTATATCTATGGTTTGACTTTGGACCACCCACACTCATATGGAGAACGTTTCAAAATATAATGAAGAGCATGTAAATATAAAAGGAAAAGAAGAAGACCACCAGAAGAAGCATATGGTCAACAATGAACGTATAAGATTGATTATATACACAGATAGATTATTTATAATTTTCCTAGAGCGATTACTGGCTATTTGCTGAATTTAGAGAATGGTTTGCAAAAGTTAAACAATCACTCTTTAGAGATTCATTAGAAAGCCTCAAATATCAGTTGAAAAAAATTGTTAACCAATATATAGTGCTGAGCAGCCCTCATATAGTAAAGTTTTCCCAATTCCATTTATATCATGGTTGTGTTATAAATAGTTGGTAATTTAATGAAAATACTCATTTGCTTTCGATTTATTTTTTACAACGAAATGTCATTAGCGTAAAACAGCTTGTTTTGTATTCTATAATTCATTATTGTTCAAATAATGAACTCTCATTGCGTTTTCTATGAATAATTACACGCCATAGGGCAGTCGATGACTATGATGACATGTGGGAAGAACAAAAGATGTTAATCAAGCAGGCGACATTTTGTTGCTATTAAGAATAAAAAAAAATTCAGGTAGGCGAGTCGGCGTTTTGCCTTAAGGCGGATTTTAAGCAGGCGACATTCGACATTCTTTTGTCTTGGGTTCGGCGACGGGGACACGTAAATGACGATAACCGACAAATAAATGCTTGAAATGTCACTTGTGGGTTGATGTTTGGAATACATATTGATAACGGTTGATAACTAAACTTATATTCTTTGGTGTTTATTAAAGCACAGGGTGGGTTTGCAGACGACGTAATATCATCCGTTTACTTACATAAAATATGTTAAGAAAAATTATCATTCATACTACGAGAGTTGTGTTAATAAAGGTACAAGAAACTTTATTCGTAATCATTTCTATTATTCAATAGTTTCCTTTCAACTCCATACAATTAGTCCAGTTCTTTTCCTTTTTCGGAGTAGATTTATTCATTTCAGATGTGCAGTGGTGGATCTGGGTTTCATCGAAAATGTTTACGATAGTTTGATACACTAATATACGAACGTCCAGTACCATCATTTGAATTTTTCCGATAACATTGTTGGTTCTTACAATTTTTGGCCGTACTCAATATCAAGCTGATACGGCCATGTTTGGATTCAGCTGCCCAAAATTTTACGATCGTTAATGATAGTTCAGAGTATCCGGACACAGTGTATAACTTCATTTGTCTAGGGCTGTTACCCTCCAGAAATAAACATTTCATGACATCTCTCAGTTTTTTCGTTTTTTCAGAACAACTAAATCAGAGACGGGTCCACGCCGCCCACGGCCTCGCGGTGCTAAGGGCCTCGCACCTCACAGTAGAAAATAAATTTAGAAATCTTAGAAATTAGAAAATCTTTGGATCACAATATCTCCGTAATTACTGTATATTATGCGTTCATATTTTACAGGTAATCAATATCGAAAATAATCTTTCGATTGACCATAAAAAAATTCACGTTCCAGCAATCGCTGGAGAATAATCAAAGATAAATTGAAGTTTACTTAGAGAACTAACAGACGATAGTATCTCTGGAGAAAGGAAAGTTTAAAAGAAAAAATGACGTATTGGCACTTGAGAATTGAAATTAGGATGATTAAATTCCAATTCATATATTCTACATGCTCTAAATATCCCATTAATTCCTGTTACTAACACTTTTTTCAATAAAACATTTTCTACTCTCCTGTAAAATTTTTGCGTTTTCGTTACTGTTCTCATCATTATTTTAGGATGAATTTGGCCTTTAGTACTTTTGCTTTGCCCAAAACTCCGGTTAACCTTCTTCAATCCTGATCCTGATCCTGTAACAGCCAATAGTAAGATACCTCTGTTAATCCCTAAACTTTTTCGCTTAACTTTTTTTTATTAAAAATTGTAATCATCAACTTGACGGAATTTGTTTGACACTTCAAAGTACCTTGATACAGATATTGTTTGACTAATCAAAACCTGTAGCGATAGCCGTAATCCAAAGGATTGAACGGTTTAATAATGAAGATGATGATGAATAAGAATCTATACATTTGTTAATGTAACTACGGAATTTAATTCTACTGCTATAACTAAAATTTTGTTACTGCATATTCATGCGTCTCTATTTTAGGCTCATACTGTATAAACAAAATATCAAAACCGACTTTCACCTGTCTAGCAGTGATTTTAAAATGATTGTAACTTACACCTTATGTTCAAAAAAATATATCCCACTGTCTATCAGATTGAAATTGAAACGCTACCATTCACTACACTTCAGAGATTTTAATTAAAGATATATCAGATTGCTTTAATTGATTCTTTCAGATCATACCTCTTTTATGTTACTTGCTTAACGAATATGAAAAGATTCAGATAATATGAAGATTTATTTTAATATTTAAAACGTTAGCGAAAATATAAGTTGTTTTAGTTTACTTAAGATCTATCTGTTTATTTAATATTCTACTGCTCAACAAAAGTTAAAGTTAAAAGCTACCAACTATAGACACTAAATTTCTGATTGTTGAATTGACAGAAAACACGACTACCCAAATTTAAGAACAAAAATACTTTTGTTTTATGCTTCTATTATACTAACTTTCTTCATTTTAAACGTTCAATAGCTCAACGGCCTCGAGCGTCGTAGGCCTTTTGGGTTTTTATTGTATCCCGCATTTGATACTACCATCTCAACCACCCTCAACGACAATAAAAAATTTCATAGAAAGCTGCTCGATGGAACGTGCTTTCACTCGCCTCGCCTCACTGTCATTCTATAGTCATTTTCTCGGGCGCCAGGACGTGAATCTCCAGAGTGTCGATAACGTTCGATGTAATTGATATCAACTCCGATCCAGATTCTCCACTTCCTTTGCCTCGCCTCTCTTTTGCACCGCCTCGTGTAGGTTTTTCGGGCTCGAGCCAAACGACGTGAAGATGATAATAAAATGAATAACGCGTGGAATCGGATAGGTAGAGAATTGATATAGAATAAATCGAGAGTGTGGATTGCTAACACTCCTTTCGCCTCCTCTCATCAAGACTCGCCTCTAGAAGAAGCCTCGTGAGAGTCTTAATAGGGCTTATAAGACGAGAGCATAATAACGCATTTTTTTATGAAATTAAAATGCTACACATCTTCATATTGTACCAAATAACACTTCATTCTTAAGGATGTCAATCCAAATGGTATTCAAAATAAACCATTGGTGTTAATAAGACTCGATATTGGCATTCATTCTGAATCAAGCTTCAGTTATTGCTTTGTACTTTTATGTATCCAATGCTTTTGATAGTTAAACAACTACGGCTGAACTTAAATTTCCTAATTTTCCGGTTTCACCCAATTTTTCCAATGTATAATGTCATCCCCTTCAATTTCCAAGTTTACCATGCGGTTTCTTCATTTGGTGTATTCAATTTTCTCTAGCTGTCCCCATTATTATGATTTATCTATACCAATTCAGTTCTTTTTTGTTGCTATGTCTTCATCTATTCGTTTTTTGTATAATTTTCTATTTATGTAATTTTATGGATTTCAGTGAAATCTATCCTTCATGTCTAAAAAAAAACTTTGAGATGTACCTGAAACGGGCAGAATAAATCGATTCTGATGCTAGTGACGTAGATTTTACACTATCTAGAACTAGAACAAACAGATTAAGAATCAAAACACAGAGGCAGGTTACTATTAGAGTAAGAACTGTTATGAATAGTCTATAAAGTCTGCAACATCTAAGACATCAGAACTCTAGAATGAATGTAATGGGTGGGTACAAAAAATTATCACATTCAAACTGCTGAAGGGGTGTGGAAAGTTCTATCCAATGAGCATGTTTTAGATTCAATTATTAGAAGCACGGAGCAACGTTTGGCAAAAGCTAGACAAATATACAAAGATGGTTAAAAACTGTAGCCACTATCTTATATTGTAAGCCATTTTTAATAATTGTAATATGTGCTGATACGATTTCGTTCACCATATAAGTTCCAAGAACCTCAACTGAATAACACTCTAAGATGTCAATCAGAATGGTATTCATATATTCATTAATTACCAATAAAAACTTGAAAGTGACATTCATCCTGATTAAAACATCAAATTATTGCTACATCTTTTGATATATCCAAGATGGTTGGCAAACCTACGACTGAAGTGAAACATGCGTCTTATCCATTTGTTTCGATGGCAATTACTTCAAAGTTTTTTCATTTGGTCGAGTCATTTCTCCCTTACTCTCTATCTATCTGTGTGGTGAATTTTTCTGATAAATCTTCGTTAATTCGTTTTTTGTAGAATTTTCCTGTTTCGTAATGTTCCGGATTTGCTCTAATTCTTTTTGAGTTCCAGTCTAATTAATCGTTTACGTCTATTCCTCCATTTTACTTGAAATTCTCTACTTCTTGAGAGAAGCTTTTGCTGTTATACTTCTATCCATTTATTTGTTCCGTTTTCCTATTTTTGTTTTTACTATTTTGTTAATCTCTGGTTATTTGTGCTAATAGTTTTTTCTGTTTGGGTTTAACTAGAATAGTTTCCATTTATTAAGTTCTATTAACGATAACTTGTTATTTTCGTGTTTTACTTAATAAGCTTCCAAGTCATTATCGTCTCTTTACCTTTGTATACTTACTGAACTTCGCCAATGAATCTCATTGATCGCTACCTTTATATAATTCGCGCAAATTCGAGAAATCTTATTTCAAATTGTTATAACAATATAACCCGATGAGAATAATTGAGGAAAATATGAGAATACTGTTAATAATAAATTGTAAAAGCAGTAACCGATTTTTATTTGATACTTATAGAAACTACAAATGAAATATTAACATATTTAGTTGATTTTGGTATTCACAATCCAAAGGTAATAATATATTTTTGGGCTTTACATGTAAATGTACTTTTGTGATCATCATATGCATAACTATACGCATCAGGGCATCTGTCCTTGAAATATTTCGGATAATCTTGTGGCCAAGAGGAGCTCTTACATGTTTCAGGTGTACCGTAAGCTCCTCGACAACAATATTGATCGGAATTGAATGCAAGACATGCAGATTTGCAAGCTACTACGCCTTTATCTGTATTTAGTTTAAGTTTTTCGGGACATTCGTCGTTTAGATATTTACCACATGATGATTTCTTACAACTGTATTGACTGCCGTCGCCTTGACCTCCAGATGGTTCTATCTAGAAATTCAAAACAAACAACAAAATCTTTATTTTTCCTACTTGCATTTATATTATCGTCTTTAGATTTGACTTGTATTCGAAATAGTTATATAGAAAGGAAAAAGATCTTAGAAACGCATTTTCAAGTTTTGCATGGAATGCGAAGTTCTGCAATTAAATAGAAGAAATAAAAAGCGAGTGATCTGTGGATCTACTATACGCTCGATTATTACCAGGCTTTAGCAACAATTCCAACGATATTATTTTTGATTGACAAGAATTATATGAAAACAAAGAAAAGAATAAGGAAAGAAATACTTTGTTGAAAATCACATTTCATTCAAAATAGAGGAGTACAGCCTTTAGAATTGACTTTAAGGAATCAATGAGAGGTCTCCATTCCTCTGACCTATGTCCTTAACGTAGTTTCAACATTAACAAACCCTCAATGTAATTACCGGACACTAAGTCTTCAGGATACAACCCAACATATGAACTATGACGTTCACGGTACACTATAACTTTAACTCCCATCTTAAGCAGCTTCCACTGTTCCAGTCTTGAACTTAACACTTCAGCTTTTTCTTTCGGCTAATCCAAATATCTCATGAGATCATTAAGTTCCAATTGGTTATTCGAATACGGTGCTTGAGGACTGATAAGAGCTGTAAATTCTATTTCCATTTCTTCGTTTTCGAAACTGTTTGAATATACTTATTCCAATGGTTTTTTATACAGAAGACAGCTCCACGTATTTCACCGTATGTTTTGATTTCCTCGAGAAGCTTTTGCTGAATATTTTCCATCGAACCAACCGGTTAAATTTCTATGACATAAGACACAGCAGATATATAGCTCCCACTATTTATCCTATTTGCGAATATTCAGGGTGAAAAATACACGATAGTCCTTCTTAATTAAAGGTGTGCTAGCCTTTTTTTGACTTTTAGGTGTATAATTACCCAATATATCAAAATAAGTCGGGAGAATTAACACATTTACGTGACATTTTATAAGATTTAGCTATCAACCAACTTCCGAAGGTGACTTATTATAAAAAAATTGTAACCACTTTAGTACGTGAATGACAAGAACTGATATTTTCTGTCAGCGTTTGAGGCGGTACCAATAAAATGCACTACAGATTTGATTCAAGTGTAGCCTAGAGTAAGTTGAAGCTAATGAGTCTATATCTCTCCAGATGAATTTATTGGAAATCTAGTCATTATAACTACGCAGCCTACCCCTTATTCATTCTTGGATGCATCGTTATGTTAAATTAAACCGTAGCTGCAACTAGTTATTATGTCATTGAAGGAATTTTTGATCACTTGTTTGGACGTTGAGTATATACTGAATTTAGGAAGGTGATAGTCCAAGGACTAGTATAGGGACTTGAAGAGATTATTAGTGAAAGGTTTATGCCACAAAAAGGCTCGATTAATACAAATGAGTTGGGTCTTATTCCTGGAATGGTTATAATGGTCTCAACCAGTCAGGGTGATAAAGAGGTTGCTAAGTGGGGGTGTAATAAAGATGGAAGTATGGAGCTTCACTTTGATAGGTTATTAAACTCACTCCGTCCATTAATAAAAAGTGAAACTACTTTGCTCACTATTTATTTATTATTTAATTTAGTAAAATTACTTACGCTAATCGGTATGTTGAAACCGTCAACCAACGATATATCATAAAAGTCTAATCCACCGCTACCTTTGAGTGTAATTTCAGCCAGGGAAACTGGCGGAGTCCCTCCGGCACCTGCGCATTCTACTTTATTCCCGCAATCTCCTGTCAGACAGTGGTTACTAGCATCATCGCAATATGTCCTCCCCCAAAATCTGCCAGCCCAATTTTCAGAAGCACTCACAGTTTTCTGGAAAATATTAATTCCATAACAATTGTGTGTTTGAACTCTTGTGTATCTCAACTGCATATTTAGAGGAAGAACCGGAGGATGAACTGCGTGAACAAATGAAACTAATGAAGAAGTAATATAATAAATTTGGGCACAGTGTTTCCAAGATCTACTTAATGGAAAAGAAAGTGAACCCATAGATCAAGATAATGAACAGATTTTCTCAGATGATACCTAGGATATACCTACACTCAGTTAAATACAACGATACGTCCGTGTTACTAGAATGAATAACACCAGAACACGGGGATGATAGTATTTTATCTAAGTTCAATTAAACCTTTATATTACGAAAGATAATTGAGAAATGACATTGATATCCACATACTATTCCTTGACTTTGTAAAAGTCTTTGATAACAGATTCAAAGTGACAGCCACACTGGAATATCTGGAAGTGCCTAGAAAGCTGAGAAACTTGGTAATTAAGTCTATGGAAGATTCCAAAGTAAAATAAATAACCAACTAAGAAACCAATTCAAGATTATTAAAGGGGTGAGGCAAGATAATGGATTATCAGCAATAATTTTTATGATTTCTCTTCACTTTGTCAGCGGAGTACAATATTTAACAAATCGTCTATGTGTGTGTGTATGCTGATGATATTGCAGTTATAGTAAGAAGCAAAAGTGGACTGGTGGAGTTGTTCGAAGATATAGAAGAAGAGAGCTAGCGAAGTCGAACTCATAACTAATAAAAATGAAGAAGCAGCTTCTGGAGATAAAACTTCCAGCGCAGTAGACCTTGCAATAAAAAACAGAACCTTCAAAGCGGTAACTACCTTTAAGTAGATTGGAAATCTGATAGACCACAATGCAAATTTCTCAACATCCATCAAGGAGCGAATACAAGCTAGACATCATCTTCTTCGCTCGATAGTCTCATACGTTGATAAAATGCGGGAGCTGACAGAGTATAACAAAGGTAGATTGAAAAATTCAATTCAATATTTGGAGGAGAATATATGGAGGTGTGGGAGACGAATAGAAAATCCGATATAACTCGGAAACAAGCAACGTCCTTCAAATCCAAGATATTGTTCGTTTCAACAAGGCTCGAATAACCCAATGATTTGGACATATTCAAAGTATTTTCAAAAAAAAGTTTGGAATGTTAAGGTGAAAAATCCAATGAGAAGAGGCAGGCCCAAAAATTAGATAGGTCGAAAATGTTATATAATCTTCGGATAATCTTCGAACTATGCGAAAAGTGTTAATAGCATCAGACCACATTAAATACAACTATATTCTATATAATTTTTCTCCACTCGAATCCAGCATGGTTAAAGTGTTGTATGCATCCAACGTCTTCGCAACTATACGTCGTATAATAAATTACGTAAACATCATATCCACCAATTAGCTAACGTGCTAATGCCTTTTTTTTAATATGTAGTCCAAAAGATCGCATAATTGAACAGATTTTTGAAGTACATCATCAGTGCTGAATTCTAATGAAAGATCATGTAACCTAGAAATTTTATGATACCATATATTACACATCATTTAAAATTAAAAAAATATAAAGGTATTTATCGACCAATCAAAGACACTGTATTCTAGAGAGAAAATCTTACCGATGCTCCTTGAGCCAGTTTGAAACCACCATTAGATAAATGAGAATGACCAGGATTGCCTTGTATTCCAACCCAAACAGCTCCACCTTCTTTATTTGTAAATTTGCAATGTCTTCCGGAAGCTTAGTATACTTTAGAAGGTCTCACATTTTTTGATAAGTATCTAAATATGTCCAGCAACAAACTTTGTCCACGAGACTCCTCTCAATCCGTCTATCCCAACCCCAATCACACCAATCGTTTTCTCAACGCTCAATCCCATCTTTATCCAGTCAAACTTAACTCTGTCATTAATACATTCGTTTTGTATATAATCAATAAGCTTAATATTTCTATCGAGTGTCAATTTGAATATTGATTTGTGGATTTGATGAATTTAATGATTTTTTAAAGAAACAACTAAACCCCGCAATTATTAACTAATTAATTTCCAGCTTGGAAATATATCAAAGTTAGTACACTTTGATTCAATTTAGCAACAATACCACGACGAAAACGTTAATGTATATACGCTTCGGATGCTTATAGAGCTATTCCACCTCAATTTTTTTATACGATCCTTTTCAAATTGCCCTACAGTTAATATATATTGTTTAAACCGAAATTGTTTAAATGATTGCAAGAAATTGTTATTTTTCAACCGGATAATTTTTTTTATATTCTTTATTTACGTTAATATTTTTATAGATATGAGTTTTTGAAAAATCTCGAATTTGGGTACTTTCGACCCATGAAAAACATATTATTAAAAATAAATAAAATATAAATAATATTTCTTTTCAACTCTTTATACAATAGTTGATAATATCCCTAACAGAAATTTGAAAAAAATCATTGTATACACCTGCTTCTAACTGTTAATTTCGTGTGCTTAAATTTTATTATTTAAATATAATTCTGATTTGAAAAAATGTACAAAGACCATTATATCTTATTATTGTTAACATAAATGCATAAATGATTATGATAATAACAAAAAAGTAATAGAAACTGATGAAAAAGTAATTTTGATTATATGAACAATAAATTTGATAGCTCGAAGTAGCTTTTTAAAAATATTAATTACTAAAATTAATAATAGAAAATATGGAGACAATTAAAATGAAAATGTATGTTACTGAGTTTTTTGATTAATTTTGTGACAGGTAAGTAATATTTGTTACTATATTACCTATAGTTTATAAAAAAATGTTTGTGTGTAATGTTTTGTTGACATAATTTTGTACTTCTGTGTTTATAGGCAGCCAGCTCAAATCCAAGTGAAAAAACATACAAGAAAACTTCAAAAAGTCTTTGGGTAGATTGTGGGATGGGTGCCGTTAGCATTTTCTTATGAAAACCTATGTTGGGGACGATATAATTCATGCTTAAATATCTTCTGTCAAATTTGTTGAAATCAATTTGTAGACTATTTAATTATCAATAACATTGCTCTCTTTATCAGTTTTGATAGAGATAAATTATAAATAATGTTCCAGGACACAGAGAGGCCAATGCAGCGATATTGAAGGGTATAAATAATAATTTTTTTTTAATTCTATGTATGGAGAATTAAAAAGAATATATTATTTGTATTTTATTTTATTTTTTAATATATTTTTCGAACCTTTAAAAATTCATATCTCTAAAAATATTAACTTTATCGTATAAAGTCATAAGATATTTTTCACTTGTATTCCAATGAAGAATATAAACAAAATTTTCGAGTTGAAAATTTGAAGAAGATGGCATAAAATAATTGACAAGTTTTCGGTATTCACGCGCTAATTCCTTCTGAACTAAAAATAATCAAATAACAACAGACTCATAATAATAATATATAATATCGTACAGGCGATGGAAAAGGGAGAAACCCATAAATACCTAGAATTTCCTAGAAGTTACTCGACTACAAGGAGGCAAAAGCTACAATCTAGGATCAATACACTAAAAGAGTGAAGTCATTTATGAAGTCCGAATTAAATACAGGCACTTAAGTGGTCTAAAACAGAGCTAGAGGGTATTCAGAAGTTGACACGGATAATAAGCACGAAGACCAACAACCACTACCCGAAGTAATCCACTATTAGAACAACATTACCTCGAATAGAGGGTAGGATAGGCTTGATCGATCTTCTTTACTTGCACTCTCGACAGGTTATAAAATTACGTGAATTCTTTCATAGGAAATCAGAAACCCCAACCCTACACCAACTTATATCCAAAGCGGATAAGGATTACTACGGCGCATTACCAAAATTCGACTTAAATATAGTATTGGACACCGAGAAGCTGGAACAATGGTTACGAAAGCCACTACACGACTTCAACCAGCCGAATGTAAACAAAGAAGCTTCAAACAGCTGGCTTACTAGCGGTAGTCTCTTTCCAGAGACCATTTAACATATAACATCTGCTTGTAGTGTGTTAGCAAATATTAGAATATCGACACCGACATAACGAAGTGTGCAACATCATCCACCAGAAACTGGCCAACAAGTTCGGTCTTCTCAATACCTATACAGCCATAGAAGGTGCTCAAAAATGACAATTTTAGACTCTACTACTCTGGTGGTTAATGGAAGATTCAATTCAGTCCTTCTTATCGATGTAACTATACCGAACACTCATAATGTTCTCAACAAACACCAAGAGAAGCCGGACAAATACGCGGATTTCGCAATTGAGATGTGGCATAGCGAAAATGTGGAAATAGTCACAGTAATTATGTCAGGAACCGGCGTCGTACCTAAAATTTTTCGATGTCATGTCAAGACAAGGATAATAAACAACATTACAGTAGGTTCATATATAAGAGTTTCATTTTAGCATCACCTTTCTGCAAAAGTATCTTGAAATATTCTCTAAACCTCAAGTCCACATCTAGAATTAGTTCGTAGTTATTAGTAAATTGTTTTATCACCAATGTCTCACTGCCCAACTCCAATTTTACATTTTGTTGCAAATTTTCTCTATGTCTCTAAGAATAAAACAGCAAAACTTCAGTCTTATTGCATTCAGCTATAGGTTATGTTCTGTTGAATATAGTCAAAAATACTTTACCGATCTCTTTACGTTTTTTATTAACCCCCGTACCTACTTTACGAATAGAGTTATTTATAAACAGTTTCTTGGTATTTTTCATTCTCACATTTTAGTATTTCAATCATTAAATAAACAAATCTTTTAAATAATTTCAACAATATTTATATACGGCTGGATGACTAACCAGTCTAAACATTATTTTTGTAATCCATTTAGATTATTTCTACAATAATAGTTACAAAATAATTGGTCTTATTAACATGATAATATAAATTTATTTCTATTTAAAGGAAATATTTGCGTGCAATATGAAAAACGTAAAAAGAGATAAGATTACATATTATTAGTTATGTAAAATATGAATAACTGTACTCACTTTAAATAGATATTAACATAACCTGGAGTATATACCTACGAAGGCCATATATGAAAGACGGTACATTTGAGTTAACGTCTCTAAAAACCTTAGTAATTGTAATTGTTTGAGCATCATCTTAGTATGCTTCCAGTCATTACAACGAGATCATTCGTACGCTGCCCGTATTCCTCAACTCCTTTAGAAATTGTTTTATTTCCTCCAAATTCTAAATGTCCGTTTTATCAAAAATAAAGTAATTCACGAAAAAATGCACAATAAATGGATGAACCAAGTTTACTTCAAACATATATGTAATAACATTTCAAATAATTACAAAACATTTACAAGTATTTAAAGTCCAAAAGTTATAGTGTATTTTTCAGCTTTACAAGTAAATGTACTTTTATGATCATCATATGCATAACTATACGCATCAGGGCATCTGTCTTTGAAATATTTCGGATAATCTTGTGGCCAAGTGGAGCTTTTACATGTATCAGGCGTACCATAAGCTCCTCTACAACAATATTGATCGGTATTGAATGCAAGACATGCAGATTTGCATGCGACAACCCCACTATCTGTATATTGCTTAAGTTCTTCGGGACAATCGTCGTTTAGATGGCTTTCACATGCCGATTTCTTACAACTGTATTGACTTCCATCTCCTGTACCTCCCACTGGTTCTATCTGAATAAACAAATTTACATTGTCATTAATTATTTAATTCTTTATTGACATAACCAATGAGAAAAATCAATTTGTTTTGTACATAATTAGTAATAATGAAAAGTTAACTATTTGAATCTGTTTCTATTGGTTCTACTTTATCCGCTTGAAATTAGTTGATTATGTAAAATATTGTATTATTTTCTTTAAGTATAGGGCTTTGAAGATGACTTGGATTTCATTGGACGCTTTAAGAAACTTTTGCAACCCTAAAGTCAAGCAGCAAGACATATATTAATTATTACTTATAATAAAAGTCTTATTATAAGTTTACCTAGACACCGAGTAAGAAGAAAGAAAACCAACTTTTCAAGAAAGAAAGAAAGAAAGAAAGAAAATTATAAAATAGACACTGAATGCACTGGATACTAGATTTGAACAACCTAATGAACATAGTAATTATTTTCAAGTCTTGTATAATATATACGACTTAAAAAACATGTCTAAAGAAATTCTATTAACACTGCAAGGATTTGTAAATAATTTTAATGATGATTTATGGCGATTCTCTTGACAAAATGGGATAGAATTAGCGGAGGAAATAAGTGTAGTATTATTTTTAGTGATGGAAAGTAATAGTGAAGAAATTTTAAAATGAATACCAAAAGATGTTGTTAAATCGGCAACTGCAGCGACTATGAATCTTCTCCCTGAGAAATCCATGGAATACTATTTACTATTTACTAAAAAAGACATAAACAGATTCACAAAAAGAGGTTACTAGCTTACTTTGAAACTAAATCTAAAATGTGAAAGTCTTCAACACTTATTCAAAATTGAAAGGCACCCATGTGCACCCAACTCATG
Source organism: Diorhabda sublineata (assembly GCF_026230105.1). NCBI lineage: Eukaryota > Metazoa > Arthropoda > Insecta > Coleoptera > Chrysomelidae > Diorhabda > Diorhabda sublineata. The sequence goes on from NC_079483.1 coordinate 10,594,580, forward strand.
TTCAACGTCGATTTACTGTTATTGGTGAAATATCTGACAATAGATTAAACTTGGTAAATATTTATAAAAAATAAAAAAACCAACGATCCACAAATGTCAGAACAGATCATTGCTTTGGAGAGTAGAATTGGAAAATGCAAAATTCAAGTTGTAGGTATCAATACCTTTCCAAAAATTCCCTCGCTTATCGCAACATATTTGAATTTACCTAATCCAAAAAATTACATTGGGCGTTTCTATTAGTGGATTCCGGTGGTGATATAGTTCAACTAAAGAAGCACGGTGGGTGGAAATCCAACACAGTTGCGGAGGGTTACGTAGACTTCTCAATAAAAAACAAAATGGATTCCACTGTGAAAATTTTGACGGGAACAACTAGTTGGACGAATTTTTTTAAGTCTGGGGACGTAGAAAACATTTTGTATGAAACTTTAATAGTTAAGTAACTTTTTTTCACTCGTACTCACTTGTTGCATAAATAACTATTCTCTGAAATAAGTTAATAAAGAACTTCTTACGACCAACTACCACGCAAAATCATCTCAACGATTTGACCATTTTGGCTATCGATCATGAAATAACTGATCTAATTAACATGAAAAAGATAATGAAAAAGAACTTAAAATGAGAAGCGAGTTTCTTTAGACATGTTACTTTTGTTACCTGTTAATCAGATGATGATATAATTTTTGATTATTTGATTATGTAATAGTATGGAAAGTACTTGGTTAGGAAATTGGAATTATATATTTTTTATATGTACTATTGTAAAATAAATGTGTTTTTTTATAAATCATTTTATTATTATTATTATTAACAAATAAAGATAGTGAAAATATTATAATTTTTTTTTGTAGGATCTGGTAAACTTCTGTAAAATATCTCAAACTTTTGCTCTAACCAAAAAAAATTTTTTTAAAGGGGCGGTGAAAAAACTAGAGCAAGCGGTGAATAAAACCAAGTACATGAAAACCACTAGCAATACGGTTCACAATAAACAAGCCGTTTTTTCGTTATTTTTGCATTCAAATGATCAAACAATTCTCTCTCGTCCTTTTGAAAACAATCGATGAATATTCCATGCGCATCCCAAAATACTGAAGTCGTAATCTTCTCAGCTGACTGATGTGCCTTTGGACGCTTCGAACGTGGTTCATCGGTTGCAGTCTACTCAGATGATGTTCGTTCTAATTCCGAAGTGAAGTGATGGATCCATGTGTCATCTATTGTCACATATTGACGCAAAAAATCGATTTTCACGTGTGTACTTGGCCAAATACTGTTCTGAATCATCAAAACGTTGTTGTTTTTGATCGACTGTGAGTGAATGCGGCACCCATTTTGAAGAAAGCTTTCTCATGGTCAAAGGTTCATTCATAATTGTAACACACTATCTTCTGATATATTTACGACTTCAGCTATCTTACGTAATTCGTGGACTTTTCTGGAGTAACCACCTCAATTGGACGACCAGACCAGTTTATCATCATCGGTGTCTGTACGACCACATTAAAATTCAGCAAACGAGTTCTGATAACACTTTTAAAGCTTGTACAGTATTTTTTCATCAAGAAGCAATTTCTGATTAATCGAAATGTCATGAAATTTCACACATAGTCTTTTGAAAGTTGGTACTCCATAAACGTCATATGAATTTTATAATGACAGCGCCATCTGTGTATCAGTCATACGACATATTGAGTGATGTTATATAAAGACCTAGTATTAAGAAAGAAAAAGCAGTTTCCTTCTCGTTCTTGTAATCAAACACAAGTTTTTCGTAAATACCAGCTAATACTCATCATGAAATATATTTTCTTTGCACTTCGGTCAGAAGTACGCATTTTTCGAGACAAACAATTGAAGATTCGTGCCTATAAAGCCGCACATCCGTCTTCTCTAACAGCCGTAGCAAGATCATGTATATTTACGCTTGTTATTTACGATTAATGATACTAAGATACAGTTTGACAGGGACGTGTGTGAAATAGATTTATCAATTAAAAAATCATTTAAAAAATTGATCCCAACTGATCTGAACTGAACTGATCTGATGAAGAAGAGGAGATAGTGAGAAATTTCTATAACTTAGCGAAACTAATTATACAATTAGAAACATTGCTGGGAAAGTCAGCTTTCATTATCGACTTCCGATCGGCTATAAAGAAAAATAGTATACACTACAAGGGCAGAGTTTTAAAAGCTCTGCTCTGAGCGAATTGCAGGTATCTCAATCTTTCTGCCCCAGTAGTGCACTAAACTATTCTTGCTGAAAACTTTTCTACTGTACTACTTTTAATTTCAACATTAACTAGAAATATAGCTTTGATTCGAAGAAATATGAAGTGCTTTTAAACTGATGTTTCCCAAATTTACCTCTGATACTAAACCAATTCTGACCTCAAATAATATTATAGTACAGTTTATGATAATTCCACAGTTTTCATTTCTGTTTATTCACAATTAATAGTGGTAAGTGAGTTTTCTTACACTGATGGGTATGTTGAAACCATCTACCAGAGAAATATCATAGTAATCCAATCCACCGTAACCTTTGAGTGTAATTTCGGCAAGTGAAACTGGCGGAGTTCCTCCAGCTCCTGCACATTCTATCTTGTTTCCACAGTCTCCTGTCAGACAGTGATTACTATTGTAGTCGCAGTAAGTTCTCGGCCAAAACCTACCAGCCCAATCTTCAGGAGCACTCACAGTTTTCTGGAAAACATTAGTTCAATTATGTGTGATCCCTGAAAATTTTGTAGATGAACAAATATGATCAAATAGGTATGTAAAGGATTTTAGTTTTAGTACGATCCTTTTAATCAAGGTAACATAAGAAGTGAAAACCGCAAGTAAAAAATATTAAACAGACAGCAGGCAGTACTCATAACTGAGAATGCCACACACATTTGAGGTAATAGTCAAAATATTCAGTTTAATTATAACTTTACAGAAGACTAAATCCTTTGCAATATTTAATCAACCACAGAGTTGTGAATTGGCTGTATATGATCACACAAAGAATCAGGTTGAAGCAGAAACTGAACAGAGGAAGTGAAGATCTAGATGACAGATGCAATCATGATACCAATATTTTTAACAAACATTATTTGAAGCGATGAAAATCTGTTATTACATAGGTAGAAACAAGAGCCTTAACAGCAATTACATCAAGCCTATTCTGTATTTATGAGATGGGAATGCTGGGGATAATAATTGTTCAAACTTTATGGTAACAAACAATAACAATTTGCGAAGCGATAAAATATAAAGTGGATGAAATTTTCAGACCACCAAGACATACTGGCTGGACCTCCATAACTAAGTCTAATCATAGTTCTAGATCATATCACAGCTGAATGCTGAATGCTGAAAAACTACTTCTATTCTTATCAATAGGAGTGTAATTTGAAGAAAATTTGACGCTTTTGAATAACTACTTAATTATTTTGAAGTACCTAAGTACATAAATTACTGTCCACAAAATACGAAATCAAGTTGTTTAAGAAGGTTTTGACTTAACAAAGAAACATTTTTGTTTGATCAATATTTTTATTTCTCAGCATAGTTCGCTTTTCCAAAGAGTTTAAGTTGTGAGTGGTGGAAACGTCAAGATTTTCACGACGAGGAAAGAGAGGTAAACCGACGCTTTTTCTCTCTCTTTTATACGTACAATTTTACTAACACGTTGGTTTAATATTAACTCTTTGTGGGGAATACCTAGATGGCTCCGAAAAGAATAAGACAGATACTGCAAGTTTATCAGTTATAGGTCTCTAAAGGTGCGAAATTAGAGCTTATATTTAAATATATTTACTACGTTATACATTCCCACATTACGAATTTTTAATGAATGATTACGTATGTCAAAGTAGTGTACTTAACGAAACAAAATTATTCTACACTACTATCTGAAGGCCAGAGGCGGTTCATACCCAATGATTAACAATCCGTCACTTTTAAAGGAGCAGCCTAAACATAGCAAAAATATATTTTACAAACGATTTTTTAAGAAAAAAGTACTCTTTGTTTAACTTAATAAAATTTTTGGTTTGGGAGATATGTAGATTTATAGATCGATGTACATGCCAAGGAAACCGTTCACCATAAAGAGACATTCTGGGGAAAATTATCATAAATTGTATTTATTGAAAATACTTACAGGAGCTAATAAAATACAATTAGACATTTCTTGGAGAACTAATAAATAAAAAAATTTGTACTACATACAATCGAATGTCATATTATTAATGATCGATAGAATAAACTTCCATTGCCACGCTGTAAGGCAGAATCTTGGAATGATCTGCCAAGTTCAAATATTTATCTCTTTTTGACTGCGAAAGTATGTAGAATCGCAAGTTGCCTACTTCGAATATTCATTATATTTGTTTCTGTTTTTATTTGATAGGCTGTAGGATAACCACCTAGATTTAAATTTTTTCCTTTGATTTTGGATACTATGCAGTTCAATTAGAAATGTTTGATTGTGTTTTAATACCCATTGTAAGTATTTTCAATAAATAATTGCAATTTATAATAATTTGTATTATATTATAACTTATAATATTATAAATCGCAAATATGAATTAATGATAATTTGAATAATAACGCGTGATAAAAAACTAGTATCTATTGGGTACTGCGGTTGTGACGTAGAAAGTAAGTATATACTGAAACGTGGTCGCCGCTTGTCGCCTTTCAAACGCCATTTTGTTGTTGTGAGTGAAGATAATTCGTTGTTTAGTGTGATTTGTTTTTTTGTAAGACTAATCTAATTGAAATGATGGCCGAAATAGGATTTATCGAAGCGATATCGGTCGATCTACCTACGAGTAAGGTAGATGCATTCTTGTTACTACGTGCTTTGCTAATAATCGATTATTTACTTCGGCTGAAATACGTGGAGTAAAAGCAGTACTACTTATAAGACTTTCTTATAGTAACGTCATATTTGTTTACTTGAACTTTATTGAAATGTACTTAGTCATAAAGATAATAGCTTTGAAACTTATTTGTAATTTCAATGCCAGCAGACAAGGTGTTTCTCGAAATGTTCTGTTCCGGTCTTTCTAGCAGTCGAATTTGATTGCAACAGCAGATTTTTTTAATTTTCTTGCATTTTATTAGTTTCCACATCATATAATTTTCCAAATCTGTTTCAAGCTACAGTAAAAATAACAATTGTCAATCTTATTTATTATTATTTTAATCTTAATTTTTTTTCTTAAATCTTAATCTTAAATCTTTTAATCTTAAAACTATTGTTTTCGTCGCTTTTCCTCTTACTTGCACGAGAGCTTTTTATACTAGTACGTCATCTTGTATTCTACAAAATTGAATACTCACAGACATGCGAGTGTTTTTTTTTGAATCCCAACAACGCTGTTTAAACTGTATTTACTTCTAACTAACTACTAACATAAGTATGTTTACTTACTTTCTACGTCACACAACGTCACACTGAGTCATGTGACAACAAATGCGTTTTGGTGCGTCGTTCAGGTTTTTATATTTATTTTTTTTTATGAACTAATATATCGTTCAAGAAAAATATACTAAATGTGATTTAAAGGATTAAAAAATGTATGCAACGATCCTATTCAGTTGACTGGTATGATGTGTAGTTATAACTGAAATTTGTATAGAGTTTTTATGGTTATCTTCATATTTATTGTCGTAGATTAAGTATATTAAACATACTTACAACAGTCGCCTTTGACTCGTGCTGCAAACTCCAACTATTCAAGTTATGACCTACATTAACGCTTTATACGATCATAGATAATAATTATGTGATAGCATTACTAATTTCACTACCATATTCAACGAACTTAATCCTAGCGATATGAAATTTATATATTAAGTTCTTTTTTCATTAATTTTTTGCAATAAAAATTCTGGAAAGTATATTTAGTCCCAATTATAATATATAAATCAAAGATATTTTCTAATTTATTGCTTATTCCAATCAAATTATGTTTTTTTTATGAACCGTACCTAATAGTTTTGTTATAATTGAGTAATTCATACCGATTCTCCTTGAGCTAATTGGAAACCACCATTAGCTAAATGCGATTTACCGGCATTTCCTTGTATTCCAACCCAAACAGGTCCACCTTCTCTGTTTATAAATTCAAAGTCAACAGCTGAAGCTGCTACAATCAATAATAGAAATTCTACTATTTTAAACATTTTTACAAATGTATTAAAACACGTAAAATACGATTAATTTACGGTATTTATATTCTTGTGATGTTGATAATGAACTATAAATTCACTGGAATTAAAAAAATCAACTCGAACATTGACGCAGAAGGGAAGTGAAGAAAAAAGGGTTGAAAAGCTATTTCAGTTAATTATATAAATTATAAACTGATATCATTTTATCGTAATGATTTGATTTATATCTAGAAAAAATTACAAAAACTGTAATAATAATAAAAAACAAGTTTCGTGTATCTAAGTGAATGTTATGTGGTCCTAAAAATAACCAGACTCAGCTTTTCACAAACTGAACTGTATAATGACAAACTAGTTGACGAAAGAATCAAAAATTGTTATAAATTGATGAATAATTTTTTTATTGATTTTTCACAATATAGTTTCCAAACTATTACCGTGACTCCTCCATGTTTTACACCATGGATCTAACATCTAAATGCAACCGAAATTCCGACGAAAGGTGTTCAGTAAAGTCGACCAGTTTCACAAACTATTTACAGTATAATTAATCAATTGGGATACACGACAGAATTCTGTGCGCTCTTTTCATGACTCACGATGATCTATATTACAATATAAGCGGTCTTAAACAGTGATTTAACTGCAAAATTTTGCAGAATTAAATTCATCGCAATTCCTAGTACTATAACTATACAGTTTAGTTATCAAGGAAGATGTTAACTGATAACAACATACTATAATAGAGTGTGATGTTTCGTGGTTAGTAGGTACAAGTAGGTTTCTTCTCAAGAAATATTCATATGAAAAAAGTTTACTCAAGATATTCATGCCAAAAATTATTGAATTTGTGATTGTAACTAGAAAATGCTTTATATTGTTTCACATGCTTATTTTTTGGTGCTGATAAAACTTAAACGAAAATAGGGGTCAATGAACTAGAGTACTTAAGTTGGTGAATAAAAAAAAACACAAAAGCTCCGAGAGCTATGTGTCAAAGATCTTAGCGAAGCCAAACCCTTTATTCTACTTTGGTGAGTAGGTCGCGTGAACTTGATGCTTTTTTCCGAAAATATGTTATTCTCTTAATCACGCCACTGTCAACTGGATTATTGAAAAATGTGATAAAAACTCCAAATTCAAATTCCTTTATCAGAATACATCAATCAAAATCTCATTTGATACTGACATTTTTGATATATAAATAAATATTTACATAATATCAATATCAACATCAACAATCGACTTTTTTATATTTTTGAAATATCAATTTTAATATAAAAACGAGCAGTTGATAAGTGAATTCAGTTGAAACAAAGAATTTTGAATCAAGAGAATATTGAATCAAGAATATAAAATATCGGATCAAAAACAAATCTCAGAAAGAAGTGTGAGTCGAAGTATTAAGTACAACATGGAATACCACCATGGACGCAAAGAAGACCCAAGCAGTGTTCTCTATATCAAATGGCAATTTAGATTAGAAAAACGAATTACACACACGCGTGGCAGTTTCGCGCGTAGCATCTTCCTCTCCCTTGAGATCTATGGGATATTCTGGAGATCTTTTTGTTATTTTGTTAAAAGCTAGCCTGTTGGTTATTCACCCTTCTCTTCTTGGTTGCCTGGAAGTCTTAATGTGTGTGACTGATTTCGCTGCCTCGCATAAACCCTTTCCAGCCTTCTGAGTCAAGAAAAAATCTATTCAGAGTGGTCCTTAACTTTCTTTAGAGGTGTCCACGATGTATAACATGGCACTTGCCTATGAAGTGCGGAGTTCGGGGGTGTCATCTTGTGCGTTGACTCGGAAAACCTAGGACCTTGGAAGAAAAAGCAAATTAGCTACAAACTATGACTCCTAAGTCGCGACACAAACCAGTGTAGCCGTGGCCTCCGTTTGTATAGAGGCTGTTTTTCTGTTTTGCCATGAAATGATTGACGTAAAAATGGAGCAATAGATTGTTGTAAAATTTCACATGAAATTTTGAAAGAATGCAACTGAAACTTATAATTTGTTGAAACACATGTACGTTCGGGTCGCCCTTTTACGTCAAAAACGGATAAAAAAGTCGGTCTTACCATTAGTATTAGTATTAGTACTGAATCTATAGAAAATTTTAACATGGAAAACTGGTTCCTGAAATCCTCACATTTAAATAACAAGAAGCTCGTAAGAATATTTGTATTAACACGTTTAATGCGATTACAAACTTATTACAAAAGACTATAACATGTAACGAATCAATTCTGCATTGAAAGAAACAAGATCTGATTCTGTTAAAGTTGTGAAAGAAAAAGCGGCCCGCGTCCTGAAGGAACGGATAGAAAAATAATTTTCGAAATGTTTCGAATAGTGGGAAGAGGGGTATACATTGAAGCTGATAATGTTTAATATTACTTGTGCCGTTATTTTATAGCCGTACCTTGTGAACCACTAATGCCAAATATCTGGTAGTCATTCAGAACTAAAGACTGACGTCCAAGGACTTCGTCCATTATTCAGTGGACAAAGCGAGTGAGGCAAGAAGACTTATTGGAAGACTAAGGAATTTAAGACAAAGTTTCACCTCAATCAGCTTTGAAATAACGTCACTTCCATCCCCGTACCCGTCTAGAGCAACAACAGGTCGATCGACATTGCGAACACAGCTTTACAGATTTTCCATATATTATTCGGAGATTGCATATTTTGCCAATAATTCATCTATATATATGCACGCATATTTCAAGTAATTTCTCTGCATATAAATGCCCGAAACTTAATTATGAGTATACAGTTCGGAATCTGAACTTGAAATATCACACTGATCATCACAATGGGTTAGTTTCTAGGAGTATAACTCACGGAAATAAGTATTAAATACTCAACAATTAATTTTTCATGGCGAGAATTCTTTGAAGAATAATAGCTGATTATCAGGCAATCGACATAATGATTATATACTTTCATTCATACGTGGATCTGTAAATAACGATACGCCGGTCGTTATGTCCAATTTTAAATGACTTATAATTGATTACGCAATTAAGATAGCTAAATGCGATAACATTCACAACCTACTACACTCAATAAATCTCATCTTCTATTCTTAGTGTATAGTAGATCCTATAAATTAGTTGCTCAAATAAATTGGTCTATAGATAAGAGTTAATGATATGGAAAATTGAGTTAACATCATTAAAAAGTGGCAGATGAAGAAATGTAATTTGTAGATGTATTAATGAAACCAAAAGCTACAAGTAGATTAATTTCTATGCATCAACATTTGTTGGTAAATACTGCTGACATATCATCAAATGGAACAATGATGGAAGCCATGAAAAGATTTGATTAGCTTAGTAATTACACGTCATTTCCAAATTAATGATAATCGATCTACTCCTCTGTGAAATGATGGATGAAAAACTTTGAAAACGTAACGACAGTAAGTCCTCGTAGATCGATGATTAGGCTCTAAATAGAAATTTTCCGTTGCTAGACGGTAATTTTGTGGAACGTTTTTGGAAATTATTAAGAAAGACTTCACAAGCTGCTCTGAATGAGCAATGAAGCGATTATTCTATTCTATATATCTCCGGATATGTTAACCAAACTCTAGATATTGCAATGATGGAAATAGTCAGCTACTCCAAAGAAACCTCCTTTCAACCAAAGTAGTATTTTGGTGCAAAAATCTTCAAAAGGAATCATATGCATATAATTTTAAAGGTACGGGGTAAACTAGTACTCATCTTCACGAGCATGTTTTAAATAATAAAACCCTATTCCATCTAAATAGAGTCACAAGCCAAGACCGTATGAGCATTAATCTCCACATGCCATTCCTCGCTCAAATGTTTCGTTTAAATCTGTCTGTAGAATAAAAATTTCGAAGAGCCAATATTTAAGAATCTTCAATATAAAAAACTTAACTACAAGTATACAATTTTAATTAGAATGTAATCTTTTTCAAGAGCAATACAATGTTCTAACTTCTCGATGGATATGGCTCAAAATACGAGTAGGCTTTAATTTCACCATTGGCTTCTTCATTTTAGCTGAATTTCTTACCGACGAGCATTTTTTTGAGATAAGAGAATACCAGAATAGTCACTGAGGACCAGATATAGACTATACGGTGGATGAAGAGGCCATTCGACGTGCAATTCGTTTAATTTAATCATCGTTGCCATCGACTTGTGAAACCGGTGAAACAATGGTTTTTTTCTTCGACATATGAGGCCGTTTTTCCTTGATTTTTACATTCAAACAATCCAACATCTCTATGTAGTATCCGCCATTGATTGAATCTTCTTTTTGAAGCTAGTCGATAAACAATATTTCTTGCGCATCAATACTGAAGCCATAACCTTCCCAGCTGACTGTTGTGCTTTTGGTCGCTTCAGACGTGGTTCACCGGCTGTAGTCCACTCAGATGATGATCGTTTTGATTCCGGAGAGAAGTGGCGGATCCATAATTCATCCATTTTCACATATCGATACAAAAAACCTAATTTATTACGGTTTAAACATGGCCAAACATTGCTCGGAGTCATAAACACGTCGTTAGTTTTGATCGACTGAATGTTCATGCATAATTGTAAACAGTGTACCTTTTGATATCTTCAATTTCTTCACGGCCTCAGCTATCTGAAGACATTTCAATTTACGATTAGATATAACCGATTTGAGGACTTTCATGTTGAAATGAAAAAAATTCGTGAATTAGGGTTTGAATTACTAGAACACCCTCCTTATTCACCAGATTTGGCTCCATTCGACTATCATCTCTTTCCTCCTCAACAGAAAAAAAGTTTAAAAGGTCGTAAATTTTCTTCCAACAAGTAGGTAATAAAAGCTGGGGAGGTCTGGTTTGTAGAGCAAGAAGAAACATTTTTTTTGAAAGGTCTAGACACGTTGCAGGTTCGCTGTAATAAATGTATCCAATTAAGAGAAGTAATAAAATATTTTGACATTGAAATTTTATTTGATTCTATAGTAGGTTAAGAATTTTTCACTATATCCTCGTATCATATAATTTCCCTATTTTTTCGAAAAATTTATAGTTAATATGGATATATCTAAGAGTAGAAATTTTGTTAGTATACATATAAATTCAATATACATCCTATTACATACACCACTGTCGCCGTCTGGTCACAATCTGGCGACCACGGACCTTCGACCAAATACAGAAAAAGTCTGCGACGATTGAAAACGAATCCAAAGATCGTCGTCGTAGTTGGACATTTGAAAGTCAATTAGCAAGCACCAGAGAAGGCGAGGATAGCCCCAGGGTTCAAGAAAGGGCAACCGGGTCGTAATATGCCCCGGGGTGCAGCCTTAATGGCGCCAGACCGGTCTCTGCCCGAGGTGGTGCTCTGTCATTGTGTATATACCCACAATACTGGTGAATATAGACGGTTAACTCCACACCTTAAAATTATATCAAATGACAGAATTAATATACAAATAATTTTATCCGTAATATAGATAAGCTACTTGAATTTTACGAAAAATATTGGTTAAATTATATGCTAGGATTTCATTAATATAGGGTGTTCAAAAATTATGTTTACAACTTCAAAAATTCATAACTTCGAACATAAACAAGATAGTTATATTCTGTCTTTTGCATGTATTACTGCAATTAATAAAGTTTTTCTCAATACGCTGAACAGTTATAAGTGAAGATGTGGACACCACAACGCAAAGCTCAATGCGTGTCATGGTTCACAGAGTCGAAATCAGATACAAAGGTTCAACGGAAATTCAGGACAAAATTTCAAAGAGACCCATTGCATAAAAGTCGAGCCCGACGACCCAGTACAAGTCCAGAAAATGTGGAGCAAATACGGCAAACATTCCAGCACAATCCGAAAACTTCAATTCGTCAGGCTTCAAGGCAACTCCAAATGCCTACAACCACAATCCACAGGGTTCTTCATAAACAGTTGTGTCTGTATGCCTATAAGGTACAGTTGCTGCAGGCACTGTTACCAGCAGATCGAACGATGTGAAAAATGGAGACTCACCAAGTGAAAACACCAAGAGAAAACAGAAATAAAGATATTTGATGACTTAATTATATTTAACGTATTTTATTAAGGCGAAATTGATTCAAATGTTGAAAAACCAATACTCATTCAGTTCAAAATCTTGTACGAGAAACTGTTATTTATACAAGGACATAAATTTAAATGCAGACAAACATTTTTTTATCTTTCAACAATATTTGGAAAGTTCCAATGTCATCATAAGATGGATTTTTGAATACGTGCATTATATTGAAAGTTAATTTGGAGTATTGTATTGAAGCAAATGGAAAATTAGAGACATTCTGGATATGGAGGACATCAAATAACAGTTTGTACAACATCAACCGTTGTTTGCATGTATACAAGAGTCAACAACGACAAACATCTAAAGCTTTACTGCGAAAAAGCATAGATAGTAGCTTCAATTGAAGTGAAATATTGATCCTCTTGAGTCATTTCCAATTATGAAAGTGCTATTTGATTAACACAAAACCACGTGAAATAAAATATATACACCTCAATTAACTTTCTATGACTTAACTTCAAACTTTTATGAAGATTAATAGTCAACAATTGTTATTTGAAATCAAGATGTCATCACGTCAATTATTGTTATAAGTTTTCTGTATGAAAAGGATTGACAAACTGAAGTAAGCAACAACTGGTGAAACAGAAGAAAACTAGATGAAATAATAAAGACAATCGTCTTCTTTCAATGCAATCCATTAATGAATATTTACGATAATTTCCCTATTCCTTGCGGCGTGTATTAACGACTATATATCGCGTAGGCCTGTCCACTGTCTAATATTTAGCAGCCAAGATATTTTCCTTTTTCTAATCCTTTTTCGGCCTTCTATATCTTTCCTTCAGTTATTAGTAAGTAAGTAAGACGTTTTCTTCTTTTCAATAATTTCAAAGAGCTATCTTCTTAGTATCTTTTGATTTGTTAGTCTAGCTGTCCAGCGTACTTTAAGGATTCTGCGATATACCCGCATTTATAAAATCTCTAATTTGTCAATTCCCTCCTTCTTAAATCTCTAATTTGTTTCCAGCCATCAAAAATGAATGGAATATGCAAATACACTCGTTAGGAAAGGACAAAGCTGTAGAAAAATGCCGCTATCAAAAAATTTTCAGAAGAAAAAGGAAAGAAAAGCGTTCGGCGAATAATAATGAATAATAATTTTTTTAATGACTGTAAGTTTTCTTTGTTAAATTAAAAAAAAGTGTATTGAAACTGTTTCCTCTGAAAACTTTCATATGAAATATATGCTCAAAAATGGTCGCAACTATAATAGAATTTATTAAATCCTCAACAATAAACGTTTTTTTCAGAATTTCATAGAGGGACCTCATTAAAACAATCTTAGAATTGAATGATTCTATTTGAGCGGCGCCACTGGAAGGAGAATCGTTAATATTATACAGGCTTTGGAGACCCTTCCATAAGACGCCATAGGGAGCGCCCCGGGAAATTCACGTGTTCATCTCTATATAGTATCACTATAAAATATAAGCTACGAGGCGATGTTGAATTTCTTAAGATACTTGATGCGAATGACTTGAAATAAGTCTGACACTGATATCTGTAGGTGTAAAAATATTCTTGCAGCTTTTCGATACTATAATGGTTATATCAGCGCCGATTGTTTCCCAGATAAAATAACACCGAGGCGAAATATCGATTTCTTTTTGTATTCACGTTGGGTGATCTTCGACATCTTGATAATTTCAAAAATGATAAAATTATAACACGTTATGGAATATTTTAAAGGTTCAGTTCTATACGAATGAAAGTAGAAATATAAATGAAAATAATTGGACAACTAAAACGTGTCTCAATGGTTGAATTACGCTGGAATTTCTGATACTTTTGGTGATATCATAGCGACCATGCTCTCGCATTTAAAAATACATTATACAGGTACACATTTCTCCGAACAACTTCCACAGTAAAAAAATAGTCCTTCGTCCTTCTTTTTGGAATATCAAGTCACCTTTCTTTTATCGTCTAATAACATGCAATCATTAATTCTTTAACGTCTTCGCTCTAGAAGTAACGCTTTTTTCCATTGTTTTATCTATTATATATAAGAGCTTCACGCAGGCCTTTTAGGCCCATAGCATGAAAGTTATTCCCTTCCTCTCTTTCCTATTTTTTGCTTCCGTTTTCCAGTCGTGAATTCCTCTCATTTTTTAGGTCTTCCGTCAGCTCTACATACCATCGTTTCCTTGGTCTTCCTTTGTTTTTTTGTTTCTCCTTGTTCCATGTTTTTGTTGTTCTAAAATCTGGCATTCTCTGTATGTGATCCAGCCACTCTATTCTCTTCGATCTTATTATTTTGCTTAGCTCTGCTTTTCCAAATAGATTCCTTATATAGGTGCTTCACGCAGGCCTTTTAGGCCCATAGCATGAAAGTTATCCCCTTCCTCTCTTTCCTATTTTTTGCTTCCGTTTTCCAGTCGTGAATTCCTCTCATTTTTTAGGTCTTCCGTCAGCTCTACATACCATGTTTTCCTTGGTTTTCCATTGTTTTCTTGTTCCTTCTTGTCTATCATTTTTTGTTGCTCTAAAATCTGACAATCTCTGTATGTGACCCAACCATTCTTTTTTACCACTTAGTATCCCTCTTCATTCCCATATACCTAAATAGTTGAGAATCCACGTTTCTTCGCCTCCGTAGCTCAATGCTGATCTTATTATTGTTTTGTAAAAATGTAGCTTCGCCTTTTTGGAGATTTTTTGGGATATTATCATAGCATTCAGCGCTCCCAACTGTTTACTTCCCTCGTCAAAACATCCTTCAGATCTTCTTCCTTGTCACCGTCGTCCTTGATACACCTCAAGATATACTTAACTTTGAACGTCTTCTAAGCTCATTGTCCTTTTTTTGTTCAGTTTTATTGACAAACTTCTCATTGAGCTTTTTCCTTTGTGGCGTTGTCATTATAATGAATTTCGATTTATCTTCGTTGACTCGTAGCTTTACTGTCTCTGCCATTTCTATGAAAGGGCTGCAGGTTTCTTTAAGCTCGTTTTCCAATGTTGAAAGGATTGCTACATCATCTACCAATAGTTGCGTTGCTCTTGTTTTTAGTGTCCCTGTTCTGTTCATACCGATTTTACGTACAATCCATTCTAATACTACATTGAACAGCATAGTGGACAAAGGATCTCCATGTTTTAGTGCTATTAGGTCAATTATTTTATTTTGTCTATTATTACAAAAAGGGCTCGATGGAAAAGCATCTACCAAAGCTGGACTTTTTGCTGGTAATAATGACTGCAATCTGCTTACATCCAAATTTGCTTTTATCCCTTTTCGAAAGGGGAAACTGTGAGACACTTATAGTTCTCAATGGAGTCGTTATTCACGCCGTTTATAGATTTTTAATTTACATCAGGAATAACTTTACTTTTATATAAAATATCATTTCACGCACTTGACAGAACCTGATATACTACACCAAAGTTTTATTAACTTGTTATTTTTATCTCGTAGTAGTCAAAAACGATACTGGAAAAGAAATTTATTTCAGAAGTTTTTAAATATGTATTTTCTTTGATGCAGTCGAAACTTTTGATACCAAAGTTTTCGTTTTATCGTTATGAATATTTATGATCTTAAAAATGTTTATTTAAATACGATGTATAAATACATAACAAAATTGAAATAGTAAAAATATTTTACGTAGAAATGAAGTCTTTAAGTTTAAAATTAGTCAACAATAAAATTTCTTTTCAGGTCAAAACTTCTGTCTCTTGTTCTAAAAATATAGTTAAGATTTCATTTGATTCGAAATTGGATATAGAATGTTTCTGGTTACAATTACAAATCTGGTTACAAGACGGATTTGGTTTTTCTCTTCTATCTCAAAAAATATTTGAAATATTTCTAATATGAGAAAATATTCAGAATGAACAAGTTTCGTGAAAAAAGCTTTTACTCCCAGAGCTGTAGGACCAATTTATATAATTTCAACTAAGGATTGAAAATATGTCTCAGAACCCTTCTTTCGAACATTTCAACAAAATATCTTATTTAAAAATGTTGAATATGAAGATGAAAATTTGAAAAACTCATCAACGAATCATAATTCGCCTGCGAAAAATTTTTTTCAATTTTTCAATGAATTATGCGTTACTTAATTTTTTAATAAGACGATGAAAAAGAGGAAGAAATTTAATTGTCATTAGAAAATTTGACAATATTATGAATGATGCGACACAATAAGATAGTATAAAATAACAATTTGGCCTACATTGTTGTCAGATCTTTCCTTTTTCCGGGAAAATAATGAACTTTGTTTTTCATATAGATCACTCTATATTGCACTTTGTGAAAGTCCTTGACAAATACTTAATTTTCATCTAATGTTACCTATACCTAAGTGTCATAATTTCGGAGTTATAGCTACATTTACGTTATTTCCGCCGAAGTTAAAATAATACTCGTACATTTAGGTTGGATATGACTGCTACAATAACAAATTGGACGTTTTTTTAAATTATTATTGTTGAAGTTTATCGAAAGTTACCATAGATCTGAAAAAGAACCAGTTGATAGTTCAAGTCAACAAGAAACGTGTGATATCTTTAATAATTTATATCCTAACCGAAATCCCTTAACAAGATCTACTGTCAGTTAATTAATGAAAAAGTTTAGCGAATCTGGTTCAGTAAAAGATTTATCCAAATTAGGGCGCATCAACTGAAAGCAAATCTTTAGATTTTTGTGCTCTGTTAGGACACGTGAGTACTAGACAAAAATCCATGAAATTTGATATTTCGCAAGCATCCGTAATGAAAATTTTACAGCAAGCCCGACCCTATCTTTTCCTCTTCTTACTAGTCTTTTTGCTCTTCCTAGGGAAAAAATTCTTGGTTTCCAGCTTTAAGCATACTCAGACATGATCAGGACTAGGATCTATCCAACCAAATCATAATTTCTTCTTCTTATTTCCAACTTGAAAGACATCTTAATTCAACTGTCATAAAAATTTTTTATATAAAATAAACTAAAAACAGAAGAAATCTTTTTTTATTGAACGAAATAAAAAAATTCTTGCTACGAATGAAGTTTTATTATTATTTTCGATTAATGACACATGATTTGCTCACAAAACAGAAATACTGACTATTTATAATCTTTCAATTTGATATTGACAGACACACACAGTTATGATACGGTCTGTTAATCAATTTAAAGCTTTCTGATAAACGATGTTATTTGTTTTGTGGTGCGTAAGCAGCAAACAATTTAACCATGCTAGAAAAAGGTAAACTCCAAGTTGAGTCCGCAAACTTCCAACTACTGGCCTTGCAATTTATTTATGGTCATCGCATAGGCCAGATGTACCGAAAATTGTAAACGTTTGAAATCGAATAATAAATCCATTGGAATCATAGTTATACGCTGGATCAAGACATCCTCTCCTTAGCCTTAATGACGTTATTCATCAACTTTATCCCAGCCAGCCTTTATCCATTGCACTGTCGAGGTTGATTATTGTTATGTAGCATGATGACACCTGATTCTACTTTTAACTGCAAATTGTAGTAATCCAGACAATTCCAGTGTATTTAAAAATTCCGTGGGATAGTTGACTACGTCATCCTGTTTCATAACGGTGTCGACTAATTTAAAGGAAACCAACTGCTCCGGAAGAAAAATCTGAATGGTCGCATTGAGATACTCGACATCTTTATTTTTCAACGCCATTTATGGTTATTTAACTGTTGCGCTATATCTGGGAAAACCCGCTGAATAAGCTCCTCTTTTGAGTCTTTGATGTGACAGAAATCTGTCGGTAATGTGATAATTCCGGTCGAGGTGTCCACTGCGACTATTATTTCCACTGTCTTTTTGCAGTTTCATCTTCTTGCAAAAATACTCGTATGTTAGCAGTAAAGTGCAGCTATCACAAAATATTAACAAAAAAAAACAGCACATAACTTGAAATGTCACTATCACAAAGGATCACCGAAATAGAGAAAATTCTCGCGCACGTAGTAGGTAATCGTCACTCTTTGCACTCTTTGTTTGAGGTATCGATCGACATATTAGTTGGTTGTCAAATGTCAAATATTATGGTAGCGTTCAGAAATTCAATTTGTGGTATCCTCTTAAATCTTATGTGGACCTCCGCAAATAATTCAATAACAAAATTAGCCAAATCGGTACAGCCGTTGTCGAGTTTCTGCGAGACAAACCAACAGCAATTCATTTATAAATATAAGATGAATTTCAAATTAATTAAAATAAACACATGTGCTGCTCTAAAAACGAATATTTTATTTTTATGGCAAATGCACTACATAAGTGATATTAATAAACTGTTTTATATTAAATAACTAAATCTAACCTAAAAAAAGAAACGTCATTTAATGTTTATATCTTCAACTTTTTCTTGAATAAGCAATATTTCTTGACCTACATTAATTAACCTCTATTATCTTATTCTAATCAATAAAAAATGACACTTGTGACAATGACATTTGTGACATCCATGACAGATCTATCATAGACATCATAATTCATAAATGTTTTGCCAAAACTAGTTCGACACACGTTATGTGTTCCAGACATAGTAAGCGCCTTCTACTCCAAATATAATGTACTATTATCAATCGCTTGAAATTTAATATTAATTTTAAGCTGTTCAAATAAACTCTTTTCCATCTAGCGAAGGACACAGTTTCGCGTGTCCACTATCAGATCTCACTCTCAATGTGTATATACTACGCTTAAAGACCGAAAACGGCCAGTGGCCGTTTAAAATAGTCACAACGCGTTCTATGGTCCTTGCGTTTGACATGACGCGTTGTGGGTGTTCTGATATAGCCAGAACCCGAATGACACGTGACAAATTCTGCTTGTTAATAATCATTTTGGTAACAAAATAGTACAAAATTCATAATCTCGACATGTAAGTATTCATTACTTCGGATTTGTTCGATGTACCATTGCTACTTTAGTTGTATTCATCTAGGACATATTACACGTGACTAAAAATACTGTTGGCATAAAAAACTGCTACTCTTCAGCTTGATTCGCCAGTTTCTAAAAAATTTAATCGTAGCAGACATCGAACAATCAATTCCTTCAAATATATACAGACATTTTTTTATCAACTGTAATTCCCTTTGGCGTTCGAAAACATCGGTCTAATTCGATAAATTCTCTAATAACACGCCTAGTATTTAAATTATTTTCCTCGAGGCGGAATTTTTAAACTGTTTACCTGCCTTTCAAATGTTAGATTGTTGTATATTACTGGATAGGAATGTACCTGAACGGATATTATATAGGGTTGAAAATATACGAAACGAAACAACGGGTACGACATGAAAACATTCCAAATGGATCTCCCTAAGGGTTTACTATTATTACGAAAATTGTGACGATTTTCTAAATTCATTTGTCAAATTATCTCGCTCGTGTCATGCGCTTAAAATCGAATATTCTCATACACTTTTCCAACATAATAAGAACAGAATAGAGTACTCTACAATATTCGATAACTGCATAATCATATAGGCATAGGCTAAGTTACTTGAGAAAGAAGAATGACCTAACTAATGTATTTACGATACCATCCAATGACACTATTTATAAAGAATATAGAATCGTGTATAGTCGTAGAATATCGTTTTGACTTTAGTCCTTTAGATGTTTTGCCACTTTCTCGGCCAAAGTAGCAATCCATGTAAATAAACGATCTTAGAAAATTACTTTTTAGACGACGCTATCTGTTGTTGTTCGTTCTGTATTCATTTACATACCGAAAGTTGCGTTTTGTGTGTTCCATGTAGTGAAAGTGACAGCAAAACACTTTCGGTACGCTCTGGAGTAGACAACTTTAACTTCCTTAAATGTGACTTTAGCCACTTCGATGTTGACAGTTGACAGTTTCACTTCGATGACACAAACAAATCTACAAATTGTATCGAAATCACAAACACATCTCAGAGATTCCATAAACATCTAGTAGAGATATACATATTCCATCTGCATCCAATCCTTCTTCTTCTACTTCTTGGAGATCTGTCGATCTGTTAATTCTGAAGCTGCCTCTGCGTCTTTTTCTGAGAGGTGGATTGCCAACTATTTTTCCACCTGTTGGGTGGTCTCCTGGGAGGACTTGAGCCGGGCGGGTTGTTTTTTAGGACTATTCTCGGAAGGCTGTTCTCGTCCATCCGTCTTACATGGTTGTACCAACGCATCCAATCCAATAAATATTAATAATTGCCCAGGAGGTAAATTACTTTCGCTTCGCTCGTTGTCCTTGGCATACAAATAACTATTGAGATACAAGTTTTTCTTCGGTAAGTAGGATGAATTTCAAGAAGGAGTTGGTTCATTTTTAGAACATCCCTTATAAAAATTGCGATTTCAGTGGTTTTTAGTAGTTTCTTTTGTTGTAATTGGTCATTTGGCAGGCGATTTGGTTCACAAGGACACAATAAAACCACAAAAAATCTTTCGCAATATCAACAATAAAAAATTAGATAATTTTGTACGAGAATTGCTGCTCAAATTTTGAGATATACAAATAAAAACAAATATTTATAATTGGGTATGGCTTTATTGTTTATCAAAATATTTTCCATCAAGATCAATATACTTTTGCATGCGTTTGAACCAATTATTTCCATGCATTTTTTCCATTGAAGTACCTCCAAAACGTTAGACGCATCAACCGCTTCTTCAGTTGTAGAGAAATTTATTTTTAATCTGCGGAAATAAGAAGAAATCAATTGGTGCGAAACAACGACTATACTGCGGATAACATAAATACGAAGTTTTGACTGTTCACAAACGTTTTTATTTGAACAGATGGGTGAGAGCTCTTAATCTCGTGGTGAAGAATGACTCGTCATCTGCAATTGGTTTCCCTGATTCCCTGACAAACAAATGCTGGTGTACAATTCAGAATTGACCGTTCTAAGTTGCTCTAATGGAACTGTGGCGACATGTCCAGTTATTCGGCAAAAAAGGCGACCATTTGCTAGCAAACAACTTTTGTTGGATTTGGTTCGTCTTGAGAGACGCATATAGCCGACTGTTCTCTAATTTCGGGATTATTCGGATTCATCGCCTGACGACGATCTTATAGACGTTTTTTGAAGCACCGCGATTGAATTTTTTCAGCATTTCTTTGTATCATCGCCAGCAAAATGACGACTTTCACGAAATTGATCCTGTGCTTCATCACAAAAAGTCGAGATGATGGGCACACTCCTGTTAGTATAATCCACGTCGAAAGTCACAGAAAATCATCGCACCAAAATGTTGGCGATTCACATAAATGTTGCCCTATCTCAAAACTTATTGGTAACTATATTGTACTTCGTGTTATTGGTTCCATTCAGAAGCGTTATAAAAATAATTGATTTTGTTAGAGAAGCTTCATCATTATAAATCATCATAATAAAATGTTCTATTTGATAACTAAATAATAATAGGCTTTTAAAAAATTATAATTTGTTCTTATAAAAATTAAATATAATGTCTAGCATGTAATTCTTGATTAAGACATAATTTACCATCAACATATTCAAAATTAAGCAACCAACAAGCAAAATAACCGTTAATTTTCTCTTGTGATAAATTGATCGCGAAAAATAACATTAATTTTCATAAGTTACTAACGTCAATGATTCAGTGGTAATTAATAATTATTGTTGGTAAATATTTCTTTCATAAATATTAAAAATTTCAAATAGTTTCGTCTTCCTTGTTTCAATTGACATAATAAATTAATATCAAACTGTAAATCGTATGATGTGATAGATTAAAAATGTCCGCTTTATGAATTTTTATATATTATAGCAGCAAAAATATTATATTTTGAATCAAACGATGTACCTAAATAACGGAAAAATCAATACGAATTTTGATTGTCCAAAAACCTTCTTATTTACGCATTTTTTTCCAATTTTAGTTCGTGTCGTAGCAAATCTGAAATGATGACATTATTCAGAAATTCTGTTGTAAATTCAATTGGTACTACAGGTTTATCTTTCATTGATTCATGGCTACAGTAGAGTTTGGAAACTATATCATCAATAATTTTTTCAACATCTTTGTTAAGAGGCCAGGGTTTTTCTTTGTCTATCATCCCCTCATCTATAACATTGTTGGGCACTCTATACATAGACTATTGATATTACGAGAAATCGATTTATCATGACTATTTTAGGCTATTATCTCAGGAAGGCTAACAGATGTCGAACCATGGATACTTTTCCCACAGAAACTCTTCTGCGCATGGGTCAATCATCATGACTTTTCACACACTGATAGATTTTGTTGGGGTCTATCAAACAAAGTTCAATTTCTTCCATAGTTGCCTAATTTTGATAAATATTTAGCAAATTCTCTAGTTTTTCTCCTCTAATAAAATATAATCCGATTATACCTATTTAAAATTTCATTATTATTATTATTTGAAAAAAAAAACGTAAAAGTTACTTGAAAATTTTAAATTCAAAATGATAAAATCTACATTTTTCTATAGTGAAAGTATGTGTAATATTCAAATGCGCTTCAAAAACTTTTTCAATTTCATTTATTTCGTAATTCTCTTCTGTACTACTTTTGTGCGAACTGAAATTTTGCATAATCTTCAAAAGAAGTTTGAGTCTTTAAAACCGTTTTTCAACATAATACATTGGAGTCCCAATAATCCGAAAGTCCGTTTAATCCGAAACCTAAAGAAGGATGTTTTTAAGAATGAAGAAACGGAGAAAGAATAAAATTGATTAGTGTATTAACGAATGTTACAGTATCTTTCGAATATATTAAAACGTAATGAACAAAACAAACTATATTGGTTTAAAAAAGTCCGTTACAGTTTTTTGACGATGTGATGGAGAACTCTTTCTTGCGGCAAAGTTATGCCAACGTCTCAGAAACGCTGGATCCGCTGGGGTCGATGTTAACTATTGTTTAACGTATCGTAGCGTTATATCAAAGGCAGCTGCGGCGTCCGTGTGGGATACCCTCCGCTCTCTGTCCTCGTCAACCTTCACTATCATCTGACACGTTGTCTGGTTCTTCAAGAACCATACCAACAATCTGCTGAACATTTAAACTTTCATGATCGTTATCGTCAGCTTGTAGCCACTCTTCCACATCATTTTCATTAGCGTCCTCACAGCCAGGAATAGTTTGTAATATCTCTTGTACAGCATTGTTTCTGTGTGCTTGTTGATTTGGGGTTTCTTCGAAAGTTAGACTTGGCCAAAGTTTTTTTAAGGTTTTTTTCAACAGGTTTTCATTTGTAGGTTTCCATGATATTGCAACTTACTAAATGGCGTGTTTGATCTTTACTATTATCTTGAAAAAATGAGTGTTTCATTTTCATCTCCAAGTATTCGTCTGAATAACTTTTTCTTGTAAGAGAGCTTAAGATGCTGCAGTACATGTTGATTCATGGGCTGGATCAAAAGGGTCACGTTGGGTGGCAAGAAAACTAACTCATCAGCCGAGGTATGTGAAGTGGCATTGTCGAGAAAAAGTAAAGCATGAATAGGGAGGTCAATTTCTTTACAAAAACGAGTGCCTTCGGGAACAAATTTGGTATTAAACCAATTTTAAAATAGCTCTGAGATTATACATGCATTTTTTCACTTTTTATAGATGACAGGTTAGGTGACATTTAGGTTCTTGAATGCCCTTGGTTTTGCTGATTTTCCGATAACCATTAGAGGAAGTTCATGATTTCCTGCAGCATCACTTCAGACTAAAACCGTTAATCTTTCCTTGCTTATTTTGCAACCTGGAGCACTATGTTCTTGTTTAGCAGCCAAGCTTTTTTGGCAATGCCTTAAAGTTAAAGCCAGTCCCATCAGTATTATATATTTGCTGCGGTGAATAGTTTCATGTGGCAATCAGGTCAGCAAAAGTATTTGAATATTCAGTTGCAGCAGCCTCATTAGACGATAGGCGTTCCCCAGTAATTGCCATGATGCTTCTTAAAACGATCAAGCCAGCCTGTACTAACAGAAAAAGACTCCCTTCATGAATTGATTCAATTGTAGAGTTTTTCCTTTGATAACGGGGCACTAATCAAGATACTTTTTTCTCTATCTTGAGGAAACCAAACAGAGGACTGTCAAGTTTTTCCAATGGTGTAGTTTTTACTGTTTGAAGAGATTCAATACATTTATTCTCTGAAGAAATACAAAACTATTCTATTTTTGATGGTTTTTCTTACAGTCAGTGATTGTGGAATTCCCCACTCAAAACTCAACAGCCCATTTTGAGGCACTCCACTATTGTCCAAGCGTTTTAACACTTCAAGTTTGTCTTGTACGAAGTATGTTTCAGTTTCAAAGCCATTTCACTACATTCACAAAGTTGAAAACTAAAGAAACGGCAGAAAAAACAACTCACAACACAGATTCCAGACAGAATGCAGGAAATAGCGCGCCAACGAAAAATGGACATTTTGTTCAATAAGGTGATTCCCCCTCAAGCTTAATGTTAAAAAACCCATTCCAAGATTGCCAAACAAACGATAATGTAATTGTTTTACTCATACTGTGCTGTACTATACATATTTAGCGTTTTCCAATAACATAACTAAATTAAATATGCTTGGAAATTTGTGGAAAATAATTTAATGAAAGGCATATTAATACCCCGCTATCCGATGAATTTCATTGCTGTTAACGTACGATACTGGTATGTACTGTACTGTATTTTGAATGTGATACCCTAAAAGTAGATAACTACTTTTATTTTTACTGTACGGTAATACTCCTGCTACGATTAAAAACTTTCGCTCTCTTGCTATGAAAAATCGGCACTTTATACACAAAATTGGTTAGCTTAAGATTTGATAAAATAAAATAAACTGTCCTGTACCAGTTTATGTAATTTATACGTTGTATTTCGTATTTATATGAATTTGGTAATTATTCCGCTTAATCCGAAATATTCGTTAATGCGAAATGGGTTCGATCCCAATCATTTCGGATTATAGGGACTCCACTGTAGCTACAAGCTAGAATAAGTGCAAAATATGTAGATAATTAGACATAGTATTCCGTATTTAGCTATGGGATAAATAAAGTAAAATAACAATTATGTTTTATTAGAGATATAATATTATAATGCTGTGGCATAAAAAAATTCTGTTTAAATATCCCCTGTTAGTAATTTTTAATAATAACAATTTATAATAATTTTCTTCAGAATGTCTCTTTATGGCAAATGGTTTCCTTGGCATGTACACCGATCTAAAAATCTAAATATCTCCTAAACCATAAATTTTATCAAGTTAAACAAAGATTACCTTTTTGTAGATATATAATAGATATAATAGATAAAAATTTTTTACTATCTTTAGATTGTACAGGCTGTCCCTGTAAAAATTACACCTATCGAGCAGCTCGGTCGATGAACAAGAAGGTAACTACATGTCCACAATAACTGGCATAGCACACGACACCAATAAGAGATGACAAAACTATTAAAAAAAAGTTCAAAATTACTTACACCAGTACTATTGAAGAGTAGACCAGAACAATTACAGATTGCCGATATAAACGTCCAAAAGTATAAACACGTAAGTTTGCAATTCTGGATGAGCATAATTGTGGTTTTTCTTGACCACACGTTAAAGAACAGAACAGAACAGAAAAAAAACATGCAGAGGACTAGGCACACGTGAAAACCTCTGCATAAGGATACATCTACAAAAGAGTTACTAGAAAATATCTATATATTTTTTATTGACTTCGAAACAGCGTTTAACCGAGACAAACAACAACACAACTTTTTCAACGTCTAAAATCATATTTAACGTAGATTATCATGATATGCGCCCGTATCATAGAAGTAGATAATACAACAAATGATATACGAATAAAAAGCGGTGCAAGACAAGGAGGTTTTCCATCACCAATCAGTCAACTTTATTCAAAGAACATATTTCACGAGAGCGAAATTATGGACAACGTAAAGTATGAAAATGACACTGCCATCATTGCAAAAAACTGCTGTGTAGACTGCGCGTGGCTGGTCGAAGACGGGATAGCAATATTATAATAGAACCAATTCCGATTACAATCAACGGACACAACATTGAACTTATATTACATTTCAAATATTAGTGCAGCTGGCTGAACAATGACATAACGTGTAACGAAGAGATAAGAGCGAGGATTGAAACGGCACGTAGAGCATTCAACAAATGGAAACTCTCCCTATAAGAAACCTCAGACGCTGTTACGTATGGAGCTTTCTGTATACTGATGTGAAACATGAACGCTTAAAGCTGACATCATGAATAGATAGAAACGTTCGTGATTTGATGCCATCGGAGAATCCTCAGGGTCCCGTGGACTGCGCCAGTTATGGAAAGGTCATACAACTAAATATGATTCAAGAACTTTTCAACAACTTAAAAACAAGAAAGGTTAGTTATTTCGGGTAAATATCATACCTAATCATTTAGGGAAAGGTTGTGAGCAGAAAAAGGATAGGTTGCAAAGAGCTATTGTAGTTAAAAAATACTGAAAAAATTGGTCTGCATTGGATGTAGAGCAACTCTTTCGAGTAGTAACAGATTCAATCAAATTGTCATGGAGACATCCCACGCTTGAAGCCAGACACGGTACCGAAAGAAGAAGAAAAGATTGGATGGAACATATATATATAACAAAGGAGAGAATAGAAAATTGATCTTTTTTCCAAAGAACTAATCAGTTTATATAAACGTAAGTATTGCATTAAGTTAAGAAAAAATAGAAATTAAAACTATCGTTCTGATACAACTTCAATCCAAAACTTATTTACATCTCCATCCATAATTTTGTAAATCGTTCGCTATTTACAGTACAGTTAAATACGAAGTTTCACCCCTACTGCTCTTCTCAATTCTCCCCGTTCTGAAAACAGTTGTGAGACAACTTCAGTTGCGTTAACGATTTCAGAAGGAACGGTTCGTTGCCTGTGAGATATTCTTTCAAATATTTCGTTTTACACGTTCAAGACATTTTGGATTTCGATAATGTATAGGTATAGTGTCTAAAATGTTCGAAATGTATCATTAAGACATTTGATTATAGTGGAATTTTTAGTGATGGCTAATTACGGTGTTTCGGTGAAACGAAGTGCAAGTGATTTGGAAGAACAAAGTTTGATTCTCTACAGGTAAATAAATGTGTTTTATTCATTTACTATACTTTCCATGAACCGATTATTTTGTTCAAAAATTAAAAGCAAAATTACTGATATATCACTATAATTTATTTCCTCATTAGGTATCAAGGGAATTACATATCTGATGTACAGCACTACATACGTTTATCCACTGATACCTCAATAATTAATATTTTTTATTGTTATTTAATATTTTTATGATACTTGTTACAATTAAAGACAACATGGGACAGTGACAACATCCACAACACCTGCCAATTTGTCATTTTTCGATCCCATTACACTTTTTGTATACTTTTAGTTCATAACGATGCTGAAATATCGGTAAATTTTGTAAAATCAATAAATATTTGTAATATTTGATTACAATCTAAATGAAATTTTCATCTATAATCTGTCCTTTTATCACTAGCAACACTAAATGAAGTATCAGAATGAAAATAATCATGAACTTTGACTGTTAAATTTCATAAGAAAATGTAGGACGAATATCTATTTATAAATGCAGCATCAATAAATCATTTAATTAACCAAATTCGAATTAATGACTCATGTTTTTGAATAAACAAAAAACTACATTGTTAGCTTAAAATCCAAAGAGTAACTGTAGAGAAAATAAACTCGGAAGTGACTGAAATCACTAACCGATTGCCAACTGATTTTCTGCATACACAACAAACCGAAACCTGACTGAATCAAAAGTAAACAGGGGTTAATGTAGTTCTTCCAATTTCAATTGCAGAAGACAGTTATGCGAGGAGCAATCAATATTTCATAAATACGCACGGCACTCATACCAAATTTAGAAATGGAAAATAATGTTTACTCCCCATATAAAATTCGGTAAACATTTAACAAACCATCAGTCCACGTGGACTCATCATCTCCACTGTTTACCAATGAAAACATCGATTCGTAGACATAAATGCATTTCTATTGGCTGAAGCCATATGTACACAATTTCTTTGAAATATTCCTGCTAGACAGTATGCGATAAGCAGTGGCGTCGCTTGGTGAGATTCATTTATTTCATAAATTTCTTTAAATAAATAGAGATATGGCGGTTTTTAGACCATGGGCGATGAAGAAAATGAAATTGCGCAGTGTAATGAGAATAAAGACGAGTATGAATTTAACTATCTAGGAATAACGTTGGGACAAACAACCAGGATACAAAAGGCTAACGAAGAAACAAAAACTTACTAAAAAACAAAAAAAATAACCAAACAAAATGAAATAAAAATGTACAAAACCCTAATAAGACCAGTAATCACATATGCGATGGAAACAACAGTAATAAACAAAAGAGAATAAGAAGGCCGAGAAAAACTTGGAGAAACGAAATATAGAAAACTGGAGAGCAAAATTCCGGAACCAAAAAGAATAGAAAATAATAACAAAATCAGACAAAACAAATGACAAACTATAATGAAAATAAAAATTAGAAAACGAGGAGTAATCCATCTCAAAAAAAGGATTTAAAGCGCTAAAAGCGGTAGCCATAATCCACATGAGATTGGAAGGCTTGATGATGATGATAATGATGAATTTAATAATAAAGATTTAGATAAACGCACACAGCAAGTTATTTTAAATATATTCGAATGTTTAAAAAAGAAAAACATTCAGCAAGAATTGATGAATTAACTAGAGTAAATAAATTTTCCATTAATCGAGTAGTCACGGAAGGGATTGCTGTGGATCCGAATAACATGTGAAGAAAAACTGAAATCAGTTGACAAAGCTACTCAATATTTTATACGTAGGAAAATTTAAAGTTTATATAAGAACAGGGCTGCGACATTAGAAGTAATACAGCAAAAGGTAGTAGACTATCCAGAATACAATTATACCAGTTTAGAAACATTGCGTCAAGTTTTGTCAGCATGTGGTTATAAACACAAAAAATTGAATAAATGGGGTACAAAACGGCTCAGTTCACGTCTGGTACCCTGTTTTAAACCAAACGCCCTCTCATTTAGGTACATTTTACTCGTCTATTTACGTTTTATCGTTTAATAGTCAGTTATAGCAACTTAACAAGGTATAAAAATGATTTTTTTCCAAGTTCCAAATACGACTATGATTAAGTGCATTGGCGTCCAATTTATAATGATTCGATTGCCTTTAAACGAATATATATTTTCAAAAGTTTTTATAAAAATAATAAATTTATAAAATGATATAAAATATCTACGCCTATGGTACATCTAAAAAAATTGTCGGCAAGGGTTTTTATAATCTGCAATTGATATCGGAAAAACTATAACAACTTGAGGTAATAAAAATTTTCAACAATGTTGAGCTTTCCAAACTTTTTTTGAAATAAATAATAAATAGTATCAGAACAACATATTTATTTGCTCATTTGAACAAAGTATCATCCCTTAACTAACTCAAAAATTATCTTCCGTCGATCCAAACCATTCAGTGTAAACTTTTTTTGCAAATGTACAAACTATCTTATTTGTCTATCTTTGAAATATTACTCGCATATTTAGAGCTCAGACTCCAAGCATTCTCTAAGGATACTCAACTGAATAGAGAAGAGAGCAATTCGACATATGGGCGATGCAGGGTTGACCAAAAACTTGGACAGCTAAGAGCATAAAACAAAACAGATGCTACCTCGGCAGATGTTATCCAACATAATCCCACGTAGAGCAGTATTTACAAAACCTACTCGATGATAGACAGACTCATGAACACCAAGTTCACCTGCAGACGTCCAGAACGTTAATTTATCGAGACACCTTCCTTTGGAGAAGCGCGAATCAGCTACCACGGCACGTTTTTCCCGAACATTACTACCTACAGCCATTCAAATACAAAGGTTGTTACTCATGTTGCTCATACTCAACCAACATCCCTGACAAGTACAAATACTTTATTTTAATCTATAGGCAATAGTGATTGAGTGAAGCTACCTGCTTTACACAGAAATAGAAAAAAAATCAATTTCAAAATAATACTTTCATATTAAATAGGTGTTATTTACGTATAAACTATAGTAGTTCTATTGCCAGCTAGAGGTCCACGTCTTACCAGAGAACATCGAGTAGCAAGATTGGAATTTGCTCGAGAACACGGAAATTGGAATATTCAAGATTGGTCCAATATTTTATTCACGGATAAATCAAGATTTTGTCTGTATTCATTAGATAGGCGTGTACTAGTATATAGGCGATGTGGCGAACCGCATGATCACCTTTGGTGGTAGCTCTATCATGGTTTGAGGAGAAATTTCTTTTGAGAGTCGCACGGAGTTAGTATCATTGAATGATGTAAGACTAAATGAATGACTAATAAGTACATAACCAATATCCTAGAACCCCATGTAGTGCCCTATATGCCTCATGTCGACGACAACTCTGTGCTAATGCACAGAAGAGGTCAAGATACCCACCTTGAACTGACCTGCACGTAGCCCAGACCTTAACCCAATGGAGCATGTCTGGGACCATCTAGGATGGCAAATTCAGCAACATTCGGCACCAATAAAAAGACTAGATGATCTTCAAAATGTTCTTTTTAACTTGTGCGAAAACATGTCGTAAGGATACGTCCAGAACCTGTTTAGAAGCCTTCCAAGACGAATGGAAGTTGTAATTATAGTGAGAGGCGGCAACACAAGCTATTAGAAATTCATTGGTTGGTTTTAGTTTAAGCACCGTTCATTTTTTTGGATAGATGTTTTGTACAATTTTTTCTGTTTTGGTAAACCAAACTTGTTGTCTTCTGTAAATTGAACTGATCTAAAATAAATGTTGCAAAAGGCGACGACAGTAATATCTAGAAATAGCAGACTGACGCATGTTCAGCTGCTGACATTCCCCATCTTATATAATAAAAAAATTGAAGATTTCCTTTCCGAGTCCGTTCAGGCGTTCTACCCAACCGATTTGCTTAATTTTTTCTCAATGAAAGGTATTGATGCACAGATCAGCCATCAACCATCGGATTTCATCTAATTTTCACCATTCTCAAGTTATATTCAAATGCGATTTCCCCCTGTACATTACTTTCAGTTTTTCACATACACACGTTCTATCCTCAATATCTCAGGTTCTATTCAAGATAGAGACTTCGTTTTAGGTTAAGAACACTCATTGAAACACCCTCTTTCTTTTGAGTTTTTGAACACTTAAATCGGTTGAATTGGAGAGGAGCTAGGCGCGGACATTCAATGTGGAGTTATGGATTTTGTAGGTTTTTGGCAATTTTCCTACATTCAATGATCTATATCTCAGGTTCTAATATAGCTACAGAGTTCGTTCTTTTCTATTATAATGATTTCTGATACTTATTTAATGAATTCGATGCGAGCGAAGCCGCGGGTAAAAGCTAATTTGTATATTATTTTAAGGCTAATATCATTTTGTTATTTTGCTAGTGACTTGCGATTACTAGGGAGTCGTCTGATTCGATTTTTTTGCCCATAAGTGCACTTCATTACATAATTCATCAAGCGGTGTAATTAAAAGCAAATTTTTCATCATCATCAACATCATATTAATAAATAATGACTTGGATAGATATATGTTAAAATATATCGCCAAAGAAGTATTTTACTGTAAAAGAAATCAGTGGCTTGATGTTCTGTAACAGTTATTTGAAGTACCAATCCATTTACGCAATAATGATAAGAGAATCAAGTTTTAACCAGTTTTCTAAATATCATCACATTGTTTATAGTCTATACTCGATTGATTTAAACTTCCAGAAACGATAATACGTATCTGATTAACTATAATATATACCTTTGCTCGAAGGGTATTAAGTATTTTAAAGAAATATTGCCGACCAGGTGGTCTGCGAAGATATACCTTATCGGGAGGTGGAATTTGCTCAAGTCACTTTCATCGGTATTTTCAATGGTACTCTTGATAGTCAATTGTATGAGAATAATAAAAATTATGAAACAAACCTTGGGAAAAGTAATTAATTTCGAAAAGTAGCCAATAGATTGAAAGGTATCGTTTATAACTGAGTTGACTTATTTATTCAAAATTAATAAGCATAAATAACTATCGAAATGTTAGGAATACCGTACAATTTGCATTAGTAGAGTAACAAGATATTTAAAAACAGTTGGCGCAAAATATGTATATTAGTCTATTAACAAAATAAGACGTGAAAAAATACTTACCGGGATCAATGGCGTCTACCTAGTAACTTTTAAACTTTCGTCCATTAACACTTTTGTATATTGTATTAAAGTGACAATGTGGCTCTCTTTCCGTGAAATAACGTATTTCTATTTCATAAAATTTCATGAAATCAGTTACAAATATTTAAAATACTTATAGAAACAATATTTTAAGAAAAGAGTGAGAATGTTTACGCATAGTACTATTACGAACTCATCTTCAACCTGGAGCCGGTCCTGCTTGGATATAGTAGAATTATAAAATTCGACAAATTCGCCGCCTTTGATGAAATACTTGGAATTCGTTTTATGTCTGCTTTTGATATCAGTTTTTATAGCAAGCATTTATTTATTTGCTTTGTTTCTTTATTTTTCTAAAACTTTTGGAATTCTTTTGGCTTATTTCAGTTTATAATTTATAACAAATAGTCGTAGTGAACAGAACTAATTCGAATAAATTAATTAGATAAGTGAAAGTGATAAGTGAATTATATTATAAGTTAGTGTAGTGTAAAATATTTAAATAAATGAAAAACGTAAGAGATCGTACGATAAATTCACCCCACGAATAGAAATCATATAAATAAATAAGAAAAATATTACATTAAGTATAGTAGAATAAAGAAGGTTAAGTGCTAATAACACTTAGCGGTTGAAACACACACACATACACATACACATACACACACAAATTGACGGTTCAACCTATTTAGGTCTTTATCAAAATATTGTTTTATTTTAAACTAATTTTCTATCAAAAGAGACCTAAAATCAACAAAATTTATTAAGAGAAAGTTTATTTTTTATTGATATAATGTAATGTTTTGTATTTGAATATGTATTTGAATCACAATCACCTACTTCGTTTTATAGACATGGTCGATAATGAAATAATAGTTGGATTAAACCCATTGGAAAAGGAGGAAAATATAATAAAAATGCAAGGAAAACAACTTATAGGCGAACTGAGGTTGGGATGAGTCAGGATTTACAACTTTTGTATCAATGACTTTTTTCACATAACCTCAAAATTTAAGAATTTATGTGAAAAATTCAAATAACTAAGTCATTGGTTTCTTTTTGTTATCTTCCAAACACACTATAATTTATTTGATTTGAAATATTTGTTTTGAATTAAATTCGAAACCCTAATTCTCAATCGAAAATTCTTCCATTATAATATTAGCTTTTCTAAAAAGTTTTTTTGTTTGTCGATAAATACTTTCTGATGTAAAAAAATATTACCATCACCATGGTAAATTTCCTCAGAAAACACAAGAAAAATGAAAAAAAAACTCGCATTCAAAAAATTTTTTCAACCTTTATGTACGATTTTTAGTTATTCGTTAAAATTTTAGAACTCTATTAATTTTTTTATGTCAATATAATACTAAATCTCACGTTTTCCGTGTAATTAGATTGTGAAATTTCAATAAATAACCAAAAATTATACAAATGCTTGAAATGATTTTTTGGTATGCGAGTTTTTTTCCTATGTTTTTGCCTTTTATGAGAACATTCACCAAAGTGATGTCTACACAATCAGAAATTTTAACAACAAAAAAACTAACCGATTTTTTAAAAAAGCTGATATTTTGACTTGAGATTTTTCTATTGGAAATTGTGTGCTTTTTCGATATCAATTCATCAAATAAAGTAGGAAATGAGTATTTCAAATTGTGTGTAGGATATAAAAAGGAAATTTTTCATAAAATTTAGTGAAAAAAATATGTTTTTTTGTAAAAGGATTTGTAGTTTTGCCGGAAATGGAGATACCGTTTTTGTCCTTATAAACCTTCCTATTTCCAACCGCAGATCACCTGTAAATTATTTTTCCTTCTTTATTTCTTTATTTTCTCTTCCTTTTCCAATGAATTTCATCCTTCTATTATTTTTCACTTTTTATCATTTTTAAAGGCTTCTATCTATCAAAGCATATACGTTAAACACAAAATATAAGTTCTTATTTCGGACAGAACTGGTTTAATAATAGAATCCCAACGTTTAGACTTTTGAATAGAATTTCGCATAATTTTTAAGACCAGGTAAAAAGTGAAATACCTTGAATCTCGATAATATCAAATCAACATAACTTATTCGTTATGTTTATAGTGAAAACCTCAAGTGATATAAAATGTAAATTTCGAAACATTCCACTACCAAGACACCAAACGTTTCAGTATCACTATATTTTATCGATACATTAAGATATGCTTTTACCAAATCAGCAAACTGAGTGAATATTGTTTTTAAAAAAGTGGTAGGTAGAGTTAAGTAATTCCAAACAACCCTTTTCACAGCGGCGCATCATCATCAATTACTTATTTATTATTATGAACTCTAACCTCATTAAGTTATATTTACTATAAATTGTCTGTGTTTAGTATGTCTGTCAGTTTTATAGATTCAAATGCAACCCCATTAAGGTATCGTTTCCAATTATATATTATTTAATGTGTAATAATTTTATAATTATTATTGTATAAGATAAGAACTAATATATAAAGAAGCCTGTAAAACTAATACTGGGTTTATTCAATTTGATATTCGTCTAGTACGCCAGTCAGATTAATGTAATCAACTGTAACTTTAAATTATCAAATCCTCAGTTTGCTAAATAAATTGTTTTTAAAAAGCAAGTTGGTGAATTGAGTTATTTAATTGTAGCACTTATATAATCATGGATCATGTCGTCAAGACTTGATAAAATACGAGGTCAGAAAATGCCATATGGGAAAATGTTTCATTATAAAAAAAAATTCCTTCATTTTAATTGGAATTTTTACGTACTTAAACACCTCAAATACTTTTCAAACTTACAAGAATTATACAAAATAGATGTATCGTTTGTTTCTGATAATCGTGTTCAGAAAAAGCTCAAATCAGATAAATTAATATCTTTTGCACAAATACATACTTTTGAAACTTGATATCAAGCTCTCTACATTTAACGATACCTAAATATATTGGGGATTTATTTTGTTTGTATACATTTTCCATGGAATCTAATTTTTCCTGTCAATCCTAATATTCTCATATCATTATTATTAAATTTAAATTCAGTTTTTTATAATTAATTTGCCAGGCGTAAATAACGAAACAGACTGATTATTCTTCTATAGACTACAATTAAGTGGTATATAATTCCTTACTAATATTTTAGTTTAGATAGGAGATTAGTTCATTGAACAGTAATTATATTTATTCTATGAGTAGAATTATTTTGTTCATTAATACTGAATCATAAACAATTTAACAATGTACAAAGTACAGTTTGGCAAAAACAGGAGTGAATGTCGAGAAACGTACGAGAGGCTCGTAAATATTCAAAGTACTAAATTTTGTAGCCCAGAATAAAATATATATTAAGTAATATTCTTTGATTATTCAGGAGACGTTGTTTTTTGGTATTCTTCTTTTTTGTTTGGAGTAGAAAATGATGAGGATTCCCCATTTTCTATTTGCCTAATCTAATTTCAATATTTGAAATCGTTTGCACCTGTAGCAATAACAATACGTTCTTTAACTTTTTGAATTACCTTTATAGGTTTATTTTCTGATACTTCCCGACACATAAAATAAATTATATTTGGCCAAAATTTCTCGATTTTGTCCAGTCAAAACTTTTCTTTCCACTTTTGATTTGTTTAGGTACCCACGCAGTGCTCTTCACTATCTAACAGACACAATAGAATTGACAATAGTAGTCAAGTATACCCGATTGAGGTACCGTACTAATCCCTACTACCATCATCTAGTAACGCGCATTGACGGACGTGGCTATTTCACATTCATATTTGCCAT
Organism: Diorhabda sublineata; assembly: GCF_026230105.1. Classification (NCBI taxonomy): domain Eukaryota; kingdom Metazoa; phylum Arthropoda; class Insecta; order Coleoptera; family Chrysomelidae; genus Diorhabda; species Diorhabda sublineata. The sequence continues at coordinate 10,630,916 of NC_079483.1, forward strand.
AGTGTAATTTATTTTAAGTAACTGACCTGAAAGAACTAAATGTTATTTATAAAGAGTTACTAAGGTCTCGAGGGTCCTTACTTTTGGGCTAAAGCTATCTAGAAATGCTTGAAGATATAAGTGGGTAAATGGACAATGATTCTACACTCACAAACATCCGTTATTTATTATTATTTATTTTATCAAGAACCACCCACCCCTCCCAACCTAAGAATTGCAATTGAAGAAGATGTTGAAACTTTTTGCGGACAGTTTAACATGCTTCCTACCTCTCCGTTAAAAACTTTGCCGTAAAGATGGGCAACAATTTGAACTCTTTTACAGTAACCCTTTTTCGAATCCCTTTTGTAATTACTCATTTCGATAATGCATTTTTTGTGTTATTGCAAATTTGTTACCTAATTAAGCCGATCTCTGGTGTGAATGATAGACCTTTGCTGTCCCTCAATGATAAAATTAGTGCCTTTCTAATTAGATCAAGGTTATTTTGATATTTTTTGATTGAAACTTCATCATAATTGAAATTTTAGTTATAGTTCTCTATCATTCTTTTGATAATTTTTCTAGTGAGGAATGATGAAAAGGTTGAAGAAAGGGAACAAATAAATGATTATAGTTATAGTAATAAAAATATAGTTATAGTTCTTCCAATAACAAATGCAGAAGACAGTTATGCGAGGAACAATCGTCAGTCCACGTGGACTCATCATCTCCACTGTTTACCAATGATAACATCGTATCGTAAACATAAATGGAAATATTCCTGCGAGAAAGTCTGCCATAAGCAGTGGCGTGGCTAAGTGAGATTAATTTAATTAATAAATTTCTTTAAATACATAGAAATATGGCGTTCTTTAGACCATGAAGACAATGACTTGCACAGAGTAATGAGAATAAAGACAGACAATTTAATAATAAAGATTTAGATGTACAAATACAGCAAGTTATTTTAAATATATTCGAATGTTTCAAAAAGAAAATAATCAGCACTCTGATTATGCAATCAAAATACGAATTACTGAATTAACTGGAGTGAATAAATTTCCCATTTGTGAATAAATGGATGGCAATAACCTAATAGTCAAGGATAGTTCGATGGCAATAAGATTATTTGCGTCAAATAAAAGACTACCGAAGCTCTAATAAACGAATGGGGTACAAAAAGGGCTCAGGTAACGTCTGGTACCCTGTTTAAACCAAACTCCTTTACAGACAGGTATATTTTACTCGTCTATTTCCTTTTATAATTTAATATTCAAGCAAGTTTACATGTTATAATAATGATTTTTTTCCAAGTTCCAAGTAGGACTACATTGTCTGCATCTGTCTAAATAACGGCATAAAATGCCGTCCAATTTATAATGATTCGATTGCCTTTAAGCGAATATATATTTTTGAAAGTGTTTATAAAAATAATAAATTTATAAAATAAGGTATCCACGCCTATGATAGATCAAACAAAATTGTCGACGAGGGTTTTTATAATCTGTAATTGATATTGGAAGAACTATACTGTTTCCTTTACGAAATTCAAACAAGACTTACCTCACTTAAGTTATCCTTGTACCTATTTATTCATCCGACGTAGGTGTGAAACACAATACACATTTAAGTAAACCAGTTATTATTCATGTAAATAAAAACCAACATTCTTTTGAAAAAGTCTCTTGACAAAACCAGAGAAAAAGCAATATTTGTTGCATTAAACATAGTCCAGTTAACAAACATTTTTTATGGATTCAGTAAAAGTAAATTGATCATATATTTAGAAGAAAAGATTAGGAGAATAAAATGATAACAGAGTGATATATTAAACTAAAAAACTGAAAGTGAGCACACAATTTTCATTCAATTATAATTATTGGTAAATATATTTAATACTTAATTACAATTCCAAAACGAAACGATAATTTCGTCACACATCAAAGAAATTCAAACAAACGCAGTCTGCAGGAAAGTTAATGTGACTATCTTTTGGTATCCGAAGAGGATACTCCTCATTGATTTCACGCAGCCTACGACAACAATAAACGGACCGAAATTGTGAAACATCGATCTCTGAATAAGGAAACAAAAGAAATTTAGGTGTCCAGACTTAGCCTCCTGCGATTATCACCTCTTCCACAAGAAGAATTAACACTTAGGTGACAAATGAGGATGAAGTTTGAGCAGATGTAACACGCCTCCTCAACTGATCGGTGGGAGCCTTCTCGACCTAGTAATATGATCTTGGTCTCCCTGATAAACAGTTAATCTGATGTTCGTTTCTGACGCCTATAGATTTTCTGGCATTGTCCTGGTTTATGTGACGATATGGAATGAAATTTGACCTTGACTATTTACTGAGAGAAACACCAGGATGTCATGCTGCCTCTAATAAAAACTGATGCTACTATAACCAACAGAATCTCATATTATAGCGCACCTAATATAATGTTCATGATAACTTCTGAATCTCGTATTTCTCCAAATCACATTGTTGTTTTTATTCAACTTTCTCCAAGCATCTCCTTATACCAAGCCGAATTCGTCACTAAATTTAACTCGATTCCATTGCTGTATCCACTGATTTTAATCTATATACCAAAGCAGATCACAATTTTGTTTTTGATGATTATCACACTTCGCAATTCACCTCATGGCGGACATGTTTACGTGGCTGTAGCACAACGCCGACTGTCACCTGAATGTCAACAATGGTAAAGTGTGTAGTGCGAGAGTTTCGCAATCGCCTACAGTGCATGCCCGCTTTCTTCTGCCCGCGTAACGTCTGCACGGAGCGATCGGAAGTTAGAAAAAAACGACCCTCGTATCATCTTGTTACAAAAAAATCAGACTTACCTCAAACAATTTCGAGGGAACAACTGGAGACTTCTAGGTATTTTGGTATCTTATAAACTATTCAGTACCTCCCTTCGGTAAAGGGAGGTACTGATACCCCTTACCGCAATACAGGCTCCACTTGCTCGCGCACTTGTAAGCGCTCTCCTGTCCTTTTCTATTTCCATAGGGAGTTTAATGTGTAGAAAAGATGCATGACTGGATTGTAAATGAGACGCTATTATTTGAAATACTGTCACACATCTCAAGAAAGTTGAATCTTGTATACTAGACGATTTACTAGTGATATTTTTCTCGAAATTAATTATTCTTCATGACAAAGTATCAAATTTATATTAGTGTATCGAACATTTCACTTTCGCTATACATTCATTATCTGAAGTCTCTATTTTTATCGTACCACCCTTTTGTAAGTTTTACCATCGGAGAAAATTCTTAAACAAAAAGCATCGTTCTAAAAAATACCTCGGGCAATATTATGTCGTTCGCTAACACAAATATTAGCTTTGTGCGGGGTTAAAGAAGCGCACCGAGGAAATAATTCACCCAATTTCTCTTCTGAAACTCTCTCATTTTCGTTTCAATTAGCCTGTACAAATACGGCTACACTGGACTACAAGGAAAATAATGGAAATTCCTGGAGGAACTGCTAGCTATATACACTCGTTTGGGCGGTAATTCAAATACTATTTAATGGCTTAAAGGAAGATTGGAATTTTTGTAAAAAATAAATGACTACACATAATATTGGCAGTTAAAATAATTTTGTTTATGTGGTCTAAGGTTTCAAAGTCACTTTGAATATATATGATAACGAGCAAAAATGCCTATAAATTAATTTTTTGGATAAATCTCTGGAGATTTATCTTTATATAGATAAAAATGGTTACAACACATAATTTGCAATCACTCGAAAACGTCTATTGGTGTCGATTTATATCGATTGTCAATCGATGTTGATTGATGTAGTATGACGTCAATTTATATGTATTGTTGTGGATGATGTCGAATGATGTCCAATAAGTCGATTTATTCCGATTATAAATTGATGTTGATCTCTATTGACGTCGACGGATGGTGAGTAACGTCAAATGATGTCTATCGTTGTCTAATGTTCTCTATTATCCATTGAAATTGATAGTCAATTGATGATGATTGATGTCTTCTTATCTTTATTGATGCCTATGGATGTTGAGTTTGACGGTTCAATGTTGAGTAATGTCAACTGATATCTATTGTTGTCGATTGACATCGATTGTTGTCTTTTGTTGTCGATTGATGTCATTTAAAATCGATTGATTCAAATTGTCAAACGACGTCGATTGAAGTTAATTGATGTCTAATGTTCTTTATAGATGTCCATTACAGTTGATAGTCAATTGATGATGATTGATGTCTTTTAATGTCTATTAACGTTGAGTAATGTCTATTTATATTCATAGAATTCGATTGATGTTGATTAATGTTATTCGACCCCTATCAACGTCGACGTTGTTTGAGTGACGTCATTTGTTGTCAAATTTTGTTTTACTGCGTGAGTACTTTTAACCATAGAGAATGTACAGCGCCGGATTAAGCTAGTGGCTTGGGGGGCTATAGCCCCGGGCCCCAGGTCCAATAGGGCCCCATCATTTGGAAATCATTCTGTATTTTTTGATGTGTTGATACCACAAAGCTAACGTATTGATATTATTTTGTGAATTTTTCCGGGTTTTCGAATTCCTTGAGGGCCCCCGTCATTATTTTAGCCCCGGGCCTTATAAATCTTAATCCGGCCCTGAGAATGTAGACCTTAAAGTAGAACTTTTCCAAAATTTAGATTTTTCTGAAAAATAAGCGAACACTACGTTTTCCGTTGGGTTTTTCGCCTTTTTCTGATGACACTACTTCATAAAGAGCTCGTAGTGTTTTTTGTACCTTGCACGAGATTTATCCGGCAACGAATTAAGAACGGACGCATAGCTTTCTTGATGATGTTTTCTTTTTCATCATCATTCATTGTTATTCATTAATTTAGGCAAAACTTCGGATAAAACAGATAATTTCAGGAAATTAAAAATTTAAGGTTATGCAAAATCATCGAAGTGAAACTGTCAACTGTCAACATTGAAGTGGCTAGAGTCACTTTTAAGGAAGTTAAAGTTGTCTACTCCAGAGCGCCCCGAAAGTGTTTTGCAGTACGGAACTGTCACTTTCACTACATGGAACTATCAAAATGCAACTTTCGATATGTAAATGAATACGGACAACTTTCAGATGGCGTCATCTAAAAATGTCATTTACTACCTTGTCTAAACGTCAAACTATGAAAAATTTCTACGAAGCTAATGATTACGTCTCGCCATAGACACTACGAGCACCAGATCTCAATCCCATCGAATATGTAGAATATATTGGTGAAAAGACTATGTAACTTGCATCCTACATGGACTTCATTGATTTGCAGTGCCATAATGAAGCTCGTATTGACCTGACCTGTATTAACATTTTCAATTATCCCCCTCGTATAACCAAAAAGCATATATTTGATTTGTTGCAGATGAAGTTATTGTAAATACATGGAACCTAATAATCCTATTTTTAACAAAAAATTGATATTTCACGTATCCCATATTACGAAAGCGATGTGTTCAACAGGCTACTGTAAATTACCGGACAGTTTGTAGTAGTTAGACTAATAGTAGTGGTTAGTGGGTTCAATAACGATGCGCGATCCTTGAAAATAATTGGAAACAATTATCACAGCTAGAAGCTCGTTTCTTTGATACACGATCATACACTAAACTTACCGAGAGAACGGAGATCTCGAGAGCTTCCGTTTGACAACGTTTTGATTTATAACTTCTCTTACTTTTTTTCGAACAGCTCCGTACATAATTTCAGTTTATTATTCAATAAAATGACGGCGGGTGGTAAGAATTCCAGTTGTGGGGTTAATGAAGTCTGTTATTTATAACTCTAATGATTGTCATAATTATTAAGTGCATACTGTATTGAAAAAAAGCATATAGAAACTCGAAAACTTATAGTTATCTAAGATTTAAAACAGGGCCGGAATCTGACGGATAATAGGTCATCCACTGGGTAACTTTTATATGGAATATGTTCAGAGATGTCCCCTGAATTTAACTCCAAAATGGCACCATGGGGGGCGCCCGTAACAGCCGCTGTATTGAAAAACACGTTTTATACAATATTTCGCGAACCGCATATTTTATGACAAAAATAATGGAGATCATTTTTGTAGATAATAATATTTGCCATCTTTTTTATTTGAAACTTTTTTTTGTATAACGCATACGTTTCTAATTATAGCGCTGCAAAATTTTTACAATATGGTTTTTGCTAAATATATAGTTAATGGTTCATTATAAATTAAAAATGGTGGTGGCAAAGTGTTCGAATATCGATACAGTTGTGTAGCGAATCAATAAAAATTACAAATAGTATGGAAAACAACTAATAATTTATCGATCTTTATTGTTACTTGCAATAAAACGGCATAGAAGATTGACTATGTAGCAAAAAACAACACGCTACACCATAAAAATTGTTATTATTCTTATTATTAATAATAATAATAATAATAATAATAATGAAAGTTATGAGGGTACGAAACATTAGGATTTATACATAAATGCTGTTGGAATGCTAAGAGAGGGGAATTCCGAACGACCCGAAATACACTCGACATTTACAGCGTTATTACAGCTCCTAAACTATATATGCTACAAAAAAAAGTTTTCAATAAAACTTACAGGAAATTTCATGTTCTACAAATTCAGTACACACCATTTTTATTTATCATGAACCGTTAACTATATGTTTAGCAAAAACCAAATTGTAAAAAGTTTGGTGCGCTATAATTAAAAAGTTAAGCGTTATACAAAAAAGTTACCGATACGCGGTTCGCGAGTTAAACTATAAAATGTGTTTTTCGAGATGGCGGCTGACGCAGGCGCCCGCCATGACGCTCGCACTCCTGAACATATTAAAACAAAATTCGTTCTCTAGAACTTTGCACTATGAAACTACTTTTTTTGCTCTGGCGCTTGGCCTATAAAGGATTTTATTTTAGCATTCCAAAAATGTTTCAAAAATTATTGACAGAGATAAAGAGAAAAGAAAACTTACTTGTCAAAAAATTATTTATAATTTGTAGACAAGAGCTAGTTAATTCCTAACAAACACAAATAACTAAATGGATACACAAATAAAATAATCATACTTACATACTTATTCACGAATATCAAAGAAAAAACACCTAACCTCCAGCACTCCAATGTGATTTATAAAATAAATTATTTAGACTGCAATAAGAGTTACATTGGTGTGAAGAAACAGTACTCGAAATGCAGAATATACCAGCATGGATATGATCAAGATCTTAATAAGAACAAAAAAGATAAAACGGTTCTGGTCCAAACATAATCTCACCGATGTTCACAACTTTAATTTTGATGATTTGAAAATTCTGGATGAGGAGGATAAATATGCAAACATAAAACTGAATGATAAAGTTGATAACAGTATGAATGTGGTATAAAAAACCTCTTGGAAAGTTGAAGTCCTCAACCCACAACACCATTTGAAGTTACTCTTGAATGTACCTCGTAGATTCTTTTATTAGTTTTGCTACCCTAATTTATAATTATCTTTGAAAGGAAGATTTTATTCTATCACTAGTTTTGCCAGCCTCTCTTATGACATTCTCTGCACGAGCATATATTATACAGGGTGTCCCACGACGAGTTAAAATTATCTGTATATTATGGCATAATAGTTACATTACAATCATGAAAATTTCTACATTTGGGTTTTCCAATACGATCTTTTTAACAAAAATATTTTCAAATATGACCGACTTTCGGCCCTGTGACTTTGATATTTTAAATGGAACACCGTATATATTAATACATTTTTTAAATCTACGTAAAATTTTAGTATACTTTTGTTAAAAAAATTGTTGTCGAAAAATGGATACTTTTTGATTAATTTATTATTAATAATAATATTATTAATTTTTTTATAAAAAAATTTGACCGTTGCAGACCCTTATAAATTATTTTTTTACGATAATACCCTTAAAGATATGAAAATAGTTTCTGCTCGGTTGATATTAACAATATCAAACGTATTTTAATCTATGTTGCAAAATTATTCATTTTATACAGGGTGTAAATAAAATGTGTTCAAAGTTTAACTTCATAAATATCAATTTTTTTTATTTTTTTAAAAAGAACCACTAGGTTATTTTCATTTTGATGCATTCAGGGGTAAAAAATAAGGCAAATTCATTCATACTTTCCTATTACTAAACCTTACCGTTATCCAGATATTGAATGTTTTCGTTTTCAATCCTTCTGCTTGACTCTATTTTGCTCTAAAATGACGAAAAAGTATTTTTGAGTTATTAATATCACTGTGTTTTGTCTATCTATAGTTTTTTTATTGTTACGGCCTTCATCAGAGAAAATAAATAACGCCTCTGGTCAAAAACAATGATGTTTGGAACGCTTTGTTAATATTCGAAGAAGTAATCTAAAATTATTTGTTTATTTCTGTCACATCTCAACGAGGAAAAAAAAGAAATTCCCGTAAAGAAGTGTGATAACTTGAATGTCTATTGAAAATAGTATATAATTGAATGAAATGCGCAATTTTCGTTACACATTACTATAATAACTCTAACAAAACATTCAATTTCTTATTTTTACTTTTTGCTTCAACACGTACAATGACCATATAGCGATGAATAAAAGTTAACAAGCAAAAAAATAAAAGTAAATTCATGTTATTTCGCTATAGTTCTCCAAACCAATAACTCCATATAAAGAATAACAAACTACCACTATGTAAGACGGGAATATAATGTGAAGTTTCTTCATATAATCGTCCAAGATGTTTTTCTAAAAGGAGACCCATTATTGTAATAGTTTAAATGTGACAAGCGCGCCCAACGAAAATGGCGTCATTTCTGTTTATCTGATGGTCACGAAGAAATCTGTTTTTGGAATCGGAACCATAGACGTAGAGTGCAAATAAGAAAAAAGAAGAAGAAACAATGACTTTGAAATCTAAGTTTTGTGGTTTACGAGGGAGGTTTGACTTAAGAATGATTTTGTAATGGAAACTTCTACATAAAAATGTTTTCAACTTCTGTTCGGAATACTTTGACATAAATCTGAATGTGAAAAAAAATCTGTTGGCAATATAGGTACAGTTGTTTTCTAAATTCATCATAAATATGTCCTCATCGAACTCTCACATCCCGTTTTATTAGTAGGGCTTAGCTTGTTATTAAGCTTTGAATGATCAATTGAATAATTTTCTTCCATTCCGAGAAAATATGCTCTACGTTTTGTAGGCTCTTTAGGGCAGATATATAATGCCAAACTAATCTTCCTTGGAGATCCAAAAGGTGCTGTTCTAGAGCAGAAGTACATTTGCATAATACATAACAACCCTCGTCATGTATTGAAATAAATATATTTCCTATGAATAACATCAACGACATTATGTGATTTTGAATAATATGAACCAGATCTTTACTAGAACCGGTCTGAATACCACGAGGAACAATCTCTTAAAAGTACCAAGACTGACTAACTTATGTGCAACTGCGGCAATAACATTTTGCCCAACAGATGCGCTAGAAGTGAATATAAATCTCCCACCTCGCCGCATAGTACTGGTAAGCGTGGCAGAGGAAACATCACTTAGAATCATCAAAGAAAACCCGTTCCTAAATAATGACCAACCCTGGGACATCCCTCGGGACGTTGCATCGAAAAATTTAACTTCGATAAAAACTTAACCTCAATAATAAACTGTAAAAGCAAAGCACCATAAGAGAAATGGAATACGGACGAATCAAAAACAGCAGATGGAACTGGAATAGGCATGTACGGGACTGAAACCAAACACTCTGGAAACTTAAGCAGTTCACGAAGCATTTTTTAAGAAGAAATCTGTACAATTGCAAAATGTGTTCAGTTCAATCTAAAGAGGAGCTATCGAAGGAAGCGGGGGCAGATAAGCCCTTCATGGGACCCCAACCCTTCTGTGGTATCAGCTGCAGAACAATGGCAAAAGTACTGGAAAAGAAGGTAGATATGAGCAAAACCATTTATTAGGACAACCTATAGAAGACGAAGATCTCATATTCTATCCCACATTCTAGACTTTCTAAAAGGAGTACACATTAGATCTTTTAGGTCGCAGTGCATCCGAGACCCCAAATCTTTATATACATATACATATTAGTCTTAAAACATTCTTCACAGAATATTTTAACATTACCGTAATTGATAAATATTGACCAAGCGAACAAATCCGCAGAAAATAATAATCAACGGCAACTAAAAAAACAAATTTCACGTAAATTACCTTCAAGGATTTTATATTCATAATTTTCCATATTAAAACCTCGCTATCCAAACAATTAAATGTCTGAACATAATATTGAAATATTTTTGATGGTCTCTATTATTTTTATAGGCACAATAATATTCAGCTTATCAGTATAGAGAGCGTGATTTATCAAAATAGATTTATCCTTAATTTTATATTAATTGATAACACAGCAGACTCACTAGCAGAAAGTGTTAATAATAATTCTACATTAAGCTCAAGCTCAGCTCTTTCCATGAGTATAGTTATGAATTTGTGAATATTTTGCACTCATATTTTGACTAGCAAATGTTTCAAAATACTAGAAAAAAGCTGGGGTTTTAGGAAAAGCAAAAATGGTTGAGCTTTTTTCTATCTTTCAAACAATGAAATTTCCGAATTTTGTTTTCGTATCCTTAAATTCCTATTTTATATTTTTCCACTTCTAAATAATCACTCCCCAGGAGTGATATTTTATTAAATTATAAAAATAAGTCAAAAAATTAATTGATGCATTTGGACAGTTTATAGTTTACTAAATGGAAATGATGAAAAATATTTATCGTGTGTCGAGTTCTAAAAGAGCTTACCGCTGCACTCTAGTTGCGTTCCGCGGTCAACCAGACCTGTCAAAGGTATGAATGTGCTCTAACATTTAGAATTTTTTGAAATCTAAATTCAAAATCGTCTACAATATACAAGACTTTTCCTTTTTGACTTAACATTTCGGACACATTTAGAATAACGGACTTTGACTGCATTGTTACAATATTATTAAAACATTTCAAAGGTATATCGAATACTAAAATGTCGGGAATGAAATTTGCAAAAACATGTCTCGTCATAATATTTCAACCAATAATATTTATTTATACGATTTCTATTCGTGTGCTGAATTAATAAACAGTTTTTCTCACGTTATTAATTTATTTAAACTCTGCATAATTATAAAAAAAAATAAACCAACTAACAAAACTGCGCTACACAAACTCCTTATATATCCCAAAAGAAATTCTCAAAAGTTCAAAAAATAAAGAAACTAAACAAATAAGAAAATATACCTACCTCAAAATTATTCAAAAGAAACAATGTAAATAAATTGCCCGCTATAATAAAAACTTATATAAAAAAAACATCAAACGGATTCCGGATATTTCCAATGTACCGGCTTTATCGAATTTTAGAATTCCACTACAATCGGACAGGACCGGCTCTAAGATCCATATAGCGTACATGCCCGTAACAGTAGTTATCCCAACCTGAGAGGGGTTATTATGATTAATAAGTTGGTAATATGTGTTTTACCTAAGCTCCAGGTAAGAAAATGGTTAACCAGAATTCAATATTTAGATATCGATAATCATGGGAAGTTCTTCGAGATCCACTTACGATCCTTACAAATTTGACCGCGGGACGCAACTCGTATGCAACAGAACTAACCTCAAAAGGATCTTGCACGAGTACGCACGATTCTATATTATCTTTGTTGCTATTAATACGTCTTTTCAAAGTATTGAAACCGATATTAATTATTTTAAAAGAATAATAGTCCATTACCGGCATGGTCTAAGAACCTAAGAACCTTATTAAGTTTGTCATTGTCATTATTTAGCGTGTTAAGTATATTTTCACTATTACGTCAGATTAATTTGAACGAGTGTGATTGAACATGGACTTTAACATCTAGCTCATTCCCTTAAATTATTTCTTGGAGACGATTTTGGTAGATTAATAATAATAATGTCAATTTTAGTGTATCTCAATTTTTTTGGGTAACCCTTGATGATTTCATCTTCAAAATTGCGGTATAATTCGATTCAACCACAGTACTGTATGTAAGAAAATAACCTCACTCTTTAATACTGAATAAGTTAGAACAATCACTTAGACAAAATAATTTCGAAAGATACTACAACTATATAGACTTGTCGTATGCTAATTGGCAAGATGTGGGGACTATAGCTCAAGATGGTATTCTGAATTGGGCATTTGTGGGCCAAAATGCAAGCTCTCCATACATCTAGGAGCATCATTCATCATTTTTTAGGTAGATTTGCTAGCAGTAAACCAATGTGCTTAGGAGTGTTGGTTAGAAATATTCTCTTAGATAGCCAAGCTGCCTTGAAGGTACTGAAGGTATTGATTGTACATCCAAACTACTGTGGGAGTATAAACAAATTCTAAAAGTACTATCTAACAAAATCAAAGTAACCCCAATGTGCTGAATAGGCCACCAGGGTATACCAGGCAATGAGGAAGCAGACGACTTTGTCAAAAAACGTGCAATGACTTAATACTTAGGACCAGAGCCTTACTGTGGCCTCATGAGATGCCACATCGATAATAAACTGAAGAGATCGCTGAAGAATTAGATAGAGTCTCACTGATGATACACTCCGAGGCCTAAGACAATCCAATTCATAACCATATCAGCTAAGAGAATAACTCCTAGTGATGACTAGAAATGACATCAAACTGGTGGTTGGTCTTCTGACAGGTCACTTAAGATGATAAGCATGGCAGGAGATGATAACTACAGATTCTACTCTACAAATTTCATTACAAGGCTCAAATACCTTGAAGAGTGGATGTAATACCAAAACGATTCCCCAAAACAATCTACAATTTAGTATTGGATATTTCAATCTGAATTTATTACATTTTGAGTTTTTGATTTGGTGAAACCTAGACAATTGTATTAATTAGTGAGAAGGATTTTAGAATTGTTTATCGAACACTAATGAAACATGAGGGACTTCTCAACATGCGTGAAGTAACTGAATATATCTTTTTAACTGGCAAACTAGTCGAATTCTACGTCAAGGTTAAACCGACAGATATTTTAGACTCCAAATGTGGTGAAAAAACCTCTATAAAAGGTTTACCGTCTCTGAAAAAACAACAAAGAAGGTTAAAATACATTTTGCAGTGTCTGTATCAATTTGTTTATTGATTCGAGAACGGCCTTATCTCTCATACTTTTTCATGAAACTTCTTGGGGATTTACTACCTAATATATATCCATATCAAACCAAAAAAGTTGATATAAAAGTTTCAAAAATGACAGATTTCGCCAAACACAAAAGATCTACATGGGCCATTGATTAATAACAACCATAAAAATGAACAGAGGCAAAGATTATTTTAATTACTCAAGTTTTTCTTGTTATATGACTGGAATTTGAGTTTATATTATTGCAAAATAACTTAAAGCTGTTGAAAGGACAACGAGAACTTTCAAAATGCTGCAAAAAATACAAAACGTAAATAAAAGCATCATAAATCGTTATTTGCTTTAGTATCTTGAAATTTTTTTTTTTTTTCAGAACTTACTTTCTCCATTTTTGTTACTGTACATTAAGCTACGCCAATGCAAAAACAACTTAAAATAAAAAGCAACTTTTTTAGATAACAGTAAGGACGTTTGATTTACTATTGAAACGTCGAAGCTTTATGTGGTACTTAAGATATCTTGAGAGAAATTTTAAATCTTTATGAGAGTTGCAATTATCGCCGAGGAACATTTATTGGTTGTGGTTTTTGGAACGTGCGCGTGGGTGATCTGCCATTAAAATCAGTTAATAATTTTTAGTAGAGAGTCACGAATTTTTCGTTTCACTTATCGGAAAGATTTATTTTTACATTTAAATAAACTGTTATTTGTTGTTATCTTATCAGGAATGTTGTTTGTTGATTTGATAATTGAAACATTAGGTTAATGCTCCGAAATATATATGAAAGTAGGTAGACTTGAAAATTGGTTGGTTTTATACTTTCTACCATAAAATATGGAGGAAAGATGCAAAGAAAATACTATTTATAAAACAAAAGAGTCTTCTAAATACACTATACAATAAAGATGATGTTGCAGTACCAGCGGACCAATGATATAAACAATAGTTTAAAGTACACTACCCGTGAAAAGTTTTTACCAACCCCATAATCCTCCTCCTCCTCCTCTTTCCATTATCCTCCAAAAGATAAAGTGACATCATCCAAATTTGATTCAGCATTTGTTTCTATGCTTGCCTATCCTGTGCAATTTTTTCGGCATGATGCGGTCTCGTTTTTATTAAGGTTTTGTTTGGTCTACCCATCTAGTTGATCTACCTCTTGGCCGTTTACTTTTTACTTTCCCTTTTATGATTAATTGTTCCATTGTTCATGATCTTCTAGATTTATGTCCCAGCTACCGCAGATACATGCGATGAATAAGTTGAAGGTGAAAGAATGCAACATAACCTGTCTAACTTTTGCGACCTTTCTGAAGGTCCCTGAATAAACCTCGTCGATTCTGATTTTCGCGTTGTTTTTTTGATAGAGGTTGTGAACTAGTTGAACCAGGTATTTTGACGTTCCCATTCCCTCCATTATGGTATAGTCAACTTTATCAAACGCTTTTTGATAATCTACAAAACAGAGATACAGTGGAATATTAAACTCTCTGGCCTTTTCAATAAGTTGTCTGATATTTAATAATCATATTATAATACATTCATTAAATTTCTCAAAGAATCCTAGAAGCTGTGCAAGGAATATTTGAAATAAATGGAAAGAGAGAATGTACTAAAAGTAATGATTTGGTCTTCACAGTCTTCAGCCTGATGAGTTGTAGGACAAATTGGACAGAGAAGAAATTGGAAAGAAAGCATATACTACATACAATCGAAGTCAATAGGCATCAGAAGATATCGATCACAGTTCGTCGACCTCAATCGACGTCAATCGGTTTCAATAGATTGTTAATCGACAATATCTGACAAAAGTAGACGCCAATTCAACTGAATATACATGAATTGGTGTGATCCGACCTTAATCGACGTCAATAAACATCACAAGACATCAATCACAGTCCCTCGACCTCAATCGACGTTTTTTCAAAGCTCACTCTCTATGGGTTTCCAACTTGAGGATTTCTGAGCTTCAATATTTCCAAACTAGACATTAATTAAATGAAAGCCGTACAGATTTGGGTGTCACTTAACCTTAACTAGATGTGAATATTGCAGAACCGATATCTATTAGTGAATTACTTAATCCCGACTTTTATATATAGTTAAGCATAGGCTGTATATATGGAAATTGTTCAAAATAATTTAAATTTAGTTTAGAGGGGACGTATTTCACATATACTATTTTCAAGTCCATTGAGATTACTAGTAAGAGATTTTTGGTACAGGAATACTATTAATAAATAATGACTTTGAAGTACTTAAAACGAATTAATATATTTTAAAATTATCCAAACAACGTCCAAATCGTGTACAAATCGTATTAGTAAATTAGCCTTTCCGTTGTCAAACTAATATAAAATTCGAAATTTATAGTAAAAATTTCTAGATATATTCGAACAGCAAGAGGTTGCTCTATGTATTAGCGCGATTGTCTCCTAAGAGATTACAAAATTATTTATGCAGTCAGTGTATCTCGTCGCTTATTTTTGCTGTACTAGATCGTGGCACTGCCATGTGAATGTGTCTTTGTAATCAATTTTTATTATGCATAAACAGTATATGCTCAATTCTTATAGTTTTTTTTTGTTCTAGGAAAAAGACTGAGCTTAGGAATGACTTAGATAAAGAGCCCAAAGATTTGACAAATAGAAATATGTTTCCTAGTGCACAAATAAAAATGAGGTGAGTTGAATAACTTTATTCATAACTTTGAATAACTGTTTATTAACATAAAATATAAATAAATAAAGTGGTTTCTATAATCTGACTACTGTTATTGTTGGATGTCAAGACTATATAGAACACTCTATGCGTGTTTATGCTGTCTTAAATACCAATCCTATTGTATCAAAAAGTTATAATTAATTATATTTATTGTCGCCAGAGTCAACAAACATAAGGGTAAGTGAGTTAATGGAACTTCCAGTGTCTAAAGGACATATGGAACCGCGGACGTTAAGGACGGTCTTTGTTGTTATTTTCAGTGGGTTTGGGTTCTTTGTTGAGAAATGATGAAGAAATGATACTTACTTTGATTAACAAAAGTATTGCTGAACAATTGTCGGATTGTTGCTCAAAACTTAAAAATTCTTAAAATTACAAATTTGCCTGTCATAATTTTTGTGTCATACTATCACTGTCACTTGAACATATCTAAGAGTGCTTACCACCTGCCAACTTAACGTAATGACAAATTAATATAAAAATGGTTACCAACTTTGACTCTAAAACAAAATAATATGAGGTAAGGATAGGGACAAGGTTGGGATAGGTTGGGTCACCTGTCAATTTGATCAATTCTCGGCAGTCTTGATTCATTTTTATACCTTTTAAGACATCTTGCTAGGATTTTCTGCCCTTTTCAAGTTTAATCTATTATTCACATGGTCTTTCTCTTTGCTTTTTCACTTTAATCTCTCTTCATTTTTCTAATTATTTGTTTTCATTCCGCTATTCGCTTACAACCGAGTGAAATCTTCAAATCTTCACTATGGTGATTAATGCATTTGGGATTCTCCTTTTTTTTATATTTTTCTTACAGCCAGCCACTTCTTAGTCAACCAAAGGATACCACGCAATTCACAGGAAGACAAATGTGAAACAATTAACAACATACCAAACCGAATCCTTCTGAGAATATCCCAAATCAGGATTATCCGAATTCCAACCAATCTTATCACTAACATTCCAAAAATGGCAAATCTAACTGAGGTCTTTCTATTCTATCATTTAAATATTACTAGTCAATTGCCTTCATGTTAGTTTTTTGCTAATATTTATTTATTTCTATCATAATATTATAACTTTCGTTTTGTTTATATATCTTTTCAACATTTTTAGGTTAATGTCTCCTAGTACGTCACCCGCTACGTCACCTACAATGTCGAATTCTTCATCGCCAACGCCCCCTGCAGTTAATTATAATAAAATGACCGGAATACCATGCGTAGCTGCTGCTTCTAGATATACCGCCCCTGTACATATAGACGTTGGGGGGACTATATACACATCATCCTTGGAAACGTTAACAAAGTGAGTAATTTAGTTTTCTGTTGAGTATACGTATTAATAACTAGTTATAAGGAAGCTGATATCATTTCTATTACGATAAAGAAATTCTAAATGTAATCGTTAATGTGGATATCAAAATGAAGTTTCGGTAAACGTATGAGCGGATATTACGTATTATACTAAACGATTCAAAGGGAGCATGCGTTAATGCAACAATATGCATAAATGTATAAACTCATATAAATATTTTAATTCTCAAAAAATTGTTATTTAATTCATAAAATCAAACTAATTCAATTAAAAATACCATAGAATGTACGAGAAATAAGCAAATTAAGACCACATTATATGACGATAAGAACGTATTAATGTAGAGAAGAAGAAAATGACAGACAGAATGGCAGAGAATTTTCAACAACTATTAAATGGCGACGAAGAAGATATACAAGGAAAGCAAAGAAATAAACGATGATTGGGAAGAAACTTCAACAGAAGATGAAGTATACACAATTATAAGTGAACTTAAAAACTTTTACAAGTGTTGGAGAAATTGATATCCACGAGGCAATCTTAGAATATGGTGGAAATACATTAGTCCCAAGTGATAGTAGAAAGTTAATCAATTGTATCATCTAGAAGTAACAGTAGTTTTTGAAAGGTAACTGAAAGGGATCAAAATAAAGAATACCGAGAGCTTGAAAGCTCTCAAGGGCAGTCAATATGATAGGAGCAGTTCTATATGCATCAGAATTTTTGATAATGATGAAGAAAAATGAGAATAAACTGGAATGATGGGAAAAATGTATGGCTGTCAAAATGGTAAAAAGTATCTGGAAAACACGTTCAACTAGAGAAGAAATGATGATATAGAAAAAGCAAATGAAGAACAAAGAATAAGATAGGATCGAATGCAAGAATGCCACAAACAAAAGTTTGTGACAATATTACTGGAGGGAGGAGGAGGTGGGAAAAAGAGAAGAGAACAACAAAGGATACAGATGAGGCTTGAATGAAGGAGTCGAGAGCAATAGCAAGAAGTGCCAAAGGAAGTGAAGAAAACTGATAGAGAAAATTGAAGTCCTAGTAGATTATAGAATGGAAATTAGAAAATCCCTTCACGTATGAAAATTAAGTTAATTAAATCACACAATATCATTAAATATTTCACCAATTTTGTTCTTAAATTCTGTTATCAGCAAAAGCGAGAAATTATGCGTAATTACAAGTGAAAATTTGAGCCCATCACCACGAAGAAGAAGAAGAAGGTTGTGAACATTTGATTGGACAAGTTCATCTAAACAGATAGACAAACCAATTAATTGAATAAAATATATTTAAAAAGTCCTGTATTTATCCCAATTGTCGCTATAAGATTAATATTATAGTCTATTACACTAGACGACAAAAAAAATTTTTGAAGTAACACAAGAATATATATAGAAATACGAAAATATGAAAAAATAATTGAAACACGTAAGGTTTTGTGTTACATTTATAGAACCATATTCATTGGTAAAATATTTAATATTTATTAAAAAAATAATTTCGCGTTTTTTAAATCGTAAATATTGACAATATTTATAGTTTACATCTAATAAACATGCCTCACATCTATTAAAACCAAAAATTGAAAAAAAAAATCACTTTAAATATCAATTAGATTTACTTTTTCCTTCTATGAGGGGTTGCACTTTCACTTTTTAAAAACCAACAGTAATCACCCATCATGGCCGAATGCCTTCGTCTTTGATACCGAATTTCCATTGTTTTAATATCTTGTTGGAAACTTTCACCCTGCTCATCACTGACAGCTTCCAAATTTTCAGGAAAAAATTTCAGATGGGAATGGAGGAAATGAATTTTCAATAACATTGACCACCAAGAGATTTGCAGGCAACTAGAAGTTCATCAACTAACTGTTGGTAGTTTGGATCCATATTGTCCACAAATCCCCTCACTACACTAACAAATGCCTTCCATAATCTAAATTCCTGTCTGGTGAGCTTTTTTGCAAAATGGTCCAATAAAAATACCTTCCTTTAATTTGGCATCACTCACAGGAAAGACTTCTCTAAGGTATCACCCCCTTTATCCATAGCCTTTACAAAGTTTTTCATCGATCCAAGTTTAATATGAAGGAGGGAAGAAATTTTTGGGATCTACAAGGGATATAAACTCACTTCTTGCTTGCCAATTTTCTTTACATAGTGTTAATCTACTGTTCGACTGTCACATATACAACGAAAACAGTAATGTTTCGTAAACCCTCACTGGAGCTCTTTTCCTAAATTATTCAACTCACTTTGAACAATCAAATGTGGCTCGCCGGAACTGATACTAGGAGTAAAATTAGGGTCGGTGCATTGTTCTTCGGAGATTCCTGATGATACGTTGTCTCCAGTATCTTCTAAAACAGTATTTCGCGGGCACAATGCTTAGTAGGTTCCCGCCATACCATTGGAATTGCAAATGCCATGCTTTTTTGCTTCCCATTCATCCACAGTACCAAAGACACGCTACAACTAACACAGCACGCGTGGGGGGCCCACTGCTTGTCTTGGTCTCCAATTAAAGTACCAAAATATTTGAAATAGGCTTTTTTCATATTTTCGGAAAATGGCCTTGCTTGTGATTTCACCATAAATATAGCAAAATTTGTCAGGAGAAATTTTGCCGCTGCGGAGCGTTTGACTCGACATTTTCATCTTTATAATCACTTTTTGCACTATAAACAGAGAACCATTTACTATGAAACTCAATAGAATACTAATTATTAATGTTATTTTTCTAAATAATACACTTCAGGTATTTTTTCGGCCATAAAATTTACCGATATTTACGGCCCCTTTATAAAATGACCTACCTGCTAATGTAATACAGTGGTAATTAAGCTATTGAAAAGTGGTACGTGCTAGCGCTTAATAAATATTTTTTCTATCATTGGACGGGTCTCGTCTGTATTATGAAAATCTTGTCGGCCAGTGTTATTAATTGTTTTCTGTTGCTTACACTTTGACAACCGCTATTTTTAATTGATTTATTTTGTTCTCGGAATCTATTTGCTACTCATACCAACGACATAAAAAACAAACATTGATAAAGAGTCAACATATGGCAGACGCCAAGTATTATTTTTTCAATTACGCTCATGTATTTCATGCATAAAAACAGTAAAACGGATTGTACCATATGGAAAATTCAATCAACTGAAGAATTCATACATCATTAGTACTTTGATGGTACTGCGGTTTGATGAATAATTATTATTTAAATAGAAAGCTAATTAATCAATGGAATGTTTTCTACTTAGATGTTTTCCCAAATATTCAAAACTATTACATTTTTAGCAAATTTCATCGTATTTGTATGTAACATGGGCGCGGCTTTGTTTTATGTAGACAATTCATCATATTACCAAAAATATTTTTGTTTTTTCTATTATAACCCGATCAATGAACGGAGAGTAAGGCTTTGTCTCCATATTCATGAATTTTCAGAAAGCTTTCGACCAGGTATGTCACGCTGAGCTTGTTAGGAAGCTTCTGTAATATCCTCCCGACTGACTTTCTTCAAGGCTGCACAGCAGCTTATATTTTATACATAATTTATAAATTTATTACCCAAGTACCTCGATATTCAATCTATTATTTTAACTACCTCAGCAACCAAAGCTTAAGACTTCTACTACGCAATTCCACCTGATGCTTTGGGAGGGAACGCTTCAAGACCCTTCGAGAGGCTTATTTGGGAATACGATTTACTAAATCTATTAATTTGATAGCCGATCTTATCGCTGCTACAGTCTCATAAAGGCAATCGGAAGAAAGTCCGGACGAATCCAGCCCTCTACTTCATATACGTATGATTCATAATTGAATATGAAGAAAACGTCTACTGTACCCTAACCAAGCAATTTTTTGAAAAGCGTTTCTTTTGAGAGCATTCAATTCTTAGGTACCCTATCGCAATCAGATTTGTCAGGTTTTTTATGATTATTCTGTAATCTAGAGAACTCTATAATCAGTTAAATGGCCTACTACTGGAAACAACACAGATGTAGCTTTATCTACCGTTCTTCCTAGTCACTACAGCCCAACAGCGCTTTGTTTCAGCAGGTCATTTTGTTTTGTTTTATTCATTTTTCAAACTGTCAAAATAAACATACGTGATTAAACCCAGTTAACTCAGGGGTACCACAAGGAAGTTTGGATTTATACTTTATCTAATTTATATTTATGATCTGACAACTACCAGAAAACAACGTTTACTGATGACACGGTAAATATTGCAAGACATTCAAATCCTCAAACCATATCAAAGAAGGATTCAAAAGAAAACTAAAATATGATTCAAAACTGGACGAACTAGTGGAAATCAAAGCTGACGTAATTAAGTCAACTAAGATACTTTATGCAAACATACGCCACCCAGTAACACTAAACAATGTTCTAAGTTTGCACCTAGATAGATATTAACATGGCGAAAGCATATCTTTAGAAAGAGATCACAATCGGGTATTAAATTCAGATAAATGCACTAGTTATTGGCAGAAATCCCAGAAGTATCTGGCCGAACTTAAAAATGTCAGTAGTTACTCGAAAAATACCACTGTATAGAAAGTACACAATCTATACAACATATATTTTAAGTTTGAAGACGCCACGTTGTTTACTATTTTTTGGCAGACCTTAGCTCAACCACTGTAACATCTGAACTAGGTTCTACTCTTTCGATTCTTCTTCTTCAGTTGCCATCTCCATTTAATGAAGGTTCGCGACAATTTTGGCTTATATATTTCGGTCCTGAGTTTGCAAATTGAAGATGATGTGTTCATACCAGCCCTATCGCTCATTTTTTTTTAACTATGAATGTTGTCTGCGACCAGGTCCACGTTTTCCTTTCGATTTTTCGTTCTATTATTAATTTCAGTATATCATATGTTACGCTATATGTGGCCCACATAAGCGATTTATCTTCTCTTTATTGTTGTAACTAACTCTCTTTCCTTTCCCATACTTCACTTCATCGTTAGGTATATGAATCCATGAAATTTTTAGTGGTCTATAGAAGATTCACAATTCTAAATCATCGAGTCTGTCCTTTCACTTCTTCGATATCAACAGTAAAAAAATGGGTAGCAGAGTTTAAACGAGGCCGTACGACCTGCGAAGATGAGCAGTGTACGACCAAAGTGGTACTGGATGATCGTCGACTGAAAGTACTCGAGCTAACAGACATAGAGGCATTTCAAAAAGTACTGTATATTGCACATTAAGTAAAAATTTGGACATGAAAAAACTGTGCGCAAGATGGAACAAAAACAGCGTCGTTCGTGACTATGTTTCCATCGAGTGTTTGACAGAAATGAAGCTAAATTTTTGCGCCCTTTCATAACCTTGGATGAAACGTATCTCAATCGCTTCATACCCGAAACAAAAGAATAATCAAAGCAATGAACTTAAAAAGCAGAATCGATTCCAAAGAAAGTCAAGACAAATCCATCTGCTGGGAAGTTCATGGCGTAGGTTTTTTGGGAATCGCGTGGGATAATTTTAATTGACTATCTTGAAAAAGTAAGTATTATGTAAGTATCAACGGCAAGTATTATGCGAACTTATTACAACGTTTGAGCGAAAAAATCAACCAAAAATTTGTCTAAGAAGTAAGTGTTTTAAACCTTCTGTTACTGTTCTCAATAAATGATTACAATTTATCATAATTTCCATCAGAATGTCTCTTTATGGTGATCGGTTTCATTGGCATATACAACGATCTAAAAATCTACATATCTTCTAAACCATAAATTTTATCGATTCAAACAAAGAGTACCTTTTTGTTGGAGAATCAATTGAAAAATTCATTGTTGCTATCTTTAAATTATACAGACGGTCTCTGTAAAAGTAACGGATTGTTAAACATTGAACATATAATTGAATATATAATTTAGAAAATATACTTAAATATAAGCGCTGATTTCGCACTTGAAAGGCCTAAAACTCAGAAACGAGGGTCGTATGACAAGATTTTTTCTATGTTATAGCATTTTTTTCACGATATCTACTCACTTTCAAATTTTTTGCATCAGGTCCGGGAAACGTAAGAATATAGTAATAATCTGAATTTCCAAAAACGGGAACCCACCGATTATATCCAAAAAATTGTTTTTGATCATTTTTTTTATAAAAAAATATATATGTATTATTTCCTTAATTTCTTAGACCTTTTGATATATTAATGCTTCTAAATGTCCTTGATTTCAGGTCTCTTCTGTTTTAAAATTACTTTATTTTATTAATTTTTAGAAGATTATTAAAAAAACAGAAGAAGAATTTTGAAACAGAAGAGACCTAAAATTAAGAACATTCAGAAGCATTAATTTATGGATTATTATTGAAATTGATGATATCTATCTTATCACCCTCCTCTCCCTCCTTTTTTGTCCTACCCAAATTACATAATAAAAAACTAGTTATTCCTAATAGCTCCAATTGAACCATAATCAAAAAATGATCATGATTTTTAACATTTTTTAACCTAACTTAAACACATATTTTCTAATATTTTGTGCCTCAATTTAGATTTTGTATGACACCAAACAACTTTGTGTTTGTTTGTGAAAATCGCGTTTTTACCAAAAGGAAGATATTACAAAAAGCAAAAAAAGAATATGACGGTGCTGGATGAAGGAATTTGCGAGGTTTTTTGCGTCATAAAAAATCTAAATATGGGCATAAAATATCAGTAGCTGAAAAAACGTGGTTGGGCTAAGGTAGGTTAAGTTCCCCCTAACAATTTCGACAAATAATCGTCGTCTATTTGGTTCCATTCGTTTTTAGGATATTCCAAAGATGTGAAGTGGACGTAGGACACTAATTTTTGACTTGCCACAACAGTGACGGTCAAATCATTACTTTCAATATATTCTTCAATTTCAATTCTTTTAAATCCTCTTTACACAGCTTCAAGGAATGATCGGGTTCGTTATCATGCTGGAAGACACAAAAAGATGTATTGTTCCAAAAAGTATAAATCACAGTACGTTTTTTCGACTAACATTTCTAGCTGGTGCTTAATTAACTACAATGATAAACACCGAAGAAAGAATCCTCTGTTCAAAAATAAAAAACAAATTAACCGGTACTTGCAAGTTTTAACTTGTCGCATTCCTCCACAAAATATGAACATGCGCTCTTATAAAGTAAAACCATAACGGATACTCTTATTTTTAGTTTGAAAGACATCGTTTCGACCTTCACTTGAAGTGCATTATTTTGAAATTTAATAAATGGATTATGGGCAAAAAGTTTTGATCGGTAGTATATAAAGATTTATACTCAGAAATAACAGAAATTTGAATATAAATGAAAATGCTGTATATAATACGTTGTATAGTTTTACATGCCAAACAAAAATATAAATATGTTGGGCGCGGAAACGTCATCTTCACATAGTTTTTTTAGGTTGAAACATGTAAAAATTAAATAGTGTGTTTGTTACTTATACTTTACGAATGTCTGATGCAAAAGGAAGTTGTAAGTAGGGGCGCGGGATGTGTTAAAAAGTTGTCTAGAAAATGATTATTTGACTAGTTTTATAACACGGGTTAGGTTAGGTTAGGTTAGGTTAGATTTAAGTTAAGTTTAGGTTAGGTCACGTTAAGATATGATATTTTGTGCAAATTCTTCGCACGTTGTTGTCATTTATATTAGAAAAAGCTGAAAAACTATGCGAAAACATACTTTCCGCGCCCAACATACAGTGTGTCCACGTAAGTTGGCGACATATGGGAAGTTTTTTTATTATTAATTTCACGAAAAAAAGTTATTCTTTATAAAAAGTTCTGCATGATCCAAAACCTAAAATTAGAAATTTCAAGGTGATCGTTGGTGAGGGCGTTAAATTGCATAATTACTAAAAACTTTTCTGATAACCGTCGTATGAAATTGGTTGTTTTCGTTCGGCCAAACAGGCACTGAAACTCGCATTTTCAATGCAGGTTATATCCAGAACTCTTGAAAACATTCACAATCATTCACTTATTTTAATCAATTTTGAGTTTCAATTGCAGTTTTACGTGAAATTTCACAACAAGTCATTACACTTTACGTTTTCCTGGTGAATGAAGAGTCTTCATTGAAGCCTAAGGGTATGCTGATTTGTTTATAGTGCGCCGTCGTAATAAAAGGTTTAACAGCTGTCTGTTATTGATGCATTTCTGCAGCGATGTCAATTTCGTTATTCAATAGCTAAACCTCGTATCTACATGCATCAACGTATTTTCTCAAATAAATTATGAAACAAGAAAATAAAAAAAACAGATATATAATTATTTTTTATGCGGTTAATAATTTTGAGATAAAAACTGCACCGACGGCGAATTACAACCTTGTTTTAAAAATAACTTTAATAATAACCAACAATGAATAAGTACAGATATATCAAACATTTATACATCGGCCCTAAAGGAATGATTAATGCGAATGGAAAAAAACGGTTCAACAGTTGGAGGGCTTTTAATACTCTAATTGCCTGAAATGACGAAGAACTTTTTGCTCTAGGTGTTTCAGCGTCATCAGTCGTATTCATTATTAATAATTTATGAAATAATTATCATAGATAATAATAATGATCTTGAGTTTGCGGTTCCTCGGTTTCTTGAAGCTTTTGGTATCGAAAATATTCCTAGAAATTATTTCCATTTGTTGTTCAATCCTAAACATTATTTAATGAAACATTGAAGCAAATGTATAGCTTCAAATACAAGGTTTAAATTAAATTGTAATTGTATTCCAGTCATTTTAGGTTATGTTATTAAATTCACATTTCATCCAACATTTATTCAACCTTCTGGTAAACGGAACTAATCTTGGTGACTGTTTCATTGTTTGATGATTTTTCATATACGTTCTTCAGACGAAAACACGTATTGAAATTGTCTTAAAAAATCACTGATTGACATCTCTTACTCCTTGTTCACTGCTAGGAATGGTTGTACTGTTTGTTGCTGTCGATTCGGCAGGAAAAACATGTTTCTCATCATCCATTCTAGTGTTAGAACTAACTTCTTAAACACATTGAACTATAATCGTCTGCTTCTCCAATTTTTGTTCGAAATCCTTAATATTTAAAAGTCTAACCAGGTTAGTGTAAGTCTTAGACCGAGATAAGTTTTTCTTCATCACGCCATCAGATGGCGTGCGGTTTTGTAACCGTTACAATATTAACCATAATTATTCCACATCCAAAGGGACTAATTACATATTATTATATTTTTAAGGACTAATAGGATTAAACAATTTGAAACTTTTACAAGCGATTTTTCAAAATCGAATTGGCCGTGTATTACCAACTAAATAACCACACAGAGCAATAATATTTTTTAGTACTTAGAAAAAACATATTTGTGCATATTTACGAGAAACATTAACCGAAGCAAAAAATGGAATGGCATGGGCCGAGTTAAATAATGACAGTAATGAAACAAATCTACTTGTGCAACTTTTCTTCTGACATGATCAGTCCTTTGTTGATCAGATCCTTAGGTGGCGCGTATAAGTTCTTATTGTCCACATGATTTCTAGTAGTTCAGCCTCATCAGCAAATCTTTGAATAAATCATTGGTAGTACGTCTATAGTTCCACATAATTTAGAAGTTTGCAAGACATAACTCCATAATTTCTTAATTCGCTTATTTTTCAGAAAGATCAAAAAATTTGATAAATGGCGCCGTCTGCATGGAGGCTTGAGTCTTATTTTTACTTAAACTTAGTAAGTTATGGATTTAAAAATTAAATTTTGATATTTTTCATTAAAAAATCACATCATTCTCCTAAGACAAAATAGCTTGTCAAAGAAAAATAACGTAGAAACAGTAGAGGTCTTCCATCACGTGGTTAATACGTTAGAAACAATATTCATCTGATTCAAATCGAAATTTCTGTCAAATCGTCTTTTTACGAATAAATCGAATTTTTTTTTCAATTTTTATGGTTAAAATAAACATTTTTAACAAAACTTTTAATAAATATTTCGATAAGTTATATTAGAACGTTTTTGTTGGGAAGAGCTGTAGATCTTTAATAAAATATTCCTAAACTTATTGAAAATAAAAGTTTCGGTAAATATATTACCATCATTAGGGCAACAAACTAATGAAAAAATACATAACAAACGTCAGAAATAGAATTTAAACACATGTAGATATCTATTAGAAACCAAAACAACACACACGGACTTTTTAAAAGTTTTACCTGGAACCCTAAGCCCTTTATATCTATAGTTCTTCCAATATCAATTGCAGATTATCAAAACCCTTGCGGACAATTTTGTTTGATCTACCATAGGCGTAGATACCTCATTTTATAAATTCATTATTTTTTACTTGAACCTTGAAAAAAAAATCATTTTTATACCTTGTTAAATTGCTACAACTGAATATTAAATTATAAAACGTAAATAGACGAGTAGAATTTTCGTGCCTGTAAGGGAGTTAGGCTTAAACAGGGTACCAGATGTGAACTGAAGCCTTTTTGTAACCTATTCGTTTTTTTATCCTGGAAAACGAAATTTCAAATCATAAACCATAAAGGAAAATTGATTCTTTGCAAATAAAACAAAATAAGAAAAACATTTCAATTCCAAAGTATCTTTATAAATAATAATGGTAGTTAGAATCGTCTGAATTAGAGTCATCATTTGATTGAATTATGAAGGGTTGTAAAAAGGGTGATACCTCATACTGATCTTCTTGATAATATGTTCAAAACAGTTTTTCCAAAGCTCTTGGCGGTCTGCCGCTAGAACTCTCTTTACGAGCTCTACAACCTCTTAATCAGTTCTGGAGACTGATTACATTTTTACATTTGCCCATAATAATCTTATAGAGTTAAATATGCGATAGTAATGAGGTAATCTGAGAAGTGTATGACCTTGTTCTTTGCCCAGCTTGTTAAAATAAAAATCAGTAGTAAATCACCAGGAGAGGAATTGAGGCGTCGGATTTCGCGGTTTAAATTGACACTCATAATTCAAGGGCCACCTGTTTGACCAGAAAAGTCAGATTCTACAAAAAGAACCATAGTAAGAATTTACAGCCGCCAAAAGATGAAGTAGCTCTACAAAAATAGCTATAGTCGTGTACGATGAAACTGTTGGCAAGAAAGGCCAAAATAATGTTACTTCTTTGTTGTTGCATTATATTAACAGGGCAGATATGGGCAACAAAAACTGTTTGTTAGTTATGGATACCTGGGGCAAAACAAAAATTGTTTGATAGTTAGGTTAGGTTAGGTTTACGCATTAGTTAACATTTTTGAAATTTTCAAAAGCACTAAATATTATTTTCCTATTAGAGGACATTCCCGGCTGCCCAACGATCAAGATTTTAGTTCAATTAAGACGAAAAAAGAAGAACACTGCAGAAGTACAGTCTGACTCCTTTTAAGATTGTGAAAGCAGAGCAAAAAGATTTTATTAATACGGCTAAAGCTCTAAAGCCATTTTTTATGCCAAATCCAAAGCCGCTTATGAAAATAAAATCACTAAGAGTGATTAAAATAACTGCAAAACCGGAAGAAGCTTGGTACCCAACTAACATTAAAACCCCTGTATCAAGGTGACATTTAAATCAAACCCCAGAATCTAGGTTTTCTACGAAATCTTTCTAAATGCCTAAAAGTTCCCGAGAATGTCTACTATTATCTCAATCTGCAATCAAATATTGCTCAACCCAGCACCAGTACTAGTACTGGGCCTGAAGATGAAATAGACAACGAAGACAATAGCAGTGGCGCAGAACATCAAACAATGATGCCGATTTTCTTTGTAATTATTACAATTTAACCATTGTTTAAAAATAATCATTTCTTTCAACCTTTGCATATTGAAATCCTTAGTTCCCGTAAAAACAAACATTGTCCATAAAAAAAGGAAGCACTACGTTGTTATTTGTAATATTACGAAAATTTTGATAATTCTCTAATTATAAAATAAAATATGTCTTACATAAGAAAAAACCAAATTAAGCAAAACTTTGGGCGACATATAGTTTTTCAACTTTCCCAAAAAGTCAAAACTGGACTATGGTGGTTTTTATTAGAAAGGCCTCAATTGTTAACTCAAAAAGTTAACACAGAAAGTAGAAAATAAGCAACACAGATATACAAAGAAATGACACAAGCAACGAATATGAAATATGCAAAACTGAAGCAAAAACTTAAGCAACCACCAATCAAAGCAGAATAATAAGAAAAAAAAATAGAGGGAGCCACAATGAAGCTTATTATTTTTATTGCTTTCAGTCATGTAATTTGCTTTGTTAATTTTTGAGTTTTTCCCTCACAAACAATTATAAGAACAATAAAATCTTTTCTGTTATAATATTAAGAAAAAATTGCACAAATTACTACTTAGAAACCCAAATTAATATAATATAAAAACAAATTGGCGTTTTATTTCCTGTAGCGACAGAGTGTTGTTAACACCCACTCTATAAAAATATAGATATCAACCCACGAATATATCGAGGACAAACCATCTATAATTTACCATAACTTTGTGGTTATTAGTGCTGCATGATATGGAAATAATATCGAAACATCCCATAGAACCGCTCGCAGCCGCGACATTTGTTTATTATGAACTATCATCCTCCCACGGCGGACCAACTACAAAATATTTTTCACATTTCAAATTTTAAAACAGGTCCGTGCTTTAATCCATGTTTCATTCCGACGTACTTATAAATTTTAGTGTGAAAATGACATACTTGATTATATTGAGGAATTACAGTACTTAGTACTATAAAACAAAGGAATATTAAGGTATAGTTTTTCCAATATTAATTGCAGAATGCAGAATACAGTTATGCGAGGTACAATCGATAGTTTATCATCAACCTCTTTACAACCCTTCATAATTCAACTAAATGATGTCTCTAGCAAATACGATTCTGACTACAATTATTAGAGGAGAGTGCCCAAAACCGAAACCCTGTTTTGTTTTTGAATTAAAAAAAAAATAGAAATTAGTAACAAATTGAGTGTTTAAATCATCTAATATTTACTTTGTAATGTTGAGCATCCTTTAACTTTTTTACTTTAAAAAAATCTAATTCAAAAATAGTATAAAAACTTTCTCTAGGGGCCTATTCCTTACTCTATAAATAAGTAGTCAAGGAATGAATGTGAAGATAGCCGCAAGGAGGTTTTCCCGCTGGAATTTTCACGGGAGAAGGTTATTGGTGGAAAAATTTAGTATAAAATAAGTCAATAGGTTTTATTTCACCATCAATCTCTGAAGACGATAACTTATCGAAACGCGTGGCAGACAGTGTAATTGTGAATGTTGGTGTAGTGGTAGTTGGTAGTGTATTCAGTATGAATATCGCCAACTGTTCCAGAAATTCCAACTCAGTCACCTCATTCGACCGACCACTGTGGTGCTGGTCTTTGCAAGTCGTAGGGCCTAGTTTAAACTCTGTTATCCAATATTTTACTATTTATAGCGAAGGAGCAGTCTCACCCAGAGTAAAATCCAGTTTAGCTTTTCTATTGGTTGGGCTATGGACTTTGAAATAAAAGTATTGTATCACATAACGATAACCAATTTTTTTCATGTTTACAAAGTAAAATCTGAAAACGTTCTGTACTTTCTAATACAGTGATATTTTGCAAGGAACTACCTCCATCTCTAGGTCAGGCCAGATACTTCTGGGACCATCCTCGTATACTATATGCAGCCTGGAATGATATCTTTGTATAATCGAAACTTCTTGGCATTCTATATCTATATTATACGCCTGCGGGTTTTATTTTATGCAAATTAACATATTAGTCAGGTTTTCACCTTCACTCTCATTCGAAATAGCGATGGGCAAGTCAATCGATTGTAAAAAACCGAATTAATACCTGCGAAATAGAGAATATTGCCTATTATGACAGGAAAATTATCGATTTTGCTGCGGGCGTTCGTAACAGATTGCCTCACGATATTTCTGATAAGGCAATTAAATCGTTGTTAATACCTCAGGTGCCAAAGTCATTTTCAACAATTTCGAAATTGATATTGGTCACATTCATATGCAAATAACGCAGATTGTTGAAGATTCATAATAAACGGTATTATTTAGTTGATGAATGGGTAAAATATAAAGATAAGAAATGGAAAACGAGACCTAAAACGTCTCACGAAAAAAACTATGAATGTCACAAAAATGTTATAAATAGATTTATGAGGCAATTATGAGGTGCTCCAAGAATATTCTATATCTATAAAAGAGGATGTCACTGACTGACTGACTGACTGATTCACTCATCAATGCCCAGTCAAGGCTATTGAAGATAGAGACATGAAATTTTGAGGGTTTGTTTGTATCGGTGTATAGAGGTGCGATAAAAAAGGATTTTACGAAATTTCGATTTTAAAGGGTTAAAACGGGATATGTTTGCAAATTCGATTTTTTCGTTTTTCTCGGCCGCTAATAGAAATATCGACTTCGTTTTTGCACTAAAACATTCTCCGTGCAAGTACCTAAAAGCCCATTTCTGCGACTTCGAAAGGCTTCAAAGAGTTGAACAAAAATTTTTATTACGCAACCATATATTTAACAATTCTTCATGACGAAATGAGATATCAAAGCGATTCTTTTTTAGAAATGGGTCCCGTGTGAATATCTAAAAACTAATTTCTCCGTTTTTGAGATTTTTTTTTTTTTGATTTCTTTAAAAAGATAAAGAATGCATGGAGTTTCGATCTATCGATTCTGTGTTACAAGTTGATAGTGCTGTGCAATATCCATCAGAGTTCCTAAACACACTTTATCCTCCAGGTTTTCCAGCACATAGACTTATTCTAAAGGCTGGATCACCGATAATGTTGTTACGAAATCACAATCCTCCTAAACTGTGCAACGGTACGAGAATACGTGTGAACGCTCTTCAGAAAAACGTAATCGAGGCTACGATTTATAACCGGATGTGCCATACAGGAATCAGTCTTTATACCCCTTATACCTTCAGACTACCATTTTCAATTTAAAAGAATGCAATTCCCTATTAGAGATTATTTTGATATGACAATCAATAAATCACAAGGTCAATCTTTGAAAGTGGCAGGAATCGATTTGAGAGAAAACTGTTTCTCCCATGGTCAATTTTATGTAGCCTGTTCAAGAGTAAGTTCTCCGTCAAGTTTAGTTACTTTAGCAAAACAACAGATGTGGTTTACAGAAGAAGTGTTGACATAAATTATATATGATACAATATTTTGTTTTACGCCTTTGTAATCATTGTAACTTTACTAATAAATCGTTTATTTCATATTTTTATGTTAATGAAATGTATGTAAGTATTTGTTATATTATTTATCGTATAAATAATAAATGTGTGCAATTTTTAAATGATAATGTGTCTTTTATTTATAACACTTCCAAATTGAATTAATGCATAGAATACATAAGTCAATTCTCATTGAATTATCCCTATATTACACGGGCCAAGCCGCGACGGGTATTGCTAGTTTTCTTATAAAAAACAAGTAGGTACCAGTAAACCTTCTCCAACTTCCACTACGTTACCAAAAGCTTCTTACAGGTATGTGTGAAACGGAATAAAAGTGTAAGGAATAATATTAAAACTATAGGTTGAGTTAGGCATTATTAGAATACATTTTGTGTCAAAAACTCTTACTTAGTCAATGGTAGATGGACTATTGCGTTGTCGTGGTGCTAGAGCTTTAGGAGTTGAGGTCGCACAAGGAAAACACATTCCTATAGTCCGGGACGCTAACATAGAGCTATCCTGCCAATTTTTGGATAGCATTGAAATCATTCAATCGCATGTCCCAGTGATTACTGGACTTACCAAGCTTCTGTTGTCGATCTGAGTGCAACAACAACTCTTGCATTTATTTTTCTTCTTGTGCAAGTACTTTTGGTAGGTACCAATTATGCGCACATATATTGTGGAGGCGTTCTTTGTTGATATTCAATTCGTCAGATAATGCACGAACGGTTAGACGTCGATCAGTTGAAAATAGCAGTTAACAGTTAACATTAACGTCGATAGGTAAGGGGTGATAGGTGTTTTTATATTGATAGTTTTCGCCGTGGTTCACGTCCCTCTTCGAACTGTTTCGTCCAATCAAACATGGAGTTTTTAGAGACACATACTTTTAGAACGTACATTATACACGTAGATATGACAACAATCCAATTTCCCAAATGACATGAAAATCCTACTAAGAAAGCATCGCGAGCCAAAGATTTTTCTTTTGAAAATATATTTTTAAAAATCTTTATCAATACAAAAAAACACAATTCACAATTTTTCAAGCGAAATGAACTAGATTAATTATTTTGATGATTACAATATTCATATTTATACTAATAAAATGCTGACAGTTGTTTACATAATTTCATCTTGCGTTTTACTTTTTAAAATGCTCTGAATTTTTCTTCACATTACTCGCGACATGGATAATATCTATAAGTATCTGTTAAAAACGTTTTTAACACGTTAACTGCCACGGCAAAGTTCAGAATTGCATTTAAATTGACAATTTGATTTAATTACATTATATTATTAAAAACTGAAATTCTAGTGCATAGTTTTCATAAAAAGCATAAAAAACGTGTTTTTCTTTAAAAAAGTGTTACGAGTTATCTCGTAGTTGGCTTCTGTAACATAAATCACTTCGCGGAAGCCAACTACGAGTTAATTCGTACATAGAGACGATTCGACCTGTCGCTTCTATAAAGTTAAATCATATATACGCCTCCATATTCGTCAGTAGTATCTTATATATTGTCGAGTGCATTACATTTGCGTCTTTCTTGAGTGTTTTGTTTTATAATTATTGTTATAATTAAATTATCAAGAATCCAATATGGATAAGAAAAGACCACTGACTCAAGATGAAATTGAGTACTACGCAAATCTAAGAAAGACTATTAGATGGCCCAAAAAGATTTCATTACATATTATAGAGATATATACACAATGCTCACAAATTTTTTCAAAAAGTAACTTCTTCTAAATTAAAACTGATCAAGTCTAGAGAAAAACTCGTCGTCGCGTTGATTGGAGAAGAGATTCAACCAGTTTCGAAGAAAATGAAATTGCAAGAGTTTCATTATTTAGAGAGTCTACTACCTACCAAAAAAAAGCAACGTCCGACAAAGCCATGTATATGTACCCAAGCAAAAAAACGCAGAGAAACGCGTTATTTCTTTCCAGCTTGTAAAGAAAAGCCAGCCCTTTGTTTGTGTGGAAGATTGCTTTAAGAAGTTCCAAAAACAATAAAATATTATTTCATTTCGTGAATTATATTCGTTTTTCATTCGTTTTTTAATAAATTTTCTCTTCATGCAAGCCAGCATTAATTTTTTGTTCTTTTCCCAGAAGCCATCTATTGATATTAGCACTTGTATATTCCGAGTTTGGTAATTATACACTTTCGCGGTCACCTGGTTTTTTGGCTCTAGAAAATCGAAATATGGATGGATTTTAATGATCTTGGTCTCAAAATGTTCCATTTTACGGCGGATTTTTCCAAAAAAATTCGAAAATTAAAAAAAATAAATATTTTTTACAGTTTCATGACTTTAAATGCAAAAAAAAATTACTTTCTACATATAATCCTTCGTAACTGTTTCTGACGTCGTGGAATCAAATTCGTATATTTTTTTCGTAATTTTCAAAAAAAATGAATATTTTGAAAAAAAAATTTCAAAAAAGTTAATTTCATGAAACTGTGAAAAATATTTATTTATTTTGAATTTTCGTATTTTTTTATAAATCCGCCGTAAAATGGAACATTTTGAGACCAAGATCATTAAAATCCATTTTTCTATTTTCTAGAGCCAACCTAACCTAACCTAACCTAACCAAAAAACCAGGTGACCGCGAAAGTGTATAATTACCATAATTTTTTGTGAAGGATTATTTTGCAAAACCGTTTTTTTTTACGATTTAAAACAGTAAAACTATGAGAAATTTTCATTCCTGCTATTTCTACTAATTTTTTTTATAAATCCGCCGTAAAATGGAACATTTTGAGACCAAGATCATTAAAATCCATTTTTCTATTTTCTAGAGCCAACCTAACCTAACCAAAAAACCAGGTGACCCGAAAGTGTATAATTACCATAATTTTTTGTAAAGGATTATTTTGCAAAACCGTTTTTTTTACGATTTAAAACAGTAAAACTATGAGATATTTTCATTCCAGCTATTTCTACTAATTTTTTTTTAAATCCGCCGTAAAATGGAATATTTTGAGACCAAGATCATTAAAATGGCCAATAAACACCAGACGAGATAACTCGTAGTTGGCAGTCAAAACGTGTTAATTAATAAATCTTCATTATTTTACCAAATCCATAAACAACATAGTTGCTGCGAGATAATAAAAAAATGTAATACAGTCGACTCTCGTTAATTCAAAACTGCGTTAATTCGAACCTCTCTACAATTCATAGTTATCACGAGTTCCCTACAAATTTCTCAATATATTTCAAACTAATTCAATATATTTTTATGCACTTGATAATTCGAATGAAAAAATCATTGCTATATAACAAAACGACGTTTTAATTCGAACTCATAGGTGTCCAATACTCGACAATTCAAAGTACATTTTGCGACAAGTTCAAACTTGTATCAAAGTACAGGAGCCTTTGTTTTTGTTATGATTAATTTGACTATTTGACAGACACTTCTCAAGGATGGGTTTTTTCGGTTACTGTTGTACACAGATAAAAAAATTGTCTTTAACGATTCTTGAAAAGAAGAAGTTAATCGAAAAAGTAGAGGAAGTTGAGAAGGAAAGTGATGTTATAATAGAATTTAAGATTCCTCTGAGTACTTTCTCAACCATAATAAAGCACAATGAGAAAATTAATTGCTGGAGTAGAACTACTAAAGGTGTATTTCCTCGCCTGGACGAAAGCCTGGTCCTTTAACTAAGATAGTTTAGAGGACAAAAAGTCTATATTAGTCTAAACTTATTGAAGGATAAAGCAAAATAGTTCGCGTCTAGTCTAAGCACCAAAAACTTTGCAGCTAGTGAAGGGTGGCTTACAAATTTCAAAAAGAAAGATGAAGTTGTGTTTAAAAAAGTTTGTGGAAGTGTTGATGCTGCAGTTTGCTTAGATTGGCGCGGTAAATTGAAGACCTTACTTTTAAAGATGAAAAATGTCATGGGGAAAAACATAGTGAAGAGAAGTTCACAGTTTTACTTGGATATAGGATATACTGGATTGTGCTATTCTGTGAGTTGCCCTGACGTATTACTCTTTCCACAGGGATTGGTTCGATGAGCTCTCCGTCGATCTGGCTTGGATTTTGTTCGCGCTGTCTAGATTCTCTATGACTTTGATTGAGGTATGGGGTACATTTCTGTCGTAGAGTAAATGTACAACATCCTATAACTGAACCCAGTCAAATACTTTTTGTAGATCTATGAAACACATGTAGGCTGGTTTGTTGTATTCGATCGACTTCTCTGCAATCTGTCTTATAACAAACACTGCATCAGTGCATGATCTCCCCGTTCTAAATTCTTATTGTTCATCCGACAGGGATATAATACTATTTATTTTGTTTGTTATTATTTTTGTTGTTAGTTTTAATGTTGTACTCAGTAGGTTTATGGCTCTGTAATTCATAAGAACGGTGGTGCTTGTTCGCCATTCATCAGGTGTTTTGTGGTATGTCAAGATACTTCTAATCAGTTTGGTTAGTTGTTGGGTGAATTGTTGACCACCGTGCTTAAGCAGTTCATTGGTAAAAATTGTCTGGTCCAGGACTTTTTAATTGTCGGATCGCCGATTCTATCTCTCTGCTCTCTATTTGTATATCGTACACGAATGTACATCTAAACTTTTGGCATTGTTATGGGATTTACGCTATTTATATTTGTTATCAATATAGTAGAACATTAAATTCTCTACAACTTTTGTTTCAAACATTTTTTCATACGGTGAATCGTTTCTGAGATAGAGTGCCGAGCGCGCGCGGCTGGAGTTCAGAGCTTAAACATTTTAAACGAGATGTACTAAATTATTTTCTTCTTCAAATGTAATTAGCATAAACGAGAATACAATTAAAATGCAATTAAAGTCCCTAATGTCCCTTAGTGATTGTTCAATGACAGAAATAAACTACAAGTATTTTTAAATTCATAGATAAGTTCATTACTAAAAATAATATTTAAATATAATGTAATTGTTAATAAAAAATGAAAATTATTTATAATTATATATTTAGGAATATTTTATAAACTTTATAAGAGATTATTTTGAACGGAACTACCAGTTGATTTCAAACGGAATTCTAGCCGACCTCTATCTCAGAAACAATTCACCGTATGAAAAAATTTTTTAAACAAAAGTCGTAGAGAATTTAATGTTCTACAATATTGATAATAAATACAAATAGCGTAAAACCCGTAGAAAACGAGTTATTTGCAAATAATCGATTTTTTTGACATTTGATCCCCGATAATTAAAGTTGCCCACATCGAATTATATGTGAGTTTTGATAGGAGTTTTGGAATGTCAAATAAACGATTTTATAGCTGAGTATCTCGATTTTCCTAGGTGAAATACCTTAAATGACTGGTCTATTGATATATTGTATAACATTTATTGCATTTATACAGGGTGTTGATTCCATCTTTAAGATATATAGAAACATTTAGCTTCTTTGTCTTTAGCACAATATTACGTCAAGCATTTTGACATTATTTTGGTAAACAGGGTGTTTCAATAAAAGGTAATCCCTAGGATAGATATAAAACTAAAAAATTTTTTGGGTTTGCTGAGTTAAAAATTTTTCAATTTTGTATCTATCCTGTGCAATCCTGGATCCAGGAGGCTGAAACTGAAGAAGAATCAGGTTTTAAACCTACCATACAAGAAGGAAGAAGAAGAAATATCTATCCTAGCTGGGATAACCTTTTTTTGAAAAACCCTGTATATTAAAATTTCAATCCCAACAATGATATAACTAAACTATAAGGAAAATGCAGGGTATTCTAATATAACAGTATGGCCCTGCACAATGCCCTTCCAATAAGTAGCCATAAATTTGCGGCTTTGGGTGCTTTCCGAATTTTATATAAGTTTCGGTAGTAAAAGACACTTTTTAAGATCGTGAACAATTCAATATCTTAAAATAATTTTCAGTACATTCAATTTAAACAATTACATTTGAATATCTATTAGAAAAAGCATACTTCTCAGTTAATTTTTCCTTTTGATTGACAAATCACCCGGTATACTTTGTAAATATTAAAAAAAATCCCTTTGGCAAAACACGCTATCAGGTGGGGGTGTGATAGTACCAGAGGATTCGTAGACATATTATGTTCTGATGAGGACGATCCGACACGTATGTTCCCATGGCGCGAGTTCCCCCTGGTCATCACGAGACCAGGGAACCCTCTTGTACGATACTGGTACTGCCGCCCGGTACTAGTTTAGTGGTTCCGCTTCAGGCCAAACGTCACTAATTGTGTGTATTAGACTCTTACGGGTTAATCGTGTTCTTAGGTCGCTCTTTTTGGTTTTAGGAATTGTTTTCCCACAACGATACAATTTTTATCAATTATTAAATACCGTAGGGTATGATTCGGTACGAGAATTTTATTGTGATTATTTTGATGTTTATAAACTTATAGACGTTATTTAGTGGTTTTTTTTTAAGAAAATTGGTTATTGTCGTAGACAGTACAAGTTGAAATTTTTGGTATTTTCTAAATTAAGTTTATGATCAATATTTGTCTGAGGTAATTTTTGTAATTTATTATATATATATTGTAATGATACAGTATATTTAAATTCATGAATTGCCTGTATTTTTTTGTTACAAGATATATTCGCATTGGCTATCAATAATTTAAGTATAAAATTTATACATTGATAATAAAATATATTAAATATTTACTTCTATATATAATTAGATTATTTTATTATTCAAATATCAGATAAGTAAATTATTAGTTTAAATATAAATTGTCTTCCATTATTACATTATTTTAATTAAGGAATCTGATGAAACAGAAATAAATCTAAAATTAAAAAAGAGTTTATTCAAAATAAGTTGAGTTTAATGTTAAAAAATATTAATAAGAAGAGTGGTATACGTTAAATTTAGAAGTTGTAAAAATTAAGATAAGTTGGTGGTAAAATTCACAAGGATCATAGACTATGAATTAGTTAAAATAATAAATTGCGTATCAAAGGAATATTTAGAATATAGACAAATTAAGGGATTGTATAGATGAACTATTGACAGTATTCCAAAACTACTTATATTTATATAAAAAACTTGAAATTTGTTGGGATTGTGTAAATATCTATGGTTTAGACTATGTGAAAGTTACATAGGGATAGATAGAAACTTATAAATAGGAAATACAAGAGGAGGACGCTCTCTTTCTTTTTTTTTTCCTTCTGTCTTGGCTACATCTTAGACAATCTTATATAACCAAGTTGTGTAGTTTGGTCCCGGTGTGTAATTTAATCAAATTTAGCTTAACAATAATATTTATCAAAATTTAAAAAATTGTTCACAATAAGTTTAATCTAAATTTATTAATAAAATACAAATAATTTATAATTAATATTTGTTAACTCCAGAACTCAAAGGAAAACAGAGTTTCTCATGCTATCAACAGACCTTATGGAGTTAGCCGTAGTCACACTCATATTACGAAGTCTGGCTATGAAACAACGAGACTGGTTACGAAAAAGGGTTCAAAATACCTTCCTGCCCCTCACCAGATACTTTTCCATGAGTTTTTTCTATTGATCGAAGCAGTGCTGGAAGAGCTTTTGGTCAGGAGTCAGATTTTTGTCACCAATTTCGCATATACTTTTGTCTGGTGTAATTCCTCGTGTAAAATTTTTCTAACCGTTTCTTTATCGGCTTTTACAGCTTCGGCAATCATCCGGATGCTCATTTGAAGATCTGCAAGCGCAATTTGGTTGATTTTGGTCACTGTTTCCGAAGCTGCAACAGTTACAGGCAACCTGGGCGCTGGTCATTTTTAGAGCTCTCTCGGCCCTCACTGAAACGCTTATACCACTCAAAAATAAGCGCAAGAAATAGGAAATTGTCCCTATAGGTTTTTTCCAACAATTTGTAGCACTCAGTCGAAGTATTTTTCAAATGAACGGGAAATTTGAAATTGATACGTTGCTTCTGTTTTTCCTCACAAATGGTTTTCGAAACGGCAAATAAGCACGTTCGTTTTAAACCGCTACTGCACAAATAGTATAATAGTGACGGAAAGGTGTTGTGGGACGTGCATAGACAAAATATCTAGATACCCAACGCAATACTCGGTTTTCATCCCACCCATTTAGGGCTCCCTCTAGGCGCGCAGTCTCGTTATTTAATAACCAGACCTCGTATACTTATTAATAAAATTTTAATCCATACGAGGGTTATATAAAATTTGATATAATATTAAAATAAATAAATAAAATACAATATAACATTAAAATCATTACAGTACATATTTATATGTATAGTTACTAAAATAGTGGTAATTAGAACAAGATTTTCCTGGCAAACAAATGCTGGTGTACCTTCATAATTGACCTTGTGTTATTCCTTAGTGTGCGTCCACATTGGCGACACTTTGAAATATTGAAAGTTTTCACCATTAAAAAAATGGTGTCTTAAAGTTGACTGTTAAAGAGAGTTCTAAAACCATATAAAATCTCCAGGTGAGATATTTCTCATATTTTTGTTCATAAATCCGCCGTAAAAACGAGGATTTTTAAAACAATTTCATCGAAATCGGATGATTTTTCGATTTTATAGAGCCAAAAAACGAG
The DNA here is from genome assembly GCF_026230105.1 of Diorhabda sublineata. Lineage (NCBI taxonomy): Eukaryota > Metazoa > Arthropoda > Insecta > Coleoptera > Chrysomelidae > Diorhabda > Diorhabda sublineata. Next base: position 10,671,962 of record NC_079483.1, read on the forward strand.
GGAAGCGCGAAAGTATAAAATTACCATATATCAAAAGGTCTAAAAAATAAGAAATTAGAGAAATTTATAATAATTCATCGATTCATTTTTCGACCGCTCCTAGTATTCAATTTATAAAATCATTCCATGTAACTATTATACACTGTTTAACGTTTCTGTTGATTATTAATGATAATTTAACGCATAAATAATAACAATTAATTCAAATGTATATTACAACGTTGCATCCCACACTTGCACAACGTTATAAATATGACGACTTCAACAATTTAGTAGCCCATTTATGCTCCCGTCACTAGTTCTAATAAAACGCCATGTTATTTAATGTATAAAGGATTAGAACACGCGATAAGCTCTACCTATAAATTTACGGTAACAGATACCGTCCGATGTAAATACGTCCAATTACTGGACCGTTATCAAAAAAATATTTATTTCAAGATAAACAAAATTATCGATAGATTATTATCTTTTGTTTGTGATAACCTTTATAGGAAGGATTAATAAACACAACAGGATAGTTTTTGAAAGGAAAATTCAATGCTTCCAAGCATTTGGATCCGCGCATGTTTACATATAATTTAGATCGTGTATAGTGCTTTATTAGGTTATAAAATATTTTTAATTATATGCTATGGCCTAGTGAAATATACATTACACACAGGAAACAGTATGACTTTTCAACAATGGAACCTCCTACAATCATAAAATTAATGCAGAGGTCGGCATAAGTCAAGCAACGCTCTCAAAAAATTTTCATAAGTCCGGCAATGCTGATAAGTCTGCAACGTTCTCGAAAAAGATTATAACGAAGCATGTTCGCGCTTCAGACAGTAGTTCTTTGTCATGTGCTCGTCAAGTATTAATTACCGAATGTCAACAACAATTTCCGAACTCGCCGCTACCAAATTGTTCAACAGTGTAAAAGACATAACCAGAAATTCTTAAAAACAGGCTCTGTTACCGACGCGCCTCGTTTTGGACGACCGATATCTGTAACAACTAACAAAAATATGGAAACAGTGGCACTGGCGTTAATTGAGCAAGCGAATCGATCTGCAGTGCGGCTATCGAGAGAACTTCAAATATCAAATCGCTTTTTATGAGTAATGCTGAAACGCGTGCACATTCGAGTTAACACCCGCGTCTCCTCCACGCAGTGGTACCTCGGATGAAGTCAGAATGATCCGCAGTTCCAGCATTTCATTTTGTGGTCAGATATAGCAACCTTGAAACTGAACAGCACTGTCAATCGGCATAACTGCGTGTACTGGAACGACCAGAAATAATCCTGTCTTGGGTGTGTGTGTGGGCAGACCAAAGTTCGAAATGCTTGAAGATTTACTTGGGAATATGGACAAGAATCCAGCTCGAACAACCGTTATTTCAATAATTATTTTGGAAAATGTATAGGCAGACGAGGTTTTGTTTATCGGCCCGCACGGTCGTGTGACCTGACACCTTGTGATTTTTCCTTCCCTGATATCTGATAAAATTGTGAAATCTACTCTATACACATAAACACGGGTAAATCATTAATTTTAGAATATTTTATTATACAAAGGAGTCCCGATAATCCGAAATGATTGGGACCGGAACCATTTCGGATTAAACGGATACGAAATACAACGTATAAATCACAGTTTATTTTATTAAATCTTAAACTAACCAATTGTGTGTATAAAGTGCGTATTTTTTATAACAAGAAAGCGAAAGTTTTTAAACGTAGCAGGAATAATACTGTAAACTAAAAATAAAAGTAATTTTCTACTTTTAGGGTATCACATTCAAAATACAGTACAGTTCATACCAATTTCGTACTGTAGCAGCTATTAAATTTATCTGATATCACTGAATAGTATTAATATGCCTTTCCTTAAATTATTTTCTACAAATTTCCAAGCATATTTAATTTAATCGTGTATGTTGTAAAACGCTTATATGGTACAGCACAGTATGTGTAAAACAATTACATTATCGTTTGTTTGGCTATTTCCTGCATCCTATCTGCAATCTGTGTCAATGTTTGTTATTTTTTCTGTCGTTTCTTTAGTTTTAGACACTGTGAATGTAGTGAAATGGCTTCGAAACGGAAACATACTTCGTACATTACAAGACAAACTTGAAGTGTTAAAACGCTTGGTCAATAGTGGGGTGCCTCAAAATTGGCTGTTGGGTTTGGAGTGAGGAATTCCACAATCACTGACTGGAAGAAAAACCGATCAAAAATAGAACAGTTTTGTATTTCTTCAACATGTATGTGTATTGAAACTCGTCATATAGTAAAAACTACAGCATTGGAGAAACTTGACAGTCGTCTGTTTGTTTGGTTTCCTAAAGATAGAGAAAAAAGTACCCCGATTAGTGCGCCCATTATCTACAATTGAATCAATTCATGAAAGAATAAACAAATAAATAATGCTGATGAAACTGTCCTTAACTTTAAAGCATTGCCACAAAAAAGCTTGGCTGCTAAACAAGAACAAAGTGCAGAAGGTTTCAAAATAAGCAAGGAAAGATTAACGCTTTTAGCCTGTAGTGATGCTGCAGGAAATCATAATTTTCCTGTTATGGTTATCGGAAAATCAGCAAAACAAAGGGCATTCAAGAACCTAAATGTCAATTAACCTGTCATTTATAAAAAGTGAAAAAATGCATGGATAATCTCAGAGCTATTTAAGATTTGGTTTCATACCAAATTTGTTTCCGAAGGCACTCGTTTTTGTAAAGAAATTGACCTCCCTATTCATGCTTTTCTTTTCTCAATAATGCCACTTCACATCCCTCGGCTGACGAGTTAGTTATCCTGCCACCCAACGTGACTGTGATATCTTAAGCTCTCGTGCAAGGAAAAGTTATTGAGACTAATAGATGAAGATGATGATGATACAAATTGAAAAAATTCTGGAAAAACTTTGGACAAGCCTAACTTTTGAAGAAACCCCATATCAACAAGCACACAGAAACAATGTTGTACAAGAGATATTACAAAATATTCCTGGCTTTGCGGCCGCTAATGAAAATGATATGGAAGAGTGGCTACAAGCTGACGATAAAGATAATGAAAGTTTAAATGATCAGCATATTGTTGATATGGTTCTTAAAGAACCAGACAACTTGTCAGATAAGAGTGAAAGTGAAGCTGACGACGATAGTGAGCGTTCCACACGGACGTCGCGTATTGTCTTCGTCTCTTCGTCAAAAAACTGTAACGGACTTTTTTAAACCAGTATAGTTTAGATTATTGTTCTGTTTTGTTCACTATACTTTATTATATTCGAAAAATACTCCAACTTTATTAATTCACTAATTAATTTTATTCTTTCTCCATTTTTTCATTCTTAAAAACATCCTTATAAAGGTTTGGGATTAAACGACCTTTCGGATTATTGGGACTCCAATGTATTATGTTGCAAAACGGTTTTAAAGACTCAAACTTCTTTTGAAGCTTATGCAAAATTTTAGTTCGCACAAAAGTAGTACAGAAGAGAATTACGAAATAAAGGAAATTGAAAAAGTTTTTGAAGCGCATTTGAATATTACATATACTTTCACTATGAAAAAATGTAAATTTCATCATTTTGAATTTCAAATTACATTCATAATTACAATTATTTAATGTGCATCACATGACATGGACAGGTATGCAAATAAACGATGCAATCCTTAAAAGAGCAAAACGGTTCGTGAGTTGGTGGATAATATTAAATGCAAGGAAATAGCTTATTTGGGACACATAATGCGTGGTAGCCAGTCGTAGAGGAACTGAAAGGAAACAAGCCCCTTGGTTGTATAATATTAGAGAATGTACTGGGATAAGAGAAGCAGGACAGTTATTTAGACTAAAGACTAAAAAGTTTTGCCTTGCTGATCGCCAACGTCAAGAAGACTTGTTACAGCACGCTAAGAAGTAGAATCATCACATGAATCACACGTTCCTCAAATTATTCGGTGCTACAGTGGAATTTTTTGATGTTGAAATTATATTTCTTCCTGCCATCACAACTCCCGTGGATATACCTACTAGGTTACAAATCTGGTATTATTTCAACAAACCCTTCAGCGACTGTTGATGGTTGAAGTTCTTTAAAAAACTTGATGTATATTTTATTTTGAAGATTTTTAGTTATTAATTTTATTACCAAAATTGGCAAAAATCAAAATTCGAATTAATTGAATTTTATTTTAAGTTATTAGCCTTTTTCTAAATTTTCATCTCGTGATTTTTTGTTTAATTAATGCATTTATCATTACTTCAAACCAGTATCGGTTATAACTCTATAATTTTCAAATCAATATATTCCGAAAACGGTATACAGTATCGAGTTTTATCAAGAGTACATTTTTGGTGTAAAATTAAATGATGTTTAAGCAGAAATTTCGCTTAATAAATCTAATATTGAAAAAGTTGTGTTCAATACTACTTGATACGAACCGTGTAACTAGCGCCCTCTATGAGAGACAAACATAAAAACAAATTCATTGGATGTATCAGCTTCCAAAACATATTCGTATATAATTTCAATCCAATGTTGTCAGTAGTTGCGACAAAATCGTAAAAAACGTGTAAAATTTTTTACTGGGCAAACCCCAAATATTTTTCAATTTTCTATCTATCCTGGACACGAGATCACCTTTTTGGGAACACCCTGTATATGTTTCAAACCATAATTAATACTAATTTATAACATTTGGTTTGATAAAAGTTGAAATAACCTCCGTTTACGTTTGTATCTTTTATTTTTTAAAAGAAGCAGGTAAGTTGGTGGTTGGGGCATGTATGGAGAGGAAGAACAAAATCTATATTATCCAATATGATGCAATGAGATCTCGGTGGTGGAAAAAGACGCGGCAGACCGAGGAAAAAATGGTTAAAAGAAATGGGGATGACCCAAGCAGAGTAGGAGCTAAAAACTGGTGGGGAAAGATAGGAAATAGGAAGTTGCGAAAAGGAAATATGATAAGAAAGAGAAGCTTTTGCAATCTTCATAAAATAAAAAACTAGTCATAATAAGTTGCGACTTGTTTAAATCGAAGCATAGGGATTTTGGTTCTAAGATGTAAAAGAATCTACTAATTCATCACCACACAGTCTATTAGAACGTAAACTCCTAATGAAATAGGGGGATATATTTCGTGTTCAAAGTTCGACAATTTTGTGATTAGTCTAAAATTTAGGAAAATTATATCTACGCAATCCAGCTGAACACACTGTATACTCGAATCATTACACCAACACTACCAGATGGACGTTTCGATAACAAGTAAAATGTAAATAATTTACCACCGATTTGTGGATAGATATACGTTGTAATGTACCCTGAAAATTGGAATTAACCTTTAAAATTTCATACTAGAGGTTTATAATTTTACATAAAGAATTTAAGATGCAATTCGAACCGTATGAAAAGTGAAAATATAAAATCTCAATTTAAAAATTTATTACGAAATTAGACAAAACTCATTTCCTTTTCGGACGTCAGTTTGTGATTGTCTCCTTTTTGAAGATTTGAGACTAAATTTAGTAGTCGTATTACCAAAAGCATTTAATACATTTTCGATAGTTTCATTTTCTGTTTTTTCGGTAATATCATCCCCACTCGTTACATCTTCTTGTGCCAAAGTTTCATTGTCGGTAGATTTTTCCGATAAAATATTTTTCAGTTCAGCTTTTTCCATTTGTATCTCTAATATATTTTTTTGGAGTTGGCAATATTCATCTGCTATTTCTTTCCTGGAACGCTCGAGAACGTATTGCAATTGGCTCAATAAAACCGAACGTTCTTGTTCTAAATCTAAGATTTTAACGTGTAGATTTTCGTATTCTTTTTGAGTTGCATCATCAATAGTGTTGTTTAGAGTATTCTCAAGCTCTGTTTTGCTTGTAATCGGTTCTCTAATGCTGTTCGGAGCAGCTATATCGTCTATGGCATTGAGAAGTTCAGTTTTCTTGCGTTCTAGTTTATAAACTTTTTGTTGTAGCTGGTATCTTTGTTCCATTAAATTTATATTTGCATTTTCATCCAGAAAATTGTCGAGTAACAAGATATTTTTCAAGTGATCCGCATTTGAATTGGATTGTGTTAATAAAAACTTGAATTCGCTGTGTTCAAGTTTCAGTTGAGTCAAATCCCTTCTGTTTTTTTCTGTTTCTAATAAAAGAGTATTGACTTTATTTTTTAAATCGGTATTTTCTGTTCTCAAATGATTGATGTGGTTCATGATATCTTCTTTCTCGGATTCTTTCAAGCTCATCAGATCATCTTGTAGCTGAGTTTTTTCTGCGTTTATCAGTTTGATAGTTTCAGATAAAAATTCTTTCTCGTTATTCTGAAGTTGAGTCTGAGATATATTTTGTTTAGTCATCTCCATCGCTGAGTCCAATAAATTTTTAAAACGATTATTTTGATTTTCCAACAAATTGATTCGTTGCGTTAATTTATTTATTTCGTTTTCAATTTCCATTTTCTTTATTAAAATAGTTAGATAAATGGAGGCAAAAAGACGTTTGAAGTATGTATGTCAAAAAAAACAAATTGTCAAACATTCTGAATAGACATAAACACAGAATATGATCGCTAATACTGTATACAATTATCGAATGTGAGATTGGTATCAGATGATTGGACATTACCCAGCTTTTGACGGTATCTTCACACTCTGATGATGCCGAACACACGTTCTTCGTGACTGTCGCCAGCATAAATCCTGACAATATCGTCCAGGTGATGCTGCACGAGGTATAATTTTGGCACCGGGTTGCTACCTGTACAGAGAGAATTCTTAGACAAAAGAATGTAGAAGGCTGCTGTTTCTATGATGACATCATAGAAACTTAACAAATGAAACATCATACACGGACGCACCCACCAACCAGATGGCGGTTTAGTATCTTTTTTCTTCAACGCCCTTTATCTTGAATACGGATGGCGCTATGAAAATTTTTTACCAAGCAAACCCCAAATATTTTTTAGTTTTTTATATATCCTATAGATGGGATTACCTTTACTGAAATTGGTACATATGTGCTGAAGGCAGCGAATTTAAAGGGGTTTTTAATTTATTTTGTGTATTTCTAATTATTGATGCTGCCAATAGGATCGCGACGCCGCGTGCTGTTATAAAACATTTTTAAACGACACCATCTGAAAGTTGTTCGTTCTGTATGCATTTACATACCTAAAGTTGCGTTTTGAGTGTTCCATGTAGTGAAAGTGACAGTTCCGTACTGCAAAACACTTTCGGGACGTTTTGGAGTATACAATTTTAACTTCCTTAACTGTTATTCTAGCCACTTGAATGTTGACAGTTGACATTTAGTAGAGATATAAATATTCCATCTGCATCCAATCCAATAAATATTAATAATTGTTCTGGAGGTACAATCAAAATTACTTTTTGCAAATAATTAATAAATTAATATTGACATCGCAAATATCATTAAGTACATTATATTGTTCAATAAATAAAATGTTTATAATTCTCTATTATTTATTTTCTTTCCTCGGCGTAATTGAAAAAGTTTTGGATCTTATGCGTCGTCTAAAAAATGTTGTGTGCGCCGCGGTTGAAATACTACTTTGTTGGACTCAGACTCGTCCAACAAAGTAGCACTTTCAGTTCTTGGCATATAAATAACGATTGAGTTGATAAAACAGTTAAAAACGTCATATTCAATTGACGTTTAAAGACAATAATTATTCAGGATGACATACGTTACAATTCCTTCAAAATTAATTTGATTTACAAAATAATACCTTCCATAAAAATTGTTCATTCAACATAGAAAAAATTATTCATGTAGTTATGGCGGATCGACAACAAAATCCAGGAATATTGAAACATATTAAACACTTGGAAAATCAAAATCACAAGCTGAGAAGGTTATTGATATCCACTTTAGACGTAGCGGATCAGAACGTTGCCAGCGCTTCGTTGTTACAAGAAAAAACTAAATCTTTGGAGGGTACCGTATGTGATCTGGAAAGGACCAAGAACGATCTAGAAACACTTTTAGCTACTGCATTAATGAGTGATGAAGAGAATATTAAATTGACATTATTGAAATTAGAAAGCGAACATATACAATTAAGATCAAAACTTGACGAAACGGGCAAGAAAATTAACAACAACAATGAAGAAACACACATGTCACAATCGGAAGGTACTGAACTAGAAAATACTATTCTAGAACTACAAGCAACAAAACAATCTCTTCAAGAACGTATAAAATTAATTGAAGGTAAAGAATCTATTTTGACTGCTATAAGTAGTAAATTAAAAGCTCAACTATCAGAAATTGAAGAAAAAGAAGCACAAATGCAATACGGTAAAATCGAAGATTCGGAAAAAAAAATAGCAGTAAACGATAAGTCCAAAAACCAACAAGATACAGACTCATTATTAGCAAAAGAAAAAGAAATATTGATAGCTTTTCCACAAATAGAGACAGCATTAACCGAAGAAACGAAATATTCCCATCTTGATAAGAAAATAATCGAATTAGAAAAAGCGAAAATGAAATTATACAACGATTTAGAAGAAACTATTCAGAATTCTTCCAACGAAATCGATGAAATCCGATCGGAATTATCAGACCCAGAAATTAAAAAATTAATACATGAAATTGATATTCAGAAAACAGTATTGATGTATAATTTAAAATTGGCAAAATTACAAGACGAAACAACTATTCCCAAAATATCTTCTGCTCCCAATTTTCCAGTTACGGAAGAGCTGCCACCAAATCCTAACACATCAATGTCTTATAATGAAAAACAAGAAGGTGATAGCAGAGAAACTAAAATGGAAAATTTGACTAAATCATTAGAAATGAAAATTGCCGACTTGACTAAGAATTTAAATAACGATTGGTATATTAATTCAGAAAAAAGAAACGAAACAAAATCTAAAAATACGCAAGAAGAATTAGATCAAATAGTTTCGAAATTAGAAAACGAAAGGTCGAATCTACTACAACAACTTCACTCAGTATCGGCTAATAGTGCTCAACAATTTCTTCAAACGCAAAGTGAATTACATGGCACTTTCATGCGAGAAGTATCTTCCGAAACGTTCATCGAAGGCAACAAATTCGACGATGCTACTAATGAACTTTACGCCACCGAAGAGGCGAGATTGGAACAGAGGATAAAAGAACTCGAAGCAGACAACGATAGAATCAAGATGGAATTAAATAATATTATAATGGAAATCGAAAAAGATCGGTCCGTTCTTCAACCTGAAATGCCTGAACTTCTTAAACAGGGAATCGCTAAACTGGAAAATGATACAATTCAAGTTGATAACAAATAACAAATGATTGAGACATTCGGTATATTATTGTTTGTGAATCTGAATAAATGATTTTTTTTTTAATATCTTTCTTTCACTGTTGTGACATTTCTAAAAATGGTAGCGTACACACATACAATGTGTCGTCACGTTGGAATCCACAAATCCACGTACAGGCGCTTCTGACTTGACAGTTGTAGAGATATTGATGTGACATCATTTGTTTACTGAACTTTACTCAACCTTGACAGTCGACATCGTCGCTCGCGTCAATGTTTGTTATTAGTGCTCAGTGCTAATTCTAGTTGTATGGTAGAAATATGTTATGGAGTTTTGTTGATTTCACATTCTAATCATATTTTTACGTTTCACATACGTTCTGCTTTCTAATTGAGTAGGCCTGTTCTATTTTGAAACCATTGTCTGTAAAGGCAGAGCTCCTAACCAGAAACTTTTTCCTTACTTATTGAGAATTGATCAAATTGACAGCTGAGCCGACCTATCCCAACCTTGACCCTATCCTTACCTCCTTATTTTATATAGAGTCAAAGTTGGTAGCCATGTTCATGTCAATTTTTAATTTAGTTAAGTTGGCAGGCTATAAGCACTTTTTGATATGTTCAAGTGACAGTAAAAAGCGAAATGAAATGTTGACAGGAAAACGTGCTCCAATTTGTAATTTCAAGAATTGTTAAGTATTGAGTAACAATCCGACGATTGTTTACCAAGAGTTTTGTTAATCAAAAGGTAAATTTTGACACTCTGTTCAATAAACTGAACATTTTCTCAAACTTTGGACTTCATCATTTCTCAACAAAGAACCCAAACCCACTGAAAATAAAAACATGCTCAATGCTATTTCTAGTTGTATTGTAGAAATAAGTTATGGCGTTTTGTTGATTTTACATTCTAATTATATTTTTATATTTTACATGCGTTCTGCATTCTAAGTCCTGTTCAATTTTAAAACCATTATCTGTGAAGGCAGAGCTCCAAACCTGAAACTTTTTCCGTACTAATCATGTTATTATGTTGAAGTTTGGCCTAAAATTAATACGATTTAAGCTTAAATTTTCTTAGTATCTTTTGTTGTTTTGTATAATATAATTGTTTTAACTATTTTGGAGAATTGCTATAGCTTAGTGCACATTATTTATATTTCTAAATGTTGTTGATGTCGATCTCTTCTGTTTTCAAATTAGTTTTTTTTTAAATTTTTTAAAAGAAAGATAAATATTAACGTTTCGGCTAATTTCAAGTCTCAAAATATGATTTTGACACTGGTAATTTGCGTATTTATATTAATCAATAGATCACCTACATCATAATTATTAAAATAAGAATAAAATCAAACTAGAACTTTATTCTAATAAGAAAAATTAATTTTTCCTTAGTTCTTACATCTCAAATATTTAATTATTTGTAGTTTTATTAGAATTTAGAAATTAAAAGATATATTTCACTTAAATTATTTAGATCCTTTTTATCATTTATAGCTTTTTCGTTCTTATGAATGTGAACCATTTCTAAAAATTCTCTTCGTATTAGATTCCCCTTTTTTGAATTTTTGAATCTTTATAGTGCAGTTTTATTTTTTAATCGTATTGATGACCTCTTAATCTATTTTCAAAGTACTGAGATGTTTGCCCTATGTAGCGAGCGTCACAATTAGTACAAGACACTTGATATATAATATTACTTCTTTTGTTTTGTTGGTGTTTTAGATTTTATTTTAGTGAAATATTTGAATAACGTATTATGTCCTTTATGACTTATACTAATACCATATTTATTGAAATAATTCGATAATTGTTGGGAAAGTCCTTGTACATATGGTAAGGAAAAATGTTTTATGTTTTGATATTTCGTTTCTGTTTTTGAATGATTCTAGTGATTTCTCCGGATAATTATTTTCTTTCATTATTATTTTGTTATGGTTGAATTGAAATAACATGAGGTTTAAATATACACAAATGAAGACTACGAAATAGTATATTACACACCGAGGTGGGAAGAATTTGGTTACTGTCGAGAGATTAGATACAGTTAACCAAAACGCGAAGCGTCGATCTCGAGACAAAAATGAAACTTCCTACCGAGGTTTGTATGTTATTTTATTTACAATCATCATATTTCGATCAAAATTGAGGGCGTATGTAATATGACCTTTCTAACCTTTAATGACGTTAGTACTGACAGCATTGCATATATGGTTGTAAATAAACATAACATTACTTAAGAAATTTGATTGTATTTGATTGTAAAATTTTTCCAGCATCTGACAACTCTTGAACCAAAGTTACTTTGTATAGATGGAATTTATTATCACTTATCATTTCAGATGTTTGCGATGTATCAAGTTCCCTGGATATTTGTCTAGTACTCAAATGTGTCTTCTAACAGGAAACAAACATCTAAAGATTTGTCTTCAGTTGTTTTAGGTTTTCTGCGCCCGGATTTGGATAAATCTTTTACTGAACCAGTTTCGTTAAACTTTTTCATTAATTTACTGACAGTAGATCCTATGGGATTTCGGTTAGGATATAAATTATTAAAGATATTACACGTTTCTTGTTGAATTATGACATTTAGGTATAGGAAACATCAGATGAAAAATAATAAGTATTTCTTATGGATTTTTAAAGCGAAATATATACAGGGTGATCTATTTGAAATAACACTCTCATTATTTGTCCGGAAAAGGTAAGATCTGACAACAATGTAGATAACACCATAATATCGATCGTATCACAAGACTCTTGTAGCCGTTTCCGAGATATTTGAGGCGTTTCATACATAAAATTCACTCTGTATAAGGTTTCCTTATTTATTTGAGATCATATTTGCTGATAGAATTCCTGAAGACATTTATAATTATAACTAATTTTTTTTTTATCTTTTCAGATACCCAGAATCTAAATTAGCGAAACTTTTCAATGGTAGTATACCCATTGTTCTTGATTCACTGAAACAACACTACTTTATAGACAGAGATGGTGGCATGTTTAGACATATACTTAATTTCATGCGTAATTCAAGATTACTTATTCCTGAAAACTTCCAAGATCTTGATTTACTATTAGAAGAAGCTAAATATTTCGATATCACTCGTAAGTATCAATAAATTGATTTTTTCTACGTCCGTTATAATATTCACGTTTTTTTTTTTTCATTAATTTGCATTCATAAAGAATATAATTTCCGAAGCGGTCAAAAAAAAAGTGGAAAAGTGGAAAAAGTGCCGTAGCGGTTAATTTTGTCACGCTTTGGCGTTAAGAAAAGTGCCGTAACGTGTCACACTTGATATTCGTTCAAGAAAATCTGTTTTGTGTCTAGTTAAAAAGGGAGTAGTATTATTATTAGTGATGGCACGCATATCTTTCACCATATTAGTCAAGGTGTACTTAATAGCTTCTGTCAATATTTGTAAATTGAATTTTGGCAAAAAAATCACAATCAACGCAGGTATTCTGTATTTTCGGTAACATTTTCTTAAGGTTCTTTGTTTTCATGCTAGTCTGTCGATTTATAGACAATTAATTTCCAAAGTATTATCTATACGAGCACTCTCTAGTGAAAAAGAAATAGTTCTGCGGGAAACACTCAATGATTTCCAATTTCTTACGAATCCAGACAAAATACATCGAGAAAATTATAAATAACTTAAATTTCCAACCAACTATAGTCACCACCCATAAATAATTATAATAACCGCACTAACTTCCGCTCGTTATATCTATTTAAAAATTCCTAAGAATCTATGTATACGACTCGAAAGTCCAGCAATTTTTTTTCATTATTCTTTTCAAAAAATGGAAATATTAACAGCGAGAACTAGCGACATAACGAAAGCATCCTGATCGAGTAGGTAAGAAGTACACACCAGAAGATGTTGTTGAATCGGCAACTACTGCAACTGTGAATCTTCTCCCTGAGAAATCCAGGAAACAGTATTTAACGGAATATAATTCTTTTATGGAGTGGCGTACTAAAAAAGGCATAAACAGCTTCACAGAAACAGTGTTACTAGCATACTTTGAAACTAAATCCAAAATGTGTAAGGCTTCAACACTTTGATCGACTTATACAAAACTGAAAGGCACCCTAATAGTAACTAACGACGTAGACATCAGCAAATACTCGAAATTTATTGCATAATTGAAAAATGAAACAGTTGGCTATAGACCCAAAAAATTTAAAACATTTGCCCGTGAAAAAATTAATAAGATTCTGTTCTAAGCTCCAGAAGATCATACTGAAACATTGTCAAGTTTCTCAATGCTAGAATATGAATTTTTTATTGAAGATTCCATAATCCCTAAGACGGATCGTAAATTTAATTCAACGAATACCAAAAGGGGTGGAAAAACCATTACACCACCAAATGTTTCGATGTGATAGATAAAACTCTTACCTTTGTTGATGTTATGGGAATCAAGGCTATTGTATCAGACAAGGTTTTGTATTTTATCTTAACCTATTTTCTCCCCAATTTTAAGCTTGAATTTTATGCGATATCCTTCACAACAAGCATCCTGACATCTTGTTAACTAAACACAATGAACAAACAGAGATTAGTTGAAACCTTACACGAAGTTGTCAAAGGAGTATTAGATACGAGAGGAGTAGTTGGGACAGCCTCCTGATGTATTACGAGAATGGTCCAACAAAGAAAACACAAAAATTTTGAATATCCTTTTAGCTCGATACCCTTTTTATAATAAGAATCGTGAAGCTCCTCAAAATAGCCGTTAACATCACCTCTAGATTGTTGGACAATCTTTGACCTCCGAACCATTTTTTCAAATCTAGGAACTGAAAATAATTTGAAGAAGCTAAATCTGATAAATAAGGTGCATGAGGTAGAAATTAAAACTTTAGTTCCTCAATTTTGGTCATTGTAATAACGGATGTGTGAGCAGGCGCATCGTCTTGACCAAACACCACTTTCTTCTTATCCGAATGCCGCTGTTTTTGCTCGATTTCTGCTCTCAAACGTTGCAATAAATTCGCATAATACTCGCTGTTGATAGATTTTTCTTTTAAAAGATAGTCAATGAAAATTATCCCATGCTCATCCCAAAACCGACGCTATAATCTTGCCTACAGATGGAAAGAACTTTGCCTTCTTTGGAGTCAGTTCTCCCTTTTCGTTCCATTGTTTGATTGTTCTTTCGTTTCGGGTGTGAAGTGACGGACTCACATTTTATCCGTGGTTATGAAACGGCGCAAAAATTCGGCTTTAATTCTGTAAAAGATTGCCAAACACTCGATGGAAACATCTTCCCGACGCTGTTTTTGTTCAATTGTGTGCAAACGCAGCACCCATCTTACCCATCTTCTCATGTCCAACTTTTAAGTTAACATGCCATGTATCACACTTTTGGAAATGTCTACATGTCTGCTAGCTCGCGCACTTCCAGTAAACAATCATCCAGCACCGTTTCGTAAATTTTCTTCAACATTTTTGGAGTCATTTGGTCGACCATTGCAATGCTGGTCTTTGAAGGTCATACAGCCTCTTTTGAACTCTGTTAATCAATATTTTAATGTTGATAACGAAGCAGGAGTCTCACCCAGAATAGATTCTAGTTCACTGAAAAAATTCATTATTGATGGCTGCCAACAAATATTTAACAACGTGGCATCTTTAAGTCAAGTCAGGTACTTCTGGGACCGTCCTCGTTCATAACTACTATCCACTAGAACAGCAGAAATGAAAGTATAAGTATTGAACATACACTCTGTGACAAAGCTCAAAGTAAACTCTACTATAAAAGAAGTGGTGTGGATTGGTGGAACTTGATGTGAACCCGAAAACGACCTGCCTTAAAACCTTCACTAGAAAGAAAAAACTCAATCTCAAGTCCATTAAGGTAGACGACAAGTCATGGAATGGAAAACACAAAGGAAATATCTTGAACTTATACTAAATAGTAAACTTCTCTGGATCAGAAAATGACTACTAAATCCACGAATTCCTTGATGGTGTTCACAAAGTCTGAATATCAAAAATACTGTCAGCTTTTGATGGGAAACCAAATATTCTTGGGTCGTTTTTATTAAATTTAGTTTTTAGTAAATAACAATCAAAACAAGCCTGTATAAGCAACATTGAAGTACTTTGGCAGATGCTTCGGCAGGCCTCAATAATGAAGCAGACTACTAATTATTATATGAAATGCGCCTTTAAATTGTGTATTATTACAAACTTATCAACTGATACATATTTTAGTTTGAACACTAAAATTACTACTACGACCAGAATTATTCTGTTCAAACATACAAAAACATTTGTAGATCGACTTACTACATTCTTTTGTCGTTATAAAAATAATTAAGCATCAATATAAATAATATAAATTAGTATTTTTATGTTGGTAATAAAGTTATACAATTATTAATTGTTTTTAATGGCTATTATCGAAGTAAATTGATTTGCAGCTATGGTTAAACATCTTGAACAGCTAAAAAGGGAAAGGATAAAAAACGGTGTGATTCTTCACAAATCTCAATCTACCGGAAACGAAAATAACCATCACAAATCGACTGAGAATAACCGATTAGGACAAGAAATGTACGAGTGCGTAGCTTTGCACGTAAGTCCGGATCTAGGAGAACGTATAATGTTATCGGGAGACAGATCTCTACTCGATGAGGTTTTTCCAGAAACTAATCAAGCAGTAATGGATGCCAGGTCGGGGGTTGCTTGGAATCAACAAGATGCGCATCATGTTATCAGGTCAGTATTATTCTAAGAATAGCAAACGCGCAATAACTTTGAAGGTCAAAGCGCTTTAGGTACCCTAGGAGTCAGATTTGCTTTACCATAATAGGTTTTCCAAATAAACACTTCCTAATTATCTTAATTTTAGCTCGTTCCCTCTCTGGGCGGGTCTTAACCGACACCAACTTATTCAGTATGTAAGAAACTTCATGAAATTATTCAATTATTTGTTAACTAATTCTTAATTGAATTTTGAAAGTATTTTTAAACGTTTTGATCTTATTTTATTCGAATTACTATGAAGGAAATAGTTATTTACGTAACTAGTTATGAAAAGAGCGATTTGGTCAGCAAGAGCAAATCTATTCACGAAGGGTTAATAGGGTGGGTCGAAAATAGTATATTTGTTTTATAAAAGTAAAAGTGACACGTTCAATGCGAATAAGATAAAGTTCTTGGTTGCGGAGAAAGAGCGCAGGGCTCTTCATCTGGAAAATATAGCGATACGTTTTTTAATTGTAACACCTGGTATATTTCCTTACAGTTAGACTCCTCCTATAAAGTGTATTTTAAAAGATATGACCATTTTTATATCCAATTTGCTACGAAATTTCTCGAATAACTAGTCATTAAATGTTGTGTAGAATTCAAACTATGTAATTGTACTTCTGAACACAGTGTGAGCAAAAAATTAAAGTTATTTACTTAGTTTCTGTTATTTCTTCCATCTACAATGTGTATGCATGTTTGTATTCGATTTTTAAATGAATTTGATATTTGTAAACATACTTGACCTTTAACCGCTAACTAGCGGTATCTCATACCGACGTTGTTGAATTTCCTGCCTTAATTTTTGAAATGAATTTTTGCTGACCTTGAGACTTTCAGTACCTTTCAAGTTTATGTTGATGCGTACATTAGTAACGCGCTGGTAGTCAGTGGAATAACACGTGTAAGTTAGGTGCTGGAATTTTTGTTATTGTTTTTTTTTTTCATTTCTCGTTTTTCTAAGGGTTTTTTCTATAAAGATATCACAGAGGGTGGTGCCATCGTCGATGCATCCGAACGATCCAAAATTTGGGGAATAATGCTTGAATCAATCAATTGAAGAAGACAATAATTTCGTAAGCGACGAGGATGAAAGTTACGTCTCTGAAAGTGAGCATGATACAGAATCGGAGCAATCGGAAATGAAGGAGAACATGAGGAAGTAAACAATGAACTTGAAGAAAATCTAAGAAGACAAGATTTTTTTACGGAAGTGAGAAGGTAAACGCTACGAAATAGTCAAAACAACCGCCTCCAGTAAATTATAGAACAAGAAGTCACAACTTAGTGAAGAGTTCACCCGGGTTACGAGGTCGAGCAAAAGCATTGGAAGAAAATGCAAGCCCTCTGCAAGTATGGGAACTACTATTTAGCGCAGATATGCTGCATGAACTTGTACATTGGACAAATCATAAATTTTCTCAAATTCGGACAGTACAAGAGAGCTTTTTTGGGTTGCTTACATACCTGTGTAAGTTTTTAAGGCAGGAAGACAGAGTTTAGAGGGTTTTTTTGCTACTGATGGCACTGCAAGAGTTGTATTTAGGTGTACAATATCAGGAAGAAAGTTTGAAACTTTCTAAGTCGCACTGAGATTTGATAATGACAGGGATATAGCAGAGAGAACGAAGGAAGATAGAGGTGCAGCTCTATTTAGGAAGTTTATTGATAATTCACAAAAAACTTTTCCTTGAAGACATTTGTTTGAGTGGATGAGTGCCTAGTGGCTCATGCGGATTCGTAACGTACATGCCAAATATGGCATAATAATTATGTGCCTCACAGATGCCACAAATAATTATTTGTATAATGTTTACATTTATTGTGGGAAAGGTTCGGATCGTCATGGATTATCAGCAAAAGAAAAAAAATTGCAAGCTCTCCCTCAGTCTGTGGTAAGGTTAGTAAAGCCCATAGAAAAGTCCAACAGAAACGTGACAGCAGATAATTGGTTTAGCAGTTTACAACTTGTGACAGAATTACAAAACAGAGAATTGACATTTTTGGGTACATTGAAAAAGAACAAACCGATGAATCCGGCCTCTTTTTTGTCAGACAAAAAGAAAGAAGTCGGTAGTAAATTATACGGATCCAAAGAAAACATTACTCTGCTTTCCCATGTTCCTAAGAAAAATAAGACTGTATTGCTAATTTTCTCGCCATTCTCCAAAAGATGACCCAGATACTGGAAAGCCAGAGTTCCTCAAAATACTGGCAAAAAATCTAATCACGCCATCCATGCAACACCGATATAATGACAACCTTAGATTACCAAGAGAGCTAAGAAATCATATAGAGTGTCTACTGCAAATAGTAGATGATCCCCAAGAAAAAGATACAAACGATGAGCGACTGCAGACTAAAAAGACCTGTTTTTATGCCCCTAAAAATTGAAGCGGAAGACATTTTTTGTTTGTCAAGAATGCGATAAACCAATTTGTTTGGATCATCTTAAAAAAATTTGTAACAATTGTGTAAAAAATTTTATTTTAGGCTTTTTGGTTTTGTTATTGCGATTATTAATAAATAAAGAACAAAACAAAAAAAATAGTTTAAATTTTCGAAAAAAAAATATGGGTAATACCACATATTATGTATAGATTACCAATGGCTCTGGGTAACATACTTCTTGAATATGTGCTACTTTGACCTACTTTGACACCATTGAAGCAACTTTCCTCCTTTTTTCTTATTATAATATAATTTTATTTCAGATTTCCTCTAAACGGCTACTGCAAATTGAATTCGGTGCAAGTGATAACGAGACTTTTAAACGCCGGTTTTAAGATAGCAGCTAGCAATGGAGGAGGTGTTGAAGGTCAACAATTTTCCGAGTACCTGTTCATCAGAAGAGTTCTACCTGGTTGATTCAGTTCCATTCCAACTAACAGACAATCATTGCAGTTATATAAATGAAGAATTCTAATTATTTTAGAAAAATTATCCTCGATTCGGATAATTGCGAATTGTTTTCAGAATGTAACTATAAAATCTCATCGATTTTCATTAAAAAAAATTTTACTTGCCAACATAATAATGTTATTGGAAATAATATCCCTAACAGACATAGTTAATATTCTTTTTCATTCGATTTGATGAAGCCTTTGACTACTTAGATAGTAAGCAAGCTTTTTTCCACTTAATTAATAATATTCAATAAGAGGATGTTCCCAGAAGTATCTGGCCCAACAAAAAAACACAAAAATTTTGGTGAAAATATATTTATTTTCCAATTAAATCTTCATTTAGTTCCATTCACTTTTCCCAGTTTTTATAATAAGAATCGTCAAACTTCTAGAAATAGCCATTAACTGCCGACATTACCCCTTCATTGTTGGAAAATCTTTGACCACTAAGCCATTTTTTCAAGTCTTGGAACAGAAAATATTCTGGGGGGCCAAATCTAGCAAATAAGTTGCATGAGGTAGCAATTCAAACTTTGATTCTTTAATTTTGGTCATTGCAATAACAGATGTGTGAGCTGGTGCATTGTCTTGATTCTTCTTAGCCAAATGCGGCTGTTTTTGCTCGATATCTTCGCTCAAACGTTGAAATACACTCGCATAATTCTCGATGTTGATAGTTTTTCCTTTTATAAGGTAGACAATAAAAATTATCCCATGCGTATCCCAAAAAACGAACGCCATGACCTTGCCTGCGCATGGAAAGATATTTGCCTTTGGAGCCGGTTCTCCCTTTTCATTCCATTATTTTGATTGTTTTCTTGTATCGGGTGTGAAGTGAATGACCCACGTTTCATCCATAATTATAAAACGGCGCAAAAATTTTGGTGAAACATTACCAAACATTCGATGAAAACGAAACATCTTCACGACGCTGTTTTTGTTCCATTGTGTGCTAATGCATCTTGCGCACAGCTTACACATGTCCAACTTTTAAGTTAACATAACATGTATCGCACTTTTTGAAATGCCTACTATGTCTTCTAGATCGCGCACTTCCAATAAACGATCATCCAGTACCGCTTCGTGAATTTCTGGAGTTGTCACCTCATTTGGTCGACCACTGTGATGCTGGTCTTCGCAGGTCGTACGTCCTCGTTCAAAGTGTGCTAACCAATATTTTACCGTTAATAGCTAAAGAGCAGTCTCACCCAGAGTAGAATCTAGCTCAGATTTTATCTTAGTTAAGGTCTTTCAAATTAAAATATTGTATCACATAACGATGAGCAATGTTAACAAATTCACTGAACACGTTCACTATTGGTAGCTGCCAACAAATACTAAACAACGTGGCATCTTCAAACTCAACATATGTGCTGTATAGATTGTATTGTTCAAATACCGCCCCCTCTAGATCAGGCCAGTACTTCTGGCACCATCCTTGTACCTATCAGTTTATGGCGTCCAAAATATCTTGAGATGTGGAGAAGATTTGTCTGGTTTTTTATCTGAATTAAAGAGGTAATAAATATAATAAATACGTCTTGAAAATATGTTGAGAATCGAAAGTATTTTTAGCACTTAAGTTCTAAGAGTTCGGCACCTGCAAGCATACTGAATCAATCTGGAAAACTGAATCCGACAGATATCCTTTAATTAATTATAAATGAATAGGAATAAAAAAACTATTATTTTTATGCACAGTTCTTGGACTGAGTAGAGGAAAGGGGTCAAAAGATCTTTCAGGTCTCAGTGAATCGTCACCCTATCAAGCATACAAACATTTGGTAATGAGTGACTTTTCAGACCTAAAAATTATCCTTAAAGTTCTCCGTCTATTGGGATTTCAAAATACTATATTCCGGAAAAGCATAGGGCTATTTTTTGAATGATTTGAAAGAATTGAAAATTCTCCGTAAGGAATCGTATGTAGAGTTTAAAAAAGATTGTGTTGAAAAATAAAGTAATTGCAGCAAATCGCCTGATATGAAGCCAATTTTTGGAATACTCATCCTCACCTTGTAAATAAAGGAAACCTAATGGCGGACTTTGTCTTTTTGAAGCCAGTATTCCCTATTCGAATTGCTGGATGAGAAATATAGAAAGTTTTTTTGGAAATGTTTCGAGGACACTTGGCACTGATCTTGATGGAAAATGATTAGTAATTTCTTCTTCTTCAACGTATTGTAGGCATTAGGCCTGTAGTTTCCAGCTTGTCATCCTTGAGATGTTGATGTCCATGAATCCATCCATCTTTTTGGAGGTCTTCCTAAAGGTCATCGTATCCCTGGTCATTCTGTCCACGTGTTCAAGCTGTTCTACGTTTACATCCCCATCTGACTATGTCTTCCACCTCACATTCTTCTAAAAAGTATGTTCTATGAGCTACAAGCATCGAAGTCTCATGGCATGAGTAAAACCTACAATTTCTGTTTATGTTCTTTACATTGTACTTGTGGTTTTCATTCACTATATGGTGTGATCGCATCTAATAAATTGTTCTTCGTTCTGCCCTCTAGTCGTTTGCTACATGCCTGTTGGAAAAGAACTTTACTGGTATGTCTCAGTGCTGCAATTCTGCTTCTTTGTTCTTTTTTTATATAAAAAGCAAGCACAAGAGTAATTCGAGTGATGTCTGCCGTGAGGGATGCCTGTGGATATTGATCTTCCGTAGGCTGTACTCCACTTCTCCAAATATCACTTGGTGTTCATAAGCCATGTTTGCTTGTCAAAAACTGCTCTAGGTGGGATTGTATTGGACAACTCGGAAGAGCATTTGCCGTAGTTTTATCGGTAAAACAGAGTCAGGTTTGCCACCTTTCTTCTATGCTTTTTTCTGTATTGGGTCGAGCATCCTCAGGGAATGCTAAGGACGAGCTCAAAATGTGCAAGCAATATTCAAAATTCAAAAGATGAACGAATCTGAGACTTGTACAAGATTAGGAGCTGTTGCAGAGTATGTAGCTTTTTGTGAAGCTGCCTTGACTAAATTGACCAGGTGATTTATATTTATTTATATCCAGACAGGACCAAATCCAGCCGTCTTTGTAAAAACAGCAGCTTTGGTCTTTGCTGCATTAAACTGAATCAAATTGCTTCCACCACTCTTAAAAATGTTTTCTCTATTAATTAGTCTTCCTCATGTTCCATTTTACTTTAAATATTTTTTTCTTGAATATTCTAAGCCTTTTATGTGA
Source organism: Diorhabda sublineata (assembly GCF_026230105.1). NCBI lineage: Eukaryota > Metazoa > Arthropoda > Insecta > Coleoptera > Chrysomelidae > Diorhabda > Diorhabda sublineata. The sequence goes on from NC_079483.1 coordinate 10,694,131, forward strand.
GTGGACAGAAAACCTACTGTCTGAATGGTGGTTTATTGATTCAATTATAATCATCTCAGTCTTGCTAATCTTTTCACGGCAAGTCGAGCCAGTAAAGCTTTCTCGGAGAGCTACTGTCCATTTTAGTAGATCTAGACGAAAGTTCCATGATGCTGAACAATAATTGTAATACCGCAGACTTGATCAAATATCTAAAAAACACTCAACCGTATCATAAATTGTGAACAACTGACATGTCGCTAATAACCTTGCAGTTGATGCGACATTAAATAAATAAATAAATAAGAATTATATTTTTAGTGTAATGTGATAATATGAATTCTGTAAGTTCTAACAATTGATTTTTTTCATGCTTCAGCTTAAAAGTCAACGAGCCAATGAGCGGACAAGCGTTTTTCTCTGTCTGAGCTTTATATATTAAGCGCTGTATCGACTGCGTTTTCGTATATTGCCAAATGCTCTATTAACTTGAATATTTCTATTTTTCAAACTTCAGTTTTTTTAGTTTAACCATGTTTTGTGAATGAAGATAACACAAAAGTGATATGCGCGGATCTGTATGCCGGTTTATCCACGTTTTTTAATCATTTCTTCACCCCCACTATCGTTTTCTTGGCACTGAATGCAAGAGTTACCTAAAACAAGTTTTATCTTCACTAAATTTACTTAGAGACTAAAGTGAACAATTTGAGCTAAATTTACTTCATTCAAAATGTCAGTTCAAATGATATGTGTAGGGATTTCGATAAAGAATAACGATTGACAGATCTGTCATTTATGATTGATTCTATAGGAACAAATGCTTAAAATATCCCATGAGTGTCGTATAATAGTGTACAATAAATTTCTCTACTATATTTTTATATCAAAGCTTGTTTTACGATTATATCTTGCACTGCTCAATGCAGAGACTTCTTTGAAAGAAAAATTCTGAATATTCCTTTCTTATTTATCTTTAAATCCGATTGCCTAATTCGTAAGCATCCTTCTCCAATTTCAAAAAGAACGTTGATCAACTCCACGTTCGGAATAAGTCAATGCTTAATATTATACAATGCAAAAAAATGCACAATCACTTGCCAATTGAAATCAAATCGATATCACCTTTTCCTGCATTTCGTAATAAATTGAGGGCATATTTACTAGAAAACGCCTTCTTCTCTGTAAATTTTATTTTATTTGTACCTTTATTTAGTTATTGTTATGTTTGTTTATTAGTTTTTATAAGCTTTTATCTTCAAATTGTAACAATTTTTTGAGAATAAAGCATTTCTCTCTATATCTACTGAACTATTGAGTAAAACTCATACTTTTTTTTCACAAATCTAGTAAAAGGTTTGAAACATTTGATATCTGAGGTTAGTATATTTGATTTTCTGATAAAACATAATTGGATACATTCTGGATGCAATGTGGATTTATAGTTACATTAATATCAACTGTTGTTTAGTAAACATATTCAAAAACTAATGCAAATGTAATGATGGAATCCTGGATAGAATTAAAGCATTAATTTGAGGAAAACTGAACGATTCCAAATATGATTAACAAAATTTTTCATCAATAATCGTTTTATATATCTGTAACTATTTCCTGAGCAGATGTACTGATCTCAAAATAGATCTAATCGGCTGTGATCCTTCTAAAAATTTAGTTGGATCGACCACTTTACTATTGTAATATATTACTTATATGATGTATTTAATAAAATATTATTTGAAATAATTTAATTGTTTTACTATCCTTTTAAATTCCAAGAACGTTTATACGATAAGGAAAAAATGATAGAAGACATTTTAATTACCCCAATTGTGCGAAAATACAAGAATAATTCAAGAAGGAATAAAAAAATGATACAGGGTGCTCAGGGACTTGATGCAAAATATTCGGGAGTGAATAGATGACTTGAAAATAATGCCGTGACATCAAAAAAATTTCGTTATGCGTTGTTGGGAAATCAGAACTTATATTTAATTATATTTTCTAAATTATACATTCGAACATAATGAATTTTTACGTTTGACGCAATAAATAATTCTACATTACTATATGAAGGCTCGAGGCGGCTCATGCCTAATGGTTAACAATCCGTGACTTTTAAAGGGACAACTTGTACAATCTAAAAACTACAAAAATCAATTTTTCAATCTTCTTTCAATAAAAAGGTACTCAATGTTGAACTCGATAATATTTAGGGTTAGAGTTTTAGGTCATTGTACATACCAAGCAAATCGTTTGCCATAAAGAGACATTCTGAAGAAAATTATCATAAACATTATTGTAAATACATACAGGAGGTATTAAAACAATCTTTTCAAAGCTTGTCATTAATAATTATCACATCGTATATGCCAACATGCATTTGATTTGGCTTCTGGTAACTCAACGCTTTCCGAGCAAAATTATAACCGACTGTATAACTTTTGATCGGGTAGATCCCAGCCTACGGGAAACAGGTTTGTCTACATTAAATTAATTAAGTAAACTAGTTTCCATTAGTTTTTATAAAATGATATTTTAGTCCTACCGAAAAATGGTTTCGAAGGTCAACAACCAACTATAACTATTGATCCAGAGCAAAATGCGTTAGATGTAGTTGATGCTGCTCCTACAACTAGCGTACGCAAAATGTCACTACAATTCAACGCTTCAACGACAGTTATTGATAGGATTCTTCAGTAGCAACTTCTTTAACCTTTTATCATCCAGAAAGTTCATTCCATGGAAGTAGAGGATTATCCAGTAAGACTGGCCTACGCTCGTTGGTTGCTAGATAAACAACGAACTGATAATACATTTGTTGGAAAAATACTGTTCACTGATAAAGCTGGTTTCACACGAGATGGTTTTATTAATTCCCATAATTAAGATTTATGGGCAGATGAAAATCTGCCGCTACAATTCAAACAAAGAATCAATTTTGTTTTAACGTGAGGGCAGGAATAGTGGGTAATAATTTGATAGATCCACATTTTTTTCATAATAACCTAAATGGTCAGCGAAACTTAGAATTTCTCCACTTCCCAAATGATGTAAAAAATCATCTTGATAACATATTTCCATAGGTGGATTGGTCGACGGGGTCCATTTGCATAGAATTAAATGCAATAGTTTCATATTTGGGGGGATATCTTGAAAGCTTGTGACTTTTTGCACCGATAGAACCATTAACGTTTAATGATTTCTATTTTTCATATATTCTATGGGACTACAAAGTCATTGTGTATATATTAAAATAGACTGAAATTGTCAAATATCTCAATTTTTCGTAATTTATTCACTAAACACTAATTGTATTCAAAATTTGAAGCTTCTATGTATACTAGAAGTGACCTAGAGTTTTGATGATCAGTCAGTCATTGAGTAACAAAATTAAAAACTTTAACTAGTTATAATTCTTAAACTACTAGCTCAAATTGAAATTTACAGTGTTTATACAATGTTTACTTGGTCACTAGGCTTCTAGTTTGATCCACAAGTTATAGGGAGTCGAAAACGGCCTTAACTGCTTCGAGAACTGCTTGCTCTAGTTAACCGTGTCTCCAAATACTAATTACGTTACTAAATATGGCATATAAGAAACACATTTAAATGATAAACTTCGAAAATCTGAGAGACTTAAAGCAAGAAGGTCGACAATGATGTATTACCAAAAATGTAAATATAAAAAATTGGAAACATAACAGAAATGGGCTTGTAGTCTTTATATATTTCAGAAGAACCTATGACAAAGTTATTATAAAAGATGTGTGGAAAGAATTGAACAAATAAAAACAATTTTAGGACTAAACGCTGCAGAGGATTGAACTATAGATTATAATAATAAGAAAATAAAACATGAATATGAAAATATGATAACTTTTTGATTGTACAAACAGCATTTGACAAGAAGCCAGTCGCGATTGTTGCTGAAGACATAGATATTTTATTTATTTTATTACAGTAACTCTTATAACTTGGAATTTAACGATCAGAGCGTCAAAACATTAGTCTTTCCAATCTATCCAAACTGGTAGTTTCAAATTTTAATTCAAAAGAAAAATCGAAGACATATTTCAATTGTAATAAACAACAATTATCTGAGTGAATTAGTCCGCAAAATTGTTGATTAAATCATTATATAAGATTGCTGTAATCTTCTAGTATGTGTTAAAAAACAACTTTCGAGCTCGAGATATCGAGCGCGTGTTTGTAGCATCCAATTCGTGCTATACAGAACAGACCACTCCTACAAGAATTTGGCTGGGAGATCTTTGATTATCCTTCGTATAGCCAAGACCTCGCTCCTAGCGACTTTTTACACCTTAAATGTTTCCATGCTGGTTAACATTTCAACGATGATTAGGAGCTGAAAGAACTTGTTACCACGTAGTTGAAAATACAGGCGAGAACCTTCTACAAAGAAGACATACAAAAACTTGTACCACGCTATAACAAGTGCCTACAAATTTTCGAAAGCTACGATGAAAATTAGTTTAACAGTTTTAGATTTTTGTACAACGAATATTATTTCTGTATCTTTACACTTCTTTATACAGGGTGTTTCTATATTCAGCCGACAACGCTCTGCCACAGAGAGATCTCAATAAAAGATTCATTTTGATATAGGAATACGCACCCTTAAGGGGCCTAGTTGCTGATATATAGGGTGTTCAAAATTTTAAATCAAAAATTCGCAATAAATCAAGAACGTCTTTAAATTTTTTATAAATAAGAAAATTGGCAATGAAATTAAAAATAATAATAGCACAAATTAAATTTGAACAAAACTGTATTACGACAATAACAAAATTGACAAATTTACAGTAGTTGTTCAAACTGTTGGCCGCTTAGCGTTGGCGTTCTTGATTTATGGCAAATGATATTTTTAATAAAATAGAGAAGTTTCGTTGTTAGTTCTCAGCCAATTTATCTTTTTCTAAGATTATTAGTACTCATTATAATTTTGTAACCGAAAATTTCTAGCATTTCTGAAATCGATCAAAAATTATTTGTATTTATATATTAATCCTCTCTCAGGATAGCAACCCTAATATTCTGGCCTATACGAAAGTTCTCGAATATATCCCGCAGCAAATTCCTAACCGTTTTGTGTATAAGAACGGCCTAATAATGAGAACGAGGAGAATGAGAAATGATACCGAGACTGAGCTGAAACGGTTTATAGAGATGGGTTTACCACATCCCTATATTTTTGAGAGATTGAGATAAAGACTTCAGTCTTTATCAAAATATGATATCCATCAATCAATAGATCACCTATACCAGTAACATCAAAATAAGAATAAAATCAAAAAAGGGATTTTTTCTAATAAGAAAAATTAATTTTTCCTCAGTCCTTAAATCTCAAACATGTAGCTGTACTTAATCAATTAAATTATTTATAGTTTTATTAGAATTTACAAAATGGAGCTATAAATTATTTAGATCTTTTTTATCATTTATAGCTTTTTCGTCAACCATTTCTAAAAGTTCTCTTTTTCGTATATTAGATTCTATTCCAAGAATGTTGAATCTTGTATACAGCATTACAACTAACACTTGATATATAATATTACTTCTTTTTGTTTTTTGGTGTTTTAGATTTCAATTTAGTGAAATAATTGTTGGGAAAAGTCTTGTAAATATAGTAAGGAAAAATGTTTTATGTGTTGATGTTTCGTTTCAGTTTTGTTTTTTAATTAATTGTAGTAGTCGGATTACCTTTTTTGAATATGATGTTTATCATTTTTTTCGGATAATGATTTTCTTTCAAAGCAGTTTTTTCTTTTTGAATAGCTAAGCATCTAAACACAAGATCTGATAGTTGGATATACCTATCAGCCAAACTTATTATCAATGATCTTTTTTGTGACATAGGATGACATAAATTGAAGGTCAAATATCTTGAGAACCAATATGATATTAGTATAAGTCATAAAGGACATAAAACGTTTATATTTCACAAAATGAAAATCTAAAAGACCAAAAAAAGCAAAAGAAGTAATATTATATATCAAGTGCCTTGTGTTAATTGTAACGCTGTATACATGGGACAGACATCTCATTATTTAGAAAATAGTCTAAAAGGTCATCAATACGATAAAAAAATAAAACTGCATTAACGAACCATGAAATAATATTTTTTTATCAATAAATTTTTTATCTATCAAAAATTATTTAAAAAAACTAATTTTAAAATAGTAAAGACCAAGAAACATGTACATCTAGAATCATTGATATATCAAAAGGTCTAAGAAATGAGAAATAAATAATGAAATTTAAAATGATATATATAATGAAATGAAACGATGTATGTAACTTCACAAAGTTGGATCATGCTAACAAATTCTTAAAAGGGAATAATTCGGGATCATTTCAATCCTTGCGAAATGGTGTCGCGAAGATTGCGTACAACTTGCCTTTTGATATTTGAAGAGGATGAGACAAGTCCTCATCCTTGATACACGAGAATATGACAGGTGAACAAAGAGTACACAACCAAGAACCACCCCCAGCTTTTGACTTAAAGCATTTGACATAAACAGCCAAAAAATTCTTAGTGATTACATAAAACTCACTAACAACAAGGTTGCTTAAAATATGCACCGAATTTTTTGAATAAACGCGCGAAAAATTTAGTGTCGTTAAAGTTGCTACACTGGATGTTAGATTGGTCTAGCGTACTACATAACCTCGCTTTTTAGTGCACTTATAACCATAGGTTAGCGCAAAATTTCAGCTAGATGAGTGCCAAAACTGCTTAATTCAAACAAAAATTCACACGCTGGTGTCTCCTGTAGTGGTATAAAAGAGAAAATTGATTGCACCAAATATTAATTAATAATAGACGAGACTTGGATAAACCACTATATTCCGGAGAGTAAACACGCGTCTAAGATGTTGTGTACCGTGTTTGGAGATGCGAAATTCCAATCAGAATTGAGATATTGCTGCAAGACAACGACATACCGTACAGCTTGGCTAACAATGTATATATTGAACGAATTGGGTTTGGAACACCCTCCTTTATACGAAAATGGCATCCGTATGCTTCCGGAGAAGTGGCAAAAGTGTGTAGAGTGATGAAGACTATCTAGAAAAACTGAAAAATATCAGCTCTGTAACTTAATAGTAACATTTTTATAGCATAACCCTCGTATATAAATTAGAGTAATGGACTAAAAAGTAATACAGCGGATATAACATTTGAATTATAGCACACATATTTTGATGAATAAAAATTTGTTAGGTTAGGTTAAGGTAGCTTAGGCTAGGGTCGTCCAACATCAACCTGTCTGGCTGTACGCCGTTTTCTTTAAATTCCATCTGTACGCAATCTTCGTCGATACCCATTTGTTGCAAAAATTTTAAATAATCGAGGTACCTGGGTACCTCCATGAGTTAGTCTTTCAATAAACAATTTTTTATACCCGAAGACGTTCATATTATAAACCATCTCATTAAAGAGTAGAAGAAATATAGAAATATTAACCTCCTAAAAGAGGACTGAGAAAAGAATAGCCTGAAGCTTGAAATTTGTTTGGTATAGTGATGAAATTGTTATAAATAATACAAAACTACCCAACACGAGCTAAGTTTTCAACGTACGATGAAATTTTTATATAAATACTAGCAGTTATACGAGGGCTGTATGATTTTTAAAAGACGAGTGAGAATCTCTTGAGAAATATTATGAGGACCGTTTTTTTTTCAACCTCCGTTAGACTATAAATAGAAAACAATCATTTTATTACCAAAAGATAGGTACTTTTTGACCTAATCACCGAAGAGATTGATACATTTGTCATATCTGTGGACAAGCTTTACAGTACCCTCTTCAAAGAAAGTTGCATCCAATGTAGCCTTACCGTTCAATAACAATACAAAACAGACCTTGAACTTCTGGAAATTCTGTAGAAAAAGCAGTAATAGTGAATCTGCAGTTTTCTTTACCATTCTGTAAACTCGTTGAGAGCCAGGTCATCTTAAACAACAGATTTTCGTCCTTTGCTCCCTTCATCATGCCATCTTTAAACTTTCGACACCATTCACGCACAATACCATCACTCATGAAGTTTTCCCCATACACACGACTTATTCTCCGATGGGTTTCTGCAGCACTATGGCCTTCGGAATCATACTTTGCCACTCTTGGCATTAGCATCTATAATGGCGTACATGTTTACGTGTCTGTAGCACAACGCCGACTGACACCTGAATGTCAACAATGGCGGAGTGTGTAATGTGAGAGCTTCGCAGTTGCCTACAGCGCATGCCCGCTTCTTCTACCTGTATAGCGTCTGCACGGAGCGATCGGAGATTTAAAAAAAAGCCCTCGTAGTTAGAAATGTTAAAAAATGGTGGATATCGTATTTTTTCTCGAATAGTAACAGGTGATGGAACATACATACTACTGTAAGCTATTTCTACCCGCCAGAAGAACCGTAGTGGATTCACGAAGATTTATCAATTCAAAGAATAGCGAAAAAGAAAAATGATAACCTGCAGCTCTGAGTCAATCAAAATTTGAAGGTTAATGCTGCATCTGGATAATGCATCAATCTACAGAGCGGACAGTTGATCTGTTGAGTGAGAAGTTCATTGAACATCCACCTTATACACCTGATTTGGCCAAATAGGATTTCTTATTATTCGTAAACCTAAAGGAACATTTTTAGTATGAAGATGATGATGTTAAATTGAATTTACACGGTGATAACAGATAAGAACTGCCCAAGTTTCGTGGTATCATTTAATATATAGACTCCCAGTTCAGTACAAATCTCAGTAAATAGTTTCTCATTTGGAATCAGCACATACGCGTTAAAATTTTTTATGTTATGACATTCGCTTTAAAAATAAGTACGAAGTGGTTTTACATATACATAATACCCTGTATTATGTTTTACATGATGTGATGTATGGAATATTATACAATTATATATCAAACAATCCTCAGGCTATAAACTTTCGTTATGAATAACAGTTGTTAAATAATAACACAACTCTAATAAAAACGGGCACAGTGCTCGAGGGTGTCACTGTACGGCGACGGCGTCGATTGTCTAGCGCCGCAGGCGTCCCGGCACCCAAAGCGCCACGGGTGCTGTTGGGGCCCTGCCTGTAGCGCCTAGAGCAAATTTTTCTTTGTTGATGATGATATTGAGTTTCGAAGCTGGAAGGTGTATATACAAGGTGCTTATGGAATAATCTAAAATATAATTTCAGCATCCAGTTATTGACTTGATGCATTTTTCTTATTTATATAAAACAATTTAATGCATTTTCACTACTATGACATTATTCATGTGAATATTGAAACTATTAGTGCAAGTACAATAATTTTAACTGAAAAATGACAAAAAAAATCTTCAGTTCGTTTTTAATATGCTGTTATTAAATTGGTATATATGTACAAGGTTCTTCGCGACGAGCTGAATCGATATGCATTATGTGAAAGTACTGGGACTAGTGTTCTGAAAATTTGCTTGCATGGGTTTTCCGAAATGCTCGTTTCAGCTAAAATAATTTCAGTTTTCTGAAACTTCCGGAAGTGAACCCAAACTTCATTATTTTAAACGGAGTGCTATGGTTTCAATTAAATTTACGTGAGTCAAGTCTAATATTTTTGGGATTTGGGTAAATAACACTTACAGCTTCCAAAATCTGTAAAAACCTTGACAAAAATTTACATAGGGTGTTCAGAAAATGGTGCCGAATTTCGCTATCTAAAAACTTCGAAAATTTAATTTTTTCAAACGACAACCCCCATTTTTCTCTTTACCATTGGATTCTATGCTTTCAATTAAGGGAACTTAGTTAGTAAATTCATATATCTCAAATAACCGGTTGTTGTAGAAACTTGAAAAACTGAAATCTTCATGGTTTTTAATTTAATTTAAAAAGAAATAAACAAACAATGAAAACAGCTTGACGTTAAGCGTCGCAAGAGTGTTCATCATGTCCCGTTTGGGATTTATTAATGAAGAATATTTCAATTTACTGGTAATATACGGGAAATATGATAGGGTTATTAAACGAGCCTGCGATACTTTCCGTTTGCGATATCCGGATAGACCACTACTCACCCCTGATTCACTTACGCGATTCATTCATAATTGTAAAACTGTCAGTTTGTTGCATCGAACAGCAAAATGAAACCTGTCGAAGGCAATGAAACAATTCATTAACCGATGCGGAAAGAGATTTGGGAATATCAGAGATAAGTATTCACAGGATTCTTAATAAACACAAGTTCTATCTATATTCAATCTCGTTGGTACAAAATTTAAAGCCAGGTGTGTAATGTGTAAAATTCAGAATGGAATATTTAACCGGCATAACTCCCATTATTGGAGTGATACTAATTCTCACATTTTGCGTGAAAAACAGTTTCAAGGGTACTGGAATTTAAATTTTTTGCTGCGATAAAAAATGACAGTTTGCTGGTGGTACATTTTTCAGACGAAAATTTGAATGGTAATCTTACTATTTAAATTTGAGGGTGAATTTTGTTTTTTTCAGGTAACAGATATCTAGAAATATTAGAAAATTATTTACACCCACTAAATCTGAATTGGAATCAGCTTGTAAACAACTTTTTACAGACTTATTTTGAGGACCGATGGATAGCACACGATGGACCGCATCAATAGCCTCCCCGTTCACCGGATATCACCCCATTAGATTTTCTTTGGAGTCGTATAAAAGATATCGTGTATGCTTCGCCGCTAACTATAAAAGAAGGCTGCCAGAAAAGAGTTCGGAATGCATTTCGAACTCTTTCACCGCAAGAAATTCGAAACGACATTCAGCACGGGCTTTTAAGAAGAATCCATGAATGTTTGGAAGTTGGGGGTAACCATTTCGAACATTTACTTTAGTTTAATTTTTTATTTGGTTCTTCTCCACTTAGTAGTGTATTTAAATATTTTTTAATCGACTAAAGTATTTTAATTTTTGATACGTTAATTTTTATTATTCGTAGTTCGCCATCGGCAGGTGACAATTAAAAGACATGAAAATTTCAGTTTTTTGAATTTTCTATAAAAACCGTTTATTTGAGATATATGAATTTACAAACAAAGTCCCCTTAATTTAAAGCGTAGAGTCCAATGGTAAAGAGAAAAATGAGGGTTGCCTTTTGAAAAAATTAAATTTTCGAAGTTTTTAGATTTCCTGAATACCCTATAAAAATTTTTGTCAAAGTTTTCACAGATTTTGAAAGCTGTAAGTGTTATTTGTCCAAATCCCAAAAATATTAGACCTGACTAACTTACACTTAGAAATATAATGTTTTTAGTGGAGGGCTGCATTAGTCAAAAAATTTCGAAAATGTGAAATAATTAAAAAATGGTAGACTTTAGGCATACTATGCCTTTTATAAAGATATACTGAAATTTTTCCTGATTTCCAAAAATTTTATAAAAACAGCAAATTTTTATGCGCGCATCAGTGACAAATCTCAAAAAGCTTTACACAAATTTCAAGTTGCTGCCTCGATCCATTTCATTATAATAGATCTTAAACACAGTCAAGTTGTTCTTAAAAAATCTCAAATTGAGTTGTTATGAAAAAATATTAAAACCGATACAAACAGATTATTTACAGTGACTTGTGTCCATCATTTTCAAGAATTAGGGACGAAGATGACCCACGTGGGGAAGGTCCTAAGCCTCCAGAGAATATTAAATTAGTAGAAAGAATTATTCCGAGTGACCCTTAGGTTAGGTTAGGTTAGAGGTCAGATACATCTGGAATACACTGATGAGGCGTTGCTTGTAGTACATCGTATTTGACTGCAGTTGTTTTCAGTGAACCTTTACACTTGCTTCTTCTTTCCTAAACACACCTCTAATAAATAAACTCTTCAGTTTAACGTCCAATTCGGTAACGGTGTAAGTAGTTTATTTAAAAAGAAAAATTACAAAACATTAATATCGAAGAAGCAAGAATATTAATAGATATAATATATCGGCGCACTAATAGTATATTCACGATTTTACTGTTGAGTCTCTGGATGGTGAACATTAAATAAAATATTAGATAAGCATTGAACATCCCTTCATGTTTTTCACAACACCAGTTAAAAATTCCCAGAACTACATATCTGTAGAGTATGTCGAGTTTACCTAGTTAAGTGTATAATACGAGTTCTGGCTATTAAATAACAAGACTCATTACGAAAAATGGTTTTTTTATAAAAATTATCTTACATTCGAATCCTCCTCTCCAATATATCCCCCTCCCCTCGCCACACACCTTTCCATACGTTTTTTCCATTGATCGAAGCAGTGCTGGAAGTCTTCTTGGTGAGGGCCTTTAGCAGCTCTGCTGTTTTTTGCTTTACCGCTTCCATCGACTCAAATCGGGTCCCTTTCAAAGCAGATATTTTCCTAACCTTTCAAGGAAATCTGAGCAGACCCGTTGACGGAGGAACTTTTGGTCAGGAGTCACATTTTTTGGCACCAACTTTTACAGACTTTTATCATGTGTAATTTCTCGTGTAAAATTTTTCTAATCGTTTCTTTATCGGCGTTTACAGCCTCGGCAATCATCCGGATGCTCATTCCATGATTTTCACGCACAATTTGGTTGATTTTGGTCACTGTTTCCGCAGCTGAAACAGTCACAGGTCGATCTGGGCGCTGGTCATCTTCAGTGCTCTCTTGGCCGTCACTAAAGCACTTACACCACTCAAAAACAGGCGCACGAGATAGAGAATTCTCAACATTAGGCCTTTTGAAACAATTTATAGCACGCAGTCGGAATTTTTTTCAACTCACGTTCGCTCGATGCACGCATTCAGATTTTCAACCTATTGAAAGTTTTTTTTGTGTTTGTTCACACCCTTATTATATTTTGTGGAAGTATCGAAAACAAAAGTTCACATAATTCAATAGAATCCCATCCTCCCCAACAGCGATGAATTGTTAATAACAAGAATTAATCCCCCAGAGGTATATTGGTCCACGAAAGGGGTGGAAACGGGGATGAAGAGAAGTTGTGGCGAGCCCTAACACGCATCTTGTTCTGACACGGGACCAAAAAGTATAATGCTTTTACCTTACGGGCACTTCAAAAATTATATTAATTTCGTAGCTAATTTCAATTACCTACTCTTCTTAATTTGTCAGGAATGGTAATTTTGAATAATTAATTTTGAGAAGTTTTACACTCAAGGCGCTTTTGCAACATTTGCAAAACTCAATTACAATCAACGACGTAACATCGAATGGATCCAAGGAATCTATTTTAATTCGGGGTGAAATTTACAATAAACAAAATATTGGACTATAAGTTGCATTAGAAAATATCATTTTAACTATAATAATATAATAATAATAGTAATAGTGATAAGAAATAAAACATTCTCAACTCAAAACAGCGCTATGTATTGGGGTGGTTCGAAAAAACGTTTTTAAACGACGCCATCTGAAAGTTGTTCGTTCTATATTCATTTACATACCGAAAGTTACGTTTTGAGTGTTCCATGTAGTGAAAGTGACAGTTCCGTACTGCAAAACACTTTCGGGACACTATGGAGTAGAAAACTTGAACTACCTCAAATGTGACTCTGTTGACAGTTGACAATTTCACTTCGATGATTTTGCATAACCTTAAATTTTCAATTTTCTGAAATTACTTGTTTTTTCCGAAGTTTTGTCTAAATTAATGAATAACAATGAATGATGATGAAAAAGAAAACATTGCAAATATCATTAAGTACATTATATTGTTCAATAAATAAAATGTTTATAGTTCTCTACTATTTATTTTCGTTCCTCAGTGTAATTGAAAGAAAAAGTTTTGGTTCTTCGTCAGACTCGTCTAACAAAGTAGCACTGTCAGTCCTTGGCATACAAATAACTATTTCGGGATTTCGTAATTGCAGAAAAAATAAAAATTATCATCTTTAGTTCGTGTATGTAGCTTGAATTGCTGAAAATTTATTTCTAAAACTTTTTTTGCCCAATGGTAATGGAATAACATTCTGTAACATATTTTCTTCAAAATATTGATGTTTTAATTTTCTTAAGGTTGAAATTTTTGATATTTTCTGTCAGTTTTAAATTTTTCTTTATAATCTTGTAACTATACCGAATGTTTCAATTATTAATCATGTTAAAAAATTTAGATTACCAAATTTTTATTCCGCCGAGGCGTTGGAAATAAAACAATGCTTAGTATGGTATCAAAAAGAGTCGCAGCTCTTCGTCGTTCGTTCGAAAGAGCGCTCTTTTAGATGAACAATTCCAAAGAATCGATTTTCGATTCATTTGCCTTCCTCTGGTCCCTCTACGGGACTCGCACCTCGGCATTCAAAGTCCTACTCTCGAGTAGTTATATTTTGTGGATAAAAGGCTTAAGATTCTATGTCTTTGGGGAGGACTCGTCCTAATACGAATGACACCCCCTTTGTCAAGACCCTTGGCGTATATTCACCAAGAGAAAAGAGTTTGGGTTCAAATTGCAACAAGTGTATCGGATAATTGGCAGACAATCACGTTTATCACTCGGAACTAAGCCCCCCATATACAAAACCGTGTTAAACCCCCTATGGACTCTCGAACTTAGAGATCCTACAGAACTTTAAAAAAATACTGTTAAGGACCATAACAGCCACCCTACGGTACGTCCCTAACAGAATAATAGAAAGAGACAGAGAATATATTCTGTAATGAGGTTGTGGTGAAAAAAAAATACTTTCTTCTTATTCCTGCCAAGTAACGAACTATATTTTCTCTACGACAAAAAGTACGAATCCTAACACCAGTGCATACAATAATTCTCAACTAAATCAAAATCTATTATAGTTTCATAAGAAATTATTTATTATATTTCTTCCATAATAGTTCTCCAAGGAATACTAATAATGCCACACACATTCCAAACGAATAAATCATAAGTACACCAATTAAATGAGAGAAAGTTAGAATTCTTGTTTTATCGGGTGTAACTTTGATTTTAAATTTCTTATCTTTAAAATTGAATCCGAATTGTTTCAATCTTAACAAATACTTATTAAATTTCCTAATATAAGGTGAGTTTTTTTGAAAAACATACACATTAAAACCTGGAATTAAAGATTCTTTCAGTATATCATATCGAGTATCACCTTTTTTGAATTCATAATTATTAATAAAATATTCGGCAATGTCCCTTCGAATTACAAAAGCCAAATCGTCATAACGTGATGAATCAAATATTTCTATTTCGGTTTGAATAACAGGAAGCAACTTATCTTTCAATCCTAACGAATCCGGCACATATCCGTTTTTGAGAAAATAATCATTAATAGAAATTTTAAAGTTGCTTTCTCTCAATTCTTCTAAAGTTTTTATCGTTCCTTCTGTTCTACTCATCACCAACATACTCGTTAAAGAGCAATTAAATTGCGTATTTATAACTACCACACCAAATATCCATAAAATGATGAGATATTTGATTTTGTCGTTGATTTTGTTGAAGCCAGGTATCGGTGCGTTAACCAGGATCAAGGAACCGTTCAAAATATATTTCACAATATCCATTCGATTTTGTCGTGTTTGCCTCGCATACGTTAATAAAGATACAATTAACATCAATAAAATATCGATAATAATAACTTCTTTTGAGAATATTTTGAAAAATTGCTGATATAAAGGTCGTCCTTTCGGCTTAGGTACTAAAACTACTTCATCCTCGATACCATATGGATAAGATGAAGAGGAATTTTCCCAATAGAAACACTGAAAGAAAGAATAACACGTAAAATTATAATCAAGACACAGTTCAGGATTTAAAACCCGCTCAGATTTCTAATTCCGAACGTATTCTGAACTCGTCCAATGTAACCTCGGACGTGGGAATGGATTTTGTATGCATTTATCCTTTTTGTGATATTTATTACGAAATAACCTCTAACTTATGTGGTTTTCTACGGAATTGTGTTCAAAAAACGTGGTCGTTGACTTTATACTCACAAATATCAAAAATAAATTATAATTTTAGATATTCATAAATGGTTCATGTAAATATGTAAGTTCAGAACATATTCTGAACAAAGCATGCGCATTTGACACGTCCAGAAGATATTCAAAACACATTCGGGATGAGTCCAAATTATCTACCGCGAACAAAGCTAATAACTTCCATAAACTTCCGTACCGAAATTATTTTGAAAATTAAAACAAGCTTTTACCATACGAATACCATTTTGACATAGATGGTTGGTGGTCTAAAATGTAGTTCAATCATAAATGTGCCAATTTCAAAAATTTATATATCTCTGCTTTTTAGTTACGTCAAAATGAAATTCCAAATTGTGTGTTATTCTCAAAGAAATATTCAAATGCGTTACTTAAACAACACTTTGGCTACCAATTTACATCCGTCCTTTAAAAATATGAGTCACTCTATACATTTGTAGTATCCTACTATAGGTGGTGAAATTTTGAGTACCAAAGATGATTATATTGTTAGAAAATTTGTGTGAAATCACATTTAATTCACCCTTCCACTCACCTCAAATACCCTTACCATGAATAAATCAATTTTATTGTAATATAAGTATTTTCCAACATCTGATTCTGTAAGAGTTACATCTGTATTTAGGATGGTGGTAGAAGAATTTTGTTGTTTCGATATTAGATTCAAAATGGCAACATCTTCACCAGCCCAAACGTTATATTTATTTAAATAAGCATAGGGTGGTCGTTTGAAAAATAATACTCTTATCGGATATCCGTACATATTCTTTGTTTTATCTTCAAAAAGTTTTTGACAACGTTCTCCGAAATGTTTGATTCTCACAATTGAATTATCTTTGAAAGGGTTGTACGTATATACCTGTAACTTATTATGAACGAAAACTACGATGAACTTAGATATATGTTTCGACCAAATATGTGGCAGTAATCGATTTAAAAACTTTTTGTTAATTACCCTTTCGCATATAACAAAAGATATTTCCATGTCCACTTTATATAACACACTTTCCGCTATTTTAATACTCTCCTCGTATATTTGGTGATAATTTGCTACAAAAATAATCACTCTATGTATTTTGAATTTTTCGTATATGTTGATGTTATCGATGTATGGTAATATTGCGCATTTATTTTGAGAAATGTACCAACTAATGACAGGTCTAATATTCTCTCTGGTATCTAAATTCAAAAGACAAGTCGGCACAGTAACAGATTCACAACTTGCAATTTTTTCGAAAAATGCACGTAATTCAACGTCTACCAAATTTATTTTGGTAGAAATTTGTACAATTAAACAGAACAAAACAATATTTTGTAAGAACATGTCTACACCTAATGAATTACTACTAGGTCCTTATATTGAAAAATACTATTTATTAACCCATTAATGTTATTGGTTGTTTTCTATGGTAGTTGATTGATTGAATTACTTGTTAATTTTGAACAATAACAGAGCTAAACAATCAACTAATTCTACTTTTCATTTTTAAAATTGTTTCATTATGAGAATGCGTTAACTTTGTAAATAAAATAATTAATTGGATGTGAATCACAAACCACTCATTTTATATACTCCACACTTTACAGATCACCTATATTTGGATCCGTGTTTCTCAAAGTGGTCTAAGTGGACCACAAAGGGTCCACGGGGGTCCATAATCGTAAGCGGGGGTCCATGAAAATTTCTTTGGTTTCAATTGTGAAGAACTAAAATATTTACTTGACTTTTCCTATAAATATAGGCAGATAATACTTTAAGAAGAAGTACAACGGGTCCAATCCTGTTCTGAGTGATTTTTTTTAGAAAAAATTGATTCAATTCACAAACATTATTTCGGTGGCAACAGATAGAACTCTTGACTTATTCGGGCAATATCGGGAGTTTATAATCCATCTTAACAGAATTATACCAGAAGTAAGTGCGATCCAAAGTGTAATTAAAGCAGTTAACAAAATGATGAAGACTTCCAACGATTGGTGTTACATACCGAAGTACGTTGGAAATCCATTTGATAAAATGGAGGAACAACTCGTGCTTATAATGTAATAAAAAAAACATATTGTAAATATATTTTATTTTATTTTTATTTTTCATTTCATAATTAAAATACCGAGCTGCATCTTGTTGTCTAATCTTCATGACAATCACAATAACGAGTTGGTACATTGTAACAAAAGTCAAAATTTCATAGCGGGTATCAAAATCCCGAATTGGCTCACGCCCTTAATTTGACCAAAGATATTGAAATTAATATTGAAAAATATTAGTAGAATCATTAGAAAATTATGTGGCCGATGGATTTGCTTCCAGGCCATTTTCTTTCAGACTCGAATATTTGGTCTATTGTCGATCTCCATTTTTTGAGTTATTTGTTTTTTCCAATGTTTTTGCCAGAACTTTGTATTTTTCATCCAAAATTACTAATTCACGGCAGTTGTAGCATTCTTCCTCAACAAGAGCCATATTTTTTTAGTTAATGATTCTCCTTCATATTTAAAAATGTCTCTTGGAATATTGTTGTTGGTACCGTTATGACTAGATCTTCCTATTCATTCATTTCTCCCTCGAATTCATTTTCGTTTAGTCCTTCCTCATTTCCATTCAGTGAATATTTAACATACTGTGTGAATCCATTTATTTCCCCTTCTCTGTCTCCTAGTAGATATCCCTCTTTGCTTTTAAGAAACCAAGGAGCTTTCCGGCTTTATCCTTTACCTCCTTTTCGTTTTCTGTAAAAAATATTTCACTTCTTTAATTTTCGATAAATCCCTTCCAAAGTGAATTATGTATCTCGATCTTTCTGCATATCTGCTTAACTTCTTTTTTCGATTTATTTTATTCTTTTCTATTTTATTTCAATACTTTTCGCCTTATTTTATTATTTTGTTCCAGAGCTCACATTTTTCATCGAACCACTTAGTACTACCTTTAGAATCAATCATTAAAATTTCTATCTGGGACCTCCATTCATTCTACTCTGGGTCTCGTATTTAGTTCTCTCTATATATTTTTTTTAATTTTATATTATCTTGTTTAATTCTAGGCAGTTTATCGTCTCCAGTACTGTAATTACTAGAAATTGGTCGCTATTCCTTAACATCGAATATTTGTTACCTTTTTATTCGTTTCTTTTATATCAGGACATCATCAATTTCGTTATTTGCTATACCATGAGATGGTAATAACATTGTGGAAATTCATATGGTCAAATACTCTGATTGTGTTTAGGAGTTTCTTTTAGTCGGGGACCTATTGAAAATAGTCTTAAAGCTCCAATGTTATCACAATTATTACTATATTTGGAGACTGCCGAAAGTATGAGACCTCAAAAGATGGAGGTAACATATTATGTTCAAGTATATGTATGCATTTGTTATGGTTCTGAGAGCTTTTGATGAAACTAGTCTATTTGTGATTAACGTGTGTTGGCCAAAACAATACTATGAGGGCATTACCCCTCATTACTTTTACATATCCTTCTTCTTCTTGTATGTTATTTAATACTTGTTCAAGTTCTTCATATAACTATGCCTGAATATAAATATGAGCTGCGTAGGAAGAGTTTCAAGATCTGCGCAATTTCTTCCCAGCTGGCGCAATTTATTCTTGGTTATTGAATCAAATACAGGAGAGTCAACTAAAGGGAAAAACGATAAACCAGGAAATAATCTGGAAAACATGGACGATATGACATGGAATTTGAATAATTTAGAATAATAGCCAATTCATTTCATTTTAATATAAAATAAAATTTTTATCATATAACTTATAAACCTACTAATAAATAAAAGTTATTAACTATTTCCGATCTTGAAATCACAAACTAAAGAAAAGTGATCCGAAGGATAAGCCAAACTAGGTACCCTATTTTCCCCAATTTCCTCTCCAGTTGGAAAATCTAGCACCGCTTCCAGTTCAAGTTTATTTGTACTATAAAATACGTAATCTATAGTGTGACAAACTTCTCCTTCTCCCCTTATTTTCCAAGTTGTATACGAAGGTTCTCTTTCGGCGGAATTTAAGTTAGGATCGGTATCACAGTCAGCGTAAGCACTACCAAGATTCAAGGAATTTTCTAAAACTGTTGTATAGATAGGTTCGTTGGGTTCGGCATTAAAATCTCCGCACAGGATTAATGGAAGGTCTCCGCAGTTAGATTGAACAAATTGTAGAAGATCTTTTCCCTGTTCGTTCCGAAGCGTCGATAGTAAAGCACCTTTCTTCGCTTTCAAATGGGTTGTCGTAACGCAAATTTCCTGTCCAGTTTCTTTAATTTTTAGAACAGATAATAACGCCACCTGAAAAGAAGATCAATCATATTATTATATAAAAATACTTTGATCGGGCTTGTGTACGCTCAAGTTAAATAAGGACTTAAAAAAATTTTTTTCAAGTAACGACTTTTATCTCAAAGTTTATCATGGAAGTTCTACTCATTAACATCAAAAAGTTATAAAATAAAATCTACCTGATTGCTATGTACTTTCCAAATTTCAAGAATTTTCGTTTCCACTTTCATTAAATCGAATTTATCTTTTCTATAAAAAATTGCACAGCCGTCGGGGCCGTTATTTCCATCGATATATATACAAGGAGAATCAGGCTTCGGGAAGAACAATCCAGTGTAACCTTGGGTCTCTAAGATATGGCTCAAAAAATTGAAATGATCCACTTCCTACACAAAAAAAATATTAATTTAATTAAGGTACAATCAATCGTTAGTTTCTGTTCAAATTATAGTGGCCAACACTGAGAAGGGCAAGCTTGACCCAACTCCTGATCCAACAATGAAAACACAAAAATTTTGGAAAAAAATATATTTAGTTTTCAACGTAATCTCCTATTAGCTTCAAGCTGGAGTTTCTGGAGCCGTTGATAATATTCATATTGAACACACTACCACTACACCAACTCTCACAATTAGACTGTCAGACGCGCGTTTCAATAACCAAGTTATCGTCTTCAGATACTGAAAATAAATAATTTAATTGTAAGTGTAGTGGTAGTGTAAACAGTGTGTGCAGTATCGTTTTAGCTCCATATACTTGTCCCAGTGATGTTCAACAAGTTTGATAACCCAAAAAACCAACGTCATGATCTTGCCTGTAGATGGAACGGTCTTTGCCTCCTTTGGAGCCGATTCTTCTTTCCAATTTATTGTTTTGATTTTTCTTTTGTGTTGGTTATGAAGTGATGAATTGTGGTTATGAAACGGCGCAAAATTTGCCCTTATTTCTATGAAACACTAGATAGAAACACCTTCAAGACGCTGTTTTTGTTCCATTGTGAGTAAACGCGGCACCCATCTTGCGCACAGCTTTCCAATATCCAAATTTGCAAATAATACGCGAGGTACCGCACTTTTAAAAATGTCTGCTAGTTCCTGTACCTTCAGTTGACGATCATCCAGTACCACTTTGTGGATTTCTGGACTTTCTGCCACTCAAAGATGCAGATTGGGAGATTGGAACTTAAAATATTGAGAGCTACTAAGCGACTCATTCATACCATTTACTACATTTATTTGCCAATAGTCATGAAATGGACTTCATAATTCATCTATACCTACCTGTAAACAAATTATATCTGGGCAATATTCGACTAGCTCTTCGATTATCAAATATCTTCTTGAATTCCATTCCAAAGCTTCATCGGGGCATTTGGAAAAGTTGTCGTTCATTTGACCCAAAGCTGAAAAAAAAAAACATGGTTTATGTTGAAAAGTACATATCCGTTTATTATCTCCTGAATTGACGCAGGGTTTTGCTGAAGATTGCACGGATAAAGAACGGAATGGAAGATCGCGATTTTCCAGAAGATGTCGTTGAACGCTTTACATGACGCAATTTAAAGGATATTAACATAAATGTTGGGTTATAGCAGGGTGAGTGCTCGTTGGAACCCCGGCTGATGACTGACTAACACAGGAAGGAGAAGTTGTTGGACTCTATTGTTACAAGAGATGAAACATGAGTGTTTCATTACACACACTCTGGTTCATCGCCACTAAAGAAACTGATACAAGCGCAGTGGGCGACTGATAATCCAGAATCGCCGGAAATGACGACTGACGGAGATAGCCATACTTCTTCACGACCATGCCCCATCCCACGTCGCTTGTTAAACACAGGAGATTTAAAAAAAAAAAGGTGGAGTATTATGCCATATCTTCCGTACAGCACGGACTCACCAAGCTAAATTAAAATTGTAAATGTTTAACAACGCAACAGCTTCTAATCAGCTTCAATATCTAGAGTTGTCCTTCTTTGGAGTACGGTTCACCCATTTGGAGATAGGCTCCCAAACATACCCTAAGATGCTCGACTCAATACAGAGGAGAGCAATTCGAATTAAAGGCGATGCAGAGTTTACTTGAAACTTGGACAGCTTAGAGCATAGAAGAAAAGTCGTTGGCCTGACTTTTCTCTTCCAAGCATAGTCCCGCCTAGAGCATTTTTTGCAAGACCTAGCTCATGCACACCGAGTTCGCCTGCAGACGTCCAGTATGTCAATTTATCGGACATAAAACACCTAAAAATAATAGCGGAAAAACAAAGTACGATAAATAGAAATGAAACAATAATGAGAAAAATGAAGAAAAAACAGTGTGGACACGTTTACAAAATGGGAATTAACAGACTTACAAGAAAAGAGACTGAGGCAAAAAGCAATATAGAGAAATATAAATGAACTAAAAAGAACTGGAAATATAGGGTGGAAGACAAAAGATAAAAATAGAGTAGAGGAAAATAAATAACATCTATAACATCTATAACATCTATAACATCTATAACATCTATAACATCTATAACATCTATAACATCTATAACATCTATAACATCTATAACATCTATAACATCTATAACATCTATAACATCTATAACATCTATAACATCTATAACATCTATAACATCTATAACATCTATAACATCTATAACATCTATAACATCTATAACATCTATAACATCTATAACATCTATAACATCTATAACATCTATAACATCTATAACATCTATAACATCTATAACATCTATAACATCTATAACATCTATAACATCTATAATATCTGTAACATCTATAACATCTATAACATCTATAACATCTATAACATCTATAACATCTATAACATCTATAACATCTATAACATCTATAACATCTATAACATCTATAACATCTATAACATCTATAACATCTATAACATCTATAACATCTATAACATCTATAACATCTATAACATCTATAACATCTATAACATCTATAACATCTATAACATCTATAATATCTGTAACATCTATAACATCTATAACATCTATAACATCTATAACATCTATAATATCTGTAACATCTATAACATCTATAACATCTATAACATCTATAACATCTATAACATCTATAACATCTATAACATCTATAACATCTATAACATCTATAACATCTATAACATCTATAACATCTATAACATCTATAACATCTATAACATCTATAACATCTATAACATCTATAACATCTATAACATCTATAACATCTATAACATCTATAACATCTATAACATCTATAACATCTATAACATCTATAACATCTATAACATCTATAACATCTATAACATCTATAACATCTATAACATCTATAACATCTATAATATCTGTAACATCTATAACATCTATAACATCTATAACATTTATAAAAGGCCGTTCAAAAAACTTATTACGCTATGTAAATTTAATAGAAGATCCATTTTCGCAAAAAAGTTAATCTAAACTTTAATTTGAGTGTTGTAGAACCGACAAAATTGTTGAGATAGTTAAATTTTCGCTTTTGCATTTTAGATAAATTGTTATAAAAGAATTTTTCTAAGCAATTTATTTTAGGTTTATATAACAAGTAACGAAAACAATAATTTATTGAAATACAACTGTGATTGTAATGTTTCTTGCAAAACACTCACCTTGAGATAGAATGTTCCATTGTAAGACTCTAATATTATGTGGACCTGAAGTATATTCACTGCATGCTGTAATGATAAAAAAATTTATTGTTATTTGTATAACTGAATTAAATGATTGTTTAAATATTTTTCTTCGTCCGTCACCTAACAAAATATGAATGTATACAGTATCTAAATTCGTTTTGCCTCTGAACTTTGAATGCGCTTTAACTTATTTTACGAGACCAGCGCAGTATTAAGCAAATATTTTATGAACGGTTCGGTTACTGCAAAATGTCAACCAGATGGGTGCTGAAACTTCTAAATTTTGGGCAGAAATTCACACGCTGAGAAGTTTGCAGGCATCTCTTGTAGCGGTATGAAAAGGAAGGAGAAAATATATTGCACCAAATATTCAACACAGACGAGATTTGGGTAAAACAACAATATATCTCGGAGAGTAAACGCGAGTCTATATAGCTAAGGAAGAAAGACGAAGGCGAGCCAGTTAAAGCGAAGGTTACACTGTCAGCGGGAAACTGGAAACGCGCAGTATTATAGTAACCTCCTAAAGAACTCGGCGGAACCTATCTACTGATCAAAACGATGGAATATCCCAATTCCACTGCAAGATTGGGAATTGGGTTGGAAAAGAATGAAACACCCTCCTTACAGTCCCGATTTGTCGCCATGCGACTATTATTTATTTGATCCATCGAAAGAGGCACTTGGCGGACTGCGATTCTAAAGCAATGCAGAATCTTTCGTACGCTAATGGTTACGTGACAAGCAGAGAGATTTTCACGGAAAAGGCATTCGCAAGATTCCGGAAATGTAGCAAAAGTGTGTAGAGTGTGACGGTTATAGCAAAATTCCGGTTTATATTCGAACCATCCTCGTATTTTGGTTAATGTTTTGGGTGTGTACGTGTCAATACTAGACTCGAATCATAAGACTTGAATCTTGAAGTCGAATAGAGGTGTCAAAAGAAATGCTCAGCGTAGCTGAGCTTCCTACAAGAAAACACGTTGAAGTCGATCGAAAATCAAGGTGATACATCATGAATTTGTTCCAATATGGTCAATAAGTACTACTTGGACGTTTTGCGGCATCTACATGAAACAATTGGTCGTAAATGATCGGATTTGCAGGGAGACAACACATGGATTTTTCCCCACTATGATGGTCCACAACATTTTTCCATGATTGTGTTTGATTTTTCGGAAACGACAAACAAGAAACGAGTGTCATCGCTCAGCCACCGTATTCGATTTGGCTTCTTGCGATTTTTTCTTCTATTAAAAACGCAAAAATCTACTTCGGAAAACACGCCATCGAAAGTAAATGTACTGAAGATCATCCCAGCCGAGGCTTACAACAACCACTGTATGGAAAATTGAACTAAGCGTTGGTATGCTCGAAAGGAGCCTATTTTGAAAGCGATAATAAATACACGTAATAATTTTGTTACTTTGGCATTTCGGATCAAGTTTCATCACATAATTAATCGATCTAATTATTTACCTCTGGATACCGCATTTAACTTCTTAACTTTGACCCCACAATTTGTATCAGACGAATTTCTAGCTTTCCGGAACGCTCTCTTCACCATAGGATGTATTTTAGGTTGCCGTTGGCAATGTTGAATCAGCTCTGATCTACTAATATTTTTGGGAAGATTAACATCGTCATCGAGAATGTCTGCATTTAGGACCCTCGGTGCTGAAGTGAAGCTGCCCATTCTGTAAAAAATATTGCATCAATCAACGGATTGTGGTAAAATTACAGAAAATATCGAAAAGTCTGACCAACTTTTTCCAGAAATCTCTAGGACACAGTTCGATGGTTACCAAATAAATAGATTTACCCACTATTTCTTTCATAGTTTCCATTACATTAAATTATAATTTTAGTATTGATTATAGAAAAACTTGTCTAATCGGGCGGAAACTATCTTTGTCGATAGAATACAAATAGCAATAACATGGTACCAGTCTTAACGTTAAGGGTAAATATGTAGAAATATGAAACGGCCTTTCAATTACATACACATACATATCTTATATATATAAAAGAAAGTCGTGTTAGTTACTCCACTCAAGAACGGCTGAACCGATTTAGCTGAAAATTGGCAGGGAGGTAGTTTAGAGCCAGGAGAAGGACATAGGATACTTTTTATCCCGTTCGACAGCATTCTCGTGTGACTTGACATGAGATTTATCCCGTTCGACAGCATTCCCGTGTGACTTGACATGAAACGTCAGTCACTATAAAACGTGGTATAACAAAAAAGAATCAGACTTGGAATAACAAAACGCAAATGACAGCTATGTAATTGACGTATAATGACAGATATGTAATGACGTATGGATGACAATTTGATATTTGCAAGAAATCAATAATAAAACTATTTCTATTAAATAAATAATTAACAATTATAATGTAATGATAGTGCCATTGCCCATTCGTAAAAAGTGAAGTGAGAGATGTTTTGGAGGAGCAATGATTTTACTGTCTGGCGATTTCCGCCAAATACTGCCAGTAATTCCAAGATCTACGGCTCTCGACGAAATAAACGCTTGCCTCAAATCGTCAAATCTATGGCGCTATGTGAAGAAACTGCAACTGACAACAAACATGAGAGTTACATTGCTTAATGATACCTCTGCTGAAGATTTCTCGGAGCAATTGTTGACTATCAGTAATGGTCAAGTACCTGTCGATGAATCGAGCGGATTAATATCATTTCCAAATAATTTCTGTAATTTTGTCTCATCAAAAGACGAATTTATCAACAATGTATTTCCAGAAATTATTTCTAACTACAAAAATAATGAATGGTTGAGTGAGCGAGCAATTTTAGCGGCTAAGAATAAAGATGTAGATGACCTAAACCACATAATTCAAAATAAGATCATTGGAACAATGCATTCATTCAAATCTATTGACTGCGTCACAAATGAAGATGAAGCCACCAACTATCCAATTGAATTTTTAAACTCTTTGGACGTGCCTGGCTTACCACCGCTCAATTTACGCCTAAAGGTTGGCTCCGTAGTAATTTACGCTACGATAATGATAGGAAAATTCAAAGGTGAAGAAATTCTCATTCCGAGGATACCGATGATCCCAACCGATATGCCGTTTGAATTTAAAAGACTTCAATTTCCGATACGTCTTGCATTTGCCATGACCATCAACAAATTGGCCAATTCTTAAAAGTTTGTGGTTTAAATCTAGAACATTCATGTTTTTCCCATGGTCAATTATACGTGGCATGTTCACGGGTCGGAAGACCATCTGCGTTGTTTGTTTTTGCGCCTGATAATAAAACAAAAAATGTCGTGTATCACAAGGTACTTAAATGAAGAGGAACCTATGTACTAAAATACAGAAATAATTATGAATGATTAATGTAGGTATTTAATTTTTTTTTTATTTTTTCCAATTAAAAAAAACTGCTTATTTATTGCCATTAAGGCGGAACAAAGTTCGCCGGGTCAGCTAGTATATATATATAAAAGGCTATACATCCTATTTAGAATTTGCAGTCGCTCAAATTGAGCTCTTTTGATCCTGTATTTTTGTGGGTTGTCAGCCCACATTTTATCACTACTTAATTATGCTTTTGAAGCATCGACTATTCTTTTCCATTTCTTTCTTTCTGTCCTGTATCTGTTTGTTCGACGTACTCCTAGACTTTGCATATCTTGTACAACAATTTGATTCTGTAATTTTTCTTGTACCCTACCGTTCTCCCATTCACTAGATCCTCATTTTCTAATTTATTCTTAATGTTCATAAGTATTAATATAGTCATTATTTCCAACTTTCACTGGTCCATGGATTCTCTCATATATTCTTAGTTGTTCTTTATCCATACTTGTTAGTCTCGGAGTTTCAGCGACGTATGTAACTACTGGTTTTATTGCAATCTTGTAGACTCTTAATTTGATTGCTCGGCTTATTCTCTTGCTCTGCATTATGTTTTGATACAAATATGTCGTGATCTGAATGTTCAGAAACTCACCTGTTCGGAAACTGTTAAGTTAATTAGCTCGTAGTCATATGATACGATCCTTTCTACCTTGAGAGACATCGGAAAGACCCTGACAGAATAATGATTGATTTTATATTAAAATCGCACATGCTTGGCTTAATTTTTATTTGTACTATAAGAATAATGCTATTGAATAATTTGCATCCCCCAAAAAAGCTAATAAACAAAACGTAATGTCGGAAAACTCATACTTCTAAGGAAAGCTTTGGAATATATCAAGCAGTAAATACCTTTATTCTAATTTTCCATTTGCAGCCCTTTAAAAACGAAAAAAAAAAATGATTTTGTGCGGATCAGATGCTTCAATGATTGATTAAATTTAAACAAAAATAATACATAATTCTGTTTGTTCCCATATGTACTACCCATAAATTATCCTTAACTAATTTGCACCCTTCCTAAAAAATTATAATCCTTACAGATAAAAATTGTAATGAAAAAATGGCTATTTTATTCTTTATATAATCACTTCAATCTGTGATGAAATTGTAAATAAATAATTAATTAAATACCTAGTTTTAGCAGTCTCATTGAAAACTCAAGAAGAAATGAAGTATCGGGTCTTAATTTGTCTTTAAATGGCTTAGTTACTCAGGTTTGCGATTTTATACTTTTTTTCATTTCAGTATTAAAATTTAGTGAAAAATACGCGTCAATAACAATCATTAAACGTCTAGAATCTATTATACAACTAGATAAATATCAGGGAAGAATTAACGCAAAAAAAAGTAATAAAAATCGAAAGTTCTTGTAGATCACGTTCTGTATGAGAATACGCAATCAACTGATAAGTGATCTAGCTCAATCCGGGTTTGGTCGTTGAAAAGTTTCGGGGCCATTGCATACACACTATTTTTCGTGCAACCGTTAAAATTATTAAATTAGATAATTGTAAATAAATATATTATTGCTCTAAAATCAACAGCAGCTCAATTTATTTAACAATGTCACCGTGTGTTATGGAAATGATATTTTTCAATTTATATAAAATAAACTCGTGGCCATAAATAACGCACCACCCTTTATTTCAATATCAAAACCTAAAATGTTAATCTTTTGGTTTTTCTTATACATTACAAAATGTATTTTAAATGTTTTCTTATCGGCAAATAACTGTTTTTATACTAGCTTCGAGCACTTAAAATTACTTGAGTTATTTTTAAATTTCCCGCAAAATTAGCATGAATATGAGCCTTAGATCAAATCTTTGATTATAGAAATCTTTTTTCTTAATACGAACGAACTTTGTCGTCAAATTTTTATACAGAGTGGCAGATCTATCGAATATATAATCTTTTGTCCATCCTAAGATAATTCAGTATCGATAATATAATTTGAAGCATCAGAAATATTTTGATTAAGACCGAGTGTCGAAACGTCAATATAATATACTTTTAAACGAAATTTCAATTGATAGAGACCTTAAATCGAGATAATTTATCAACAAAACCATAAAAAAGAGGTCAAAGAAGTAAGAAATTGAGGAAATTAAATCTTATATTGATTACTTCGTTATCAATAAATTCAAATTTTTTCGAGGTTTAGGCTCATAGAATTGGCAATATAACTTTCCGAGATTTTCATACTCATCAATGTAGGCCATTGCATCTTCTAGAAAATTAGGTTTTTTTAAATGCATATTACTGTTAATGATGCCTGAACATCTTGCTATAAAAGTGTTCATTAGAGTTTTCACACAGTCATTTATTTAAAATTTTTAATCAATTTCACTTAAGCTAAAATCATTTTTATAAAATTCTTTGTATCGGTTTTTTCTGATTCAAATTTAAATACGACAACACGAACTAACAATGCAGTAAAATTGAATTCCAAGAAATATTCGAGTCGCATAGACATAAACAATTCAAAGTACATTTAAAGAAAATATTACATATTAACATCAACAATTTTCTAGAAAAATGATGAAATCATCTTTTTTTTTCTCAAGGAATTGACGTGAATATGTAATAAATAATTTATGAAAAATATTATCTCGTCCGTTTGTTTCTTAGTCAAAATAATCTTTGACGTTTTATACTGGTAGATCAAAGGTCAGTACAGTTGTTTTTCCAAACAGTAAGAAAAAAAGTAAATATTTCCAGCAAATTAGTATAACAAATAAACTGAAATAACCAACTGAATAACATAATCTAACAATATTCTCTGCAGTGAAGGGCATAGTTTGAGGTCATAGCTATAAATTAATCAGCTAAAGCCTCGCAAACATGATGACATCGTTTAAGTTGATATTGACATAATCCCTTATTAATCGCTAGACGGCTCCTTTCCTGTAAAACCAAGAGAAAATATCCCCTGCTTGTACGGCATATTAAGATCTCTCAGAACATGATCTTGCTTTCTTCGACAACTCCCTCTTCGCCATTACGTGAAACCTGTTCAAACCAATTCACCAGCCAAATGGCTAACGATAAGGAATAATACAGTCGCAGCTATTTCTGCATTTACTTTAATACAAAAAAATCCATCACACTCGACAAAAAGCTGTTTGATTCGTTGACCCACTTTTCGTATATCCCTCACGCGATGGTATGCGGACAGGTACACAATGAAGCGATACCACATCAAATTAAACCCCTCGTAAAAACTGCACAATCACAATCCTAGCCTTGCAGAGGAAGATATTTCCTATATCAGAATAATTCCAGAAATTAACCAACTCCCTTATGAAATTTATCCTAATTACTAAATAAAATCATCCGGATGAGGCTCTTTCTCTGTCTCTTTGTCTGTCTCTTTGAATGTCTCTTTGTCTGTCTCTTTGTCTGTCTCTTTTTCTGTCTCTTTCTCTGTCTCTTTCTCTGTCTCTTTCTCGGTCTCTTTCTCTGTCTCTTTCTCTATCTCTGTCTCTTTCTCTGTCTCTTTCTCTGTCTCTTTCTCTGTCTCTTTCTCTGTCTCTTTCTCTGTCTCTTTCTCTGTCTCTTTCTCTGTCTCTTTCTCTGTCTCTTTCTCTGTCTCTTTCTCTGTCTCTTTCTCTGTCTCTTTCTCTGTCTCTTTCTCTGTCTCTTTCTCTATTTCTCTCTTCTTTCACTCTCTTTCTCTCTCTTGAATACGAGAGCGCTTTGACATGACTTATTCATTAATCTGAGCTGGCTTTCCTCCGTCATATATTTGAGGTTAGATCAGAACTTAATAGGAAGAAGTGAAATCAGGCAATAAATCATTCCATTGGATGTAGCAGTTTCAGCATAATAATAAACTTTTGTTGGTTTCTTTTTACGTAAAAAATGATTTTATTTAAAACACGAAACTCTTTTTTTCCTCCATATTTATAGAATGTGTTGAACAATTTCTTTACATGAAGATTAAGACCAATAATTATATGTGGGTGGGGCGGGCAGTGGGAGTTTCCCTCCCATGGAGAAAAACTCTCATTCGAACATTTGTCAGATTGTAATTTACCTCATATTTTGAAGGAAAAACTAGGTCAGCTGACCATGACATGGTGGATTATACGTCAGCTGGATGCTTCAATGTGAAAAAACTTTATAATTTCAATGATTTTCTCTCACCCCCACTACTCCAACACTCACAATAACACTAACTGACGCGCGTTTCGATAACCAAGTTATCGTCTTCAGAGACCTTTGGTCTTCAGTTATTATCTCCAGAGACTTTCAGTCTTCAGTTATCGACTTCAGATAACAAACTGTTTCTACTACCACTACACTCACAACGACACTGTCTGACGCGCGATTCGATAACTAATTTATCGTCTTCAGAGACTTTCAGTCTTCAGTTATCGTCTTCAGAGAACAAACTGTTTCTACTACCACTACACTCACAATGACATTGTCTGACGCGCGATTCAATAACCAAATTATCGTCTTCAGAGATTGAAGATAAACTAAAACCTAATGACTTGACTTACCTGTTTTATACAAAATTTGCCGACCAATAAACCTTCTCCCGCAAAAATTAATTCCAGCGGGAAAACCTCCTTGACGGGAATCTTCACATTTACTCTTTGACTGCTAACTATCTCGTACATTGTAAGGTGTACTGAATCTTATCAGCTGACGAATTTCCACTGAGATACAACAAGCTGACTTTAATTTTCATTCATAGCAGCATATGAACAATGACCAGGCAAATTTTCAGTTGAGATGAAATCCACCACCATGTTATTGTCACCTGACTTTGTTTTTCCTTCAAAATATTAGGTAAACAAATTTTCAAATAGGTGCGAGGCTGCTGCCTGCCCCACCCACGGAGTTGCAGCTGCCGGTCGCGATAATTCATAGTATAAGTTTCTACTGAATTTTACGAAGTTTCGCCTCGAATAATTGACCAAATTGACCAAATTTGTACCTGGCTCCTAGACTATATCGTAATTCACATATTTCTCTAGCTACCTGTATTTAAATTTAAAAACTTTGTTCTAGTAGGGGTCAGGTTATATAATATATTCAAACACACTTTTATTGGAAGTTTATAAAAATGTGATTAGAGAATTTTCAACATTATTGGCTTCCTGACTATAAACTCGGAGAGAATGAATCATCCGATCAATCTATTTCTAGCCGTAGAATGGACTTCGAATACAACCTTTTGATAGTGAACAGTAACGTTTGTATTTTTTATAAACACGTGTTGCAAAACGCCAATGAAATTATTATTTTAAATATTACAAAAACTAAACATTTTATTACATCATTTAATGTCCCACTATTCTATCAATCCATTATATCTTAACAAATAATCTACAAGCTTTCTCCCATAAAATTACTGTGACGTATCATTGCATATTTTTGAATACGGGGGTTGTCTGGTAAGTTTCCGACAACGATCTGAAGATTTCTGTACTCATAATATACATTTCCCAGGCCACATTTAAGCAAAATGAGTAGGATATTTTTAACTTTGGATGAAATATAGCTCCACCACTACATTCCTGGAACGAACGTACAGGCAAGATTGCAGAAGTAAAAACGGTTTTTTTTTTCCTGATCGAAAAAGTGACTACCGTTTTTTTTTTTGGAAATTCACGGAACTGTGTTCATCAACTATCTTCAAAAGATAAATCATTCGAAAGGAATAAAGCGCTTCAAGACAACTTCGGTGATCACCATGGCTAAAATTCAGGAATTGCACTTTTTCCTGTTTTAGCCTTCACTTGCAGGGGACAGATTTTTATCAATCGAGGATGTTACCGCCTTAAAAGAAGATTATGTTGAAAAATGAAAAAAAATCAATCGTCGTACATTGCCTTTTCAGATAGTTCCCGAATTGCTTGCGATCGCCGAAAATTATTCATCTATACTATTTTTCGCTTTTAAACGGATTCATTTGAAAGTTAAGAGAAACTTCTTTTCAACTCTACCATCCATATGGCACTAACTAAATTATTTTATAAAGCCTTATAGGATGACAATAACTATACATTACTTATATATTTTTTCATCTTTTTATTTCTTAAATCTTTTCATATATTTTTCTTGATAAATCGTCGGGATTGACGTTTTACGTTTTGACCTATTTTACGAGGGATGTCAAATTAATTACCTGACCTACGGTTTCCCAACTGTTGTTTTAAATTAACTAATAAATTTGGATAAAAAGTCTCACAGGGCATGACAGTGAAATTTTTAATAATAAATACCCCACGTCGCCGTCTACAGGTATCAAAAATGGGAAAAAGTTTCGTGAAACTGGACATTGAAAAAAAGAGTTAATACTTTCCCATCAATGCGATTATAGTCATAGTCTCCTAACCTAACTTAACCTAACCTAACCTAACCTAACCTAACCTAACCTAAACTAACCTAACCTACCCTAACCTAATCTAACCATTTTTAAATTAAAAGGCTTTTTGTGGAAAATTTGAAATACGTAATTTTTCAATTGTTTTGAACCTAATACCAAAAATGCATTCATTCTTCAATTCAGTTCATCAATTTCAGTTAAATAGTTGATATAATATTGCACACTCATTTTGGAAAATCTTAGATGTTTCTGATAGTTTTTCGTTTTGTCTTGATGATAATAATTATTCAAAAGTTCGTATGTTTGTCCATCTCTAGGACTCACTTCGGCAGATCAAATTTTCTTGTGCACTCGTCGAACAATCTTTCGGATTGACACAGGTACTGAAAAAAATATTGAAAACCCAGGTAGAAATGTTCAACTTGAAAACTTAGAAAGTTCAGTTGGTTCAGAAGTTAAATATAGATGATCCTGTAGTTCATAATCAAAACAGTTTTTTCTGATAAAGCGACTTTTCATTTAAACGGAACGGTTAACAAACAGAACTGTAGATATTGGAGCAGAGAAAATCTTCACTTGATGTGTGAGGCTCACATTCAATATTCGAAAAAAGTGAACGTTTATGCTGGTATCATTACCAATAAAATTATTGTCCTTAATTTTTTGAGAGCACAGTTAACGATGAGGTTTACACTAACTTCTTAGTACCTACATTACAAAGATTTTTTCCTGATGATAATCATCCAAATGAGATAGATCGATCTATTTACTACCAACTAGACGGAGCTCCACCTTCAGTTTGGAATTATTTAAAACAAGTTTATTCCATTAGGTTGTTTGGAAGACGTGGTTCAATCGAATGGCCGGCTATATCCCCCGATTTGACTCCTCTCGATTGATTCTTATGGGGTAATTTAAAATCTGAAGTAAATTTGAAAAGACTAGAGAATATTGCTGATTTAAAAATCAGGATAACGGAAGAAATTAACAAATTAACCCCTGAGGTCATACAAAATGTACGAGAATTCCTAAATAGCCTCGGTTATTGTCAAAAAGTGAATGGTGGTCATTTTGATCATTCCATTTAATTAAATAATTATAAAGTACATCTAAAAATACATTCTAAATATTATACGACATCATTTGTTTTGTGATAGAGATATTATCAAAATTTTCAATCTTAAAAATTAATTTTCTCAGTTATGAATACTCCAAATTTAAAAAACTCTATATTGTTAAACAGAGGACTAAAATCCCTTTCCACACTACCCCCTTTCTTATTTAAAAGTTTCGCATCCTAATCATTGTTAGAGCTTTTTAACATTTTTGGGTTTGGTTAGATTTTTTAGGCAGACTGAGTTCACATGTACAAAAATTGCATCCTAAATTTCTCTGGTAGAATTTACCACATCAAAATGTAACTTATTAGGTTAAGGCTATAACTCTTTTTTGATGAAAAAGGCTGTTTTACAGAATATTAAGACTGCTAATATTAGTTAAGTAGAACCGAAGTTATGGATTTTTTGATTATAAGAAAATATAGAAAAAATATAGAAAATATAGAAAATCTGATGTATGTTCAAGAGTCATTTTCATTCGAACATCTATATTTGAAGATAATTAAAAATAATAAAAACGAAGCGAAATATTTGTGCCCGTAATATCGTCTACAATATTGTATAAAATTTATTTTTCTAAAACAAAAAAATCACGCACCGAATTATACATTATCAAAATATATAGTTTGCACTTTGATTCTACAACCAGTTTTACAAATAATAAAAATATTCATATGATATGAAACTTACTTCAATTTCACACGTATAATCCATTTTTTGACCGCATCCACACAAACGTTATCTGTATCATAATTATAATCTTCAACGTTGTCAGCGTTTTTTCCATAAGGAAACCCGTTGATCATTATCAATTACAATTTAGAATCACACTAAGTTTTATTACAAAACTATTCATATCAATATTGCTTTAATGCAAGGCAAGATCAATGTGGAATCTATTTTTAAATTCACTGTTTATCGATGTAATAATCATAGACGGTACCGAATGGTATTAAAAAGGTAAAATCTATATGCCGAGAAAGTCTATCATAAGAAAATAAGATAATTGGTAAAAATTTGTTTTAATAATTTTATTATTATTTTAAATATCAAAAATACGCTAAACCTAAAAAAATATTAACATTGTTAGCGTGTAAAAAGGGTGGAGTTCCTAAAAGATAAACCGCCTTATTTCGCCGAATTTTTTGCCAGAATTTGTCTTTTATTATAACTAGTTATAACTATTTTACTAAATATATCCGAAAATATTGATTTTAGTAAAAAAATCCAACAAAAAATGAAGGTCATAAGAAATAAGAAGCTATACAAAAAATGTTATATAATTTTTTTATTCTTTTTACTGTTATGTCGTAAAATATATCGACGTATATGGCTATATTTTTTTACTTCCCATAAAATTTGGTGAACATCTAACAAACCGTCAGTCCACGTGGACTTATCATCTCCACTGTTTACCAATACAAACATCGAATTGTGAACATAAATGCATTTCTATTGGCCGAAGCTGTCGGACGGCGTATGTACACAATTTCTTCGAAATATTCCTGCCAAACAACAGTGGCGTCACTTGTTGCGATCAATTTAATTCATGAATTTCGTATGGGCGAATGAAGACAAAGAAATTGCACAGTGTAGTGAAAATAAAGACAGGTATGAATTTAATAATAAAGATTTAGATGTACAAATACAGCAAGTTATTTTAAATATATTCGAAAGTTAAAAAATGGAAATATTTAGCAATCTGATGATGCAATCATAATAAGAATTGTTGAATTAACTAGAGTAAATAAATTTTCCATTTATCGAGTAGTCACGAAAGGGGTTGCTCTGGATCATTCACAGACCGGAAACACATGTAGAAAAAACTGACAAAGCTACTCAAGATTTTATACGTAGGATAATTTGTAGTTTATATGCGGAGGGTGCAAATTATCCTGAATACAATTATACCAGTTTAGAAGAATTGCGTCAAGTTTTGTCAGCATGTGGTTTTAAACACAAAAAACTGAATAAACGGATGGCAATAACCGCCAAAGATCGATCGATAGCGACAAGATTTGCGTCAGTTAAAAGATTACCGAAGTTCTAATAGACGAATGGAGTACAAAAAGGGCTCAGTTCATGTCTGGTACCTTGTTTAAACCAAACGCCCTTACAGGTATATACATTTTACTTTTACAGTTTTATAATTTAATATTCAGTTGTAGCAAGTTAACGAGGTATAATAATGATTTTTTGCCAAGAACTATACCAATAACTTAACTATTTAGGTACCATTATATAAATGTTGCTCTTAAATAATAATTAGTCAAAATAACGTGCATTATTTATTTATGTATATTGTCCCAATGTTACAAAAAAAAATAAAAAGGACCAAATAAATTTGAATAATTTTGTTTGCATTATCCCACTTATTATCTTTGATAAGATTTGAACAAGAATAATTCGCATAATAAAAACAATAAATTTATAAAATGAGGTATCTACGCCTATGGTAGATCAAACAAAATTGTCGGCAAGGATTTTTTATATTTCGTAGACCATAACCAAAAGAATTACAATTTAAGATAACTTTGAACGCCCCTTGTATACTGTAATTTTCGAAATAACATAGTTTTTTGTTAAAGTTATTTGAAATAAATATAATCTTACCCGATTAAAACAATAAATAGAACTTCAGTCGTTGTATAGTTCTCTATACTATTTAATTGTTGGGCTTACTTTCAAACTCAGATAAGGTCAAGATAGATATTGCTTCCGTTTTACTCACCTTGGTATTAATCTACTGGCGGTACGAAATAATGACCGTAGGAGCATCACATTTTTCTAAATAAACTTGTTAAAAATAATAGACGTACTAAAGAAAACTTGGATAAAAATAAACTTAAGAAAATTTTACTTTAAACTATAGTTTGTTGAATTAAAACTGTCGATTCATTATTTCATTTCATGCTATACAATTCACATGTTGAATAATGGAAATAAAAATATTTACATAACTGTTGCTATTTTTAGAAGGCATGTGTTAAGTAATTTCATACACCACATATACAGGGTGCGGCAGCATAACTTCCTTTTTTAAAAAGTTCGCCATTTAGTCGGTAGATGTCGTAACGGAGTGCTAGTGGTCTCGTTCGAGAGGGGGGACTATAAAGTTTTGTCCCGGCACAGTTCAGTCGCCATCATGCGTTGGAACAGTGAGGAGCGTGCGTTTGCCGTTGAGGTTTACTTTTCGAGCGGATGTTCTGTGATCGCAACCCAGCGCGCCTTTCGGAATCGCTTTAATTTAGCCCCCTTGGCCCCTGTCCCGGACCGGAAATCAATTGTTACGTGGGTCACTACGTTCAGACAAACTGCAAGTGTGACAAGACGAAGAACTGGAGTCCCTCGGCCCATTAGATCACCGGAGAACATTGAGTTAGTTAGAACTTCAGTGTTGCGATCACCACGGCGTTCTGCGCGCAAACATGCGTCTGCCCTTGGACTTTCCGATCGTTCTGTGAGGAGAATACTTCATGATGATCTTCATTTTTATCCATACAAGATGGCAATTGTGCAGGAACTTTCTGAACGTGACTTCAATTCTCGGAGGAACGCGTGTGAGGTTTTTCTGGAAGTCGTTCCTGAGGACGCTATTGTTTTTTTTAGTGATGAAGCCCATTTTCATTTGTGTGGATCCGTAAACAAACAAAACGTGCGCTACTGGGCTGATACCAATCCTCGACAATTGCATCAACGCCCTTTGCATTTACCTAAAGTCACAGTGTGGTGTGCAATTTACTCACGTGGAATTATTGGTCCCTGGTTCTTTGAGGAAAATGAAGTCACAGTGACAGTGAATTCGCACCGGTATGTAAACATGTTACAGGAATTTTTTTTCCCACGGCTAGATGAGTTGGACTTAGGGGACACTTGGTTCCAACAAGACGGAGCAACGGCACACACTTCAAGAACATCGATGGCTGTTTTGAGGGAACACTTCCCAGAGCGCCTTATCTCAATTAGGGGCGATTTGGAGTGGCCAGCCCGCTCTCCCGATTTGACCCCTTGTGATTATTTCCTATGGGGTTTTTTGAAATCCCGTGTGTATGTGAACCGTTCAAGGACCCTACAAGATTTGAAGACGAACATCCAGGAAGAAATTGCCAACATAACGCCTGCTATGCTGGCAAGAGTCATGACAAACGCCAGAAATCGGTTTACTCAGTGTATGGAGAATGGGGGACGTCACCTAACTGATTTGATCTTCAAAACTCAGTAAAACAAAACTTTATGTATGTGCCTGTATTATAAAAAACGAATAAAAATTTTCTGATTCATACGATAAGTTTTATTAACTTTTGAAAAAAGGAAGTTATGCTGCCGCACCCTGTACTTTATTTTGTTTTTTTTTTTTTTCTATTGAAACGTTTATTTTTTACAGGTTCTTTCGAATATAATTTCATAAATCCTCATGTACGAGGTGTTAGTGTTTTTCCTCCAATGTTTACAATACAATCAAAATTACCGATACTGATTAAATAATTTCACGAGGTTCACAATTAAATAATGAGTAATGTTGTGGAAATTATTTATTAAAAAATACTATTTTGGTACTCACTAACTATCGTCCTATTCCATTATTACCAATTCTATCGAAGAAGATTGATCGACTAATAAAAAGCCGTCTATTACCCTTTCTTTTAAACATAAAATCCTGAAAGCTCAACAATTTGATTTCCTACCTAATAAATGCAGTAATGATGCTACGTTTTCTGTTCTCACCTCACTTAACAATAAATTTTATACGGCTTCAGTTTTTTGTGATTATGCTAATGCCTTCGATTGTGTTCATCACGAAGTTCCGATTTAGAAACTGGAATATTACGGCATCAGAGGTGTTTTCCTAAAAATGGTTTATATCTTATAATTGGTAAGGACCAAGTCCAAAATTTCAAATAAATCGCCAGCTAGTAGTGGAGTACCTCAGAGTTCAATTCTTCTGTTGCTATTCATTAATGATATCACAGACTCACGAATTAATGGTAAATTCAGTTTATTCGCAGATGACACCAGTGTAACCTAGAGTGGTGCAGATAAACAAACTTTACATTCTACTTCAGGCAAAGATCTCATCTCTATTAAGTCCTGGTCTGACGCGAATGGTCTCTGTTTAAACACTAAGAAAACTTTTATCCTATAAAGGAGCTTTACCAGCTCCAAAGCTCAACAGTGACTTAATACGAGTTTCTAGTTTCTTGATCTACATATTGACGGTGCCCTTCAATGGTCTATACATGTAGAAAGCTTATCTTCTGCTTGTTTTGCGATTAAATATGTGTCTGAACAGCTCGATTCTGGTACTGCTTTAACAACTTACTACTCGTTGTTCGAATCCTCGGTACGGCTTTCCTTTCTGGGAGTCTTGTAGATTGCACCTCTTCGAATCTATCATTGAATTCACACACAATACGAATTCTATTTTAAAACAATACAAAATTCTAACTCTCTCTTTTCTTTTCAGAATCCGTTTGTTTGTTTAGCAAATACTTTCGCAACTCTACTGAGAGACTCAACATTTACTTAACTATACCCACTTCTGATCTGGTAAAAAATTTCATCATCTTCAGCTACCTTCGGAATTAAAAATGACAAAAACATTTAATAAGTTCCGAAGATTGACAAAGACATTCCTTTTTGAAAGAACTTATTCTTCTGTGGTAGAATGGCATAATTCAATTCAATTTATCATTGTCTGATGCGCGTTTCGATAACCAAGTTATCGTCTTCAGAGACTAAAGCGTCAGAGAGTGTATTTGTTAGTTTTGGTGTAGTAGTGGTGTGAAAAGTATGTTCAGTATGAATATCTCCAGCAATTGTTTCATGCGTTATAGCAGTTTTGGAGTCATTTGATTCCAGTATTCGGCAATATTTGTATATCATCAGTCGATACAAAATAAAATCCTTTTACAACGTTTTTGATTTTGAGGAATAAAAATAAATCGCAGGAGGGTAGCAGGGTGCATTATCGTCAAGCTGCACCCAATTGTTCATGACCTTCGCGATGGTATACTTTATTCAAGGTCTGTCTAGTTGAAACAAACCCCTTGTAGACCACCCCACGACTATTAAAATAGCAGATCATTGAAATTGTCACTTTCGACTTACTCATTCCAGTTTATTTTCATGTTGGTCTTTTTGGTGATAGCCACTATTGATTGATTGATATTATTTCGGGGGCGTACTACTAACTAACTTTTCCAAAGGTCCAAAAAAGTATTGAAATGAGTCACAGAAATTTCAGTTTCAGTAATAAAATTTTGTCAATACTAAAATTCTTATGTTATTTGTAAATATAATTCAAAAAATCGATTATTTATGCATAAATAACCTTTTTCAAAAGTTTATTCTTGTTTATACATCGTTAGTACTGACATTTGGCGCAAATATCAAAGATGATTAATGATGTGACAAGTTCAATTTCTTAAAGATTAGAAAGGAATTCAACCGGAACTTGCTTTTACACATAGTATGAATAAATACATTGTTTTTCATGTAATGATATCGTTACTAACTCGTCCAGGACGTGGCCCATGAAGCCCGCCTTGTCCGGTTATAATAAATATTTAAAATTTTGCGAAAGCGGAATTCGTTTGATGTTTGTTTCTACATATGTTTTTATCATAACGACGATTTGCTTAAATTGTTTTTTCAACTAATTTTATTTGTTGTTTGTTTATTTTCTAGAATTTTTGATAAATTCGTTTTGGGTATATAAACGAGTTTGTTTAGCGGAGTTAGTTAGTTTATAATTAAAAGTCATAATGAACGGAACGACATAAAAAAATTTAAACAAATTATATAAGTTAGTAAAGTTTTCCTGGTAAGTTAATAATTAACTTTATGTCTAGTGTAAGTATTTAAATAAATTAAATAAGTGAGTGAAAGTGTTTATGAATTCAAGTCCTAATCGACTTTATAGTGTGGATCCAACCTCCTCCTTAACCTTTAATTCTTTTAATTATGTAGTTTTTTTAGTAAAATCAAAATCGAGTTTATTTTGTTTTCCATTAATTCTCCAAGTCTTTTTATATGACGTTTTTGCATTTTTTTCAAAAATTAACATCGTACTTATTTTGAATTTGATGCCTTACTTTATCATAACTCAAAAATTCATTCGTTCGTATTCGAGACTCCTACTAAAGTATAAGGCCTTTATAACATATTTTTTTAGGTTGTATAAACTTACCTTGGTAAAATGTTGAGTCTACTAAACCGCCTAACTACCCGAATCATATTTCTAGTAGCCATCCTCGAAAACCACTTCACTATTACTTTCAGTTCGTCAATTAAACTTGAAGGTTCTTATTTCACAGTTTTGATATTCACTAAAACACAATTCTCGGAAGTTGTATATACGGACGTTTGTTCCTTTCGTTGTCATTACAGTGAGCTGAATAAAGTTTACGGAAAATTAATAATCAAGAATATGAATAATTGTTAGAAATTGTTATAGATAAGATTGTAGATTGAAAAACACGTCGAGTTTGATATTTAAAATACAACTGAAAAGTGCGCAATTTCTACTTGCTTACCTTGTTCAATTCTAATGATTTAATTTTAGACTGCAAATTACGTATCACTCAGTCTGTTTTGGAACATATATCAACAGTCATTCTGTTTTGTTTATGTCAAATGTAATAAATAATAAATTAAGAAAACACATATTTTTTTAAAATCCTTATTTTCATTTATTAAGAGTACGAAGGTTAATTACGATGTATCAATAATTATTATCAACATAATCAATATTATTTTTAGAACAAGTCTATTGTTGTTGCCGTATATATACGCTGAGATCAGTTTTAAAAGAACTGAACTTCTCCTTAACATTCTATTATGCCCTTATTGAGTCGCATCTCCGATATGCCCTTCCCTTTGAGGTACGTGTGATGCGATTCAATTTAAGCGATTCTTCAAACTACAAAAGGGAGCTGTTAGATATTTACTCGAACTAAACAGCAGGGCTCACTGCAGAAACTTCTCTAAAAGATTAAAAATTCTGACTCTTCCTTCCTTATTCATCTTTGAATCCATTTGCCTAAGCACGCCTCGAAAAGGTTCTACGGCTATCCACTCAGAAACGCGAAGCACGACATTCATCTACCTGTTCATAATTAGTTAAGGGCTCAATACTTTACAATGCAAAAAATGCACAATCACTTGCCACTTGAAATCAAATCGATATCATC
Organism: Diorhabda sublineata; assembly: GCF_026230105.1. Lineage (NCBI taxonomy): Eukaryota > Metazoa > Arthropoda > Insecta > Coleoptera > Chrysomelidae > Diorhabda > Diorhabda sublineata. The sequence goes on from NC_079483.1 coordinate 10,737,103, forward strand.
TTTACCCGCATTCCGCAATAATTTGAGTGTATATTTACCGAAAAGAGCCTTCTACTCTGTAAACGAATTCTATTCTAATAATAATATTTAATTCCGGACATGCTGCATAATGGTTTAATTCGATTTATGAAACTGTATACTGAAATTTTATTTTATTTAGTTATTTTTATGTTCTTACAAGCTTTTGTCTACAATTTTTTGATAATAAAGCATTTCTCTCTCTCTCTCTCTCTCTCTACTTTTTGGGTGGTAAGTCCAAAGGTAAACGGGATTTTGAAGGACAATTATTCAGCAATTAATACATTTAACTGGCAATTGCCATCAAAAGTGGTTTCTATTTGTTATACAAAGCCGAAATAATTTTGTTTAATAAATAAAAAATGTAATTTTAATGATTTTTCAAATATTTTTTACTGGATTATTTCGTCAAACAGAAGCCACATTTTTCAAAACGCGTTTTTTTTTAGTTTACTCATTTTTTTTTTCTGATCAATGTCTTTGCGATTGACGTAAAAATATCAATCTAATCCCAAGAACCTGCTCATTCAAAATATGCATCTAATAACGTGCGATAATAATAATAAAAACTTCCAGCTTCGTATGGTGGATTTTTTAACTAATCTTGGAACAACTTTTATATATACAGGCATCTCCATACAGCAGCCACTAACCGAACTACTACGAAGTTAGATAATAGTTTTTTACTCAGAAAAAGGTGGAAATAATTTTAAATTGTAGACTAAATTGATGATAAATTACTATGAGAAAATAATTTTGAAAAATATCATCATTAGGACCTTATAAATACAGCTGCCTCACACTGTATAATTTAGAAGGAAAATATGAACTCGTTGCGTAAAGTGATAATAACAAAGATCACTTTTGGTATATATTAGGGAAATTCTGAATGGAGAAAATAAGAAAAAATAGGACAAAAAGAAATATTCTGGAACCAGCGACAAGTTTACAAAACTGTTTATATGGGCAGATAAAAAAAAACTTCCATTTGGGTTAAAAGGTATATATTATATATATTGTACTTAAATCGTATTATTTGAGAAAAAATTCTAATTTAATAAGTTCACACAAAAGGTCATCTAAATATAAAAAATGATACACTACCTTGCCAAATATATGAGCAGCTGTTTGGGTGGAACGAAATTCCCGGAAACTTCATCATAATATCCAAACTTTTGATTTTTTCTAATATTTTTTCTCCTAGATTTCGACGTTGTATTTATATTTATTTCAGATAACGCTTCAGCTAAATCCATTTTTTCACGAAAATTATTTAAAGTTATAACCAAATCCTCACAACTTACACCAGCCATGATTATATCGAAGTTTTATAAAAAAATATTAAAAATTAATTGACACTCGATAATAATCAGAGTTTTTTCAAGCTTCGCAATCTTTGAAAACTCGTATTCACTGAACTAAAATTATTTTCTCACACTACAAGTAATTTATTGTTATGCTAATAAACCGTCAATAGCCTAAAATCTCGTCAAGTATTTGAAATGCAATCGTGAAAAGTTTCGACTTAAACTGGAGTCAACGAAGTCTATCAAAATCTTTTTATGATAAATTCAATTCATTTATATTGTAGAAGCCAGGTCCGGACATACTTCTTATAATAATAGAAATGATTTTCCCCTCTTCTATTAGTGAATGTATCATTCTCGCTTTAGAATATCCCAATATTTCAAACCAGGAAACTAATAGTTATACCTGGGTTAGTAGTGAGTAGTAAAACATATGAATTGCTATTTCAAAATTGGTTTAAGTAAACATCCAATTTGGAAACTCTTTTCCCTATCACATAAAAGAGGTATCTTTCCTGAAGTTTGGAAACTTGTTGAGGTTCAACTCATACCAAACAATGGAAAAAACACTTTTGCCAATAATTACCATCCGATTGCTTTAGTCCTAGCCATCGCCAAGGTCATGGAGAAAGTTATAAACCAGCAAATCTTGAGTGGCCATCAATACGGCTTCCGTAAACATAGATCTCCTGGTCTATGTCACCAACGTATGGACTGAAGCTATAGAAAAATATGGAAAATCCCGAGCAATCGTACTGGAAATAATGAAGGCTTTTGACAGGGCTTGGTATGCCAACCCTTCTAAATTCTAAGATTCTACAATTTCTTGTCCTCTCTAATCTACTGGCTTAGTAGCTTTCTCAAAGACCGTTCACTCCAGGTTGCTATCGATGTTCACACCTCAGAAAGGCTTTAGATCAAAACTGGCGTTCCCCAGGGGTTTATCTCAATCTGTAATCACCACCATCAATACCAATCTTAAAAACATTCTGGAGTAAGATGGAAGTAATCTGATTGAGCTTAATACTGCAATAATGCAGGCTGCTATTTTTACAAAGAAGGATGGCACTGCGACTCAGAATTTGGTTCTGTCTAGATAAAATATCACCGCGAATTCGTTTGCTGGGTGCTAATTTGAGAGCAATATGTCCTGGTTCTAGTCACGGTACCGAATTAGCTAAGACAGCTCACAAAACCTTGTGGCCGTCTTTAGGATCAAAAAGCTTCATATCTCGAAACAACTTCCAGCCCTTCAAAAAGCCCAGATTTGCCCATCTTTGGAGTATTGCTCGTACATTTGGAGCTAGCCTTTCAAGCATACCCTGAAGATGCTTGATTCAATACAAAAAAGAGCAATTGGACAGTTTAAAGCAGAGAAAAAAGGTTTGAATCTCTTTGATTCTCTTTGACTGATACTACCATGGCAGTAGATGATAATCCCACCTAGAGCAGTTTTTGTAAGATCTACTCGACAGGCAGACGTGGCTCATGAATACTCTGTTCGCCTACAGATGCCCAGAACGTCAATTTATCGGGATTATTTTCTTTTGAGAAGTACAAGCCTGGAAATTCAATTATCAAGGCATGTCGTTTCCGAACACTACAACTTACAGTATTGTTTGGTTGTAACGTGAAGTTGTTGATGAAATTCCATCAGAAGCAACTGTGTTTCGCTAGTATACCGCTTTTAAAGAAACATGGCAAGTGCTAGTAGAACCCTGTTCCTCAATTGGAATCATTAAGAGAGTGAATCGTATGAAAAATATTGAGGATGCACATATCAAAAGATGATTGGCTTTAAGCTTTCAAGTTTTGCATTCTTCTTCTTCTTACAAAAACGAATTTTCTTTAAAAGGCTTGTAATTTTGATGTATCTTTAAATATATCATCGAATTACGGACCTTAATATTCAAAAATTATACCAGGAAAGAATATCTATTTTAACAATCTGTTGTGTACCAAATTAATTATTTATTTGTCGTTAGTTTAAGATAAATTGTTTACTAATACAAAATATCAACTTTTCTCATTCTTTATCAGCCAGAAACTGATACTTTTAATTCATATATTAGACATATTTGCTACGATTTGACCTAACTAATTAATTCATTCTTTATTGCATGTATTTTTGAGTTTCGAAAAAAAAGTTTCACGTTCACAGTTTATTTTTATTATAAATAACAAAATATTAGAATAAAATAACAAATAACTAAAAGCTGGACTCGCACATTTACTATTCCTTATATCCGGATACCTTTCTCTCTTTAATACCGACCTGGCATAACGCACCCAGCAGTTCCCCCACTGGTTACGTCTCGTTCTGTGAGCTGTAAAAACTTATCTAACAATAACCAGATATAACAGTTACACCTCTTGTAAGTCACAGCAAAAATTAGGGTACCACTAAACACTTAATCTACATAGCTCGACCTACGCCCTTCTTTACGAGGTGGAAGGCGGTTACTCTACATACCTGCAAATTATTTTGAGTTTTTTATCGTTCAAACTACAGGGAATTTTACTATGAGTGCGGTTTGATCGTGACTCTACTGTTAAAACGAATATTTTATCTCTTTTAAATCCTATACACTTAAGGCCGGATTATCATTTACAATTTACCTGTGAGATGATTCTCAACTATCAGTGATTATTTCAAATTAGGTTTATCAACAAGAAGATAACTTTTACCAGTTGGTTAAATTGTAAGAGTTAGTTTCAACCAGTGGCAGAGGTAGGCGTCGGCGACGTCAGCGACCTTCGACGGCCTCGCGCCTGAGGGAGCCTCAAAAAAAACTTGACCTAGCCTAGGTTTTTCATAAGAAAAACACACTCGATAAACGTTGTGTTTGAACTAATAGCTCTGTGGAAAACAAACAACGCCATTCTAGTCGTTTACTTTTTTCTGTCTCTTCCCATACAAATGACAGTGTTAACGTACAAACATTCAATGCATTTTCCTAAATAATTTGGAAGACCAAATGTTTAGATAACAATTATAGTCCAGTCAAATTAGTCCTTAAAATAAAAGTAAGGTTACAAAAATTCCTATAGAGCTAAAAATTGGTATGAATGCTCAGAATACTATTATAAATGAATTGTGAAAAGTCCCCATCAATCCCGCTTGGGGAAAAAATTTTATTGATGGTGAAAGTTTGCAAAAATAGGTTTTTCGCGATTTTCAGCTAAACGGTGAGTTTTACGGCAAAAATCGTTTAGACAAAAATTGTAGATCATCCGATTCTCTACAAAAAATGTATCAACACTTTTTTCATAAGTATTACCATTTCCGTGATATCGCAGTTGAAAGAATTGAAAAAAATATTTTATTCGTAATATGCACCCATTTCCTCACCACTTATGAGGTAGTGTGCTTGGCGCTTTTTTTAAGATGAATGATGAAAGTTGTGTAAATTATGTAATATATGAATAAAAAAATAATTTGGAAAAATTATTCTGTTTTTTTATCCTGATTTTTCTGTAATAATAATTTTATCACAATACTCCAACTTCAATCGCATTTTAATGGTTATCCGGGTCGGTCGTTCGAAACCGATTTTATGCAAATTTAAATTCAAAAAAATAAGTAATTTGAGAATGAAACATCTCTGAATAATGCAAACCACAAACAAAGAATAAACACCACTTTATTGTTAGTCAAAATCCCAATTTTTGTTTTTTTGCCTTTTTTACAGTTATTTTAATACAAAATCAATAATAAATTTGAAACTGTTACCAATCATTTGTGTTCTAATTTTTGCCTTTCTAATAATTAGCACCCTCTATCAATGTCCAAAAAACGATTAAAACTAAGATAGAAATCTGTAAAATCATAGCAAATCATTCTTATGAAGTCCCGAATTGAGATCCATTGTTATTTTTGTGCCCTTATATGAAAATAAAATATTGTGGTACTGATTGAAGATCTATATTACCCAGTTATTCATATCAAACTTCATCATAATAAAACGTGTGTTGTAGAGCCTGGTTATTAAAGGTAAGCTAGTTTTTTTTATTTTTATGATTTTCACATTATAGCCGCTTTGATAGTCTGTTAAGACTGTAATCCAGAAGTAAATTGAAACAAAACTTTTTTAAATTTATTCATATGTCAAGCTTGGAACTAAAACTCTCTGGAGCCGTTTACAGAAAAAGAAAACTGTCTAAAGAAACTGAAAAAGAGAAGAATAGAATATTTTTTAGTTGTGCTGGTTATCATCTAATGCATACTGGGGCAAAAAGGTCCTATACCTGGTAATAAATCAAGAACTCTACATATAAATACAGGGTGCGGCAGCATAACTTCCTTTTTTCAAAAGTTAATAAAACTTATTGTATGAATCAGAAAATTTTTATTCGTTTTTTATAATACAGGCACATACATAAAGTTTTGTTTTACTGAGTTTTGAAGATCAAATCAGTTAGGTGACGTCCCCCATTCTCCATACACTGAGTAAACCGATTTCTGGCGTTTGTCATGACTCTTGCCAGCATAGCAGGCGTTATGTTGGCAATTTCTTCCTGGATGTTCGTCTTCAAATCTTGTAGGGTCCTTGGACGGTTCACATACACACGGGATTTCAAAAAACCCCATAGGAAATAATCACAAGGGGTCAAATCGGGAGAGCGGGCTGGCCACTCCAAATCGCCCCTAATTGAGATAAGGCGCTCTGGGAAGTGTTCCCTCAAAACAGCCATCGATGTTCTTGAAGTGTGTGCCGTTGCTCCGTCTTGTTGGAACCAAGTGTCCCCTAAGTCCAACTCATCTAGCCGTGGGAAAAAAAATTCCTGTAACATGTTTACATACCGGTGCGAATTCACTGTCACTGTGACTTCATTTTCCTCAAAGAACCAGGGACCAATAATTCCACGTGAGTAAATTGCACACCACACTGTGACTTTAGGTGAATGCAAAGGGCGTTGATGCAATTGTCGAGGATTGGTATCAGCCCAGTAGCGCACGTTTTGTTTGTTTACGGATCCACACAAATGAAAATGGGCTTCATCACTAAAAAAAACAATAGCGTCCTCAGGAACGACTTCCAGAAAAACCTCACACGCGTTCCTCCGAGAATTGAAGTCACGTTCAGAAAGTTCCTGCACAATTGCCATCTTGTATGGATAAAAATGAAGATCATCATGAAGTATTCTCCTCACAGAACGATCGGAAAGTCCAAGGGCAGACGCATGTTTGCGCGCAGAACGCCGTGGTGATCGCAACACTGAAGTTCTAACTAACTCAATGTTCTCCGGTGATCTAATGGGCCGAGGGACTCCAGTTCTTCGTCTTGTCACACTTGCAGTTTGTCTGAACGTAGTGACCCACGTAACAATTGATTTCCGGTCCGGGACAGGGGCCAAGGGGGCTAAATTAAAGCGATTCCGAAAGGCGCGCTGGGTTGCGATCACAGAACATCCGCTCGAAAAGTAAACCTCAACGGCAAACGCACGCTCCTCACTGTTCCAACGCATGATGGCGACTGAACTGTGCCGGGACAAAACTTTATAGTCCCCCCTCTCGAACGAGACCACTAGCACTCCGTTACGACATCTACCGACTAAATGGCGAACTTTTTAAAAAAGGAAGTTATGCTGCCGCACCCTGTATTATATGCCAAAGTTGATTATTATCAATAGGATGTATTATTACTACAAATAAATCACATTAATTCAAAAAGACATTATCGTAAGATATAAATATTTTCTTCTAGTTATTTATTTACTTGATTAGATATCCAGAGACAAAATATACAGCCATTACCAGTGGCGTAGCGTGCTTTGGAGGGGCCCTGTATCAAAATTAGTTGGGGGGCCCAAATGAAGGGTAAAATTTTCTCAGAAAAGAAACAAAAATGCTTGCATTAAATTAAAATAAGTATTTATTGATTATAAGTAATCGCTTCCTCCTAGAAATTGAGCTAGCCAAATAAATCAAATTAAACATACACTTGTCTTGCCTTTTTTTCGGTAAATTGATTTATTAAATCATCTATAGCTGAAGACGATTTCATTTCTGCCTGTATAGACAAAAGTGACGTTCCTGCTCCATCGAAGTCCCAAGGTAATTTTTTATCAGTTAATTTTGCAAAACTTCTTTCAGCTGTTGCGGTCGTAACTGTAAGTGTCACGAATAGAAGGCATGCTGTTACTACCTCTGGAAAACTTTATGCTAGGATATTGAATTTTATCATCAATAATTCCATGAGTTCCTTAATGGAAAGAATTTTTTGAATATCAGATTTTTAGCATGTTTTCAGAGTAATTAATTGTTCATAACTGAGATGTCTTGACTGTATTTAGCCAGCAGTTTTCCGGAAGCATTTTTTATCACTTCGTTTGAAGAACATATTATTCAGGTCACAAAGGCTCTCAAATTTTTGTTTAGTTTAAGAAATTAATATATCTAAACAGCAATAGTATACAGTAACTTTGAAATATAATTCCGGGTCTAAAATTCTCTGATCTTGTGATAACTCATTAAAAATACGCTTCGTTATCTTTCGTCTTTTATTTTTAAAAACAGTTTTTACTTTCCACTCTTTTTCTAAATCTCTGGGCTCATTTAGCAAACCATTGAATGAATTTTGATTTCTTATTTCACTCAGTAAGTCATTATTTTCATGCTGTAGAGCTTTAGAAACAGGATCAATGATTTCAAATAGTAAAGAAAAAATGTGACAAGCACTAAGAAAAATCTATAGTTTGTGCACGCCCTGTAATATTGAAGAGGCTTGGCGTGTTAAAAGTATTTACAAGAATAACGCAGTGCTTAACCCGAAAAAAGGACTTTTTTGGCTTTTGTCATTTCTGAATTTTTCATATGTTTTTTTCCCAGGAAACACGAGATTAAGGGACATTGGGGATAACATTTCATTAATTTTTGTTTACACACGTTAGGGGCCTCGGTAGCCCGGGGGCCCCGTATCATTGATACGACTGATACGCCCCTGGCTATTACATATAGCTTGAAAACCTTTGTAAGAAGGAAATTTATCTGGAGTACTCATCCTGATTATGTCATATTGGTGTCGCGTCCACTAAAACCGCTAAACCGTCTTCACCTGACATAATTTGTTTCTCAGACGACTTCCCAAATGCTTTTCTTCTAACACTTTTGAAGCTCACGTTTGTCCAGTAGCTCTTAAACACATTTGAGTGGAATAATTTAATACATTAATTGATGAAGACTCTATCAACTGTTTTGTTTTTAGTAGTTTCGTTCTCTGGGAAGTAGATTCAAATGGAATTTCTGGACGACTTTTTTTCCTCTTAGGAATCTTTCCATCTTCTCTTATTGTAAATGAAATTGATGTATCAAGCCACTCAGCATTATTTTTGAGAAACCTTTTTCTATCCCGAACGCTTTCATCCAGCGCGATTTAAACTGTGATTTGAAATAGGAAAAAGTTTTATTTAAGCGCTTTAAAAGCTCTTCACTTTCACATTTCGTTCGTTCCATTATTCCATCTTCTAAATAATCAAATTGTTCATCAATTTCATTTTTATTTGATTCCGTTCCTGAAATACAATAATTTATTTCATCAGTACACAGACAAAAAAAATTTTTTAAGGAAAAGTGCAAATAAGTGCAAGAAAATTAAACAATTTTGAAAAACTAGATAATACCAATTATAAAAGAAAATATTTGAAAACTTGTAGTATATCGGAACCCAAATGAAAACTATGGAAAATTTTAAAATAATATTGTTCTATTTTGTTTTTTGTTTTAAATAATATTAACTAAATACATAAACTTTTTTGTAGATATAATTTTATTAAAATGTTGTTACATACCTGAAGTCGAAGGTTCCATGTTGAAATTCAAACAGAAACTATGAAAATATAGCTTTAAATGCACACAAAAATAAATTCAAAATTCAAATCTACAACAGTACCCGTACACTATCCTTAGAAAACTGACTTTAGTACAGTGGTTAGTAGTAAACGCTTAAGATTCATAATTACATTTACCTGTGTTATAATGAAGGGGATATTGGTTTTTTTTTGAAAAATTATGAAAAGAAAGCTTCCTCCGCTAATTACTTTTCCGATTTATTGCTAGGTATAGGATCAATTATCATATCAACATCGGTAAATGTTAGAAATTTATTATGTCGTACCATAAATGAATAATCATGCAGTATTTTGCGTTTATTTAACTAAATACGATCCTGAACAATTTAAACTAACAATTTTATAGTAATATATCACATAAACCTTAATTATTAGCTTTGTACGTTGAAACGCGGTAGTAGGATATAAGTAGTTTTTATATTAGTCACAAGGAAATAAAAACAAATGACCTCCTAAGTTTATGTTTACAAATATGGAACTAATTAACTATTCTATTAATTCAGAAGAAGTTAAATGACATTTTAAATGGTTAATAGAAATTAAAATTCCGCTCAAAACTCCTTTCTCTCTCGAAAGGAAGAAATTCCATGCACGATCTTTATATTCGAGGATAAAATCCAATGCGAGGTGAACGTATTTAAATAAATAAAAACAAAACGTTACGTAATGTGTGGGAACAAAACTAACAGTTGTATTATATAAATCAGTGGAAAATACCGAGTTTACAGAACGTCTGACTAAAACTTTTATGTCACTATTAAAATATGATTCATCTTTAGAATCAAAATTTTCGTACACCACCTGTTTAATTTCATTGTCGCTATCAAATCTTTTACTCAGCCTTCAGAACTAAAAATGGGATAAACCTCCGAAAAACGCCAAGAGGTATTGGAAATTCGGCCAAAAAAGGCCTATTCGTGCCACGAAAAAGGAAAGAAAAATAAAAATACGATGGTAAATGCACCGAACCTAACCTAACCTAACCTAACCTAACCTCACCTAACCTCACCTAACCTCACCTAACCTCACCTAACCTCACCTAACCTCACCTAACCTCACCTAACCTAACCGAATCGATAGCATCGACGTATTTCCCGATCCCGGGAGAGCAATAAAAACAATAGAAAGAAATGAAAAGCAATTTTATTTCACAAAAATTTAGTCACTTTTCTCATCCTCTTCCATTGGAGGTCGATCATTCTTTCCAGGATACAAAAATTTTATATCTTCAATGATTGCAAGGTCGCGGGAATTTCAAAAATATCGACGTCGTCTGTAAAATTTCAATGGCGTTTGGCCTAAAAATGATAAGGGCAGATCAGGACTATAAGGTGGGTGTATAATCTCTATGAAGCCATATTCGTGTACAGAAGCCTAGAAACCGAAGCAATGTGAACTGGAGCATTATCATAAAACATGGACTCTCTTTTCCGATGCCATTCCATGGAATCTCTTTTGGATGCTGGATTTTTACAGCTCATTTAGGATCCTTAGAATACTTATTCTGGAAATGCCTGTTTGTGCTACATTTTCTTTTGTTTCTTGGTGCTGGTCACTCTCGACAATTTCTTCCAGTAATTTGATGTTTTATGAAGTAGTCACCGTCTCAGAACCTCCCGCACGTAGTCATATTCTAATGATTTCCGTCCCCAGCGAAACAACTTAGACCAATTTTTAATTATTTAAAATTATAGATATAAACTTCTATTCTATTTTTGATTTGTGTTCGTGTTAATACTTCTCCAGTCAAAAATTTTATAACTCAAGTTGCTATAATAAAGCTTTGCTATAATAAAATGGATCGAAATAGCACTTTGAAACTTTAAGTAGAGCTTCAGTTGAGACTTTTCACTGACGCGTGCATATAGATTTTGACTCAAAAACTCAAGGACCTTTCTACGTTTATACAAGGTGAGTTAAAATGGAAATTATCCAAAGCGGTTGCTTGCCGAACCGAATAAATGATCGATAAAATTCCGAGAAGTTTCATGCTGTTAATTTGGCCCTTGATAAGAGAAGATTATCCCAACTAATAAAGTTTCGTTTGCCTCCCAGCCACCTTCAATGTTATAACAATTTTACCAAATATCTACGGAAATATTGATTTTAAAGGAAAAATTTTCTAACAAAAATAAAGTTTATGCAAAGGTCTGCAAAAAAATGTTATACACAATTTTTACGTGTGCCTATTCTTTTATATGATATAACCCAAAAATATCTCGGCCACAGTCAAATGTCTTACCTAACCTAACCTACTGAATACACTGTTTACACCACCACTACACCAACACTCTCGATTACGCTGTCTGACGCGCGTTTCGATCACCAAGTTATCGTCTTCAGAGACTGAAAGTTAAACAGTTTACCGTTCAGCCTCTGAATAACTGAGCGATTCACATTTAACAGGTGGAACTAGGCAAAACTGCGTTCTGAAGAATACATTCATGTACGGGATGTTATCAATGCTGATGGAAATGCACAGAATGTAGGTAGAACAACTATTTTCCCAGCAACATACGTCTGAATTCCGCGACATATGCATGAACACGCTCAGGATGCTATGTGGTATAGCACAACAGATTTGTTTGTATCGAAAGGGCTTGACCAAAATTAGATTTTGAATACAATTTGAACTGCAAGTGTTTCTGATAACTCACCACATATGTCCAAGATACAATGCCGTATTGCTGTACGTATTTTTTCAGCCATGTTTAATTCCACAGTACTAAATGACAACTAAACCAGAATACTTATCAAAATGTAGACACTCGTTGAAAAATTGGACTTAAATTTTAGTTACTGGCTTTAGTAACTCGCTTTAGCTACTTGATACATGTAAACTCGGCTTTAAGACAGGAGAACGTCTATCAAGATCAAGGTTTTGTTCTTTAAAGGCGGTTATTAATTCTAAAAAAGTTTCATTGAAACCTTTAAAAAGTCGTAAGTCAAATTTAATTGTTTTAATTCTCACTAAAATATATTTGGTCAGCTTTGGTCGACAAAAAAAGATTTTTCTTTTTGTTTTCTCTTTAACTTTCTTCATCTAACTTCGAACAAAGTTTGTAAGACAAATAATCCCTTTACTTTTCCATAAAAAGAAATTTTCGATAACGACACACTTTTATTTTCAGTTGTAGATTAAATATTCATAATTTTTCTCAAAAATCACATCAGAATAAAAAAAAACAATGACCAAATAAATATTTACTTACTTACCGACATACTATAAAAATAATTGACGATGCAGTATGTTAACCGATGGTAAATTTCACTGTAACAAATAAACATTCACAATCACGACTTCCTATGAAATTTGATCTCGTCTTGTAAATAAGTCATTTGCCAATGACCGCCTCCTAAGATAATCCCCATTTTTTAAATAACGACAATCAGAGTATTTTCTATTATCACTAGAACTCGCTTAAATCGTTCACAGGGTCAACCGATATACAACTTTTAGTTTTAAATGCTTCAAGAGAATGATAATCTAAAAGTCCAATTCTAATGAGAATTTTTAATCTGGCAATGTCTTACAAATAGATAAGAATGTTCTTCTCATAATTATATTCCGCCAAATTTGGTCAATTTTGATTTCAGCTGATGCACATAAAATAATTGACTTGATAATTAACATTTTTTGCTTGTAACCGAGATTACATTATATAACGTACACTTCATCTTATATTTTCATTAGAAAAGGTCCAGAATTGTCTCCAGTTTCCATGGGATTGAAATCGGGGCTGTGAGGAGGCCAAACCATATTTATTAACACCCATTGTACCTATTTCTCTTCCAAATATCTTCTGCATAATTCGGAACTATACTTGGGATCATGGTCCTGTTGGAACATGAATCCATCTCCAATTAATCGCAAACCCGGTACGGCATTTTGTTCTAAAATTTTTTTGTACTGTTCCTTTTTTATAATGTCATTAATTATGATAAAATCGCCAATTCCATGGTCAAAAAAGTAGCCCCAGACCATAACTGAACTATCGTTGGGACTACACAGTCTAGCATCATGTTTTCTTGGGGACTGCGTCGAACGTTTTGGACTGAATAACTCAAACTTGGATTCATCGCTACCAAGAACTTTTGTCTCTGAAGACGATAACTCTGAACTCGAAAGGTGTAAGCAGTATGAATATCACCAACAGTTCCAGAAGTTCCAACTCATTAAAAAATAATATCTGATTCATTTACTTTTACTAATCTCTCAAATTTTTTCACATGGGTAACGAAACTTTTCACATTTTGAAATGACAAGCAGTTATCAGCCGATTTGTTTCATACAGTGGTACAGTATTACCAAATATCAAATTTATTAAGTTTTTGTATTGAAAATGGCCCTGGAACGTGGAGTTAGCTTCTTTAACCTTCAGGTGTCAATTATCGGAACACTGTTAATAACTGGTGTATTTATCTTATAAAGAAATCATGAAACAGTAAACTAAAATCTCCTACAAACTGTTTCGTTAGTGATGTGAATCTTCAGGAAACTATTATAGAGCGAGTGACAAATAGTGATATTTTAGTAATTTCAAATTTAGAAACTAAGGTGTTATCCAAATGTACTTCAGATCGTTATTCAAAAACATCCATAAATTATTAGTTCCAAGAAATTGAACTATCCAAATAGAAAACGAGATTTTTTCAACTAATACACAAATAAAAAAAGGAAAATCAATAAGTTTGCCAAAATTAGTTTTTAAACAATCAAATATATAAATCACCAAATTTAAGTAAAATAAAGTAAACTATGTTACGACTTTTCGAAAGTTATATATATAATTGGAGAGACTTGTTTTTCATTTAATGTGTAACAAGTTTTAAATAAAACAACAACTGGATATAAAAATGTATTTTATTACATATATTATTCTGAGCATTATCTAGAAACCACATAATTACATAAATATACATATTTGCAAGTACTTTTCATCATAATTTATAAAATTACCAAATAGAATGTTAGAAATACTATAAAGCAAAAGATTTATTAAAAATCGAAATACGAAGAAAAATCAGTGACAAAATATTAAGGTAAAGGGACTTGAAACACTTTGTATTGATATTTTCTAGTTATAGTTTTTTACGCTTATCTACAACACGTGACAATCTACATCACAATTAAGTTTGCAATAATTATCAAAATTATGAATGTTCGATAAACCAAGAAAAGGAGCTACAACAAAATTTATAGGAATGGAATATTTTAAAACCGTCAAATTTATTTGAAACATTCTATTTCATATATATTTAAAGAAACAAAATATTTATAATAGGGAAGACAATTGTGTGGTGTGTATAATTACAAAAATAATAAATATCTTGTATAATGTGGATATTATTTAGTTAAACTTAAATATTATGTTAATCAATATAGTATACATAAAGAAACTAATTGTACACGGGGAAAATAAACTTTAAAAATTAGTTGAAGAGGACAGAGTTCGGATCTTCGTTGTCCATCTGTTTGATGTGCCTCAACACATCTTTTTTCGTTATCACTCCAAGTAATCGTCTGAAAAAACGAAAAATTAATTTTGAATAATCTTTACGCAGTCATTTCATGGACGATTTTGAAAAATATTTTATAATAATTAGATCAGGCAGTGTTCGGAAACGTTTTTATTCATCAATGTAATCTCCTTCAAAAACCTCAATAGTAACGTTAAACAGTTTGTTGATTTTGTACCACAGGAAATTATTGACTTAATCCAATATACCACCAAGCAAGCGAAACATTTTACCCATGTCCTACATAACCCAGACGATACATAAGCCCAGACACTTTATATAGAATACTTACAGAATTTATAGGCACGTCAAGGAAATTAAAAAATAATATATTAGCTGAGGAACAGAAAGATTGCAGAAGAGATTACCAAGGGTGTAAACAACAACTTCTTGTAGACTCTGTGATACTTCGGCAAGCACTGAACCACCCAACTATTGTAAGATTCCTTTCAACAATGATGAAGGGATGGCGAACGAATCTACATATGCGTCGAATCACCTCGTCGATACACATAGATTCTCCACTGATATATACATATGGAGTTTGGACTAAGTACAAGTACAAGACTAAGTACATATGAAGAAAGACATTGTTATTAACGGAAATGTGCAACTACCCAATGGAGTTATCGTAAATACAATGGAGCATGAGGAAACCTACAAATACCTGGGTTATAGCATGCTAGGTTATTGGATCACAAGCAGGGAAAACTTGTAATCCTTTTGATACTTGTAACCAGGATGGGTAAATAATACCAGCTCTAAGCTTAATAATAATTATAATAATAACTAATAAAAAATAATACAAAAGTCAAGCAAATAGGCAGGAAATATAAAATAATAAGAAATTGGCAACCACAAAAAATCAAAAATGAAAAAGATATTTGAATATCAAATTAACCAAAGTACCACGAGATTTTTTGATAGAAACAGTTTATTTAAATATAAAAAAACAAAATGTAAAAATGAATAAATAGAAAATTTGAAAATTTTGATTGTAATTGTTGCCCAGAAAGCACCTACAAAATTTTCATATCAAAGATTTTTATTTAAAAAAAAAGTGAAATTGATAGAAGAATTGGAGGAATAATTCTAACAGAAGGAAACAAAATTGGAAATAATATATAGCAAATAAAAAGGAATTACTCGATCGCAGCAGGTTAATATAAGGGGAAAAGCTTCCATTAAGCAACAAGTATAAGTAAACAGTGTGATCAGTATAAATATAACTAACTTAGTTACATTATAGTGACCATACATGGTTCGATGTAAATTGTAGAAATGTGTACTAGCAGCATATTATTTTTGCGATATATGGTACATTACACAAAAACATTGAACACTCATACCCCAGCTGTTTCAAATTAATTAAATAAATAAAACAAAAATTATCAGACTTATTTACAGATAACCCAAATATAAGTGGCATAAGTGGAGTTTTATTCTAATGAACCCAACAAATGTCAATTTTTATGTTTACATAACAGTATCACATAAAAACCGCGTGAATTTATTTACTTGAAAATTATCTTTGTAGAAAACGGTTATGGGTCATATAATTGTATTGATATGTTTTTAATAACAAGGAAATAAAATTATCACATGCTAATCGTCTGGTAGAGAGTAGTAATATAAAAATAAAATTTACAACAGATAAAAAAAACGTCTAGAACCCTCAATTTATGTTTGGAGGGGAATGTAATCCCGTATGAATCCTCTTCTAGTCAGTACCACTTAACACCCAAGTAATTGCAACAAGACTCAACAACTTATGTCATTACATTCCTGCTGACCAGATAATCAACCAGCAGTTACAATTCCAGTATTCGCAGAGCCATGACAAAAGACAATAATATGATAGGAAACCTTCTGGCATTCCTTCTGAGCTTCGAGGAGTTCCAAAAATTGAAGTCACTTTTAATTTAGATGCGAACGGTATATTAAATGTTTCTGCCAAAGTTCTGGAAATCCCCGCAACACAAAGATATTGACATGATGGTTTTGGAAACTGAAAAATACATGGAAGAAGATGAACGGTAGAGACAGAAATGAATGTGAAGGCTGTTTGGATGGAAAGACTCTCCAAAATTGATCTTGTTCAATGCTACCCAATCTTTCAGTGAGCGCCGTTTTGAGGTCCGATTTCGTGGCTGATGCAGGACTTCTAGCCCGAACATATCTCTTTAGTTCATCTCATAAATTCTTAATAAGATTTAAATCACTAGCAGAAATTTCGACATGAAAATGCTACCGTACAGAACCTGCAGAATGTAAACAAGAACTGTCCCGTCCTACCTCACAAGTTAAATAAAAGTCTCATAGTTCTTTGAAGAAACAGAGTACGACTAAATTTAAAGAGTAATGAAAAATAATTATTTAATGTTAATACAATACTTACCCGTTATGTGTAACGAGTGTTTGCCTTAGACCTAATTTTCTAAACATATCTACAACAGTCTCCATAGGTGTCTGATCAGTTATGGTAATTGGGGCCATATCCAGTATTTTCTTCAATTTCAGAGGTGGAGGTCCCAAAGTTTGCGGGGTATTTCCCTGGGTAAATAATACCAAGGATTGACCGCAAATACCATCGACCATTCTTTTCGCATTGGCTGTAATGAAAGATTATATATTTGAATAAATATAAATAGTACTAATTGTTTTAAATTTCAATTGTTATAGAAAAACACTTCTAGGAATAAGTTTTAAGATGTGAAGAACCACCTGCAGAGGAGTAATTCCTATATCAGGGCTAAACCCAATAGATCCCTTCCTCAACATGAAAAATTACTTCAGTCCATCCGAAAAAACCTAACGAACCTCTTTCTCTCTCTCTCTTAGGTATGGAGATTTAAAAGAAAAATAGAAGAAAATTAATCTGAATCAATGAGAACTTTTAAAACGTGCGAATCACATTGTTTAGCTTTAAATATTACAAAAATGAAAAAAAAAATTAATTATAGACATATTTTTATAAACTGAAGGGTTTATCTATGAAAATAATAAATTTTTTGAATTCCTGTTTGTATAATACAACAGTTGATTTGATTATCAATATCAAAATAAGGCATTATTAAAAAAATAAATTACTTACCTATTGCTAAATTAAGATCTCTTCTAACTACAAAACCTACTAGGTATTGAGACTCTCTGGATACTACAACGGGATACCCTTTATGTTCAGTCTCTTTTAATAAAATTTCTACATCATCGACAGTCATTGAATCTTGAGTAAGAACACTCAATGTTTCATTTCTCCTAAAACATAAGCAACATTACAAGTTTGCATACCTATCGAGTTTAATATTTTTAAAATTTTTAATATTATAATCGTGTTTCATCTATGAAAATAATGTTTTATTTGGTTAAGAAAGCTTAAAGTTAGAAAAGCAAAACTGCCACTAACCCTCTTTCATTTAAATTAAAACTGTTGATTATTTAACTTAATACTAAACTCTTTTGAAAATACTAACAATGCATTATTTTCAAAATTAATTTTAAAACATCTAGCCTCAACTCCCATCAACAAAATATTTGAAACCTAATAACCACAAATTGAGAAAAAAATCGTGTAGAAACTTTCAAATGAAATAATCCTAAGCAATGAAGAACATTTTCATTTTGGTTTAGTCAATCACCAAAATTGTTTATCGCAAAACATATATATCCACAATTTATCAATTATTGGTGCAGATTTTGAACTGGGGGTATTATTGGACTATTCTTTTTTCAAATTGAATCTGATACAGCAGTAATTGTTAATGTATAAAATTCAATGACTGCACGAGAAATTTACTTTTAATATTCTCTCTAGTTTCAAAATTGGTCCCTCGAATTGTGTTTTAATACTATCAGATTTCTTCTTATGGGGTTAACGGAAGTTAACGCATTAAATTCTACATCAACGGAATTCAGCCATGTTATGCAGAGTGATTATGGAAAGTTTCAACAACAGATTAAATTTATGCTAACAAATGGCTGTTTGCCTCATATTTTATTTAATAAATCCTTTGTACGTTATAATTTGATAAAAAAGTAATGACCTAAAGCAGTGATTCCCAAAGTTGTCCTGGTACACCCCCAGTTGTCCACGGAAAGCTTTACAACAGGAACGTACTTGAATTTCCAAAGTTAGATATGATTTTTTAATAAGTTGGGAATATGATGTAAATGTATCAAATAAAACTAGTTATATTTTGAAAAAGAAAAAAAATGTTGGAATTTCTGGCCTTAAGATTAAAAGCTTGTTCATTTCGACACACCCTTTCAGTTTTTTTATATGAGTTTCATCGTGCAAAAATCTAAACTTACTTAGGTTGCATGACATCAGCTGCCAACGAAGTATGTTGGAATTCATCTTTCGAATCCAAAAATGGATATCCATTTAAAGCTATGTGCGCATCATAGATACCTTGTCTACCTAACGCATCGCCTACCCATTTACTTGCCATAGCGGCCGCCATCAAAGGAACAATGTACCTTACTCCGCCTGTTAATTCGAACATTATAACAACAAGCGAAATAGTCATTCTAGTAACACCTCCTAATACCGCTGCAGCTCCCACCATAGCGTAAAGACCAGGTGTAATGCAATCGTCTCCCGTCGAACATTCACCACTGAACAGCCAAATTTTAGGATAGTTATAAGCTAATTGTTCCATACCTTCAATAGATATCAAATATTACTTACATATCAGTTGTATATAGATAAAAAATAGATATTGTACTTACCGATTCCTACAATACGGCCAACAATAGCTCCCAAACACAAAGAAGGAATAAATAGACCACAAGGCACCTTCATACCAAAGGTAAATATGGTCATGATTAACTTGAGGATAAGAGCTAAAATAAGTAACCATACCGCCCTATGAACTCCAGGACCTGCAGCTGCAATCTCTATAGCCGAATTGACATCAGTAAAATTACGATTGTAATCACTAAAAATTAATAACCAATTAAATCATATAAATATCAAAATACAATGACGGTTAAGAGTAGCAAAAACTGCGGCGAAGCACCTGATTACAAGTGCAAAAGAATAATCAGTCATCGAATAGTGAAAATATTATCAGTTATTCTCATTTTGTAAAACCATAATTGGCTTACAAACGTAGATAAGGAACCTATCATTAAGAATTGTACAAGGGAAGATAATTTCAGTAAGATTAAATACAAAGACGAATTTGTCGCTTATTGGCTAGTAATAGAGCTAAAAAATCTTTGGTAGAAAAAGTTGTAAAGACTATTTTTTGTTTCTTCATGTTTTTGTCGCCATATTTTAGATACAATACAGTGAATATTTTATAACAGTAGAAACATAACGGGGAATAACTTTTTAACTTTATAGCTATGACAATTTCCACTGAAGGCAATTCCAAAAATTGACTTTTCAGACTGCTCCAGAAAATGGAAACACAGCCGTGGACGAGTCATTATCAAATGGGGACTACTTTGGAAGATATCACACTCCAGATTATAGAGATGCTTCGCTAACAGACTAACAGACTTGACGTAACTCCTTAAGACTTTTAGCTCTTTTCCAAATAAAAGATACCCCTCAAAAGACACCTATTCAATGATAAACAGGCTGTTGAAAAGGATTTTTTGATTCCACTGAAAGCAATTCAAATTAGGACTACTTTGAAAGATGTAGTTTACCAGATTATAGAAATGCGAAAATAACAAGGTAGGTTTGGGATAAACTTTCAGTAATTCAAGATGTTCTTACCACAAGTCATCTGAATTTGCAATTCCACACTGGCTAAACAAAAGGTATATTAGTTGACTGGTATTCATTCTTGTGTAAGGATTCGGATAAGCGATTATGGCTGTCATAACGGTAACTAATAGTACTTCTGTTACAGGATACTGTCCCAATCTTGAAGATTTCCTATATTTACACCAATATATATTCGCTTTGATGAATATCGTTGCAATTAATCCCTGAAACGAAAAAATGAAAATTACATTGTTTTTATTTTTGAAATAATCTACTTACCCCGATAATACCCAGGCCAATAAATGGAATCAACTCAAAAAATATCCAAGGCTTGTTGTATTCCACATAGAATAGGACGGAATGTTCGTTTCCGAATGGATTTATTGATCTTAAGACGAAAGCAGCTATCAAAGCACAGAAAAATGATCTCCAGAGTGTCTTTAGAGGAAAATAATAACTCACCTACAATATTAAATTTTATAACAATTTCATATGTACCAATAGCAAATTGAATTATATTTAAAAAATTAAATTAAAACAATATCAATTACCTCTTCAAGACTGAACAAAACTCCACCAATTGGGGCTCCAAAAGCAACTGAGACACCAGCTGCTGCTGAAGCCGATAAAATTTCTCTTTTCTTTGCTTCATTTCTTCCATACTTCGGAAATAGATAAGAGAAAATATTACCTATAAGGATATAAGTCTATATAAAAAGGAAATAGTGAACTGCTGTGGTAACTAATGTCTTAAAGCATTTTTTTTTTATTTTTATTCATTGTAAAAGTTTTCTGATAAAAACTAGACTCATATATGTATAATACTCACCTATAGCACATGCTATGTGTACCATCGGTCCTTCTTTACCTAAACTCAAACCAGCTGATACTGAAAGTATCAAACCGACACATTTTATTATAAGTGTCCATTTTCCAAGATACCCCCTTATTATAAATCCACTTAAAATAGTCTTGATCTGAAAAATGAACTTTTCGATTCATATAAATCTATCAAAAAAGGAATACTACATCATGAAATTTTCATGAAACTTGTTACTCTCATTATTTTCTTTTTTTTTATTCAATAGTAGTTAGTGTTTGTAATAAGGATTGTAGAAGAGATTCATTGTAAACGTATTTATTAATATGATTTCGAATAGTGTTGCGGGTTGAGGACTCACAATAAAATTATATTATATTATAACAACAAATACATGGATAGATATTTATATCGATACACTGATTATTGTTTCTCATCTAATTTCAAAATTTTTTGTTCACTTGATTATCTTCATCAATGTTTGAGTTATGATGTACCATATACAGGGTGCGGCAGCATAACTTCCTTTTTTAAAAAGTTCGCCATTTAGTCGGTAGATGTCGTAACGGAGTGCTAGTGGTCTCGTTCGAGAGGGGGGACTATAAAGTTTTGTCCCGGCACAGTTCAGTCGCCATCATGCGTTGGAACAGTGAGGAGCGTGCGTTTGCCGTTGAGGTTTACTTTTCGAGCGGATGTTCTGTGATCGCAACCCAGCGCGCCTTTCGGAATCGCTTTAATTTAGCCCCCTTGGCCCCTGTCCCGGACCGGAAATCAATTGTTACGTGGGTCACTACGTTCAGACAAACTGCAAGTGTGACAAGACGAAGAACTGGAGTCCCTCGGCCCATTAGATCACCGGAGAACATTGAGTTAGTTAGAACTTCAGTGTTGCGATCACCACGGCGTTCTGCGCGCAAACATGCGTCTGCCCTTGGACTTTCCGATCGTTCTGTGAGGAGAATACTTCATGATGATCTTCATTTTTATCCATACAAGATGGCAATTGTGCAGGAACTTTCTGAACGTGACTTCAATTCTCGGAGGAACGCGTGTGAGGTTTTTCTGGAAGTCGTTCCTGAGGACGCTATTGTTTTTTTTAGTGATGAAGCCCATTTTCATTTGTGTGGATCCGTAAACAAACAAAACGTGCGCTACTGGGCTGATACCAATCCTCGACAATTGCATCAACGCCCTTTGCATTCACCTAAAGTCACAGTGTGGTGTGCAATTTACTCACGTGGAATTATTGGTCCCTGGTTCTTTGAGGAAAATGAAGTCACAGTGACAGTGAATTCGCACCGGTATGTAAACATGTTACAGGAATTTTTTTTCCCACGGCTAGATGAGTTGGACTTAGGGGACACTTGGTTCCAACAAGACGGAGCAACGGCACACACTTCAAGAACATCGATGGCTGTTTTGAGGGAACACTTCCCAGAGCGCCTTATCTCAATTAGGGGCGATTTGGAGTGGCCAGCCCGCTCTCCCGATTTGACCCCTTGTGATTATTTCCTACGGGGTTTTTTGAAATCCCGTGTGTATGTGAACCGTTCAAGGACCCTACAAGATTTGAAGACGAACATCCAGGAAGAAATTGCCAACATAACGCCTGCTATGCTGGCAAGAGTCATGACAAACGCCAGAAATCGGTTTACTCAGTGTATGGAGAATGGGGGACGTCACCTAACTGATTTGATCTTCAAAACTCAGTAAAACAAAACTTTATGTATGTGCCTGTATTATAAAAAACGAATAAAAATTTTCTGATTCATACAATAAGTTTTATTAACTTTTGAAAAAAGGAAGTTATGCTGCCGCACCCTGTATTTTTAGCCTTGATAAAGATCAAATAAAAAAATCGAAACGTTGGCATTTTAAAAAACTCTTTGGACAGTTTTATTTCGAGTTGTCAACTCACAACACCATTCGAAATTACATACTAGGAAGGACAATAATATAAACAATAATAATTATTGATGATAATAATAATTTTAAAATATAAGGAAAATAGTCTTATTGCACATCTGTGCAGTAAACAAAGTCACTGTTTTCTCATTTAGTTGGTTTAGCAATCAATGCCCATATACAACCAAATCAAAAAGATCTAATCTCCAAAAGGTACTGGTCTGCACCCTTCCTAGATTTATCCCAATTTTTTGATAAGGTATAGTATAGAGGCTCACAAATCAAACTAAATAAGGTCCTTCCTGGTCCCTACTATCAATTGCTTAGATCATTATATAATGGGCAAAAATTTCTGCCACTGTACTTTCATAATGCTATTTTGAAAATTGATTTCAGTAAACTTTCTTTGGAGAAAAAAGAAAAACGAAATCATTATATTATTTTCCTCATACTGATAAAACATAATCTAACAAAAAGACAAAAATAAAAACAAATCGTTGGTTGGTTAGCCAACAGAGTAAAATAATTCTGGGATGTATATCTTGAAATAGTTCCAGGGGTAGAAATAATAAATGTTTATACCCGGGAAAGGATATTTTATAAAGTGCTTCCACTTATATGTATTGTTTACACACGCTATAGTAACTGTAAGTGAAAATAGACTAATAAAATATAAAAATAAAATTATTATATGCCACATATTTGAAATTTGAATCAAACCGTTTGAGTACTACAGTTTACGCTTAAATGAAAGCCTGTTTGAAATGAGTTTCCGACAGATCACTATTGTAGTTTTCATTTATAAATCGATCTTTTAATTATTAACAAATGTTGTGAAACATTAATGAAAATTATAGGCAATCATTTAATGGTACCAACAACTTACCTCTGGTATACCAGATCCACATGCGTAAGGGGCGAACATACGCACCAAGGAAGCTGATAGGGCAGCAAATAGAAGAGCCCATATTATATAAAATAAATATGAAATAATATAGGCACCTGCGCCGGCTCTTGTTTGGCCTAAGAGCTCAGCCCATGTCTGCCACTAAAACAATAAAATTCTCGTTGTAGTTCAACGTTTGAAATTTAACTACCTGGTAAAAGCGATAGTGGGTTAATCGTAGAGTCAAAGATAAACTTCATGTTTAATAATTTTTATTCTTATTAGCAATACAGTTGAATATTAATAGCAGGTCTTTTAGCACGTAGCTTTTTCAAAAAAAAAAGAGACTTTAGGAACAAAACATGAAAAAAAGGACTTTCGGGGACCTATAATTTTACTCATAGATATCAATAATATATAAATTCAATTTTAGCGTTATTATGTACTATATGAAAAAAACATGAGACGTCCTTATTAGCAAAAAACTGAACCAGGTGCGATTGAAAGTCATCGTCATTTGTGAAAGTTTGACCATTCAAAATAAATGCTAATCAAATAGTGCCAGATCAGGGCTGTATAGTGGATGTGTCATCACTTCCCAGTCAAACTCCAATAGTTTCCCACGAGTTGCCAAAGATGTGTGAGGCCTTGTATTTTCAACCTAACTTAACCTAAACCTTTCCGATTTGACAATTCTCGCCGTTTTTGTCAAAAAATAAGGGGAAAGTGTCCCATCGAAATAAAGTCACTACTGTCATTAATCAATATATTCACCAAATTTGTATATAGTTTGGAATATCATTTGCCAATTACTGGAGGGCAGTAGCAAGTCCCAGATTTCAATCATGGTGTTCTTTATTTCAGATTGAAACTGCCTAATATTGGTATATTACACACATTTTCTTGGAAATTTATCAAAGGAAGTGTTAGTAAAAAGTGTACTAACGCATATATTTGTACTGACATGATGAGTAACTGACGATTGTTTTTCAAAAAAAAAGTAGCTAAATGTGATAATTTCCACTTCCAATCATATAACTATGTTTAATTTCATTTGGCAGTCATAAACAATTGAAAAAAAAGTGTTTCTGAGCACCATCGTCAAATTAAAGTATCCGGCAATGTGGTAAATATATATATATATATATATATATATATATATATATATATATATATATATATATATATATATATATATATATATAAATCATACAATCTTTGATGCAAAATTTAGGAACCAATTTGCAAAAAAGAGACATTTAGGGAACCAAAATCAAAAAGGAACTTCTAAGGACCTCAGTAAAAGCTCTGTAATAATGTTTTTACCTGCGAGCAATTCTTGGCTTCAAAACTAGTTTCATTTGATGACCAACAACATTGTTCCTGATTTAACCAGAACGCCTGCGGACATATACCAAATTTTAAATCTGTCATCCAACTAGCACCTATATCTATAACACCGGCTATAGCGCCAGTAAATAATCCTACTAATAATACGCACAACCAACCCGACCAAGCATCGTGCACCCCTTCTAACAGGTTCCATATTGAATCTTGCTTCTTTTTAACAATGTGCCTGAAAAAAGAAAAATATTATAAAATAATAAGCCGTAGATGGATAGATTAAAATGTAATGGATTTCTACATGTACTGCGAGTTTGAAGATCTCGTTTGTCATCCCTTTGCTAGTACTGGACTGGATATGTATGCTACAGCTCTTTGTATAATCTCATTTAATAGATGCTGTTATTTCAGGCGGTAAAAAAACCTGCAGTAGCAGTTGTTTTTCATTTTTATTTACTCATCCCATTTAGAACTCTGAGAAAGTGAAATGTTCCTATTTAAGTCGATGTACTCTTAAGACCAGTTTTTGGGGAATAACTGGTGCAGATTTAGACTCCCGTTATAGTGCTTCATGTTATGTGAGACGGCCACAAAACCTGCAGTAGCATATGTCTTTTATTTTTATTTTCTTATCATGTTTAGAACTCTGAGAAAGTGAAATGTTCCTATTTAAGTCGATGTACTCATAAGACCAGTTTTTGGGGAGTATCTGGTGCAGATTTAGACTCCCGTTATAGTGCTTCATGTGTTTTCAAGTTCTTCTTTTCAACTGAACACCCCCTAGGAAGTACAACGATTCTGGTCCAGTGAAAGAAGACTTAGCCCCCATTTTACCAAATAATTTGCTTTCTCGTGATACCTCTGTATACTTCTACCAGATTAATCTATCAGCAATAGTTCAATACGTACATAATTGAATTACTTTATCATATTCACAATGGAAAAAACCAATGATAGTAAAAAAATCAAGAATAGTATTTGAAAACTGGGTACTGTCTTCAATATATTATTGGTAGAAAATGATAATTTCTCTTTTAACACTGTTATCTATATAATATCAACGAAAAACTAATGGAATAGCTTGTAAAAACTTTTTTATTTCAATAAACATCACATACCTATGTCGCATACGATCTCTGGCAATATCCCGTTGCCAATCAATTGTGTGAAAATCTTCATATTGTCCAATTCCAGGAATATCTGCGGTTTCTAAAAACATTAACGTTTATTTTTGGTCATTAAAACTTTTGAACAATTTCATAATAACCGAGAGTTGCTACTTTAATTTTGAGATATGGCAACACTGATGTGGATATGTAAAATCTGACATTGACATCTCTTAGTGTAACAATCTTAATGGTGGACATGCTCAGAACGTGTTTTCATATAAGTGCGAGATACTTAAAACATTCATCTTGGACAAAAACTGGAATTACATCGCGTAGTATAATTTTCTACGATTTTCGACGTAGATTAAACCAGCAGGAGGATGCCCATCAACTCGTTTCGATTTTTGGTGATGAAGCATCAGTTTGAGTCATCGTGTTTCGTTGATTTTCCTAATTCAATCGTGGTCGTACTACGGGATGAATTTCGTGAAGGTGGCGTGGATTAAACCAACAGCATTATGCCGATTAACTCGCTTCGACTTTTGGTAAAGAGCAGTGGCGGATCTATGGGATGTGTGCAAAATTTTCTGTAAGAACGTAAATTTTTTACATATATAATTAGTTTGAAGCTACTTCTTCATTAATACTCTGTATAATGTCTTAGTTACATTTACTTTGCCTGAAATCAATCAAAATTGAAATGAACGCGCACTATCCAGTACGCACAAATAGTAACTCAGCGGTCTTTTCTCAAAAATGTTTCCCCGTACAATCTATCCATTCCCCACCAATAAAATTTGAAAACCGCCACTAGTGATGAAGCACCATCTCGAGCCATAGTGATTCGTTGATTTCCCGAATTCAATTGTAATCACACTTCACTACAGGATGAATTTTGTCCAAAAAAGGCTGTTGTGCCAGAAAGAAACATCGAAACTGTGCGTAAATTGATCCTACAAGATCGCTCAAAAAAGGGTGTATCGATGGGTGCAAAGAAATGCTGAAAAAATTCAGTCGCGGTGCTCCAAAAGACGTCTATAAGATCGTAAATCGACTGTATAGGTCTTTCTAGACGAATCAAATTCAACCAAAGTTTTTCGCGCACGAAGCACTTTGAAGCAGATGATCGCCTGTTTTGTGTTCGGAATAACTGAATACGTCGCCACCGTTCCATCAGAGCAGCGTGAAACGATTAATTTTGGATGGTACACCAGCATTTGTTTGCTAGAACTGTTCGAACAGTCAAAGCTTCGAATTTATCCGCAGTGCAGTCCAAAGATTTCTTCTTATTCCTCCAGATCAAAAATAAACTACGAGGTCAACGTTTTTCTACACCTGAAGAAGCGGTTGATGTTGATCCTCAATCGGAATGGGAAAAATGCTTCGATAATTGGTTCAGACGCACGCAAAAGTGTATTGATCTCAATAGATAGCATTTTGGAAAACAATTAAGGCATATTCAATTATAAATATTTGTTTTTAATTGTCTATCTCAAAACTTAAGTAGCAACTCCCGTATTTTACTAAGTAAAATATAGCAGAAAACTGGGTTGTGTGGTGAAGAAGAGGAAATAATAAATCTAATTAATAAAAAATCAAGGAATTGTGCAGTATCAATGATCTAGTATGAAAAGATGCAACTTTTAATAGATACATAGAAACTGAAGATAAAAAATTGAAATTACAGCAGATAAAATTAGGTAAGAAATACATTGAAACAAAAAAATAAAGCGCAACCTCAATAATCCGGACTAATTAAAACCAAAATAATCATTTAGGATTTTTTTTCGATATTTCTTTATTGATAAGAGAAAACATTCTATTGCGAAACAAATAAAAACAACAATTTTTAATAAAAAATAATCTTAGTTCATTAACTTTTAAAGTACAAAATTATGTAACACATCATTCAATAAGTCGTATGACACATTTTTTGGCCAGAAATCTATTTTATTCTCAATGTAATTTCCTTCAACAGCAATGCAATCATTGCAACGCTTCTCCAACTTCTCGATGCCTTACTTGTAGAAGGATTTGTCTTTTGTACCAAAATAGGCTTCAGTTTTAGCAATTGCTTCTTCATTTGAGCTGAATTTCTTACCACCGAGCAATTTTTTTAAATCAGTAGTCACTGTGAGCCAGATCTAGACTATACATTGGAGGAGAAAACAATTCGAAATGTAATTAGTTCAATTTAACCATCGTTGCCCTCGACTTGTGAATCGATGAATTGTTTTGGTGAAACAGTGGTTTTTTCTTCGACGTTTTTCCTTGATTTTTGCGTTCAAACAATTCAACAACTCTATGTAGTATTCACTATTGATTGTCTTTCCATTTTGAAGATAGCCAATGAACAATATTCCATGAGCATCCAAAACTACTGAAGCCAGCTGACTTTTGTGCCTTTAGACGCTGGTGGTCAATCTTCTACCCAGTCAAATACCACCTTAAAACGACGGCACGGCAGCTAACCACATCTGCAGATTCGGTGAGCAAGCCTTGCAGCATCAAAGCAAGTACCTTGAGTGACTAATACTAACACTTTGGTAAGTGGGACACAAAAACCCCATAAAAATAATCTCCTTTAAAAGAAGTCTATGTATTTTCGAAGCATAACAATGAGATGTAGTCTTGTACAAAATATCTCCTACGTATAGATACCCCAAATAATCTACATTGCAACAGAAAGAATCTATTGTGTCCCCTTTTTTCCCTGTTGCATTGGGGATGCTCTGGTTATATATAAATCCCACTCGTTTCAGACAGTTCAAGGGTGGGATGGCTCTAATCACCAAAGATATTCATTTCATACACCCCCAGGTATGATGCTCTGAAGAAGCAGCGCCTACACGTTGCATTCTCTGCTAAATTTAGCACCTTCAGGTGTCCCAAAAGGCGGTGATGCCCTGACAATTGATTCGTTAATAGACGTGTTAAGGATTTATTGTAGATCCGAATTATTGAGCTTGTACTGTATGTGAATTAGTTTCAAAATAAATTGATTATTTACCATGTACTCCTGAATATGAAACGGAATCTGGAACATAAAAACCATTCATAAATATTTATTAGGCACTCAAGTGGAATGGTTACATATTTAGTAGAACTTTTAAATTACACTTTCACTTAATGTTACAAATATAAATGGAGTGTTTCTTATATTGCAATTGAGTGAATTAAACGAAATAAAAATTAGCAGAAACGACCATGTTATATTTATATTTATATATAAATATATATATTTACTATATACTTGTAGGGCCAAATATGTGGATTTCAATTTAGTAATTTGATACAAAGTTGGATAAAATAAAAAAAAATTGAATAGTTAATAGAAAAATACAAAGGATTAGTTTGAATTATACACTGCCAAGCAAAATAGATTCATAATCTGTTATTTGGTTGAAACTTTCAATGAAAACAACTTATTTTACTGATTTAATTTTATTGCCATCCTATATATAGTGAAAATTATAAATCACCTAAAATTGTTGATCGTTTTTTTCGACATTAACGGTATTGTGATGACTGAATGGGTTCCAAAGGGTCAGACTGTCAACCAGACTTACTATTTGTCAGTTTTGGCAACACTGCGATAAAGAGTTCGTATAAAATGAAGAAAAAGAACAACTCGTAGATTTTACACCAGGACAACGCATTTGCCCATAACGAGCTATCTGTGAAGCAGTATTTGGTCAGTAAGCGCACTCCAATGCTCGAACACCAGCCTTATTCACCAGATTTGGCACCGTGCGACGTTTTTGGTTTCCGAAGATAAAATTGCTAGTGTAGTACTGTTTTTTGGACGAAAACCATACTGCGAGCTGTGAAGATAGCCAATTTTACTGAGGTATTTTATGAGACAATTGTTGGCACAGGTTTCAAGAGCCTTTACCTATGGATGATAAAAGGGAAATGAGTCTAAAATTGCTGGAATCATGTAAAGAGTTCCCTTTGTAAGTTTATATTACCTTTGCCAGCTTTAATTTATTTGGGACAACTCCTATCTCGAAGCTAAGGTTTAGAAGATCTGCAAGTGTGTGATCAATATGACCTCCTAACTCTTTTAGTGTGTTCACTGTGATTGCATCGTCTCCTGGTGCTTTACCACTTTTAAATGTGTGTAAGATGTTATATTAGATACGTAACAAGAACTAAATAATTATTAATTATTTTGTTTTACTTTTTTTCTGAGATGTTATAAAACTTCAATGTAAAGTTGTTATTATAACAATTACTAAATTGCAGTGAATTTTGTAATGATGCATTATTGGCGGTATACCTAACATATGTATTTATTGCCTCTTGTTGCTGTATAGATAAAGTACACAAACTTGCATTGTTTTTGGGTTGTTTAGCATTTTATTCAATACTGTATTCAATGTTTCTATTTGCAAATTCTTTGTTTAATGTTGCTAATGGCATTCATTATTTTATTAGCAGTCATTAATCTATTAGTTGCAGAGTCATCAATGTACTGCTCGGCCACGGTAGAGGATTTCCATCCTCCGGGGCGTTTTAATGCAGTAAGATCTGCTCCTGCATCTACCAAAAGAACGCTTAAAGGTGTGGTCAGTATATTGTTCTGGATTCGGAAGATTTAAAAACTTTGCTGCTATTTTTGGCACTCTGCCTATTTTGTTTGTACCTACTACTTGCTGGGTGCTTTTTTCATTTTTATGATTGAGAAAAAACCTTAGTTGAGTGGTTGGTAGCCTAAGAATATATTATAAAAAACTAATATGTATTTGAACACAAATCACAACAAACTTTCAATTTTTATTGTAAACATAACATAACCTCGAAAAATCGTATTGTGTACTTCTTCAGTCTTCTTAAATTTGGCCTTTTGCTTTTTGCCTTTCGGCACCCAGTCAGACCCATATTGTATTCGCGTATTCTCTCTATCATTCGAGACCATATATAACATAAGAAAAAGAAGCATATTAATACATGTATTTTTTGTTATTTTTTAGTACATGTGTGAATTAAGCTACTTTATTAGGTAAAAATGAGTGGACAATCTATCATTTTCATAAGTGGTCGTAGGAGAAAGTACAATGCTGTTCGATGGCAGTAATAATTCAAATCTAATGTCTAATTTGTTTTAAATAATA
This sequence comes from Diorhabda sublineata, assembly GCF_026230105.1. Taxonomy (NCBI): domain Eukaryota; kingdom Metazoa; phylum Arthropoda; class Insecta; order Coleoptera; family Chrysomelidae; genus Diorhabda; species Diorhabda sublineata. The sequence goes on from NC_079483.1 coordinate 10,768,702, forward strand.
CATAATATTTTATATAGCGCTTCGTATGACGAGAAACAATTTTTATAGTCTTGCTCCGAGCATTACAAAAATATATTCATACCGTAATAATAAATCAGTCCATCCCTGTTTTACGTACAGTCCCGAGATTTTTTTGCTACTCCTAAAAAGCGATTTCTCCAAACCATACATTCAACTATCTCACAACTTGATATAACAAATAAAACTTACAATGCGACAAGCCGTCATTCTCTTCGTCCCCCAATCTAGTTGTATGATGAAAATCTCCGCCTCCTACGGATACAGATGTCTGAATGTCCACCATATCTTCATCCGGGGAAGCTACGAACGTAGCCCTACTATGCCCGTTTGCGTGCTAACACATAATAAGAAAATACTCACAAACATATTTAAACATATTATTAATACACTTTCAATAGACAACAAGTGAAAAAACTGAGGAACGGCGAATAAAACCATAAAGAATAAATATAGAGGATGCGCAACGCGGTTGGGAGGCGATCGATATCCCATATCGGTCAAAAGAGATTCGGATAATAGCACGGTTAATATTTGAGGTGGCTAGAGTAGGTCAATCGACCTGCAATTTATCAAATTGGGTTATAAGAGTTTCAAAACAAAAAATATTATAGCTAAAAAAGTTTATTTAAAAAAAAAACCTCGTACAGTATAGTCTTTAGCCAATCGGTATTAATGGGACACATTTAAAACATAAAAAAATTGGTCTTAGCTTTATAATGAGTGATCTATGTTGTTATTGAATTATTTTTTTGGTAGTAAAAAAAATATCAAACGAAAAGTAAACTATATAAACGATAAAAAAGTATTATATCATACAGTCAGGAAAATACAATATTAACTTCGTCCAAATAATAGTTTATTTGAAATAAATTAAATGTTTCCTCCCCTGGCCATAATAACAGCTTCCAATCGCGTGTTTATGGATCTAATAAGTTCTATCCTATCCTATTCTTCAGTGAGTTTTTGATTCCATTGAAATGCTCGCCTAAACCTCCCAGGAACCTTCTCCAAAAGCCACGTTTTCTTTTATGCGGACTGCGCGAATCTTTCCCCGGATCTTCTGTAAACTTGTCCTCTTCCATTGCTACCATGCAGGCATTCTCTGCTTTCGTCTGAGCTGAGAACGGACCCCCATTGTTTGTCAATCCAATTAACGTGTTCTCCAGAGGACTGCTCAGTGGGCTGGGGTTATTTTGGGGACAGTAACTGATCTTTTGAATCCAGGTTAGCTGACTTAAGTCTTTTTCTGTCTGTCCAGCCACTCTTCGTATTTCTATGGGCTCTTGTTGGATTTGAATACGTGTGAGGACCCGATTTCTCAGCGATGTAGCGACAATGAATCGGTTATGTCTCTCGGATTTTCTTTCGGAACCGCGTCTTCGCACTTCGCACACACACTGACCACTTCTCGGTGACTCTGGTCTTGTCGCAATAGGATGACCGCTTTATCACTTTTGTGTCCATTTTCCAAGGTTGTTAGGTGTACGAATGCCAAGGTTTTTACAATCAATAGTGTCATTACAACTTATACATTCACTTTATTCGATTATGTAGTCTATTATTTCTAATGTTCAGTTTTTAAAAGGGGCGACATCTATAGCTACAGATAATTCAGCCCAACCCAAAATCTTCAAAAGAAAAATAGCTCCAAATTTATATATATATATATATATATATATACATTGAAATCCAAAAGGTGATTCATACATGTGAATAAAACATCACCACATACGAATACCTATGCCACATTTCATAAAAACACTTCTAACGACCGTATTCAATCATCAATACTTGAAAAATCGTGTTAAAACACTTAAGTATTACTCGTTGGATAATCATCTAATATAGAGGTTGGCATAAGTCTGGCAACGCTGTCGATAAAGGTTAGAACGAAGCATGTTCGTGTTTTAGACAGTTGTGTCTGTGTCATGATAACACGTGCTCTTCCGAGTTTTTAGAATGAATAACGATACAAGTTCACGCTTCAAGAAAGAGTTGGAAGACGTACCAGAAATTCTTGAAAACGGGCTCTGCAGCCGACGCGCCGCGTTCTGAACGACCGGTATCTGTACAACTAACGAAAATATGGAAACAGTGGCACTGGCGTTAATTGAGCAAGCGAATCGATCTGCAGGGGAGAACTTCAAATATCCGATCGTTTTTTACGACGCATGCACTATCGAGTTTATCGTCCGCGTTTCCTCTACATACTTCACGAGGATGATTTCGATCGCAGATACAGTCAGAATTATCCGCAATTCCAGCATTCCATTTTGTAATCGGATGAAGCAACCTAGAAGCTGAACTGGAACAACCAGAATCCTCAAGAATTAAACCTGCCTGGGGTGTGTGTATGAGCAGGTATCCATGCGGGAAGTTCCTGGATCTATACTTTTTTGAGGATCACGTGACGGGCCAAAATTATCTGGAAATGCTTTTACATGGACAAATGGACAACGAATCAACACTCGGAACATCCGTCATTTTACGGAGTATGGAGTTTCGCCGCACTACGGATTATCTGTGCGGGAGTACATTTTGTAGAATGGATAGGCAGGCGAGGATTCGTTGAGTGGCCAGCATGTTATGTGACCTGACAGTCTGTGATTTCTTTCTGTGAGGCCTTTCCAATGACAGCGTTTCTACAAGAGGTCCACGCACCCTTCCCGACCTCCGATTGTAATTGAAAAAGAATTTGATTCTCTTCTCAGACAGTTTGGCATGCCTCTCAGTTGCCGCAAATGTTTTGATTAACCATTTCAGTGAGACGCCTTTCTATAGTCAGGCTAGTGAAGCTTTCCCATTGTAGTAGGTCTAGACCAATGGTCGGCAAACTTATTAACCAAAGAACCAAATATTAACATCGAAAAGAATTGGAATTTTTCTAACATCGAAAAAATTAGATTTCTTGTCCATTGTATTTTATGATTAAGACGTGATTTAAATGAGATGAAATAAAAATTCTTGGAATTGATAATGTTAATCCCTTATCACATAACTTTACAAATTTCTTCCCGGAATTTCTGCACACAAAGCGTTTTTTGGTAAACAAGAATCACGTGATTGTTTTCTTGATCTTAAAATAATAAACCCTTTCTTTTACGTCGGTCGTACTTTTTGCCCCTGTTGTTGGAATCGACACAATTCTATCGAGGGGAATATAATGTTTTTTTGAAATGGCATTGCATAAATATTTGAGACAGCCGTACTTAAGGAGCCAAAGAGCTACAAAGGACTCTGGAACCGCACTTTGCCGACGACAAGACGAATGTTTTGTGCTTGCCGACCACTCCTAAAGTCGGTCACAAGATTTTCAACATTTGAATGCTGCAATTGACTAAAATAAGCCCATAAACTTAATCTAATGGATTTCAGAAATTATCAAGAAAATAATATTAGCAGTGGAAAGATCAATTTGAACATTCACAGAAACCCTTTTTCGAATCTCTTTCGTAATTTCTTTCAATAATTTCATTTTGACATTGCACTTTTCCTCTTAATGAAATTTTGTTGTATGACTTATGCCGACCTCTGCAAATGAGGTTTTTTAAAGGAGATTACTCCTATTGTACAGTTTTGTTGAAGATTTACGAGGGATTAGACATTGTAACTAAATTAACAAAGCATTATAAGATATTTCTTTTCATCAATCATTAACAACAGATCCTTGCATCAACGATATGAGGTTCGTTCCAACTGCATTTATTTATATAAAGTGATTTAAACTATTTAGTACATGATTTGATTTTGTCCAAGAAACAAGCTGAGATTTGGGGCATAGATTAAACGACTTTAATTTACTTTCTCCGGGTATGAAAATTTCTTATTTTAGACATCGTGACAATGAAATTGAAACCTTATTTTTCTAAAGATGATTTAGACAATTGTAATAAGTCGCTTTACTCCTCAAAAACTAGTTGTTTCAAACTTTTTTTTAGTTCTATTAAGATGTTTATTGATCATTTCCCTTATATATTTGTATATGATTCTGTCCCATTTTATTTTACCTATTTTCTTATCATACCAATTCATTCATACCAATTGCATTAATTTTAATCAGCTTGAATTACCAATTTAATATAAATTAATTAATTCCCAGTTACAGAATTTCTTATTTCTACTAAATATTGCTATATTTGACAATTTACACCAGAAGATGTGAAATGTTGTATGCTGATAAAAAATTACAAGTTACTAGAAATCCTATCATTATAAAGATTTAATTAAAATTAGCAAACATGTATGTATGTTATTTTGGAACTGATATTTGGAACTCTTTCATAATATAATAATACAACCATTCATTAAAACGATTATCGATATTTTCGGAATAATTATGTTTAGTTAAAGATTAATATACTATTTTATTTTTCATTATAATGATAGTTATAATCTAACCCATCATTGCAAAAATTATAATGATTAAATAACAAATAATTATTCAATTTAAAATAATAGCACTCAACTATTCTGCAATATTACAGATGTTTTATCAGCTCATTTTCTAATCCATTAATCCAATAATATCAAATATCACTTACCTTTTTGTTCATTGACTGATAAGACGGAGAAGAAAGTGTAATTACACCACCCCTTTTCAGCGGATATTTTTCCATAATCAAGCTTCAAACTGAAATATGTTTACAATAATGAAAAATTCATGATTCGATCTAGTCCTAGTCTAGTTAAATACTGAGTAAAAGTATTTTTGTAGCAGTGTCACTACATTCCAATGTACCTACCATTTTGAATAATTTTCCAAACTTAAAATTTTACAACCAATTCAATAAATTTTTTGATTAACTAATAACTTCACTTAAATATTAATCGTCGTGTACAATTTAAAAAAAAATGATTTTAGACAATTTATTACTGTTGTTAAACGTCAACTATAGTCGATATCATGTCACATAACTGTCAATTTTTCTATACTCATAGAACAAATAACTAAAATGTCAAATCTCAGATTACGTCACAGAACCTGTAACAAAGTTTCTAAAAAGCTCAATTTTCAAAGTGAAATTTAAACTTCAAATGTCAGTTTAAACCACAAACATCGACTTTTTCACGTTTTATAGATGGCGTTAAGAGATAAACTCCAGTTTAAATGTTACCGGCGGTTTGGAGGTACTTTAAACTTTAGTCTAATATGATGCAGATTTCTCAAATTGTTAACGTTTCTACGATATTACTTTGAACAAATCATTTTGCTAAAATGAGTGGAGATATGCACAGAAATTACAAACATTCTCGATTCCCTTAATGCTAATGTTAATTATTTTTTTGTTTATAGACATTTCTTAAACAATAAAAAGTTAAAACCAACTCAACTGTGACATGCAAAAAGAAGCAACTTTCTTATTATTACTATCACCGCGCAATGAAATTCAGCCAGCTTCGGATTTGACCGTCTCTCTGATTTCGCGTAGCTAGCACTAGGACCTACTGCAGGTGCAGTTTTACGGCGCTTAGAGTCGTAAAGTCGTAACTAGTTATTTGATAAACGTGGAGCCAGAGGTTATTGACCTCTCAATAGGCTTTATATAGACCTCTGGGCTGGAAGCCTTAGGTGGATGAGGTTTGGAGGTCGAGGCAACCATGACTTTCCTTCTCTTTTTTTTCCAGCACCACTAATGTTGCAGCGTTTGAACCAGGCCTTGTCAAAAAACCGGTTACAGTTGGTAGAAATCGAGGAATGGGGGTAGTGGATAAGCCCATAAAAAAATGTTTTTTGACCACATATGAACGCCCGGTGAATACGGTCATTAGGTCCCCTCATCAAGGACAACGGCTCCTTATATATATATATATATATATATATATATATATATATATATATATATATATATATATATATATATATATACTATAATACACTATCAACATAAAATTATTCATTTTTTTTATTTCTATTTTTATGTTGGTAAAGGACTGAAAACTGAAAATAAAAAATTAACTTCTCCTTTAATGAACCGACTATAATATGTTCTGTCAAATGTCAAAAATATTAAGTCATAAGACAGGGGGAAATACACTCCATACCAAAATTATTTCGTTGTCAAAATCATAATTTTCCGTTTCAATTTTTAGAGTAATTAAGATTTTGGTGCATATGATTAATGTCAACTAAAGACCCTTGTAAGCCATTTGCTTGTAAAATTCAAGTGTGTCTTAGAGGTAATTGTACTGAAATAAGATTTTTTTATTACATAATTGATATATATTTTTTAGAGAACAAGTTTCAGGAAGACGCTTGCCGCATGATTATAGAAGATATGAGAACTTGCTGTAAAAAGTGGAAAGATAGAAGTTACGTTTGTGAGGGTATAGATACAAAAGAAAAATCAACAAAATGAGTGATATTAGGGCGAGGATCAGAGCTAAAGATCGTGGATTAATTTATAAATATCCGAGGGTGTTTGTTGTTACTGCCACTAGTATTGCGTTGTTATGTTTCTTTTCCAAACCGATCTACGATATTTTCTTTAATAAGGATATACCAAATATTGAAGAGCTCAGAAGAACTCATAAATCAAGATTTAGTAAAAACTAGAACATGGAATCTGTTCATTTAGCTCGACAACGTTATAGGAAGTATCCTCTTTTGTTATCAAAGTGTGGAAAAGACGCTGTACAATATGCAACATGTGTATTAAAAAAAGACAATGTTAATATGAATGATTGCAAAAAGGAATTTATGGACTTTAAAAACTGTTTACAAAAGGCGGCAGCATCTTTAAAAACTAGAATTTAGTCATAAAAAATGACAACATTATGGGAAAATTTTGTAAATATTGATTATAAAAAACATTTAGTTATATCTGTATTCATAAGAATACTATTGGTAAGTTATAGCATACACCATGATGAATTTTCAAAAGTAAAATACACAGATATCGATTATAAAGTTTTTACAGATGCTGCTAGACATTATTTAGATGGCAATTCTCCTTATGAAAGACATACTTATCGTTACAGTCCTTTAGTAGCAATACTTTTATCTCCTAATATTACACTTCACAACAGTTTTGGTAAATTGCTGTTTTGCTGTACTGATATTTTAGTGGCACTTTTAATTCGATCCATTGTAAAAAACACAGTAACAGAATATGATTCTTACAAACAGAAAAAGTCGAAAAAATCAATATTAGAAGAGAATAAATTTAAAAAATCAAATACGAAAACAAGGAAAAAACTTCGGCAGTCTAATAAACAATATTTAAATGTTACCTCAGCGGAACTAAAATCAAAGAATTCTATAGATTTAAAATGTGATATTGCTATGTTAGCTTGGTTGTATAATCCAATGACTATAGCAATTGGAACAAGAGGCAATTGCGATAGCCTAGCAGGTTTTCTAGTTCTTTTAACACTTTATTTTCTACAATGTAAACAGTACGCCTTTTTAGCTGGTATAGTACATGGCATATCAATTCACTTTAGACTTTATCCTATAATATACAGCTTAACATACTTTATGTATTTGAGTAAGTTCTCATTTTATACTTCAGAAGATCGTAGAAGACCTAAGGCATCGCAATTCGCTATTGATAACTCCTCGAATTTAAAAATGCTGAAAAACATTGAGAATACCGTTGCTAAAAATAAATTATCTCTGAATAGTATTAGAAAGGAAAGAAAAACAATATTTAGAAAAGAATATTTGTTTTATCTGATACCTAATTTGGATCAGTTTAAATTGATAACTGGTTGTCTCTTATCACTGTCATTTTTAACGCTGTATTTTTATTACTTATTTGGATACACTTTTTTAAAGGAAACATATTTGTACCATTTTATAAGAAAGGATCCAAAGCACAATTTTTCTTTATACTTTTATTTACAGTATTTAACTGCTTGGGTAAAGAATATTGGGTTATGGCAAAAAGCATTAATGTTATTACCCCAATTAGTGCTTATATCAGTTTTTTCAATTAGATATGGTCTGAACAGATTCACTTTGAATTTTTCTATACTTCTACAGACTATTGTTATGGTAATTTATAACAGCGTTCTGACGTCTCAATACTTTGTATGGATTATGGCAGTTCTGCCTCTTTGTTTGTGGCAAATAAGAATGACTAAACTGATGGGATTCGCACTTCTATGTGTGTGGTATATTGCTCAAGGTGTCTGGTTATTACCAGCTTATTTGTTGGAATTCCAAGGTCAAAATACTTTCTTGTATATCTGGTTACAAAGTGTATCATTTTTCTGTGCCAATATCGCTATATTAGGTAGACTCATTATGTACTTTATGCCCCTCAATGAAAAAGGGAATTAGGAATAGTTGTAATTATTGATAGTAATAAAAATATAAAACACTTCAATTTTTCATTTTAAAACAACTATTAATACCTTGTTTGTACTGTACACTTTTTTGTGGGAAATTTTCACATATTCAAGAAAAAAATATACAAAATCTTTCTTAATAAGATATGTGCTTATGTAACTATTAACGTGAGATATTGTACTTTTTGTTAATTTGAACCTTCTTTGACATTTTTTTAATAATTGATCCCAATGGGAACCTTACACACTTTTTGATAATTGGTACATCTCTAGACATAGTAGCAGTATATTGAAGAAAAAATTATAAGGAACAAGGATTTCTCACTTATTTCAAATATAAATGATATTAAACAAAAATCTTTCTTAATAAGATATATATAGGGAAAGTGCTTGTGTATCTATAAAATTTTTGCTCTAATTTATGTTTTCTAAGCAATTTTCTTATAAATGGAACCTTCCCTATCAGATTTTGCCAATGCGATACATAATCATCATTTTATGATTGGAATCCTCCTAGATTCTTTTTTCTCAATTGGAACGTTCCTAGATTTTTTTCTTGTGACTAGAACCTTCCCTACCATATTTTTCTCATAACTGGAGCCTTTCAAGATATTTATTTATAATTGGAATCCCCTAGATAGTAGTTTTCATAATTGGAACCTTCCTAGGCACTTTTTTTATAATTGGAACCTTTCTCTATTTTTTTTTCATAATGGAAACTTACCTACACACTTTTTGATAATTGGAAAATCCCTAGGCACACAAAGAGAATTAGGAATAGTTGTAATTATTACATAACACTTTTTCCATCAATCAATACACTAATTTTCTAATTGACAGCCTTTCTAGATACGGTTATTCACCATAGGTATCTTCTTAGGCATTTTGTTTATAATTGAAACTTCCTAGATATTTTTTCACAATTAAGACCTATTAAGACACTTATTTCACTATTAGAATCCTCCTAGATACTTTTTTTATGAATGATACCTTACAAAGCACATATTTTGTGATCAGTACTCCTATTCTTTTCAACTTAATTACAAAGTCTACGGTAGGAACCTTTCTACGCACTTTTTTATAATTAGAACATCCCTAATCATTTTCTCAATTATAACCTCCCAATTGGCAAATATAGGACTACAGAACCACCGTTAATAACGAAAAACTTGAAATTAAAATATTTCAAAAAAAATTAAAAACTTAAAAATAAAATTGGCATTAATAAAAAATAAAAATTGCACATCATTGATAACAAAACCAAACAAGCCTATATTGGGCATTAAATACCCAGATTCAGTGAAATTGAACTTAAAAAATTCAACTTTCATTGTTGGTTGGTGTTATTCTGGAACACTTTGAAATTAGATTTGAAACTCAAAAAATTAATAAGATATATCCTAATTACTCTAATAATTTTGTTACAGTTAATATCTGACTTATATAAGGAATGTTTAGGTAATTCTATATGACAATTGAAAAACAAAAACTATAGAAAAGTTTGATTTTTTTTTCAATTTTTACAATTACAATATATATTATGTATCAAGTTTTTAGTACATATTATAAAACGTGGGACTTCAATCATTTTTATGAACCTTTTATGGTAGTTCAAGACATGCTGAAACAAAAAATATATAATAAAATTATTGAAAAATAATTATAAACAATTTTTCATAAATCGTAATATGTTAACTTCAATTTTATAATTTATTTTATGTTTGTCACAACTTTAGCTGTTGTTTTGGTTAGGAGTGTGGTTCATAGACGACTATTTTAATTACTAATTGAAAAAAACTTGCTTTTTAAAACACTTATAAAAAATTATTTGATTACCTTTCAATTAAACTGGCTCTCATACTTGATGTAATATTGGATGGTGCAGCTTCATTAAATCTAAAGACAGACTCTATAACTGTGAGTTCTGTAGCTGTTGTATCCATACCAGCAAAGGCGCACCAATCGTTTACTACTAAACCAGCACCTACAACTTCACTTCCTCTATTTACTGTACCTGCCTAAAAAAAATGAGAAAATCCAGTACACAGTATATTCAATCTTCATGATAATATATGAAAAAATCATGAGAATATAATATTGAAGAAAAATTTTTATTTCATAATTTAAACTCATTTTTATTTCAAGAGAACATTGTGACAAGGTTCTGGTAACAAAGACACATTTAAGAGATTTACAAGACAAACTGTTCATAATTTTTATTAACAAATAAATTCAGACTGTCAATGATTGAAATCCTAAATACTTTTCTCACAATTGGAACATTCCTAGACACTTTTTTATAATTGGAATATTCCTAGACACTTTTTTATAATTGGAACATTCCTAGACACTTTTTTATACTTGGACAGTCACTAGGCACTTTTTTCATAATCAAAACCTTCCAAGACAATTATTTCATTATTAGAATCCTTCTAGCACATATTTTTGATCAGATTAATCTTACACTTTTTCACAATTGGAAACTTACTAGGAAGATTTTTATAATGGTTCCAAAGTACTTTTTTCATGATTGGAACCACTCAAAAACAATTATTTCATAATTAAAGCTCATTTTTATTTCAAAATAACATTGTGGTTCCCACAAGCACCATTCCTATCTCACTAGTGTGAATATATTGCCACTTTAAACAGTCAAAAAATTGAAATGAAATAGTAGTTATTTAAAAAATGGGTCGAACACAATAATGTTGAGTCGACTGCTCCATAGAGATATATCTTTATTATACGTCACTTACAAAATCTTGACTACAGCCATCAATCAATAAATTAAGAAAATTTCAAACAAAAAAATTAGTGAATATTAATATGGGTTTAGAGAATCACGTAACACAACTGATTAATTATTTACAGTACTGCTGTAGAGCTGAGCATAGTCATTAAAGAACCTAAAACAGTATTTAAGATGATGTCGGCATCATTACCATGGAATTACAATGAACAAAGTAGGTGGGAGAATCTCAAATAATAGAGAAATCAATTAAATATTAGGTAATGAAAACATTGTCTGATTCATTAAAATCCAAGGTTGTAATAGTTTGTCACATTCAAAGAACAAGTAACACTTGAGAGAATCATGAATGCCAAAATATTCAGCAGTAGAGGCACACCCCATGTCAGATGGACTGATCAAATTCACAATGCTTACAAACAATGGATGTGGAAGGAAGGGGAATGTTGGTGAAGAACAGAGCAGTCTGGAGGCAAATTGTCAAAGAAGCCAAGGCTCATAAAGAGCTGTAGCACCAATTGGTAAGGTAAGGTACAATTATATTGAAATAAAAGCCAATTACATTCAAAATATTGTCTATGATAATAATTAGTTTTAAATTGAAAACTTACCACTAATGGCACTTGCAATAATGATGACAATTCTTCTTGGTCAACTATACTGGTATTGGGATGTACTAAGCCCCCTTGATTACTAAGAACACAATATGAACCAACCAACACATTACTGGCAATTGTCTGTCTGAATACTTCAACTTTTAAGGTATCTGCTATTATTTCCTCTGTTTCCTGAAAAAAAGAAACATTAACTTGGAAATGAACTAAAATTAAAATTTTATTACCCATTGTCAGACTTACCCTGTCTAAATCTGGATGTACCAATGCAACATAATCGTTACATGTAATCACATTTCCCAAAGCCGATAATCTTTCTTCTACTCTTTGTACTTTCACTGAATCGGGAAGTGCGTTTCTAATGTGTTGAAGTTCCGTATCAAAAGTAGAATTTGGAACCAACAGACCATTTTTATTACCAACACACATTCTTCCAATAATTCTACAACCTGCTAGTGAAGCGTGTACCACAGGGATAGTTTCGCCCAACTCTCCTTCAAATGTACTGAAAATAAAGTAATAGTTGACAAACTTTTTATTTACCTTATTCTTTTTGTGATAATTCAATGCCAACAATATGTATTGCACAATGTTATCCTAGTGCTTACCTATAAAAATTTTCCGAACCACCTATTCCTACTAGGCAGTAAGCATTTGTAAGTTTTGCAAAAACACCTATTTCGTTATTATTTTCAAACTGTACGCGTAATGCCATTTTATAAATATGTAAACACAAAAATTTTTTAAAAATTATCCTTTTCCAAAAAATGCACGTTTAAACCACTAAAAGAAAAAGAAGAAGTATACCTCTAAATACAAATTGACGTTTGAATACCTTAACAATTAAAAAGCTACATAGTGTGTTAGTTAGCCCTTAAGTGAGAGATCATTTCAAATAAGAAGACTAGTCAGTTTATCATAAGTGTCAATCTCCATTAAACAAAATAAAAATGTTAGTTGTTTTCTTAATATAAGGAATTAAGCTAGCAAAATGGACAAATTAACTTTAATATCAGGAACACTTTTTATGGCAGCTGATGTATTTGCAATAGTTAGCTTGGCTATGCCAGACTGGATCATTACAGATGTTGGAGGTAGTACCAAAATTTAATTAACTTATTTCATATACTTAAAATTTAAATTTTAGGAGATACTAGATTGGGTTTAATGTGGACATGTATGACTCTGTATAATAGACCACAAGTATGTTTCACGCCAGACCTTCAACCGGAATGGTTATTAGCATTAGTGTGTATATTTGTTGGATGTATTTGTATAACCACTACCATTATTCTACTGGCTTCTTCACATTGGGATAGAAATGTAGTACCATATGCTAGATGGGTAGGATTTACAGCAAGTGAGTCTTGATACCAATTTTTCACCTTATTAACCATATGGTATGAAATTGTTTATAATAAATTTTTCAGTGGTATTATTTTGCTTGGCAGCAGTGATTTTCCCAATGGGCTTTCATGTAGATGAAATTGGAGGACAACCCTATCAACTACCTGGTAGTCATCAAGTTGGTATCTCATATATTCTTTTTATCTTATCTCTATGGATAACTGTCATTTCAGAGCTATTTGCAGGCAAAGTATGTCTGCCACATTTTTAGCATAAACATTTTATTCTTTCAATATTGATTATTGCTGGAACTTACTATTCGTATTTTTGGGGGAAAAAGATTCCATAATTCATAGGCATTACAGCTATATATGAATCCTTGGATTGTTCTGCTTTTTTTTAAATAGAGTGATCCACAAAATGCATGTCAAATTAAACACAGACATTGATTTTTTCGTTAGGAAAATTCAAATGTAGTTTAAAATATTTTTTTCAATATTGAGTGTGAAAAGGACTATTGTGTCTTTAAAATTCCAACATTGTATAAATCAAATATGACAATTTTTCAGGAAGCAAAAAAACTGCTTTTTATAGCTATCAATACATTTTTTTTGAAAATTTTTAAACATAGATTGGATTTAAGATTTTTGTCTGTTATCTTGAGGTGCATCTTTGGATTCTATATCAACTGACATTTAAAAATAAAAAAGGCATTTTTTGAATTTACGTGGTGTTAAAACTTGAGCCACAAAATATTATCTCTAACGTTTATTTAATAACAATTAGCAATTCTATAGGTTGTTTTGTTGACTTTGAGGCTAAAATGAAAAAAAACTCGCATATGCCCTAATGAGACTCCTCCAGTGAGAAGATCTCTTACACACTTCATTTTAGGTCTGTTAGCCAGTTTCTCTTCAGTTTTTGGTCATATCTTTCTTGCATCAATGGTTGGAGTAGGAGAATAACGTGTGATTCCAGCCTTTGGTAATGCATATGGCTTCTCTGTTGTATTGTTTCTTGTACTGTGGTAATTAGAAGGTCTTCATGTACCAGGGAGCATCAATAATTTAAAGACTGTCTTTAAACATATTTTTGGAGCTATGATAATTGAATGGTATTTATATGCAGCAAAACACCTTTTCAGTACCTTCTAATAGTGTATAATTTTCTTCCTTATGTACCTCTTTACTCTTTGCCAACATTGGCAATCACCATTCCTGAATTCTTGATTATACGCATGTTGCGATAATATTTCAAATGAATATATTTTTTCTATTTTGACAATTTTTTCGGAACTTATGTATCTTTCTAGCTATATAAGAAATATATTAGCGACAAATTCAACATTTTGCCAACAATTTTTTTAGATAAAAAACTTGAAATAGGTCGATTTTTAATTTTAAGTGTAAGTTTTAACAGTATTTGAACATGGTTTACTACCTAATGCCCATAGAGAAGAAAACAAAAAGTAATTACATTTATTTAGAGAATAATTTTAAAATAAACGAAGTGTAAAAATTCTCTCTAATTCGGTCTGGCGGCTTCTGTATATTTTGCAATTTTTCTGCTTTAGTTTTATGACTCCATTAAAAAAAATTAGTTATTAGATATGTATATCTAGGGGGTCACTCTATTATTCTTCGTATACCAATCCATGTCCAAGGAAAACAGTAGTTCAAATGCCATCAAACACATAATGGGGAAGTGCACAATCTTTTTATTAATGAACAAACTCAAGTACTAGCTGTTGGTTAAGGTCTGTATAATGTACAGATGCAAATTCAAATTTTCATTATTTCAATCAATGAAAGACCTATAACTATACCATGTGTATCAATTTTATACAATACTCATTAATAGCTTGGAGATTAACATATTACGTTATTATTTTCCCCCCCTTATTTTTAATTCAATGAAATCTTTATCTGTGATTATTCAAATTCTAATTGAGCTTTATTTTATGTAAATATTGTATTTTACGTTTTAGAATAAATGATTCTATGATTTATAAAAAATAATTACTCAGTATTATTTTATTAACCATTATAATCTAGTACAAATACCATAGGACATAACCGTTTTACGAGGAAATATCACAAGTAGGTAGAAGTGAATTGGAAAAAGACAACCAATTACTCCATTTGCATAGTGAAAAGTATTTTTATATAGTCGTTTCAGAAGTTGGAAAACAGAGATAAACCTCATAGAATGTGTGATATATGAAACATAAATTTAAATATTTTGATAAAAATTTAAAATTAGTTGAAACGTTAATTTTTCATTACTCTCTCAAAAATCTTCTTCCCCAATTTTTGTTATATATTCATCTCTCCATTTTATCAATCAACATCAATAGAGTTTAGGATGACAGTTTCCTTCTTTTAATTTTCTTTAAGAATCTTCCTTTTCAATTCCTATTTGTTAATAGTTTTGAAATATTCGTAAGCAAACTAAATACATTTTTCCATATTTATTTATACATAATTTTTGAAATTTTAGCTTAAAAATCGTTTCATTAAATTTTTTTTACATAATTTAAGACTGAATGAGCTACTGCATGTATTTACTTTTATATATATTTTTCAAATCGTGAATTATATTGGGAAACGAATGAAACAAAGGTAAAGAAAAAAATTGTATGTCATTAGTCATTACTGACAACATTGTTAACAATTCCATACACTATTTTATATTAAACACTTGAATATTAATATCAATTTAAAAAAAATGTATTGGATAATTTATTGATTGATTTAACTCTTCACTATAAAATCAGAAAAATTAATTTTTATATTTAAAATGTAAATTTCTTTTTTAAATGGAATGAAATTTATTTAAGAATAACCCTTGGGTTATGATGGTATCGTTTCTACATCATAATATAAACCAGAGTAGATTATTATCCAGGTTACCTGAAACATAAAAGCTTCATAAGAGACTGAAGAATTGTCCTCAAACTGACATTTTCCTCACCATGAAAACTTGCCACTTATCACACAAAAGTATTCGATCCATTAGTTATAAACATGACATACATTAAAAATACTTTCGTTATGTGCAAACGATTGCTAATCATCAATTAAAATTAGTACAAAGTCATTTTATTTATTAAATAATTCTTCTGAGATAGAAAAATACATAACAAATCATAATGTATCTAGGGATTCTTGGAAATTTTCAATTAGACAGGTAAATATGCTATTAACACATGTTTTAACTCTCATCAAAGTTGCTAAAAATATTGCCTATAAGTTGAAATAGCTATTTTAATATAGACTTTTATTGGTGTTTGATAAATACTAACTAGATTTTGATATGTGTATTTGCTATTGAAGCTCATACAGTAAAGGAAAAGTGTTTTAATGGATAAAACTCATAATAAAACAAGTACAAGTTAGTTCCCTAGGCTTATACTTTTTAAATGCATTTAGGGTGTACAAAAATAATTGTACTTACTAAAAAACCTGCAAAAGATGTCATAAAACCTTCCTTTGTTAATTCCCATGCACCTCCATATTCATCTTCATCAACATTTTGGAAATTACTAAAGTAAAGATATATTAAACCAGCATTGATGACAGCAAATCTAATAAAAACATTCAAATAAGGGTCTTCAAGTCATATTTTAAAATCATTGAATAATCTAGGTATAAACTTACAGCATAAGTCCTAAGAATCCTTTAAGTGCTATCAATCCCCAAATTATTCCTAATAGTATTCCTAAAGCTTGCCTAAACCAATAAATCACATCCAAAAATTCTTCCTAAAAACAAAAATTGAGTTCATTTAACTTCATTATAAGTTTCTAATATTTTTACCTTATCTGGCCATTCTGAATTCGAAGTAAATGCTCTAGACCACGCTGAGGGTAAATTGGACTTCGAAGTTCCATTTTTTTCGATTAATTTTGTTTTTGTATTCATTTTGTTTGATACATTCTACATATATGATAAATAACCTAAATTTCTGAATAGGAATTAAAGAATCGTGGATACCTAATAATGAAAAGTTGTCATAAAAATAATCTTCTTTTTTAATAAATTTAGCCAAACGTAAGCCACTAAGGGGAATATTCACCACGCTAAACACCTGTTGTAGAATACTAACACTCAAAATATTTTTAAGACCTAATGTTTAATATTTGGTTGTCAGATAAACATAAAACTATACCTATTCATTTAATGAGTAAGTAAAGCTAATAATCTCTATTGGGCTGATATTTAGGAAACGTAATCGGTTGAAAATATCTTTAGTGAGAACAAAGTACATACATATTCATACTTCATTATACATAGGTACGCATTATATTTTCCTCTGTGTAAAACATTTATTATTTCAGGTAAATTTTAATGGTCCTATTATCATAAAATCTTGTTAAATTTCGAATCAATATAAAAAAGAAGAACACTATTGATTCCCTGAAGTTAGCAGATATTTTCTTTGTGTTTTGTCATCTGTCACTGCTGTCAGAATGACGTCTAGTGTTCATGTTTTGTAAACTAATTCTTTGATTAAAATTATTAGTGTATATTTAATGTAAATATTAACAGAAGAAAGTAATAAGTAACGATAGATTCTATTCTACTACATTTTTCATGACCCCTGCCGCAATGGAAATGCAAGCGCAAGAATATTTAAAACAAAAAAACTGGGTGCAGGCGATAGAGCTTCTGAATAAACTATTAACAAATAATCAGAATTCCATAGAACAACTCGTATCCTATCTTACAGATAGAGCGGAATGCTTCTTAGAATTGAACAACCACCAAGCTGTAATTATTGATTCTAAAAGTATCATTAAACTTTGTCCAGATCAAACTAATTATAATGTTTGCTTAGCTAGAAAAAGACTTATACATTCGCTTTATATGATCAAGCGATTCACAGGTAAGAATATATATCAACGATATTTATTTCAAAAAGATATGCTTATTAAAATGTAATTGAACCTGTATGTTGTTTTGTAGTGGTAAAAAAAGTGACAATGTACAGCTCAAATTGTTTTTTTTTTCATAGATTATCTACTAACATTTGCAATTGTTCCATTAAATTGAACTAACTACCTGTATATTCCCAAAATTTGTTATACATTTAAAACTTTAGAATTTTAAACATCTACTGGACTGGTCATACAAGAATCAATTTGTAAGTAGTCATATCCCTCAGTTCATATATTGGTAATTTAACTGTTTTTCTGATACTAATTGTAACAGAACCTATTTTCATGTTTAACCAATTTAAATATTGTATTACAAGAGAAAATTACAAATTGCAATCTCCTTGATGTGGCCATTTAACTATTAACAAAATATTCTTTGTTGGTTTCTCAAGATCTGTGAAACAAAGTCTCTCTGGCTTATATTACACTTTTGATCTATCAATTTACTTGAAAAGTAATGTTTAGTGATAACTATTTCAAATTCCATAATCATGCTAACAATTAAGTCGAGTTCATAATTTCATACTTGGTGTGTTGAAAGTTTTTCATTTGCCACCAACAGTTGATTAATACATTGAAAATGAGTGACTATGCCGAAATATTTAATTATATATTTGATAACGATTCAAATTTTTATTGAACCAAAAATTAAATAACAGTGATGGTTCTTTTTTAAATATGGATTTTCTTATGATTGTATTATAAAAGAAAATTACAAATTGCCACTTAACTATTAACAAAGTAATCTTTATTTATTTTTCAATATCTGGCTTATTTGATTTAATCAATTTACTTGAAAAGTAATGATTAGTAATGGCCATTTCAAACTTCATCATCATAATAATTAAGTAAGTGCTGTTTATAAGTTCACATTTGGTGTGTTGAACGTTTTTCATTTACACCAACAGTTGATTAATATATTGAAAATGAGTCTCTATTCCAAAAAATTTAACTACTTATTTGATAATGATGCAAATTTTTATTGAACTTAAAAATTTAATAACAGTGACAGTGCTTTTTTAAATATAGATGTTCTTATGATTCAATTGTCAGAAATTTTTCTGAATAATTAGAAGTACATACCTCTAGGCAGTTTGATATTGTTATCAATTCAATTAAACATTCTTTTTATAGCCAGAGACAAGTTTTGTATTTAAAATAAAAATTATCTACTAATTTAACATATAACTCACATACATTTACCCCTGTCTTCATAATAATAAGGTAATTGTGGAATATCAGTTTATCAGCGCTTTTACTGCTTCAATATTGGTTTTTTTGAATTTAATTTTGTACTGAAATACTAACACTATCATTTCTATTTCATTGTAGTCCTCGTGCTAGAAAACATTGCTTTGAGCCATGTTCCTCACCTTATAATTTCTGTTTTATGGAACAAAGTCTTTTTTTCTTATATCTGATCTCTTAATTAAGCCTTTAAGAAAGTTTTTTCATAAAATTTCTGAAATCACACTAAACCAAACTGATTTTTCATTTTTTCTGCAATTAGGTACAATATATTTAATAATTTCGGTTTTTTACAGAAGCAGATATTGCTGCAAAAGATTGGCTCATGTTAATCCAAGAATCTGATGTAAATAAAGAAATTAAGGCTGTATTAGAAGCACTTTTAGGAAACTTCATAAATTGTTCGAATTCCAAGCAAAAGACTATTAATCTACTAAAAATACTTGATGCTAACTTCACTAATGGATTTAATACCACTACAAAGGTAAGAAACTGTTACAAATGCGTCTACGCCCTGGAGCCGATCCTGCCTAAATGTATTGGAATTCTAAAATTAGGCGAAGGCGCTCGGCGTCTTCGACATACTTTTTATAAACCACGGAATCAGTTTTATGTTTGTTTTATATAAGTTTTTATTATAGCAGGCGGTTTATTTCTTTTGAATAATTTCCAGGAAGGTCTATTTATTTATTTGTTTTTTTTTCTTTATTTTCTGGAAGTTCTTTATTTCTGGAAAATTCTTTTGGGATATATATAAGTTTTTATAGTGCAGTTCAGTTCAGTTAATATTAAATAGTTGTAGTGAATAAACTGAAATAGAAAGTTATCGAAGAATTTAAAAAAATTATAGTGAATTATCTGAATTAGTTAAGTGTAGTAAGAGGTATTTAAGTAAATTAAGAACATAAGAGATAGTATTGTATAAATAAAGTAGAAAAACATATTTTTTATTTCTCCGTTTTTCCGTGTAAAAAATTATTTATATTTGTTTGTTTAATATCAAGTTATTCTTTACCCATTTCTAAATTTTATTCGTACATTGATTTAGATCTAGTCCTACTGAATAATTTAGTACATTCTAAACACTTGCGTTAAGTATTTGGTTGCAAGAATATGTTACATAATTCCATATGTTTTAGCTTTTCACCATTTTTTTTAACACATTGCGTGTTTATCTCCACATTTCTAACTTTTTTTTAATGTCAACGTTACAAAACTGATTTCAAAAATTTTTTTGTTTCTTAAAGGAATTTTTTGTTTTCAGATGGATAAACCCCCACCGCTAGTCTCTTGTGTGTACTGCAATGTTACATTTTCAGATAAATGTGAGTTGCGAGCGCATTGTCAAACTGAAGCCCATGAGATGACGGTAATGTCTGATGACGGTCGGGATTGGAGGTGGCGACCACCTCCGAGAGGAGTTACTTCAGATGCTTATCTTCCTTGCGACAATTGGCGAGAAGCCGGTTGTTGCCGGTATGGATTACAATGTGTACGGGCACATGGTGAAGAAGAATTGGCTGAGTGGAGAGAAAGATTTAGGTATAGAGAAATGCGTATGCAAAGAGCTAAAGAAAAAGAATTATTTGGTAAGTCGTAAAAAAATACAAAAAACATTATTCGTTTTGTCTTATTTCAGTCTATTGAGTTTTATGTTTCCATTTGATTTCGTTATGCAATTATTTCTGCTACATATTTATTTTGTCTTTACAATTTGTTTTCTTGAAACCACGTATATTTCTATTTCTTTTGAATTCCTATTTAAATTTTTCTGTACTTTATTGATTACTGAATGGTTTTCAAGTCTATCTATCAGGAATATCAAAGGAAAATCTTCAATCTTCAATTGTAAATGAGATTTGTAGCTCTATTTTCATATTTCTCTTAATCCAGAGGAGTCAAATTATATAATCCTTAGATTATAGCCGAAATAATACTTTTTTGGAGATATTGTTCTATGATGGAATGCTTAAGTAATAATTTTCATGAGACCAATGTCTTAGCAAATTATAATTACAATACATCAAAAACATAGATTTAATATAAACAAATTTCAATTTTCCATCATAAATCAAGGAAATTCCATCTGTTTGATGGGAAATATTTTCTGGGTTGTTTACACTTTGAAGCAACAATAATTGTTTTATATTAAAATATTCTAAGCAATTCTGACAATTATGTTAATTCGTTTAGCAGTTTCTTTACTTAGAGCTAAAATTCATTTTTCTATTTTGCTTTTCTGACAATTTTGACTACACATTTCTTAAATTTTTGAATATCGTTTCTAATAAATAAATTAGTTGTTGATGTGAGATATTTAAATCTTTTGTAAATCACTCTTTTGTGTAAATCAAGATTATATCGCAAATGAAAATGAACACATAACAAAAATGAGCTAAAAACAAATCTTCTCTACACTTTTTTACAATGGATCACACAAAATATTTTGATTTTATGTATATTTGATATGTTAACACAGTCTGATATGTAAAAATAGAATTGTACGAGAGACTTGTTTTTCAATGCCTTTAGATTCGCTGCTTTGTATATTATTTCCATATAAGTCCATATTTACTTTCAATTTTCCCATTTCAATTATTATACTGTTATTTGTCTGAGCATATCTAAGGTTTTTTTGAGTGATACATTTTTCAATTTTATTGCCTTATTTGATTCCTTATTTAGTATTTGATACCCTATTATTTTGACTTATTGATTGTTATAAATTGTTATATTTCTTCAACTACTGTGTATCCACCATAATTAGCTACATGTCATTGGTATGGGATATATAAATTGTAATGTTTCCATATCCGTTTACCTAGCATCTTTTTACAGGTAGATTTCATACCCTTCTATTTTATATATTTCGAATTTTGTTTGATTTGTTTTATCTAAACACAAAAATCATCTTAATAAGCCATGAAACTATAAGACTGTATTGCTATTTACTGTTGATGTAACAATGTCATTACATCAACCAGTTTTAGTCTAAAATTATTATAACTATTTTATATTTACTTTATATCTTCATTTCTTCAGGTAAATCCTACACAGAAGAAATTCTAGAAAAATGGTCGCAATCTTCGAATCCAAACGCTTTAATGTGTACTAAGGTAGAAGAAGTAGAAGATCAATGCTCTTGTCCCTTATCAGTAACAGTATCTTCGAAAAATAGCCTTCACGAATGGACATTCTATTTAAAAACTAAACGACCATTAAAAGCAGTCGCACTTCTACAAGATACGCATAGGAATCATTTTTTCATAGCTTGTATTTTTATTAAAAATTGTAAAATAGATTTGAGAAATAATCAAGAATGGATATCACCGTTATTACATCAAGAATCAATGTTACCAGTAGAATATAGAATCAAAGTTGTATTTACCACGGGAATTTATGGAACGTTCAGGTTAGTAATTCCTCAGTTTGTACTAATAAAGCCCTGGATACATTTATGTCTACCGTTAAGGTAAAAATATTTGGTATAAACTATTTCTAAAATTGCATTATTCCTTTTTGTCCTGAAGAGTTCTAACAGCAGCCCTCTTTTTTCCAGTATATTTTCCACAATTTTCTTCTTTTTATTTTAATTCTTCCACTGTTCACTTTGATGTTATCTGTGGTTCCCATATTTTATTTGTTGATCTCCTTGTGCGTCAAAACTCTTTCATCTGATTTATGTCACTTATTTTCATCTCCGATTTGATCCCCAATTTGTTTATTCTATTTTTATCACTACAAAGAGAAAGTAAAATTTTTATTCCTCTCTTATCTATATACATAAAAGTATCAGTTCACATTACCTTTATCAAGTTATCCTATTTATAGTAAATTTTTCAAAAATCAAGTAATTTTATTAAACCGTGAAAAAATTGTGAATATAATTTTATTACACATTTCGCCCTGGTTAATATCGATGAACGCCCATTCACCTTCATCTAAATGGTGCGATAAGATACAATATTTGCTGAATATTTTCGCTGACAGACATTAATAAGCCGGTTTATTATCTTTACGTATTGTTATCACCAAATGTTAATTACAAACCTTTATAATGTTCGAACAATCAAAAGGTTTTATCACAGAAAAAATCTGCGTCCACGAACATTGAAGTCACAGCTAAACGTCAACATTGAAGTAAGAAAATTTTTAATGATGAAAAGATGAGTCCAGATGAATATCGTGATGTAAGTCCCAAGGAAGATTGTATGTGAGACATATTGGTTCATTTTTTGAAAGAGCATGGTAGGCATATTTTACAAAGTAGGGAGTGTAATTGCGTAAGGAAATTATCAAAAATGTGTGGTTGAGGAATCCATATTTGACCAAATGTATCTCAGTTAACTGTATCATCAATCTAATTCCCTCAATCTTCTGTATCAGGTAGAAAGGAAATAAAAAGAAACAAAAATGCCTTTTATTCATTTTTATTGAGTCCTTCTGTGTTGTAGAAAATGCTTCTATACGAAAGACGTTCAAAAAAAGAAGGAAACAGAAAAAGAAGTACTCTGGTGAAGCCTTTCAGAGTTGGATCACTCCAAAAAAATCATTTGGAATATGATGTATAACATGAAAATCTTAGTAAAACCAAACAGGGCCTTTTCACTAGCCTTCTTACTTCCTGCTATCATAGGAAGTACTCGCTTAGATGAGATCTAGCAGATTCTGGGAAGGAGGAGGTTCATTTAGTTCTAGAAAACCTCGCCTTAAGAAACCTGTGAGAACGACGATCTTTTCTAATTGAAGTCAGCACAGATACTGGAGTAAAATTGGATACCGGGAGTCTTTTAGGGGAGCACAATCGACTTTAAGGTTACAGTGTAATGTAATCTTGAATCTAAATTTACATGAAGGCACCTGAACATGAAAATAAAATACTCCAAAGAAATGTAATACACTTTTAGTGAGATCAAGTATCAACATATTTGATTTGTCTATGTGGTTTGTTTGTGGGTTATGTTTTTTTAGAAATGGGCCAATATTGGAAAAAAAATCCTCAGCAAGGGATGATTTTGTGGTATCGTGGGGGTTTTTTTATGTGTTTGTGAGAAAATGACTTTAAAAGCAAAAAGCAAATTTTGAGTGTATTGACAAGTTGAAGGGCTCAAAGATAGATAACTATTTTATACATAAAGATTACAATGAAGTACACCTGGAAGTGACTAAACTTTTTTTGATGACCAAGTATATATTCAAGGACTTTGTTTCTAGTGGTGTCTACAATAAAATTAGTTATAATCAAAGTTTTGGTTTGGTATTCAAGGTCATTTCTGTTTTATTTTATATACAAAGCAATCACTTTATTTAATATTGTTATTTATATTATCAGTTATCATCATTTCAGTTGAATTGCCATTTAAAAATCAATATACCAATAAAATATGATACATGGTGTATACAAATTGAAACTTAGACCTTTTCTTAGGATTTTAAAAACTAAGACGCAACTTGTAGATGTAGATTTGAAGCTCTTTCAAAGTCGTGCTGATAAATATTTTGGTTTTCGACCTTTTCTGTTATAAAATTAGTTTTTATAATAATTTTTGAAAGACAGATGAAAATTTTTATCAGAATATTTTTATAGAGACTGAAAGTAGTCGAAACGTCGCAATTTTTTTGTTATAAAATTAGTTTTTTTAATAATTTTTGAAAGATAGATGAAAATTTTTATCAGAATATTTTGATAGAGACTAAAAGCAGTCGAAACGTCAAAATTTTTGTCTATCTTTCAAAAATTATTAAAAAACTAATTTTATAACAGAAAATACCTAAAATCAAGACCATTTAAAAACATAAACATATATAAGGTCAAAGAAATAAGAAATTAGAGAAATAAATATTTTGATATAAATTAAAAAATTTGGTGATTGCACCACATAAGAAATCTTTTGCATAGTTTTTTTCTACAGTGTCTAACCTCATTGTGCTTTAACTTGAAAGTTAATCGGTGAACCTAGGATAAATATTCAATGTCCTCTACACTCGGGTAAATTGGAATCTAGTGGTACAGTTGAAAAAAACTTTAAGCTTTCAAATTGACGCTTCTAAGTTCTCTAAATTTTTTGTTCCCACGCTTTAATGTGTAATATCTAAACATCTAAAAACTAAACACGCATCTACTTATCCCTAAAAAAAATTTGTTTTGTTTTTAGGCAATCAGTTGTATTTGATTTCTCCTCAGAACCTGTTCTAGTCAAACATATATGCGTAGACGTCGTACCAGATCCAGATTTAGAAAAAATCAACGAGATTAGAAAAGAAATTACATTGTCAATATCGGAGCGTTGGACGATACACAATTCGGACATTGTCCCTTTTCATTCAACAGTTGAAAACGCAAATCCTAACGAAGAATGGGAAAAAAGGTTAAGGTCAATGTATCCCTGTCCGCATGCTGAAACTTTTTTATTGTCACATGCCACAGTTGCAGAAAAGAAGTTTACAAAGAATAATTATAGGGAGAGAATGCATGAACTGTTGTTTATTGAAGAAATGGCGAGGTAAGATAGAACTAAAAATAATAAACATTTCATTACCTTTATAAATTAGATTATGGTTCATTTGAAGTGATGATCCCCATTGTGTTACACTTCATTTTCCAAAATTTGGTAATTTAGTTAAGTACCAAACCACCTTTTTCCATTTTATAGATTATTTTTTAGCATTTCCAAACCAGAATGAAATTTTTTACTTTTCTATTGCTAATTCTACCACTTATTTGAGACAATCATTTAAGAACACTGTTAAAGTAGCTGCTCTCTTCTTCTCCATTACACTCTTTGCTGTTTTTCAATTGTTGTCACTTCCCTCTTTAGGAGTCTTGTGCAGATAGTAATAATCTCTCATTTGGTCTTGCCTCTCTCAAATTGCTTTGTATATCGTCCAATTACTTCTGTTTGACCATATATTCTGATTTTTGGCTCTGATTCCTTTTTCAATAGCATCTTTTAATATTTCCATCAGTAGTAACACTTTATAGTGTCCAGTTATACAGCAAAGGCTTACTCATATAACCAGAAGAGTGCTTTACGAAACCTCATTTTCTTATATTTGATATTGTTTTTAAGGCTATCTGTTTAGATTTGTCTCTGATTGATTCGCCATGTTCCCTTAACAGTCTGGCAACCTTTTCTTTTACAAAAATTTCTACTTTAAGGATTTTACATTCAATTTTCACTCTGTACAACTTCTGGTTGTTCATTTTCTTTGAAAATACACCATCTCCTCTTCCATCTATGAAGAACGAGATTTCTTTATCCTTTATGATGGATTTTCATCTCAATCTCCTCTTGTAGAAATGTTTATTTTCATCCTTTGCTTGAAATTTGTTTTTATGTTTAAGTCAATACATTCTTTATTTTTTTGTCTATAAAGGTTGTTCTCTTTCAACTGGAAAGCGCTTTTGTCATAATAGTGTATTAACTTGATAATTTTTTTTCATCTAACTGTCCTTGCCAGTAACTTTAGAGTCACCATCCCTTCAAAATCTACTTTTCTATTTACTCTTCTGTAAATTTTATTTTTTTTTCTGTTTATTAATCAAATATAACCTGCTCCAACTGTAGATAATACCACATTAGTAATATTTGTCCAATACATAAAATTTCTATTATTTTCAGATACGAATTGGTCGCCCAGTACAACCTTACGGCAAAACTCCAAATAGCACACAGTTATATTCTTTCACCTAATAACATGTCGGCTAGTACAGCAAAATATTCCAACAACGGTGAACTGTTTGCTTCTGTAAGTCTTGGCAAAGAACTTTCGGAAGATACATCAGAAGGTCGATTGATTCTTATGCATTGCAACAGCGTTTATTTATGCCTTACCCAAGAAATTCAACACAAACGAAGAGTCTATGAAGCTTGGATCGAAGATAAAGGAAAAAATACGATTTATTTAAGGCTGAGTGCCAATACAGTCAAAGAATTGTGTTTAACACCTGAATCTGATGTCGAAGTCGATATACAATTTCAGTTGAATAGAATACCATATTGTGAATGGCATTACACTTTGGATAAGATGAATAATTTCAAAATGATATTTCCAGAAACTTATTTAGAACCTAGTATACCATGGTCAGTAAATAAAATTTTTAAAACACTTAAATAACTATATTTGTCTGTTTCGATAAAATTTTACAATCTGTATTAACCTACTTCTAATTAATACATCGGCATACATTTTGCAGACTCGTTTAATACATGGGACAAATGAAAAATTACTCAGTGCTAGGCAGAAGGACTTTGGTTGATAATCTAGGACTAGTGTACTATCCAACACATTTATAATATTTTATGATTTTGTTGAAGAGTGAACATAACAAAAATTACTTACAACTACATTAATCTGCTTGTAAAGTCATTCGTTTTAAACGCCGTCCTTCACTTCCCAAATTGAATAAACGTTTGAGTAAATCATTTGGAGGTATTGACACTCTGTTGTGGTATCTGTCCCTGGACCGCACAATTTCTTCTGTGGCTGATTTAATTGATACATCTCGCACTATAACACTATTGGGCACATATCTGGTATTATTGACAATGATCCGCATTACCTTGTACTGGAACCTCTGCATGGTCTCACTGTTGGAATCCCCTAGAGCTGAATTCCTCATCTCCATACAGGCATAAGGATGCTTCTATACTGTAATATTTTGTTTTCAGTTGATAATTGGGATTTTCTGCTTATGTGCCAATAAATTAGGTTTAGTTTTACTTTTAACTTCTTCACTTGGTGAATATGTGTTTCTGCCAAGTTGGGTGAATGTATGTATGGATTTTGGATTATCGTATGTGACCCAAAGGATCTATTGTGTCCCCCTTTCTTGCTACGAGAGAACTCAGTGTTTACAGCTGATCCGTTAATCCCACTCCTTTTAAAAAGTCTATAATGTGGGATAGCTGTAATTGCCAGAGATCTTCGTCTTCTATTTAAAGCGCTATCAGGTGTAGTACTTTGGAGTTCCTTTATCCTCTGGGCGCATTCTAGTCTTGCATTTTCAGGTGTTTGTTGAGGCGACAGTACCCCGATAGAACTCCTGTTAGTATTCGTAGATTATAGATACATTCAGCAGATCTTCTCTGGTAATAGTTTCCTAGAAGAGTCTTATCTACCAAGTTAGTCTTTGAAGTGTTTTATGCAAATTTGGATATTGCTTATATTTGGCTGTTCCTTGAGGCAGATGTAGGATAACTCTCTCCGGATAGTATTGGATAGAGATTATAGAGAGTATTAATGTATTATATAAGAAAATGTCTATTAATAAAATAGGATTTTTTAGACAGTAGTATAATCCTTTGTGCCATACTTTATCAAAGGCTTGTGTGATATCTAGGAAAGCTGCTAAACTGTATATGTAGCTTCAAAATCTTTATTCATTTTAGTTTCTAGTCAGTATATTGTCTATTGTTCCATGTTTATTTTGAAATCTAAATTGGGAATAGGTGTTGCATTATGACTTTTATTTCTATTATTAGTAGTTTATGTTATAACACTATGGTCGCGTTAATTTGCATTTTTTTATCATTTTAATTATTTCAGCTAATTCGAACAATCTGCTGATCCGAACAGTGTTTGGTTCCAATTAGTTGGGAACTGTACTTCAAATTTACGAAATACGGTAGCAAGACTTCTACATTTATTATCATTATCTTTCATTTTTATTTCCATTCATTAAATTCGAAAAAATACTTCCTCATAATGGTGTGTTTCTTCTTCAGTTTTGTCAAGGATTATATAAAATAGATTTGTAGCATTTTCATGAATTTTACAAATGGAGTTCATAAAGAATCAGAAGCAAATAATAATTTTTGAAAGATGTCAGGGTCTTAAAATTTTCTAAGATTCTGATTCTAAATGAATGATTGGAGACTTATCTAATAAATAACTGTTGAAAATAAAATAACGTACAGTAGAGTATCTATTATCTGGACTAATTGATGCATGTCAGTGTCCCATGAAACCTCGCTTAGGAGTACCATTTTTTCTTCTAATTTTTAACCAACGGACGTCCGGATGACTTGTATTCGGATAATTGATGCTCTACTGTATTGAAAAAATTATATGACCATATAAAATTGAATAAATAAAAAAATTAATTATAATTCTATATTCGTCAGGTCCCCTTCAAGGCAGTGGTCAAGAACTCTGGATAGCAGACTAAATATCAAACAAAAAGAAGCAGTTAACGCCATAACAACACCGTTATGTGTTCATTTACCACCGATTTTGGTGATCGGACCTTTTGGTACAGGAAAAACCTTCACATTAGCTCAGGCTATAAGGGAATTGATTAAAGATTCGACCAACAGAATTTTATTGTGTACCCATTCGAATAGCGCTGCAGATTTGTATATTAAAGATTATCTTGATCAGTGGGTAGAAAATGGCGAAGAAAGTGCAAGACCTTTGAGGATTTACTATACAAAACGTTGGGTATCTACAGTGCATCCTATAGTTCAAAAAGTGAGTTTACTTATATAACCAAGATTAAATTTGAAGTGTATCATGATTTTTTCTAGTACTGTCTCATAAAGAACAATGGAAATTACCGTAGTTTTGAAATACCCACCTTAGATGACATCATGAAACATAAAATCGTTGTTGTAACATTATCTACATCTGTTTACCTATCTGCAATGGGTCTTCCGCAAGGTTTTTTTACACATATCCTCCTAGATGAAGCAGCTCAAGCTATTGAATGTGAGACAGTTACACCGTTAGCTGTAGCACACGATAGGTAATTAAAATTATATAAATTATTTACATCATTAAAATACCGAATTTATTTACTATGACTGTTTCAAATTCTTGACAACACAATATTTTCAGTTCAGTGATCCTCTTTAAATCTTTCTCAAGTTTTATATTAATAACTAATTTAATGATCTAACAGTTTTTTTCTTTAAATAATTGAATTTATACAGTGTGTCAAAGACATTATAATATATGGACGATGAATTTATTTATTTCGACTAAATTACAAAATATTTTTAATTAGTGAAGCCTCTGAAGTTTCTCTAATTTTTTATGGAAGCCTATGAATTCTAAAAAAATTGATTGGACTCTTAAATCCTTGCCCGTGTTTGAAATGAATAATGTAATTTGTGTTATCTTGACTCAAGTACTTAGGATATATTCACCAGTTATGGTTCAATTTTGAACCAACTATTATTGCAAGCCTTAATTTTCAATTTTGTCCTAAAAAGTCTGGAATATATCCACAATTTCCATTAATAATGCTTTTATATAACTGTTTTGTTTGATGGAATAGTAAATTCATGCAATATGACTTTTAAAGATTTTGGAGAATATTTGGATATCCTGGAATTATCCTTATTCTTTGTAGCACTCCGCATTTATATAAATTTATTCAAACTAATAGAGACTTTCAAGTTTGACTTTAAAAACTTGGTCGAAGTTATAATCAATAATTAATTTAATTATCTCATAGTGTTTTCTTCAATTATTTGTATTTTTACAGTGTGACTCAAATACTTTTGAGAATATCGTAGTTTTGCTTTTGGTCTTGGGAAAACTAGAAATATCCTTATTTTTTAACGATTCTTGAAAGTATATGGAAAAATTTGGTATAACTTAAAATACTTTCATGAAATTGATTTGGCTAGATTTGGAATAATTTAATACAATTATTAGAATACTAAATGTACATAGAAAGATTCTAAAATATTTTGTTTTTTGGAAGTCTTGTCGTTCAAAATTTTAAGAAGTAATACTTAACTTTTTTTTTAATCAATGGAATACAAATTTTATGCTGTATGACTCTTAAATATTTGCAGTAATTTTATGTTTCATTCCAGTCTGAAAAATGCTTAATTTTATCCTGTAAAACCTTGATTATGACTCTAATTTCTCATACTTATGCTTTTGTATAACTTTTGTAAATCGAGGGAATGCTAAATTTATGTAGTATGATTCTAAAATGTTTTAAAGGATATTTTTATTTGCTTTATTTTTAACCCACTGTCTTCAGAAGTTTGTCCTGCAAAACTTGGAATATGTTCTAAATTTTTATTAGTAATACTCCTGCTTAATTGTAAAACAGAATACTGCAGTATTACTGAAATACTTGAGAAGATATTGTTCTTTGTACCATTTTACGTTCACTCATCATCTGATACCTAAAATTGTCCTCAATTTTCAATTTTGTCCTGCAAAACTGGGTTATGCCCTCAATTTTTGGTAGTAATCATTTTATATAACTTTTTAATAAAAAAATTTATGCAGTACATATTACTATTGAATACTTCAGAAGATGTAGTCAGCTGCTTTATGTTTTATCCAATGATCCCTGGAAGCTGGAAGATATAGTCAATTTTTTAATTTTGTCACGGTTAAAATGGAAATATCCTTAATATCCAGTAAAATACTGTACTACTATCACTACGGCCCCCAAAGAGCCTTGGTCTCGTCCCCCACATTCCTCCAGTCATCACGGTCCAACGCTCGGTGTCTCCACCCCCTCACACCTCACAGCTCCCGAAGATCCTCTTCGACATCATCCAGCCATCGTTTACGCGGTCGCCGGCCCTCTGGCTTCTACCGGTACGCTTTGGGAACCCCCGCTCCTCAGACATACGCTCTAAGTGGCCTAGCAATCTGAGTCTGACCCTCTTGAATTCTATCACTAGGTTGGGGCCAGTAGAGCTCGGTGTTTGTACGTCTGCGCTACATGCTCTGCTCGCATACTGGTCCATATATATCGCTCCCAAGTGATGGTAACACCCTGGTGCGAATGTGTATCGTTGTACGGAGAGCGCATGATCTCTTGTATGTGTGGAAGAGCTCGTGCGCACGACGTGTGCCTTGACAGGCCCAGTTCTATGTAAGATGTTCTCTTGTACAGATGTTTATTTTATTGTTATTAACAGGTAATAAAACCTTTTTTACTAGTGACTTGTTTGATTAATCACGTACCTTAACAGCGCAGTTTCCCCTATCTAATGTATTCCTCCCTTTCTCCTAACAACTTGATAAATTCTGATGTTTGGTTTAACATTGTAACTGTTCTTTTTCAGTACAAGGATAGTACTAGCAGGGGATCACATGCAGTTAGGTCCAGATATATTTTCGCCGTTTGCCAAGGAAAGAAATCTTCATATATCTTTACTTGAACGATTATACGATCACTATCCCGGTCAATTTCCATGTAAGATTTTACTATGTGAAAATTACAGGGCGCACGAAAGTATCATACAATTCACTTCTGAATCTTTTTACGACCAAAAATTGATCTCAAGCAGTAAACAAGTAAGTTGATTTTAAATAACTTGTTTAAGTTTGCTGTCTGAAGGTCTTTTAAATATTATTTTAATTTAGGTTACATGTTACTCACTGTTATTAAATTTTTTTACAGCCTCGACATGTGAAGTTCTATCCGTTAACATTTTTTACTACCCGGGGAGAGGATATTCAAGACAAAAACTCAACGGCGTTTTACAACAATTCCGAAGTTTATGAAGTTGTCGAACGAGTTTCCGAATTGAAACGGAGTTGGCCGGCCGAATGGGGCGTTTACACCGATCAATCCATCGGCGTAGTCACTCCTTATGCCGATCAAGTGTTTCGTATTAGATCCGAATTAAGAAAACGACGAGTAGATAACGTTTGCGTGGAAAGAGTGCTAAACGTACAAGGAAAACAATTCCGAGCTATTATATTATCAACGGTACGTACGAGAAAGACGTGCTGTACCGATACAGGACGTACCGAAGTCGATTATGGTTTTCTTTCGAATTCTAAACTGTTAAACACAGCGATTACTCGTGCACAAAGTTTAGTTGCTGTTGTAGGGGATCCCATAGCGTTATGTTCATTAGGCAGATGTAGTAAAGTTTGGGAAAGATTTATACAGATCTGTAAGGACAACGACAGTTTATTCGGCATAACTTGGACACAGTTAAAAGTAAGATTGCAATTTATTTTTCATATATATTTTAAATAATCAAATTTTTTATAGCTGCAACTAGACGGTATAGAATTAAAGAAGATTTACACACTTAATCCGCTGGCACCGGAATTTATTCCTCGTAAATATAAAGAAATGGGAATTCTTCCCAATCAAACCAAAGTCGAAGCGAGTATTCCGAAAGAAGTAGTACCTCCACCGCCGCCCCCGACAAGCATAGTATCTCAAATACCTCCTGCGGTTATTTCACCGTTTCCACTTCAAGATTTGAGATTCTTTCCTCAATTATTATATCCGCAACAAC
Organism: Diorhabda sublineata; assembly: GCF_026230105.1. Classification (NCBI taxonomy): domain Eukaryota; kingdom Metazoa; phylum Arthropoda; class Insecta; order Coleoptera; family Chrysomelidae; genus Diorhabda; species Diorhabda sublineata. Next base: position 10,802,152 of record NC_079483.1, read on the forward strand.
CCAGACCGTTTTTGTTTAATTTGATTCCGCCGCCCATTACAAACGGTTTCAATCAACCGATTCCTTTAGTTAATCCTTCTTTAGTAGTTCAACAACGTCCAACGGGGCCACAATTACAGAAGACCGTTTCTATTCAACCAGTACAAAATATCGCCGTTCAGAGCCCTAAGTGCTCTAACAATACTTCGCACGCTGGTAGTAATAAATTGATACAATTTATGAACAACGTACATTTTCCCGAAGCTAATGTTTTGAATGATTGCGTCAATTTATTGCCACAAAATATGTCGCTAGCAGATATGCTCCTGCAGCCGGCTAGTCTACAAGAAAGATGGTGAGTAGTAACAGAAGAATTCGGTTGAAATAAACAAAATAATCGAAAATTTGTTATACAAAAATTAATTCTCAAACTTAATAGCGTCAAAAACACGCTAAAACATTTGCTTCTCCTAGTTGTTATGTGATAAACTTATTAGTATTATTAGATATGGACAAGCAGGAGAGCTTGTGAGGTTGCTTTTCTTAATTGTCGTTCCTTAGTCCTTATCCTAATACGAGGTATGGTTATTACGTAACGAGACTAACGCTGCTACAGAAAAAGTAACCTAACCTAACCAAAGGTTAGGGACAGTCAACTATTTAGCCTAAAGCCTACTCTTTCGATTGTCTACCGTATCTGTAGACAAATCAGTGTAGCCGTGGCCTTAGTTTGTATAGGGGCTGTTTTTTTTGTTATGTCGTAAAAATGTTCGACGTAGAAATAGAGAATCGAAATTTCACATGAAACTTATAATTGGTTGTAATTGATGGTTGAACATGTTCTTTTGAGTGGTTTGAACGTTTTCAAAATAACCGAGAAGATGATTTACGTTGGGATCGCCCTTTCACTTCAAAAACAATTGAAAAGTCAGTAATCTTGTTCGATCTGACTGTCGTGTTATTCCTTAATCTATAGTAATTTTAGATGAAAATTTCAACATGCAAAACTGGTACCTCATTCCGCATTGTTTGTCAAGAGATTTCTAGTAAAGTACAATATCCAGTGCTAGACCGCCCACCTTATTCGCCGAACCTTGCACCGTACGACTTCTACCTCTCTCCTAAGTTCAAATCTGCATTAAAATGACAAGGTTTGAGTATATTGAAGCTGTGAAAGAATTAGATGCGCGCGTCCTGAAGAACTTTATATAAAAAGGCTTCTTGCATTGTTTTGAACAATGGAAGATTCGCATGAAACGATGTAGGGGTAGAGGAAGACTATATATTGAAGGTGTTAATAAAGAAATAAACATAAGTTAAAACCTGCATTAAAAACAAAAATATTTGAGTATTTCGAAGCTGTGAAAAATATAGATGAGCATGTCATGATGGAATTGACATAAAAAGGCTTCCGGTAGTACTTTGAACAAGATTACCATAGAGTGATGTAGGGTAGAGGAAGACTTTGACTTGTCATTTAATAGCCACGCCTTGTACTATTTATTTACATTATTTATCATATATGAATATCACATTTCAAAGGTATCCGAACTATAATTCACAAAGGTAGTTATTTTGTAATTCGTTATCAAGATCTCGCCTTAAATTTCATGATGCCTTAGTTTCTTGTTATACTTTTCATTTTCTGGTGTATCCTTTGAGTCGACCAGATGTTTTTGATTGATAAGATTATTATATTGGAATAACATCTACTAACCAATTTATATCTTTTCCCAAGAAGAGTAACCTATAGGTAATTAAGCCTTTCAGTGTATTTAATATTATTCAGAGTTGTTGTTACAGGATGGTAGTTAATAACTTGTCACGTTTTTTTATAAATTGTGCTTGTTTATGGCTGTCTAGTACAATAGCTTCGTTCGTGAAGCTATTTATCATTCAATGTATAAAGCAGTTGCACAGTTTTGAATGAATGAGGGTAGGATTCCATTCACTTCCAAACTTACTGCAAGTCTAAACTTGTCTATGGAACCTCTTTTTTTTCTTCTGTAAGTATGATTATAGTAATACTGTCCTCGTTTCTTTTCGTTTGATAACGCAAGAGAGGCTGTTGTTTGGAACATCATTATTATTGCCTCTTAATGTGAAAGGTTTTAAAGAATTAGGGTGGGACTTCATCCAGTCAAAACTTGCTGTTAACTTAAGATTGTTTATGTAACCTTTGATCTTTGGGATGTTGAGTCGAACATCGTTTATTAACGTGACTTACTTAACAGTTAAAATTCGGAGACATCTTGATGTAAGTATAAAAAATGTTATCACCATTACCTAAGAGATTCATTTCAAAGGATATCATATAGGCTACGATCCAAAAGATCTATTGTGTTCGCCTTTATTAATGTGATACTGGAGACCCAGTGTTTACAGTTGATCCCACTACTCTTAGAAAGTTCAGAATGTGGTATGACTGCTAGAGATCTTCGTCTTCAAGTGTTTGTTGAGGCGACAGTGCCCCGATAGAACTCCTGTTAGTAGATTGTCCTTACTTAGTTCGATACATTCAGCAGATTTTCTCTGGTTATAGTTTCCAAGGAGAGTCTTTGTCTGTCTCAATCTCTGTAGATTATCTTCTTTTCTATTGTTCAGTAGCTGATATCACAAAAGCTTTCAGGTCCTACGAAGGGTTTGTCTGCATCTAATTTAGCGAGTATGTCAGCTATTTCGTTTTCCTCTACTCCGGTGTGTCTCGAATCCATTGAAGGGTAATTTTATTTAACCTAGCTCGTTTAATTTTTTTAGGTAATCCTAAATTAGATTGATTAGCTCTAATGGCTATCGTTTGTTATAGTTCCTATTGGTATGGAACTGGACACATTTTTCAATTCAATATATTTTTGCTTGAGAAATACTTAATGTGTTACCAATGATTTTAGAGTGTTTAGTTTTAGACCCGTACTTTCCTATTCCAGTTTCAGAATTAGTGATTGTACGAATCAATTTTCAGTTGTGCAAATTAAGTTAGTGTTTTCACGATTTCCATCAGTTTACACCTCAATAAACTAACTTCATGTCTCTGTAGTGGTATTTTAGTTACTTTTCCAAAAGTTTATTACATCTACATCTACATCTTTTCTTATTTGCACGTATATACCAGGATTCCTATTAATATTTCTGGTCTAACAATGAAAATACTGATATTTATGATAGAAAATAATTTTAACTTTGTTAAAAATCCTCTTCATTCAGATTAATACTCTTTTCCCTGCGATTATATGCGTTTTGGACGCAAAAAGCATTGGGTGGCAAATCAGGACTGTATGGAGGTTGGAGTGAAAATTTACAGTATTATAAAATTGGGCTTTATGTCGTGATTTTGATACCTATTTACTTAACGTTTTTGGATTAAATTGGTGTTTCTGTATGTGGTTTTTCTGGGATTTCTACATTCATGTCAATTCACCAATTCCTTTGCTATATGTTGTGTCATATTTTAAATTATCATTTTCTTGTAATGAACTGAGTATGTTCTATTTCCATAATCTACTGATGCTATTTAATACAAAAAAAATTGATTATCTATATAAAAATGTGTTTTTGTTTCCATTTACCAAACGTTTCAACTATTTAAAGCCCGTAAATATGGTAAGGAACTTAGAATGCCGATTATGCATATGTGTTTCTAATTTTATCTCTCGTTTAGGTACAATTATTTACGCGAAACTACTGGTCCAGAAGCTGCTGAAAAATTTAAATATCTTCTCCACACTACGAACCAAAAAGGCTCCAAGATCTTGGATAAAAATATATTCGAACGTTCCACGCCATCTTCTTGCGAATCTCCCACTTTTAGTTGGTACGACAGCCCAACCAACCAAATTAATTTCAATAAACCTGTGTACATGACGGAAAAACCGTCGACGGAACATCACAATGGCGTTACCAAAGATAATGTAAGCTTCGAAACTTTTCAAAACGGTATGACCGAAGAAGATTTACAGAGACACATCAACGAAGAATTCGCCAACTTGAGCATGGATGACAGTGATGTAAACGAAGTGTTTAAAGCCTTCACACATAAAAGTGACTATGTACAGATGAACGGGAACACAAACGTCTCCGGTCCCAAATTCTATAAATATTTCCAGTAGGGCATTTTTTTCCTTCATATTTTCTTCTATTTTCTTTTTCTGTTTGTATATTGTATATAAATTGTATATTATGTGTTATTGTTGTTTAGTATGTAGAATTATGTATTTGCTTTTTTTTACTATTTATAAAATATAAACTTTATATACTGTACTTAAGTTGAAATACATGAAATATGAAATTGTCGCATTTTTATTTCCAAAAAAATCGTTGTATCTCACTGAAATTGAACTTCCACTGTATATATAAATTTTCCAAATTTACTATTTCATTTCCCTTATAATTGATTTAATTAGGTGTTACACCACATCACAACCTTACGGCTTATTGGTTATATTTAAGGTTATATCATTGCTGAAGCATTTTTTACATATGTTTGTAGTGTAGCTACGACATGTCTCAGTAGTTTGCTCTGCAAGACAATCTCTGAGGAGATGGATGGAAACACGTGAGACAAGCTAAGGCACTGTCTGTCGTACCCGTCAATTGCTCCACATAAACAGGCGGGAAATTCTACTGTTCTTTGTCCTCTTAACCGAACACGTTTATCTAAAACACCATCTCCACTTTATTCGTTATCACAAACAATCCGGAATGCCTCTGGTGCATGGAGGAGTAGAAAACTGCCGAATCAAGTTGTCGTTTATCGCCAGCACTTACATGTTGGAGGTCCACAGATATGGACAAGTCTTAGGTAATGCGCAAATTGGGACACGTGGTTTTGTGATCTATAAGATTGATTACATTGATGCAAATTGACGACACAGCGCGACATGACACGACACACGTTAACTCACAGACATGTCCCGCTGTGGCCGCTACAGTCCCTTCATTGAGTTGTGGAACAAAATGTATCGAAAACAGAGTCGTGTCAAGCTACCTTAGATGTGCTACAGGTGTCCCAATTTGCGCCTATGGGATGATAATTCAAAATTTGAGATTTTCGCAGAGAACTCTTCACGGAATATGGGATCCCGCCATTGCCTTGCATGTATATATTTGAAACACTTTTGTGTATTCTTGGGGGTGTATGGAATAAGGCAACTTATTCTGATGTTCACAGTTATGCCACCAGGGGGACAAGTAGACTCATTGTACCATATTCTAGGCTGCATCGAAAAATATATAACAAACTTGACATTAGACTGTATGACAAGTTTCTAGATTTGCATATTGATAAGAAAGTGGAAAGTATGAGCCAGAGTTGGCTCTATAAACTCAAAATTGTTTTTATACATTTGGGGACTACATATTTTTCAATTTTCACAATTAATTATTCATTCTTGCGCATATGTTAAAAATCAACTTGTTGAAAATATTATTAAAATTATCTACTTCATTATTTCATGTTAGTGATAATTGCTTAGTGATTTACTATTGAGACTACACAAAAGCCTTTTTATTTATGTTAGTCAATAAATCGTATCTTTAGTAGGATACAATGGGTCTATCAGAAGGTGCAACGGTACCTGACTACCCAACTATGAACCTGTGTTTGTAGAGGCGAGATAACCTCACTCTTTCTTCCGTAATTCTCTTTTCTAGTAGTTTTTTCCAGTAAAAAGATTCTTCTGGCTTTGTTTGTGCTTATTTTCCACGGTGTGTAATGGTCTTTTCATTTCATTTGATTCCAGGAACCTGTTCTTTTTTGATACTCATGTTAAACAAGACATAGAAGCTTTTTAAAAATTTTCTTCTAGGATAAAATTCCGACCATTTATGGAACTTGCAAATTAAGATTTAGAGCACCTTGCAATGAATTTTTTGATACATTTGTTTAGTCCCTATTTCAAGTAGGTTTTATAATGAAAAGAATTGACTAAATAATGAAACTCTTTATTTAAAGTATAAAAAAGATTACGCAAAATGGAAGCATGTACACTACAAGTGTGAAATTATTACATATAATACAATATAAAGATAAATTTAAAATATATTTCATTTGAATTTGAAATACTAAATGTTTTAAAGAGAACGTCAAAATGATATACAACGAATATCACAAAAAAATATAATAAACAATACATAGAAAACTTCCCTTTTTATATATTCATCCCATGCAGGGTGTTAAATAATAATTAGAAAATGCTCAACGTTTTAGATCATATTCTATTATAAAAAAGAATATTTTCTCCATATTATCTGTCAAGATAGGGTTAGGGTAAAATCAAATTTAGATTTAAATTCCTCAAAATAGAGAATTAATCAACAATAATAATTTCTAATTGTTGACATAATTAGAAAATACCTTTAAAGTAATGAGTGAATATTAACCCCATTTAATAGTACTGAACTTGTATCATAGGAAATTCGACTTTGAGGGTGGACTAGAATTACATATTACCTACTAGGACTTGTAAGACTACAAAAAGTTCAATTTTGGTAAATTACAGCCATTCTGATTAAATAGTGCTTATTATTTTGTTAAATATTGCTCTTTAATTAATATTACGCCCTGGAGCCGGCCCCGCTTGGATATAGAAGAATTCTAAAATTCGCCTTTGATGAAATACCCGGAATTCGTTGGAACTTTGTTTTTTTATCAGTTTTTACAGCAAGCACTTTATTTACATTGTTTCTTTTGAATAATTTCCAGGAAGGTCTATTTATTCTTTTGTTTTGTTTCTTTATTTTTGAGAACTTCGTTTGGATATACAGGCAGGTTCGTTTAGCGCAGTTTATAATAAATAGTGAACAGACCGAAATAGAAAGTAATCGAAGAATTTAAATAAATTATTTAAGTTAGTTAAGTGATAAGTGAATCATATTATAAGTTAATGTAGTGTGAAGTATTTAAATAAATTGAGAACGTCTTAGACAGTGCTTATTAATTAATCCCCCGAATAGAAAGATTGTAAGTTAATTCGAAAAACACTACATTAATTTACAGTTATCTAATACGTTAAATAATATCACAATATGTTCAACGATGGGGTGTTTTTGAGAAAGTAGATGAGCAACACCAGAGGGTTCATATAATTTAATAGAAAATTAGGCAATTGTTTCGCGTAAAAATAAATGTAACGTGGCTTTGCACATTTTTGATTTTTCTCTAGAGGGCGGTACGATTTTACATTGACACCTTGGATAGTTACCAAAAATTGAATAAGGAATTCTCCAAATCACAATAAACTGGAGGAACATATCTTCCTCAACGATTTGCAGGCTGGAGTAACTAGTCATGTGAAAATCTGGATGTAAGCTGCGAATGAATATCCAATCATTTTAATGAGCAGTGAACAAATTAGACACCTGCGACCTTTAATAGTAAGTGTCCAGCCACTCGCACAACGATGAGGCTAACTCACTCGCCAGTCACCATTGGGTTATCACCACAATATTGATGGATCCAAAAGTGTTACTATTAGATATCTTAGTAGTTTGCACACAAAACAGACACTACGAAGTTGAAAGGAAACACCCGGTACCAGACAAGCTAAGGCTCACATAGATGAGCTTTCTACCTCACTTATAAAAGAACTGCTCTACTTAAATGCGAAATTTGACAAGTAACCGGTCATTCAACCGGACACGATCATGGTGCATGGAGGAGGAAGAAGCTGCAGACTACATCATCGGTGAGTGTTCAGTACTCCTACGTGCGAGAGACAAACACCTGGACATGCCACACAGTTTGCCTAGTGACGTTAACGCAAATGTGTCGTGATTAACTTCTCAAAGGACATCGGCCTTTGATAGTTTCGAGTGGGGCACGACTGGCATATCAGAAGACAACGATCCCTGAATACCCTGATACCCTAACTACTGATATTAAATGCGAAGCTCTAAAACATTTGAGTTGGTAATTTGCAGACAGTGCATACTTTATTTAGAAGTACAATTTTTTTATTCTGTGGAATAAACAGATATTTTTACTTAGCTTGTTAAGCAAGTTAATAGTTACTGAATCGCCGCGTGTATTTTTAGAAAAAGTACTGGCCAATTGTTTTAAATTAGAGTTTTCTCTACTACTGTTTGTTGACATGCACAATTTTGACATAATCCTTGTTAATAAGGGACACTTTGTATCACTTAACTATATGATTAACAGATCCTAATGGTTTCCACTAGGAGTGGTGAGATAATTCACAGAGGTTGTATCTCTGTCTGGGTTACATTCGTGCAATGTTGCCTAATTTTAAATAGGAAATTATTATGTCAGAAGAGTAACAACATAAGTCCATCACTTTTGATGTTATTTTTTTAAAAAATGTGCACATTTTGTATTGTCCAAAACACATGAAACATATAAACATGTGCCTATTTTATATTTTCATAAAAAGCACATCATGTGATTTTTTTTCAGTATTTAGTTTCTCACGTCTCCCGAAAAGTTTGGTCTCATGGACTCATGATCTTTCAAATATACCTGATTCAATTTATTTAATAACTTTTAGTAATTGCAAAAAAATTGTTCTTTTTAAGATACAATAGTCACGATCTAAAAGATGACAAGAATATCAACCAAAATAGGCAAGATAAACAAATATAGAGGTAAAATATATAAATAAATAAGATACATAATAAAAACGAGAGAAATATATAAAAATTGTAGTAATAGATAAAATATATTAGAATTTTTAAATGGATATTTTTATCCCAGTACAATATATACTGAAAAATGGATAAATATCAAATTAAAAAAAGCATCTCCATAATACTGTCGTTCTTCAAATATATGGAATAAATTTAAATTATGACATAGCAAACTTGTAATTAAAAACAATTTTTTTTAATACAAAAATTTCAAAATCAGTCATTTTTATAATATGTAACATGATAAGCAATTTACACATAATATGGATATTTTATTTTGATGTCATCTGGTAAAATTTTGGAAATCAATCGTGTGGAAGAGGTACTTTTGGAAAAATGAACAGTGTCTAAATGAAAGAACAATGAACAATGATATGAGGTACATCCGATGAACGATCATAACCAATGCCGGTACTTGAAGAAACTATTACAACAAACTCCATGTTCTCCTAACAGATATTTATTGCTTCTCTGTTTAGTTCTACCCTTTACGTTGTTAATAGTTGCTGTTTCAAACAAATATAGTTAGCCTTTTCGAAATATTTTACATTTGCCATTCCCTTATGAGCAATGTTCAAAATAAGAATGAAGAACTAGTTCCTTCAAGCTATGAAGGACGTGCGAACCTTGCTAATCAATCAGAAGAAAACGATATCAGATATTAATCAGTGGTTGGTCGTGTTGAAGCATTTTTAGGCTTTTGCACGTCCCCAAAAATATTTGTTGTCTTTGTCAAATTTCCATTAATTTTATTTAGGGGTTGTTGAAAGGGCTACCACGTAAAGAAAATATATACAACCAAGCATTATTTTACGTATTTACTATACTTTACTTTTATTGAATTCATGTTTCCATTTTCAAAAATGACCCGAAAAACTTAAGCAGTTTAGAACTTCCAATAATTTAACTATATTTAGATATTGTTGACTAAACTAAGGTATACTTCAGGACTCATTTAGAGTACAATCTAATTTAGTCGAAACATTTATAGGTCCAAGGAAAGAGCCACAAATTATTGGTTTTATCATGTTCTCGGTGAGGAAATTCGAACGATCCACAAAATTTGGGACAATTAATAATTCTTGACTTATTCGTCGGCACATTTTCAAGATACCTCTGTATATTCTATCAATAAGCAAAATTTGATTTGGTTACAATATTGGTTGATCCTAATAACGCATATTCTATGCCATTCTGAAAATGACTTTTGGAGTTTTCATGTCATTTTATTTTCAAAAGGGCTTTAGACCTGTGACTTTCTATTTTTGACAACAATTTTCTTATGCCGCTTTTCCCCTACTTATACCCGTTTTTTATAGTATTTGGTAAAGGCCTACCACGTTTTCAACTTCGTCTTTTCTACGTATGAATCTTTACAAAATATTTTAGTATTCAAGTTGAAAACAACGTGCTACACAACATCACACACACTCTATTATAGTATATTGTAATTCAGTTTAGTCCTAAAAAATCAGTCAGAAAGTAGAGAAAAAAACTTAAGGATGGAAAAATACTTGAGACATAATCCTCCGTTGTATTAAGCGTTGCGCTGGACTGAATGCAACGAAATTCTCCATTTAAGTCACTCAACACTGCTTTAGATCACTGGGGTTATAAAGAAAGAGCGCGCCGACCATGTTTGTGTATACCAGAAGAAAACAATCGTTAGGTGGATTATTTAATTGGTCATCTTTACTGAACTCTGGAATTTTCCATCCAGTTTTTTATCAAGAAATGGGAAATGTATAATTTAGATTATAGTTATTAAAATTATATAATTATAACGTGTTTAGTTCTTAATTTTTTGAGCTCTGCAGCTTATATGCACTAGGCGCCCCTGATATCAGTACAAAAGAAGTTCGAAAACATACTACTACTAATACTAAAAAATTTGACATCTGTTTGTAAGAAAAAATATCCATATTTATATTTTCAACACATATTCATAAAAATTATGAATGTTAGTGAAATTTTAGATCCAAAAAATAAATTTAAAACAATAAATTATTGAAGCCAATATACAATACTCTAAAATTGCAAATCTCTATTTTTTTTGAACACTCTTAATATTAAATGGTAATCTTCGAATTGTTATATAGTAAAATACAAGAGAGTCTAAAAAATAATTTTGTTACTATTATAAAAACATGGCAGTCAAGAACATTAAATACTAATCCAATATCTTGGGACAATGTTAGATTTTTGTTGTTTTTTTGACAAAAAAGACGTTAGAAGCATATGAGTTTAATTTATTGTCATTGTCAATAACTTAGGAAGAGTAGAAATCAATTTGTCCAAATCCAAATTTATATAAGATCAAAATTTGACACATGTACAAAATTAAATAAAAATATTTACGTCTCAGACCTCTTTGGTATGGTTTTGTTGATAAATTATCTTGATTTGGTGAGAATTTATCACTTGGTGTGTTTAATATAAAAAAAAACTCTGAAACGTTCAACTATTGTAGACATTTAATGGAATTAAAACAACAAAAAATTTCTAGGAAAATAAAGGAAGTAGGTGAATTCAAAAAAAAGCAAAGAGAAATACCAAGGACCCAATCGATCAACCGTATAGAAGAAATAGGATGAAATAAAGGAAGAAATTGCCAGGGATACAAAGGAGTGGAAACATAACAGAAAGAAGACACTACGTCGAAGTCTGATTTAGTATTATAGTAAGAAATGGTTATAAAATAACTTTTAATTCCTAAATATATGGTAATTGTAAAAAGAGCCGATTGAACTAGAAAATATTGCAAAAATCAGTTAATACTCAATATAGTATAGACCAACAATGGAAGACAATAAAAAATAACATATTAGACGCTACTTGGAAGCAGTAGGAAGGAGATAGGTAAAAATGTCAATACAATCAATAAGACTGGAACAGCTACTGAAGAAAACAAAACTAAGTAAACGCAAAAATAAGAGAACCAAATGAAAACTATAGAAAAAAAACCCACAAAAAAGAAAAACATATATAGGAGTTAAATAAGAAAATAGGGTATGCTAAGAAGAAGAAAGCTCGAAGTCAAAGATACAATACGAACTAATAAATCACATCATAGGAATGGGAAACATTCTTCAAAAAACTATAAAAGGAAGAACAAAAAATGGAACATATACAAAATGAATAAAGAGAAAATAAAGATGTAGAGCTATCAATAAAAAAAATATTTACACATTTGGAAAGCTCTTATAAATAGAAGAAGTCCTGGACCAGATGAGATCACCAACGAAATGATTAAATAAAGAAGGAAAAAGTTACAAAACGAAGAATTACTGGAAGAAATCACCGATACCATAAGGATACGGGGAGAGCAACAAGGCTTCCAAAAGAACAGATGCACTATCGACGCAATATTCATTATCAAACAAATATCCAAAAAATATCTAAGCTACAATAAACTTGCATGTATGTGTTTTATCGATATGACCAAAGCTTTTGACTAAGTGAGATTGAATGATATCTTAGAAATAATGCAAAATAAAAATCAAAGTGGGACATACAACAGAAGATATGAATGTAAACACAGGAATAAAAGAAAAATATTCATTTAGTTCCTTAATATTTAATTTGATAATAGATAAAATAATAGAAAATACATTCTTCCACGTCGTCTGCTATGCTGAAAATGCTGTCCTTATAGCTGATATTGAAGATAATCTACACTCCTTTAATACTAAAGCGAACAATCTAAACATTCCCATCAACACCGAGGAGAGCAGATCCTAAAAACCGATACGATGTAAGTTGGAAATCCACTCAAAAATTATCGAACAAATAAATAATTTTTATTACCAGATAGCGGAAACGAGTCATGAAAAACTTTTTAACGAAGTAAGAGTGGATGGAATTTTGGGATGTCTACAAGATGAATACAAGAACAAACTTCTACACGACTGAATAGAATACAGAATGAAGATATTGATAATCAAAGTGGAACACAAGACATAGGAAGGTGGTCGATAGAGGGCCAAAAATTCTGGAAGAAACATATAAAAAGAATGGAAGATTCTGGGCTTTGTATTCCGGGGAAGAAACGCCCGCAATGAGCAGGCAGTAGAATAACAAGGGGTAATTTTTGTAAACTGACAGTTAAAGGAGAAAATTATTGGAAAATTCAAATTTATTTTACACTAGAAACTATACGGATATTATTTGGATATGGATAAAAAAGTGTGTGTATGTGTTGTTTGGCTCAAATTAAATACTCACTTCTTCATAGCATTATAAATAAACAACTGGTGGCAAAACATGATTGTTTAAATATCTGGATAATGAGGAAAAACAAAAGAAATTGCGAATAACTTTTCTTGTAACTACCAATTTTATACATCGACGAAATGCTGCAATTTTTAATTACGGTTCATAATAAATTATGTAACATATTTTCTATACAATATCTTTCTAGACCATAAATTTTCTTAGTTTATGCAATTTACAAAATATCACATTTTTTTTTATTTCAACGGAGCATTTGATTTTTTCATTTTTTACAATCGGATAGATTTTTTTATTCGCAAAAAATATTATTTAAGGTAATTAAAATACAAAAATCTAACAAGTCTCCAATTCACAATCATTAATAAGAAATATTCGTAATTATGTTTTTCGTTTCGAAAATAGATGCATACTATAAAAGCCAAGGTAACAAAAATACAACAAGGAAGTATTCCGATCCCTAATTTTATTTTCGAGGTTAATCCTAAAAATTCTGGAAACTATCTACCTATGTGTGCATCTTCCGTTTCTCTACAATTGTAATTACTATCTCTTCTTGTTCCTACACTATTATTTGCCGATTGCTCTTTTTTAGACGTTATCGCCTATAAAAAATGATTCAATAGATTAAATTAGAGCATATAATTTTTATAGAATCTAATCAGTTCTTCACTTAAATATTTTATTTGGAATTCATTTTTTTTAAATTATATATTAAATTATTAAAAATTCTGAAACCCTCTTAATATAATGGAAAACTTTCACTAGTTCGATAAGTATATCTTTCCAATTCTGATTACGAACTGAACAACTTGATATACAGAAGAAAAAATTATTATAAAGTAAATCAAAAGAAGAAAGGAAATGTTAGTAGAACAAGGTTTATTTGTATATATTTGATTATTCAATAGTGTTTCTTTAAATTATTGAAGATATAGATAACATTTTGGATCTAAATAGTTTTCGGGTTTAGCAAAACATTCAAACATTTGAATATATTTTTTAAGAATATTAAGGAAATACAGAAGGGGCCAATTGGGATTGGATCGTTTCTGAGGATTATTATATAAAGGGATTGAAAAAGATTTTTTTAACCTCGAACAGTTTTGTTGCGGTAAAGAATTGATGTGGCAAAGAATTTATTTATCAGTTGTAGTTAGGTGAGTCATCTATAATTGTTAGTTCACATAGTAGGTTCTTTTTCTGGTATTCCATTGTGACAAGAGATCTTGTATTTGGGTAGAAATATCGAAGATGGGTGTTTGCATGTGTTTAGAATGTATATTATGAAGGGGAAGTATAGATCATTATGAAATAATTGAAATATTTAAATAAAATTTTCATCTAACATTTTGAACTGGTGAGATTCAAGCTGAAAAGCAGTGCAGAAGAAGTACACGCTTCAACATATCTTTTTGGTGGATAGATATATAAATTTGAAAGTTTTTATAAATCATAGTCTTTTCAATATATAAACAGCTCAACAGGCCTTGTAAGCACAAGGCTTGGAATCACTCTACTGCTTTCCTCTATCTATTTTTGTTCATGGCAGCTTTACGCCAGTTCTCTATTCCTATTCTTTCTAAATCTTCTTCCCTTAACGTCGAGGAAAAGCAGGATGTATTACAAATTAATTGTTAGAAGGGTTGTTTATGAGAAAAAGTAATGAACCCACCAAAAAATAAAGTAGATTTTAGATGGCTGAGGTTAGAAAACAATTAGATACTGAAGGTATCAATGGAAACAGGTCGCTACCCGGTAAGATCTCTCCAAAGATAAATGACAATAATGTTCATGAAAGGTCACAGTGAGGAATGTTCCAGTTAGAGTATAGGATAACGACGTTCAGGATGTATATGAACATTACAGACAGTAAGGGCATTGATCCAGTATGGAAAATGGCGGTGTCTACTTGAATAATAACCTAACCAATCGAACCTCTTTAATCTTGTTATAATATTGAATTCCAATTATTATAATATTTAAATGAAATTGTGATTTTTTTTAAGATTCATTGTATTTTCAAATAAATTTGTCAATAGACTGATTCATTTTAATATCTTGATCAATATAAATACAACAGTTAACTCAAGTTTTAAATAGAGAAAAAAAAATTAAAAAAATCCTTATTTTTCGTGTCTAATAACAAATTTATCCAATTTTCCAACGAAAAGAGAATTGAATATTGGAAACCGTATTTTATACATTTATTTTTATAAGAGGTTTTCCAAGATTCATATTCACTTGGATTTTGATAAAATGATGCAATGAGATTGCAAGCAAAAGCTAAATAAAATTTAAAAAAAAATACCTTATAGCGAGAGAAAAAGGATAAATCTCCACGATCTGGAAAATATGTCTGCAAACCACCTTATAAAAAACCAAAACAAAACAAATTAAATAAATAGGCAACTAAAGATAAATACTTATAAGCATACTAAAATTATACAAAATTTTAATGAAAAGGAAACAAACAAAAACAATGATTATTCCATAAATAATTATCACTCTTTATCTTTTTATATATTTTACATAGCTGTTGATAAATTATTTTTATTTTTGATGTTCACTTCTCTTTTTCATCCTACTTAGGACTTGATACTATTTCTTCATATCGGCTTTGTCCTTTGATGTTTATTTGCATTTCGTCATATCTTCTTACTTTTGGTTGTAGTTGTTTCCACCCTGGTGGATAGTAAAACTTTTTGATAAAATAATTTTATTTGTGGCAGATGAGCAAAGCCAGTTTTGAAGAGGATGCCGTCATCTTCATTCTCATTAAATTTGATCTTTCATATTTAACAAAAGAATTACTTTTCTTTATAATCTCGCACCTATTTCGTTTACATTTACCTTATCAATTACTGTTTATTTAAATAACCACTACCTTTGCAAGCACTGAGCACCAAAGCTTTATCGCATAATGAAATAAATATGAAAATTTAAACAAATGATGTGAAAATTATGACAAAAAAAGTGTAGTGTTACAATCTGACATTCGAATACTTGGTTTAATACTATAGCTAAAAACGAAAGTTTACTATGTTGGAATTTTTGGAACTGATGGTGATAAATATACTAACACACTATTTACACCACCAGTAGACCAACACTCACAATTACACTATTTGACGCGCGTTTGATTAACCAAGATAAACCTTCAGACTCTGAAGATGATAACTTGGTTATTGAAACGTGAGTCAGGCAGTATAATTGTAAGTGTTAGTGTAAGCAGTGTGTTCACTACGAAAGAGCTATGAACAAATACTTAGGAATACACAATGAGAGCAACAAAGTGAAAATAGAAGAAATGAGAAGAGAACAGAGTAAGTAGAAGACTAAAGTATGCGAAAATCTCTTTAAACTCACATCATTTGTTCTAATTATTTTTTTATACATAAAAAATTGTTTATACTTACTCGTCCTTTTCAATTTCATTTCTTTAGCGAGCCGCCTATCGATTGACGACGATTCCGAACTATCCAAAGCTTCCGCGGAATCCGGTGTATTCCCAGTAGAATTATTCGGCGACGAACCATCGCTTAATAAACCAAGATCACTAGATTTTCCCTCTGAATTTACCATCGACCAAGGTCGAGGTTTAGAAGCTATAGATGAACAGCTCTTAAGATGTTTCAATGATTGTCTAATGTTTTCGGATTCGTCTAAAATGTAAATAAATATGAATGTAATTATACACAATAGTTTATTAGCCAAATTTTATTTTATTCAGCAACCCTTATTCAACCTTTCTTCGATTTTTCTTTGGTACCAAAATAGACTTTTCTGTCAGCGACGACTTGTTCATTTAATTGACATTTATGTCGTTGAAGAATTTTTTTCCAGTCTGAAAACAGCCAGTAGGCAATGGGGGTCTAGATCTGGAGAGTATGGTGGCTGGGGAAACATTTCAAGGTTCAATCTATTAAATTTGACCAGATTTTATGAACACGTGACATTGTCTTGATAAAAGAGAATTTTCTTGCTGTTACTCTGTGATTTTGATCCAATAATGTACAGTAATAATCACAGACACACAAAATAATAAGGCCATAACCTTTCCAACGAATTATTGTATTTTGTTCACCGAGGATAGTTTTAGTTGCATACAAGCTGTCCAGATGACTGATGTTTTGATTCAGATCGACCATGGCTTTATTGATGATTATATAGTAATGCAAATTTTTCATTTTATTTTGTCTAAGCAGCTCCGAACAGGGTTCTGAGTAATAAATTCGTTTCTTATTTATTTCACTGTAGCTCTCACTCATTTGGAAAAAGCTCAAGCGGTCATGTTAAATAGTGCAAACCCTTCCATATAATCTGCTATCTCTGTCAATTTAACTTCGCGGTTTTCCACCACGATTTTCAGGATTTTCTGATATAACTACTACTTCTGACCGTCTAGACCACATTTAAACTTCACATACCAGTCAATGACGGTTTATGTTTCCAGAAAAGTTTCACCATAATACTTTTCAAACCAAAGTTTTTCTTTTTTTAAACACACTTTAAAAAATCATAATAACAAACTTTTGAAGAAAGTGTGCTCCAAATTTGAAAGACCGTACTTCAAAAATATGATTTATGGTGACATATATCCATTATACAGGTATAAGTAGTGTGAATTATTGGATTGATAAAGATATATTTATAGGATACCATGGATATAGTTGTGATATTTGAAATTTTAGATCCAAAGTGCATCAAAAAAGTTCTGACCATAATACATATAGCAAAAATAAGATATAAGAATAGGGTAAATGACAAATAGGCAAATATTGATATGTTTTTATATTTTATGCTAATTTAATGTATAAAATCATTTAATTTGTTGAAAATGATGAAAATCAATTTATATTTTCAACGTCATAGTTTGTAAAACAAAACATTCTAAGGAGAGAGTATTTTCGATTTGTTACCCCATATGTAAGCATATGTGCACATTAGGGTACCATGTACACTGCGACCCTAAGGATCTACTGTGTACCCATTTCTTGATGCGATACTTGGGAGCCCTGTGTTTACACCTGATCTATTAGTTCCAATCCTCTTAGACAGTTCAATTTAGCAAATCTTCTCTGGTTATAGTTTCCCAGGAGTCTTTACCTGTCTCATTCCATGTACATTGTCCCAATAACTGGTTTTACCCCTTTCTACCATCTTTTCCAATACTTTCTACAACCACATAAGGGTTCTTCTGCCCCTACTTTAGCGAGTCTGTCAGCTATTTCGTTTCTCTTCACTCCAGAGGTTCCCGAATCCATTGCAAGGTATCCTCTTCTTCTTGCTTAACTAGTTTAAATTGTTCAGGCATTCACAAAAATTATATTGGAACTTAGAACTCTAATTGCTGCTTGCAATAATTCCTTTCTAGTTTGGACTGAATACAATTTCCAATTGCATAAAATTTTGACTTGAAAAATGATTGGTGTACTGCCCAGGCTTTTGGAGCGTTGGTTCTATTCCAGTTCAGTCTGTGTACCATTTGATATTTGGTATTTATGTTCATTTCTCGTACGATGTTATGATCCCACTTGCTTCTACAGTTTAGTATTGAGGTGAATTGGTTATCAGATAACCTCAAACACTTTTACATCATTCGACAACATTTTAATTTGTTGGGAGATTCAAAATGCTTTAAAAAACGTGAAATAAACTATCATAAAAAACATGTTTCACTTGAATATGAATATTTGGTATAGAATAGCTAAAAAAGCTAAAAAGTTTTAAACTACCCTATCGATATACAAACATCTATAGAATTCAAGTGAGACATTTCAACCCTTATGCACCCAAAAAGATGAAAGATACTTCAGGAGGTTAACTAATCTTAAATTTTACCTTTGGATCCATCTGATGACATTCCTTTCGATAAAGTACTACCCGGTGAGTGATCGAAGCTAGATTCCGCTGCGATACTACCATCACTACTATCTCTGGACACTATACTATCTCCCGTCAATCTTCTTGTAAGCGGCGAAGAAGTAATATCGTTATTTCTTCTTAACGATGATGGTGAACATTTTTCTAGATTGTCTATAGAACGTGACCGAGGTGTAGGCGTCATTAATCCTAGAAAAACGTATAAATTTTCAACATTAAGGTGAACAATTACAAAGATAATTCAGTACCACGTAATAATGGTGAATTTCTACTCAATTTGGGAGTTTTACGATCCTCGCTAAGAGTCGGTGAAGAAAAATCGTGATTCGGACTTCCGGCAGTGTGAAAAGAATGACAATCGTCCGAAGTTGGTGTTACTGAACCGGGACGGAAGAAAGAATCCAAACCTTCGACCAAATCTTGTGAAACTGAGTCTGTAGTATCGGGAGGATTGACCACCGGTCTTGTTGGTGCTCGAGTTTTCGCCCTTCTAGGTCGACCTGAAACCCCAGAATATATGTATTCATCGTTTGCTAAGCTAAATTAAAAATCTGTTTATATATTCTGAAAGTTTACTAACCTTTGTTGAGGAAAATTCCTTTGACTAAGTGTTGAAGCTGATGACTTGTATTTGGTAACTCTGTAACGGAATCTTCTTCTTCGGAGTTACACGGAAGAGACGGTAACAAACTAGGAATATCATCTGCGGATATACCTTCGACGCTGTCGACTACTGATTTAGGCCTTAATTTACGTCCGTGTAGACTTTTTCGTTTGATTGATAAATGTGGTGTCGCCTAATTAATAAAAAAAATAAGTTATAGAAATTTAATTGTGATAAAGGCACATGATTAAGTAAAAGTGACTAGGTGAGTCAAAACAAAAGAAGGAAATTCTACTGTGAAATGAAGTTACTTTATAAATTTTTTTTTTAAATTTCAAAATATTTTGAGTACTTCTAGTACTACGTGTTTTTTCTCAGAAATATATTATATGGTCATTTTCAAGTAGGTTACAAAAAAATTAGCTTCTAAAAGCAGTGAATAAAGGTGTAATTTCATATTGACGCTAGAAGCTGGCTTAGATCGCCAAATGAAGTCACGTGGTACAATTTTGGACTGGAACGTCATCTTAAATTGATGCTTCATCATTTTATTACTCTCTCATTCATAAAAATAGGTTATAAATTATAAATCGTACATATGGTATTTAGTATTTAACATGGATCTTTCACATTTCCATATGATTCTAAATGTTTATTACATAGCATTGAAAATATTTTTTAAAAATCATCGACATAAAGGAAAATATTTGTCATTAATTTTCAAATTTTAATCAATCAAAGATAATAATTGTTACATAATGAAAGTAGTTATTTTATATTTCGAAAAACGTGGGGATCGCAGTAATTTACATATCAAATAATATTTTAAGAAGAGAAATAAAAAAACAAATCACTCAAGAAGTAACACTTAAAATGGTGCATGAGAAAAAAGATACACATCCAAATTCTAGGAAAATAAAATAATCACAAAACATTTGTACTTACTAAATTCAAATACTCCAGTTTCTGCGTGATAAACAAACAATAACATTTAAAAACGAACAAATGTACATAATCAATTCGGTTATTAACACAAGCGATACGTCCTCTGACAATATAAATCTTAACTATACTAAGCTAGTGTACGTTTCCAATGTAAAGTTCCAAGCGAATTTGAATATGTACAGTTCATTTACAAGCTGTTGCACTATTTTCAGACTTATTTTTGTGATATGCTGTAAGTTACAACATCAGAACCTTTCTAATTTAATTTCATTCGAAGATCTTTCATTTTATTCACTTGAAATGGCGTCTTCTTGTTGTCTGTTAATGTCACGTGGGTACCATGTTGTAATTTTTTTGTTCCATCTATTATCAGTCCTTCTTGTCAAGTGACCTGTCCATTGCCATCTAAGGGATTCGATTCTGTGGGTGATTAATTGACGATTAAGATTTTTCACATAACGTTCTCCATTACGGGATTATGTATCGTTCCTTCATTTAAGCCCATTGAGCATATTGCGTCCCATTGATCTTGTACAAACTGAAATTTCTTAGTCTCGCATACCACGACTGGTAATATACATTAGTCGAAGATGAAATTAGATGAAATGGAATCCTAGATTTTATACATATATTATTGTGCTTTTTCACCCAAGTATCTACTTTATCGCCAGCTGTATGTGAGTTCATTTATTTTCTTCTTGAAACTCTTCAGGATTATTGGCAAGTAAAACGATGTCATCAGCGAATTTTAGATGGTTAATGTATTTACCATTAATTCTCAGACCTTTGTTGTTCCATTTTGATTTATAGAATATTTCTTCCAATGTTACTGTGAACATCTTGGGAGATATTGAGTCTTCTATCTTACTCCTCTGCTGGAAATTCAGGAGTTCCATTATAATCATTATCTATACATGGTTTGTCGACCCCTTGATTTTTTAGCATTACAATTATAAACATATGTTATTTTGAATAAAAAAAATACAGTTCCTTCAAGGAATACCCTTAGTACTTTAGTAGATCGTGGTTCTCTAGCTACTTCCTATACAATTTTTCTTTCTGAAAACAGTTCATTAAATTGGACAAAGAGTTAACAATATAAGGTGATGTAAAAATGATTCCTGTTGTATGGGGGTTAGATCTGAAACCTTTCAAAGCTGTTAAAGATCTTCCAAGCTCTGGTTTAAATTCAAATTAAAGCCTGATAGAAAAAGTAACTGTATCCTAACGGATGTATGATTTCAAACAGCTGGTAGACAGCTCTATAAATTCAAACAAGCTTGTAATCATCCTCTTCTTTTGAGAATTTTAAATCCAATTAATACAATTCTGTATAATTTTATGTTTACGCTAGGTACTAGTTTGTTCAAGTTTCAAATTTAATGGCACTAGGGCACAGGGAGGCGTGTTAGACGTCGTCATTCTCCTCCTTGTGTCTTAAATCAACTCCAAATTGCTCTTCGAGAAAAATGGGACACTATGCCAATGGGGTACGTCCAGGTTTTAATTTCTTCGGTGCCTGAAAGGGATAGAGCCCTTCACCGTAGCAGAAGAATAACGTTTTTTTTAAATTTGTTAATTTATCATTTTTTCTCAATTTTGTATTTTTTTTGTAAATAATTAATCAAAGTTATTCACTTTTGGCAGGTTTTGTTTAAATAACCTATAAATTAACCAATTCTTATCATAAATTGGAAAGATTAATATATTTACCAAAATTATAAGACCAAATCTAAATGTTCGGTTTTTTATGTATATATATAAAGTTTCCACAATTCGATTGACTAATTTCATGTTTTCTAATATAAAATACTTATCTGTTACCTTGACCGGAATAATATTTAAATACAGTCCAATGTGGAAACTGCTCAATTTATTTTTGTCATTTTTAAAAAAAATTATGGACACTAATACAAATATAGCGAACATGATATTAATGTTTTCAATTAAATTAAATACCTTGTATTTTAAAAAAGTGGTTTTCGAAAAATTCAATACTTACGATTCACTATGAATAATGTGAGGTGAAATTTGGAAATTATCTTTCGTATAAGAATTCAACCAAACAAACATATGCACGTATAAATTGATCTTTCAGTTCTTTAAACATTCAATTACTAAACTGATAACTGTTGCAATTACACTTACCAATGGCGATAAGTCTGACTGATGACTGCTGTCCGTTATAGAAATATCACTGGCACCATGTCGAGAACTATCCGAACTACTTAACCTAGATCTCCTCGGTGGCGAGTCGATTCTTATTGCACTTGCATCACCTACTAATATTTTGTAGCTTCTCATTAAAACTTCGTATACTTCGTCAGTAACTTGTTCACTCAATTGATTAGCAACCATTATATTCAACTCTCTAGAAAGAAATATATAGATATATATATATATATATATATATATATATATATATATATATATATATATATATATATATATATATATATATATATATATAGGACTATTTTACTATTGGATTCATAAGTAGGTTTTATTACTCTTTCGTATATAAAAATAGACTATAGAAAACAGCATCTTTGCTATCTTCACCTCTGCATGCCACATATGTAGTAAGATCAATATTTTCTTATTGTATTGATATATATATATATAGCAATAAAATGTTTAATAACTTGAAAACATATATATTCAATACGTAGTTTTTTTCAAGAAAAATATATTTTATAACGCACCATAATAATAAGAAATGAGTTGTAATGAAAAACGCTGTGAGATAAGTTCTAATGAATAACCCTGTATACACATATGGAATTTTTTCTTTTAACAAAACTTTTCACATAATTTACTTTTTCTTTGAACCTTCAAATCCATAAATCTATACTTCTAACGAAAATTTTCACTACATTTTACTTTTTCTTCCAGACTATAAACGTATTCAAGAGAGAATCGAATAATCGATTACTCGAAATGATGATTCATGATTAATCGTATTTTAGCATCAATGTCATTAATAACAAAAAGTGAGGTTAGTAATTGGAAAACGTGTGTAAATAAAATGGCACAAACTGTTCCAAATGTTAAACGTAGTGTACCAAATATATTGATAACAGGTACACCAGGTGTTGGAAAATCAACATTATGTGCACAATTGGCTGAAGTTACTGGTTTACAATGGTTGGAAATATCCAAGATAGCAAAAGATTATAATTGTTTAGAAGAATTTGATGAAGTGTATCAATGTCCCTATTTAGGTAAATTCAAATAAATTTAGATGAATTTATTTATAAAATAAAGGTATTTATTAAGTAATAGTGAATAAGTAGGAATCTAATCTTTCTGTTGCTTTGTTATACATTTTAGAAACCCCGAAAAAATTTTATTTGGAGAATTGAAATCTTATTTAAACTATAAATTTTTTAATATTGTCAAAATTGCGCTGTTGAAAATAATTTTTATTGATACTTTTCTCACATATCTATTGAATTATTTATATATTTAAAAGAAAGATATTAATATTTTCTGTTTATAGATAAAGCTGTGTTAGTAATGTACTATGATCTTTCTCTACAGTATTAAGAGAACTATTTGATTTCATGTGTTTATACTATTAAAACTTCAAAAAAAATTTATCAACTGACTTAGAATGTCATTTAAAGACATACTCTGAAAATAAAATTTTATATGAAATATCTAGTCGAGACCATATTTAAATCACTAACAGCAGCTATATCTATAACATTGTATGATATTTGTGTTGATAGTGAATTTATTTTGTTTGTGATATTGTTCGATTTGTTCTGCTCATTTCACAAAATAAAACGTCACTTTTAACGCCCATATCATAAATATCTATTTAACAGTGGAATTTTGACAATTTTAAAAATTTCATTACTTAATTAAAATTTTCAGAATTAGAAAAAATAAATTTCATATTTATTCACTTTTTATCTCAATTCTAGTTGATTAACAATATTTTAATATCTGTAAATATGAAAATTTTTCGGTGTTCCAACTTTGGTACAAGAAACATTGGCTGTGAAAAAAATCATTTTTTAAGTTCACAATAATAACATTTATTTTAAGTTATGGATATAATGAAATTTAGATGTACTGAAAATCGGATGATGGAATTCGTGGAATCACCACATTTTTAAATTTTTCACTAATAATTGTGGTTTTGATTAAATTTGAAGATAGTTTTTTAACAGTAACTCCTTCAATTGTACATTTCAGTGGATACATATTGCAAATGAGTATCGAAGTTGAACCACTATTAAAGTTAAAATATACATTCCCATTTCAGATGCTTCCAAACAGTTACGAAATTCAATTGAATGATTGGCAGCTTGTATCTTATCCATAAGTGTGTCAATCCACTTGTACTATTCAACTCCACCAGAGAGATTCAAATGAATTTTATGATATACTTGAAGGACATCAACAGAATTGATTGAAAACAAAGCTACTTATTACTTATCAAAGATTGTAATATTAGGCATAATATTTTGAATTGGTAACTGTGTTAGGTGGAATAGTGAAAATTAATAATCAATACCTTGTTTAAGTCGTCTAAAACCATTGTCACATTATTGCCTTTTTTGTTTTATAGATAAATGAATAAATCCAAAATGGTAAACCTATATCTAGTAATAAAAATAATACCTTAGCACTTGACAAAACACTAATCAGAACCAAATTATATAAATTAGAAATAAACCTGTTAGAAAAATGTGATAGAATAGTTCCAGATAAATACATTTCATATCTTTCTAGATGAAGACAAGCTCCTAGATGGATTAGAAGAAGTCATGTGTAAGGGAGGAAATATCGTAGATTATCACTGCAATGAACTGTTTCCTGAACGTTGGTTTGATGTTGTATTCGTTTTAAGAGCAGATAACACAGTGTTATATGACAGGTTAACAGCAAGAGGATACACAGGAAAAAAATTAGAAGACAATGTACAGTGTGAAATATTTCAAACTATATTAGAAGAAGCAAGGGCGTCCTATAAGCCTGAAATAGTACATGAATTGTACAGTAGGACACCTAATGAGTTACAAGATAACATAAATAGGATATGTCTGTGGATACAAAATTGGTTGCAGGATAATTCTACTTGATGTTTCATTTAGTGAAGAAAATTTAAGTTATTAAACTGATGTTTTTATATAAATAGAAGATTATGAGGATTATGAAAAAATGTATGAATACAATATTATTATATATTATTTGTTTCCAAAATATGTATTGGAAACCCCAAAGGTATTGGATTTGTAAATAAAAATTTTTCTTTTCCAAATAAAAAATGTCTTACCTTGTTCGATTCATAATATCTATTCCCGCCTGCTGCTTTATACATGTAGTAACAAAATCAAACGGAATCTGTTTCTTCCTTTTACATTCCTTTTTTATTTCTTGAATTGTTTCTTCATCATGCAATACATATGGACATTGTTCTTTACAACATTTCAACATTTTTTCAGTTGTAGCCTTAAAACAAAAATTTGAAACTGATTTAGTCTTGTCAAAAAAAAATAGATGGACAGTAACCAATAATTTCCAACTCTGTTATTTATCAAGACGAATAGTGGAATAAGATTAAAAACAAGTTGATAATATCCTAAATATATTAAAGATCAAAAATGTTTATCATTGAAAAACTCAAATTTACAACTTACTTGAATGTAATCACAAATACTGGCATGAATGTCAGAAGCCGCTTGATGGAGTTTCTCTTCCACTGGATTTGGACGTTTATCATCTCGATGTTGGGCTACTTCTTGTAGTCGCACCAATAATTGTCTAGCATTTTCAGCATCCTGTATAACTCCAGTTGCATGGTTAATGTCATTGGTAGAAGCAATTGATTCTGTTGTGACATTTTTAATGGCCTCGTGGGTCTGTTGAACTAACCTTTCTAATGCCTTGATAATAATAATAACAAATGGTCAAGATTTTAAAAGTGCAGAGGAAAATATAAATTTTAATACTAACGTTATATTAGAAAACAATTGTTACGTCTTTGAAATAAATATTTGTGAATAATTACCTGTTGCTTAGAAGTGAGTAGGAAACCTGGTTGCATGGGAAAACTTTTGAGAGAATGCTGTTTTTGAGAAACATTTCGATTCAGTAAATCTTGGATTTTTCTCATTATCAATTCCGTTCGTTCCGCATTAGCTTTCATACAAGGTGTGATATCATAAATTGGAAATGGCATATACTGAACAGTTGAATTGCTTTCTAAGGCGTAGGCTATATCGTGATATCCCTTGAATGGAAAAAATGTGTTTGAACAATAATTGAAGATTCGTAAGCAATCAGTACATTTGCTTCACTTCAGAATTCCTTAAACCATTTTTCTAGTAGATAAAATTGGAAAGGTTCTCTTATTTGAGTAGCAGTATTATATAAATAGATATTACTATGTGTACACAGGGTTTCCCAAAAGTCTGTATTTTGTCAGTACTGTGAGAATTGGACCGATTTGCAGATGTAGATTTGTTCACCATCCCTTCAATGTTGTTGAAAGGAATCTTAACAATAGTTGGACGGACTTTGTAAATCTGCAAACCTCCACAAGCCAAGAATGAGGTACACTAACAGATACAGATAATCCACGATGTATATTCTGGTGATTTTTCTGTGCTTGTCGAAGTATCACATTATTATTATCTTATTATTTAGAGTCTTATTGGTATTAAGGAAACTTATTGCTTTAGTTTATCTGAATGCTAAGGAGCATTTTTCCAGAAGTTTGGAAACTGTATACATCAAACAGTTTCTACAATCCTCGGGAAAGATCAACATGTCCTTATTTTTGACACAAATTCAAACCTTCTCTTGCGGTATACTCTAAATCTTTTTTGCGGTTGCGAAATAGACTGTTGGCATCTTTTTGGAAATGTCTGCTTTATAAATATGAGTGCTTTGAAGAATTTCACCTGCAACGAACCACTTCATTCAGTAACGAAATCAAGTCTTTATGAGAAGGCTTCTGATTCGTGTGTTGCAGAGAAGTATGAATTTTTTCAAGTTCGGATAAAGTGATTGAATATTATGAGAAACAAGTATGTTTTCTAGCCATCGTTCTGATCAAAATTTCAGAGGGAACTCAGAGCAACAAATAATAGAAAAGAACATTCCTCGTCTTATAACATGCTCTAAAGTTAGGCAACCATAGATAAGTGAGCTCGTAAGAGTGCAGTTACGAGGGAGGTTCAACATATTGTTTCGATTGGATGATGATGATTTGAGCTATAGCAACACCAACTTGCTATGCCTGGTTGGTTCACTCAAAATTACTGAAAATTCCCGTCAAATCCCTGGTATTTCCCGGCTATGCGAAATTCCCGTCACTTTCCTGGTTTTCAAGGGTCCTAGATACTCTGGTTAACAGGTTTACCAAGTGAAGCAGATGCCGTTTTAGGTAGTAGATTATATACCTGCAAAGTTATATTGTTTCTATCAAAGATAATACTTTTCAACTTGTTATTAATTTGTAACGCTTTCGCTAACAACCTAGCTCCAGAATCGCCTATCAAATTTCCGCTTATATCTAGAACTTCTAAAGATTTATTATCGCCGAGTGCGTTCAAAAGATTATAAAGATCCGAGCGTAATCTACAATCTGGAATAATTAAAGATTGTAAAAGACATTCGTCGTCCTGTATTATTTGAACTACCGAGTCCATAATAAGAGACATGTGTTTTTTCATACTACGTGCCATGTTCAAGTGTTTTAGTGACTTATTTTTACTTATTGCTATCACAACGTTACACAAATCTGAATCCATATCTGAAAATATAAGAAATTGGTTGTTTTATGAACTAATGAACTTCATTATATAATAAATACTCACTGTTTTCAGAAATATCAAGACTAGAGATACACCTAACACCGTGCACACATGATTCCAAAACGTGAGCACCTTGACTACCGAGTCCACAATTACTAATATCTAATGTCATTTCTTTGGTAAATTCATTACATGCCAGTCCCAACAATAAATTTCTGGAAAAAATAATAATTATTTTATTGTTTAATAAACAACGTGTAATTAACTAAAAGCAACTGTATAAACTTTCAACACTTCTATAGATGTTGGAAAAAATGAAAAAAAAAAATAGAAAAAAAGTGGAGACAAATCAACAATATTCTTTAAACACAAAAATATTCCAACATTTGATTTGTACATCAACATTTTAAGAAAAAGTTTGTAAAGCAATTTCATATAAAAAAAAATAAAATGAAAATTGTAGTCAAAGATTTTATGTTTATAGAGCAAGAAAATTAAAATATCTGCACATGCTGATAAGGAAATCAGAAAATTGCATGTATGTATGCAATTTAAAATGTCTGTATACCATATTTTCCAATAGGGTTCATCTGCCCCTACTTTAACAGCTTGTCAGTTATTCAGAATTCTAGAAATTTCTCCTTAAAAAATCAGAAGCAACTTTAGTTACTTGGACGTAACTCCATTGATAATTATTTATCATTAATTCATTTATTCGAGACCATTTTCAAACAAAATGATTTAAAAACATTTTTTTAAAAAGTTTAGGTTTAAATATAAGCAATAAACATAATGAATTCCATTCACGAGGATGTAGTGGTTTCAGTTTTTTTGCTTCAGTCTTGTTAGTAATATAAACTTACTTAAGTGCCTCTTGTGGTAATTTACAGTGTGACATGTTGAGATATTTCAGATTAAGCGTAGTGCTAAAAAATTGCTTGAAAGAAATTGGAGCTTCTTTATTCTTTTTACTACTGAAAGGATTTTTGGAAATATTCAAATGAACTAGATTTGTTGTACAGCCTTTTACTAAAGCACCAAAAAGCTAAAAAAAACGCAAATAAAATATTTAAAGATTGTTCATATATAGACTAAAAATAATTTTACTTACGTTTTCTAGAATTATATCAGTGGAAGAAATATCAATGTACTGAAGAGCATTCGGTTGAGAAAGAAAGTTATGAAAATTCTGAAAAAAATGTACTGATTATTAAAATATGAATAAAATATCATTAAACTTACACTGATATCATCTTTTAAATTGTTACCACTCAAATTGAGGTAGGTCAAAGTGGTAAAACTACTCGTATTGTTACAGAGAGCAGCGAAAAGATTATTGACTCCTTTTGAGCTCAAACCGCAATGAGACAAATTTATATGGACTAGACCTTTATTGAGCTTGGGAATACAACTTCCCAAATAAGTAGCACCTGGAAAATTAAATATATTAGACTTATACAATTTATAAATAAATCCAATTCACCTTTATCTTCTATTGGGTTATACGATACATCTAACGTATGTAAAGCTGAACCAAGATTTAATTTTAGGACACTGGATAATTTGTTTAGAAAATCAGACTTTAAACCTAAATTATCGAGATATATCTCTTCTAAATTTAGAGATTTGCGTAGTACGTGAAGAATTCTATCTATATTATCATGTGATAACTTCACTTGATTCGCTCTTAATTTTGTAAACCAAGTATTATATTCCAGTGCACTGATTATTGGGATTAAATCTCTAAAAATAAGGAAATATTTGTCAAATCTGTATAAAAATTATTAAAATAAATAAAAATATATCGAGATCAAACAAGGAAAAATCAGATTGTAAGAACCAAACTACAACTAAGTTCTTTGTAAGAATGTGTAACCAAAGGCAGTGATAGATTTAGGGAATTTTTCATGGGGAAGTATTTGTTAATAATAATTTGTAAACTAAGTTGTGAAATCCATAGAAACGAAATATAAATTTACTGGAACCAGTAAATAATAATATGGATAAAATGGAAAAAATATTGCTAACCAAATAAAATCGTTGCCCATAAAATAGAGTATTAATGTTTTTGAAAACAAATATACTGAATTCAATGGATACTAACATAAATAAGATGGAAAAAAAGATGAAGAAACAAACAAAAACCCAAATCAAACTTTTTAAAATACAATATGAGGAATATTACTTACTTTTGATCTAGGTATTCAAAATCCTTAAGGCTAAGTTCACGGGTATTTAAAGAAACGTAAATATTATCTATGTCCCATGCTACTTCTTCTCTATAAGTGAGACCATGGTAATCACACATACAAGCATATTGGTTCGAGAAACCCCCGCACGGACCGACTTCTCTTCTACTGCTGGCTATAGCCTCCAAATCACGTAATTGTTGTAGCCTCGTATTTGGTATTACTTCAATCTAAAAAAAATTCATACGATACGTGGGGATATAATTGGAAAGCAGAATAGGAGCATGAATGTATGAACAAAGAAATTTGTGGAACTTAAAGATAGAGGAAAATTGTACCGGATGGGCACAAATTATATCTCTACACGCCATTAAAATCCTCTCGTCCAATCCAATACATTTTTGCGGTATTTAACTTCGCAAAATCATTAATTATATTGTCGTATGAAATCTTGTTAATTCTGACTCTAAAATTTGCCGCCCTAGGTTGCACCCTACTAAGTTTGCTAGTAAATCCACCACTGTTAAAGTCAAGAGAGGCGTGTGAATGGATTCGTAGTACTGGAAGGGGAGGAAAGAGTATCGGTTTACCGCTTTCTATTTCTCTCTGCACGCCATTGAAATCCTTTGCCGTTCCCACTACTCGAAACTTCGACGTCGTATCGATCCAATCAGAAGAGAATAGAAAGAAGGAGATGGTGGTATACCGATGTTATTTCACTCTCTATCAGCAGTTCGTGTCAACTTGAATATTAACTCAGTTTTTTTTTCCACAACCAAATGACAAATAATTAATGACTTTGCGAATTCAAATACCGCAAAAATGTGTTGTGAGGTTCTTACTTACTCTAAACTTGAACTGTACATGTATGAAATGTTATTTGCTTAAATTGAGGATCTTAAATCTCAAATTTTATCGATAGAAAATGAAATTTGAATAATTTCGAACGAAGGTATCGAACTTCAGAAATCTGTAGAATAGCCTACAGGTATCAAATCGGTAAATCTGCCACTGGTGTTTACTATTATACTCCAAGGGAAAATTTTGAGCGTGGTTTTATAATCTTCTATGTCACAGTACCTAGATCCAAAAAAAATCTATCTACTTACCTTCCTAATAATATGTTGTAATGGTACAGTGGGAAAAATATTTCTAATAGCATTGTTAAGTGCTCCTATCATATTGTCTACTTCTGTACTGCATTTCGAATCTTCTCCAACAAGAAACGAGTAAACTTTATCGTTAATTGTTAGACTTAATTGATTACCTCTTTTGCTTTCCAAGGCTTGAATCTCCAAGTAATGAAAATGACTGTCGATCTATAGAATTAGAAACATTTCAAAAGATACAAGATTTATAAGAAAATCCTTTTTTATAAAACAGTTTTTCATGAATGATAAGAAAATCCCATCAATACAAAACATTCACAGTTTGATATTTTATTTTAACCTAACCTAACTTGAAAGATTAAGCAACCATTGCGTCATATTGGAACGTGTTTTAGCGGTTAATTTAAAGTTTGAAGCAGCTACATTTGCATATTTAAATGAGACGAGAAAATGTGTAAAGATAGATGAATCAGAAAAAAAACTCACTCGGTGGTATTACCAACATTAAATGTCAAAAATTACTGAATGCGACGCCAAGCTAGAGCCGATTAACTTGCCTCTCCACTTTATATATCTCACCATTTAAGTATTTAGGTTTATCTACTTAATCTTTTAAGTTGCTCCAAAATTATACAACAGGTAATGCCATCTATTTAAGGCAAAGTTAAAACACTAATTCATAATTATAAAATCGCTCAAAAAAGGTCGTTTAATTGATGCGAAGCAATGCTGAAAAAATTCTAAGTAGTTGAAAAAACGTCTGTAAGATCTTGACAGGCGACGAATCATGGATTTATGCATGTCAATCCGAAACTAAACAACAATCGTCTTTCAAGACGAGCCAAATCCAACGAAAGTTTTTCGCGCACGAAGAAAATAGCTGGCCATTTCGCCACCGTTCCATTAGAGCAACTTAGAACGGTCAATTATGAATGATACACCAGAATTTGTTTGCCAGAAGTGTTCGAAAACCAATCGCAGAAACAAAAATGTTTTGGACACTCAAAACATCGAATTGATGGGTCACCCATCGTATAATTTTTGTTTGGCACCTAATGATTTCTTCTTATTCCCGCAGATTAAAAATAAACTGCAAGATCAACGTTTTTCTACACCTGAAGAAGCGGTTGATGTTGATCTTCAATAGGAATGGAAAAATACTTCGACAACTGGTTTAAACGTATGCAAAAGGGTATAGATCTTGTTGGCGAATCTTTTCAAAAACAATAAAGCCGTATCAAATTATAAATATATCTCAAAACTTACGTAGCAACACTGGTATCATATTATTTATATGTGGCGACGACGTTTTTTATTTAAATATAAAATTATATACATGGGGATATCCTAGTTTAAAATTATTAAACAATGGTTGCTTTAATTTGAAAATATACTATTATATCGATAAGAAATTATTCAAAAACGTACCTTGGTTGGCACTTTTGCTGTAAGTAATAGTATTCGGCATGGTGAAAATACCTGTAAGAATAAAAGAGAGTAATTAAAATATTAAAACATCTTTATGTTAGATTTCAAAATTTCCTAAATGCGTCATGTGACAAACAAAATTTTTGAAAGATTGTATAACCCTCGTTTCTGAGTTATAGACATTTAAAGTTGCGAAATCAGAACTTATATTTAAGTATATTTTCTAAATTGTACATTCGAACATTATGAATTTGTAATGGATGATTACGTATGTTCATGTAGTGTCTTTGACGGAATAAATAATTCTACACTACTATCTGAAGGCCAGAGATGGCTCATGTTCAATGGTTAACAATGCGTAACTTTTACAGGGACAATCTGTACTATTTAAAGATGGCAAAAATGAAATTTTCAATCGATTTTTCAACAAAAAGTTACTCTTTGTTCAACTCGGTAGAATTTATGGTTTAGGAGAAATGTTGTACATGCCGTAAATAGACATTCTGAAGAAAATTATCGTAAATTGTAATTATTCATTGAAAATACTTATAGGGGATATAGAAACACAAAAGAAATTATTATTTATTTATTATTTATTATCAAATAAAAACAAGAAAAAACTATAATCAATGTTCGAAATGAGCACTTTGCACTTCTAGACACTTCCGGAGTCTACTATCGAATTTTTAGCATCAACTATCGGAACACCTTGTATAAGCTCTGAAACGCATCACGAAATTTTGGCATCAAGACCCGTAAGTTCTGATTTCGCAACTTTAAGGCCTTATAACTCAAAAACGAGGAGTCGTATGAGAAAATTTTGTTTATGTCACAGCATTATTTTCACGTCATCTGCTCACTACCGAATTTTCGGCATCAAGACCCGGAAAATCCTGTATAAGTTCTGATTTCGCAACTTTAATGCCTTATAACTCAAAAACGTTGGGTCGTATGAGAAAAAATTCTTGAAAAAATTTTGTTTGTCACAGTATTATTTTCACGTCATCTACTCACTCTGGAATTTTTTTTATAAATCAAGGCTATTGTGACACACTACAGCTCAAACCTTTGCGACCAAAAGATTTTTGGAAAATTTTTCATTTATCTCCAGGTCATTTATTCAACATGTTTTTTTTAAATACATTTTATTGCTACTCCACCCTAGTGAGGGGCGATAACACCCTGAACATTAAGTTCAAATTTATCAAAAAAATAGGTAAGTTTGGGATATACCATCACACCATTTTCTTCTTAAAGAATTTTACATTTTTTTAAATTTTGATGTGAACGTAAAATTATTTCATATTTTTCTTTTTAATTTGATGTTAGTTTTGTATTGAAAAGTAATAATTTGGCACAATGTGTAAGTAACATGCCATTCGAACTGTTACGTTTTTATTACAATATTTTAATATTTCTTAGTTCACTTATAGTGGTACAGTAGTTACTGATTTATTTATTTTAACGTTTTTGAAAAATTTAGTTTGTTATTGACTTCCCACTCAAGTCTACGAATTCGATGAAACCCAGTGCCGATTCTAAAACGTCCTCTATCTACATTTTTCAATGCCAAAATAGGAATTTATGCGAAAATAAACCTACACAATTTGCTCGAAATAAAAAGAAAAAATAAACCCACAATATTTGCTTTAAATAGAATTATCAAAGATAATTGGAAATTTGTTGGGATCATGCATTAGGTAAGGGTGTATTTATGAAAAAAAAAACTAAATACGTTATCTATCCGAAGATTATTTTATTTCTATTAGAGTTAACTACCTACTACCTAAATTTAATATTATATTTTGGGTTTGCATTATCGATTTTAGTTGTTTGTTATGGGGAATAGAATCACTTTTACATTTTCAAGTTAAACATTACAGCATTTTTCCAATTGATAGGAGCATGATGTCCAAACAATTGGATTATTTCCAGTTCTTCCATTAAAATCATTTGAATTTGATTTCAAAAGACTTTAAAATGTCTGAATTTAATGCTTCTATCAAAATATTTATTTAATTAATCAGGAATTACGAAAAAGAGTGCCATTAACCTGTATAATTATGTTAAAATTAAGTTTCATTTAAATAACAAAAATTGGAGGTACATTGTACCAGCACACTGTATAAATTACAAAGAATTTTATGAGGGGAAAGTTTGGGAACATAGGAGTACAAAATTGAACATTTATTATATATAAATATTTAATAACAAATATGTATTACATTTCAAATGTCATAATTTGTTAGATGATATAAATAAATAAAATTCATGAAAAAGAAGATGGGGCTATAATATCAGTATCTTTTCATCCTATAAAAACTAAAATTGATAGTTTATTACACACTCTAATATTGGGAATCACCAAACATTTTGTTTAAATGCTGCTCTGGAATAGGAATAGTCAGTGAAAAAGTATTTGGGATCCTTTCAAATAAAGAAACAAATTGGTAATTTAACTATCTTAAGGACTACCATTGGTGGTTTGGCATACATCTTAAAATCCCAACTAATTAATCGATGAAAATTTTCATCATTTTCTCTTTGACAGAAAATATGAGGGTTACTACTAAGTTTTTAGATAAGGCAATACTGATATGTCAAATCTTTGCCTTCATAAAGTTTAGAATTTTTAATGGTGAACGAACTCAGAACGTGTTGTCATACAAGTGCTATTTAACTAACCTAACTTGTTTACAAATATTTGAAACTTAGTCAAAAAATGAATTCGCAAACATTTTCATGAGATGATTTTCTATACAGTAGTGTGCCAATCAACTCGCTTTGACTTTTGGTGATGAAGCACCATCTCAAGTCACCGCGTTTACTGAAGGTCATCCAAAATCTGCTGGTGTGTCAGAAAACATAGATACTGTGAAGTTCAGGGTTACTTGGGCATTAGATCCACTCGCATACATTCAATATTACAACATATTGGCTGTCAAAAAGATTTGTTCTTGTTGGAAAATGCATAATTTGACCATCGCTCAAAAAAAGCTCGAGTCAAAAATTGTTAACACATGAAGAGCTTCAAAGCAAATAGTCGCATGTTTCAGTGGAATAACTAAACATGTCGTCACTATTGAAGCGTTTACTTCAATTGGAATGGAAAAAATGCTTTGACAATTGGTTCAAATGGATTCGAAAATGTATTGATATGAATGGAGAATATTTAGAAAAATAATAAAACCATATCCAATTATAAATATTTGTTTTTTTGTCTATCTCAAAATTTGTAGCAACTCCCATATAATGTGGTTAATTTTATCTAAGTAAAAAAATATATGTCACATTAGTGTCCAACAGTTTTACCCAATAATTCCTTTCATAGGACCACAACCTTTCATAGACTTCCCAAAAAGTCATCAAGTCATGGTCATAAAAAAGTGGGAAAACAAGAAAAAATCAGAAACATATAAAAAGACGCCCCAGGTCTGAAAGAATAAAAAAATGTTTCCCTATATCTGGGAACTATCACCTCAAGAACATGGAAGAAACTCTCAACAGCTCTTGTGTGCCAAAGACCTTCTTTGTGGGTGCGAAGCAATCTATAAACAAAAACAAAGGTACTTACATTTAAGCTTTTTAAAGCTATAAGAGGTAAGCCACATAGCCCCCAGACAGGTAACTCACTTTACAAAGTCGTTGCTGACTGGAATACAGTCCGGGGTACATAATAGATCAAAGTGTGTGACAGATAAATTCACAACCTTACACTCATCTAATCTAAATCTATAAGATAATTCTTTGTAGGAATTTGTATCAGAAAAACAGATTACCCAATATAAAGGCAAATAAACAGGATAGTATTCCTGTTGATAGTTGGAATTTTAAATAAGATGTTTTTCTATGTATTATATTGATTGATTATTAATGATCGTTTAATTTACATATATCTTCATATTGTACCCCTTTAACTTTTCTGCCCTTCAACAACCCACTGTAGATCTCTATTTCAACACAAAAATTTTTTTCATCCACACTGCACAATGTAGCAGTTTCTCCTCTATAAGCACCATTTACAACTTTTACTAATTTTCCTAAAGCTGGTATCACAGTTTCTAAATGTTCTTGATCAATTTTCAACTTTTTACCACTGTCTAAGAGTTTTACAACTGCCACATATTTATCTATAACTTCTTTAACTATTCCTTTTTGCTTATAGTATTCTTCACCCAAGTTTCTTGTAATTACTTTTACGATTATATTTTCAGCAATCCAATAGTCTTTTCTATTTTGTTTTTCTCTTTTACTCTCTTCTAGTTCCCTAATTTCATCTAGAGCAGATTTTTTCTTGTCATCAAGTTTCCTCTTCTTTGATTCTGTAGGTACTGTAGGGGGAATTTTAAAAATATTTTGTGGGGTTGGTGTTGCCTGTTTATCAGTTTTCAACTTTATATCTAATTTCAAAACCTCTTCTTCATTATCTCTGACTAATTCTGTATATACAGGTTCGACAGATGGCCCTTGTTTTTGGGCTAACCGTATTTGTTTCTCTACAAATTCCATTTGTTTTTCTTCATCATTTTTATCCATTTTTTGTTTTTTCTTTTTCATTTCTTCCCGTTCTACAGTTTCAGGACTCCTATCAATATAAGTTATAAACCAACCTTTTTCTGTTTCATCTACAACAGCTTGCCCTGTTTTCCCTAGCCATTTAACGAAACCAGTTAGGGTAACCCATCTGGTACCATTCATGTGTACATGATCTCTGTCATGAATGTATTCCTGATATACTTTATTTGCATTAACTCTCTTGGTTCCAAATTGTCTGCGGAGTATTTCCATATAGCCCTTCGCAAATTCATATGAAAAATCATCTATGTATCGTTTAGAATTATCCGCAAATAAAAGTAATTGCCTTTGATGTGATTCAGATGTGGTGTGACATTTAAAACCATTTTCATCTCTGCACTGTTTTTGACACATCTGACAATACCATCTAAGTTTTTGAAGACCTTTTGCTTTCATTTTATTGGCAAGGTACTTAGGAGTACCTACTTCCGCCTTTTTACCCATTTTATTCGATTATTTTCGAATAACTGAGAATCACTACTTAATTCACAATAAACTTAATCACTGAAGTGAAGTTAGGTGCATTAACTTATGACAGTGACATTTTTCAATAGTGCCAACATAAAAACAAATTATCACTAAATTTAAGAGGATAGTTCAAAAATAGTTAACTATTGATTATATTACATAAAGGAATAAGTTATAAAAATACAAAATGACTTACCAAAACTCTGTTTTCAGTCTTATCACCTTTGGTTTCCAGTCTAACCACATTTTTGAAAAGAATTTTCACCTTATTTCCAACTGAAGATTTAATACTTTCTGTAAATACAAAATTTTGCTTAATTGAGCATGTGAATTATAATTAACACTAACAAAATAATTCTACTAGCATTGGAATATGTTTTTATTTATATGTGGTTATAAATATTCAACAGGATATTTGAAACGATGTATTTATCAATAATTGATAATATTCTATGAACACAGTAACAGGAATTGAAATAAAAAATAGTATGCATAGAATTTTAAAATAATAGTATATATTTATTTGTGTAATTGTTATTTACTTGCTGTTTGAATTTTTAAGCCCTGTTCAAGGTTTCGGATTACGAAATATTAAACAAGAGGTCATTAGGTCAATATTATCAAGTTGGAGATACCAATTTTGTTTACTAATTAATTCTTGGAATAATTTGTGCCTTATAAATCGAGGCTTCAAAATCAGATTATCTGTATGAGTCATATGTATATAATGAATTCAAAGACTATCATAGATCATTTATATTCAGAATTTTATTACATTTAGATAAGATAAACAGTATAATAATAATTTGCTAAATTTTTGTCATTCTGACACTCCCCTTTGCAAATTACAATGCACAAATTCAATTAATTTGTCAAAGAAAATCTTCACTCACCATTTAAATCTTTAGTAAGCTGTGACCTGGTAGACATAATTTATACAAACAAAACACATACACATCTAATTATTTGATATTATTAACATTTTAATTGAAAACACCTCAGTTTTTTCTCTAAAATTACTGTCACTGTCATTTCCAAACTTCAGGATGTTAGTAGGTTTTTGTGTTTTGGTGAGCCCTATGTCACCTACGCCTTCTTTTGATTGGTACAAACTGCAATATCTTAGTAAATTTTGCATCAGACTATTACAGTTGGCTAAATGGAAGTGTATACAACTACAAACATACGTATTTGAAGTATGAGTTCTGTATTTATTTTTTAAATCGACATTTATAATTTATTTTCGTGATGAATCCTCTTGATTTTATATTTATATTATATTTTTGATAGAAAATCAGTTCAAAATAACAGATAAAAATTGTTTCGTCTTAATCGAAATACCATTTGACATAAATTGATAATGACCAAAACAGATCATAATGACAATTTTTTACCTGTTATTTTATACTGAATTTGTATCAAATAAGACTTAAAGTCGAGAAGATCCATCTTGAAAACCAAATTAAAACGTGTAAGACGTAAAAAGTTCAAAAAATGACATAATTAAAAAATAATGCTTCAGAATTCCGACAAATGAAATTCAACAATAAACTTCAGCATGTGAAGTGTAAAATTTATATATGGGTTAAGTTACGTAAAAAATAATGAGGTATTATTTGAAGTATATACTGGAATTGAAAATTTTTTAACTTGCTATTCACTATCTTCTCCAATATGCACTGCACGTAATGTAGAATCTGATTAACTTTGTAATGTACTATTAATGATTTATATATACCAACCAAATGGTCTGAATGAAATAAATTTTTTAATTTGATAGGCCATATTTCAAAAATACAGGAACATGGACGTCACCATTTTTATCTTTCAAAAATTATAAAAAAACTAATTTTATATTATATATAAGAGACTAAAATCAAGATGATTTAAAAACATAGATTAATTTATTTACACATTAGGAAGAAGAAACAGAAAGATACTGTAGGACATAGTATAGAATCGAAAAGAATTGTGATACTAATTATATTAAAAAACCTGTAATAAAGTTATTAAATGAGAATAGAAAAGGTAGTAATATATTTAAAAGTTATTATTTATTCTTTACATAATTAACCGTTCGATTGTACCATTATACACAACTTTAAGTAGTAGTGACTATGATAGCGCTAACTTTATTTTTCTAAATATGACGTTGTGTTTCAAAATAACCAATCAGTTGTTGGGTTACATATCATTCAAAATGTATACATGTTCTTCATTGGCAGTTAGAGAAAAGAGGAAGGAGAACTTCTCGATTTTTTACGCAGTGTAGGTGTTGGATGACTGAATAATTGACAATTTCAAGTTCATAATTTCAACCAAAATAAAATACTTGAAAACGAATGTGGTAGTTAAATATCAGATGACAAAAATTGGTTTATACTTCGTATAGAAGATGTCTTTTGTGGTTGTTTCTATTTCTAGAAGATTTAATGTAAAAAGTAAGTTCATCATTTTATTTCAATCATTTTAAAAATAGGGGTATTTTATAATTTTTTTCCTTACACAACACAGGATTCGTAGTTTTCGAAACAAAAAATCTCTTTACAGACTCTGGAATTCGCTATTATTAAGTGGTGAAGCATATTGAACTAATCATGTCCGGAGAAAGTGATAGTGATTTTGTGAAAAGTGTAGAAGAACTACTGAAATCTGGTCGTACGTTAGAAGCAATTTCACTATTTCATGCTAAAGAACATACAACCAAAGTAAAAAACAACTCGTGGGATCTTGTTCCCGTTCTCAGTAAACATTCAGTGACTTATACTGAAGATGGGAATATTAATGCCGAAGTATTTCAGTGTTGTAAAGAGCTTTTAAATTCAATAGCAGACATCTCGAATCCTGAAGAAGCTTTACTCCAATTCATTGAAGAAGTGGAAGAGAGTGACAATGATATTAAATTTGTTATGATGTTGGATCCATTAAGAAAAATTTTAATGAGGATTCCAAACAAAAAATTAATATCTATCGCTTGGGGATTTAATGCTGTACATAATTATTTGAAAAAGTATCCAGTGCCTGAAAGTGAAAACTTAGAAGGAAAAGAGAAATTATTACTGGACAATTCAGAAGAAACTCGTAATATCAACAAATTGTATATAAATCTTGTACAATTCTATCAACTGTTAAAAGATATGTTTCCAGTAGAAGATAAAAATAGTGAAGAGAAAAAAATTAAACTTGAATTTTTGATAACATTATTAGGAAGACCTTTGGTTTATTTAGATATAGAAATTTTCAATGCTATTAAAAACAGAGCAAGGATTTCCTCAGAAATTTTAGTTACCCAAGTTTTTGAAATATGTCGAGATCCTGTAGCATTATTACAAACTAAAGATGACAATACTGATTGTGTTTATAAATTATGTGATTTAGGTCTAGCTTCTTTATACTATCAAGTATTTGTTGAAGAAATATGTATCAATGAGATACCCAAAGTTTATGAAGCCATATATTTTTGTCAAAATAGTTTGCATCTAGTTACTATTCTTTTAAATACTAATCACCAGATTGTTATTGAGAAAGGTCTTAAATTAGCAATGAAATTATTGCAGCATATTCGTTATAGAAAACTCTCTTACCTTTTGTTAGATTCTGAAGATCACAAAAAATTTTTTAAAGCTTTATTCAACATTATTATTTATAATGAAGTTGTGTCTTTAAGAAAATCAGGTGTAGAGGTATATAAAACGTATTTATTATCATTTGAAAACAAAGGGTTTTACTTGTTAGTTAATAATTTGATATCAGATATAACTCATTCAAGTTTAAGAGGTTATACAATTACTTTGTATAAAGATCTAGTGTATAGAGAATTTTCCACTAAAAAACACTTAAATGAAATGTCTTGCTATGTAAAAGGTAACAAACTATTCACTTTACTAAAAAAATTTTGTTTTCTGGACAAAAAAGAGGAGAGTGACTTAATTGAATTATCAGATGAAATTATAGCTACTTTAAACCTTTTGAGATATTTATCGATAAGAGATTCCTCAAATGAAACAAAAATTTGGGATTTCTTTCCTATTCTCGAAGAATCATATTTCCAGCATTTAAGAAAAGGTATAGATCTATCTAGAGCTCATTACAAACTGAAAATTGAGGAACTACGTCTGAATAATTCCAATAAACCAAATATTGACTCTGATGTGAATGTTATAGTAAAAGGCAAGAGTTTATCTAAATTAAGTGAAGAAGAGAAAATGCAGGTTCTAAACTCATCTTTAACTGTTTTTGATATATTAGATAGCCTTCTGTGTAGACTTAAGGAATGTATTGAGGTTGAAAGAAAAGTTTCTTGATTATTTTGTATTGGTATGAAATTACTTTATAATCATTAACACTTTTGATAATAAAGACTTCCACAATTTTTAATTTGATTTTAATTGTTTTTAAATTGGGACCATTTTTTATTAACCAGTACGCTCTTAAAAATGAGATTATATAATACTGAATTATGTGTAGTAACATTTACACAGTTGATTTAGATTTTACATTATGTACCGAATATAAATTAGAAATTGAGATGAATATTTTCTTCTCAGTAAAATATGCTGTGGATAAAAATACAAACAGATACCTATGGGATATGGTGTAGGAAAAATGTTTTGAAAATACTAGATGAATTCAAGAAAACCTAAACGAATGTTCATGCAGTTTTTCCCAATAGATATGAGTGATTCATAGGGAAAGGTTCAGATAAATAATTTGTCCAGATTTTGTGTGAGTTGGTTGTATCACGATGATAGTTTTTGAAAGTGAAACCGTCAATGAGCTTTCATCAAAAAAGCTGCCTAGTACTTTTGAATTATAACAAATCAATGCATTTGAATCTATACTCAATGGTATATATCTAAGGATAGCTCAACTATTCTATATCCTTGAAAGATTGTATGGCTGGTCCGTGGTTTATTTTAAAAGAAGTATTGCCTTTTATGAATTTGTTTGCAAAATCACACGAAAGTGGATTTATCAAATGAATTTTTAACAGAGTTGGGATTTAAATCACATGATTTAAACCAACTGATTTTTTTTTTAAATAATCATATGAAGGGGTAAGTTAGAAGTCAAAATTAGTTGATTATTGTAAAATCTGTGCAATCATTTTTTATAGTATTTTTACCTGATGGAACATACAGTAAAGTTTTTAATACTTTTCGATAATTTCTGCTAAATAATGTATTATTCCAAAAAAAAATGTCACAGACTCTTTTTGGTTCAAAATTTGCCTTACAAAAATACAATTTTGTATTATCAAGTAAACTTTATATAAATAGACTACAAATGAAACAGCATTCTTAATCCTCATAGTCGGAGTAGAGTTAAAATTCTTCATCTGTCCAGTTTTTTAACATCTAAAAATGATATCCTCTGATAAGAATATGTTTTGATATCAGGAAGCTCAACAAATATAAGATTCAAATTAATCTCATTACAATTTTGGGGTTGATTGTGCCCTTTTCAGATCTCCACAGTTCTAAGAACTCTAATATATGTGTTAGTTTCTACTATATCTAAACTCTTAGAGTTCTCCCCGATAAAACAGTGCGACAGTGCCACGTGAGGAGATTTAGCATCGTCTTACTGAGATCCAAATACCTTTTGCATCCACTGGTTTTTTGTAACATCGTTCTAATGCAGATTATATTTATTTTTTATAGATGTTAGTAGAGTATGGTCCTCAACTCGTTTATTTTCATCTACGACATCTTCAGATCAACAAAGTGATGGTTGTTACGAAGAAGGTATAAGGGAGAAAATTTTAGAGGCCTCATTACCATTTGTACCAGAATATGGTTGGTCTAAGGAATGTATCAGTAAAGGAGCACAAAGTATTGGTTACCCTGGTGTCATACACGGAATGTTTACGAAGGGTGGTGGAGATTTAATTCATTATCTACAAACTAGTTCTAATTCTAAGTTAGTTGAATTTTTAAAAAGGGTAAGACTAGCAATATATTAATATAATTTTTTTAATTATTGACATGTTAATTGGTGCGTTTTTAGTATCAAAATGAAACTCAGGATAAGCCCATTCCTCCTGCGGAGTTTGCTGAGAGAGCTATCCAGCAACGTTTAAGGATGATTGGTCCCTATATTGGAAAATGGCCTCAGGCTATAGCTATTATGTCTTTACCCCCTAACGTACCTAAT
The DNA here is from genome assembly GCF_026230105.1 of Diorhabda sublineata. Taxonomy (NCBI): domain Eukaryota; kingdom Metazoa; phylum Arthropoda; class Insecta; order Coleoptera; family Chrysomelidae; genus Diorhabda; species Diorhabda sublineata. The sequence goes on from NC_079483.1 coordinate 10,846,136, forward strand.
AGTTTAGCAACATTGTTAACTATGGTAGACGATATATGTTATTATGCAGGTGACAGATCAGTAGATGTAAGTATTGCAATTATTATTTGTATTACAAATATGTCAATTCTAATTTGTTCAAAGTCTAAACAATTTTTATGTTGTTCTTATTTGTTGGAGTAACGTTTATTGAAACAGTGACGCAGTATTTTAATTTTTAAGGGCAGTGGTGGCGATTGGACGTTAGAAGTGGGGGGCAAGGTAAAATATAAAACCGAAAATGACTTTGTAAGAGATTGTTTCAAGTTATAGTTTGATTTTTGCATCTACAGAGTTTTACTAGAAGATACGAGGAAAATTGAATAATTGTAATTGTGATAGGTTGTTTAAATAAGTCATCGAAAGAATATAACTGTTACATACAAACGAAGGACGTATAAATAAGAAAAAATAGACAGTAGGCAGTAATCAATTGTACATGATACACGTTTTCTCTAAAGTGTAATTGCTTTAAAACAATTCTAAATGTCTTAATTTCCGCCTGACTTCAATTTCCATGCATTCCTCTAAGTTGTTTTTAATCACATTATTTTCAATGGCTAGTGTATTTAAATATTGTTGGGGCATAAAATTTCTTAAATATTTTTTCTTGTGCGTTTCGAAACACTGGAAAATCGTTCTGCCGTTTTAGTGGATGCAGGGATAGTCACAAACAGTTGCAGAAGCTTGAATAAATTAGGGAATATATTATGATTGTGAACATTTTCAGACTTGAAGCTCTAAATGGTGCTCCATTTTTGAATCTACATCAATTTCAGAGGCTAAAGTGTCATTTTCCATACCAAACGCGGAATCCTCTACAAAACATGTTTCTTTGATGCGGTATTTACAAACTGAGTTATTTGTCGAAACCGTCAACAGCAATTCTATGTTACAGAGTAGAACCAGTTAAGTTTTTTTTCAAATCGTGATATAATGTTCTCACTCGGTGTATCTAACAGAGAATAGTGAAACGTTTTAAAAAAAATAGGCTTGAAGTGAATCATATTCAGGACGAACATTTTAAAAGAAGGTTTACTTTTGCTTTGATCTGTCGGCCCCTCAAATCAGTGTCTTTTACAAAAATCAAATGCTTCAGTCAAAAACTTTTGGCACTCTTTTTCTTTTCTTAAACCGTTTATCATGATTATGTATGTACTTTGATGTTAGTTTTTTCAATACAAAATTATACTTGATTATACATGTGATCAAAATCCATGAGCATCTCCACTAGTTTTCTCAGTAATGTTTCTTTGTTTTTATATGTCTTATTAAAACTATATTTATTAACTAGTTTTATTTATTAGTACTTTCATTATCAAGTACAAGCCACCATGTTTTTTATCACTGTCCACTTTTCTTCTTTTTTTATATCTTGACAGGACCAAATGTATTGTGTCTTTGTTACTTTCTAACTTTGAAATCTAGTTGACTACTGGTTCGAAAAGAGCTGTGGTACTTTTTACACGCACCCAAAAAACTTCGTCATCCAATAGAGACCCATTACATGACTAGCCTCTTCATCTCAGCCAAAGTTTGACGATTTTCTTTACAAGCAGACATAGGTTGTGAGCAAAACAAGTGCGAACCCCAACAGGTAGTAACTGGTAAAACCAAATTCTTGGTACAGTTCTATTCTTTTACTGTATGTAACAAATTTCAATGATTGCATTTAAAAGCCTTTTTAGTTCCTACAATTTCATAACAGTAACTGAGCTAAGAGAGCCATCAGCCGCGACTTGCTACAACATGTCCTGACACCTTTATAAGTGTTAACAATGAGTAACGGTTAACACTGTTGTCAGATTTAACAAACTGTATCTAATATTACATAATTGTATTACGTTTTTTTCCGTTCCTACTGAAAAGTCCCCAGGGAAATTTTATGTCTATCCATTACAAGTGTGCTGTATATCTACTAAGTGTTGTTGGACAGCTCGTAAACTTTCATATCCGCTACTAAACCTTATAGTTTTCCCAGAAAGGGGGACGACGACTGCCCCCCTGTCCTTCCCTAATCTCCGCCACTGTTCAAGTGTATTTTTTGTTTCAGTATAATTGGTATTTGAGAAGAATAGGAATAGCTGGTGTGTATAAAGCTACCGAATTGTATATGATTCAAGATAAATCCGAGAAATTTCAAGATACCTGGATATTTCTCAATAAAAGATTACATGAAGCTGTACAATTACACGATTTGCTAATTAAATCGGAAAGCGGTACGCAAATGGCAAAAGATACTGTTCAATCAGTTTTTATTACGGTAAGTTTGACAAAATATTTACAATTTGTTGGAATAATGTCAAAAAAAATCGTAAATATTTATTTTTGTACCTTTTTCTAATCCTTAAAGCGTCTTATCTACTTTATTTAGCTCGTCAATCTTGATAAAACAAGATTTAAGTTTTAAAAAAAGTCATAGAAGACCAAGTCTGTTGAATACAATGGCTACTGCATGGTTATGATTTTAATTATATTTTCAATTTATTTATAATATAAAGTGAAAGTATGGAATATAAGATGTGGATATTAAGTTTTGTCTTACCCCGCTAGGAATCTCCGTTATTTTAGACGAAGATGAAAAATCCTCGAATCCTTCAATTTTTATTTTAACCGAGGTTTATTATAAACATATTAAAAAATTGTCACCCCTTTCACCAGCTATCCTTGACAACTATCCCTTCAGATGTTTTAACTAGCAAGGGTGATACTTCGTTGGAAAGGATTTGAAAAATAAAACTCAAAAATGTATAATTTTTAAATTTCGGATGAAAAAGACAGCAATTTATTTTTCAATTTTTGAGTATCGCACCCTCCGTTGCTATTAAAAACTATGAGGAGGTAGATGTTAAGGGTAGGGGGTATTGTGGATTGAAAAATGTAAATATTTCAAAATCTATGATTTTCTCTATGAAGAATGCCTATTCAAGATATGGCGCAGCACAAAAAGACAAAAAATCACTAGATTTACTAAAAAAAAGAAAACGAATTAATTAGTTAAATTAAAAATAAATAACTTGGTTGGTGTATTATACTTGTAGTTTCTGAAATAAACATTCATCCTCATAAAAGTGTAGTAAATTCATAAAATTTCAACCGGGAAAATGTGAAAGTCAAAATTCAAAATTTAAAAATTATACATTTTTGATTTAGGCTTTTCAAACCCTTTCAGATGAAGTATCCAATGTTTTTTCAAAAATTTGAGGAGGTAGCTGTCAAGGGAAGGGGGTATTTTGCTATGTTTATAAAACACCTCGATTAAAAGAAAAATGACAAATTCGAGGATTTTCCATGTTTGTCCAAAATAAAGATAACTGAAACCAAACTTTATGTAATATTTATACAAAATGTGTTTGTTTTGTTATATATTGTGAAATATTTAATTTTTTAGGCTCGCAATATACTAGGACTCAACTGGACTAGATAGAGAAATAATTTAGGAAAAACCAGTTAATATATTTTTATTTCCTCTCTTTACCAAAATGGATGTGATTTTTAGTATTATTGCAATAATTAAAAATTGAGTTTTATTTTGAGAACTTTTTATTTATTACAATTATAATTCAAGAAAATTGTAGTTTTTTAGCCTTCCTTGGAAAAAATGAAACTGATGAAACTGTATGATAGTGCAGAAAACAGATAATAGGCATTGGACAGTATAGTTATGAAAATCTACTAAAAACATATTGGACTAATCATCTGATACTATTTCATGCTAAACAACACTTCACAAAAGAAAAAAACAACTCGTGGGATCTTGTTCCAGTTCTCAATAAACTTTCAGTGACCTATACCGAAGACGTGAATATAAATGCTGAAGTATTTCAATGTCGTAAAGAGCTTTTAAATTCAATAGCAGATATCTCGAATCCTGAAGAAAGAATATATACATAAGAACTTATTCAAAGATGAGTGGGGACATTATAGGGTTGATTTGAAAATAAATCAGGAGACAAAGCCTATTTTTTGCAAGCTTCAACATTTATCATTAACAAGTCATTAATGAAGAGTTAGATGATTATTCAGACTGGAACACTCCTTTAATTTCCGTTGTCCAGAAGACATGTAAGCTCGGAATATATGCTGATTATTATTATTATATATATATATATATATATATATATATATATATATATATATATATATATATATTTGTTAAATGTTGAGCATCCTTTGCCTAGAATAGAGCATTTACTTGCAGCTTTCGAAAGTGGTGAATGTTTCACTGAAAATTTTAAAAATCAGCTTTCTGAAGAGACAAACAAAATTATGTCGGAACACGCCCTAGGAGTATTTAATAATTAAATCGGTTGTCAAATGGTACCAACCCAACTTATAGCATATCTCAAAAGATTGTAGAGTAGGTTCTCAATGAAAATATTGTGATAACGATAAAAAACAGAATTTAGAAAATCTAGACCTAGTATTAAGGAGAGTGAGGTCTTCCGGTTTGAAGCTAAATCTATAAAAATGTTTAAATTTAAAATAAGTATTTTATTATTAATAAGGAGGGCTTGCGCGAGAATCCGGATAAAGTCAAGGCAATTATAGAATGTCCTAGACTTCAGAAGTAAGACTATATAAGCATGATATAAAATCAAGGTAATTATGGAATGTCCTAGACCTCATAAGTAAGACTTAATGTTGATATTTTGAGTTATTATGGTGAATCATTACATTATTAAGAAATAATGTAACTTGGGCTATTTGAGCGAGTGCTTTAGTTAAATCTAAAAAACCATGTGTTCTGATGTTAGTCTAGTACATTATGATCCTGATACTTTGAAGTTGACACGTGATGCCTCATTATTGTCAAGGAGAACCAACTAGTTTCGCCTCTAGAGTTTTTAATAAGCTTGAGGTGAAATATTCGGTTATTCGTAAAGAAACTTTAACTATTTATTGGTCGGTAAATAACTTCTACCAGTATCTAATGGATCGCCAGTTAATTATTTATTGTGCAAACTGCTAACTCGGACATTATGGTAATAAAGTTGAAGAACCAAACAGCAGAACATTATTAAGGATATAAATATATAGATATGTTCTTTGAGAGTGGAATTTTTAAATACGAAATTTATCCATATATTAAAATCTTTTAATCCAATTTCTTAATTAGTAATAAAAATGTATTAACAAAAGAAAGTTTATTTTTTATACAAAAAAATCGAATTTAAAATTTCGGCTTCGGTTAATGCAAAACAAAGCGTCAAAAGTGTAAAATATTTGGTATTTATGATTTACTCTAGTAACAAAATATGTGCTACATATTTATAATAATGATCACGAATTGTCAAGGCACCATATTATGTATAAAAGTATATACAGGGTTTCGTAAAAGAGACAATGAAAAAAAAAGATTCTTACCTTGAGTAAGCCGTATAAACATACTTTCAAATGATTCAAAATTTTCATACACCGAAGATTTTCTTTTAGAGAGCGAATTTGTTTCATATGCCTTACTACATTGCCTAGTTGACAGCAAAACGTATCTAAGTAGCCTTCCCTGACAACATTTCACCTCAATGCATCAAAAGGGCTTTAGAAGAACAGGACATGAAAATTCCTATTTGAAAATAGGGCAGAACTAAACGGAATAAAGTGAAGGGCTGTCCGTAAAGCGGAGTCTTACCACTCCACTAGTATTGTACAAAATTTAACTAGAATCAGCAGCACATTTACATTTTCTCAGGTTAGCCAAACAGCCTTGAAGGCTACTGAGAGTACGTCCAAGATAGCGTGGAAATGTAAACAAAATATAAGGACTAACTAATAGAAATAAAGTAACCATAATGATGTTATACAAGACTTTTAAAAAACCCTGTATATGTATATAGAAGAAAATATTTACAATAACATTTATTAAAATAAAACGATGATTGATTACATGAAGTTTTCTTCATTTCTAAAAATAATTAAGTAAAAAGAAGTCAGTTTTTTTCAAATTGTCAAATCATCACTTTTTTGACTGAAAAATATATAAATTTTGTTCGAAAATGTATAAAAGTTTTGTCTTTTAAAAAAATATACCTAAAAATGGTATAAATCATTTGATTTCTGATTTTAAATTCTTTTCTTGTTATTTTAAGAAATGAAAAATTACTTTACAGTATTAATTCCTATTAATTTTGTTTGTCTTTTGAAATAAACTTTGTTGGTTGAGTTCTAGTCAAAAACAATGCCATGAAACAATCTGCATTGACGTTGGTCAGTTGAAAACATTAAATCACCAACTCCTTGTGAATTTTAGATACTACAGCAAGAATATAAGTTAACCAGTGCCTAAAGCTACATAATATATCGAACTAGTATATGAGGAGCCTAGAATCAAAAACCGTCAAGTTCATATTTTTTGAACGTGAGTTTGATATTATTTCTTATAGATTTTTCTATACTGAATTCAGTACAACTGTTATTTTGTAGCAAATTGAAGAACAACACTATTCTTAAGACAGAAGAGTATAAAGAAGTTCTGGGGAAACATGTTAAGAGTCACTATCCCGGTTAAAGTCTGAAAATTTGAATTCTAAAAAAGTTCAAAAAAACCGAACTTGTGGCACTTCAAGTTCAATTAATCAAAAAGAAATATGCTAAAAAAGAACAAGAAGAAAAATAACATTCTGGTCTAGGGTGAAATCTTTTATAGAACTGAAACTTGTCAAGCGAAATCTGTCACAAAACCAAGAGTTTAATATGTCTCACATAAACCCAAAAGCCATAAACAAGGGGGTTAGCCTTAAGGCTGCTAAAATACAGGATGTTGCGAAACTGCTAACAAAACACTTTGGACAAGGGTGGAGAAAACACGAGACATTAAAATTATATCCCGATTGGGAAAACCAAGAAGCCGAAGGTCTTAACAATGAAGGCGAAGATCTCAACAATGAAGAAAATGAAAACATTATTGTTGATGAGGAAATTGATACAGATATTGTGTGATCTAGTATAACAATAAAGACTTTGTTTATTTTTAATAAAATATTAAATTACAATTAGTACAGCTTTTATAGCTCAATCCCTTTGCAGCCTAAGTTTATTTTTCTTTCAAATCCCGTAAAATCCCAATCTTAGTATCAAAATCCGAAAAGTCCAGATATTGATTTTAAATTTTTCTAATTATTTATGAAACCATTTTGGGGATCTACATCATAGACGATTTATAATTTTTTGCTAAAAAAATCAATAACTTCTTATGATTGGTCTGTTTGTGACAGTTTTTCCACTTTTCCAAAAATTTCTTGAGATGGACTTGGCGGGTTTTGATTCGAGGCGCCTCATATAACTACTAGTGTTATTGATTGAAATAGTCAAAAAGAAAATTTTGATTTCTAATAATGTGGTATAGAAAAACGAGGAAAAGTTAACCCAAATCAAATTTGGAAACTCTTTCAAAAGACTAACAAAAGGTTCGTTCATATAATTTGATATAGATTCCATAAAATTTGAAAACTTAAGAATGAGAATTAAAATAAGTACTCAGCATCTCCATATATTATTCGATTATAAAAAAAAAAACTAAAAATAAGGTCCGTCTTCTTGTAAATATTTCACTAACGATACAGGCAACGGTAATTGGTCCATATCGTTAATAATGACGTACTGTCTGATAACGAAACGAGCTAGGTACTTTAACGACGGTACCTTGTCGTACCTAGATACGGGTAATGTCAGTCTAACGGGAAAATTCGGGTGAATTTCATCTTTTGTTTTCGTGTAGCAATAGACGCCGTGTTTTGATTTCGATATTGCATCTTCTACAAGTTCTACGATACTGTTATAACCTACTTGATCAAATAAACTGTAGCCTGAGTTGCTGTAGTCTATCCGTGAATGGAGGATCTTTCCAATGTTCCGAAAACTCATTGTGAATAAATACCTAAAATATACTTTGATTAAACATGAAAAGAATAATGAATAAAATATATAAACAATTTTTTTTTGTAATTCAAAATATGATATTTACAAATAAAGTGGGTGAAAAATCAGTACTGGAACTTGACTCTACTGTACAAATTTTTAATACTTAATAATTCAGTCAAAGTACCTTCATATATAGGGTTTTTAATTTCAAAAACTGATTATGAATATTTGTGTAACAAAATTGAAACAAAAATTCAGATATACACTCGTAAAAACGGGCAGTCAAGAACCTTTGTGCACATAGGCCTCCTGATTAGTGATGTGGGCCTGGCAAATGCCCAATGGGCTAAGCACTTAAAAAATCATTGACAAAATAGAAAAAACATTTGATGGGAAACATAACATACTGATTGGTATTGATATTAATAACAATCTTAATTTACATACCTATCAGAAGTGGAATCACGAACAAGAAAAGCACCATCTGGTGACTCTTTAAGTCTTTCCTCAGCCTGAGATCTGGATATTGGTCCCCAATACCAGTAGAAATTTGAAAGATTTGCTATTTCATATTTTGGTATCCTACCATTTTGTACTTCTGATAATAATTGTGGAAAATTTCGTCTTCTAGGTGGTATCACAGGAGCAGTTGTGCTTTGGTTATCTTCTATCAATGCCTATATTATATAAATTTTGGAAAAAAATGCTACAAGTTCATGAAATAAATACTGCATAAAATGATATAATATTAGAGAGGCATTCTAATGCTATGTATTACTTTTCGTAGATAAAAATATTTATCCATTTATATTGATATAATTTTTCTGTTAAATTATGAATTGATAAAAAAATGGCAGAAGTTTAGAAGCACTTATTAGACTAAAATCTCAAATATGAAGTTCCTTAAACAAAATGTTTTATTTGCACAATTTGATTTGAAACCTTTTATCCTTATGCCGTCTAAGGTGTTACCTATTTTTTTTCAAGCTTTTCTGCACCTGATATATATTTCATTTCCTCCATTGCTTTCCCTTTGTTACCTCTTATTTTCTTTATTTGGTCAAACTTATCTCTTCTTGGTTTATGTTTTATTACTATTATTATTTGTGCTGTTGGTATTTTGACTTCTCCTAAACTTTTCCACATTCTCTTTTTATATATAATGCCAAAAGTCATGCTCAGATCTATGTATGTAGATCTAATTATTTTCCTTCCCAGATTTTAGTTCCGTTATTGTCTTCTAAGTATAATTTTATTGCTTGATTGTCTGGTTAAAAATCTGGTTGCCTTCTAACCTATTCTGCAAATATTTCCTTAAGTTTATTTGATTTATATATGAATTTAATGGAGTTGGAGCCAAATATATCCACTGTTTTGACTATCTTTGTATCTCTTGTTTATTATTCAATCTTCATTTTTGTACAGCTACATTTTGCTTTTAATTCTTTTTCATATCTAAAAAATGGACTTAGACTGTCTCCTTTTTTCATTTATTTTTTGTTTATAAATTCATCCAATCTTTTTCCACATATCTGTATCTGGCATCTTTCTGTTATGTTTGTTAATTTTTATTATTAGTGTTGTTGGTATTCTGATTTTTCCAAAGCTTTTTCACATTCCCTCAATATTTATTGTGTTAATAGTCAAGCTCACATCAATGTATGTAGATCTAATTATTCTTCTTACTGGATTTCTTTTTTTTATCTTCTAAATCGACTTTGAGCCAAACATATCAATCTGTAATTCTCCCAATCCTCTTTTTTGAGTTTGAGTGCATGTTCCCACTGTTTTGGAATCCCTCATGTTTTTCTTTCTTCTTTATTTATTTCCCAGCCATTCTTTTCTTCTTTATTCATCCATATTATATTTTCCTGTGTTATTTCATTCTCTCCATAACTTTTTCCAGTTTTTTAAATTTCTTTTTCACCTTGCTTTTTGCTTATTTCTTCTCTGCTTTATCTTTTTCCATGTTATTTTTTGGTGTAGTACTATGATACTTTTTGTGTCAAATTGTTTTGCACATATTACTAAAACATCTATTTCAGTCTTCATCTGGTTTTCTTTTTCTGTATTTATCAAAATATTTAGTCTTAAGTTCTAAATAATATATACATTTGGAAAAAAAATTGTGTGTGACTTTACCTGCACTGGTAAGCATAAAGGTGAATCGTCGTACTGAGGAATAGAACTATCTCTCCTTACTGGTTCTAGTAAATATATATTTTCTTTAGGAAGCACTGTAGTTGCTAGTGTCACCTAAAAAGGAGTACAGTGTTTACCATTGAATAGTTTATCTATCAGATATATTTATTCCAGAAATAAGCGGTTGCCTAAATCAGACAGTTACATCAAATTTACTCATTTCTTTACAGCATTAAATTTTAAATGATAATCTATCTAAATACTTACTCTACTGTTCGAATTTGATGAGTTGGAATTGGTGGGAGCCAGAACGCTATTTCTATTAGTGTTGCTACTAGATCCTCTATTTTTAAATGCGTTTTTAACCCTTATGTGCATCTTGATAATACTTCTTCGAACACTGTTACTATTAGGATGTGCCATATTATCTGCACTATAAGATGTAGTACCTCTCCTATACGCAACATGCCCATCGGAAATACTATTATGAATATTATCTGTAGATCTTCTTCGTATACTCAACTGCCGTAGGCGTGACAACCAATTGTTGGTTTTATTGTTGGAGTTTGCCATACCTCAAAGAAAACAATAATGATCACTATAATGAATATGGTACTATCTTTCAGTCATCGTTCACGAGTGGAACACCGTCAGGGGAAAGTCCTAGCAATTAAAATTAGATAATTGTCTCTCATAAACTTTAAACTAAATTACGGAACCAATTTACTTTTTGATTTTTCTTTCAACAGCTTTGACGTTTCTAGCTTTGTTATGTCAAAAATCTTCTTTTAACAAAGTCTTCATTCACCTAGACCTTGTAACCAGTCTTAATTATTAAAGTCGGCCTGTAATTACATTCATTGTTCAAATCATTCACAACATGTATATTATTAAATATTTAATATGTACGAATAAACCGTAAATTTTAAAACAATAGATGAATTACTGACATTTGAGTTGTTAAAAAGAAGAATAATATAACATATGTCCACTTAAAATTAGACAACCATAACATTTGGCACTGTGGTGGAGGTACCATGTCAAAATTATATATTTTCAAAAAAAAATGTATAGAAAACACATATTTTCGCTGTTTGTTCTGTTGATTTTTATGTTTAGTGAAGAAGGGGAATGTACACATTTAAAAGGGACATTTAAATCTAGTGATTTTTTTAAATTTCTAATAAAATTTGGTTTCCAAAAGACTGATCAACATCAAGCAGAAGTTACTCATGGATATATATTTGGAAATATTACATCCAAACAACAATTTTCAGTTCCTATAACATTTGCTGTGTTGGATAGGCCCTATTTTCTGGATTATTATAAGAACAGAGTAATATTGGATAAAAATGAGGCTTGCAAAAGAATGTTTAGTACACTTAAAACCAGAGCATACGATAGTAAGTGCAGTATAGATGGAAAAGATTATTTGCGAAGAATTCCTTGCCCGAAAAATAAATTGTGTGAAGATGAGGACAACTCATGGAATGTTGTTAAAAATTATCAGTTCACATATGTGATTCAAGATTTCAAACAACCATCGTAAGTACAATAAATATGTTTCAATCTCTTACAAATATTTAATAATTCAATAAAACTATACTGCAACTGTACATGAATCCTAACAATGTCAAAATATTTTGTTTTACTAGTACATAAATATTTTTGAAAAATTCTGAAAATAGTATATTATTTTTGAACAATTTTCTAAATTATTATTAGTATTCAATTACATTATCAGTTATTAATTTAAATATAAAATATGATTATTGTATTTAAAATTTAATAAACAACATGGGACCATAAAAGTTAATTGAGTAATAATAGGTAATATTTAGAGTAATTTTATTCTTGTGTTTTCATTTTTGATTACCCATTTTTCTACTATTATTAGTAAGTTTAGCTTTCATGTGTTTAAATAAATATGAGTTTTCCTCTATATAGAAAAAACTTGTGTTGCAAATATTATCAAACATTCTGGTGATATGGCTTTACTGATAAAAATATATTATGTGTTAGAATATAGTTCCTATCTTTTGCTTATTACATAAATTAGTGAAACTTTCATGCTTTTTTGTGTTTATATAATTGTAATTTCCAAATCACTTTCTCTTTTTCACCATAGTATTTTGATTCCAAGATAAATCCACGTTTTAAATTCTGTACATGTACAATTAATTTGAATACTAAACAACTTGAAAATGAAAACATATGGTATTAAGAAAAAAATAGCATCTCATTAGGAAACCATATATCTGGTCAAAAATTCATTCAAAAACCTACAAAAATATAAAAAAATAAACAGAAACATGATTGTGAAAAAATTCTTGTGGATATAGATGAATTGGAAGTATAATCAAATATGTATTAGATGTAAAGAATTATTATTATATTAATTCTCCTTAGATTAAAGACCAAAAAAATAGGGATAATTCGTTAACATTGGGGATTTTCTGGTATGTTATTTAGAAGATTTTTATACTATGTTTTTGTTTTTAATGCATTTCTTTTAATGAAATAAGTATTTTCACACACCAGAATGCCATAACATGCTGTTGGTTCACTGTCTTATATACAGTGGCATAGCATGGACTAATATAGACTTCTTTTGTTCTCAAGATCTACCAATAAATGTAATTTTGTAATTAATGTAATTTCTAATAAAAGTAATGTTATTCGGCTTTTTATTTACTAAAGTCCTCTAATAAAAATTTGTAATTAATTTTTGCTGCTAAATCTGCTTCGACTAAGTCAGTCCTGCTTCATATAAAAACTTCTTTCTGTGGAAGTTGTACTTACAGGTGTAGTCAACATAATTCTGATAGCAATGTAAACATTAGGATATATATCTTCCAGTTCATTTGTAACTATTTATTAAATCATCTGACTGGTGTCTTTGATGGAGTTTGGTAAAATAGGCACTAAAAGTTGTAGTTCTTCATGAAGCTCCATCTCCATCTTGAATACTAGATCTAAATCATTACATTGCTTCAAATCAAAACATCAATATTTGGCAAAGATTTTAAGTTATTCATGTCTTACAGAAATCCAAAATTGTTGAAATATTCAGTGAGTGCAGTAAATCTTGTGTTAATGTCTTGTATAACTGCATCAACCAGTGTAATAAAAAATCAATTCTAAATCTACTTTCAGTAGAATCAATAGGTTCATCTAATTTTTTTGTGAAGCCTTTCACTCTTTAATAGTAATCGGACTTTCACAACTGCTATTTTCTATGAATTTGTTCTTTAACTCTACAGATATATCTTCTATTCATTGATTTTACTTTAAAAATTTTATACTGTCAATTTTTAATTTTACAAAACATGCATGAATTTTTTAGAACAAATAAATTAGGACTGCATCCAAATATAAGCGTTTGAATGAAGTTTTATTCATGAAACTGTTCAAACTTTAAATTTACTAATATAATGATCGTAAAGTAATTTTTGGTGAAATTACAAAAATAAACTTAGTTACAATTTTTATAATGAATCAACGCTAGTTGTTTCCAAGTACAAATATAATTTTAATTTTAGATTTTGGTACCTTTCAATAGTAGCTTGCTACCATGATACAACAACCTGCGAATGGCACGAATACAAAACCTACACTGATTACGAAATAGAGTATGATATCTGGCTTGTAAATGGCAATCCTAACAGTTCGTCATATAGTTCACTAACATACCAATTTTCTTTCGACAGACAAAACACTCTAGAACTTTACTTTGTATTTTGGTTGTGTTACATGGTATTGGTACCACTTCAATGTCACGCAGTTAAAACCCAGAAACATCCAGTAACTAGACTCTTCACAGCAAGTTTATTATTGGATTTCATAGCACTTTGTCTCATTTTGGTACACACATTGAGGTATGCTTTAGATGGAGAAGGGTATCCTAAATTAGCTTTGGCTGGAGATATATTTGATATTTTATCCAGGGTGAGTAATCTTTTTCTTAAAAATTGTTCCTGATTATAATACTATACCTGTTAATATTTGAAATATATATTGAAACAAAAATTTTTTAATGTGATCTAAAAATAATCAAACTTTTTGTTATCCAATAAAAGTATTTTGTTTATTACATTTAAATTGCATACAATAACTTTTTAACAATTTGTAATTATTCTCAAGTTCCACTATGTTTTTACAAAAATTGCTTTTATTAAAATATAATTGTGATGAATTTGAACGAAAACAAATCTGCCACTATTTAATAGATGGGGTATTATTTTAGAGTTTATTTTTAGATTACACTGTGTTTACACTTTACAGTTCTTTCTGTGATACTAACTTTATTTCAGACTACATTTATGCTTCTACTGCTTCTTTTAGCTAAGGGGTGGGCTGTAACTCGTTTAGAATTGACATGGAAACCTCTTGTTTTTGCTATATGGTTGTGCTATGGTATAGTACACATTCTTCTATACGTTTGGAATTTAGTGAGTATACAATGAATATATATTATTTTTTTAGTATTTATATTTAGAAGTAAATGATTATTTCTCCGGAACCGTTGAGGTTTTAAAAAGGTACAGAAGAAAAAAATTTGAAGAATCTTTTAATCAAATTATAATTTCTTGTAAAATTCTTAAATATTTAACTATTTTTTGTCGTAGTATTATAAATATTATTTCAGACTGAAGTGGATATAATAGAAGATATAGATGAATATCAAACATGGCCTGGATGGTTGATAATCGTATTTAGATCGTTGATAATGATTTGGTTTTTATATGAACTTCGTACTACTATGTTATACGAACATAACACTCAAAAATTGAATTTTTTGCTCCACTTCGGTGCATCTAGTTTAGTTTGGTTCATATATTTACCGATATTGGCACTTATAGCTTTACATGTGTCCGCCTTATGGAGATTCAAATTATTATTAGGTGAGTATTTTATTGAAATATTTTTTTTACATTTCTGAATCTATTAACCAACATTAAAACTAGTATTTTATGGCATAAAATTACTTAATTAGGGCTTCTGTTGCCGAAGGTGCTTGTGTGAAGTCCCTGAAAGGACATGTCAAATTTTCCTGTTTGTGTAAAGGCTTTGAAACATAATTTTCAGGTTAGAAATGTATATCTCAGATAAGTGAATATTTTGAAAGGATTTGAGGAAGTTTTGTCTTTCAGAAAAGCCTTTTTTCGAAGCATAGGGAACTGCACAACATTGTGTTTTCTTTAATGTTACTATTAGGAAATTATCGATATTTAAATTCTGTAATAACACATTTTGATACCTATACTTAACACCGCATATACCGGTGTTTTGCATTAGAAAGACAAAACGATTTGGGAGAAATTTTTATACATAAACAAGGTAACCCTTAATCACATTTTGTTATCTTGGTTTCTGAATTTTTGCAAAAATTTGTGTTTTTATTCACTATAACTCAGTTTATATTTCTTTACCAGCTTCTATTCCTCTATGTCATATAATAACAGTACAGAGTACAGTAACAGAGAAAACTAGTACATTATCTGTAGATCTAACTAATGAGTAAAATGCTTATATACTTACCAAAAACTCATTGCGCAGAGAAGTCAAAACTGCTAAGTATTCTATGACAGCTGTTACAGTGTTACAAACCAGGTCTATTGTGCTCTGTGGATAGAAACCATGAGTGGAAGGGAGGGCAACGTTATTGCAAGTGCAGTAGGAAGATTTATCTAACTTGACTATAAGGTCGGATTTATATGTGCTTCAAAACAGAAACTCAATTACGGACTTCCTTAAGGAAGTCACTAAGGAAACTCACTTACTATGAAGTATTTTATGCCTGGACATACTTACCTTCAGATGGTAGACAATACTCGAATCTTTCAGATAAAAGAATCAGATTTTAAAGATTTTTTAATAATATCAAAGTTGATGTACTACAAAAGTGTGCCGTTTTCAAAATCTTCCCGCATGGTGTTTGAGCCTATGAATTTTAACTGCAGTGCAAAGGGAAAAGAATCAAGTATGCTTACAACTGTGGTCGACTTAAAACCTAAAGTTGACAAAACAAAAGAGAAATAAACGTTTTGAATAAAGATTAATAATTATTTTTCGCGACAGAAGGTTTATTGGTTGAACAATTTAGTATAAAACAAGTCAATAGGTTTTAGTTCATCTTCAGTCTTTGAAGAAGAAAACTTGGTTATCGAAACGCGCTTTAAACAATGTAATTGTGAGTGTGTAGTGTTAGTGTAAACAGTACTTAAATATTTGCTAAATATACAATTTTGATTTGATCCTTTGATCCTTCAGTTATAAAAAGTATTTAAGGAAATCTTTCAGTTATGGCCACACTGGGCTAGGTTAAAAACTATACTTCAGTGGATTTATTTGAAGTAAATGTGAAAATTTTATCTCTTTTTAATTTCGATCATAAATTATATATATAATCATATAAAAAAATGAGAAAAACTAATTGAAATTGATTTATTGTTCGTTCGCATCCAGTTTATATATAAATATGGTTGATAAAGTGACGTATTTTGATAAAAGCATAAATGCGGAATATTGGTTTTATTCAAACAATTAAAAATAGTATTGTAATGAGACTAGATAGGTTGTTCTTCTTCTTACTTCCAGTAACTTAAACTTTTATCTATATGATTCATAGTTTATAGTTGAATAGTGGGCGGTTAAGAACCGTTAAGCACATAGGGCTTCTGATAAGCCCCACTTGACATTACCAAAGATAAATGACCTATAAAAAGCAGATTAGTTGCCTTACCTCGAATCTTTAGCGTCATTAGGTAAGCTATAGAGCTTGCCCAAGTGTTTGAATGACGCCTGTGTGAATACTGGGTAGTCACAGATGATGCAATCTGCAGTTTTTTCCTATTCCGTGCACCAGTGAAACTCTGGGTCTTCCGTGACGCCTAAAGTGTGGAGATGGCGTCTTAAATAACCCTGACTGGTTAAAAGTTCAGTCTCTAGTCGAATTTCGCGCCTATTTAAGAGGAGCAGCTGTTTGATAAGAAAGACAAAAGACCCCCATCTATGTGTGCATTAGCTAGGCATGTCAGGTGTCTCTATTTACCTCTTATTATCCTACTTTGCAAGTTGAGTGATAGCAACACTTTTGGTTACACTAAGAATGGGTTCTGGAGCCGTTGGTGTATTTGTCTATCCTAATCAGTGACTAGAATCTGTTTGATTATGCAGCTACTGAATAATTTGAAGGTTTTCTAGACTGTTTTGATTGTGTCTGAATATTCTAGAAGGTATACGCTATACTAGAAAGTATGAGAGCAGGGAAGAAGTGGAGAGATGAAATTCTAAAAAATCTAAACATTTTAAGTAAAAAGCTATAAACTCTGAAAGAATTGGAAAATTTAACAACGTTTTTGTCAAAAATAGCAGATGGTCAGTTAAAACCTTGTCGGCTCGAGGTAGCGATTTGTTTTGTGTTCAATAAATTTTTATTATTGCCTAATATAAAAGTGAGGTTAGGTCAGTGTTGCTAGACTATTTTTGTCTTATCTTTCTTCAAAACAGTGGCGGAGCAAACGTACGAGAACAGGGATCTTCTATTTTTTCTGTCGGGTGTCTTCAAGTGACTTTATTTATACATTAGCATCTCCCATCAAATTTTTGGTAATTCTTTGAGCGTTTCATAGAATTCTTCCTTTTCTTTTTGTTTTGACCCTATGGGCGTATATATGTTTACTATTGATATATTACTTCCTTTTATTTATAACCTCAAAAGTGTTATCCGTCCATTTACAGGTAGGAATTCCAATTCCTTTTTTACATATAATTCAACTC
Source organism: Diorhabda sublineata (assembly GCF_026230105.1). Taxonomy (NCBI): domain Eukaryota; kingdom Metazoa; phylum Arthropoda; class Insecta; order Coleoptera; family Chrysomelidae; genus Diorhabda; species Diorhabda sublineata. The sequence goes on from NC_079483.1 coordinate 10,863,938, forward strand.
TATTTCCCATCTTATTTCTTGAATTGCCATAATATCTATTTTATATTTTTTTATTTCCCTTGCTGTCTCCTCTGTTTTCCCTATCTTAGTATTGTTTTAATATTTCACAATATATGTTAATTTAAAAATAATTTTTTTTAGGTATAACATATTCAGCAGACTGTTTTGCATATTGCGTGATGGCCCATCTGCTATGGCCGACTCGTTCCGAACAATATTTCCTACTGAAGGGGCCTTCTTCAGCAGATTTGGAGGAACTGGATGAATTCAACGAAGCACCTCATATCGTCAATAATTCCTACACTTCAATGTCCAGCATCAATTCTTATGAAATTTGTAAATACGATGCTAGCGAAACCCAAAAAACTAAACTTATCAATATAAATACGTGAAAAAAAAGGAAAAAGATTTTTTTTTGTTTTTCAATATTCGATAATGATAATGTTGAAATGAAAAAGAAAGTGTGGTTAAATTAAGTTATCTATTACTATATACAAAGACTAGGTACGATTTTAACTGTAAGTACTTGATGACTGAGATTTTTTTCTCTTAACTTATCAAAGTTGGATTTTTTTGTATAAATTGAATTGAATGAGAGCATCTGAAAGGTTATAAAAAACACTAATATCGTTTTTTTTCTAAATTAATTAAAAGTGCCATAGTATTGACATTGCAAAGCCCAACTTCACCTGTACACTATCTATGATTTTGATTTGAGACAGGTTTTACTAAATGGTTCCATTTATCATATTTGATAGTCAGAGATGTACAAAATACAAAGTATCTGGAATACAAAATGCAAGGTATTTTTAAATTAAGTATTTCAGATACCAGATATCAAATCCTTTCTTTGTATGTTCATATAGATCATACTTTTTTTAGGTTAGGTCTTTTCATGCTTCGTTTACCATTTAAGAAAAGCACAATTAGCGGTTCCATGGCTTTCAGTAGTTATTCTTGTCGACGCATTGAAAGTACGTCGTAGAAGTGGTTCAGAAATGATTCTACACTTCATCTAGTACCATTGAATTTGAGCAAAAAACTAAATTCGTTAGCTACTCAATTTTTTCTAAAGATGGCGAGTCTATATAATCACTAGGCTTTGATAGGTTATATCAGTTGTGATTATAGTGTAGATAGTGATTTGTTTGTTTTCTATTATCAAGTAGTGCACTTACGTGTTTATTTTCAAAGCTTGTCAGAAACCAAGTGAATTTTGGGCTCAGCTCTTTTCGAATTACACAAGGAACATTTTCCCAATTTATTCGTTATATGTTGGGTTCCATATGTACATGAAGAAATACTTTTTCTTAAATTCCAATTTGTAGATTGCTTATAATTTTTATTTTATTGCTTTTATATTGATTTTGAGAAAATATCTTATCAATATTTATAATATTTTAAATATTTAATACTTGTTAGGTTTTGACATTTACTTCTTATCGAAAAACAAAAAGTTTATCAACATTGCGCCCCAAAATTGATGCATCTTTTTATAAAATAGAAAAATTGAATAGAAGGTATCTCTTTCAAATCTTTTTTTTATGTTTTGATACACCGTTTTTGTGTTGAGTCGTATTTTTACAATATTTAATAAAATTATTCAAAGTCTAAGTTTTATTAAGTAAAACGGTACAAGATACCTTTATTTCAACCAAGGAATATATTGTCACCATAGTACAACAGAATTATCAACACTAGCTAGTAGGAATAGTATGCTTCAAAACGTTACGATAGGAGATGATAATTTGAAAAGAGTAACAAATGTCTGGGTCTACAGCTTACTAAGGATGGAAACGAAAACATAGAGATTAGAAGAAGAATCACGTATGAGTTTGTGTCAATGAATGCCAGATTACATAAATACCATGAAAATGAAGATAAAATGAGTTATATCAAAAATCCAAGAAACTGTAGATCTCGGACTTTGTTTGAGTACAGAGTGCGCAACAAATAGTGCGAATTGATGGACAAAGAATGCCGAGAAAACAATTTTTGAAGGGCGTAGGCCAATTGAAGAAAAGGTGGTAGACACAAGACGCAATGAGTCTTCTAGAGATATGCAATTGGAAGAGAGCGATTCTGGGTCAGAGACAATTGGGGAAGAAAGCGAGGTCACGTCTCGCAGTGTGCTGTAGCAGCACCATAGAAGAAGAAGATGGATCCTCGGGTTGGAGCTTTACTACCTTCACATAAATAGAAATACATTTAGGAACCAGATTTTAAATACGCTTCGAAGATGCTAAGCAGTAATCATATCAAGGAGAGACAGTACATGGTATTAAATCTATCAAATACAATTCGTCAAAATAATAAGTTATTTAAAATTAGGTTATCAATATTTAGTGTTTCCTCGTCTGGTCCTAAGAACAGCTTCCAATCGCTTTTTCATGGATCGAATAAGTTTATTTACTTGATCTTATTCAATGCTATCTCATTTTTGAGGTCCGATTTCGTGACTGGTTACAGAATGTCTAGCCAGAACTTTTTTCCCATAGATGTTGATATCCCCTAAAATTTCTTCTGTATATCGCTTCGCCGTTAATCGTTCTGCTCCACCACCAATTTCAATAAAAACCAACTCGGTTTTTGTTTCCATTGAAATTCCCGCCCAAACCTCCTCCAGAAGACACGTTTTCTTTCATACAGACTGCGCGAATCTTTCTTCAGGTCTTCCTCTCTATCGCTACCACACTTTACTTTTGTCTGAGAAGAGAACGGAGTCCTATTGTTCGTCAGTCCAATTGAGCAGCTTCATCATTTGTTGTGTCCATTTGCAGGTAGAATTCTTTGTTGTTGTGTTCCATAGCTAACTGATAGTGGTGGATCAGGTAGATAACCTTTTCTAACGGTCAATTACCACTAATTAGCCCTATTATAAACAAGTATAAAAGAGTGGCTAGTAATCATAAGATATAATTGGATTGTTTTTAAAATAATCAAGCTATTTAAAAATATGTTTGGTTCATTAGATTTAGAAGGTGATTTTTCTGTTTTTTAGGATTGTGCATTAATTTTGGCGGCTCAGTATATTTTATTTTACATGGAATTCACCGACTACAATTTTTTTCATTTCAACAAATTCCAATTTACGATTTTATGATAGAATTTAATTACTTTTTTATTGATATCTCCTGTAATATTTTCAGAATATGAAATCAATCCAATAACCCTAATTACAAAACTACAAAATAATCATTAGATTTTTAAAATACAGTTTTTGTTGCATAGTTGCCATGTTGTGAAGTTCGTAGTTGCACGTTCTCCAATCAGATGATTCTTTTGTATTCTATTTCAAGTTTTTTTTTAACAACTTGTTGTGATATTTTTTTGTCAAGCACATTTTGAAAGGTGTTATTTACATTTACCGTTTAGAAAGAAAACTTGTTTAAAAAAATGAAAAACGAAGCAAAAAAATATTTATATGTGATGTTAATATTTAAATCTTAAACATTATTTTATAGATATTTGTATATACTTTGACATAATTTACATTGTGGTTGATGTATTATTTAAGCACTACTACTATTTTATGTGATGACATAATAATTTTAAAAATTATTAGATTAAGTTTAATACAGTGTTTACAATAAGTAATATTTCTACAAAAACAGTTTTTTTCAAATGACACAATTGTGAATACAACAACTAGAAATTAATTTTTTTGTTATTATTTCCCATCGAATTGAAAGTTCGATTTTGATTGGTCATAATTACCCTTAAAGGACGGAGTTTTTTGTTTTTTAATTAACAAATAATTTTTGGCAGTTTTGTTTGATATAAGCTAACAAATAACATGAATAAAACAAAATAAAATATTACACTGGTCTACAACATTTTTGCGCACGGGTTATACGTTATTTATTTTTATTGCTTTTATACCTAGAAATAAGAATTAGAACAAAAAATTTTTCTGTATTTGTTTTTATGAATATGGAATCAAGTACATAGAAAATCAACAAATAAATGATTTATTAAAACATACACAACAACAGTTTTAAAATGGAGAAATTTAAAAATTAGTTTTTCTGTTATGTTCGGTAGAAGGAAACATAGTACTCCCATTAATAAAATTAGACAACGTGTAAGTTTCAATTACTATAAAATGCATGTATCAAGTTAATATATGCCAATGAAGATAGAATTGGAAACAGAGTAATTTCATTTGTTTTTTTATTTGAAAACAATATAAACGATAAAAATCCATGAGATATATGGACAACTATAGAAGAATTGTAATATTGACGGAGAACAACGCATCAATGTTTTATAGAACAAACTTTTAAAATTATGTAGTTATTGAGGAATAGAAATTACAGATAATCGCCTGCTTTTAACTATTTTTTCAGTAATTGTCTTGTTTTTCAGTTGAAATTCTGTTGTTTTCATCATCATCTATAAACTGCTGGGATGCTCTTTTCTGATAATAAGATTCCAAAATCAAGGCCTATATTTTTTGCTTTTGATGTACTGACCACTTTTTTCTTGTTTAATTTACCTAGCTTTGTTATTTTACTTTTTTAACCGCCCACAAAGGATGCAGTGGCAAGAGACCTTCGTAATGTCAAGCGACAAGCAATATTCGTCTATGCAATATTATGATCAACGTGCACATGTCTTGCACCATGTCAAGTGGTCTTAAATCTCTCGTACAAGAGTCTCTTTCCCTCTATTCCTCTCTTTTCGCGTTTTGGTATCTTCGACTAAGATCCTTAATACCTATTACCAATCTTTCTTTTCAATTTTTGGAACCGTTGGTGATAATCATACGAGGATGGTCTCAGAAGTAAGGCCCAATAAAAAAAATACAACAATTATGGAAAAAAATATATAGTTAGTAGTGTAAGTTCAATACCCTTTTTATAATAAGAATCGTGATGCTCTTCATGCCGAAATCACATCTCTATTGTTAGAAAATCTTTGACAACGGAGACATTTTTGCAAGTCTGGGAAAAGAAAATGATCCGAGGGGACTAAATCTGGCGAATAGCGTGCAATAGTTAGAAATTTTTACTTTAATTTTTGTCATTGCAATAACGGATGTGTGAGCTGGTGCATGGTCTTGATGAAACACTTTCTTCTTAACCAAATGCGGCCGTTTTTGCTCGATTTCTTTGCTTCAACGCATTATACTAAATTAAAATTATCCGACGTGTATCCCAATAAAATCGACGCCATGACTTTGCCTTCTCTGGAGCCGGTTCTCCCTTCTTTGTCCATTGCTTCAATTGTTTTTTTGTTTCGGGTTTGAAGTGATAAACTCGCGTTTCATTCATGGTTATGAAACGGCGTAAAATGTCTGTGAAACATTGCCGAACACTCGATGGAAGCATCTTCACGACGCTGAGTTTTCTTATGTCTGAATTTTCAGTTAATATGCGATGTACTGCACTTTTTGGAATGTCTACTATATCTCGCTCGCGCACTTTCAGTCGACGATCATCTAGTACCGCTTTGTGGATTTTCTTCAACATTTTTTGAATCGTCACCTCATTTGACCTACCACTGCGATGATAGTCTTCGTAGTTCGTACGGTCTCGTTTAAACTATGTTACCCAAAATTTTACCAAACAACGTATGCTGTATAGATCTTGTACTTTCTATACAGTGGTATTTTTCAATCAACTACCACCATCTTTCGGTCAGGCCTTCTGGGACCATCCTCATACTTTACACTATTGTAAACAGTGTATATTTATTGGTATTTGTTCTTGTTCTATGAATGGATCCGAATCAATAAAAAATTTATTATTAATTTCAGTGTAATCTATTAAAAAAACGTTTTTGATATGTGATGACATCATCACAAAAGTATGTAAGTAGTTATAAGAATATTTATTTTATTGTATTTTTAACTTTAGGAGTGATACGTGATGCACATTTTAAGATAATTTATTGCTCAAATACAATTTCACACGTCCATTTTTGAACTGGCATATTAGATTTTATGTAATGGTCTGCGATTTTCATAATAAGAACTAACATTAGACCGTACAGTTACATGGACTACCATTTTGGTAAAACATCTAGAAAAAAATAACGTCAAAACGATCTAGAACGATTCTATATTCCTGAATTTTTGCTAATTAACCAAGAAAACACTCACTCAGGCAATGTCTTGCCGTTAAATTACCGGAAATCAATTACTATAGCGACAACGAACGGTTAAGTGTCCCCAAATTCCTCGCTCCGACGAAGTTAAGTGAAGTCGTAGATGTCCTTTGAGAAGCCGATCAGGCGCTTTGGCTGGAACACTTTGATGTCATTAGGCAAGCTGTGAGGCTTGACCGAGTATTTAAACCGCGCTCGTATGAGTGCAAGACACTCACAGATGACATGCTCTGCGGTTTCGTCCTCCTCCATGCGCCAACGACACTCCGTGATGTCCATGGTGTGGGTATGGCGTCTTACACGGCAGTGTCTAGCTAGAAATGTGTACCTTCGCTTGTCTCATGCTAGATGTCTTTAGTCAAGCCCGCCTTGCGAGTAAACCTTCACAGCAACGCTTTTAGCCACACCAAGGATGGGTTCTGGGACCATCGTCATACTAGGATAATTAAAAAGGAAAGTTGAGCGAGGTTAGGTTACACGAATTGAAGTAAAGTTTGTCTCTACAGTATCTTATTCGGTCAACATCGGTCAACTTAGCGTGTAGGATATTGGATGCCGTGAAAGCTTAATTTGCGGATCTGATTCCGAATCAGTTTCACAAAATGGTCGTTTACGATTAGCTTGGTTCTGAATTTTTAGTTTTCGTTTTCGCAGATCACATCGATTTAGTTTATTATTGATTAACAATAAGTAATAAAAATTTTGGGATTAGTTTTGTTAGAGAACTGAAAATTGAGCTCGGTTGTTCATTGTTCCTGGTAAATTAACATGCGCATTACAGTGTTACTGAATATATTCTTAAATTTGACGCGAATAAAGCTAAAAGTTTGCATTTTTATTTATATTTTTTGTCAAAGATCTACAGTCAATAAACATCATTGTTAAGTTTCTAAATCATTTCCATATATCACTAAATATCAGTTTATCAAGGAAAATACTACCCTTGACTGTTTTCAATGATTCCAAAAGAATTTGGAAGCTTTTCCAATGTGAAAATAGTTTCTAATTCTTTTACAATTGTTAAAAACAAAACGCATTTAAAATCCCCACTGAATGATGATATATCTAATAAATAATTCACCATTTTCCTTTTGCTGAAGAGCATAGGGGAAGTACCAGTCTATGTAACTGTATAGTCTAAAAAAGTAACACATCATCGATCAATAAGTCCCCGATATGGTGAACCCAAATTTTTTCCAACCAAATAATGTGTTTAGCAATGCTCTTTTAAAACATTTCTATTTCTCATTTGATTGGAATTTGTTTTCTTAAAATGTTTCTTTTAATTATGCTTGACTGCTTTAAATGAAATGATACACAACAAAAATCATATCTAATTATTTGCCATTTCAGTTATTTGCAAAGAATAATATCGCCGAAATGAATCCCGTCATTTCCAATGAAGAGTCTCTTTTCAAAATTTCCCAGCAGACGAACTCACATCCTTGCAGGGTTGGATGCAATTTTTTTGAATTAATGTATGCTGAAAAAAGAGACATGCTGATAAGTAAGGAGACCTGGAACACAAAGAAACATTGCTAAATCTGTCCAGGAAATATGCACTAAAATTCCTGGAACCAAACAAGTTTTAAGAGGATTAATCTTCTTAATTCTGGTTTCAAGCTTACAAATTAACCATAACTTTGACCCCTTTGGAAAAAATGATAACTACAGAGCCGAGAGTGCACTATGCTGTTACTTTTCCTTGTATAGAAGACGATTATGGATAAGTTGTGAATGCTCTGGAACCCAGTATCGTAGGTTTTGCTTCTTCGAGTTTAATCGTCCATCAATTCAATTGCATTTTCATTGGATCACTTCACGTACGACAAAATTAGATACCTCAAGTTGTGGGACAATGAGCATTTTATAGGGATTGAATTTTTATTCTTTATGCAAAATTCTGAGGCCAGGATACTTTCTACCCAGTATGTTTCTAGTCGATCTGATGTTCAATCACCTGATGATTGTGTTACCACTTGAATAACCGCTGCGTAGCTATAGTAGACTCATCACTTCACGCAAAATTCTCACAGACTAACAATGAACCTGCTCCATAATGACTGAGTAAATGTGTACAGCAACTAGTTCCACCACCGCACTCCCAGTACTACGTAGTTCGAAATAGTATCAACAACAACTCCAGATATGAAGAATATAGTCGGTGATTGAACAATTTGACGTTCAAGTAATTTTTTTTTACTTGTGCATTATCTTGGCGAAAAAGAATTTACGTCTTTTGGGTATGAAGCAATTTCTTTGTGTTTATCTCCTTTAATCAGTCAGTAATTATCACTGTTAATTGTTTCTTCTTTTTCCATATCATCGATGGCTTTTGTTAGGTCCAGTTCACTCAGATGCCTGACATTTTGATCCAGGTTTGTAGTGGTCAATTCACGTTTATATATTGGTGCAAAAAAGTATTCTTATTTTGCCTAAATAGCTCTTGAATAGTCATTTCTTCGTTTTTTGGTCCGTTGCCACAATCGCTTGCATCATGGATCTTCTTGGATCCTACGTGTCTCTTCTTGGTATTTAAAAATGCAGTGTTGTCAGTTGTACCTCTTCTACTCGTAGATTCGTGGCATCCGAAAATAAACATTGTGGCTCTCGTGTCAGCTATCTTTCTTAATTTAATTTTGCTTTGGTTTTCATAACTTTTTTATGTTGTCTGGTGTGATCCATTTTTTTGGGGGTATCCTGATCATTGAGCATCATCAGGGCTTGTACTCTAAATACCAGTCAATGATTTTTATGGGAGAGAAGTTCTTTGGATTTTTGTAAATGGGATGGGTACATTATTCATTTGAGGTGAGGAGTATTTTAGGTTTGACCCTGATAGAGGAAAATTTTTCTTTTACAAGACTGGAATTGTGGTGTATTTAGGAGGGTAGTGTAGTGTAAACTGAAATGAAAGGCTGGAAGTAACAAGAAGAAAGAAAAATGTTTATTCATGTTGGCGGGTAAAATCGATGAGATTTGTCTGAAGAATATTCACCATAAGCTATTAATTTTGCTTTAAAAACAATGTTTATTTCACATACGAAATTCTTTTTATTTATTGTTTGAAAAAATCACAATATTTCACTTTGAAATATAGAAATTTCGTCAGACTTCTTGATCGTTGGTATATTTGAATAAGGGATTCCTCACAACCACCAAAAAGGCTAGTAAACCCTTCAAAACTATTCAAATTTCACATTTTTTCCTTTTCGATGATCTAAATTTTTCGGTTCTTTTTGTTTTTCACCTCACCACACCACACCTCAATATAATTTGTGTGGTATTTTTACTAGTTAGCTTCCAACTTTATATCTGTGAATTTTTTTTGGAACCTGATAATCCCTCATTCAAAGACTCTTCACTATGTTTTAGAATTGTCAATTTGAAGAAAGCTACATCGAGCAAAATAGTGAAACGTTTTAATGTACAGATATTATTCTTGTAACACAAATAAAATCATTATAACTAATTTTAGTTTTATTTCAAAAGAAATCAGAATTTAGATCCGAAAGTACGCAGCTATAGTCTATTTTTAGGAACGAGAGGGTATCGAAATAATAAGAAAAACATTTAAATCCAAAGATGTTGAAAATTTGAAAAGAGCTTGCTGAATATTGAGTTAAAACCGTAAAATACTTTGAGTAGTGAAGCTTTATTTTTGTATAATTATTAATGAACAAAGTGAATATTGGAAACCGACATTATTTATGAGATACTCACTATATAATGTCCTAGGAAAATGATATCATTTTGTTATTCATTGCAGTTTTATCTATTTCAAAACAAAATTCAACATACACCCTCTTCTATAAAACAAGATAATTGATTCAATTTGATTAAAATGGAGAATGTTTGGTATCCTAGACTCAATAATAAGCAGTAGTTCTCTATAGCTTCAGTCCATATGTTAGTGTCATAGTTGATATATGTTCACTAAAGCCATATTGATGATCAGTAATGATGTTAGCAGGCTCGAAATATCTCAAGATTTGTTTGTTAACGACTTTCTCCATGACCTTGGAAATGGCTAGAACTAAAGCAATCTGACTGTAGTTGTTTTGATATGGGTTAAACCTGAGCAAATTCCAATCTGCAGGGAAAAGATGTACATTATACAGTATAACACAACTTTATTGATTGTATATATATATATATATATATATATATATATATATATATATATATATATATATATATATATATATATATATATATATATAGGAGGAATATCCCACCACACATCTTTTGGTTGGATCTTAAATAGATTAGGCAGTGTTTTCATTAAAACTTTGACTTTCAACATTTATCATCATATTTCAACCAATAAGCTTTTTGACAAATTATGTTCCTGAACCCTCCCTATGAATCATTATATCTATTGGTAAACACCACATTAAAATCCTTTTAGTAATTTATTGCAAATAGACAGAGATGCAACTGAGGACTTTTATTGATTTAAATAAAAAATAGAAGGAAAGTTCTACAACAGGTGATATAGTGATTAAACAAGGAATGCTGAAGGAATTATTTATTAATAGATAAGCTATTTAGTACATAGCTTACATATTTTTGTTCTAAAGTTTTAAAGAAAATTCCTATTTATCCCACCACGAAACTATTTATCCATATTTGTAACTGCGAATTTCATATTTCTAACTCTTCGAAATATTTGCAACGACATACACTTGTATTACACAATAACGAAGATCACTAAGTCCTTTGAATACCCTTCAATCTTGATTGTTGATGTTTTTCCATGCACTTTCTAAATTCATTTACTTCTAGCTGACACTTTCTCCAATCTTTGGTTTCAGAATAGCAGTCCTAAAACAATATATATACTAGAAAAACATCACAGTATGGTATTTTCACACAAAAATAACCTAACCTGTACTTTGTAGTGAAGATTAATACAACCTGTCTTTATAAGCATATCTTCTACAGGGTCTGAAATTTCTTGATTTCCATGATTAGATGCCATTTCTTTACGTTTACAAGGCTCACAATCTTCCATGCCTCACATTTTCAAAATGTCAAAAAATAAAGTGAGGTTAAATAATTATAGGTTGAAGTAGTTTTGACCTCGTGTATTCCAATGTTCATAACTGAAGGTGTGTCTCATATCTTTAACGTTATTGGTTGAAATACAGTAAAGACTATCACTCCCCCAGAATTCTAATACCAAGGTTAGTGTTGCAAAACTGTCGGTAGTGTATATTGAACCACCTTACAGAAACATAATGCGATTTCAAAGTTTATATTGTTAAATAGAATTAGTTTGGAATTAAAAAATTTTACAAATAACACACAAAAGTTATGTGCAAAATATTTCATAATATTACTACTAATGTATATCGTTACAAATTTGAGAAAAGTAATATTTAAATACGTACGATAGTAGTACTTTTAGCCACTTCTACGTCATTATTGTTTTGAACTTTAAATTTTGGAATATTCATAATATAAAACCATATGCATAGCCACTATTTTTTAAATCAGTTCCGTTGGTTTAAGTGAGTGTATCGGTTAAATTGAAAGTGAATCAATTTTTTCATAACCATATAAATTTGGATATACATGTGGGTGTGTGGTTATACAATGTGATAAGGTTTGGGTATTAAAAAACCTATTTTAATATAGTGATATTTGTATATATTTATATATATTTTACCAAACATAATGCATTTGAGTGAAGCTGCAATATAAATAAATTATAATTTCATTTTCTGCATCTCTTGATAAAAGTTAAGAGAAAAAAATCATCTAATTAATTAAATCATGAAGAAAAGATACTCTCTTGATTTAGTAGACCAAGAACGTTTAATCGGTGTAATAGATGCAGGTACTAGAACAGTGCAATTTTGTGTATTTCGAAGTACACAGTTAAAAGAAATAGCTAAACATACTGTAGATGTAGTTACTTCTGTTTCAAATGAAGGATGGTCAGAACAAAATCCCAAAGAAATTCTTGAAGCAGTGAAGACATGTATGGAAAATGTTATAAATACATTAGGTCCCAATGGTAAGTACACAGTCTTTGTAAAAATAAATATTTCTAGATAAAAAAAATGATTTATTATAATTTCCATCTTTTAATCTTCATAGTTATTAATTTATAAATATTTTATGATTCAACAATAAAGAAAAACTTTACTTGCAATACATTTCAAATTATGTTAAGTATTTTATTACTTTGATGGAATTTCGCAAAATATAATTTTCTATTTAGAGTCTGTAACTATATGAATTTACAATTTTTTTTAATATTGATAGTTATATTTAGAATGTCACCCATTTACAGGTTTAATTTAATTATTCATTTATTGATAATTAGTTTTAAATACGAGATCATTTCTAAATATACTCAGAATTTTGTTAGTCGATAATCAGTGGGTTAGTTATGTCATTTCAATATAGGTTATGAGGCTGAATATTCGACAAAAAAGTTAGCTTAAAATTTAATTGTTTCTACTCGAATTTAAATTATCTAGTTGAGCACACAATACTGATTATTGATTGAAATCAACCTTAGGACTGGAATTTTCCCAATATTTCAACATTAGAATTGTAGCTGTGATAATAGTTAATAGTTCTAACCTAATAATTCTATTTCTTGTTGGCTATGAAGGGTAGGGATAAGGAGAAGTATCTCTTTATACACAATTTTCTAATAAATTTGTATATTAATAGTTTCTTTAAAATCGTTATGAATTTCAAATTAAAATTCAATTTACTATCGTACTCTTATAATGTCTGGTGCTGTTTTTAAAATTTTTCCACTTGCTACTAAAGCACCACCTTTCAACGGACAATTGTGTTGTTATCAAATAGCTTTATTCGTAGTAGATATCCTGAACATGTTCTGTCAACAGATTCATGCGCAGTTTTTGTGCGTTCGCGGTGCTAAAAAAACAAATTCAGGATTTAAAATCATGTGTTCGTGGAGCATAGATTTCTAATTCAGAACGTGTACTGAATACGTTCAATGTATCCTCGGACTTGGATAAGGATTTTCAATCCGGCGCTTGCGCATGCATCCTATTTGGCTTATGTGGTTTTCTACTTCATTCTTACAAATATCAAGAATAAATCTTCGTCCAGTTAATTATTATATTTTATTATTCTAGCTAGTTTTGTATTCAAATGATAATTTTACATGTTCATAAATCTTTCGTGGAGGGATGTATGTTCAGAACATATTCTGAACAAAGTTTGCGCATTGATACGTTCAAAAGATATTCAATTGTTCTCGTGTTCAGTGAAGGTGAAATTTGTAATCATATGTTTAGATTAGATAAATAATCTGCCCCTTGGATATTGCTTTGTAAATAAATTCATTACTGATACATTATCTCGAACAATTAATAATTTCCACCCTTTTTATATGGTTTTTTTTGCTAATTTCATTCTTAGTTTGAGATTAAAAAGTATTAACACATATTTTATTCCATTTCATTTTACTGCCAGTTGTCACTAGCACGGATATATAACGATAATTTTTCCCATTATTTGTTTTAAAATTGAATTGTTTAAAAAATTGTATAAACAAAAATGAGCAATGAAAAATTTCTCTGACGATGGAGTAGTGCTTTTGGTTGACCTTGTGGTAAGAAATACAAAGAAATGTTTTTGATAGAAACATAACAAATTTGAAAAATGATGGGATAATTTAAATATTTGAGCTATGACGAATAATTTGTTGCTTTTTCGGCGCATTGACAATGTTGATTATTTCTTCATCATCTTCGTCGAGTTCATCAAATTAATCAAAAGTGTAAATCGTCAATCGTTTTACCCAAACCCTTTATAATATTCTAAAAATGTAAACTATTTGAAAAAGTTGGTTTCGGATCCTCCGTTTCATGTTAAACTGAAGATTAAACTACACCCAGACCGCTGGTAACGTTTAAACCTAAGTTTGTTATCTATAAAACGTGAACAAATCGATATTTGTCGCTTAAATCGACGATGTCAATATTTTACAAATAGACATCAAGTTGTGTCTTAACTTTACTGTACTTATTAACCAATATACTTATTAATCAATAGGTGAATTCCAATACTAAAAATGCTTCTCGCAAATTATGCCGTATCTTTTCGTAAAAAAGTTTTCAAAACTTCAAGCACAGTTGTCAAACAACTGACTGGAACATTCTCTTTGGTGATGTGGACCTTGAATTTTCTAGATTCATTAAAACACTAACTATTCTACGTGAAACTTCTAAAGAAACATGGTCCATTGGGAATGATCTAAGAAATAAGGCTGATAACTTTAATAATTATTTTGTGATATAGCCAAAAATTTATCAAATTCTATAACTCCTTCTCATGATCTGCTTTCATATCTCTCTGATGCTAATGTTAACTTAGACAGTTTCTTTTTTATGCCTGTAGCTTTAGCAGAGCTTTGCAGTACAATTAATGACATCAAAAATAAATATTCATCTGAAACTGATGGATAATTTAGTTATTCATTGAAGTTTTTTTCTTTATATTGAAATTTTATTTTAATTCTGTCTTCATATTCATGAATTGTCTTTTTATTAGTATGCCAGGAAGCTTCAGTTGAAGTGTCTTGATTATGTATATTCTCTTATCTTTATAATCCTATTTTTACACACTAGTATTATTGAAAAATGTTAATCGTGTATCCGCAAGGTTATTTAGATTTTTTGAGCAAATAGTTTCCTATATATATATATTAATCAAAGCTGTGAAAAACAAATAAAAAAACTCGTGATTCTTATTATTGCCTCATTGCATAAGATTTAGACGCAATAATAATTTTAACGAGTCATATAAACTAACCATAAAAAGTAATATTCCCAGTACGCTTTTATCAATATACATATTACAGTTTTTATTGATAAAATAACATTTTATAGATTTATTACTGTTTAGTATGAAGATGGATTACAATTT
Source organism: Diorhabda sublineata (assembly GCF_026230105.1). Classification (NCBI taxonomy): domain Eukaryota; kingdom Metazoa; phylum Arthropoda; class Insecta; order Coleoptera; family Chrysomelidae; genus Diorhabda; species Diorhabda sublineata. The sequence goes on from NC_079483.1 coordinate 10,878,974, forward strand.
ATCTGAATCGTTTTATTACAGTAATAAGTACTTCCAACATAGACTATAAAATTCTTTTCGTGCTATTATTATAGAGGGCGGGCGCGTCATCCTAACACTTCATTTATATTTTTCAATAAAAGAACTTTTCGATCATGTTCATTGTTGTTCCGAAGCTGGAGGGACCAGTGAGTAAATAGGATCGGCTGACGGGTTGTTTCATTTGTCTATGGTTTATAAATTTTAAAAACTATTTAGCCCCTTAAATGGTTGTCTACTATTAATTTACATGATTCACGTGAAATGGATTCCAAAAAATAATAAACCTTTCAGTATACTACGATGTCTGGCTATTAAATAACGAGACTGGTTTCGAAATACGGTTTTATTATATAAATTATTCTACTCCCCTTCAATATACTCCCTCCCCTCGCCACACACATTTCCATACGTTTTCTCATTGATCGAAGCAGTGCTGGAAGTCTTCTTTGGTGAGTGCCTTTAAGAGCTCTGCCGTTTATTGTTTTACCGTTTCCATCGACTCAGATCGGGTCCCTTTCAAAGCAGATCTTTTTTTTACCTTTCTAACCTTTCAAGGAAATCTGAGCAGACCCGTTGACGCAAGAGCTTTTGGTCAGGAGTCAGATTTTTTGGCACCAATTTCGCACAGACTTATGTCATGTGTAATTCCTCGAGCAAAATTTTTCTAACCGTTTATTTATCGGTCACAGCCTCGGCAATCATCCGGATGCTCATTCGACGATCTGCACGCACAATTTCGTTGATTTTGCTCACTGTTTCCGGAGTGGAAGCGCTTTAGCGAGGGCCGAGACAGCACGGAAGATGACCAGCGCCCATGTCGCCCTGTGGTTGTTTCAACTCCAGAAACAATAACCAAAATCAACCAAATTGTGCGTTCAGTTCGTCGAATGAGCATCCGGACGATTGCCGAGGTTGTAAATGCCGATAAAGAAACGGTTAGAAAAATTTTACACGAGGAATTACACTTGACAAAAGTATGTTGTGCGAAGTTGGTGCCAAAAAATCGGATTCTTGACCAAAAGCTCAAGGCGTCAACGGGTCTGCTCAGATTTCTTCAAAAAGTTGGAAAAGATCTACAATGAAAGGGATCCGATTTGAGTATATGGAAGTGGTAAAGCGGAAAACGGCAGAGCTCTTAAAGGCCCTCACCAAAGAAGACTTCCAGCACAGCTTCGATCAATGGAAAAAACGTATGGAAAGGCGTGTGGAGATGGGAGGGGAGTATATTGAAGGGAAGCATTCGAATGTAGAATAATTTTTATAATAAAACCTTTTTACATAACCAGTCTCGTTATTTAATAGCCAGACCTCGTATCAATGTTTCCAACTGTAACTGAAGAATGGGATCTACGTCTACTTGCCTCATCACCAAGTGATATCCGTCTTCTTTTAAATGTGTTATACAATGTCATTTATGACCTCAAATTCCCCGGCAGGAGACTCTTCCTCAGAACGTGATATTCGGCCTCAACTAAAGTATATAAATAACTGGTACTCAGATGCAGTTGAAGAATTAATATTAAAATTGGACGCCACCAGCTTTTTAACGAACAACGTTAAAGAATAATAAAAATAGGCGGAAAAGCTGGGGAGAGTTTATGAATTAAATTAAAAATAAAAATTAAACAATCTTAAACTATCCCCGGACGCAATTATCCAAAATAATATTTATTATTTATATCTGAAAGACAATAAAGTCCCAATTTACAAAACGATCATTAAACCTATATAGACCTATATAGTTGAACTATGGAGATGTGCTTAAAAATTATATATAGATCTGAATCCGAAATACTCCGACAGATAATAGAACCCCATTGGTATTTATCAAACCAAATAGATCAAGATATACCAATAATACAAGAAGTTACTTAAGGAAGAATCAAACAACTTCACAAAACCGTAGAAACTCATCCAAACGTACAATTGACAGAAGTGTTACTAACAAGGCACAACAAACGAATGCAGGAAACAATAGATCTGGCTGAGGTATTAGAGAGAGAGAGAGAGAGAGAGAGAGAGAGAGAACTCTTTCATTTCTTCAACTATCATGACCGTGAAAATATCCACGCGTTAGTTATATTCAAATATATCTAAAACTATCCCCGGACGCGATTGTCCAAATCAATATTTATTGCTGTGAATGATAAAAAACGTTTCAGCAACAAATAAAAAGAGCACAGTTATAAATTATAAACAACTCAGATTTATTTATGGGAATCCGGGATGGTTGCAGCCCTCAACTGGATTCCCATTTGTTGGAGTGAGTTGAATTAGTAGTCTGGTGGTTGGATCCTTGGTGGTTGAAATTCCCAACTTGGCAGCTGTAGAACAGCGAATATAAAGAATAAAATAACCATAAATTTACTTTGATAGATAGGTTGAGGAAGAATTGGAATCAATACGTGAACAAAGGAATATTTGAGGAAAAACGTAACAAGCCGATTGGCATGTTACACACTAAAATGAAAGCTTTCATAGGTAGCTACACATTTGCTGTAATTTTTGATGTTACATAATTGGATTGTGTGGGGTTAACAAAAGTAATCTGGCCTATTCTTTGTGAAAGATTCTTTGATACACAGTTGCTCGATGGGGACTTCCAATCTCAAGATTTTATTATCCACTTAAACGACGTTGAAATCTTAATAAATTATATCGCTCACATCTCTTACAAATTCATATTTCGATGGCATATTGACTGTACCATTGACCACTCTATAGTAGCAACCATTTAACTGCAAACAGAACAGATTAATGATGGTGGTGTTAAAAAATACAGTGTTGTCAGTTTGAAGAAACTTAGTTTCGGTTTCATTTCAAATTATACAGATTGGCACTGATATTATAAAGTTGTGCAATTAAAAATATAGACCAATCACCACTGCTGATTCAACTCTTATCAACTATAGTAAAGTTGATGCGATTTGGCACAAAATATCATTAATTATAAACTCCTAATTTTTTTGAAAATGTCGCTATCTATAACATTCGAACAAGACGAACAAGGTCATGGGGATTATTCGTTAACGACCTGATAAATTTCTCCAATATGATACGATAAAGATTTTAATCCGTTTTAATTTTCAACAGATACTATGAACGCTTCTAGCATGTTATGATATCTTAAATTTATATATAACTTGATGATGCAATAATGAAAATATATTTTTATTACGAAAAAATCGGAACGATCCAACAATCTCTTCATTTCGAACTGAAGACACACCAAACAGCGTTGCTATTTGGTTGGTGTAGGTGCGATGTTACCAAGCTTTATTCCTCGAAGACCGCTTTCGAAATATGAGGTCGGGTCAAATATGTTAAACAATATTTACAAAAATTTAGAATTTTTCTTGTCAATTCCCTTCTTTAATTACACTTTTTTTGCCACTTTTCCGGAAAGTTTTTGATGCCGATATTAAAGTATTCCAAGGACAGCCATGTGCAAACAAACTCCTTTACCTCGTCTTCGGTCACCGAGGGCTTCTTTCAATGATTCGAACACGTCGATAAGTCCGAAATATAGGGGAAATCTTCTAGAATCGCACTTCGTTCTTGAATACTCCTCCGTTTTGAGCGGTAAGCAGATTTTCAAAAGGTTATAGTAGTATGTAGCATTTATGGAACGTTGTAAATGCAGGAAGTCAACGTACAGCACTCCTCGTCGCTCCTAGAATACAGTACACATAACCTTATTCTTTACTGCTTCTTCCTCCACTCTTTAGACGATACTTTGTTTTCGGGAGTGTAATAGTTTGCCCATGTTTCGTTTCGTAGTGAAGATTCCCGTTAAAAAACAGTGCCCCTCCGGCTTGTATTGCGTCAGCAAGCTACGACAAACTTCAAACCTCATATTGTTGATGTTCGTGGTTGATAGACTTTTCGAAGATTCATCCTACGGTCCTCCAAAATGAATGCGGCTCATTCTCGACGGTTTCTCGGCTATCTTTGGACGCTGTGGCATATTTAAATTCAGCAGACTCACCATCGAATGGATTTTGTATACGCCGAAAAACGTCCTTGTGTTTAATGCTTTCCCACACCAAAAAATGACAGTCGACACTTAATGTTCACTCATGGTCGTAACAAGCCCGTCTAAGTGCGTTCGCAGCGAACACTATGCCACCTACAGAGTTTGTCTCGATCATATTTGAACTGCCCTCGTAGGTTATATGCTCAAAACTCACGTAGATCCCTGTGGAGTCTTCTATGAACGCTTGGGTGTTCACATGGACCACTTTGGGAATCACTGGTGTAGGTAAACTCTCATCGAGCGTCTGCTGGAGATGTACGAGTAATATTTTGTGAATAACCAGATTGATCGTAGTTTACTATTGAATTTCTATTTTCACCCTTTCAGAAGTGTACTTTTTCTGTACTCTCATTTATTCACAATCTTAATGTGAAGATATTTTTTCGGAACAAATACAAATGTGGGTGTCTGACAAGTTTTAGATCCCAACTTGAAGATGTCAGCACATATCAATATAAGTTTGCCAGTATATTTGCACATGCGCTGAGAAATTATCACTGAAATTTCAGCCATTTTGGATGCTTTGTTTCTATTTGACATTCGTATAAGTGAGGATTTTTTAAAAAATGGAAAAATTTGGTTTTTAAATGACAATACGCCTACGCAAATAGAAGTGGTGTTAGTCACTGTGTTATCATTTACAACCGTAAAATATTGGGTGGATTGAAAAGTGGCTGAATCAATTTAACTGACGATAAGTGTTCGAGATGGTCAAAAACTGTGGTATCATCGACCAAATTTTACTGGACGATCGTCGGATTGAGGCTGGAGCGCATTTGAAAAATAAAAATTCACGAATTGAACTTCGAATTGATAGACCACCCGCTGTATTCACCGGATCTGGTGTCCAGTGACCGGTTTCCCAACCTTAAAGTTTCAATTGCAGCAGAAAGATTTTCATTATATAATATCTTATTTCTTTGTAAGGTCAAAAACTCTCGTATTCGCAATCATTATGGATCTATTTACATACTCAGTTGACGTAAGCGAAATTTATTTATATTACTCACTACAACTTATGACGTAATTCAGTTGTGCGTTCAATTCAATTTTAGCTAAAATAAATAGTTTTGTGAATAATCACTAGACAAATGTTTTTTTTATATTTGGCTTCATGCCCATTGAGAAATGTCGCGAAATGACAAATCTACGGGACCTTAATTAGTTTTTGTCTGAATTTGTTAGATTTCTACGGGGTAATTTTGAGTCAATATATTACCGGGATCTTCAAAATGTAATTCTGCAACTCTCATTTTTCGTCTTTAGAGCCAATGAGAATATACTATATATAGTTTGATAAATTCGTATCTGTTGCGATTTTAATCGAAGTTAAGTAGACCATCAGGGCCAAAGTAGTAGGGGCGAAAACGAAAGAAAGTGAAAGGAAAAATAATTTACGTGCTAACTGGAGTCGGGAAGTAGGAGGAAAATAAAAAACAGTTTACATTTTATAGAAAAAAGTTGATTAGCAAAGTTGTAGGTGGAAATTTTGTATTGACACTTTTCACACATAACCTCAAAATGTATGTGATAAATTCTAATAACCAATTTTTTTTCAATTTAATGTTTTAAAAACATATTATATTCCACTAAATTTTGTGGAAACGTACCTTTATATATTCGAAACACATTTCCTCCTCAATATCGAGAAAAGCACCCTAGTTTTCAATTGAAAATTTTCATGTCAAAATATCGATTTTTTTCAAAAATCTCTGAACTTTTTGATGTTATAAAAAGTATATATTACTATGGTGAATTTTTTCAGAAAATGAAATCAAAACTCGAACCTGAATTTGAATCTGAAAACGTAAGAAATCGTGTTACATCGATAGACATACACTACCAGTCAAAAGTGTTTGTCCTCTCCATAATCCATTCGTTAAATTCCAAAATAATACACTTTACCAAATTTCTCTTTCATATTGTCAAGTTAAGGTCGAAACATTGTCTTACCAACCAAAAATAATAGTGCCCGTTATTTGCGAGTGCCACATGTTAAAACTTATAAATAACGACTAATTTGTTTATTATTATTTAAGTGTGAAATATTTCTTCGGTGTTTATGTTCGTAGTTTAGATCTAATAAGTATTGTGAGACGCACTTATTGTGAAATGGGTTGAATCAAGTAACTATCGGTTGAAACTCACAAGCTTTCAAAGTTTAGGCAAAACTAACCGAACCATTACCGCTTAATTAAAAATATATCGACGTATCGTGGACTATAACGTGGAAAATTTGCGATTTGTCGGTAGAAAACGTTCAGTGAGGCCTAGAAAAATCACAACCAGTGAAGATAAACGAATTGTAATATCCAGTATACTTGATCGATGTGTCAAATATAATAGGTCAGATCAATGAATTTAGGAATCTAGACTTTGTACTACCTCTCTTAAGATGTCAAATAAAAGTTGGCAGTAGGCCAAAGAACATAAAAATTTGACGCATAAAGAGTGAGAGAGAGTCATCTATCAAAATTATATCTATCAAGATATCAATTTAATATATATATATATATATATATATATATATATATATATATATATATATATATATCAAGATTAAAGCTCCATTTTTTGAACCGATTTTTTAATTCAAAAGGTGTACAATGAGTCAAAGTTTGAGGCTTTCGTGTCTAAAAAATTAGTGTTTGTACGCAAAAGGAAGACACGGCGGAGATTCAGCAGTAGTTTGAGATGTTTTGGAGGAAGGGTGATTTGAAACTCGGTAAAAATTGAAGATATCTTAAAGAAAGAAGTGCTATAAAATATTAAAGCAAAATGTAATTGACCAGCGCGTGATCCAAACAGTGCAAAGAGTATTTCGAAGAATTGGAAAAGAAGAATGTACTGAAAGTAATGATTTGGTCGTCACAGTCGCCCGACCTCAACACGATTGAGTTATTGTGGGACAAATTGGACAGGAAAGTCAGAAAGTAGTGTTCTACTTCCACAAAAACGAATGGAACCAAATAGACGACGATTATTTGTCGAAATTGTTACAGAGAATGATAAAATTTTGTACCAAAATAATAAAAGCAAAAAGGGGATACAGACTGTTGTTTTAAGGGGTTACATCGATGAATCAAAAATTTAAAATATCTATCTCAATATTAGTGACTGCAATTTTAATATTACTCAATTGTTTTCTATATATGATCTTTAAAATATAAATATCAAAATCGATCGTACGTTTTTCATTTGTTGTGTATCACGGAAAATATAGGGTGGGCAAAAACTTTTGACCGATAGTATATTATAAATCAACATCAAGACAATTGAGAATTGAATACGCGCCAATAAACTTGTTAATTAATTTTTGTAACCCTCTATTTCAATGTTTTAATATATTAATGCGAAATAAGAAACCCATTTTGTGTTGGGTTGATAAATCAGTTTTAAACATACAGGTGAAATTAATAAAAGCGTGTTATAATAAATGAAACTAATCACGTATCGGCGAATTTCCATACTATTTTCACTTTTCAGCCAAATCGCCCTCGTATATTATGTTTCATTGACTTGTTTAATTTTTGAAATATTCATTATTACTCACGTAAAATCACAAACTTATGACATAATAAAATTATCAGGTGTTTATGAATAGTTAAAACACTGGTTCTTCAATTTTTTTTTATATAACTTTAAACTCAATTGAATAAAGAACAAAAATATCGCTCAAATTATACCGAAAAATATTTTTAAAAAGACCATTGGCAAGTTTAAGATTTTACGTCGAAGCCAGTTTATTTTAATTTCAGTCAAAAATAACTTATTTTAAATAATTGTTAATTATTAATAATTTAACCTTAACATTAGTACAATGTAATAAATAACTGTATTTACATTATAATCCAATCAAACTCACAATAAGCCCATTCACCCGAAGAAATAAATTGGGAGTTGTAACCCCTAAATGGATACATTATAGAGTAGAAACTTGACAGCAAATATTTTGTATTCGCTGAGTGCTAAGTAGAAGTTGAGGTAGGAACGATTTGATTTCCGTGTTAAAACTTTCATTATTTATTAGTGAAATTAACGTATACCTGCATTTTCAAACAAAAATAAATAAATATGCGTCACGAAACCAGCTACGCAATAGGATTATCACCAATTAAAAAATTTGGATTCATGTCGAGAAGATAATGCAATGGCTGAGACTCTTATCAAATAGTCTTCTTCTTCTTCTTCTTCTTCTTCTTGTAGTAGGACGAGGTCCTGTCAGGTCTGTCATCTGCCCTCTTGTGACGCCGATGTCCAGCTATCGTACCAGCGTTTTGGGGGCCTACCGATTGGGCGTCTTGTGTCTGGTTTCTGTGTTTTGGCCCATTTGGCAATCCGTTCTGGAGCCATTCGTTCTACATGGTCTCTCCATTGTCGGCGTCTTGCTCTTACCCATCTAACGACATCTTGTACTCCCAGTTCTCTTAAGGTATCTGTGTTGGGTATTCTATCGTGGAGTGTGGTACCCTTTATTGTTCGTAATATCTTCATTTCTGCTGTTCTCATTTTTCTCTTTGTTTGTGTTGTGTCTGCCCTTGTTTCTGCGGCATAGGTTAGTATGGGTCTGATACAGGTCTTGTAGATTCGCGTCTTACTTTCTATGCTCATATATTCATTTCTCCATATAATGTCCCGTAAATATCCCGATATTCTAGTTCCTTTCTTGATCTGCTTATCTACCTCGTCCGTTATGTTTCTGCTGCTCGTTGTTTCTACGCCCAAGTAGTTGAAATTCATTACTTGCTTTATAATGCGCTCATTTACTACCAACTTGCATCTTATTGGGTCTTTGGATATTACCATGCTTTGTGTTTTCTCGCATGAGATTTGCATGTTAAGTCTCTGTGCCGTCAGGTTAAATTTATGAAGGAGGCGTTGTAGATCGTCTTCATTTTCAGCTATAAGTATAGCGTCATCTGCGTAGCAAAGGATTCTCAGGCGACGGTTATTCATTTCGAATCCTGCATTAACTTCGTTTACGCTCTCAATTATTTGGTCCATTATTACGTTGAAAAGGCATGGGCTGAGGCTATCTCCCTGTCTTATGCCGGATGAGACTTTGAGTTCTCTTGTTAGCCCACAGTCTGTTTTTATTCTTGTTTTGGTGTTGATGTTAAGTTGCCTTACTAGATTTGTATAATGCTTCTTGACGCCTTTTTGGTTTAGTCGGTGGATTACATCGTTGAGTTTTACTCTATCGAATGCTTGCTTTAGATCTACGAAACATGTGTACATGGGTTTATTGTATTCTATGGATTTCTCTATCAACTGGCGCAATATAAATATTGCGTCTATAGTGGATCTGTTTGGGCGGAAGCCTTGTTGCTCTTCTGAGATGCCTACCTTAGCAGTTATCTTATTTGCAAGTATCTTGGTAAATAACTTTAACACACTACTAAGTAGCGTTATGCCTCTGTAATTCTTCGGATCTGATTTTAAACCTTTCTTGTATATAGGTATAGTTATAGTTATCAAATAGTAAGATGATAAAATTATTCAAAATTTGTTTTTTCATATTTCGAAGTTCACTAAAACCGCTAAATCCATCGTCCACTGAATCAATAACCTCTGACAGTGAACTTCTCTGAGGAAACACGTTGAAATTGCTGTCCGTAGAGTATGATGACGTACAAGAGTCAGAGTAGCACGGAAATAACTCTCGATATGATACAAAGATTCGCATCGCACCTAGTCCGTTTTTAAACCCTAACCTAACACTAACCTCTTAGCACTTTTTAAATATTCGTTTGTGTATGATCTTCAAAAAAGCATTAAGCGCGTGGCTCAACAAGCTTTCATATATCACCAAACCGAATATATACCTTCCTCACATGCATAATGTCCCTACCCAAAAAAAAACCAACTCAACGAACATCTATATCTTTTTCAAACTTGCTATTATGTACATTTTACTAGTAGGGTACGTTCCAATAGTTATGAATTACCCTGTAGTATGGTTCTTTTAATTGTGAGTAGATTTGTACTATTAAATTATTTTTTTTTGCAGTAGCTAAGAACATTGCGACATTAGGTATAACCAATCAGAGAGAAACGACGATAGTATGGGATAAAACCACAGGAGAACCCCTGTATAATGCAATAGGTAATAATTACATTGTGTATTAAAAATTGTTTTCATTTGAAATCGATACTAATGTAAAAACGCGTTTTCGTAGCTATTGATGCATGCACGTTAACTTGTTTTTTCTATTACGTAACCATATAAAGTGTTTCAAATATCTTCATGAATTTAGTTGTGAAAAAACAGCGTAATATTTCTTATTTCTCTAGTATTGGGGCTTTTTTTTTCAGCATTTTTTTTGCTGTTCCATCGTGAAATTCTGTTGCAAGTATCCAAAAAAAATTATCTGAAAATTTGGGCCCTTAATATTAATATACGTCCTTGACCGAGAGGTGTAGAGATTTTGCCTTAAAAAAACATGATTTTTCATTTTTAAATTTCTATAGCTCAGTGGCATTTCATTTTCTGCCACTAGCTGCACAAGTTTTCAGGATGGACCGATTGTTTTCATTACTTGTCAAATATTTTAATTTACTCTTTATATTTTTGAAAAGCAGAGCCCATATAGGATTTTAAGATGGGCCCAGTATAGGTCCAGGCTTGGGTCAAGTGTGTACAACTGTGACCCTAGCTTGGAAGTCATTATTGGCCCATACTTGGTGGGATAAAAATGTCCCTCGCCTATTTTTTATAATTCTATTTTTTATTGTCTTCTATGCATAAAAGAATCTTATTAATAAAAATTATTACTTCTAATGGATATCTATTATTCAGAGTTCTGCCAAACCTGGCTGACTTTAAGATAGCGGAGGTCGGGTTACTCAGAGTTCAGCCCGACTTGGGTGACTAAAGGATGGCCGAGGTCGGGTTACTCAGAATGCTGCCAAGCCTGGCTGACTTTAAGACAGCGGAGGTCGGGTTACTCAGAGTTCAGCCCGGCTTGGGTGACTAAAGGATGGCCGAGGTCGGGTTACTCAGAATTCTGCCAAATCTGGCTGACTTTAAGACAGCGAAGGTCGGGTTACTCAGAGTTCAGCCCGGCTTGGGTGAACATGGGATGGCCGAGGTTGGGTTACTCAGAATTCTGCCCAGCCTGGCTCACTATAGGATAGTTCGGGTTAACCAGAGCTCAACACGGTTTGTGTGACTATAGGATGGGTGAGGTTGGGTCGTGGCTACTAAAACTCCACGAGTGCACACTAGGCTCCCTCCGCCCACGCGCCGTTTACCACGCGAAAAAAGATGATGCAATATGCACGTTCTATTGCGCCACGCTGTATAATAAATTTTATAAGGAATCAATAAAAGTGTCTAAAGAAAAATTAAACTTAGCATCAAACTACCGTATTTGGATAAAATTTTCGTTAGTAGAAAAAATATTGTATGCAATTCGTGTGTAAAGGTGTTTTAGACTCATGCGATTGTCGAAAATATTCACGTTCGTCGAAAAAAGGCTACTTTACACATTTTTTACATGAATATTTAATATTTTTCAGTATGGAACGATATAAGGACCGATTCCACTATAGATAGAATTTTGGCTAAAGTACCTGAACAAAATACAAATTACTTTAAAAATCATTGCGGTCTTCCGATATCACCATATTTTAGCGCCTTTAAATTAAAGTGGCTTATGCATTACGTACCTCAAGTGAAAAAAGCGATTAAAGCTAAAACCTGCCTTTTCGGGACGGTCGACAGTTGGATATTGTGGGTAAGTCACAATATAATTCCATAATATTTGATTTTTTTGTCTCGCTTGAGGTAATCCTTAAACAACGAAACTTTTACCGCAAAATGTGGTGACCCTGCTCTATCCATACACAAAAATAGGGAAACAGAATTTCGTGCAACGCGTTGCGATAAAATTTTGAGCGACTCGGGCGATGAAACTGTGTTTGATGATGATTCTATGAGTAGTTCATAAGTCTATCTTTGATATAAAATGTTCAAGGGGAGCTTCGAAATCGTGTAAGACGAAGTCTGGTCGATGTGACCACTGACACGAACGTTTCGACTTATAGCCGACGAAGTAAGTCCACTTGGTCAAATTGTGAATTAGGTACTTGATAGTCTTTGAAAAATGGTAATCAGAGTACGCAGACATCGCGAAGAATTGGATGCTGCCTAATATAAACGCATTCTGCCACTGCACGTGGGCTGCGATGCATTTTTACCTTCCAGAAAGATTTTAGCGTTACAACAGCCTCCCAAATCGTCAGATCTATCACTCTGCGATTAGTTTCCATATTACTTTCTCTAAGAGAAACGCAGTTTGAGTCGCGTATATCCCAACAACTATGAAGAAGGGGCCGTCAGAGTTTTACAGAATAGCTACAATGTTTGGAAAAATCACTGGTGTCTTTATATTAGTACCTAAGGGAATTACATTGAAAATGATCATTTTGTAATCCCATTACTTAATTAGCAATTGAACTTCGTGGCACGTGCGCAGTAGCACAGCATAGGGCAGCATCGGCAAAAATTCCGCGTCGTACAATTTACTTGGATCATTGGAAAACAGTAAATGCCCTGAAAATCAAAACTGGATCTTTTTTGGGAAAATTGAAAGGGCTTGGTTCTCATATTTACCACTTTATTGAAATAGAACCGTATCGGAATCACACGGGAATTACTATGGAATGTTTATCGTCAGCATTTCCGCTTGTTTGATGCACCTTTGTAGAGGCTATTTTAACCATTGGATTCTTTTTGTTTTACAATGTATGAGTGACGTAATATTTTTATTTCTACCAGATTTCTTTTTCATATATTTGCTATCACCGGTATCATACAAAACTGCCTTTTCCTCTTGATCCATTGCAAAACTCTAGCATACACCCGTGCAGGTGAAAAATGTGACGCAGTTTCTGTGCCTCGGTCACAAGTGCGGAGAATTTCAAGTACGGGACTGAACTGTCCTGCTCTGCGCCATAGCGAACTCGTGCAAAAACTATCCTGTCGTTTGCTGCGCTGCTCTGACTGCGTCTCAATATGTGTCTAAAAAAATACAACGTGTATAGCTTGCGTAATAATAATTCTTTATATTTTATTGTAAATCATATACACTCGTGAGTAAAAAAATCTACTCAGGCGTCACCTCTATAATCGCAGGTTACTGACAAAAAAAATGTTTCATGCTCTCACATCCCAACAATATGTTATGATCCATAACCACCCTATAAATGCTTGTTTACAATAGTTCTAATTAGGGGTAATAGACCCTTATAAAAAGTTATCTATAGGGAATAATGCAGCCGCAGCTGTACCCGCTGTATTCGCTTACATAACAATGAACAAACCCTGCAAAATTGTTCGTTTTCAATCTGGTACAGTACACATCGCAAATCAAACACCACAACTCCAGCTCTGAAGAGGAGCAATTCCTAAACCAGTGCCAAATCCAATGAATCCCTTCGTCACCTTAATAAACTTTCTACAACCTATTCAAAAAATGAATCCACGATCCAACGAACTTCTCTCTCTCAATTTCTCACCCACTACTATCAGTTAGCCATCAAACTTTAAGTGATACACTCCTTCGTTAACAAAAAACGAGAATCTTAGCTGAAAGTGGACACAACAAATGATAAAACCGCTCAAACGGCCAGTGCGCTGAACATGAATCAATCTCCTGTTTCCAGAGCTTACGCTCGTTACTAAGAGTCCGCTGACTTTCATCAAAGACGTGGTATCGGAAGATAAAGGCGTGTTCATCCGATAGAGACGACCGATTCATTACAAACCGGGTTCTCATTGGTGTTCCCAACAAGAGCTCAGAGAAACGCGAGGAGTATCTATGAGTAACTAGACAGTCAGAAATAGATTTAAGGCAGCTAACCTTGAGTCTAAAAGGCCAGCCATTGTCCCCAAATTAACCCTAACCCACTGAACAATCCGTCTACGATGTGCTAGGGAACACTGGCGAATGATGGGGTTCCGGTTTCTTCTCAGACAAGCAGAGTGTGCTTGCATGGTAGCAATAAAAAAGAATGAGACAGAATACTTGGAAAACCTTTTAGAGGAAGTTCCTAGATGGTTTGGGAAGGTATTTCAATAGAAGCAAAAACCGAATTGGTGTTTATTGAAACATGGCAAATAGATACATAGAAGAAATTTAGGGAATCACGTCGTTCCCTTCTACAATTTCATCGGCGAAAACTTCATTCTATGGCAGAGCAATGCCCGTCTACATAATGCAGGTTCCGCACGATGAACTTGAAGAAAAGTTCTATCTAGAAATCCCGCATCAGCCATAAAATCGGACCTCTAAACGGCACTCAGTGAAGAATGGGATAACATCAAACAAGATCGAAATAAGAAACTTATTTGATCTATGAAAAAGTAATTGGAAGCTGTTATTAGAGTCAGGGAAGAGAACACTAAATATTGATAGGTTATTTCCAAATAAACTATTGACTTGACGAATTTGAGCTTGTATTTGATTTGATATTTTTTCTTTGCCAAAAAATAACTTATTATAAATAACTTATTATAAAGCAGAGACTAATGCTTTTGAGATGTTGATATAAGAAAAAGAATGGAAGCTACAGATTTTTTGCTAGAGACTTTTGACCGCGAGCGAACGACTAGAGTAGCAGTTTTTGCTAACGAGTGTATTTGGATTAATTTGTATTAGTTCCAATCTTGAAACTTCCACCAAATTATATTTCATTAATTTTTTTTAGAACTTAACAGGAGGAGTAAAAACTGGTAAACATTATACAGATGTAACAAATGCCTCCAGAACGTTTCTTATGAATATAGATTTATTAAATTGGGATCCTCATTTGCTTCGATATTTTAGGATACCAGAAGAGATTCTACCCGAAATAAGAAGTAGTTCAGAAATATATGGAATGGTAGAAGACCCTTGGCCCTTAAAGGGTGTTTTTATTTCAGCCGTAAGTTATAGTACAATAACCAACACACATTTTACTATATTAATTGAAATGAAAACAAATTTTTTATTATTCTTTATTTATTATAATCAGATTAAATAAGAGGATGGTAGAAATAACATCAACAACATTAACATAATATGATCTTGACTTCATCATAGTGGAACCTCGTATACCACATGTTACCCAAAACTTCTTCTTTTCTTCCATAATAGGTCCATAGCCTGTTTCTTCTTCGATGTCTCTCCTCATACTGGCTCTAGATTGTCTTTCCACCTTTTTCGTGGTCCACCTAATAAGGTTCATTGTAAGACACGATCGATCAAAAACGTGTGATTTTAGTCGATTAAAAAATACGTCACGTTAGAAATGCAACGCTAATAAATAACAAACAATTTATTAAATAAAAATGTAGTGTTAGTATGGAAAATATATTAGGGGTAATTTTACTCCTCCAAGAGAGGATGATGTGACGCTTTTAGAACCAGAAAGTCGTTATGAACTAATAAGTCTTCCGTGAGACAAGATTATACTGAACATACTGTTTACACTACCACTACACAAACATAATTACACTGTCTGAAGCGCATTTCGATAACCAAGTTATAGTCTTCAGGGACTGAAGGTAAACCGTTTACAGTTATCATCTAAAGGTATTCTGAAATGCGCGTCAGACAATGTAATTGTAAGTCGGTTCTATAAAGTCCAACTAAGAGAAGATTATTAAAAAACGTGTAGTTTGAGTCGATTAAACGGCGCGTCCCTAATAATTAACAATAAATAACAACCCTTTTAATCATAATAATAATAACAGTGTGAAGAACCTAAAGGAAGCATTCATGAAGATCGAACAGGAAGCTAGTGAAAGGGGACTAGAACTAAATGAAGGGAAGTATATGGAGCTGAAACGACGAAATGGCAATATGGCAATATATTTAAGGGTGTTAACAATTTTAAATACTTGTGAGTAGTTAACAATTAAAAATATCGAGGACAGGAAATTACTCAAGTGATCCACGAAAACTACCGAATATACCATAAAGTCCGGCCTCTATTGCTATGCAAAAAAATCAGTAGACCTGACAAAATGGGAAGATACAGAATACCGATAAGGCCAACAATAACCAAGGGAAGAGAAACGATAAATCTGTATTATATCTGTAGTATATCTGATGAAGAAAAACTTTCTTCGAAATGAAACGAAGAATGCTGATGAACAGTAAAATAAGAGAAACATAAACATACATAAAACGGATATGAAAAATAATAGTGAAGTTAAAAAAATAACAAAATTGAAGTGCTTATGGAACCGACCCGGAAGAAGACCATAAAATCAATGGAAAAGTCAAGTAACAAATGATCTGAACCGAATGGAAGTCCGTAGATGGTGGGGTAATACCCAGAACAGGAAAAAATGGAGAAAAACAGCCGGAAAAGCCAAAATATGCAATAAAATTTAGTTAATAAAAATAATAGAATAGAAACGAGTTCTTAATTAGTCGGAGAATATAATATACTTTGACATTATTTAAAGAGTGTTATGGTTACACGTTTCTAACGTGACGGGTTTTTTAATCGGCTCGAATTACACGTTTTTGTTATTTATTAGCGTTGCATTTCTAACGTGACGTGTATTTTAATCGACTGTAATTACACGTTTTTGATTGATAGTGCTTTGAAATTAACCTTATTAGTTTAAACAACTTTATGATTCAATAATTGTCACAGGTATAATCACAATTGAACTAATGTCAATCTAAAACCGGTCAAACTAGTTTTGAATATACGAGGTCAAATCTGCACACTGCCTTTAGGTAGATGTAAGTGGTTTGAAGCGATTCGGGACGTCTCTGGCAACGCAACCTGACAAAAAATATAAATTCGAATAACATAGAATTAGATGATATTGGCAACGTTGTTGAAATATAAATATTTAGATTTTAGGGAATCAACAGGCATCGTTAGTAGGACAAAGATGTTTCAAAGAAGGACAAGCTAAAAACACTTATAGGAGTGGATGTTTTTTATTGTATAATACTGGTACTCAGGTAAATCTGATGTTTTATTATTATTATTTTCATCATATATCAGCTATAACTGATTTATTCAACGTTTGGTTCAATTAAAACATTTATTACAGAAAGTTATGTCTAGTCATGGATTGGTAACTACTGTGGCTTATAAATTTGGTAATTCGCCTGCTGTATATGCTTTGGAAGGTAAGTAAAGTAACCAGTTTTGTTACAAAATTGCATATACAGTGTGTTCTCTTCTTCGTAATCCAGCTAAAAGTTTCTGTTATGAAAGTTGTTGATTGATATGTTTGTGAACTGTATTTTCAATCGTAGATTTATCTAGTTAAGCGCCATGCCCAATTTATAAAATTTCGTAAGACCAATTCCTTGTTGAATCCATCACGAATTATATTATGTACTCGGACTACCTTTTCGTTTACCTGAAATATCCTCGTACCGAGTTGGCGCATCATTATCTCACCGGATTAAGAGTCGTTTTATTCGAGTGTTGTTTTTTTTTATTAAAGGTAGTGTGGCTGTGGCAGGAGCAGCGATAAAATGGTTAAGAGACAATATGGGTTTTCTAAAAGACGTTGGAAAAGATACGGAATCACTCGCTCAAGAAGTTTTCAATACCGGCGATGTTTATTTCGTACCGGCGTTCAAAGGGCTTTACGCGCCATATTGGAGAAAAGACGCTAGAGGGTGTGTGAGTTTTAACAAATTCTCTCCACTTCGGCACTAAAAAAACTGAAATTCTTGTTAATCGTCGCATTTTCTTTCAGTATTATTTGCGGGTTAACGGCGTTCTCGACGAAGCAACACATCATTAGAGCAGCTCTGGAAGCGGTATGCTTTCAAACTAGAGATATTTTGCAAGCGATGAATAAAGATTGCGGCATTCCTTTATCGAAACTTCGCGTAGATGGGAAAATGTCTGCAAATAATTTATTAATGCAATTACAAGTAAGTATATGAAGTTGGTTATGTTATTCTTCTTTTTTCTCTAATTTGTCCTTTGTCTTTGCGATTTGGAAGTTATCGAATATCATGTTGATAATTTGAGAGTAAAATTTTGTTGTCTATTCATATTAATTTATATATTCATTATTCAACTGCTTTTTAGTAATTAGTGGGCTGAAAAGTAATGTTGTTTCTGCGCATGTCGATATTTAATTGTCACTTCTCAGCTCATTATCTACTTCGAAGACATTTTAAGGTTATTAAGACATGTTTACTACTAAATAATAAAATAATAATATTTTTACGCAATTTGGCATGAAATGAACAGTCAAATACAAGACGAGTGCCGCAATGGAAGGATTAACAGTATGAATAAGCGTTTTCCAGAGTGTGGATCGCAGAAAACGACATTTTAACCCACTATTTCCGAGTAGTTAGATAGATAAGCGAATTTAGTGTTAAAAAAAATATCATTTTTTTCCCTCATGCGATATTTAACTCGGATAATGTCTTCTTCCAAAATTACGTAGAACTTTATAGAAAAATTTATCGTGAGGCAATAAAAACCGCCTAGGATATTTATTATAATAGAAGACTCGGCAATTCTCGTCGTCTTCTTCTTCCTCTTTCAATAGTACCAAGTCCTGTTCAATCCTGTACGTTTGGCCCTCTTCTTGGATCTTCCTGAGAGGGTAAACTCTCCAGCTCTCGTACCACCTCTTTGGTGGTCTGTCTATAGGTCTGCGTGTGTTCGGTCTCTGAGTTTTAGACCCATTTGTCTTCTGGCATTCTTTCTACGTGATCCGTCCAGAATCTTTTTCGTGCCCTGATCCATCTCACCACATCCTGTACGCCCAATTCTTCTCTTATGTCACTCTCTCTCCTTATTCGGTTCCTGAGGGTGACTCCCTTGATTGTTCGCAGTATTTTCATCTCTGTGGTTCTCATTATTCTTTTTGTTGTTGATGTCTCGGCTCTAGTTTCTAGTAATTCTCGTAATGTTGCTAAAGAAACATAGTTTATTGTGAATGATCTAAGAAACGAGGCTTCTTCGTCGAGTACCATATCTACTTTCTTAAAGTTATCAGGAAAAATACTTTATGAATGTAGCCAAAAATTTATTAAACTCCTTCTTATATTCCGCTTTCATATCTCCCTGATGCTAATGTTAACTTACACAGTTTTTTCTCTATGCCCGTAGTTTTAGCAGAGCTCCGCAGTACAATTAAAGACATCGAAAATGAATCCTCTCCAGGTACTGATGAACTCATTCTTAAGTTATGATGTGATTCTAATCCTCTATGAGCTGGTTTCGGACAATTCTTTGAACTGGGAGTTCTGTCTGTTTTGGCTAAGATCAGTTTGCAAATAACTAAACTTATCCACCTCTATAGCAGTTTATTATGCCCTTATTGAGTCGCCTTTCCCTTCTGAGAGCTTATAGAAATTTACTCGGACTAAACTAAACGAAGCCACTAGTCGCAAACTGTCTCTGGCAGGAATATTTCGAAGAAATTGTGTACATACGCCTGCCGACAGCTTCGGCCAATAGAAATGCATTTATATTTACGATTCGATGTTTTCATTGGTAAACAGTGGAGTTGATGAGTCCACGTGGACTGACGGTTTCTTAGATGTTTACCGAATTTTATACGGATAGTAAACATTATTTTTCAATTATTAATTTGGTATGAGTGTCGTGCGTAATGATGAAATATTGATTGCTTCTCGCATAACTCTTCTGCAATTGATATTGGAAGAACTATACTTCATTTATATTTGTGAGCATGTGTATCGGTATGCGTGTGTTTTGACAGGTCCCCAGTTCTATTGTACAGATATTTCTTTTATTGTTCTTATTAAACAAGCAGTAAAGCTTTTTTTATTACGAATGATTTGTTGGATTAACCACGTACCTTAACAATTCTAATTGTTGGTTTATGTTAAATTTTAGGCAGATATAAGTGGTATACCTGTGATACGAGCTGAATCTGAAGATATTACTGCGTTAGGTGCTGCCATGGCGGCTGGTGCGGCCGACGGTATCGATCTTTGGGATGTCAATTCTGAAGAACAGGAACTTGTTCCTATACATACTTTCCTTCCGACATCAACTGAAAGCGGTAATTGATTTATTATTCAGGGTGTATCAAAACAATCATCCGATCTAAATAAAATCGTTGCTATTCATTTGTAAATCCGACGCTATTAAATAATACAATGTCAAAAAGAGGAAGCTCTGGGGTTTTATATTGTTTCGCTTGAAGGCAGTAAGTAGCGGGCTTCTGTCAACGTTCAGCTCAGTAGGGACTTCCAATTTGCAAACATGGATAACCAAATAATACAGAATAGAACTAGAAAAATCAGTGACATTCAAACTGTTTAAATTTTCATTAATACTAATTAATTGATGTAGAACAGGCGTTCGATTGTGGTACATCCGTTTTACCATTAATTTTATGTTATTTCAGAAAGAGACTTCAGGTATAATAAATGGAAAATGGCCGTTCAAAGATCGTTAGGATGGGCTGTACCGAAGAAATCACATTTAATGACAGGTAATCATTGTCTTTTTATTTAATCATTATTTACAAATTCAAAAATTAAACTCTATTCTATACATTTCATTATTTTTTTTTGACGGCAATAAATGGATAAATTTATGAAATGATCTGATGGAAAGTTTCCTACTTCGACCTGAAAAAGTTAACTCAAGTTGGAAAATATATTTGCGCATGCGTCGAGAGGTTCTTACTAAATTTTTTGCCAGTTTCGATGCTTTGTCATTAATTCAGTAAATAATTTTTTTCGAGTAATTCGGATGGTGCCTACCATGTGATACCATGCTTGTGGATATTGATCTCAAACTTCTATAGGTTGTAGTGCTCGAGAAAGATGTGCCTTGGTAGTTGATTCCAAAGTTTCTCCACTTCTCCAAAGAAATGAGTTCCTATAAATTGGACGTCTGCAGACGCACTGAACTATTCATGATCCACGTCTGTTGGTCGAGTAGGCCTTGCAAAAACGGGATTATGTTAAACAGCTCAGTAGAGCATTTGCCATGGTAGTATCGGTAAAATAGATTAAGATCAGCGACCTTTCTTCTATGCTCTAAGCTGTCTCAAGTTTCTAGTCAACTCTAGATCGCCTATAAATCGAGCTGCTCTTTTCTGTA
Source organism: Diorhabda sublineata (assembly GCF_026230105.1). Classification (NCBI taxonomy): domain Eukaryota; kingdom Metazoa; phylum Arthropoda; class Insecta; order Coleoptera; family Chrysomelidae; genus Diorhabda; species Diorhabda sublineata. Next base: position 10,900,110 of record NC_079483.1, read on the forward strand.
TTGAGTCGAGTATCTCCAGGGTATGATTACGAGCCGAGCTCCAAAAGTATGAACAATATACCAAAGATGGACGTATCTGGGCTTTGTAGAGGCTTAGAAGCTGTTGCGGAGTATATAGTTTCTTAGTCTTAAAGAGGGCTTGTTACACTGTCTTGGCTAATTCGACCACGTGACTATGCCAGGACATATTGCTTCCAATCTCAACACCCAACAAGCGAATTTTACGTCATCTACTCCCTCCTGAATGTTTTGCATAAAGCCCCGGAACACTCTGTATAATATCACTTATCCTTATTGTATAATTGAATTAGTATTTGAAATGAAAGTAAAATATTATTGCATTTTTCAGAGGAGCGGTACAGGCTGTTATCCAGCTTACCAGGATGCTTGTTTGTGATGCTTAGCTTCGGATTTTTGGCCCTTGCTGAATTAATCGGAGAACAAGGTTGAAAAATTAAATCTTTGGTACCATAAATGTGACTTATAATATTGACTGCTCATTTCAATTATTTTTATTTTATATTAAGCACCAAGACTTTTATAGACTATGTATTTATGTATTATGTTTACTTTGTTTCTGTTGAAATTTTTGTTAGATTATTTGTAATGGGTTATATTTTTTGATTGAAGCAATAAAATTTTGAATTATTTAATTTTTGGTTTAATTTTTATCTTATATATTAAAAAAATTGATGATTTCCATTCAGAGTCCGTTCAGGCGTTCTACTACTTTGCTAATTTTTTTTTCAATGAAAGGTATTGATGCACAGATCAGCCATCAACCATCGGATTTCATCTAATTTTCACCATTCTCAAGTTATACTCAAATGCGATTTCCCCCTGTACATTACTTATGGGAGCTTTTCACATACACGTTCTATCCTCAATATATCAGGTTCTATTCAAGATAGAGACTTCGTTTTGGTTTAAGAACACTCTTTCTTTTGAGTTTTTGAACACTTAAATTGGTTGAGTTTGAGATGAGCTAGGCGCGGACATTCAATGTGAAGTTATGGATTTTTGTAGGTTTTTGGCAATTTTTCTACATTCAAATATCTATATCTCAGGTTCTAATATAGCTACAGAGTTCGTTTTCTATTATAATGATTTCTAATACTTATTTAATGGATTCGATGCGAGCGAAGCCGCGGGTAAAAGCTAGTACATTTTTAATTTTAACGAAGGTGACTTCCATTTGGCACTAGGATGAAAAATTTATCGATGAATTCTTTCTAAATATGTTTATTTAACTGAAATTGAATATATAGAATGAGGTAATAGCTTTTTTTGGTTCTGGAAAACTTCACATCAAATGTCTCGCTTAGCTTCGATCATGTCTTCGTTTGATATACTTACATTTCTGGAATGTTACCAGCAATACCCTTGTCTATAGGATAAGTCCATTTTAGCATTTAATGATAGAAATAAACGGTATTATGCGGAAGAGCGCTTTTGAATATTTTTAAATTAGAAAATGTGAAAGCATTGAGAGCAAAAATTAGATCAAGTGGAGGAACATACAACAATGAATTTCGAAAGGTGAAAAAATCAATGACAACTGATTCTGGTGTTGATGAAATTTATAAGCCCAAGTCCCACTGGTATAATTTTGCTCAAGCCTTCCTTTCCAAAAACGAAGAATTTGAACTGCAAATTGCAAAAAGACTCGGAGTCCTCCAATTGCAATTCCCTCATCAGTGTTCCTGATGCATCTAATGTGTTCCTACTAATCCACTTTCTTACCCATACTCGCCTTTTTAATTTTTGCCTCAACTTCAAATTAATTAGTTCCTCTAATACATTCGCTACTGCAGTTACGAGCTCCGCCATTTCTGATAATAGTATGTCGCAACACAGGTGTTGGTACGTGTGAACCCTAGTGTCATAACGTCGAATTTCAAACGCTGTCTGCGTGATACTTGTCTAGGTTATTATTTTCAAAACAACAATATTATGATTGCATTGCAATATGACGGCGTTTTGGAAGTGCGCAGAACAGGTCAAAAATTGGTCTACGGAGAGAACATACCTTGTCTCTATTACACGATGCTTCGTACCTTCCTGATATATGACGACACTGTTGTTTTAAGTCGGTTGATACCAAAAACGGCTACAATGATTGATTGTCATGTTTCATTTATCGTATATGTCAAAAGTCAAAATACGTAACGGTTTTTGACATTATTGAAAACCGGTAGGTCATTAAGTTAAGAAAATATTGTATTTTATATGAATTTTCTATTTGAAGTGTATGTACAGCTCGCTTTCACAAACCTTAGTTAGGCTATTAAATCCGAATAAGTATTCTAAGTAAGTTGTAAATTTAAGTCTATCATTCACGTGCTACAAATTAAATAATTTTCAGTTTTCATTTCTTAGTTTAATAAAATATGGTTAATAAAAGACGCCGTTTGGTATCTAGTGATAAAAACGATCATGTTCCTAAAGCTAAAAGAGCCAAATGTAAGTATATTTTAATGTGACACTTTCTAGGTTATAAGATCTTGAACCTTGAAAAATTTTAAGCTCTGTTTCCTGTAGGTGTATAATTAATTCTTTGACCTATTAAAATAGATATTAGTTGGTTTCATATATTTGTATATCACTTAATATATATGTTTCTTGAAATCTATTGTTTATTTAATACACCTTAATTGTATTTTCAGTTACATTAGAAAGTGTTCGATTACCAGAATTAAATGTACAGGGTACAGTATTAGTCACTGGGGCTGGTGATGTTGGACAATTAGGTTTGGGTCCAGATGTTTTAGAGAAAAAACGTCCAGCCGCTGTTGAATTAGACTGTAAGATTGTGGATATATGTGCAGGAGGTATGCACACTGTTTGTTTAAGTAGTGAAGGAAAGGTAATCTATTATCAAATATTTAGATTCACATTAGAAAAATAGCAACTGTTAGATAAATTGTCTTCTGTATAATGCCGGTCATCGAATAGAGAAAATTTTTTCAAGGATGCTTTTTTTTGTAAAACCATAATCAGGCTTAAAACCCATCATCAAGAATTGTACAGAGTTGTACCAGAAAAGATAATTTTAGAAAAATTAATTAAGATGAATTTGTTGCTTCAAAGTTTTATTTGTAACCTGAAAACTAGAGTAAAAGTTACATAGCACTTTTTAGTTAGTTATAGAGCTAAAAAATCTTTGGGAGGAAAAGTTTTTAAGCCCATGTTTTGTTTTTTCTTGTTTTTGTTGACATAATATTAATACAAAACAGTGAATATTTTGACAGTAAAATAAACACACGGTCTTACATAAAAATCATAATATAAATAAAATCCACTTGAAATTATAGAATAAATGTAGGTTGTTATTGATGTTGTTCATCCTGAGGTTGGTCATGCAATGCATTTCCATTAGCTTCTTCCAATCTTCTTTTGATTTGATGGCACTTGTTACATTCAACTATTTCACATTCTTGGTGTGGTGAATGTATATACTTCTCAACTTTATACATAACATCTTCTTTGATGGCTTGAGCTTTATCTAAAGCTGGTTCTGTATTATTCAATTACTGTTTGGTGTTGTTGTAAACATTTAAAACAATTTCTCCTGGAGGTAATTTAACTGCGGGTACTTTAGATTTGATGTAATTGAAACCACCGCATAGAGCACAGTGTACTTTTTTAATGGAAGTTTGAAATTTTTCATCAGTTTTTCCAGATCCCCTGTTATACAAATAGTGTGTTTGGCAGTTGGAAGGGTTCAATGTGTGAATCTGTTGTATCCTTCACATTTTCTCAAATTCTACTAGCAGTCATAAAAGTTGAATATACAACCAGTAATCTGGAAACTCTATTCACAGATTTCGTACAAGCTGGATTTAATGCAAGCAGTGTATATCCAGAATAAATATCGTTATTAGACATTTTGATTTTAAATGTTTAAAAATATAACTTATATTTTCTTTAATTTATTAAAAACTACATAAAAGTTGTCCATCAATTAAAATATGGGCACAAAGTAGTATGCATGGATGTAATCTTAAAACAGTGTGACCATTCTTCTTGGCTATTTCATCTACTGGATATTCTTTGTCAATTATTTTTGTTTCTAAAACCGCAATGAGTTGCTTCTTTGTATAATTTTATTTAGGAATTTGAAGAGAATAATTTTTTGTATAATGTTGTTTATCTATACTTTTATATGATTCACTGATTCTGAAAATTAAACATTGTAATGCGGACCAGGCAAGTTGTTTACTATTCAGTTCGCAGTGGGGGTTTCTTGTCTTTTTTTTGTAAAAATAAGATTTTTGCTATTTAATGACTGGCATTATATATGTTTTTGTACTCCACATATATTTTTTTTTAAATTTTTCGAAAAATGTATGCATGTACTTATTTTTTAAGGTTTTTACATTTGGTTGTAATGATGAAGGTGCATTAGGTAGAGTGACGGAAGGTAAAGAAGATGCTGAATTTGAGGCAGGAGAAGTAGAACTACCTGGTAAAGTTGTACAAATATCAGCTGGAGATTCTCATACAGCTGCTTTATTAGAAGATGGACGTGTCTTTGCTTGGGGCACTTTTAGGGTAAATACAGTCATTTCATAGACATTCACTAATAAATACAGCTTCAATTTCAATATTATTTAAAGTGGATAATCACTACATAGAAAATATACTTTGGTTTTAGAAATTACATTAATTGTGGAAGATTTTTCTTGATTGTGAAAGTGATTTTGGAAGAATTAAGAGATATTTACATAAATGTGAAAGATTTTTGATAATACTGTCAACAAGTTTGGTTGCTTATAATGATTTTAAGGATAATAGATTTCCACCTTTCCTCATGTCGTGCCAATAGAACCCAAGGGTTTCTGAGCCATCTTGATATTTTTTCTCATATGAGAATGACACTCACGCACGGGTCTTTCCAGGTCTCCCGTTCTATTGGCATAACATGAAGAAATCTTTTCCAAAATACAGCAAGATGGAGGCTCATTAATGGTATGGGAAGGCTTCGGCCATAATGGTAAACCTGAATTTTCCCTCAGGTCATGTGAAGATATTTAGTTGTATCACAAATATTGAATTAAATATATATTAAAAGTTGTGTCCTAAATGATTTTTTATTTTTATTTTAACTTGAAATCTTATAAACTTGTTTGAGTTTACAAAAAAATCGTTTTAAAATGAGGCTATGTCAAATTTACTATATACAGTATCTCTTCGAGGGAGTGGTAACTCGATTACTGTATAAAAATTGAATTTATTTCATGTCCACGTCCATGTATAAGCGATCAACAAGTAGAATATGTCGTGCGCCCACACCTGAGAAGTTGTTACAGTTTGACCCACTTGTGGGCATGGGTCTTTAATGTGTTGATCCATCATCTTAAGGGTTATGGTTGTGATTTAAAACTTCTTTCCCAGAAAAGTTTATCGGTTTTAAAAAATATCTATATACGATATCGTTATTATAATACATTTATAGAATTTTTTTACTTAATTTTAGGATTCACATGGAAACATGGGAATGACATTGAATGGCAATGAAAAATTCCCTTTTGAAATTATAAAAGATGTTGTCATTAAAAAGATAGCGTCAGGTGCAGACCACATAGTATTTCTTACCAATCACGGAGAGGTATATACTTGTGGTTGTCCAGAACAAGGACAATTAGGAAGGACAACTGAAAGAGGAAGCAGTAGAAATGCTAGGAGTGGAATTGGTAAGGGGCAATTAGGTACGGAAGAAAGAATATTCAGTTTTATTCTGTGGTATTGGTGGTGGTTATTTTTTTTTGTCAATTTTTAACACTATTGGGATAATTCACAACATTTTGATTATGCATGCGATTGTTGAAAATTTTAAGGTTGCACAACTATAACTAATGCTTTTTAAAACATTAAATTTAATATCACATATCTAGCTATCAAAACTACTAACTATAACACTTATAACACTATAACACTATAACATATATATATATATATATATATATATATATATATATATATATATATATATATATATATATAATAGTTAATATTCAATTAAATTTGATTTTAAGTTCAATAAGGAAATCCTTAGATTTTTGATATTCAGTACGAAAGGTTCAATCCTCTTGAGTCTTCTCTCTATTCCTTCAATTTCAAGAAGCTGAATTACCTCAACATTGTTGTGTAGATGAAATCGTAGTTCATGACTCGTGATAAATTTCACTACAGTGAACTTAACAGTGTCTATATCCAGATCCAGATACAGTTTTGAATGTACCAAGGTAAATCCATGATGTTCCTTAGTACCTTGTTCTGAAATGTTTGAATGATTTGAAGTAGTTTGAATAGCTTAGTCCCATAGCTGAACATTATTTGACCAAATTGGCTTGAGGGTATGTTTATAAAGTATAATTTTGTTGTTGCTGTTCATCCTATCAACCAATACAGTGTTTCATATTTAATTCGCAGATGTTCTCTTTTCTTTTTGACGTGAGGTTTACAGTGAAGATTTCGAGATTTATACTTGAATATTTTGCTGTATTTGTGAATGAGTTTCAATTTTCATTTGTGTATATGGGTATGTGTTGTTGAATTCTATTGGTAAAGTTTACATGTATAGATTTGGATTCATTTACTTTAATCTTGACTGCTTTATTGTTCATAATTTTTATTTGGAACCCAGGTATAATATTACTGAATTCTTTGGCTTTTTACTTACCATTTGTTTATTTTTCGAGACTTCCTTAGGCGGAGTTATAGATGTATTTGTTGGCTTTCTTTTGTTGTCTTAATTTTTGAATGTTGTCCACTACGTTTCTCTTGCTAGTTCTTCTTATGTATGGTATTAAACTTTATGTTCCTCCTCATTTTTTTTCAGAGTCAGCTTCTATCTCTGCGTAACTTTTTTATATATAAGTCATCTGAAATTGTAGCTTGGTGATTTTTTGTAGTAAAGAATTTTTTTCCTCTTCTGCGTTTCTCCCATATAGGATTTGTTCATTTTGTTACTTTGGCGAAATTTTCTTTGAATAATGTATTGTTTCAGTGTTTGTAAAAACACTCAATATCAACTTTTTATTATGTTATATCTAAAGTAACTCATCAAAATACACTTTGTTTCAGCTAAGCTTTTGGATCCCTTACCAATTAATTTGAAACCAAGTTTGAAACTTCATTTTGACAATATATGGGCATCTAATTATGGAACATTCTGTAAAGTAGCCAATAGTGAAGATATTTATGTATTTGGACTGAATAACTACTATCAATTAGGTAAGACACATTATATAATCTAATTTAAATCAAATTAATCCTTATCAAACCTTTTTTTACTAACGACTCACTACTTTTGGATGATTTAAATCATGTAATTTTGGAATATAAAACCCCATCTATCATACAATTTGTATTGGTGAAGGACAAAAAGTAGTTATGACTGTTTGAAGTAACATGGAAGGGATTGTTCCAATGAACATACCCTGGGTGTTCTAGAACTCGATACTTTACTATCTGAAGGCCATGGGTGGCTCATGCACAATGGTTAACAATCCCTAACTTTTACAGAGATAACCTGCACAATCTAAAGATGGCAAAATTAATTTTTTAATAAAAAGGTACTCTTTGACTAACTCAATAAAATTTATAGTTTAGGTGATATGTAGAATTTTAGATCGTTGTTTTTCATGCATTAGATTCTGTTCCAAGAATGTTTGAATCTTTATAATTGAGTTTATGTTGTTTTGATATTTTGTGGTTCGTTAATGCATAAACGTCATTAAATTGTCTAAATAACCATTATTTCAATCGACTTGAGGTAAGTGTCCACCTGAGAGTAAGTCTCGAGAGTAAGTTCAAAAACTCGCTTATAACTTATTTATAGTTACTTTTGAGGACTTTTTTCAGAGCACAACTGATAGAATTTACTTTTTGAAGGACAAAAATGAACTATATCAAATAATTGACATACACGTTTCTGTTTTAGGTTTGAAACAGCCTGTTCCTTATTTCACACCGACCCTATCCAAAGACTTCTCCAAACATAATTGGCATACAATAAGTAGTGGACAACATCACACAATAGCATTAGACTTAGACGGAAATGTTTATGCTATAGGCAGAAAAGATTACGGAAGGTTAGGTTTGGGGAAAGGATGCGAAGATGCAGATGAATTGAAAATTGTTAACACTTTATCAGGAAAGAAGATAATCAATGTAGCATGTGGATCTGCTACATCATTTGCAGTTTCTGAAGAAGGTAATATAATAAATTGCACTTTTTGAGACTTTCTAATAAAATTTTAAATCGATTACAATATATGCACTTATTTTAGAACTTTCCAGATCATTCCAGAAATTTTTAGAACTTTCTAGAACATTCTCAATCAATTATAACAGTTGAACATATTTTATAACTTTCTAGACCATTCCAGAAATTTTGATATATTTTCAAAAGTACTGTCCTGGAGACCAAGGGGTATTTACCACCCCAAAAAATCGTATATACATATTAGAGGTTATGGATTATGTAAGGCTTTCGAGGCTGTCGTCCATTGTTTGAAAGTTTCTTAGACTATTAGGCTGTCGTCGAAAATAATTACTGCTAATTTGGCATGTTAAGTTCAGTCGGAGTAAAAGGCAACTTCTGAAGATACCAACTGCACAAAACATCAAGTAGCAGTATTTTTTTTTCGAATAAGGCATAACAACAATTCAATTCTGTACTCCGAATATTAATTAATTGAAATGTGTAAAATAACTGAAATATTTATTGAAAAGTTGACATAATTTCAATATATTTTTAGGTGATTTATTTGGTTGGGGAATGGGTACTAACGGCCAATTAGGAACAGGCGAAGAAGATGACTGTGAAGAACCCACCGTTATAAAAAGTAAACAGTTACAAGATAAAAAAGTGTTTAGAGTTAGTAGCGGAGGGCAACATACAGTAATTTTAGCTGCAAAAAATGAGGCTAATGGACATGGAGACGTTTGAAAATAAATTTAATATTCCGAAAAATAACTCTGTGACTGCCAACGTCTTGGTATAATATAATTAATAGAAGTACAAATTTTTCAAGTACATAGTTAAATCTTAAATTTGATTTTTTTAGATATTTTTTCATACGTGACGTAGTAGTAGGCTCAGTTATTTTCCAGAATTATTTTGATATTGTGTTCAGGTTTGATGGTAATTTATGGGAGAAATAGTTACAAAAAGTAGAATTATTGAAAGTATTTTTTTTAAATTGCATAAATTTGTAATAATAATGTAGTAAAATATGTAACATGTAACATAAATCAAAATTTAGAATATTTTTTTTATAACTGACACAAGTTTTTTCCAAGACATACAGGGTGCTTCCAAATGTTAATAATGCCGATTTTCTTGTTTGTTTGTACATTTTTTTAACTATTTTATCCAACAAAATTAGTTGATTTATTTAGTTTAAAATTAGTTCTAAATGTTTTATTTCAGAATTTGTTTTGTTCATAATTTACGTTCAATTTTTTGGTCTTTTTCTTGACTTCTGATGATAATGTGTACTAACAATTGCTTTTCTAAATTTGTTTAATACACTTAACTATGTCAATTAAGTAATAAATTATTCTAAAACAAAATGTAAAAACATGTTTCATATAATAAATTATCCAAACTTCCAAAAGAAAAAGTTTATAAATATGCCCTTATTGGTTCCCAAATTAATAGACACCAATAAAATTTGTGTATAATAGATTAAACTTTGTTTTACATTTATTTCTAAAGTACTAAATAATTTTTCAAGTAGTTCATTGCGAAATAATTTAGGTTCAATTACTCAATTCACTTACAACATGATTATAGAATACTTTTACAAAATAGTCTGCGTTCTGATTCACAATTACAAAAAAATTATGAATCATGTTCTTAGAAACTTTCTAAATAGTTTGTTGCAATATAGTCTATGTTCGATTTCTCAATTACAATAAAATTTATCACAAATGTTCTCAGAACCTCTCTTGCAAGGTTAAGAATAATAGAAGGTTGGTGGCAATAACAAGTTGCGCAGTAGACAAGTGACGTCACCGGTTCTTCTTCAATTTAGTCTCAATAAAGTCGTTAGTTAGAAATATATTAGTTTATATAGCCAAATCAGCAAGAGATAACACACATCCTCATAACTCGAACATAATGTTAGAGAGGTTCTGTTTGTCATAAAAATATGAACAAAACAAAAATGTAAACATAGTGACGTAGCTGGTGTTCTAGCAGCTGATCGTTTGTTTATAAAAACATGCGGATGTCACCAATCTTCTATTCTTCTAGTAACATTGCTCTCTTGCCACAACAGTTTTTGCTGATTCCCAATATTTTGTTTACTTCTGTCTTATTTGTTGATTAAATTGATTTTTTTCGTTTCGTTCGATTTCAATATCCGCTTCAAGTTTCTCTATCAATTTCGATAGCCTCTCAATTCGGAATTCGTTTTGCTTAGATCTTCAATCATCTTGTGCTCCAAAATAGTTGAAGCGTTCTAATGGGCTCAATAGTTGTAGCTTTCATCTTCTGTTACCTTACCATATATCTTCGAACGGCTGATTGATATAATTTTTTTTACCTTTTGTTAAAAAAATTGTAATCCCAGCTATACATCGTTTTGCTCGAGTTTGTATTACTAAAATAGAATGTCGTAGCCTCTAATACTGAATCTTACCGAACATATTTCAGTGCGTGCTCTTCTGATTTCTTTGCCAACCTTCTAACTATGACTCCTCGTACGTATCTTTATAACATTTCTGGAACCCACAGTTTTTACCGATTTTCAATATCTGTATCCGCTTCAAGTTTCTCGATCAATTTTGACAGCTACTTAATTCGGATTCGAAGATTTGTTAAGCGTTTTAACGTGCTCAATGGATGTAGCTTCAATCTTTAGTTACCTTACGAGATATCTTCGAATGGTTGATTGACATATAATTTTTCTTACCTTCTCTTTATTCTACCTATGAGTCAACCAATATTGAACGTGTTTTGGTATAACAATTTCCGCAATATTTTGTTTCAAACTCGAATTTGTATTACTAAATTAGCCTTTAATACTGAATCCTCTTGAGTCACCACCGAACATATTTTTGTAATGCTTCTCTAAGCACGTGCTTTAAGAATTCTTCAGCCTTTTAACTATGACTCCTCTTCTGTATCGTTGCATTAGAGATGCCGATTTTCGATTTTCAAATATTTCTTTCTGCAGATAAACATCCATACAGTCTTCTGCATCATAATACAACACTTACAGTTTATCTGCTCCAAGTTTTTCTAACTAAGCCGCTTAGCCGGCTCATAAGAATATCATCGTCTGACCAAACAGGGAACTTTGATGCATTTTTTAAAAATATCTTCACAAATTTTTTTTACTATCATCTATTTTTACAAAACACTCGATGACAATAAAAGAAATCAATATACGTCCAATTACTAGGGAAACTTTCCGAAGATAGCTAGATAGTTTCACGTACACTGCAAGCTCGGAGCTATTGGTCAATTCTCTTCGGCTCGTATTCAAATGCCGCTTTTGATTCGTTCGGTTTTATACAATGCACGTAATTTGGAGTTGTGGCGTTTAGGGTATTCATAAGTTTATTAAGGGAATCTCTAAATTGTGAACTATCTGACTGTACGTATTTTCTGCGCACTCAGTATCAGTTTGGCTGAAATAATTTTGAGCTTAGTTCTTGGAAGTGCCAATTTCTGAGTTTCAGGATTAACTAATTCATTTGAGCTACATCTTATTACAATTATCTGTTCTTCTGTTAGAGTATCTCCATTTTTCTCTAAAAACCCGTTACTTTTCTGCATTTTAAACTTTACATTTCATCACGTTGTGCTTGAAATATCATAAATTTAAATACACTAATTCACGACGTTATGTATTAAAATTTATACTGTTTACAAAGGGTAGCTGCTACAATTGTAGGCACGCATGATCAACGCTCAGAGACGAAATAAAATTAGACAAGGTGTAACTAGCAACAATGAGTTACTTGTTATATTTTACCAATTTTTAGTATAGGGAAGGTTTATATATATTTTTTCAATAAATATTTTCTGTTTGTTTTTAAAACAACTAGTAAAATAAGAATGAGTTACCTAATTGTCGAGATAAATATATTGGATGTATATTTTGTAATAGACTGTTTTTTAAATAATGTTACTACATAAATAAGGAACATTAAGCTGGAAATGTTTTTTAGTGTCCCACTAATAATTGTTCATGTTTTTTGTAATGTATTTTTTTTGTATTTCGTTAAAATTTTCGTCAAGATGTTTCTTATTTTTGTTTACAAGAGACTGTCTGAATTTTTTTGTTAATAAATAAATCATATCCCATATTTAGTTTATTTTAAATTTATTACTACATCTTAAAATTTATAAGGATTTCGATCGTGTTGATCATAATACTTTAATTATTGCCACGGTTTCAGGGGAACACCTCTCGCATGATTCAAGTCATACCTTATTAACAGAAGTTAGCTTGTAAGGGTTGATACAACGATGTCTTCTTGCAAGTGAATAGAATTTGGATTACCTCAAGCCTCAGTACTAGCCCTGTTTATCAACGACATTGCCTATTTAGACATCAGACTAGTTTCTCTTGGAGCAACCCTGATCTAACTGCACTTCATAAGACCATATCTAGTAACCTAATAACCCTTAAATCATGATGTGATTCTAATCTTTTGTTTTTCAATGTTTTTAAAACTAAAATTTTATCATATAAAAATACACTGCAGCTTTTTGTATTGAATACTACCACCATTAAAAAGTTGAGTTCCTCCTGTTTTGTGCTGAGATCAGTTTCCAAAGAACTAAACTTATCTACCTCTATCTAACAGCTTATTAAATCAACGCCATCATGGCATCATGGACGATCTGGAGTGCCGTTGGTGCATGGAGTAGGACGAAACCGCAGACCACGTCATCTATGAGTGACCTGCACTTATAGGAGCGCTTGAAACACTTCGGCAAGCTTCACAGCTTACCTAATGACATCAAAGTGTTCAAGCAAAAGCGCCTAATCGGTTTTTTAAAAGATATCTGCTTTTGGTAACGTCAATTCGAGCACAACAGGCCTATATGCTCAACGGCCCCTTTGCCGTCCACATTGTAACTATGAACACGCTTATTATGCCCTTATTGAGTCGCATATCCATGCTTAGTGTTGCACGAAGACTTTGTTTAAGAATTTGGCCGAAAGACCTACACGTTAGAGCGATTTTTCTATGAGTCCTAAGCACGCTCTTACATAGAAACATATGTAAGTCCGTGGTCCGACGAGTAGAGCCAATATGCTAATAAGTGAATGAATAATTATATTTTGGAAGGAAATACCATAACATAAAGATAATAAAAAGTGTATAAAGAATAGAAGAGAACGTGATAAACGATAGGATTTATAGAAAATGAAACAAAATATAAGAACTGAGACATGATTTATTATGTCAAAGTGAAAGGTTGTACAATGGTGATGACTTCCTGAAGTATCTTTATAGGTCTAACATAATATTGGCAGAATTTGGTAGTAGTATGAAGATTGCGGACATATAAAGCAATGAGCTAAATTAGCGTCAAAAATATTTTTCGATAATAACGAATTAAACAGTTTTCTTAAAAAAATTAGAATTGATTTCTCGATAGGCTTAATTATTTGAGAACTAGCTTTTACCCGCGGCTTCGCTCGCATTGAAGCCATTATAGTATCAGAGATCATTGCAATAGAGATAATTTAATCAATATGATAACTATATTTTATTGCTCGGCTAGGATTATCAATTTTCAAAAATTACAACATACCCGTACCATTAAGTTTAAAAAACTTTTTTGAAATACAACAATAAACGTTAAAAGAATTAGTTAGCCACGTGAGACGCCAGAACGTGCTGTGAATGATACTTTTGGGACTAATACATATCTTTTTGTGAACTTCGTATACGAATTGATTACATTTTCGCCAAATTCACACTTATAAGTTCTAAAGTAGGTAAAACCAAGGAACTATCGTTTGAAACACGTGCATAAATCGCAAGTCTTCTTAAGGCCGCTTGACATGATGCAATATAACGTGCAATGCAATGTAATCAAGAATATTTCTTGATTAGAAGCATGCGCAGATGAGGTTCATCTGATTGCTTCATGTAAGATCTTGACCATATCGGTTTTGTGCCATTTTTTCTGGCGTGAAAATTGCAATCTAGTTACTTTTGGGTTAACAGATCAGCTAACTTTCGTAAAACTTAGCTTTGTTATTTGTATTCTAAAATGGTACAAAATATTGGATAAAATTTGAGGTTAGGAATTTGTTTACTGTTTACAGAGACTTTCATGCAATTTCTTAGACATTGTATTGTATAATGTCAAACGGCCTTTAGTCTAGGCGAAAGTAACCGTTCCATTGCTGCCGAATTAGAAATATCTCAACGTACTATGTATTGATCAGTGAAAGTAATCGACGCCTGTCGAGCTCAGAGATCGCAGCTCAGATCAATCAACCTATGGATCTGCTTTTAAGTACTTCTACGATGTAAAGGAGATTGAGAGAAGCTGGCGTTTGTAGAACCACAAGAGGTTACAGTGGGCTAAAGAATATAAAACTTGGACTCGTGAGGCGGCCCCTAGATAATCAATTTTACTGCGCAATATTACGAATTGTGCAATATTATTGACCGTTTAGGGTTAATATTGAAGCTTGCACAATGATTGAACAAAAGTTTGCGTGAGTTTAATTTTTATTGCACCATATTTTTCCATTGCATTGTGTAGGGTCAGTATTGCACAATATTTTATAATATGTGCTTTATCTTGACGAGGAGTACACGCGCGCGTGCATAATGGCAGAAAAAGAGATTGAAAAAGTTGAGAAAAGAGAGTTTATCGTCGAATGTATCCAATTGTACAGAGAATTGCCATCTTTGCGGAATGTCAAGACTGTGATAAAAAAGGGATGCTTACGAAACATTGTTGTCTAAATTCAAAGAGATGTTTCCACGGGCAAGCAAAGATGATGTGAAGAAAAAATTCAATTCTTTGAGTACTAACTGCCGGAAGGAGCTTAAGAAACATCTCCAGTCGATGAAATCCGGATCTAGTACAGACAACATATCTACTTTGTGGAATTATAATGAAATGTTTTTTTACACGATCAGGAATCCGCATTGGATTCATAGTCTAGTATGGATACTCAGTCTACTATCCGTAGTCCGGGAGTAGAGAGTGAACGTTCTAGTTTGGACAATGATACACAGGTAAATTTTAATTTATTTTATTTGAATAATTACAAAATTGTACGTTTTACGAGACCATATTCTCTTGCCAAGGAACTGCACCTACGTTGTTACAAAATGCATTGTATTCGTCCCGTGTTTGCTTCGCGATAATCAGCGAATTTTTTTTATTGATATTTTCCAATGGTTTCAACTGGAATACTTCCTGAGATGGTTGGCGTATTATTCCCGATTCGTTATCTTTAAGAAACATTAATAATGGAGATAAATATGGACGGAATTTTCTCAAAAAATTTTGTAGATAACAACAAGTCAAAACAATTTTCCTTACTTTTATAGTATCAAAAGAAAATGCTCTTTGAAATACTCCAAAACGCGTAGCTATTATCCCGAAAACACTCTTCTAGCTCGCGATTTTCGATAATGGGAAAAGCATCATCCTTAACAAAAAACTATGGCATTTTTCGGGAACTTCCAGGCAACTAACGGTGCAGCTGGTGGGATATTAAAAGCATTATTTTGTAATTGCATTCCAGATGTTGTATTTTGTAGCACACCTCCATCTGATACACGACCATTAGTCCCAACATAATGAACTCGTAGTTTGGATTTACAACCGCCATCAATAGATTACTGAATGTTTTTTTTTTGTAGTTATAGTAGTATGATCCAGAATCAGGAGGATTGTTTATTTCCACATGTTTGCCATTTATAGCACCGATTATAAGTGCATTCCACTGGCTCTCAAAATCCTTGACAACTTGTTCCCATTCCTCAGCTGCTTGCGGTAACTGAAAATGAAATAAAAAAAATTATTTATCTTTTTAGGAGGATACTACAATTGTTGAAGTGGATAAAACACCATCTACATGCACTTCCAAAGACTAAACACAAGAATTTCAAGAGAAAACTTGATGATGAACTTTTGCAATTGGCAGCTAACCGTCTTAAAGAGAAACCAGATGAATATAATAATGAATATAATAATAATGAAAGTAAATTCTTATATATATATATATTTGTTTTTTGAAATATAAATATTAAAATCGATGGTAATGTTTTTATTTATTGTGTATCTATCAAACTATAGGGTGGGTAAAAACTTTTGACCTGTTGTGTATTTCAGTTGTGTTTTGACTATTATCAATTAATAAACGATATAAAGAAAATTTTCACAATTTTAGTAATTAAATTCCTTTATTTGATCACTTGTTTTTCATTTGGCAGTTATGTAAAACTTTACACCCCATACAAATAGCTATCAAATCAAAGTGTTGCCATTATCTCTCTGTTTATGTAAGGTTGTATTGAAATTGTTCCATTCATGCTTCATAGTGCCTTTGTGTGAAATGTATAACGAGTTGCGTGCAAAGCTTTTCTGTAGAGACTTCTAAACTTTCATCAAATAATGAGTTTATAAAGTTTACGTTCTCGTACAGAATTCCCAACTCGTGATTTTAACCTTTTACTTGCTGACGATGATATTACGTCAATCAGAGCCAACGAGCTATTAAATTTAATAAAACTCAAACTCCATACAGGGTACACCAACATGTGTATGGGAAATAAGCTGAGTTGGCATGTCTATGGGAAATTACAGGTAATACTTTCCTCAAAATTTGTATGCGGGAATTTTCCGAGAGGCTCGTTTCAGTTGAAACATGTCTTATTTGTCTACGACTTCCGATTATATAGGAGAGAATCTTTGTTTCTAAATGAAAAACCCTGTTATTTTTTGTATTTCAATATAATTGTTTAATACATCATACAATCGGCTATTAGGCGACACAATTTTGATTTGGATTTTTTGGTGTTTAAACACTTATTTATACGATTTTTATTCGTGGGGTGAATTAACATACAATGTCTCTTACGTTATTAATTTATTTAAACACTATACGCTACACTAACTTATAATAAATCACGTATCACTATCACTTAACTAACTTAAATAATTTATTTAAATTCATCGGTTACTTTTTATACTGCGCTACAAAAACTTGTTTATATATTCTCAGAGGTTCTAGAAAAATAAAGAAATAAAACAAATTAACAAAAAAAACCTACCTAGAATTAGTTCAAAAGAAACAATGTAAATAAACTTGGGTAATTATACACTTTCGCGGTCACCTGGTTTTTTGGTTAGGTTAGATTAAGTTAGGTTAGGTTGGCTCTAGAAAATCGAAAAATGGATGGATTTTAATGATCTTGGTCTCAAAATGTTTCATTTTACGGCGGATTATATAGAATATAGTACGAAACTATTCACGAAAATTGATTGTTTTTCATCGATTTCATTTTAAGCTATAAAAACTGAAAAAATCATTCTTTTTGGATTTGTTTTAAATTGTTTATTAATTTATGTAGAATACAAAAAAATATAAGAACTTTATCTGATAATGAGATAATTTTTTGTAAAGGATTATTTTGCAAAACCGTTTTTTTTACGATTTAAAACAGTAAAACTATGAGAAATTTTCATTCCTGCTATTTCTACTAATTTTTTTTATAAATCCGCCGTAAAATGGAACATTTTGAGACCAAGATTATTAAAATCCATCCATTTTTCGATTTTCTAGAGCCAAAAAACCAGGTGACCGTGAAAGTGTATAATTACCGATCAAACGATTTGCGGGTATTTTTTCATAGGGCGAATTTTAGAATTTTACTATATCCAAGCAGGACCGGCACCAGGGCGGAGATGAGTTCGTGATATTAAAAATTGAAACACTTACTCCTTCAAATTAACGTATTTTTTTGATCCTAATATCCGATTTTCATTTAAAACCTCACTTTGGCCACAATAAATTATTGGAAACAAACACTATAATTTGCATTTTGAGATGATTTGCATGAGTTCAAAATTCATTTTTGAGCCTTGATTACCTTTCTGCACTTAATATACAGGGTGTTGTGCTAATTTTTTTTACCAGAACGCGTATATATAATTATATAGACAGGGCCCATCCTGGGTAGGTGGCCGCTCTGTTCGGTGTAATGTCCCAAATTTGACGACATGAAAGCGTAACAAACATCTACGCTTTCACATTTATAATTTTAAGTAAGGATGCGCAATTGAGTAATATGAAATTGTATACTTATTACCTGATATTTTAGTTAGGGTAGGAGATGAATTCCTCGATTGAAATTTTGTTTGTATCGAGTGGGCAACTAAGAACGGCTGTCGGCCATATCGAGAGCGTATTTGAAAATATAGAATTAAAAAAGCAAATTTTTTCAAAATTTACCAAACTGGGTGACAATTTATAAACGATAACACTGGCTTAAAGATTTTCGTAACACAGGCAAGACTTTTCTTTTTAAAATGAAAATACCCGTTCAATAATAGAAAAAATATTTATTAAGCCCTAACACGTACCACTTTTCAATAGCTTAAGTATCCCTGATACATTAGCAGGTAGGTAATTTTATAAACGGGCGGTTGATATCGGTAAATTTTTTGGCCTATAAAATACCTGAATTGTATTATTCAGAATAATAAACATGAAAATAACATTGATAATTAGTATTCTGTTGAATTTCATAGTAAGTGGTTCACTGTTCATAGTGCAAACAGTGATTATAAAGACGAAAATGTTGAGTCAAACGCGCCGCAGTTGAAAACTTCTTCTGCTATATTTGTGGAGAATTTATGGTGAAATCACTAGCCAAGCCATTTTTCGAGAATGTGGAAAAAGCCTATTTCAAATATTTTGGTACTTTAATTGGAAACCAAGCAAGCTGTGGGCCCCCACGCGTGCTGTGTTAGTTGTAGCGTGTCATTGGTACAGTGGATGAATTGGAGGAAAAAAACCATGCATTGTGGAATTCCAATGGTATGGCGGAACCCATTAACTACGACTGCTATTTTTGTCTTACAAAGACTGAAGGTTATTCCAAGAAAGGAAAGCACAAGATCGAGTATCCAAATTTGACGTCTGCTATATGACCTGTTCTCCATAACGGAGATTTGCCAGTACCGATTGCTTTTAGATCCGCAAAATATTGTTTTAGAAGATACTGGTGACAACGTATCATTAGTAAGCTTCGAAGAACAATGCACCGACCCTATTTTTACTCCAAGTCCAGTTCCGGGGAGCCAAATTTGATTGTTCAAAGTGAGTTGAATGATTTAGCACCTGGTTTGGGGTTATCAAAGCAACAGTCTCAATTTCTTGCTTTCCGTTGTGTGCGTGTACGGATATTAATGGTCTAATGAAGGAATTTGATATTGAGCATAATCCCAGTGAGTAGCGCCTATTATTGACTCGTCTAAATACAGTTTAAAAGCAGTGTTGTTACATAATGGAGATTCAAAACCGTCTATACCAGTCGCTCATTCGGTGAAGATGAAAGAAACTTATGAAAATATTCGCTTACTTTTGACAAAATTAGTATAGTAGTACAATGAATATAAATGGTAGATACGTGGGGACCTGAAGGTGATTGGAATTTTAATGGGACTTTAGAGTGAAGTTTTCCTTGTCTATAGGACAGTCGGGCAGTAGATCAACACTATGTAAAAAAAATTGGCAAGCAAGAAGTGAGTTTCAACCGGGATCTCAAAATGTTAAGTTTATACCCTTTGTAGATCCCAAAAATGTCCTTCTGCCCCCTTCACATTAAACTTGGATTGATGAAAAGCTTTGTGAAGGCTATGGATAAAGAGGATGGATTAGAGAAGTCTTCTCCCAGTTGACTATTGACAAATTGAAGGAAGGTATTTTTATTGGGCCACAAATAAGAAAATTGCTGGACGATTACAATTTTTGCGAAAAAAACTCACCAGACAGGAGCTTAGAGCATGGAAGGCATTTGTTATTGAAGTGAGAAGATTTTTGGGCAATACTATGGATCCAAACTACCAACAGTTAGTTGATGAAGTATGATACCTTCAAATCCCTTGGTGCTTGAATATCAGTGAAAACTCATCTCTTCCATTCCCATCTGACATTTTTTCCCGAAAATTTTGGAGCTGTCAGTGATAAGCAGGGTGAAAGTTTCCACCAAGATATTGAGACAATGGAAATTCGGTATCAAGGACGATGGGATTCGGCCAGTATTGTTGGTTTTTAAAAAGAGAAAGTACAACTCCTCATAAAAGGAAAACGTAGAGCTAATTGATATTTGAAGTGATTATTTTTGGTTGTTAATAGATGTGAGGCATGTTTATTAGATTTAAACTATAAATATTGTTAATATATACGATTTAAAAAACGTGAAATTATTTTTTAATAAATATTGAATATTTTACCAATGAATATGGTTCTATAAATATAACATAAAAACCTTGCGTGAATTATAATTTCGATAGCCGAAAATATGTTTTTAAAAACTTTATTGAACTCAAAATTACAATAATTTTATAGAGTTGAATGAACAAAATTAATTTCACAAGCGAATTAACTATATTCATTCATTGAATGAACTAAATTCATTGAAAAGTTATTTACAACATTCGTATTTATAATAAAATAATTGCTGACAAAGTGTTTATGACATTTGATCCTATTGCGTTTTATTTAAAGAATCTTCTGGAATTTTCTCAATTTTCTCATGTTCTCGTATTTGTATACGTCCATTTTATCACAATACGATATTCATTCTTGTGTTACTACAAAATATTTTTTTTTGTCGACCAGTGAATCGAATTCTTTAACAAATTATCTGCATTTTTTACTTCACAAGTTTTAGTATATTTCTTCAAATAAGAGGTGGGAACCTTGTACTTAATGTTGTTTGAAAGAGCTTTTGTCCAGCATTACAAAATATACAAATTCCCAACAATTTAATTAGTAATGTGTGTACTAGAGGGCATTGTTAACGATATTTTAAAAAATGTGATTTTTCCAGACAATTCAAAAGAATCATGAAAGTTTAAGTTGATCTTTTAAAAATAAACTAACTTAACTAATTAACTGAAATAGCGAAAATCGCATATTGATATCTTTTTTTTCCGAGATATCTTAAGAGATAAATTAGCGGCGAGAATTTCTATTCGAACGACTATTCGGCTGGGTCACCCAAACAAAAATTAAAAAATTATTCTTGATTATTCTTACAGTATGTTATCTGCAGTACTTTAAACTGTTCGGTCTGGAGATCTGGGTGACCACGTCTTATCCATCTATCAGGGTATGTTTGATCTAAAAAAGATCTAAAGTACATGTCATGACGAATGGCTGAAGTTATATCATCTAAGAGAAATGGTAATTGGTTTTTAAAAAGTATATCGTCATTAACTGTCTCATATTAAAAGAAATGGCCCAATTATTCGTCCGCCTAGAATCCCGTACCACGCATTTACAATCAACTACCCTTCTGATGGATCTCTTGCATCCCTCGGGGATTCTTAGATTTCTTACATGGTTTATTTGATTGTTGGTAAAATTAGCTTTACATTTAGATAACGTCATCTAGCGGCAATAATAATATTATTATGAAAACAGTTGAGTTACCGCAAGTAGGCCGCTATTTCTACCCTGAAAAATTTTTTAATTTCAGCTTAAACGACCCTAAGATTTCTGGTGACATAAAAAAGATATCAACATAAAGGTTTTCGCTTTTATAATGTAAGTTTTGTTTATTTTTAAAAGACTTACTAGAATTTTCATGCTTCTATTTAAATTTGTGCGAAGTGACAATATCTAAAATATATGAAGCAACGCCATCTAGCATTCACGTTGCTAATTGAGTAGCTAAGAATTGTATTGCAGGACCAAAGCAAAAAAGCAAAAACATTAACAAGATCGAGAGGAACAAATAAAAAATAAAAAAGAAGAGTGAATTGAAACTATGAAGTAATCAAAACAGAGACAATAAGTGAAATCAAAACGTTTCTATGTATAGGTTGAGGTTTAGAGTTGTAGTTGAGTGTTTAGTTTAGTAGTAAGAATTCAATAAGTCTGTTCTTGGTACCTACACTAGCAGGACTAGCTCAGGAAGTGTACACTAAAGCGTTCTTTTCAGCCGAATCAGCGCTAGTGTCTTAGTAGCAGTGCAAGAGAACTAGTTCACCCAGTTCACTGTACTGCTTGTACTGGGTCTAGAGTCAGTTCAACCAGTGCAGTGCAAGACAGTGCAATAATTGAAATCTGGTAACGGTGGCCCTCCGTCTTCGTCATCGGATGAAAGTAAAATATCAAAAAGTACTAAATCGTTTTCCCTTATTGTTAATGCTACAAGACCTCAATCACATCAAATAACCTCATATACAACAATCAACAAATGTTCCATTGCTATCTGCACTATATCGTTATTTGTATTCGATAGAACTAATTCTATACATTCATAAACTGGCCTGCACTGGTCCAGTCCAGTACAGCTCCAGTGTAGCTACAAACAAACCTAATAATTGTGGTTTCGAACGCATATATAACGCATGATATAATTTTTCGTGATTTTATGGTCTTCTTTTTTGCATATAATTCCAATAAATTGTTAATTATTAATCATTTCCGCTTCCTAACATAATTTGTAAATGATAGAAATACTGCTTTAATTACTACAGAGGTCGTTTGTTTTATAATAACCGCTAGCTCATCCTTATTCATGTTTCTATGTACATTTCTCTTAGGAAGGAGTAGCAATTCTCGTCCTGGATTCTTGGAATCATCTGAGTCCACATTCTGAAGTTTATTGAACACAGTAACGTCAAGTAGGCGGTTAAGACCGTCATGAAAAGCGACTAATAGGTACAGCAAACAAAAGGAGACATGGTCGGCGAGGGGGGGAATTGCTGCCATTAAGTTTAGTTTTGTCTGAGAAAGAGGAAGTATCCGGTAAAAAAAATGCAAAATGTGTGATTATATGTACGTTTATGAGAACTAAGGAATAAATTGAGTAAATTAGTTTTTGTTATAAAAGTATTATCTATATATACTTTCTGTTTGTCGTTGACGTTTGTGGTTACAAAATTAAAAACATTGAAATTCATAAGACCATTCATAGTTGCCGTTTGACGTTCGTTGGCGACTTTCAGCATAAACGAATTTTATATTTTCCCGTAGCAACTTTTGTAACAATAGAAAAGAACCCATCACATCCGTTTGAGTTTGTCACGTGATTTTGACGTATGGAGTTCAAGCTATAAGTTGAGGTCATTTCTTTTTCTATTTATTTGTTTATGGTGGCCTATTGGTTTTACTTGTTTTCTCTTTGTTATTTTCCATAAAATCGTTGATAAATAGCGGATTAAAAACAAAACTGCAGCATAGTCAAGTCAAATCAAGTCAAGTCAAACGGCCAACGTCACCCGCGAACGGTAACGGCAAACGGAAAGTCAAGTTTATGAATCGGCCTTAAGAGATGTCACTTATCATTAACCAAGAGTCGACAAAGCTCAGCCAACGAGTTATATATTTACAGAGAAGTCTACCCGAAGAATATTTGTCAAAATGATTTCGAAAACAAAGTTTTTATTAAAGATTTGATTGAACAAATAACGTATTTCCTCGATAACAGATTATAAAATGCTAGGTTTTGTACAATAACCTCTATGATGTCTGGATGAGAATCCTTTAATACATAACTAAGATAGATTATGAAGAACGAAAAAAATTTCTCATTCAACTAGTTCATTTATTATTCTTTCACTCATTTACTTGTTGAATTAGCATATACTCCCTCTACTTTACCATATCTCTCACTGAAAAAAATTCTCCATTCCTAATCTCGCTTTTTTTTTACATACACTACCGGTCACCATATAGTTATATAGCGTGATGTATAACAAATAAAAACAATTCGATCAATTTTGATATTTATTTTGAAGAACAGATATAGATAAGAGTATAGATAAATTTTTGATTCATATCTTGCATAATTTTGTACGTTGAGGTACTTTTAATTCGGCAGCAATGGTACGATTACTTCTGCCTAGACTATGAAGACTTACACAGATCAACAGATAGTTCTTTGAATTTACTAATTTCAAAACATACAAGTCTGAATTCACTAGAACTAAAACAACTTCACAAAAAGATGTCTTGGTCCCGAAAAGTATAAATCACAGCACGTTCTTGCGTCTCACAAGGCTAGCCAGGACTCAGCTGCAATAATAAACACTGAAAAAATAATTAATAGTTGAAGAATAAAAAAATCAGCCGGTACTCACAAATTCCAACTTATGGCAGTCACCGACAAAATTTGCGCTCCTATAAAATAAGGGAGCGTCCATAAATCACGTGGTTATATAACTCCTTTTGGAACCCCTTCCTCCTTAATTGTAGCCTAACGTAGCCTTACTCACGAGCCCTCTCCTCCTGCCCGATGCTACGCGGTTTTGTTTCACAATATTTTACGTTTTATATTACACATTTTTCAAGAATTCATTATTTTTTGAGCAATTTATTCCCGATTTTTCCTGAAAAATTAGCATTTGTGTGCCAAATAAAATATTTGCCTCAAACAAAATTTCATCTGAAAAAAACTATGTAGCTTTGCTTCCACCTCCTCCCTCGTCATGTGGCTCAGCGTAGTATTTCTTGAACGAGCTACGTGGTTTATGTACGTTCCCTAAATAAATAATAACTCTATGATTTTTGGTTTGTAAGACACAGTTTCGATTTTGAGAATATGATGATGTATTATGAGCTGGGGAAAAACTGACCGGTAGTCCTCAGATAATTTCCGTAGGAATAGTCTTTCGAGAAGTTTGGACATTGTAGGTGGCAGACTTATTGAACATTAAGAAAACACAATGATTTGGTCTTTGACTGGTTCACCAAGCAATATGATTGGTACAATGTTTATTGATTTTGGCCAGTATTCGAGTCTTAGGATAGCGTAGTAAATATATAATAGTGTGACCATCCTTTTTTGTGGTAATTCTTTGACGGTTATTTGGTCGGTACCCAATGCTTTTTTAGTTCTTTGTGATTCTATTCCACTATTATGCAGTTGTGCTTTTATACAAGTTCTAATAAATCGTTTATTATATAAGTTTGACCATCAATGTATGGACTAGCCATACATTGATCCTAACATTGAATAAACAATCAGGAGCTTTTCTAGAAGACTTTTTCGATATTCTTAACTTGGAATGTTGTTTGATATTCCCACTTTTCCTGTTGTAACTCAAGAGGAATTACAACGTTCCTATCTTTGAGATAAAATAATATCGTTTTTGAAGCATACTATCAAACAATTGAAATCAACGAGGAATAACGTACCAGTTGTAGGAAATAGTTTATTGTAGATGGTGTGATCGAAAAATAACTAGGTACATTTCTAGAAGACTTCTTTGGCACTTGATTCAGCTTGAAGCGCAACTTGAGACATTTTTTAATTCATGAAAATGAAGATTTTATTCTATTTTTTGTGCAAAGTTAAACAAGAGGCATGTAGCATATTTCTTCATATCAGTTTATACTTCGCTTAGAAAAATGATAAAACTTTCGTCTTCATTATTATCATCTTAGTACTACTTTGTACCGTATCTAAACACAGGTGATCAAGTATAGTGGTACTATTATTGGTCTGACTAGGAAAAAAATATGCCTTCAGCGACGTCGTAATATTAGACTGGATCCAGACTCTCGATGAGAGAACGAGAGTGCGGTTGTGTCTTCACGCCTTTCCCTGCCTTGCGTCCCTCGCGTTCTGCTTCGTGTCGGTTATTCGAGTGCAAACCAAATAGCTAAAGAATCAAATATAAACAAAAAAGAACTACAAATATAGCTACTATAAACTTTTACACGTCTTGTAGAGTGTAAAAAATTAACAAAACATTATGAATAGCAGGTTTTAGAGGTCATTTAAGAAAGTTTCACACTAATTGATTTCCGGTATAAATGTCACTTGAATCACGTCAATTTTATAGTAAACACAGCGAACAACTTAATAAATCGAGAGTGTGAATGTTTAACGCTCCCGTCACTTCCATAAGCTAAAACCCGTGCCGAGAGAATCTAGGAGGCGCCTCGCGAGTGTCTAAATATGACGTTGAAATAACTAAGTTGTATTATAATGGATGATAATGCTATTGAGGAATTTCCATATCAAAATTTTGTGTTGATTTTTAAAGATTTTCAAAAATTACTTTTCAAGTTTGAAAATTTTGCCCACAACGCGCTATAGTCATGAAGAGTTTTGCATGAAAGAAAATACCACCCTTACAAAGCTCAGATGGTTCAGGTGTTCAATGAAGATGATCCCAATAGAAAACACGAATTCTGTGAATTAATGATGGATAGAATGAACGCAGATTTGCAGTTCATGAACTGATGAGGCACAGGCTAATGGTGAGGTTTATCTAGATTTTTTATTAACTTCTTAGCGCCTACATTACAACGAGCTGTCTTGTGTTTATAGGATTTGATAAGTTTTGTTCTAGTTCTGGATCTATTTCGTGACCTAGTGGCTGGAAGACTGAAGTGAGGTCTGCAAATAAATTTTCTTTTTCTCTATCGCTTGTAACCCACGATTTGTGCTTGTTTTTTTTTGTACAGGTAGGGCTGATATCATACGATAATTCCAAATGACACGGTTTTGGTTCAACATTTTTGTAGTAAATATTTTTAACTACATTTTGAGGTATCATTGTTTGAAATTTTTTATTGTTTCTATTTCGAACAATTTAACTTTTGTTATGGTTAAAAAAGCTTTTTGAAGCTTAAAAATTGATATTCCATGCGATTAAGAAATAAATCAAACCGTACTTTTTTCGAAGATAGCGATTCAAATGTATGAATGGGAAACAGTCGAAAGACGTGGGACGAAAAAGAAACGGCGCAGGCGTCTTTTCCAGAGCGCCTAAAAGCGTTATTACATGTCCAGCGTCTCTCGACATCGTGGTTGTGGAAGCGGAAAGAGTGTTGTGGGTCTCTGATATCGCGCGCGGTAATCTCTCGATTTCCGTTTTCACCGATTTTTCGGGCGCTCATCTGAATTAAAGTTATTTTTTCTTTGGAAAAGTTTTCTACAAAATGGGAAAGAAAAATTCCAAGCTAAAGCAGGACACTATCGACAGATTAACTACAGCGACTTACTGTAAGTTGCTCAAATTTTTTGTAGATTTTAGAATGTTTTTAACTATTCCTCACAATAGCAATAATACCATTTTTCATAAATAAAATTTTTATTAATGATGCAAGAAAGAAATATTTTATAAATTTATTATGTATTCCTTTTTGGAATAACTTCTAGTTGTGCTTCAACGTTTAGTAGAGACTTGTTGAAAAGAAATGTGACAAACAGGCTATTAAATTCTTATAACTTTATGTTATTGAGAAACACGATACATTTAATTTTGACGTAATAATTGACACGACATGAAAATTTCGAAATAGGTCAAAATTTACACATTTTTAGTATTTTAGTTACTCATCTTTTCCCTTTAACTTCAAGGTATAAAAACTGTTCTTTTGAAAAGTTTTGAATGAAAATGATAGCGCACTCTTTAAAAGTTAATAACGGGAAGGATAATTAAAAATATATAGGGTGATTCAAAAGTAATTTATCAAATTGTAATTATATGTTCAAAAGGCAACAATGGGTCTAAATATGCTTCTCGGTGGAATACAAATAATTAAATTGTAAAAATGCATTTTTGGTAATAGAATAACAGTTTTTCTGTATAACCATTTAAAAATTAAGGACAAGCAAAAATACTGAGTGTTATTCAAACCTCCTCTCTTATTTTTGACTCAGTTGTACACGAAATAGTGAAATTTCGAAACTGAATATAAAGAATTTCGAAGTGAAAGATGATGTTTCATCAATCATGATTATTTGAACAGTAATTTTATACGGAACCTTATTGAAATGACGCTTTTTTGAAGGTATTGAACTAATATATGTATATGCAATGATTCTCGTCTTGGTATTGTTGATGGTAGTTTTGACAACTGGCTTTGAAAATTGAATAAGTTGATACAAAAATATAACATTCAAGCTTCGTATCCGAATTTTGTCGAATAATTTTCTGTTAATTTGATGCTTTTGTGATTGTTCAAGAGTTTTTATAATTGATTGTTTATATACAAATATTCCCATTATAATTATTTTGCCAGATTTGGAAAACCGAGAAAGTACCATGGAAAAAGCCAGTATATTACCCATTTACAAGAAAGGAGACAAAATATTGTATGAAAATTATAGAGGAATCTCCTCGCTAAACGTCACGTTAACTTAGAAGAATATTAACATCGAAAGAGATATCCAGATCTACGAAATTCGAATTTATAAGACAATTTTGAGATCCTGTGAAACCTGGAAAATGAAGAATAAAACTAAACACACATTGGAAATCTGGGAGAGAAAAATAGTAAGAATTTTTGGAGGAGAGCAGACAGAGTTAGGATGGAAGATAAGATCAAAGCATGAAATTTACATATTATACATATTATATAATGAGTCACCAATCAGCCCGTTTGTAAAGACAAGAAGATTACTATGATTAGAGCACTTAGAACGAATGGACAAAGACTGACTCTTGAAACGAGTTGCATGGAAGATACCAGAGGGTAAGAGCAAAATAATTAGACCAAAAAAAACGGTGGAGGAAGTAGTGAAAGAAGACCTTAGAGAGAAAAACATCCAGAGCTGGAGAGAAAAAACAAAGGACCGAAAGAAGTTGAGAGAAATTATAAGGCTATGAACCAAAATGGTCTGCATATAACTCTGTAAATGAGGATATATTGAAAAATTCTTAGCACACTATAGAACCAAACAAAATTTCAATGTCAAAATATTTCATTACTCTTCTTGCTCTGCAAACCAGACCATCACATCTTTTATTACCTCCTCGTTGGAAGAAAATTTACGACCTTTTAAAGTTTTTTTCAGTTGAGGAAAGAGATGATAGTCGGACGGAGCCAAATCTGGTGAATAAGGGGGGTGTTCTAGTAAATAAAATCTTAAATCACGAATTTTTTGCATGGCAACATAATATTTGTGTGCAGGGGCGTTGTCCTGCAAAAACAAAACACCTTTGGATAGCTTTCCGCGTCTTTTCTCTTTAATTTTTTCCCGTAGATTGATCAGTAATGTCGAATAGTAATCTCCAGTTATTGTTCTACCCTTATCCAAAAAATCAATCATGATTACTTCATGGCAATCTCAAAAAACTGAAGCAAGAACTTTTCCAGCAGTTTTCTGGACACGAAACTTCTTAGGTCTTGGAGAACCAGAGTGTCGCCCTTCCATCAACTGTTGCTTTGTTTCTAGATCATAGGAATGTACCCAAGTCTCATCCATAGTAACAATTCGGATTAAGAAGTCTACATCGTTTTCAAATCGATCACAGATCGAACGCGATGCTTCTACCCTTGCACGCTTTTGGTCAACATTCAAACATTTGGGGATCCAATTTGCAGCAATTTTTCTCATGTCCAAATTGACGTGAATTATATGATGAACGCGTTCGTATGAAATATTCAGTGCTTCAGATATCCGTTTTAGGCCAATTCGACGGTTTGAAAAAATCATGTCATGAACTGCATCGATATTTTCGGGAACTAACACAGAAACTGGCCTTTCCGATCGGTCATCATCTTCAATGGAAAATTTACCTCATTTGAAACTTGCAGTCCAATTTTAAACGGTCGCATACGAAGGACATTGATCACCAAGGGTATTAAGCATATCTTCGTAAATCTGCTTACCTCTTAACCCTTTTATTGCGTAACTCTGGTTTACTTTTTTGACGTCCAGTTTTACACTAACACTTCTAATAAATTATTGTTCGTTGCTATGGTAACGCAATATTTTGTTTATGTATGGAACTAGATATCAATACATCCTCTTATATAAATATATATTCTTATTACAATTGTAAAATATATTTTAAAGAAAATATGCAACAAAATTTAACAACATATAGAAATACTCTATGACTTTATTGAGGCTGCAGAGCTTAAAATGACTTCAGCATAATTCAAATTTGAGAATGAAATATAAGAATTAACTCATGGTTTTTGGGCATCCATAACCACTTTTTATAATATAAATTGTAATGGAATAACTTGACCTTTTATTTCTATTTCTGTGGATGAATGCATTACTACAATATAAAAAAATGAAATTGGAAATAGTGAAATACTGAATTCTTATCATGAAAAATTCAATTCAAAATCAACTTTAATCCAAATAATAAAAATGATTGTTTTCAATAATACAATATACTGTCCGCCAAAAATTTTTTTAAAACTGAACTATGAGACTAACAAATATGGACGAAGAACAACCAAGGATATATGAAAAGAGAATAATTAGGAAAATTCATTGACCAGTAGGAAATAATGAGTATTGCGGACTATTAGGAAATTAAATCAAAAAGGTTACTATGATTAAGGAACATTAGAAGCATGGAAACACGACAGGAGATGAGGAAATTTACAGAATGGGAACCTAACACGAAAATATTACTATTTAGACCAAAAAGTAGGTAGAGGATCAGATTATACAGGATATGACAAGTCTAGAAGTACAGGACAGAAATAAACAATTGTCGAAGTTGCGGAAACATGTAAAAAAATTGAAAAATTGTAACGATGAAATGTTCCTCCCACAAAATACAGGGCCAAAAGAACTCATTTTGGAAGGTTACAATTCAAAATCAATAATCTGAAAGAGCAAAGAGTGAAACAAAAATTTCAGTGCTTCTTTGATTGCTACTTTGATAAAGTTCGTGTGGATTTGATAAATAATATCAAATCACGAAACCTTGCTTTATGAGTAAATTATCAGTTATATCTAGTCCAGCAATGAATATTGAATTTTTTTTTTGTATTGATGAAACCATTATGTGAGTAAAATATTGTTTTCATTTCGTAAATGTACAGAATAGTCACAAGGAACAATACTATTATTATTATTATTTGACATAATTTGTACAACAACTTCAAAATATATGCAAATAAACCTTTTTTTTATTCGCCACATTGTTAATCGGAAACAATTTTACAATAATTAAATTATCTTTTTTAATAGAATTATTTTCTCTTTTCAGTAATTGTAGTTGTACATAATATTAGCTCATTATGAAACTAATGGAAGGATAAACATTTTGCCTTTCTTCTTCATAAACTTCATTAAACATTCTTGTTGTTCGCGTAATCAGATTTCAATACCTTAATAGCTTTTCACTTTCGATTTTTCATTGTAACGAAAGCTCTAATTTTTAATTAATGAAATAAATTCTCTTTCAAAAATAAGTAAAATCTTACACAAAAACAAACCGAATAGCTTGAATTAATGGGGAACCTTGTCATCAAAAAATGTCTTAAGTTCGGTTCTGTTTAGGCAATTTTTATAAACTTGTTGTTGTTGTTTTGTCCAGTACTACAAAATACATAAATTCTAAGCAATTTGAAAAGTAACGTGAATGATAAAAGACATTATTTAATATATTTTAAAAAAAGTTTTAATGGAAACTGGATATCGATATAATTTTTCTGTCCCCAGATATCTTAAGAAATGTGTAAACAGCGAGAATTTTTCTTCAAATGTCTTTTAAGCTGGTTCGCCCAAGCGGAAATTGTAAATTTATTCTGCACGGAAAGTTATTTTATCGGCCTACCTGCAGTAACTTCTCACATTTATCTTATTATTGCCACTAATGGCATTATCTAAATGTGAAGCTGATATTATTATGAATAAATCATTGAATATAACAATTTTTTGGACGAATGAGGCTACGTTTAATAGTAATAGCAATAATCTGCACTACTGGTTCAAAACAAATCCCAGTTGAATGCAGAAGATCTAACATCAGGGTCCTTGGTCTGTAAAAATGTGATACGAGATTCTAAGTGGACAAATAATTAGGCCATTGTTTAATTCAGATAGTTAATAGAGAAAGAATTGGTTAAAAAACGAATTGCTACTTCTTTTAGAAGATACGTTGTCTAGCTCTGAAGGTTTTATTATAAAAATTATTCTACATTCAAATGCTCAGCCACACATCTTTCCATACGTTTTTTTCCATTGATCGAAGCAGTGCTGGAAGTCTTCTTTGGTGAGTGCCTTCAGGAACCGTTTTCAGGACGGTTTTTAGGTACTTGTTTGATAGTAGAACCGTGCGTAGCCGGAGATTGCGCAGAAAATATCTGTAAACGCTTCTAATAAACGTTCCAAGAACGGTCCAGACTAGCAGGCTGGAACAAACCTGTAGTATTATTACAATAATATTAATCTTGTGGAGTATCTACGTATTTAAGCAGAAACACTCTGCCGGAATCAAGAAAGTACGAGGAAACATCCAGTCCCGGCTATCCATGAGTTCTCCCGTCTAAGGAGGGGGTAAATATTGAATTTTTGTCGAGAAAAGATGATCCCAAAGAGCTGTTACATACCTCTTGCTGCTCCACCGCCCTTACGCACTACGAATTTCATTTGAGGAGGGAATTTATCTATAATAAGCAATATTACTATTTCATTTGTACGAGGTTGTTAGTCTGTTGTATCACCAATACAATGTTTCATCATTATTAATTGTAAATTTTGAAAAATTAACTTCATCTTCCATTGTAGTAACATTATAATTTGTGTGGATTGAATAAGCCCTTGAGTATCGAATGTAAATTAACCGACGAAAAACACGATTTACATAACATATACAAAGTACGAAAGTTTTTATGTGAATATAATGTAGCTGACTAATTTTATTTTTAGTTTGTTATACCATAGTAATAAAAAGTTATCCGTTCTTTGGATTTTCTTCTTAAATTGTTTGCCGTTTCGTCATCCCATCTTTTAAAATAATAGATATTACCGAATTTAAAGACATTTGAAGTTGAAAGCAAATATGTCGTCGATAATCATAAAAGTAAGTACTAATACCACTGAATAATGGGCAAACTGAAATGATGGCTCTAACGCAAACATCGTCGTTAAAACGAGCCTTCGCCTTAGAGTAGTGGCTGCAAATTCTCTCTATCGATTTTCTCTGTTTAGCACGTTTTTGATTATACAAGCTGTTCGCAACTAGTGTTCATTTAAATTTGTTCAAAGATAATCGTGAACAACTGTGCTTATAATTCCACATTAGGGTAATTTCAAGGTATAATATTCATATAACTTTTCCTCGGTATCTTTAATTGTTTTTCCAAGAAGAAAAAAACGTTTAACTAATACTTACAATCTTTCTGGACATCCTTATATTAGCTTCACGGTCGTTCGTCCGTCGATGACGAATGAAGAGAAGTCGGTCAAAATCGGTTGTTATTCTGAAAAAGGTAAAAGTACGTTTTATTGGTTACGTACATGATGAGGTGTCGCTCGACTCGGCTTGTCTCGACAAGCTGAGTCTGATTGATATCAAAATTATCAACCGAAAGCAACCCGTTGAAAAGTTATGAACTTTTGAATTTTTGATTTAAAATTAATGGAAAAAACGAAATTTTTTCGTTTTTCAAGACCTTAATAGTGTCAGACTATGATTATCAGAGCTGGTTCTAGCTGTAGTTGAGTAGTGTTTGCGTAGAAACTAGTCGGTTACTGGAGCTATTCTTTTAGTAGTATGAATGGTCGGTGGCCGTTACGAGTAGAATTTGGTAAGCCCTGCCAGCTAAAAATTGGCCACTGACCCATCACTTCAGCAAAAGATATTGGAGACACAGTTTTTTTCCAATTTTCAACCTTACCTGACCTAATTCTACCTAACCTAAGCAGCTTAAACTAGAATAAATCAGTCAAATCACTTCCAAATCAAAGCAAATCATATTTATTAATTCTAATTGTGAGTTAATTGAATTGAAAATGCCGTATTCAAGTCTAACGGCGTCCAGCAAGCAAATAAGTCGAAGCTGTGCTGCAGTGACGACGAAGCTAGTCACCAAAACAGCCTTGTGTCAGCCTCTAAACCAGTCCTTTGCTAGACGTCAAGAGTATGAATTAAGGTAAGTTCATACTGGAGCTACATGTGGCAACTTGTAGCAATTTTACGTTACAACAAGTTCCTAAATGGTTAAATTCATTAAACATTGACATAAAACAAACTGTCCTCACTAGTGCAACAATGTTAATGAATGTTTGCACTTGTCGATTCTCAAATTCAGTTGAGTACCACATTCGTCCATACTGATGTAGTTTTGTGACATGATGGAGGAAGACTTATTAACTGCTACCGCGTGCTATCTAATTTTGTGTGGTGATTCACGAAAACGGAAGCGTAAATGTTGGGTCCGTCCAAGTTTACAGAAAAGGGAAGAATATGGTGGACAGGAAGATGACGTTCTATTAGAACTTCGCACCGATGGGTGCTTCAAAAATTTTTTACGCATGAGTAGTTCAGATATGGAATTTTTGCTGCAAAAAATTGCACCAGTGATTAGAAAAGCAGATACAAACTGTAGAAAGGCTGAGATATTTTTTTCGCTCTATATAAAACTGACCCATCAAGTTACGGATTTTTCTTTTTGCCTCTTCCTGAGATAAGCACCTTACAGCTGAACAAACAGTATTCCATGTATCATTTTTTGATTCTCTGCATTTATATTTGAAATTTTTAGGATTCCAAATACATGGTTGTTGTCTATAATTGTCAATTAAATTTAAACAATTCTCCGAAGTCCACTTAAACGCAATCACGCGGCAGTCTGTCTAGTGTCTAGTCACTCAATTTGCCACAGGTCTCAACTCGCAACAATCAGTTCACATCGAAGCAATGTTGACAAATGTTTCACTTTGTTTCATATTATCCTTTGATCTTTACCGCTAAAAACGGATTTATGCAACATACTACAACTTATGTTGAATCGCAACACCAGCTTTATGCAACGCAACACAACATATTCGAACAAATGTAAACATTTTATGTTGTAACAAGTTTTTGTTGTATTATGTTGGAAGTTGTAGTGTGGACGCGCCTTTACGTTTTAAATTAACTAGAATGAATCAATCAAATTACTTCCAAATCAAAACAAATCATATTTATTGATTCCAATTGTAAGTTAAATTAGTGTGTTTAATTGAAAATGTCGTATTCAGCTCTAACGGCGTCCAACAAGCGAATAAGTCAAAACTGTGCTGCAGTGACGACGAAGACGCAAAGTTAGTCACCAAAACAGCCTAGAGTCAGCCTTTAAACCAGACCTTTGCTGGATGTCAAGTGTTGAGTATGTATTCCGTCTTAAATTGACATGGTAAATTGAAAGTGCTGTAACTTTTGAGTGTCACCGTTTAAAAATTTTTACATCATTCGACTCTACTTGGTAAACTGAGTTATTTAACACCTTAAATGATTCTATTGAACGTGTCTAATAAAACGTGGATAAGGCCTGAGAAACTCGATGCTGTGCGCAACATCAATAAAAAAAAATAGACATTTGACTTACAGACAGATAAAGGATATTGTAGGCTGCAAAACAATCGTTTCTACATGAACATTTGGACGTGATAACGATATGTACCATATGGATTCCGTATGTCAGCTTATATAGAGAACATAAAAAATTTGAATACAATATTTGAAGGAAAATAAACATCGAATTGATGTCTCAATATCCGTATTCACCCGATTTATTGCCCCATGACTTTTTATTGTTTCCCGCTGTCAAACAAAAGATACGCAAACAGCGATTTTCATATCTAGAAGCAGCTGAAGACTTCCTAAGGCATATTTCTTCGATATCAGCTTCAAATTGGAATAAATGTTTACAAAATTAGTTTGAGGGGATGAAAAAATGTATAAACATTGAGGGCGAACATTTCGAAAAACAATAAAACACTTTGTTTTCGAACTTGTTTCTGTTTTACTTTTTGTAAAAAAAAAGCAAATTATTGGCAAGTTCCGAAAACTCACTCTTTTGTTATGTATCCTTGTTACCATATTTTTCAAAAGTAATAAATATAATACTTAACAGAAAATGTGAGTCTGAGATTTGTCGGAGCATTATTGAAAATGTAATTTTCTTGCAATGAGAAAAATGATGATAATAATAATAGCTTGAATACCTCACAATCTATTAGCAGTTAGTTTATTGAACGATATTTGTTTATGTCTAGTTTATTACTTGTTTTAAATGCGAGTTTTTATCAATTTATCAATTGATAATACAGTCATTGTAGGTATCACAAACCAGCCGCGACCAAAGTACTACAACATCGTTCGTCGACGTCAACTATATAAGTGCCTAAGAAGATTAAATAATAAATAATAAAAATATTCAAACGACTTTTGACCTTTAAGTTTATGTGCTACGTTATTCTCCTCGGATGTCGCAAATCCTTATAAACTACTTTGACGAAATTACTTTGGTAGACGACACTTAATATATGATGGTTAAAAATGTTTTCGGGTAAAACTAAACATGTACGATACGTTATCTAGAAAGTGTGGAAAATGTTAACACGCTTAGGTGTATTTTCATTTGTAATTACCTCAAAAGAATCTTTTGTAACGAAACACTCGGTGAAGTCAGAGCGTGTAAGTTGAAGTGAGCAGCTCTCACTGAGAACAGCGCATCAACAAGTTTCTTGCTTGATGACCATCAGATTTTTGAGTATTTCAAACAAGTTTACGGTGACAAGTTTCTGAAAAAACCAACCGTGGACAAGTTGTTGGGAAGGTATTGGGAATGCCGAGAAGAATTGAAAGAGACTCTCGTCCAGGATGCCCGTCAACATTAAGTTCTAATTTGGACTTGTGTTCTCAAAGACCGTAGTTTGACAATCAGAATGATAGCTCACCCCAAAACAATTGTTCACGAAATGAGGATAGGTTAGGTTAGCAAAATAAAGAGAGGACTTTTCAATCACGTTATTACTGGATTCTGGTTTGACGAATTCGATATGGAGCTCAAATCTCAAAGCAAGAGAGGCTAGTAGGAGAACCGAGAGCAGAAAAGTGGGGAAAATTAGGATCCAATGTGAAGATAATGTTGATTATTTTCGTTCATTCTAGGAGCATTTTGAGAAATTGGTCCGGATTGAGAGTGAACAGGAATTTTTACGTTGTCTTGAGACGTTTCAGAGGTCGTGTGGACCGAGTTCGACCGGATTTAGCACATGGATATAGCAGGTGGATCCTTCAAAACGATAATGGGCTCGCTAACACGTCGTTTTGCGTGAGTTTTTGGCCCAAAATTCAATAACCGTGATAGATAATCCATTTTATTCACTCGATTTAGCCCCTTGTACCCGAAAAGCAAAATGGTGCAACTGAATACTTTTGGGAGTGTAATCAATAGTAACGTAGAAACGGCGTTAGTAGAAGTGCATCTTGACTCATGGAGAGTTCTTTGAAAAAAACCATATTGTAATACCTGAATATTTTGAACATAAAGTCAACTTTGATGTGTATTTTCTGGACAAATGCATCGATAACTTGAGTATAATTACAAATAGTGTCAGTTTGATAATTTAAATGGGTTATTATTTGGAATTGGAGTCGACCCTATATTTTGTCATGAAAAATTACTATTTGCACTTTTTTCATTTTGTTCATTTTTTCAGCGTATTCAAGCTAAAAGTTAGACTTAAGTTTGAAAACCAAAAATTTCAACACTTTATGTGCCAATAAAAGATCCAAAAACCATAAATTTGTCTTCAAGAATTGTACTTGAAAGTTTTTATTGAAGAATATCGTTTTTTTATCAGAAAGTCCAAACAAAAACGAACAATTTGAAAAAAATACAAATGAATATCATAAAATAAATCATAATATAAACAATTTTCACAGATTATTTGAAATTTTTTAGGTTAAGATTCCCTTTCTTCATGATTTATTTGTTTTTGTGAATTTTATAATAATTTAATTAGTGCTTGGAAATTTATTTCTTGTTAATGATGTAGTAAGTAATAATATAAAACATTTACTTTTAAATGATATAGCACTCAAAAAGATTACTTTGTCAAATTGGACGATTTGTTTGTATGAAAGAAGCATGAGATTGTGATTATCACAAGAAAAATAGTCAAAAAATTTGAATATACAGGAAAAAATGGAGTCCGCAAATTTCGAGCACAGTAAAACAGTAAAAATTGTAGACCAGTTGCGAAGCCGGCTTCGTGTCTTTGACTTCGATCATTCTGCGTACAGCTTCCTTAAGTCCTAATTTTCAGTTAATATGCGATGTACTGCGCTTTTTGAAATGCTTATTATGTCTGCTAGTTCTCGCACTTTCAGTACCGTTTTGCGCATTTTCTTGAACATATCTGGAGTCGTCACCTCATTTGGTCAACCAATGAGATGCTGGTCTTAGCAAGTCGTACGGCCTTGATTAAACTTTGCTACTCAATATTGTATTATTGATAAGGAGCAGTCTCATAGAGTAGAATCTAGTTTAGCTTTTATATTGGTTGACATAACGATGACCAATTTTTTTCATGTTTACAAATTCACTGAAAACGTTCACTATCGATGGCTGTCAAACAAATACTAAACAACGTGGCGTCTTCAAACTTAAATCATATACTATATAGATTGGGTACTTTCTAATACAGTGATATTTTTCAAGCAACTATCATCATCTCAAGGTCAGGCCAGGTACTTTTGGGACCATCTTCGTTTATGTCAATTTTAACCCCACCTAAAATAGGTAAACGATTATATTTGCTAGTTTTGTTTTTAATTTACTGGTAAACTGAACTAAAACTCGAAAAACGGATCAAAATAAATTCAAAACTTTGTACCATCACTGTCAACATTAGAAAACAAAATAAATATTATATTCAATGTAAATAATGGGACGGCTTTTTTGAAATGATCAGCCGGATTTGTAATCTCGATCCTTCAAGTAGCACGTGTGCTTTGAAAAAGAATCCTTAAACTAGTTCATTTGTCGTATAAATGAATATTATGAGTGCTTCTTTAAAACTCGTCCTGGTAAATCAGTTTGTGGTTTTTTTGATACTACTAGAACTAGTCTGAATACTACGAAGAAGAAACTCTAAAATGTATATAAACTAGCTGACTTTTGTGCAACTGGGACCATGAAATCTTACCCAACAGCTGTAATAGAAGTAATTCTAAATCTCCCACCATCTCCATATAGTAGTGGAAAGCGTGGCAAAGGAAACATCATTTAGAATGATCAGAGGCGGAATCATCAAAGAAAACCCGTTCCTAAATAATGACCAACCCTAGGACATGCCTCAAGACGTTGCATCGAAGAAGTTTAGCTTTGGAAAAAAAAACGGCAGCGCACCAAGGATTTTTTAAGCAGAAATCTATGCAATTGATAAATGTATTCAGTTCAATCTAGAGAGGAATTACCTTGCAATGGATTCCGGGACACACCGAAGCAAATGGAAATAATATACTTAGATGATAAGCTCGCTAAAGCGGGGGCAGACAAGTCCTTCATGGTACCAGAACCATTCTGTGTTATCAGCTACAGAACAATGGAAAAAGCCTTGGAAAAGAATGTAGATATGAGTATAACCAATTATTGGAACAACCTACAGGTGGTGCTGAGACAGGCAAAGACTCTTCTGGGAAACACATTCTCTTGTGTCAAACACTCTTTGCTGGTTGAAGTCAAATAAAAAAAAGATGGGGGTGTGATTTTATCTGACTCGAGATCAGCACTGTGTACCATAAAAGAAACTCATCTTGAAAGAATGAAATGTCCTATTTTATGTGACATCATTATTAAATTTGAGTACGACATTCATTTGGGTTAAAGGACATGTTGGAATACATGGTAATGAAACAGTTGATCGATTAGTAAAATATTTAGTACTAAATGGAGTTTTTTGTAACGTCTATACAAGAAGGGATCAATTCAATAAAAGATAAAATATACGTATCCTGGCAGAAGCACTGGGATACTGTCTCACGGTCCTCAAATAACACCTATTTTCAAATTTATCCTATTTTACCATCACCTCCGAACTATATTTTCAAATACACAACTTCGAAATTTTACTCAGCAAGTATACTTAGAATGAAAACTGGTCATGGGAGATATCGCACCCATCTTGCCAGGCTGGGTATTATACAATCATCATTCTGTACTTGCGATGATAATTCTTGTGCTGATCTCAATCACATTTTTTTCGGATGAAGCAATCACATTCATAAAACCAACAATTTGTTGCAGTTACTTGTTAAACAAAACTACTCCCTGCCTCTAAACCTCACACTCCTTTTAAGCATAGATAACCGACAAATTCTCGATCTATTAGTAAATTTTATCAAGGATATTAAAATGAACATTCAAGTACTATTATTGAAAAACTCTGTGGCTGATGGATTTGCTTCCAAGTCATTTTATTTCACATACACACACACTAAAGTACTCCAGAGCAGTACACCTGGGAGCGCTTGGAATAGATCTCTGGCAATTAAATCCATTACACGCTCTAGACTTTTTAAAAGGAGTGGGATTGATGGATCAGCTGTAAACACTGGGTTGTCCAGTATAGCAGCAAGAGAGGAAGATACAATAGATCCTTTAGATCGCAGTGGTTTCACCAATTCAAATTTAATTATTCCATTCAGTGATTGAAGCTGTCAATCTTCTTTGATGTCGGAATATTTCTATATAATCATTTTCTATATCGAAAAAAGTACTTCCATTATATAAGTTATTTTAGCAAAACTCCAATTAAATAAACGAGCTTTATTCGCAACAGTCGCATGGGAAATCTAAATCACCATTAATTAAACTTCCAACTTATTATAAAACTCCGTTGTGCGTGAAACCTTATCTTTAGTAATAGTTCATTTTCGTATAATTTGAGTTGTGAGTTTGATTGCGAGATGACTAGTATTTTTATTATAAATAAAAAATAATAAGAATCGGGGTTGAAAAATATGATTTCTTTAAACATAACTCATAGAAAGTGGTTAAGTTAGGTTGTTTGTAACTCGTAGTTATAATAATTACAAATTAGAGATGTACTTTCGCTACTAGGTGTACATAATATAAAAAGGTATTGGGGAATAAAGCATGAATATGTTAACCTTGATTCAAAAAATATACTTGAAAATTCACCTCACCAATAGCAAGAAAAGGGAAGTGGTATTTACTGATTTCCGTTTCCCAAGATTTTTTTCTCCTAGCTCTTAGGATCTATGCAAAAGAAGGAATATTCAGAAAATGGCTTCAATTAACGTTTATCACAATTCCAAAGAGATACAATGTCAAAAAATGCGAGGAACACCGTACTATTCGCCTAATAAATCACACGATAAACTTCTTTCTCAAAGTCAACCACTGTAAGAGTTATAAAAAGAAGAATATACAGGGTGGTCGAACGAAAAGTTTGTACCTAACCTAACCTAACCAAGCTTTTTTTGTGATTAAATTCAAAAATGCTAGAATATGTCGATTTTGCTTTTGAGGGGTACACATTTTAAACATATTATTCGATCTGCGCCTTCAATCCCCTATTGGGGGTGATTAATAACACTAAAATTCTGAATAGAAATAGGGGTCGACTGATATATCATTTGAAAGGGTACAAAATTGTCTTCCTAATGATACCCTATTTGTTGAATTTTACTTAAACAGTTAAAGCGAAAACGGCGTTAAAGACCAGTCGAAAATTTTGATATTCATGAAAAATACAAATAAGTTTTAATTACTACGAGTGAAAACAACTGCAATCATTTCTAAATTATTTGATTTAAAGGAAAATGGTATTTCAAAAACACGACATTATTTACAGAACTAAATTCCTCACTAATCGTTTGCGTTTCTTTGTTGAAATAAAAACTGCAGATCCGTGTAGGAAAAGAATTATAGTTATGTTGATAGCCAAACTCCGAAATATTTTTATAATTCCTTATCACTTATCACTTCTAGGCTCTGCAGTCAATGGAGGACCTTTGCTTCCTTTATCACTCAGCTCTACTTTGTCCAAATCCCGGCATTGTTCTTCCAAGATTTTCTCATATATCTCATACATTTATCGATTATATACATTAAATATATATATATATATATATATATATATATATATATATATATATATATATATATATAGATTCAATGATTCGAATAAACCAGGTATTAAAATTAAATATACGGCAATTCTAGAATTAAATATTAGATTAAAATACGTTTATTCAGTAGGAACTTTCCAGTGAATATTCCTTCAAATTCTTGGGAAATGCGGAAAAAGATGAGACGTTATAGACTAGATTTCAATTGGCAAATGATTGTGCATTTTCTTCGCATTTCACAGTATTGAGTAATTCTGAAAGTGGAATAGGTACATAAAAATCGTACCAAGTGAATAGCTGCGCAATACTTTAAAGTAACATCAGCATGCTTACGGGTTAGGCAAACGAATTAAAATAGGAATAAGGTCGAAAGAGTCAGTATATGAATCTTTTGAAGAGGTCCCTGTAGTGCGTCCTGCTGTTTAGTCTGAGTGAACAATTAACAGCTCAAAAAGGGCATAAGAAACTGTTATAGAGGTGGATAAGTTCAGTTCTTTGGGCACTGATCTTAGCGCCAAACGTGGAGAACTTAATTTTTCAAATGAAGCTTGATATCTAACTCCCATTTCAACGAATTGTCTAAAATAAGCTTTAAGAATTTTTCAGATTCAAAGACATCAATAGTAGTGTTATTCCGTACGAAAGGCCGCAACGTATTTTCATATGACAAAACTTTGGTTTTAAAAACTTTGAGGAGAAGATTAGAATCAGAATTAGATTAGGTTATATCAAATCTTACAAGCTGCCTTTGTTAATTGTTAATTAATTGTTAATTAAACTTTTATCATTAATACAATCGACAGCCTTTGAAAAATCACAAAAGGTTGTTACAGTAAGTTATTGTTGTTTAAACTGGAGTAAACATTATTTCGGAGTGAGTAAATCGCATCATTTGTGCATTAGTCACTCAAAAATCCGTAGCGAGTATTTGGTCGCTGGTACTTGAAAGAGAATTGAATGGCAAACCATGGCATCGGTGAGTGCGGTTCCAGCTTATTGGTTAAGCCTAATAGTTTACCTGGTGACGTTGAAATAGCCAAACCAAAGTGAATTTTTTCAAGGACATCGATGTTTGGGGAACCACGGGTCTACTAGGAGGCTCAACAGTTTATCACCGATTTATTAAAATATTAATCATAGTCGCGGTACCGCACATTAAAGACAACTCAACTCAAGCCCCGCAGAGGAAAAGAATCCCATATCAGGATCATCAGGATTAATTCTTCATATATTGGA
The DNA here is from genome assembly GCF_026230105.1 of Diorhabda sublineata. Lineage (NCBI taxonomy): Eukaryota > Metazoa > Arthropoda > Insecta > Coleoptera > Chrysomelidae > Diorhabda > Diorhabda sublineata. The sequence continues at coordinate 10,943,407 of NC_079483.1, forward strand.
TGGTGATGAGTTTTTTTTTTAGGTTAGGTATATTTAATATTTCTAGCCTAATAAAAACTCAAATTCGATAAGCGTCTTTCCATCTGTGGTGCGTATATCCAGTCGAAATAATATTTTTCTTAATTTTCCCTAATTCTTATATGTCTTCTGATTCTATTACGATGGAATTTCAGTTCAAATATCGTCTTCAACTAAATATGACTCAATAAATCAAAAGTAGAAAGATAGAACGAGCACAACGAAGACGACTTGAAAAACTGGTAATCTAACATATCGCAAAAAGTCTACACATGCAATGGAACGTTGACGTGGGGAAAACCAGGACTCAAAAAAGAGAAAACTAATGAAAACACTTAAGGGGGCTCTTTATTTAGTATGACTTGACAATGGCTATGAAATGTTTGTTGTTTCTTTTGAAGATATGTCTCTGTTTGCTTTACAACTTGTAATTCTTTGAAATTCTTATAAAATATATATTTTATTTCATTACACTTGACTGTAATATTCTAATAACTATATTTAGTTACATTGACTTAATTTTATATCCAGAAGAATAATTAGAGCACGCGTTCCAACTTAGAAGCAGAATTTTTTGGATAAAGGATAGTCTGAAACAGAGAAATGTACCTAAAATGCTAATATAATTGAAGTGATAAACAGAAAATCTTAAAAGTATGAATGATTCACACTCGGTTTAACCAAGTAGAATACAAAAAGTAATTTGATTCAAAAGGTCAAAAGTATCTTTAACAAACTAAAATACTTTGGATTCTAGCATTAACAACATCACATACTGATATTAAATTATTATTCATCAGAATTGATATTGATGCAATTGTATAATCGAACGTTACTAGTTACGCATTTGACATGGGCCTACACTTTGCATTCTACACTTTCTACCAAATCTTCTTTTTAGAGATGCTGTAACTTTTGCTATCAGAATCAGAACTTGAATTGGATACAAATTTTTTTTTTCACCTCATATTTTCCTTCTTCGCTCATTTTTGAAGACTTTCTTTTACCTTTTCCTCTATCTTTGCATTTTCCTTTATTTTTGTTACACTTTTTGTTAGTCTTGACTGATTTTTCTTCCTACTTTTGTTAATGACATATAACAACTTCTTTGAAAGATTAAAAATGTTGACTCTTCCTTTCTTATTCATGTTTGAATCCGTTTGCCTAATTCGTAAGCACGTTTTTCCAATTTCAGAAATGTCGTTGCACGGCTATCCAACGCGAAGCACGAACTTTACCTACCTACTCCACGTTCAGAATTAGTTGAGGGCTCAATATTTTACAATGCAAAAAAATGCACAATCACTTTCCAATTGAAATCAAGTCGATATCATCTTTTCCCGCATTCTGCTATAATTTATGAGCATATTTACTGGAAAGGTCTTTCTACTTTGTAAACGACTTCAATTCTAATAATAATATTTAATTTCCTATGGACTTATATACTAATTATTACCTATTACTATTACCTATAATTTTTTCCTCACTGTGATTTTCTTATGTATATTGAAATTTTATTTTATTTGTATTTTTATTTAGTTACTTTTATGTTTGTTTTCTAGTTTTCACAAGCTTTTGTCTACAAAATGTAAAAATTTATGGTCAAAAAAGCATTTCTCTCTAATGGCACGTTTTTTCATATAAATTGAACATTCGGGATTAAAAATTTTGAGAAAATAGAAAACATAGACATCGGTAATGGAAAATGTTGTGAAAGATTTTTTACTTACTTGGTTAAAATCGAGAGGGATGCACACAACTTAGTAGTTTGACGCTTGGCGCTTCCAGATCGTTTTTATGTATTTCATGATGTTTTAAGAAAACAAATGAGTCTAATCAAGTTCACCATCGTGTTTTCAACTTCTTGATGTCACACAATATTACATATTTGTTTTAGAAATACAAGCAGTAGACCATTTTCTCAATAATCATATTCTAATTGATAAAATTTAGATTAGACATTACATTTTATCATAAATGTGGTCATCGTTTTTGTGTTTTCTCAGTGTGGTAATTGTAATTCTAATATTCCCTACAGCAAGGTGGTTAGAGCTGGTTGGAGAAATACGAATACGTGATCTGTTTGTCAGAACGGTTGAAATATATCAGTTTTGCTAGAGGCTACCCTGTCGAGTTCGAATCTTTCACTATCAAGAAGATTACACTCAAGATTTAGCCAGCAACCCCAGCTTACAGTTTAGCAGCGGAATTAAAGCCGAGTGGAAGTAAAACACGAGTGATCTGTCCGACAAATTAATAACATCTTATTTATATACTTAAGTTATAAAAGACTTTCTTTTAGTTTATAGTTTACCGTGCTTAGACATCGCTGGTTATTGCCAAGGAACAATAATTAAATATGTTCTCTTGAACTATTAGCAACTACCACTATTCTAGGAATATGTTTTATTATATACAGGGTGAGTCACGAGAAAAATCATAATGTAGAGTCCCTCATGGAGAATATCATGTGCAATCAAGCATTTGACTGATATTAGCTAAACTCAGGACAGCCACATGGAATCCTTACTGAGGTAGAAGTATGTAAAGTTCCTCATGACTCACCCTGTATAGAAAACATTCTCCACTGCAGGATTGGCATTATTTTTGGGTGACATGTGCTTACTTTTATTGCATCGTGCATGTAAACAATTTCATAGTACGATTTTTGAATCTAATCTATGTATCTGTTTCAATTTTCATTCACGAGGATTCACAGAAGTACCTGACCTGACCTAGAGATGGCGGAAGTTGCTTGAAAAACAGCACACAATAAATACAGCAAATTTTTTTAAGTTTGAAGATGCCACGTTGTTTAGTATTTGTTTGGCGCTATCAATAGTGAACGTTTTCGGTGAGTTTGTTAACATGGAAGCAATTGGTCATTGTTATGTAATACAAGACTTTTATTTGAAAGGCCCAAGCCCCACCAATATAAAACCTGAACTAGATTCTACTCTGGGTGGGATTGCTTCTTCGTTATCAATAGTAAAATATTGGGTAGTAAATCTGTACGACCTGCTAAGACCATCGCAGTGGTCGACCAAATGAGGTTCCAACTCCAGAAATGTTGAAGAACATTCATGAATCGGTACTGGCTGAACGTCGACTGAAAGTGCGCGAGTTAGCAGATATAGTGCAGTACATCGCATATTAATTGAAAATTTGGAAATGAGGAAGCTGTAGATGCCGCATTAGCTCAGAATGGAACAAAAACAGCGTCGTGAAGATGTCTTCATCAAGTGTTTGGACATATTTCATAGAAATAAAGCCGAATTTTTCATAACAATGGATGAAAAGTTTGTCCATCACTCTACACCCGAAACAAAATTTAATCAAAACAAAGAAGGAACCGGCTCCGGAGAAGACAAAGACCGTTTCATCTGCGGATAAAGTCTAGGCGTGGGTTTTTTGGGATGCGCGTGGGATTATTTTCATTGACTATCTTGAAAAAGGAAAAATTATAAACGGCAAGTAATATGCAAAGTCATTGCGACGTTTGAGCAAAGAAATCAAGCTAAAACGGCTGCATTTGGCTAAGAAGAAAGTGTTGTTTCAACAAGATCATTGCAATGATCAAAATTGATGAATTATAGTTTGAGTTGCTACCTCATGTATCCTATTCGCCAGATTTAGCCCCCTCGGATTATTTTCTGCTCCCAGACTTGTCTCGACCGTCAAAGATTTTCCAACAATAAAGAGTTAATGTCGTCAGTTAATGACTATTTAAGGAGCTGGACGATTCTTATTATAAAAAGGGTTTTTTGTCGGGATAGGTACTTCTGGGACCATCCTAGTATACGTGATGGGCTATTTATCGCGCTGTAGGACGACCTGATTCTTAGATTTTGTTTGGAATTTTAATAAGTTATAATCAAAAACCATTTTGTCTTATTACAGGACAAGAAGCCCAACAGGATTTAGAATTTGTCTAATGTGAAATGAAATAATATTCATTAAGTTAAATGGATCTTTTGGGATGTATAATGTGCTTTCCGGCACTTTCAGAACTTTGCGTACTCTTTTAATAGCTCAAACTCTAGATTTAAATGTACTATAAAAATAACTCTACATTAAATATAAAGTTTTAGCGGAAGTTGTGGTGCTTGATGACATTAATTTGAATCAATAATAAAGTTTATAGTGAATAATTTGAGAATTTTTTATTTCACCGCAATTATACAGAGTAATTGTTATAACATAACATTTCTTTTAACGATTTGCGTGTCCAACTTCTATTACCTCATATTCTGTTGAATATAGTTTCCCGGGGAAAAAACAAATAACGTTTTTTTCGATCAGTTTTCACCTTTGACGCTACATTAATCTTGTGAAGCTAAAATATATCTTTTCATGATCCAAATAATGTATTGAGCCTAGTGTATTTGGTTCTCGGTTCCCCTATTGGTTTTAAAGACATAATAAAAGTAAGAAGTCGATTCGGCAAAACCACGAAATCCCCAAATGTCCATAAATATTTTCAGTTGCACTACCAGTGACGTAACAACAAAAAAATACCTGCAAAGTGTGATACTTTAGAAGGCAAAAGTTTGTAAAGTATAAAAATGAATAAGAGAAACTTTCAACAACCAAAATGTACTTTCTGGGAAGAAGCTGCAGGCGATTAATAACAATTTCAAATAGAAAGCGATACGAGTCGATCGATATTTTAACAAATTGAAGACGATAAGTGGCTACGTAATACCACGGAAAATTCCTTGAAAGATTTTTCATCACCAGCTCATTACATCGTTGGGGTTTTCAGTCTTCCGTGATGCTTCACTTCTAGGGGCTTTATGTGAATGATTCGTCATAATTTTTGTGCGTAATGCTAAGCATTTTACACTTTGTATCTTGTTTCTATACGTTCTCGTTGGCGAGTGTGTTTTGACACACACACACACACACGTGCGCGTGAGAAATCCCGTCCCTCTAAGCATCCGCCTCCGGATAAAACCACGGATGGGTGCGAAGAAGGACATTCCACCAACACCCTGTCTTTTCGACAGGCCCTGATCTTCGTTCGCGTCGCGTAAACTTCTTCCTCTCCCTTGAGTTCTATGGGAGATTTTGGCAAGTCATCTTTTTGTTAAGAGATTAGCCTGTTGGCTATACACTCTTGGCTTCTTGTTCTGGACGTTTTGATGTGTGTGTGTTTCGCTGCCTCGGGTAAACCTTCTCCAACCTTCTTGGGCAAGAAGAGATCTAATCCTAGTGGTCCCTCGACTTCTCTATAGTTGTCCCTGATGTATAACTCTGCACTTGCTTATGAAAGGCGTAGTTACCGTGTCGGAGGGTGTCCTCTTGTGAACTTATAAAATATTTTTTCTGTTGTTTATTTTAATATTTTTTTTGTTTTTGGGAATTTTACTAACCTAACTTAACCTAATGATCGTGTTGTCCTCCGTTTTACTTTACCTATTGGGCGATGAGTGTTGCACGTTCTGCAGTACACTCAGTAGTTCGGGCGTTCCTTGTCCTGTCTTATTCTTAGCAGCTAGTGCATAGTTGCGTCCCGTTTGTGTGGTGCTTGAGGCTGGTTTGTTATCCGACTTCTTTGGGTGTTTCTGGCACCTCCTGTAGTTTGCTCTTGTAGGGTGCTCTCCTCCGCAGTTCCTACAATTTAGTTTCTCCGTCCTATTTAGTGTGCAGTCAGCGCATTTTACGCAGTGCACGTCCATGTTGCACGTGCTTTGTCCGTAGTGAAAACCTTGGCATCTGTAATATTGTACAGGTCCGTCATGCCTTTATTGTTCTACGACTCTTATTTTGGTGTGGCGTAGGTATCTCAGCTTCTTGTATGCTTGTTTCTCTCCGGGCTCAATTACTACCATGTATATCGGTAGTAATTTTCGGGTGTTGTCCTCGTTTCTTTGTTCGTCTGTCTGGAGATCAGATACTCTTGTTAGTGATTCCTTTACTCTTGTTTCTATTGATGACATCTTCTATTTTCTTTGACGTGATTGCCTGGAGTAGTTCATCATCTCCCTCATCTGTTTGTGAATGTTTACAATATTTCAAATCTTTTGTTGTGTGATTTATTGTATCTTCTGCTGATGCAACTCTCTTTGCTTGGTAGATGATTGGACTGGCAGATTGTTTATACTGAGTGATAAGCTTGTAACCCGTCTATGAAGTTAATAATACATAAAATACAAGAAATATAGATTAATAGAGCCAAAAATATAACATTTGGGTGCAATTCATATCTGTACAAAGTTGCATCTCTGAAGAGTTGAAGCACCTCAAGTTATGACCCAAAATTTTGGTAACAATCAATTTCTTTGCAGCCCTTTATCTTAGAAATACTAAATTTGGTAGTCTGCTTGAGGCAGTTAAGACCATTGCGTAATAATAAGTTGAAGGCGATCGAACTTGGGGGCTCAGATAGAGGCCCCCCTCTTAAAAATAAAGTTCAATCGAAAAAATTTATCTCCATGTTTTATGAAAAGTTACAAGATCAGGAGCTGGCTATAATTTTATAAATCAAATATGACAATATGCAATTCTGTTATTAAAGTAATTAAATTGTTGTATTTTTTTGAGTAATTGGAAAATTCTCATTTCTTCCAGGAAAACCTAACACCAAAAATAAACCCATTTGTTCGCTAATCAAGAATTTATTATAAAAGTGGTCATATCTTAGAATCTCATGAAAATTTGATAAAGACTTGAAGAAAAGTCGAAACGTCAAAATTTATCTTTCTTTTAAAAATTATCAAAAAAAAAACTGATTTTAAAACAGAAGAGACCTAAAATTAAGAACATTTAGATGCAATAATATACCGAAAGGTCTGAGAAATAAGAAATTGGAGAAGTTTGTTTCTACATAGATTCAATTCCAAGAAATTTCATACCGTACTAAATCACTTCCCTGACTTATAACGTAAATAACTATTTTGATACGCTGATAGCCTCTTATATCTTTTTAACCTCAATACAGTACAATTTAGTGAATTTTTTTGATGATTTCGTTAGTTTCGTAGGAATATTTCAATATGAACAGTCAATATGAAGCAATATTTGAGCCATGCATATTATTATAATATCCTACTAAAAATAGTGTGGAAATTGAATTTATTTGAATCTAAGTCACATATTTGACACATCGAGTTAATGCGATACTATGATATTCAAAATCTGCAGGTGTACTATCCTTTTATAACCGTGAGTCGCGAATTATTTCCACAATAAAGCGAGATATCATATTTCCATATCTACAATAATACTAGAAAAAGAAATACTCTGCTTATTTCGGTCGCTGCATAATATTCATTGGTCCCAACGGTAAGAAACAACATTCATTAATTATTTCATTTCTACAGGGATTATAAGTGGCATGAACAAAAAAAGGAAACGGTTGGAAGGTTTTCATTGTGAATTTCAATGCACCGTATTTCCGTCTTCCGCGAAGTTATCACAGTCTCAGAGCTTAGTGCCAGATATTGTTCAAACCCTTGATTTATTAAAAGGACAGCACTCGTAATGGTTAACGAAACTTTAGAGCAGTTACAGCTCGTTTCAATAACATCATAAAATATTTTAGTTAGTAATTTTTCACTTTGTATCAACAAAATTTTTTCTATGTGAAATCGTTTTCATGTAATATTGCAAAATCCATGGATATAGAAGAGGAAAGGAACGCGTTGGTTAGTTCTTATAAATAAAATCTCCTCAGCCCATCCCATTCAGAGATATCACCTTTAAAAGTGGTGTTTGTGTGTGTCACCTATGTGTCATGAATTGTCGTACACGTTCAAAGATTTGAGGTGTATTTCTAATGGTGTCACATGCTACAATGGGCGTTGTAGAGACTAATGATTTAAGGTAACCTCATAAGCAGAAATCACAAGAACTTAACTTTAGAGATCTAGGATGTCCTCCTCGACCAATTCAACGGTTGCGATATGTTGTATCTAAATGAGGTCTGGCTATTAAATAACGAGACTGGTTACGAAAAAGGGTTTTATTATAAAAATTATTCTACATTCGAATGTTTCCTTTCAACATACTCTCCTCCTCTCGCCCCATACCTTTCTATACGTTTTTTCCATTGATCGGAGCAGTGCTGGAAGTCTTATTTAGTGAGCGCCTTTAGAAGCACTGCCGATTTTTGCTTTACCGCTTCCATCGACTCGAATCGGGTTCCTTTCAAAGCATATCTTTTTCTAACCTTTCAAGGAAATCTGAGCAGACGCGTTGACACAAGATCTTTTGGTCAGGAGTCAGATTTGTTGGCACCAACCTCGCACAGACTTTTGTCATGTGTAATTTGTCGTGTAACCGTTTCTTTATCGGTGTTTACAGCCTTGGCAATCGACCGGATACTCATTCGACGATCTGCACTCATAATTTAGTTGATTTTGGTAATTGTTTCCGGAGTTGAAACAGTCACAGGGCGACCTGGGCGTAGGTCATGTTCAGTGCTGTATCGGCCCTCACTCACACTACTCACACTACTCAAAAACACACGCACGAGATAGAGAATTGTCGACATAGGCCTTTGCAACAATTTATAGCACTCCGTTGAAGTTTTTTTCAATTTAACGAGAAATTTGAGATTGCTCCTGTTTTTCGTCACACGTGGTTTTCGGTATGAGAAAAAAAACACGTTCGGTTCAAACCGCTACTGCATTAATTTTTTATATATTTCGCTTGGGTAATTCAAGCAAGCCCTTAAAAATATAAATTTTTATAAAAACTGTTTAAACTTAAAGTTTTCTTTAACAATATATTAAAAGAAGCTTACCGATTAGTGCATCCAAAGAAGGTAGTTCCACTAGAACACGGCCAGATTGACATAAAGATCATTTTACATGAGAATTTGATTACGAAAAAGTTTTAATTCAAAGTGATGTTTGAAGTGGAGAATATAACATGAATTCATCACAAGACACCTGCATGGCGGTCAATTCAATGGTCTGGATTCTACAAAAGTTATTTGAAGTGACCAGAAACGCAGTCTTCTTATTTTGCGTTATAATGAACATAGCGAATTTGGAACATATAGAAACAATTAACATTGACTATTACTGTATATTATTGGACGCATTAATGTAAGAAATCATAAAGAAACTTTCCCAAATAAAGAAGTAGTTTCTGTATCCATCATACTCCTCAAATCTGACCTTCAGCGACTACTGGTCATTTTCGGGTTTAAAAAGTTGTCCAAGGAATGAATATTAAACAGAGGTTGAAAAAAATCCAAGGGAATATGTGAAAATGTGGTGAAAATGTTATACATATGAATAGAACTGGAAACTGAACCAGGAATTTATGAAGCACTGAGATAGGAGTTGATTTATCACTATAAAAATTTACGAAAATAAGTTCTTGTACCCATACTCCTCGATTTTATTCAAAGTTTAGCAATAACTATAACTGATAGGGTAATATATCAACACAGCTACTGATAAACGATCTAGAAAGAGAGTATAACATAAAAATATCAAAGGTCGATAAAGAGGTCTCGAACGCTCTACTGAGCAAAAGATAGTATCAACTTCATCAATTGAGATAATTTTATCTCGATATACTAGAGTTATATATAAAATTGCCTTCACTTGTCTTCACTATTGACGTAAAATTATCAAAGTGCAGATTCATGAAAAAGGTCATCCCTGTACCACACTTGATCTAACGACTTCTTTAGAGCGCGTTTCCCTCTTACGCGGCTCTTTATTTGTGGTATATTATGAATGATTAAGACCAGTAATAATGCTTCTCTTCGCCCGGGATGTTCACATGCTGATCACGCACCGATCATTGTTTTGGTTAACTATTTTTCTTTGATAAATAGATTTTGAGCCTAAATATGCATTTTTCACACAAAGCAAATTATCGTTGGTTTTAAAAACAGTAAATCACTAAAGGTTTTTCGAAGTTCTCAACTCATATATTCTGTCTCCTGTCTGAATATGAAAAGTTATGAATAGATGGGCTTCTTTCCACATAAACTGATACAATAGGGGCATTTTCATAATTGTTTATTATTGTAATAACGAAATCTATGGATTCAGTGAATTCTCACTCTAGAACATTAGCTACAGTAGACTCTCGGTCATCCGACCTTCCGAATTATCCGACCTTTCGAATAATTCGACCTACTGGGGCAATATCATGTACAGTACGCTACATGATTGTATTCGCGTGCCAGTCGGTGACCGGATTTTCTCTTTGTTTCTGAGCGCTGCATTCCACCCCACTGTCAAATGTAACTTATTTAATCAACCTATAGATCAGGGAACATTAGAGATAATGAAAAGGTTTTATCGAAGGAACCTGCTTTCTTCTTTAATTGAAGCGATGGACCAGGAAGAAAACATGATGAACAAATTGCGTCTTCTTAATACAAAAGATATTACTTACTACGTCGCTCAGTCATGGGAGAGTGTTGGAGCAGACACCGTTTCTAAATCTTGGAAAATTTTGCCTACAGAAAATCAAGAATCTCCAGGTGGAGAAAATTTACAGAAGAAGACTAAATCCCTCAACATTAGCTCACTTCCATTGTTACAAAAAGGGCCGGGTTGTGCGGACGCCACAGAAGAAGTTGTGAATGAGTGGTTGGTCCAAGATGAACAGTATGAAGTGACAGATAAAGTAATAGTGAATATGGTAAACGAAAGAGGAGAAGAAGACGATGAAGAGGATATGGTGTTCAAAGACAGTGTCACACAGCTAAGAACACAAGGATCTAGAAGTAGCGTTCAATTATGCAGAGTAGCTGGAGGAAACATCTATCGAACTTTTTTACCAAAGTCTAAGTTTGGTATCTACATATTGTAAAATATATGTTACATGTTTTGGTTTGTATGATTCAGTTATGTTTTAAACTAGCTATGTATTTGAAAATATTTCAATGTTTAAACTAGATTAACTAATTTTCAACTCCGTTTTTATTATTTTTCATGTTATCCGACCTTGGTGCGGCCGGTTGAAGTCGGATAATTGAGAGTCTACTTGGCTAAATTGAAATCTACCATTGGTTTCTATCACATTCGTAATGTTTTGAAAAGTTCTACCTTCCGTTTTGCCTGTGATATTTTGAAAAGCTGCCTCAAATTGTTTTATTAGTTTTACAATTCGCATTAATGTCAAGCTATATTTCTCTAGTTCTAGAAACAAAGCTATAATTGGTTATCATAAACGAAAATTGTTCTATTTCTGTTTTTTCGAATAATTGCTCAACATCAGTAAGGGATTGGGAAGATTTATCAAATCATTCTGAAATTAAATATTTTAGTTGACGATCATTATCGCAATAAGAAAGCGGCTTCCAGCCAAGTGCCCCAGCTTGTAATAATAGAATGAGGTGGAAGAGGAGTGTTTACAGAACTGAACCCTTATTGGCACTTTAAGGAAGATTTTTTTCATGTCTAAAATTGAATTATTTATAAGCAGAATATCCATACGTTATCCTCGAACCGTTTGACTACGAGTTTTAAGATTAGTTTCTTGAGAACAGCAATAAAAGTGATTCAGAATAGCATATTTATAAAATAATTTTTATCTTAAAACGCCTTTATTTTTCAAAATTTGTTCAATTATGCACAATATGCTATTCACGGTGAAAATTAAAAGGCTTTGTCTTCTCTTTAGAATGATTTTGTCGTGGTGCTGAATTGATTTGATGTTAATGTGTTTTCAGAGCCGCTGTCCATAAAATCCTCCGTATCTTTCCAGTTTAGAGTCATTATAAAAATATTCAAATCTGGCGTTTTAGATGTCTCAAAGTTCATTAATCGAGGTATCAAACATCCAAAATTAGTATTTCACCAATAATTGGCTTAGTTTTAAAGGTTATGCTTGTTGAACACGGTAGTTCTTTTAATTATGAAAACATATCACCAGAAAATGGATTCGTTTCTCGGTCTACTTAACAACATTTTTTTTTTTAAATTTAATTGCAAATTTACAATGTACTCAAAAAAATACAGTAATAAGTACGGGCACCATCCACTGATGGGTCTCCGTAGATCACTCTATGAGGTCTTCTGGCCAGCGTCTTTTCAATATTTTCTGTTTCATTAGATCAGTGTAAAGCTTGTATATCAGTGGATTTTGATGGTTTTCATTGCGGTTTCTCCCAAGTTAACTTTTGGTCCAAGTGTAGTCCGAGGTATTTGACTTCTGTTTTCACTAGAATCGGCATATCGTTAAAGGTCACTTGAAGACAGATACCTCGTTTTGTTGTGAACGTGATTTGTGTGGATTTGTTGACTTTCATTTTCCACTGATGTAACCATTCTTGTAGAACATTTAGATGGTATTGTTGCTTTTCTGATGCTCTTGTAGGGTCTGTATCTGAAGACATTATTGCAGTATCGTTGGTAGTTGGAATATCAGCAGTTTACATAAGGTACGGATAAGGGCCAAGGACACTTCCTTTGGGAACGCTTGATTTTAAGGGTTGATAATTGGATAAGTAGATTTGGACTTTGACTTGTTTATATCCATCACATTAGGTAAGATTTAAGTTAAAGAAAGATATGATAGGGTAATTTTTGTTTTATTTTGAACAGTAGTCCTTGGTGACATACTTTTTCGAAAGCCTGTTGGATGTCTAAAAATGCTGAAGCACATGATTCCTTCTATTCTAGTGCTTGCATGATATTGTTCACTAATACATGATACTGTTGGATTGTCGAGTGTTGTTCTTTGAATCCAAATTGTGTTGAAAACAGTTCTTCTTTAGGTATAATTTCGCTAAATCTATGTAGAAGTATTTTTTCGAAAAGTTTAGATAATTGTGGTAGTAAACTAATTGGCCTGTATGAGCTGGGTTCATGGTAAGGTTTTCCTGGCTTCGCTAATATGATTATCTATGCATATTTCCATTGTATTGGATAATTATTAATTTGTAGTATTCTATTGAATACTGTGGTGGTTAGTCCCTGGAAGATGTTTCAATACTTTCCCGGTGATATATCCTGGAGCTTTGTGTGGGCTTAACAACTGAATTTCTCTGTACACTTCTGATGGGGTGATTGCTCTTAGGAGAGGTGATAGTTGGTTGGCAGATTTTAAGTAGGTTTCTATATCGACATCTATTATTGGATTATTTGATGGAGGTGAAAACTTTAGCTAAGTGTTCTGCAAATGTGTTGCTTTTTCATCATTTGTTTGAGCCCAATTTCCATCGGGTTTTCTTAAAGGGGGGATTAACTCAGTAGGCATCATCAATTTTCTGGTAGCTTTCCATAGTGTATTATCTTGTGGTGATAAATTAGAGATGTAGTACTTAAAATTATCGTTTCTATTTTGACTTAAGGCGTTCTTGATAGGGTGGATTTGTATATTCAGAATTGTGTTGGTTGGTTGCCATTTTTTCTGGCTAAAACCCGAATAACATTTTCTTACTGTACGTCAAGCCCACAAATAACCCTCCTAAATAAAGTTTTTCCTTTAAATACATAAATCCAGTCTAGAAAGTCGAACCGAAAGTCAACTTATCCAATGATTGGTAAAACCAGAAGTATTAATGTCAGACTGAGTCCTCGATAAAAGGATTCTATTAGGGAAGCTATATACTAGTGTTCATATATTATTAATTATTTTATAACCTCAACAAATTTTCCATTTTCTACAATGACTATCGTTGAATCGATATTACTCACTTGTTGATAATAAAAAATGGGGTATAGTTCACCTTAAATTATATTTATTTATCATTATTCGTAATTCGTGAATGGTAAATAATGTTTTCAAAGCTCGCGTGCTGAACGGAGGGTGTAACAGGTGAAGATTGTACGGCGTTATTTCTATAAACTATTTTAATACTTAATCGATAATTACATTAAACATTAACACGCTCGTGAGTTTGTTTGTAACCCTCCTTTGGACTAAAAGCAAATGGATCGGAGCTCCGATCTCCATGTTGGAAATTAAGCACTTCTACAATCTTACCAACTACACCGTAATGGCTCGATACAAGTTTCGACAAGATGTAGGTATATAGGCAGCCATTATATAAGAGTGGTATCAATTAAATGGAAAAATATTTAAGCGTGCTGTTTAAGATATGATGTTTATCGTCATTATTCAAGTAGGGTTTTATTCAGTTGGCATTGTTGTAATTTTGTTAAGCTCTTGCTCTTGTACACCATTTTTAGCCAATCGACTAACCGCGGTTTATCTATTGGAGTGATTAGTAATTTTTTTTTCTTGGAACAATCATTTCATCAGACGATTTTGTCCAATTTTGAATCATATTTCTTCCAATGGACACATTACCATACCAATGATTAGTTTCGTATTCCCAATGTTGATTTTAATATTTGGGCCTCTTTTTAAATTTTTTAAATAATCTGACTGGAGAAACGTTGTTTTCTATTGAAAATTAGCTTTTAGTACACATTCTTGAACCACGGTCTTGCTGAATACAGGATTATACTCAACTCAATTTGTTACTAAGCCATCGTTGTTTTATTCGATACAAAAACAGTTACTGGCGCAAGCAGCAGCTTCTCTAGCTCCCCAAGCTAATTCTACCGCGACTGTGTGATAGAATTTCTGTTGCAGCCCTTCAGGGATATTTTTAACCCATAAATTCCATTTATTTCTACGGAACAGGGATCTGATTGCAGTTATTGTCGTATAGAATCGCGTTGTTGAATGATCAATAATTCTCATTTCTTCATATTTTTCTTGTTACAGCTCACTTGTTGGGTCCCACGATTTTAATCGTAGTTTCTTCAAACCCTGTATCTTTTTTTCTTCTAATCTTTTTTTCCATAATTGCAAATGTTCATTTTTCACTATTAACGGTATTTTTTTAATATATTCTATTCTATTCTATAATTTCATTAATATTCTCTTCAGTACTACAACCAAATCGTGATATCGTCCAAATCTAAATAAATTATGTGTTCATGACCACGTGATAAAGTGAAAACAGTTCTTGGTATCTGTTTTCAGTATAATGTTGTACTGATTGGTTGTCCTCAATCAGATGACTTCAAATCAAATAATGTCATTGGATTTGTACCGTAGGAAAAAATTGTTCGTGATGATCAATGGGTCAAACCATAATATTAAGTAGTTACACCTTGTATATGTATACAATAACTAGTAGTGAAGTGAAAAATTCACGGTAGACTGATCTAGCATTTCATAAATAATCCGAAACCTATTTAAAACAGCGATACATCAATGTAACTTCCGTGCTGCAATGGACGGTCAAATTCAATAAATTGAAGCTATCTCCAATTTTTTTTGAAAACACATCTTTTTCAGGGAGTTCGTAGAAATAACAAACGGTATCATAAATTATCTCCAAAATAATTCTGGGTTGAATGTATCGAACAGTCGATATGAAATGGACCATAAGAAGAATCTATTGTTTTGTTGTGTTATAACCAACAACTAATTCGAAATATTTTCGTGGGTGGCCAAAATATGGTTTGTTTATGATATACTAGGACTAACTCACGAGATATTCGTCTACTGAAAAGCACCACCTCTTCATACAGTTTATAAAAAGATTTTTTTATAATACTGACGAGAATATGAATGAAATTATAAAATTAAACATAAAAAAAATACCGTTTATTGTGAAAAATTAGTATGGAAAGTATTGATGGACTTTTGCGATGATAGACAACCCGGAAAGCGCGAAGCACGTGTATGAGTACTGGCAAAACGGGCACATTTGTCTCTCTGATTGTAAGGGATACCTTCCCCTTTTAGTTCAAAATAAGTTGTACTGGGTTAGACACCTAATTGAAAGTAAGCCTTTTGAAAGATAACGGGCAAATAATATTAATATTTCAATCAAATAATTCTATCAAGCGTCAATTTGAATATTGAATTTTGAAATTCCACGAATTTTATGTTTTTAGAAGAAACTAAAACATTCAAAACCCTCGAATCTTAAATAATTATTTCCCAGAAGATGAATACATAAGTATTTGAAAGTTTGGAATATATTAGAGTTAGTACACTTTGTTGTTATATACCGTTATAATATTTTCACTATATACCAGTTGTTGCTCGATTGTACGCTCCACGTTTTTTTCCAATGCTCCAAAATTCGTGCTCCGAAATATTGAAAAAAAAGCAGTTGGTTTTTCGACAATAACTCGCTCAATTTTCAGCCTGGCCTAATGGCGATTGATTTAATTGTGTTTAAATGATTGCACCAAAACTGAATTTGATGACATTATAATATTTCTTTGGAAGCAGTTGCTATTGAATGGGACAAATAGTTTTGTGGAAGGGAAAATAGATATAAATGATAAAAAAACTCAGACTGTCAAAGAAAAGAATGGAGACATTGCAGAAAAAAACTTTGAAACATTGTTTTTTATGTAGTAGAAGTCTCCAATAACAATCAGTAATCTTTAAATTTAGAGTATTAATGAAAAAAGTCGGTTAATCGGAACAACTACAGGAAAAAAACTTTCGATTATGAGATAAAATAGTTTGTATAAAAACGGGAGTGGGTGTTATTTTACGTTTAACGGTTAATACACAGAAGCTCAATTTTCTAAATTTAGTTTATTACAAACAAAGCTATAAATTATCATTATATTGTTTTACGACAATAGCCGGTTTTGACGAGGGTGTGGTGAAACAAGTGTCAGATGACTTTGTGAAATATATTTCTCTACAAACTTTATCACGAACCAGATTAGGAAATCGCAATTTTGCGGGTATAGTGAACTTCAAAGTGAAAGGTTTTTGTTGGCAGTTAGGTCTATTCTGTTTTAAAATTAGTTTTTTTTAATAAATTTTAAAAGGATGATGAAAATTGACGTTTCGACGTCTATTTTCTAAATATATCTGCCTTATGTAGACAGCGTCACAATTAGTACAAGGCACTTGAAATATAATATCACTTTTATTTTTTGGTGTTTTAGGTTTTAATTTAGTGAAATATTTGGATAACTTATTATGTCCTCTATTTCTTATACTCATATTTATTGAAATAATTCGATAATTGTTGGAAAACTCCTTGTAAGGAAAAATGTTTTATGTTTTGATGTTTCGTTTCTGTTTTGCTTTTTAATTGATTGCAGTACTGTGCAGACTCGATAATCCTAACTAATAAAAACCAAGGCGATTCTGATTAACAAATAATTCGGATTACCGAAGCAGTTGTTTTTTAACAAAAATCTTTATTAAGAAACGCAAAAAAATTACGAATAAGTAACACTAAAAAATATATGTATAAAAAAGTAAGCATATGTATGTATTAATTCCTAACGTAATTTGCAATTTCCGCTTGCCTTACACATCTTTGATTATTCATAGGTTATTTCTTTTGATCCTTAAAGTACAAGTATATCATTTAATGGAATATCATTTTCTTGGGCCCATTTTAAACACAGGTTAAAACTTTCAGCTGCTTCAGCGGTCTTAACAGCTTTATTTTGATTATTTAATTCCGAGCCCTCATGCTTGCTAACTTCAGGTACATCTCCATCTGCTTCTTCCAGCTTCCAGCGGTAATAGATCTTCATCATTTTCAACAATCATTTTTGTTTACGTTCCATATCTCCATCCAAAGAAAGAAGATTAAGGCGTAATTCACTTAGAGGAATTAGATCTTCAGCATCATATTCAATGTCTTCATCGTTATCGGACATAATTTTGTCCCAGCACTTATGCAAGACTTCAGAAGATACCTTTTCCCAAGCATTTCATAGCAGATATACTGCATTTTTCGTGTCAAGAGTTCTTAACAACGTAACAATACTGTGTTACTTGATAAAATGTGCGGTAAAAGGATTTTTTGGTAAAATAATTATATAAGACTGATAGCAATTTGGTCCATAGGCTGCAAGAGTGCTGTACAATTTGGAGGGAGGAATAATGTTGTAAATCTTCCATCTTTACTAGTTATCTCTTCTAAATTTCCATGACTTGAGGCATTTTTCAGGCAAATTATGACTTCTTAAATGCCTCCTAACCTGAGGTATAAATGATTGATGAAACCAATCTATAAAAATCTTTGTAGTCATCCATGCATTAGCAAAGGATTTGTCTGCGTTTTTAAATGCTCGTGGATTTTTTGCCTTTCCTATCACTAGCATCTTTAGTTTATGTGGCAACAAGCTAAAAATGATCTTTGCTTATTTTTCGACCTGCTGGGGTCTTCTCTTGAGAACGAACCAGCGTTTTTTCCAGCAACAATTTGCAGTAGAGGGCCGATTCGTCTGCGTTGTATATTTGAGTAGCTACAAGTTTTAATTGTCTTTCTTCTCATTAAATGTAGTCAAGAAAGGATTGACGATACTTTGATCATTGGATAGTTTTTCGCCACACACTTTTAAAGCACGTAGCTCTAAAATTATCATTTCTATATGTTTCGGTATAAAACTGTCTTGCTTTAGCAGATAAATTTTTTTTAAATAAGGAGTGTATTTTAGGGCCACTAATATCTTAGTATTATATTTTGTAATAAAATATTGGTCAGATGTTGATTTAGTGGCCATAGAGTGTTATATCAATGATTAATCTTGTCAATCTGACATAAAATGGATTTAAATTTGCAAAATATGTCAGAAGTCTTCACGTCAAATTGATGATGTGCTTACACTGTTCAAAAGAATAAAATCCATTTTTAGATCGTATCCAAATTTTAAGAAACCAGCTTTACAACGAAAAGCACTAGAATTGTTTGAAAATTAATCCTACCTGTCGATTTAAGACTTTTTCTCTTTTATATCACAGATTTTAGATCACTTTTCCATTTTCTCCCTTGTCTTTCAATAATTTTACTTTTTCGTTTTATGGACAATGTCTTGTGTTTTCTTTTAGGGGGATTTTTATTTAAGCAAATATTAAAATACAAAGCAGTGAAAAAGCTACACACCTGTTTAATTTGAGTATCAGATATAAACAAAAGTGTAGTAATTGAGGGAATCCCTGAATATCTAGTCATAATTTCTATAGGAAATAGGCCTAAAGTACAGGTTTGGATAATCGAGTACTATGAAATTCGGATTAGAGAGTATCCAATGTATTGAAAAATGTTTGTTCGAACTACTGAAGAATTTGGATTATCGAATGATCGGATTATCGAGTCTGCTCTGTATCTGTTTATTCTTTTCTTGAATATGTTGTTTATCAGTTTTTCTAGATAATTATTTCCTTTGAATGTAGTTTTTGCTTTTTGAATAGCTAAGCATCTAAATTCAGAATCTGAAAGTTGGATAGATCTATCAGCCAAACTTATTATCACTGATCTTTTTTGTGACATAGGATGACATAAATTGAAGTTCAAATATCTTGAGGACCAAGTTCAACTCTTTACCAACTTATTGATACACTAGATCTTGTTATGAGATTTGTATTAGCACAGAAATAATTGAAAAATGGTGGAGGTACTGTAAATGTAGCTATAACTACGAAATTATGGCATTTAGGTATAGAAATTATTACATGAAATAAACAGCACATCTTAAGGATTTCTAGAAGCATAAATATATAGGGTGATCCAGTTGAAATGATTTTTCCGGAAAAAGAAAAGATCTGACAACACTGTATATACTACCATAATACGAGTTGATCGTGCAGATGCGGTAAGTAGAAGGAACGTCTTAATTAATAGACTTCACCTTAATCGACTAATTATACTAATAGATCTGGAGAAGTAATAAATTACCTAGGAAAAATAGAAATAACAGCGTGAATTTACCTGAATTTATCTTGACTAACTGATTTGATAAAATCTGAATAAATGTCACGTCGTCGTTTATCTTATAGTGTGAAGGATGAACGTGAGTCAGTTCTGAAGTAACTTTTCAGGTTTATTTCGTGATTTGACGGTATTACAATATCCTCAAGGACGAGGACGATGCGACAATAAATTTTTTATTTATAGTATATCAAACGAATGAAAAGTAGAGAGAGCGGAATATTTTCTGCATACAAACCCATTCAATATTTGAATAAATAAAAACATCGTTTTCTACTGTATGTCAGTTTTATATATTCGTAGATCCGCATGTCGTGTGTATTACTCCCATTTCAATGTAGCCGAAGGCGGCATTCTTTATATATGGTTCGACTTCTCCACCGGGAGTTGTTTTGAAGGCATTGATACGTTTCTTTTCAATTCAAAGCGAGGGCTTGTTCAGTTTGGGTTTGCTAGTTATGGTATAGTTAATACAGTTAAATATCGAACAATGGTGAACGTCTATCTGGAATCAATTAACATTATTAGGATTGGGATGTTATTGTTTCACAATAAGAAGAAAAACAAGGGGTCGCTCTACTGTATTATTGTTCATGGCTGTTCTCTACTCCTATTCTTTCTAAATCTCCTTTTCACCCAACTGTCTTCGTCTATACTGGCTATATGCTCTATCCAACGAAGTCTTTTTGCTCGGACCACATATCCCATATCAGCTTCACCATAATGTACTTTGATCTCTGCATTCGTTCTTCTTCTGCACTCATCCGAAAATCCTCCTTAGTACTTTTCTTTCCCATATGTTTATTTTGTTTTCTTCTTTTTTGTTCATGATCCAAATTCACTACCATACAGCGCACCGTTGGTTGTATAACTGTTTTGTACATGCGTAACTTAGCGGCTCTTGAAATATTTTTTGATCTTAATAGTCCTCCTAGGACCCTCTCGCCAGTCTTTTGTCGATGTTAGTGGTTTCACCTCTTTCGTTTGTCACTATCACTACCAGGTATTCGAACTCCTGTACTTTATCAAATCTCTCTGCTCAAATCTTGCTCTGTCGTCACTTTTTTTGCAGCTATTTAGATCCCTTCCAATCTTTAACTACCACATCATCTGCGTAGGCAAGGATTTTTATTTTTTTATTGTAAATCATCCCCTGGGTTCGGATGCCACTACTTCTCAGGATAATTTCTAATAAAAGTTTAAACAGCACCGTTGATAATGAGTCTCCTTGCTTTTAACCTCTTTTTGTTTTAAACTTTTCCGATAGGCTTCCTTCGACAGCTACTTCATTCTCGGTGTTATTCAGTATCATTTTTACCAAATGTAATATTTTCTTAGGTATTCCGAGTGCTGCCGAATTATTGAATCATATGCCTGCTTGAAATCCACAAAGAAGAGTTTCAGGTTTAATCCTTGGTCATAGCTATTATTCTGGATTGACTACAATATGATATTGATACTCTCGGACTTGTTCGGCTAAGTATTTGTCTAATCTATTTCTTATGATTCTAGCTAGGAATTTGTATACGATATCCAACAGTGTACTCCTATAATTCAAGCAGTCTGTCATATCCACCTTCTTATCTACTAGGTAGATAATTGCCTCATCCCATTGGTTTGGCGTTACCTCTACCGAGACTGGTTCGTTCACTATCTGCTCTTCTTCAAACTCGTCTTCCTTGTTCCCTCTTGTTTCATCGTTAAGCAGTTCATTGGAATGTTCCCTCCACCTGTACAGTTTTCCCTTTTCCCCTTTATGAGTCAGCCGTCTTGGTCTCTGAAATATTTCTGTCCGGTCTTGTTTACCTATAATTCTGTTATTCATTTTGGTTTTCTTCTGTATATCGAAATTTTATTTTATGTCTATCATCATTTACTTATTTTTATGTTTGTTTTTAGTTTTCACAAGCCTTTATTCGCAAATTTTAACAATTTTTTGTGAATGAAGCATTTCTCTCTCTTCCTAATTTGTACATTATTCCGTTTTGAATAGTACAGTTGTTCTTTGGTGGACATTTGGTAAAAAAATGGAATTTCTTTTTCGAAAAATATGCAAACAATATCATAAAACTGGGACCTGGATTAGGGACAAGGCTAACAAATAAGACTAAAAAGAAGCAGGATATAAGTTTCAAAATTATTTATGACTTTTGTAAGAATTATCTTTCGAATTAATCATAATAACTAAGTTGAAATTTCTGGAACCGTTAGCGATATTCATACTGAATACACTGTTTAAATCACCATTACACCAACACTCATTATTACACTGTGTGACGCGCGTTTCTATAAACAAGTTATCGTCTTCAGAAACTAAAGGTAAACTGTCAGGCTCAATTTAAAAGAAATAAAGAGAGAAAACTTGTGACAAGCAAGCTAAAGAACTGATAAATAAATATCATTCAAGATTTTATTTTATTAGGAGTGAGTTAGATTTGTAAGTTCAAATGTATCTATTCCAAAATCATATATTTTTTATTATTTATCATGATATGAACGCGATGCTTCTACCCTTGTACGCTTTTGGTGAACATTCAAACATTTGGGGATCCATTTTGCAACAATTTTTCTCATGTCTAAACTGACGTGAACTATATGATGAATGCGTTCGTATGAAATATGAAATCATGTCATGAACGGCATCGATACTGACACAGAAACTGGCCTTTCCGATCAACCATCATCTTTAATGGAAAATTTACCCCCTTTGAAGCTTGCAGTCCAATTTTCCACTGTCGTAGACGAAAAACATACGAAGAACATTGGTCATCTTCGTAAATCAGCTTACCTCTTAACCCTTTTAAATACAGGTACTTGATGATGGCTCGATACTCCATTTTTTCGATTTTCACAATTTCGGTGGACATCTTTTTTTCTTTTAATTTATTGTGTGAATCTTGCTTACTTTTTCTAAGTCAAACTTTACACTGACACTTCTATCAAGTTATTGTTCGTTGCTATGGTAACGCAATATTTTGTTTATGCATGAAACTGGTCTAAGCTAACTAGATATCAATACATCTTCGTATATACTTCGTGATTAGAGCTAACTGAGAGTTGCTAGTAGCCCCACCTATGTATGAACTTTATACTTAATTACAATTTAATACTGCAGTTTATTTATTTAAGAATTATTTTCAAAACGAATTGAATTAATTTTTAATTTTCTTGTATACTCATTAGAATCAATACTTAACTGAGGCTGATTATTACGAAACCTTCTACTTAAAAATCGATTTATCTTGCGATATTAATCTAAATTAAAGATTCAAATTAATGAATTTGGTCCATAGTCGGAGTTTGTATATTTTTTCAAAGTGTACCTCACTAACCTTACTTTCGCATTATATAAAAAACCGAAACGCTTTCCGCGTAAAACAGTTTAAAATAGAACTTTACCTTTTTACATTTCACTAAGTTCTGGCACAAAATCCTGACGTCCTCTTTTAATCCTAATATCTAGTAAACCGTATCCCTTCTGCTGTTTTAGATTGAGGGGAAGAGAAAGCGCGATACCCAACGGGTGCTCGCAATGTGTGTCGCAACTAGCGACGTCTGGATATAGGCGCCCGACTACGCGGCGCCTGCAGCGTCTTTCCTGGATTATCCCTTTACTTTGATGATACAGTTTCATATCTGACCTGGAAACAACTTTCGCTTACTTGAAATTGTAGGTCGATCGGAGAAGAATTTTTTTTATCGTTTCATGTATGTAGACCTAGAGAATCCGACAGTATTTGTTGAGGGTGAAGTAGAGTTATGTATTTTGGCTATTTTTGATAAAACAGAACTAGAATTTTTACTTTTTCATCCAATTTTTATTCATAGATACGCAAATTATATATTTCCAATATTTTTTGATTATTTTATTGCAATTTGGAAATTTTAAATGAGCTTAGGTCATCATCATCAAGCCTTTCAATCCTTTGGATTATGGCTATCGCTTATGGCGCTTTAAAATAGTTTTTTGAACTGGATTACTCTTGGTTTTCTATTTTTGTTTCCTTTATGATTTATCGTTTGTCTTCGCTGCTTTTGTTATTATTTTCCATTCCTTCTGGTCCCGGCATTCTGCTTTCTAGTTCTCTATATGTGGAGGAGGTCATAAGTGCTCTGATGCCCTTCTCTATTTCTTTTCTCCATGTCTTTCTCGGTCTGCCTCTTCTTATTGGCCACAACGAGGTCCAATATGCCGAACCCAGTTGACTTTTGGGCTTCTATGTATCTCACTATATTTTCCTTCTCCAGCTCTTTTCAAGCGCGTCGCCTAGGGAGGCAGGCGGGCATTTGAAGAATACTGGAAGAGGTTTTTAGTAATACCATACTTGGATCCAATTATCACCTCCCTTGAAGTACGTTTTGCTGAAGAAAACACGCCATCATTCGCAATATCTAAGTTACATCCGGCTCAGATGCAAAAGATGACAACTAAAAATCTGAATCTATTGCCCAGTTTTATGATTTACCGAACATAAAGAATGAAATCGAACATTGGCAGCCATCGTGGCACGATAGGCTTAATTTAACAAATCTAATAGTTGCTGATGCCCTAAAAGAAACAAATTTCTTCTTTCACGTAACGAAAAAAGCATTAAAAATTTTAATCGCTTTACTATGCACGAACTGTACAGTAGAGCGATCCTTTAGCCTCAGAAAACTAAAAACGTGGCTAAGAAGCACCATGGCAGAAGATCGCCTTAATGGTCTGGCTATGATGAGCTATAATAAATAAAAACCTAAATAATTTGAATGACAAAGTGGTTAAAAACTTTGCAGGAAATTTCCGCAGACTATATTCTGAGTATTATCATTTTTGTTAAAATAAATAATTATTACTGTGTTTAAAAGTTTAATTTAGTTATTGTGCTGTCGAGGGCTTGTGAACTTTCATACATTAATATTGATATTAGAACCGTTCTTATTACAATCGTCATCGAGGCAAAGACTTCCAAAAAGAATGCTTCATACTCACGACTGTACCAGGCATTCATACTTTTTATCCTCCATAATGTTGGCATTTCTTTGTTTTTCTTTGCTCTCCTTTCTCCTTTCTGTGTTGTGTTTGGACCCGTTGTAGTTCTCATTATCTTTCTGTCGGCTCTTCCAAATTCTTTTTCTTCCCTTTTGTTGATGATTGTTGTTTCCATCTGTACATTTTTATTTTGTTTTGTTTGGTTATGGTCTTGTTTTTTAATAGGTTTCTGTTTCTTCTATAGGCTTGATAGCCTTTTTGTATCCTTTTTCTTATCCTGTCTCTGGTTGTTTGTCCCAACGTTATTCCCAGATAGTTGAAGGTCGATACTGTTTCATAATTGTGTTAATTAGTTTTAGTTGGTTTGCTCTTTCTCTGGTTTTCTCCTTATTTTCGTACATTCCGTTTTTTCTTCATTTATTTCCAGTCCGTAATTGCTTGCTTCTTCTTTTAATTGGTTGATTGCCTCTATTAATTCTATTTGTCCATTTGCTATTCGCTATTCTGCGAGGTTAGTGGGTTGCTTAAAATATTTTCATTGATTCTAATCCTAGCAACAACGCTAGATTTTAACTAGTATTTCTTGGTGCCGAGGAATTTCGGATATAACTGCAACATCTTTGATATTAACTAGCTTGTCATCAATAGAATTACACAGCCCATTAGCATTTTTCTTAACAATATATCAGTGGTTATCTAGTCATCCAAAGACCACATAAATGTATTTGTACTATTATTCACGGAAAATATCATCATAGTCATAAAGTTCCTAGTGGATTTGGCAGTTGTTGGTGTTTCAGCAGCTGTGGTATAATGATGGGGTCGCTCTCTCCATCAGTTCAATTCTGTTGACGAGAGCTCTAAATTTCCTTCTGTTTTCGGCTGTTTCTATAGATTCTTTCCATAAGTGTATCTGTTGCAGTTCTATCTTAATAGTTGTTCTCCGTTTCGTCTACTTCTTTTTCTTTTACTTGTTATATTATAATCTGATTATGTATGTTACTGGTTAGGTTAAATTAGATTTCCATTTTTTTTCAAAAGAGCTAGTTCTCGCTCCTAGAAAATAAAAAGCATCAGCACAATAAAGATTTTGAAGAAGAAGGCGAATTGTGCTTGAATCCACGTCTAAAAAGCAAAGTTCTATATGCATGAATCTAGAAATAGTCACTTTATCGATTTCTATCTCCATTTTAGTTATAATATTTTCGATTTTTGAATTGAATATTGTTTCTGTTTATCATCATCAGTAGAAATTACATTCGCTATCATTTGGTCTAAATTTAATTTTGGACATAACTCCCGGTCGCGGTTGAAAACTTTCTGCATTCAATGTTGTATAATTTCCTCCTTCATCAATCAATGTTACTGAAGTGTTGCGGAAACAATGACCTGTGAATTTCCTTGGGTAGAACTATTTAAGATACGTTGCTATTTCGTATGGGAACGTTTCCTATTCAATATATTTCTGTGGGTTGATTTATACACTTTGAACGCGGATGCGGAAACACGACGAAAAAAAAAAAAAAAAAAAATACATCTAGGTAATTGTCATATTATTTACATACAAAATTTTGTGTATCGTTATTGTTTTATATCAAGATTGCCAGTTATACAGAGTGATACAACAATTGGAATGTGTTCAAATTTATAAAATACTAAATGGTTGTAAATTCTAATTTTGTAGAGTATAGGGTGGCCGATTGAGGGCTATATTGTTAAGAACTCGTCTACGACATGGACCGTGAAGCCGGTGATATCCGTTTTTAAAGTTTGGCGAAAGCGACTTCTTTGATATGTTTTTTATAAACAATGGTGAGTTGTTAATAACATTTTTTTGGAAATAATTTCTTGGAATTTATTTTTTTTATTGTGAAAGTGAAAGACAGTTTGTGTAAATTTATCCCACCGCTGAAAAATAGTTCAAATGAATCAGGAAATGAGAAAAATATGTTGGAAGCTATTAGTAGTAGGGGCTTTCTACCAAAAGCTTTCAAAGCTGAGTTTTATTTTTTCATCCTAAACTTTATTAGCCTGGTCATAAGCTGAAAAACAGAAAAAATAGACACAAAGCTACTGATCGTATGAGTCATTGAATTCCAAATGACCTTTACAATAATATCAAGTATTCAAAAATTGAAAAGATGATCCCTAAAGAGAAGGAATTTGAGAAACAAGTACTTAGTTCCGAAATCTTTTCGATTGTTCGGGATCTGGGAACTTATTACATGTTTCTGATTTCTTCTTGTTCCATTCTTTCATGATTATGGCTTGATCAATGCTTTGGAATCCTATGAATGGTTGTGGTACTATAAAAGAAGTCAGATAACCACATCAAAATAATTTTGTTATTTGTTCCTAATGAGTTCAGAGACTGCACGCATTTCCATACTAGCTTTGACTCCATTTTATAACAGTCAAATACTTGGAGGTCTGTTCTGCTGTCTAATAGAATAAAAATCTTCACATTGCGTATGTTTCCGCTTGAAAAATGGAGAGTTCGGAACCCAAAGAGAGCAAACCTAAGATGACTTGTAGTTAGACATGATGGTATCGCACATGTCATTGCAAGTCAAGCCGCTCTTTCCAGCAAAACTAGAAGATTCAAGTTCCCAGATAAATAGTTCACTTTGTAAAGTTATTGTTACCTGACTGGCTAACAATCTGTAATACGAAAATTGGCATAAAACCACGTGTATGTGTTCTTATGCATCAGAAAGATGTATGTTTCTAATCTAAATAAGTCATACTGCATAAAAAATTTAACAAACTCTTTACATTTAATCACGCTATTTATTAATATTTTCCAAAGTACCTACAAATATAATTCTGAATATTTTTTCTGGGTTATCAAACTTTTTGAGAACGTCACTTGACTTTTATTTTACGGAAAAACAGCACGTTTTACGAATTACATAACCATCTCTACGGAAGTATTTTATGGAAACTTGATACCGTTTCTAGGACTCAATAGCATTTTATCGGCTCTGATAACACTAAAACTAATAATACAAGAATGTTTATAGTAATATAGAGACTTGGAAACAATACAATACAATTCGGTATCGATTTCAAATCAACAGTTAAACGAATTTAGTGCGATGAGGAATATTAAAAAGGAATAAATAGAATTACCAGTTCGTTCACAATTTACTAACTTCTGCAAGATAAATTGATTATCCACTTTTTGAAATAGAACTTCTTTATGCACGCTTGACTTGGTGAGTAAGCTTGTAAATGCGCCACGAAAAGATGATCGGGCGAGGAGAATGGAAGTTGAGATGGATATATTTATAAGTGGTAATTTATCAGAAATAGAATGATGCCTCGATTATAGTAATTTCGAAAAGTCAATCATACATTTGAGTATTGAGCTGGAATTTCTGAAACTGTTGGTGATATTCATACTGTACACACTGTTTACACCAACACTCACGATTACACTGTCTGTCGCACGTTTCGATAACCAAGTTACCGTCTTCAGCTGTATTATGAGCGGTTTCTTATTATAATTAATTAAGATATTCGGTGGTTTAAATATTTCAAATTGATGTTGAATACTTTGAGCTTGAAAATTTATACAAGCATTAATCCAAAACTACCGAAAATCTCAATCAATTATAATAAGAAACCACTCATAAAATAGCTGGAGACGATAACTTGGTTTGGTTTCCCAGGCGATGAATACGTAAGTATTCGAAAGCTCGGAAATATATTAAAGTTAGTCCACTTTGGTGTTTCATTGCCACGTTCCCAATAAAAAACCGCATATATATATATATATATATATATATATATAAATTTCTTATTTCTTAGACCATCTGATATGTTTATGTTTCTAAATTTTCTTGATTTTAGGTCTCTTCGGTCCCAAAATTAGTTTTTTAATAATTTTTGAAAGGTAGATAAAATTGACGATACTACTTTTCCTTCTTTATCAAAATATAATAATAATAATAATAATAATAATAATAATAAGTATTATATGTAAGACTTATTATTTACGGTCAAGTAGGTTCTGAATATCATACGTTACCAATAATTTTAGCAGGAGATTTCAATGTTAATTTCGCATCCGAAAATGGACAACTCTTGGTAAATTGTCAACAAGATAAATTAGATATACGAATGAATAATAACCGAAAGACGTGGAACAAGAATCGGTACAGTTTTATACATTATACTTTGACCAGATTTTCAGATACCGAAGATGAATACATAAGTATTCGAAATCTCGTAATATATATTAAAAAAAGTACATTTTGGTTTAGCTAGCCACAAAAAAACAAGCAGAAAATTAACTTAATTTTATAACAATATTTGATGAAAAAAGTGGGTCAGTAATTATTGTTTGACTTTTGTAAGACATCTTAAAATTACTTGTTGTAGGTCTCTGCAATATTTGGAATTGCAGTGGCATGTCTTACAGATGAGCAGTAAAATTGCACTGTCCAAGCTATTGGTGTGAACACGTTTGCTAAAATCCCGTATGAAATTGCAAAATTTCTTAATTTGGATAATCCTGTGCTTCAATGCCACTTCTTGCGGATACTGGAGTAGATATACGACACGGCGGATGGAAATCATCGATAGTAGGAAAGAGACATAGAGCAATCACTCAATGCTGCAAAACAAATATTTCAAGCTGAAGAAAATGACAATTTATTGATACTGAGTACTAATACATTTGGAGAAGTCACAAAACAAGAAGTAGAAGTAAAAAATAATTCACCAAGAAAAATTAATATTGAAAATTGTACATTTACTTTTGATATTAATGGTACAAAAACATTCTCAATGTTAACCGATAGTGATAATCAATTATTAAATATTTTGCTCATAAATTACGCTTTTTATTTTTCTACACCTAAATAAAACATTTTTTTTCCATTTGAAAAAATATTGTATTCAACCCGTGCAAAAAGTATTTATTGCACTCGACGTGTTGTCAAACTAGATTTAGCGACGTCCTTAGACAAATTCACGTAGCGTGCAATAAACACATAATTTTTGCACCTATTTCATAAATAGTTCCGAGTGTGTTATGTCCAAGGTATATTACAGATTATCCCGAACATCCCCATTATCCTGCACATTATTGAGTACATAAAGTTGGAATTGATGTATTTAATTATACATTATTCTTGTTAGAGCGACAAATCGGAAATAGTTATTTTGCATGTTAAACTCCGTTTAAAAACTTCTGAATGTTTCAAAGTCATGAATATTCAAAAAGCTGTCGGCCACTTCCAGCTACTTTTTTAGAGAAAAACTTGGAGAATGATGCTTTTTTAAATCTTCATAATCGTCTTGGATACCTTGAACAAAGTTAAAACAAGTGATAATGTAATTTGAAAAATTATCACCCGCTGATGATAATTTTCTTTTCTATTCTCAATAATCCCAAGAAATTCTAGGATATCTATTTATTGAAGCAATTATTCATATTTACAAAATTAGTTTTGGATTTAGAATGGAAATTCAAGGCGAAGAAAACAAATATTTTAGAAATTTTATCATATCAATTCGATTTTTGAATTTTGTTGTCCAAAATTTGGTTAACTGATGTGTGAGAGCTCAAATTGACGTGGAGAATGATTCGTCTTCTGCGATTATTTTTCATGATTTTTTTGAATACTTCTGACAATTAAATGCTGGTGTACTATCCAAAATTAATCATTTCCCGTTACTCTAATTGCACGGTGACGAAATGTCCAGCCGATTTTGAGCAATCTTCACAAAATTCATCCTGTAGTGAAGTGTGATCATGATTGAGTTCGGAAAACCAGTAAAACACAGACAGAAGTCGAAGAGAGTTGATCGGCACACTGCTAATGGTTTAATCCACGTCGAAGTCATTGAAAATAATATCTTGAAAAGTCTATTTTTTGACCAAATATTTCAAGTATTAGTACACAACTCAAATATGACAACACGTTCTGAGTACGTTTCCTATTAAAAATGTCAAACTTCATGACGACAATGTCAGATTTGACATATTCATATCAGTGTTGCCATATCTCAAAGTTTTCGTACACAAAAATCTTGAGAACGTATGTCAAAGTATACTGTGATACATTTAGTCACGTATTGAACCAATCAAATCTATGAGGCTTATGAAAATCCGAGGGGCTTCACATGGTACCGTAATTGGATTAGTGCTATACCTGATGTTCACTGCTGACACACCAATAACCAGACTAGTGACAGTAGTAGCTTACGCAGATAACACAATCACCATTGCCTCTCACACTAATCCTTAAGAAGCATCCTCAACTTTTTAAAATAATCTATATAATACAAAGTAAAAAAACAACAAACTTTATCAAATATCAGGAGTTGCATCTTGACAAAATATTAGTTTGGAAGAAACATATATCAACCAAGAGAAAGTAGCTTGGGTTCAGTTTGAAAGAAATGTACTGGATAATAGGCAGAAAATTACGATTATTACTCGAAAACAAGCTTCTTACACAGGTTGTTTTAAGAAAAGGTGATCCCGATAGAAAACTGAAGAATATTTGAAGTTTGCTCAGTAAAAAATGTTCATAACGCCATCAGTATTCTAGATAAAAGCGTTGAAGAACAAAAATACACATTTTTTACGATTTTGCCGCAACTACTGACAACATTGTATTGAAATTTGATACGAATATGCTTTGGAAGCTGATACATCCAATGAGTTTGTTTCTATAACTGACTCTCATAGAGGGCGGTAGCTACACTTTTTCAATATTAAATTTGTTAGACAAAATTTCAGGTGAACTTGAACAGCATTTGATTTTACACCAAAAATGTACTCTTGATAAAACACGATAATGTGTACCGTTTTCTGAATATTTTGATTTGAAAATTATGAAGTAATTTTTTTCTTCAGCATCCTTTATCTTGAATACGGATGGCGTTATGAAAATATTTTACCGAGCATTTTTTGATACACCCTGTATAAAAAACCATATTGAAAACTATATGAAACTATGACATCAATCTATGAGACTCGGCCAGTAACTCGAACCTAGAGATTGTACAGCGCTTTCAAAACAAACTGTTAATGATCATGGGAGAGACTTTAAAGTTCTAAGAATAAGAAAAGAAGGAATCACCGAATACAACAATAAATATGAAGAAAAATTTAATGTCCACCTAAAAATTTTTTCTAATGAGCTGTTCAATACCCGTGGTGAAGTATACAGACTGAAACACTGAATCAACCGACTTGCTTTCCAGATTCTAAGTTTATAAAAGGGTGGTTTTCACTGGAAATCCTCTTTAGATGTCACATTTACTAATGTCATAATCTTAACATATTGTTATATAAGAGGCACTTATTGTTAAGTAAACTGGAGCTAAATAGAAAAAAGTCTCATTTTAAATATATACACTTAGTCTAGTGATGCTTTTTAACCCTTCGATTAATAGTTGCCGTTTTTCTCCTCAAAATAGGTGTCTACGTATGCAATAACCTCCTCGTCTGATGCAAATTAGCTACAAATTTGAGGTTATAAAACAGGAACAACCCTCTGTGGATAAGAATTCGTGAATACGGTGGATGATCAACCAACTCGTCGTGAAATCCGTGGGTGTTTTCCATGGAGATCACCATAATGTGAGAAGGTGCGTTATTTTGATGGAAAAGCACCTTCTTTTTCTTGAAACTCGTTTGTTCTTGACAATATCTGCCCGTATCTTATCAAGCAATGAAGGATGAAAGTTTCCTGTTGATGCATCTCTTTTTTGAAGATAGTCTACGATAATGATTACAGAATGCTAAGAATAGTTCAACCTTGTTAGCAGTTCTTGGAACTGAGTTTTTATGAATAACATCGTATTTAGCGACAATCCTGTCGATAATTTTGTTAACTAGAATCGTGTTATTTATAAATACAACAATTGTATATCTTCACTACGTTTTACAAGTAAGGCCTCAGTTATTAATCCATTAGGCTCTTCACTACAGCTTCTTGAAGAGTTTTAACAAATTCATTTGAAGTACCATCCAATAACAAACACACGATGATGATTGGTCCCTTACTACAAAAACTGGATGCTACTCAAAAAATGCATCGATCAGTGGTCACTGACAGTTCTCTTCCATTGATATAACACACAAATCCATAACCATGGGTTCTATTTGTGTATCCAAAATTATTATTAAAATAGATCTCGAACATATTGATTTGAAGCTGTGAAATAATTTTTTTGTTGGAAAATGTTTGTAAAATTCGTTAACTGAGTTTTGTATTTTGTAATCCATCACAGCAAAATAAAACGACTTTCAATGAAATAGTCATTAAAAAGCAATCAAAATTGAATACTCGCTTCGTAGCTTGCAAATCGAATCTCTATAATTAGTTGATCAAATTCCACGGTAGTTTTGAAGTGTACGAGAGCTGTTTTGAAAGTTATCAACGTACCTCAACCTGCTGAAGATGTCAGAAATTATCAATATCAAAGTTGAGAAAAGCAATCCGCCTACGCAAATGAAAGAGGATACTCTGCACAATAATTTTCGATTGTAAAACTTTATGCCGTAGAATTCTAACGTGGCCATATCAGCTTTGACTTGACGACTTTCGAGAGAGAAGTATTTCTATCAATTTCCGAAAAAAAAACTGTTGCTTTTGGAGACATTTCTAAATTATTAAAAGTTTGTTCGATCACAGATTCATCACAGACATACTAAAATCAGGATCTAATATTTTCCGTCTTATTAATTTAGCACAATTTTGTATTTTTTTATGCTCATTGTTATAATCCCGTAAAATTTCAATAATGTTTTCAAATGAATTGCTTGAGAATATGACCAGTGGTGATTTTGTTCTATCTTGAGGATGAGAAAATAACACTTTATCTCCGTACTTGACAATCAGAAGATTTTTGAGTGTTTTATGTTTAACAGGTTCACAATCTGACACATCGATTTCCTCATTGTCAGTAATAATAGTATTAAGACGCTGATTGAAATGCTTGATCATCAAAGTCCAATTTTATTTCGTATATTAGGATTAAAAATGCGTTATCAATCGTTTCACGAGAGCAACTATTCGAAAGTCTGCCCACTTTTTGACCTGAATTTTGTGTCTCGTAGTGAGATATTGACTGATTGGTGATATTTTTTATTTTTACCCAGTAAAGATTCAGGTGAATCTCACAAACATATTCTCCTAAAAACATCATCATTTCTTTTAGTAGCAACTCCGCAGCAGAAATTTTTAAAATTGTATACTTAGTTCCATTAAGACCTTTTCTTAATTTATCACAATAAGTTTTGATTGTTATCAGGATTTCCCGTAGATTTTCTTGATTGGCGGAGAATTGATGATGAACATGATTGAGTATTTATTTCAGTATTTCTAGATTCCGCTTCTTTTTAAAGTACTTTCATCCTACGTTTCATGTGTTGTTCACTAGTGTAAGAACAATAACATTGACGATTATTTTCATCCAACAACTTATAAAATCACATTGTCATGTCATCATTTTGATGGAGAGTCACATTTTTAATGTCTGATATGTCTCAGATCTTGAATGCTTCACTAACGCGCTGCCATAACCACAAGAAAACACTTTTTGTTGTCAGACAGTTTAATTTTTTTGCGACTTAATGATAACATGTTACTTTGGATTTTACACGACTGCAAAGTAAACGAGTAGATGTAGAATCGAGCAAGACTGATTAACCACTGAAAAATTATTT
Organism: Diorhabda sublineata; assembly: GCF_026230105.1. Classification (NCBI taxonomy): domain Eukaryota; kingdom Metazoa; phylum Arthropoda; class Insecta; order Coleoptera; family Chrysomelidae; genus Diorhabda; species Diorhabda sublineata. Next base: position 10,977,736 of record NC_079483.1, read on the forward strand.
CTTAAACGAAAATTTAATAGATTAATATTAGAAGCAGCAAGAATATTTTTTTTAACGTATTAATGCTCTCTCATCTTATACAATGAGATAGGAGTGAGTGCGCGAGCTAGCAGACATTGTAGGTATATTAAAAAGTGAGGTACGTCGCATATTAACTGAAAATTTGTACATGAGAAAGCTGTGCGCCAGATGGTACCGCGTTTATTCACAATTGTACAAAAACAGCGTCATGAAGATATTTCCATCGAGTGTTTGGACATATTTCATAGAAATAAAGTCGAATTTTTGCGCCATTCCATAACCATGGGTCCATCACTTCACACCTTAAACAAATAACAATCAAAATAATGAACTGAGAAGGGAGAACCGGCTCCATCTTCAGGTTGAGGTCGGAAACGTTTCAGACAACTCTCATGAATTGAATGAAGCTACTGTTCGATAGAATAATTAGATAGAATAATTCATTTCATGTTATTTCATGTGATTTAATATGAATTAATATTTTATATTGCTGACTATATATTTGAAAAAGAATTTTGATTACAGTTGATTTCAACGTGAATAACCAGACAACTTTTAATGACTTTGATGTGAAATAAAATAATGAGGGCAGAAAAACAAAAGTTCAGAATTCTACACTGCCTTTCCTATTGTACTATCAGTCCTTCATCAGCTTACTGGGATCGTAATATAATGATTTCCCCACCTATGACGTTGATGCCCTTTATGCTCCAGTATACACGAGAATTATTGAAATAAGAAATAATAACACCAGGTTTTGAATGTACTTAATCTTTCGATTGTTTTCTAGTAGAAGGACTCAATATTCTGCAAGATCCATTGAAAAGCACTAAATTTCAATATTAAAACTACTATGAAAATAATTATGACTGTTAAAAAACTGTATATTTAGAAATAGTATATACTATTATACATCACAAAGCAATTGTACGCAAGAAGCAGCCTCTTCTAATTGTTAATTAGGTCGATTTTTATTCCTTAATTGTCAATTCACAGTATGGAAATATTATCCCCTTCCAGCACGCCTTGTGAATTATAAGCACTGCTTCGAAAATTTCAAATAAGAAAGGGAATCGTGTGGCACCTTGTTGGCGAGAGATTTTAGTCCTCTGCTCAGAAGTATAAAGTTTTTTGAATTTGGTGCTATCATAAGTGAGAAATTTAATTTTTAAGATGTGAAATTTTGATAAAATCTCTATCAAAAAACTTTAAGTAGAATGGGGTTAATAATGTCGCATAATAATTAGAATGTATTTCCAATGTACTTTACAATTGAATTAAATGTTCAAAATGACGACTATACGCTTCTTGACAATATCCTAGGTGATTTTGGAATTCTCGTTTAACATTTTGTAATGGGTTATGTTGTTAATTTCGTCCGTTATCCTAACTATTGAAATTTACTTTAGATTTCAAATAACCCCATAGGAAGTTATCAAGAGGAGTCAAATCGGGGGATCTAGCCATCCATTCGATGGTTTCACGTCTTCCAAACCACCTCTTGGGAAAAATCTAGTTTAAATAATTTCTAACTGTACGTGCAAATGCGGTGAACACCCGTGTTGTTGGTAGTAAATAGATCGATTTATCTTATTTAGATGGTTAACATCAGAAAAAAGTCTTTGTAATGTAGGTACTGAGAAGTTAATAAAAAAATCCAGTTAAACATCACCATTAACTGTACCACACATCCAGTGAGGATTTTCACTGCTCCAGTATCTACAGTTCCGTTTAAATGAAACGTCGCTTCATCAGAAAAAATTATTGTGCTTATGAACTGCAAATCTGCGTTCATTCTGTCCATCATCAATTCACAGAGCTCTTGCCTTCTATCGGGATCATCTTCATTTAACTTCTGAACCAAGTGTACTTTGTAAGGTACTTTTTCTTTATGCAAAACTCTCAAAATATATGATTTACTCACATCATTGTCGGCGGCAACTTCTCGAATTGTCTTATGTGGATTTTTCTCAATCTCTAGAGGTACATCTAACTTTTTTTCAACAGTAAATTTCAACATTTCTCATGGTTTTTCAACGTTTTTCACGACACTTTTTTTCCATTTTGCTAACTGTAGATTGCGGAACGTGTTGACCAGGATCTGAGCTACTGAGCTCAGTACCAACCCCACAGATTCATACTAAACATATATATCACACTAAAAAAAATTAGTTGAGTGAAAATTGCCAAAGTAAGATTTATTTGTCCTTATTTCTCTCGCGTTAAATCAACAGCTGAACGATATTTAGAACATCATGGTATGACCAATTATGGTATTTCCAGGTCCATATAATAGGAAAACTTTTGATCCCAGTATTTGGTCCTAGCAAGATGGTGTACCCCTCCATTATGGTTTCAATGTTTGAAGGTTTCTGGCTAAGTTTGAGGAGGGACATTTAAAGACTTGGATCTTCGTTAATGACCAAATTATTGAGAAGTGTTAATGGGATGAATTATACATGAAATGACTCTTATAACTTTGCAGATGATCGAACACACTGTAAATCAGGTAGACTATCTTCTATAGTACAGCCATTCAAGCTTAACATCGACCGAAACCTCGCAATTTTAAAGACCTTAATCGATCCTCTTGAAAATTTGGAATTAAGTTCATCTTACCCTCATCTTCAAATTTGATATGGTCGCAAAGTATGCTTTTTATTTTTAAGAGGTGAAAATCAATCAATCAATCAATAAAAAATAAATGAAATCATTCTCATGAGTGATATTCATCATTACTTGCTTAATGGATAATCTACTAATTAACCGTCGTACGTTCCACATTAGCCTGAAATTATATTTATTATGATGCAGGATAAAAATTCGATCATTTTTTTGGTGTCAGTGGGGTCTGAATATGGGAATGTTTTGTTTTAATGACTCTCATTCAACTCTGTAGTGGACGGTTTTAATATATATGCAGTGCCCAACAATAAAATGAACGTGTGCTAGATTCATTTGAAAAATGAGTTTAAATAAGTCATCATATTTGAGTGAGCCATATTTTTCATTTTATTTGACCATAAATCCACTCTTGATCCAAAGTTTTGGCTTGTTTTATTTCCAGATATATTTATATATAAATTTATTCCTTTCTTTTTATGATACTATTGCTGTTACGAGAAAATACGAGGGCTGTTTTTTATTTTTTTAGTGTTATTATTAACAATCCTCTAATGTCATGAAGCGTGACTACAGTGGCCTGAATTCTGAAGAAGCACATCTCAAAATGGAATCTACTGACAATTAAAGCTGCCAAAGATACTTATTATAATAGAAGACTCGTCAATTATAGAAATGCTGCTAAAGAAACATGGTCCATTGTAAATGATCTAAGAAATAAGCCTTCTTCATCGAGCCTAATCTCTATTTTACCTGATAAAATTTATCAAATTCTATAACTTATACTCATGATCCGATTTCACATCTCCCTGATGCTAATGTTAACTTACGTAGTTTCTTCTTAATGCCCGTAGTCTTAGCAGAGCTTCACAGTACAATTAATGACATCAAAAATAAATATTCATCTGAAACTGATAGACAATTTTTTTATGCAAATATGGCTCATTTTAAGGAGATAAGGTCTCTTGTCATTTTTCCGTATAATGTATATTTAAAAATTTATAAACTATTGAAAATCAAAAAATCGACTATTTTTACTAACTTCCTTTGTTAATAACTTTTGACCAACCAAACTTTTTTTAAAATTGAAATATCAAACGTGTTCTTTGAACCTTACTTTACAATTCGTTTACGAAATTAATGCAGGTTCGGCGTTTAGAACTTATCGCGATTAACAATTAAGCGCTTTCTCAACGTTGCAGCGCGAGGAGACAATCCAAAAGTTAATTTACTTTCTGCCTTAAAAAGAGAAGAAATGAAATTTGAATAATTTATCTTATTGAATAAATATTTAATGTACATTTTAATTTTATATCACAGTCAGTATTACATGTCTACGCACACGCTGTTGTTCAATACTTCAATATTGCTTAATTCATTTCTTCACGTTATTTTTGTTTTTATTATATGACAGATTGAACAAGATTTAATGCCAGTTCTGACGCGGCAGCAAGATTTTTCGGAAATGCAAGCTTTACATCGACAACTTACTACGAATTAATCGATATGAGGCAATAGTATGTTCACTCTCTTTGGAATAGATAAATCATGCTGACTTCATATACATACAAGAATGAATTCAACTACTATAGAACAAAAGAAAATTTCAATGTCAAAATATTTTATTACTCAACATATTCTCCTCTTAATTGGATACATTTATTACAGCGAACTTACAACGTCTCTAAACCTTTCAAAAAAAATTGTTTGTTCTAGCTCTGAAAACCAGGTCGGAGCCAAATTTGTGAATAAGGGGGATGTTCTAGTAATTCAAACCCTAAATCACGAATTTTTTTCGTGGTAACTTGAGATTTGTATGCAGGGGCGTTGTCCTGCAAAAACAAAACACCTTTGGATAGCGTTCCGCGTCTTTTCTCTTTAATTTTTTCCCGTAAAGTGGTCAGTAATGTCGAAAAGTAATCTCTAGTTATTGTTCTACCCTTATCCAAAAAATCAATCAGATTACTCCATGGCAGTTCCAAAAAACTGAAGCAAGAACTTTTCCAGTAGATTTTTGGACACAAAACTTCTTAGGTCTTGGAGAACCAGAGTGTCGCCCTTCCATCAACTGTTGCTTTGTTTCTGGATCGTAGAAATGTACCCAAGTCTCATCCATAGCAATATTTTGTTTATGCATGAAACTGGTCTGAGCTAACTAGATATCAACACATCCTTGTAACTTTCTATATAACGTAGAACGCTCGAAGTATGTGTAACTTGATAGATGCTGAAGTAGAAGGTAATTCAATGACATCCATTTTCTGTCGTGATAAACCCAATAATGAAGCTAATCAAAACTTTTACATACGGAATTTTTTTGTATAAACTTTAGTGAGGTACTGTTCAGTCAATTCGATACTACGATTTGTAAATTTATACATAAATGTATTGATTTGTCCATGTTATGAACAAAATTTCGACTAAACCTGAATTTAACACTACTGCATGCCGTAGCATCAGAGTATATGTCAAAAACGTGTATAAACATGCGCAAGCTGCGAGCAGAAAAAACATATAAACAAGCACTGTCTTGTTTACTGCGATTCACGAATAGAAAACTTTTGATATTTGATATTAAAATTAAATTTCTATATCTGATATTGCCATGAGTGTTGTCCAATTTCCACACTTTGATGTTTTCATTTACTGACATTGATATCGAATTTTCATTATTTCATATTAATGACTAATTATCTAAATCGAACAGTAATCGTTACCATTTCATTTTCTAAAATTGGCTTAATGAATTTATAAAGTAAACAATAAAATCAACTTATATAAATATTATTTACCCTCATACTCCAAAATTATATTGAAAAAAAGGAAAAAACAGATTTTAATAACAAAATGAGCCATTTTTATAACTTTCATCACTCTGTGATTCTTAACATATAAAAAATACATTAATAATTTGATGTTTTTAATAAAAAATTCTCGGTTGTTCATTACATACAAAATAAAAAAAAATATTTAAAGATAGTTTGAAGATTTAATTAGTAATTTAATGTAAAAATATCCTCTTTCGAGCAAAAAGTATGTTCTGAATACTTTCAAAAGTTATTTATTTTTGTTTGTATTATAATTGAAAAGCCAGACTACTACTGTAGTGGAGGGGCGCGGGGGCGAAGTCTCCCATAAGAAAAAAAATAATAAAATAAATCTAAAATAATCCTCACACAAAGCAAATTTTTTTTTAATTTCAGTTGTAAAAAATTAACGAATTTTTAAATTTTTACACTCAGAGTTTACACCACGAGAAGGTTAGGTTAGGTTAGGTTGATATATACAAATATTGAATAAAAATAAATTTTTGCTACTTGAAGTATCGATATCTCGATAACGAAGCCAGATTTTGGATCGATTCACAAAATGGCATAGTCAAATAAATACGTAAGTATGGTTTACATAAGTTCTACAAGATATCTTTTTATACTAATAAAATTATCTTCACCTAAATGGAAAATGAAAAGTTATGACAATTTTGCCAACATTTTATTGTTTTTGTAACAGGCTGGAAGCAAGGAGATCAGTATTTTTGAGTGTTAACTATCAGAACCACATTATGTCAGTTAAATTCACTTTCACTCTTTTTATACTGACTGAACAATCTACTTACAATATAATGGTTACACACTATATTGCAACGGAAACTTATACCACCAAAAACTCAGAAACGAGGAGCTTCCTCAAAATGTACTAACCGCCCCTGTTCTAATTCATCATTTATACCCAGTTGACACCTTTGGTTATCGAAGTTTCTTTTGGAATCCTCGTATATTACGACTTCCATTTCCCAAATCTTCCATATGTCGCCACCTCAAGTTAATTCTTGTTAGACCAATGCTTATTGAGTTCTTGATAGAAAAGTAATAAAATACAGTCATAAACTACACACATTCCATTTATTTCTTACATTTTATTGCATTTTTAATGTATTTTCATAGCTAGTCGTAACTAGTTATATTCAATCAAGCGGAAGTTAACAACAGTTTTCAAGGACGATATTTTATAAGATAACAAAAGTAACTAGTGAAGTTGAAGTAAAATGAAGAATTTTCGTGAATGAGAATTCTGTTTATTGTGGAAAAACACCTCTAAAATAGACTGTTTTTCGTATTTATTTACAATCTTTTTATTCGTGGGGTGAATTAATAAACACTGACTTTACGTTTTTAACTTATCATATACACTATTTGAAATAATTTACTTATAAATATCACTTTACTAATTCATTTTATAAACTACGTCTATTTATTTAAAAGTAACTAACTGCGCGTACACTCCTTATATATCCTAAATAGAATTTTACAAGCTTTTAGAACCAAAAAAAACATAATAAAAAATAGACTTTATTAGAAGTTATTTGACAAAAATACTGTAAATAAACAGTTCTGAAAGGAAACATCAAAGGCGTGTCCGTCATTTATAAAAAGTAGATGAAAGGTGCCGTGTGAATTGCCGAATTTTAAAATTCCATTGTAGCTGGACAGGGCCGGCCTAAGGACCCATTTCGCGAACTTTTTCGTAACAATACAGTAGTAGATTTCAATCAATGCAAACAGGGGATGCCCACAAGGGGAAGTCGTGACCCCACTTATGTGAAACTTAGTAGTAGACGAACTCTTATGCAGACGACATAGTCATCTACGCAAAAAGGATGCTTTGAGAATATATTCTGTAATATAGGACTAACTTTACAAAAAGGTGGTGTCGATCGGTAGGGCTAAATGTCAATCCGAACAAGATCTACCCAATTTCCTTCTCTAAGAAGAAAAAATTCAACCTCAAGCCCATCAAGCTAGATGGGGAAGTCATCGAGTTGAAAACAGAGGGGAAATATCTGGGATTCACACACATCCATAATAAACTTCTCTGGAACAAATATGAAAAAGAGATAATCATCAAAGCCACAAAAGCCCTGATGGTGTTCAGAAACTTTGCATAGAGGAATTGGGGTTGTTATCCAAAGATCCTACGGTGGCAGTGGTTTGGAGTACTAGAACAAGTCTGAATACCACGAGGAACAACCTCTCAAAGGTAGGAGTACAAAGACTGGCTTGCTTATGTGCAGCCAAGGCCATGAAATCTTGCCCAGTAGCTGCACTAGAAGTGATTCCAAATCTCCCAATTTATGCAACTGAAAAATGTGTTCGGTTCAATCTAGAGACGAACTATCGCAAACAGGACATCATCATCATGTCCGATATTCAAGCAGCCATCAGAGCTCTAAGCTCCAATATCATAAAATCCAAACTAGTAAGTTGAAAAGCTATGATCTTGAAATAAAATATTGAATTTCTTTGAATTATTCATACAAGTACACAATGGTGAGTACCCAGGTACTCATGATTTATGGAACAGAATGTCGTATTTCGTTTATAGCTCGGAAAATTTTCGGATAACATCGTATATCCTGAAATGGAAGAAGATGATTATTTAGTAAACTAAGTTTACAAGAGTAACAAAATCTGCCGCAAGTCTTCGAATGAACCACGACCAATTTACCTTCTCTATTTCTGTTGTATAAAGTATTTATGTTTGTTATAAATTAGAAGCTTGTGTAGCTGATTATTCTTTGGTTTTATCATTTTTGTTCTAATTCACTTTCGAATATTTGAAATTCATTTTCACAGAAGACGAAAAAATAGATAAAGAATACAAAAAGGGAATAAAATATACTATGGTTTAAATAAGACAATTTTCGGAAAAATAGAAGTAGACGAAGACATAATAATAAAACTATACACCTAACCGAGGTTAATATATGAAAGTAAAACAATGAGGAAAAACAAACAGAGTTAAATAGTAGTAGCAGAGATGGAGAAACCAAGAAAAATATCATGTAAAACGAAGATGGATAGGATGAGGTAATATCTACATCAATATCCATACCAATACCCATATCAATATCTTGGTCACATTAGGAAGGTCCAAAACATGATATCCTGCAGCTCATGATTTATGAAAATACCTTGGATTAGAGACCTGCGAAAATGATTTGACGTGCATTATCTGATCTATTTAGAGCCGCAGCTTTATAACCTAAAGGAACCTCGAAGGAAGACTCTTCTTCAGGAAGTAGTATTCGGCATCAGTTAAAGTATTTAAAGAACGAAGTGAAAAATTAATAAAAAAGGCGGACAAGCTGGAAACACCTCATGAATTAATTTAAAAATACAAATTAAACAATCCAAAACTATGCCGGGAAACGATTGCCCGAATTAATATTTATTGCTTAGAACATTTAAAAAAGTTTCAATTTATTGAAAAAATAATAAGTTCGCATTAACTGCTTATCCAAAAGAGCACAACAAACTGGGACTTTTCTGTGGAAATCTGGGATGAACTGGATTCCCAGATGTTTGAGTGAGTTGAATTCGTATTCTGGTGGCGGGATCCTTGTAGTTGAAACTCCCAACTAGGCAGATGTAGAACTGCGGGACAAAAATAAAATGAGGAAGGAAAAGGGAACACAGATGGAAATTACGGAAGAAGGAATGAGTAGAAAGAATAGATTTAAATAAAAGGAGCTTATGCTCTAACATATAAAAAAACTCAATTTATATTTTTTAAAATATAACCAAACAGAAATTTATTCGTCCTGTTGCCTAAATAAATTAAAAATACGAAATTATCTGAAAATTATAATACAGAATTTGCTTAAAACATAAGGAAATCCATAAAGATTTTTGTCAACACAATGATGAGAAAAAACAAAGAAAAACTTACAAAATATGAAGAATAAAATCACCACAAATTCACTAAAATTTCGAGGTTTTATAGAATTTCTTGAATGGATACCAAATTAATTTCTTCAAAAACTCTATTGTTAGAATAAATAAATAAATCTGAAGTGACTTCTGTACCACAATACGTGAATAAAGGAATATTCAAAAAGAAAAGCGTAATAACCAGAATGGCATGTTACAGCTTCTAAATTCAAAGTAGCTAAGAAGATAGCCAATCTTTGAAATGAAGATGGTACATGGAGAAGATTTGTTGGTACGTTTTATTTGCAAAAATAGTCAGAGAAAAGAAAAACTGTAACCTCTAAAAATTCTTATACTTCAAGTTTACCAAATGTATACAATAGTTATTTGTATGCCAATTTAGACAAAACAAAACGGATGAAACAAATAATTTCATAAAATTAAAAATTTAAGGTTATGCAAAATCATTGAAGTGAAACTGTCAACTGTCAACATTGAAGAGGCTAAGTTAAAGTACGGAACTGTCAATTTCACTACACGGAACACTCAAAACGCACTCGGTATGTAAATGAATACAGAGCGAACAACTTTCAGATGGCGTCGACTAAAAATGTCATTTTCACTCGATATACACACCAATATAAAAGAGATAAATGTATGTAAATGAGAGTAAGTCGTCTTGGCGTGCAATTTCCTGCTGCCGATAAAGCACAAACACGCAACCGTTTTACTCCATTAATGGAGCGGAATGAAAACAACAAAATTAATCTTTAAAGATGTTCGATATTGATGGGTTGGACTCACCGAGTTTCAACTTGGACTTTAATTACATTAAATGTGTTTACTACAATCGAAGGAACCGGACATTAATCTAACTTGTTAACTAGCCTTAATTTATGTGTCATTGAAACGACAAAAACTATTTTGAATGTAGGCAGAGAAGGGTTTTTTGCAGTCGTATATCGACTACCCAGTTGTTAAACTTTCATCATTCGATAAGAAAAACACGATTTTACGGTTTGGTACGGGATTTTATTATTCAATATACTTTCCCTAAACTTCAATGCACTTGTTCCAGTAATATTCTACTTTATGGATTCCGGCTGCTATTACACCCTCGCTCGATAGAAATCGTTTTCCAAGCATAAAGTTTTTGTCCGATAGATAGGGTCCTGCAGTCCTACTTTATTTAACTGATATTTTTGTTGTTGATGTTTTTTTGAGCTGTGTGATAAGGTGCTATGAAATATGATTTTTTTTCATACAGTTTGCCTTTATTGAAAATTTCAAATTGCAAACAATTTCAACGCGGAAACCTACGAACGGCATACCCTTGTGAAATGAGAAATTTCAGAAATCAGATCGGTCAACGGCTGTGTGCTTTTATTAACACGCTTATATCAGCTTCACCTGTATGTGGGTTTGTTTGTCTTTTTGTGAGCTTGTTTGTTTGTGACTCTCCTTTGGACTAAGACCAAGTCTATTATTTAATAAAAAGTTCGTTCGACAGATGCTCCGAACCTCCGATATCCGTATTTGCAATGAAGCACATCAAAAACCTTACCAACTACACACCGTTATTGCTCAATATAAGTTTCGACGAGATGTAGACATACAAGCAGCAATTGTACGAGGGTGGTTATTCAATTAATTGTAGTTTATAAAAACAATAAACCCATTAAACTAAAAAGTTTGCGTGGGGCGCTTTGTTCCATATTTTTCATTCCTCATTTTTTTGATTATTTTTTAATTTGTATGCTTTGAAAGCGTGTTTTTTTAACTATATTTATTTTGCATATAGGTCCATGATTTCCGATGTCTACATTTCCACACAATGACATAACGATTTTGTCTACAGCTAGAATGATTTGTCAATTGACATTTTAAATTTGACTTTTGGTCTATTGGCAATTTACAGAGCAAATTTGAGAGAATTATAGAATTTTCTTTGACTCAAAATGCGGTAATCCATATAATGAATAGTGAAAAATATTAGTGCTTTAATGTAAGTGAAATCCTTCTCTGAGAATGTGTTAATAATTTATTTTGGTGTGCTAATTACCAAATACATATTCAATACCCTGCAGTCCATATATTCTATTATTTTATATAAATAGAGTTGTAGTTTTGGAAACTTATTAATATCGCATTTAAGGAGGAAAGTGAATTGAAATATCAATTAAAATTGAATTGACTTGAAAAACACCTCTAAGATTATCGATTTTATAATTAGTATTCTAATTAGAGGAACCTTATAAAAAATGAATTATTGATTAGAATTAACGACGAACTTTAAAGTGAAGTCAGCAAAGGTGCTAAGCAAGATAACGTCTTTATAGCCTGTAAAAAAGATCTGTCTCTAGAAACGGTCTTGGAATATTCAATAGAAAGGCACATCTTTCACAACTTAATGAAAACAAACGATTAAAACACTATTATATAATTAAGTACATCCCAGAGTATTTGATACAATGGTTCATATTTTTTCGTACTTTGAAGAACTTTTCTAGTTTTTGTCTAATAAAGTCAGAATAAAATATTAAGAGGAAAAGAGTAAAAGGATATTTTCTTTTCTAATTCGTTTATAGATATTATCAATTGAGATGCAGTTTAATAATTAATATATAATAGAGGGTGAGTCATGAGGAACTTTACGTAGTTCTACCACATGTAATATTCTCTCAAACCGAGGTATTCGCTCAATCGTTCAATCGACACCACCTGAACAAAGTAATCTCAATCGGCTCTGACAGCAGGGCTGCTACATAAGCCATAACGCCCAAGAAGGTGTGCTCTAGGGAGTGCAAGTTCCACAAAACTTGGTGAGTGATGATTGGAGGATCTAGCTCGTTTAGGTTATTGGTAACTCGGCAACAAAGGTAACGATGTCAATTTTTGTATGTGAATTTTGAGACGTTTTATGTGGCAGGATTTTACTAACTGCTAGTGCGCAGTATTTGATATCAAAATTGACGATAAATTATTTTCAGATAGATGAGATATTTTGTCATTAGAGCTGTAAAACTGCTGTAACAATTTTTGTGATATCCATCAATGTCATTAACTTTTTTACACTTTTCCAATTGAACTTTTACGAAAGTTATTATTTTTCCAATTCTGTCTCTACATAAAACACATTTTAATGTTTCACTAGCCTTTTTAAACATTGAAAATAACAGCATCAAATACACTAATGTTATTAAACCAACGCCTTCTTGACTACAAACAGCTGCTGTCTTCTATCTCACTTACGCAACTAACACGTACGATTGTCTATACTCTTCCAACATACTTAATCACTTTCCTCTTTTGGATCGGCGTTTAGTAATCGAATTATTGTTCAGCAAACCAATTTTAGGTTTTTAGATACTCAAATAACATCTTATCAAAAAATTTTTATTCAGACGACGCCATCTGAAAGTTGGCTTAATTCCATTACATAAGCTTGTCCAGCAGTGAAAAGACGAGAACTTTTGATTAACCGCACAATCTACGAGTTCGATGATTTCGGTACATGGTATCTTGGTGACTTGGATAGTACGAAAGCTAACAAAAGCGAAATAATTGTTATGAAATTAGTGGTATTGATAGAACAGAAGTTACGCAAAGCTGAATGTATCGATTTGTCACCATTCGCAAGATTTGGGATTAACTTCGTGTACTACGTGAAGATTTTAACTATATAAGTATCAGTAGATATAGAAATTGTCATCATAATATTATTATAAGCATCGGTTTTTCGTTGTTTATGCTCCAAAACAGTTGGAAATTGATCCGTTGTCTTAATGATGAGGTTCAGACTCAATGGGTTTGTTTATAAACAAAATTTTCAACAGCAAGACACAATCATTGCCTTATTATATATACTGATACATATCCGAGTAAATCTGGAAGCTTCTTGTAGATCTTTTATTACGGTGAATCACTCCGCACGGTTTCTTACTGTTTTCTCTGTTCATCTTTATATCAATTTTTATGGCTTTTAGTTTTTTCTGTTATACATTCTCTCCTATTATTGGTGTTAAGTCTTGAATATGCTTATCTTACTTTCGATACGCTTTGGAGTAGACAACTTTAACTTCCTTAAATGTGACTCTAGTCACTTCAATATTGACAGTTGACATCTAGTAGAGATATACACATTTCATCTGCATCTAATCCAATAAATATTAATAATTATCCTGAAGGTACAATCAACATTACTTTTTGCCAATAATTAATAAATTAATATTGACATTGAAATATCATTTTTGTTCATGTTCATAATTCTCTATTATTTATTTTCTTTCCTCAGTGTAATTGAAAAAGTTTTGGATTTATGCGTCGTATAAAAAATGTTGTGTACGCCGCGTCTGAAATACTACTTTGTTGGACCCGTCTGTTGCTCGCCTCGCTTCGCTCGCCTCGCAAGGCTCATGCAACAAAGTAGCACTTTCAGTCCTTGGCATACAAATAACTATTCATTTCAAAATTAGTGTCTGGCACAATTTAAACAACAAGCAAAATATCTGGTAGTAATATTCATGTTCCAAATAGTTCAATGAATATAATAACAAAAAAAGAAACTTCTTGAAATGATTTGAAAAATTGATATTTCACCACAAGTATCAATTTAAACAAATTTCATAAATTTCGAGTTTGTCTTTAAAATAATTGTTTTTATATTTTATGTTTTTAGACAAAAATAAAATAAAATGTTAAACCTCATGTTTGTTGATTGTAAATTTAAAATATTATGTCAGATAAATCATACATTGTATCAAATGTACCAAATAAAAATAACTAATAGCTCTAAAAAGGTGTTCACCGTATGACATTTCTTGATATTTTATGCCCATTATTATATTCTTTCTTTCGTTCAACATGCCACATCAGTTTTCGATTAAAGAATATGCCGACATATTTTTGTTATGGGTTGGTAATGATAATGGTAGAACTGCTGCTAGAGAATATCAGATCCTCAAATACCCAGTCATCCAACATTTGTGTCAGTATTTAATTATTTACCAGAAATTGGAAGGTGACATTATTGGCGCTGTCACAGCGTTCTACAATAAGCACGAGACAAAAAAATCATCTGTACCAATATCATATTCAAATGGTTCAACGATCCATAAGTTGGAATTTGTAGATGCATCAACAATCTTTGATCAACGCTGTACACTATTTACAGATGAAGCCCAATTCACGAGAAACGGGATAAATGACTCCCACAATTCACATGAGTGAGCAGAAAATAATCTCCATGCTATTCGAGAATGTCGTTCCCAATTAAAGTTTTCGGTTGACGTGTGGATGTTTTGCCGAATTTGTTTGCCAACATGAACATTATTATCCAAGGGATGTATTTTCAGTCTCACTTTTTACTAGCAGTAAGACAACATCTAAATAATGTTTATGGCCGGTTTGATGTTTGATGTTTATTTCTGTTCATCTGTTCATGACTCGTACTTAGGTGATATACTAGATGGCACCACTTGAATAATGTCACAAGGAGTAGCTCAAAAATAAACGAGCACGTCAAGAATGTCAACGTCACGAGTCAAGCTGCGTGTTATGTGTTTTATTTTTCCACTTGAAAATACCTAATTAACCTGGTAAAAGGGCAGTACTTCAACATTTCAGTTGAAATACTTGAAATTTATAACATTTGTTCAAATTGATACCTTATTATGTGATACGTCATTATAGTTGTTCTATTTTGGATAAGAATCAATCGTTCACTAACAATTGAATGAAAATGCGTCGCAAATGTTATTTGAAAAAAAATTATACAAGATAAAATACTTAATATGAATCCCTAAATAGATTTTCTCAAAGTTGATCTGGGAATTTTCATATGCAGCTAATAGCATTCGAATGATTCATATTAGTGCATTATGAAAAAATTTACAAAAACAAATATCATCATGGTAAACTTCACAAATCACCCTGTTTATAGATCATAGTGGTACTGGCGCGGCTAAAGGGCCGTTGAGCATATGAGGCATTCAGATACGCTCGTCGTGCCGCACTTGAAATTACCAAAGGCCAATGTTCTTTTATTATGGCTCTTCTATTTCTGGTAAGAATTGAGCGATTACTGAAAATTCAATGGAAGTGTGACAACATGTAGTTTTCATTGGTTATCTCCGGAGTTTAGAAACACTTATCGGATTTAAAAAAATTACTATGCAGAGTGTAATATTGAATACGAATACCTAAATTGATTTTCCCAAAGCCGATCCTTAGTTTAGAGTTTAGCTAATACTCGTAGAATGCTTGTAGTGCATCATGAAAATATTAAAAAAATCAAATGTGCTATGTAAACACTATAGACTTCAAAAATTCAAAAATTAATGTAAATTAATAAAGAAGAGAAGTTGACAGTTTTTAGTCTGGAAGACTCTACATATGGTGAAAGTATGTTAAGTTTTAAATTCCTCATAACTCACCCTGTATTAATGTAAATGATGATTCTACCAATAATACCGAGACGCTATAATAAAAATCAAAGTTTTGGATTTATAAATTGCTCAAGATATAGCGTTTGATGGATGTACTTGTTATTGTATGAGAACACGTAACATTGATCAAAATGGAGTAATTTCGAATGATGAAAACACTTATTGAGAATTTTCGAATCTTATTAGTTTCCTTATTATTAGTGATTTTCAATAACGACTGAACTTTGTCATAAATCACAGCTATTTACAATGTAATGCAGGAGATGTCAAGCCAACCAATTGGACTCGATTGAGAACTCGCATTAATGCCGATGTCAGAGCGGTGCGGCATATTTAGCTCTAATCTAAATTCACCAAAGCGTCTAATGAATTATATCTGGAACTGACATTCTCACAGACAATAAATTTGTGTTAATTCATCACTGAATTGTTAAAATTTTGAAATATGAGAATTTTGTCACTGTTATCACAAGGGCATATAGTCCTGGAACTAAAGTCCCCTCATACCGTGCATGTAATTTTTTCATGAAAATGATAGTTCAAAACCATAGGATTTGGAAACGCGAGGTTTCCGTAGATTTGCGAAGCCAGAAAAATTAATTATTGAAAAAATTGGTTTTCGTTAGTGTATTCGATAAAAAATTCCATTCTCTTTCAGAAAAAACTCACGCAAAACAAATTTTTTGCCTAGCTTTTTTTGAAGTGTGTGATGAGGGATTTTTCCCTAATTACGTGACATGATTTTTTTTAATTTTGTTCGCTTTAATGTCAACTCTAAGATTATCTTAGTTTGCGGGCACAGAAATGGCCGGAAATATCCAGAAAATCAGATTCAAATCCTTTGTATATTCTTTCATAATGATTTTATGTATATTATTAATACTTTTTTTATAAAATTACTTTTTAAAAATTTTTTTTACACATAATGAAGTTGCTGTAGGGGATGAGCTTCTAGAACTACGATAGTTTCTATATTTTCTGTAGTTTTTATAACTGTGATAAATATTTCTACTCGATTTTTACAAATTACCACAAATACAGAAAGAGGTGTTTTCTCTCTATTCTGTTTTCTTTAAAAAAGAAAATTTTCAAGAAATGTCAAACCGTTTTACTCTTCAGACAAATAAAATATGAATTTAAGTTTCAGCTTTTAGTGATAGTGGGTATCATCTTTCTTGATACAAAAAAAAATTATACCTATACCTGTTAGTGTGCGTTCACATTGGCGACGTTCGAGTGGTGAGCGTCGAGCGATGCCGCTCCAGCGGTGCTAAAAAATCTTTTAGTTAGTTTTTTTGAAAAATCAATCAGCCCAAAATAGGCAAAGATGTCGTTACTATGTTTAGGGTATAATTGGTAGGAAAATACATTAACTACGAACGCAAAGTAGACAATAATTTTTGACCGGTAGTGTATATGAAGGGCTATTTCCGCAGACACATTAGAATATTTACGAATAGAGTTCAATAATAATAATAATAATTATATATTCGGTGGCAAAATTAGGATTTACAATATATATATAACAAAAAAACTACATAACATATGCATTTCTAGGTTTAATCAATACAAGGTACACAAATACGGGTATTATTTTTTTAAAATTACATCGTTGAAATGTTAACCTTTTACGTCGGACACATTCTTGGAACCTGTCTTTTTTGCTATCAGCTGGAGAAATGCCGCCGAGATGCCATTGACTACGCGAACGATATTTTCTTTCAGTTCACAGATTGTCGCCGTTTCGCTTGTTTCGTAAATTTTAATTTTGAGATACCCCCACAGAAAAAGCCCATGTGGGTAAAATTCTGGGACCTGGTTGGTCAAGGGATGTTACCGAAAAGACTTATCAATTTGCTAGGGAAGAAATCACGAAGCACACATGGTAGTGTGTGACGTGGCGACTATAAGCAACACCGTCTACGGAAATTGCTTGCCTTTTAAGGAACCAATAACGATAATTTTGTCTGTTTACACTTCTATTCAAATGAAAATTGAGCTTAATCATTCTAAAAGATAGTGTTCACTGTACAAAATCGCTCTAACATTGTCTCACAGAAATTTTTACGCATATTGTGATCATTAGGCTTAAGCGCTTGCACAATTTGAATTTGAAATAGATGATATTCAAGATCCTTCTTCAATATTTCGTGCAGTATAGTTTTTGGAGATCCCAAAGGTAGCTGCTCTCTTGCGAATGGCTGACGTGGATTATCGCGGAAACTTGCCGAGACGAGATCAATGTTTTGATTCGTTCTCGACGTCCTGTTGGGTCCCGGTCGTGGGTTATTTTCTACTGAACTTGTTGCTCGGAACCTTCGCATCCATGATCGAATCACATCTTCACTTGGGGCATCACGTAACCGTCGAATATTTTAACGTGAACAAAATCTTAGATGAGTAATTACACACGGATCATTGGCTTTGAATTAAGCTTCGATTGCAAACGCACATTATTCATCTGTCCACTGCTACATACAATGGTTACGGAAAAATTCGAAATTCAATTCCTAATTCTGCCACCGGACACATGTTATTATCGCTTATATGTATTGGGGTCAAACTGCAAGAATAAAAGTGGACAACTAACGTACGAGGTCAGGTTATTAAATAACGATACTAATTACAAAAAGGGTTTTGCCATTTTTTGCTTCCATCGACTCAATTCGGGTTCCTATCAAAGCAGATCTTTTTCTAACTTCATAAGGAAATCTGAGCAGACCCGTTGACGCAAAAGCTTTTGGTCAGAAGTCAGATTTTTTGGCACCAGCTGCGCACAGACTTTTGCTATTTGTAGTGTCTCGTGTATTTTTCTAAACGTTACTTTATCGGTGTTTACAGCCTTTGCAATCATTCGGATACTCATTCGACGATCTGCACGCAAAATTTGGTTCATTTTTATCCCTGTTTCCGAAGTTGAAACAGTTACAGGGGGATCAAGGCACTGGTGGGTTTCAGCACCCAGTCAGAGTTTTTTCAATTTAACGAGAAATTTGTTGTTGTTTCTTGTCACACATGGTTTTCGATACGGGAAAGAAACACGTTCGTTTCAAACTGCTACTGCGCAAATACTATAATAGTGACGTAAACGTGTTTTGAGACGTGCATAGACAAGATATTTTGATACCCAACGCACTACTCGTTTTTTCCCCACCCATCTAGGGCGCCCTCTAGACGCGCAGTCTCTTTATTTAATAGCCAGACCTCGTATATTGCGGAAACAGAAGTGTCGGAAAAATTTTATTTGATTTAGTAGAAGAAACTAGAAGAAAACATAGTAATAGTTGTGTGAATTGAATATTTTTACATATTATATCATATAATAAAATATACGATGTATACTCACCCAAATAATTTCATTCCACTCCAACGCTATTCGTATGTATATATTGAAAAGAAAAATTCCACATATTTTATGTTCATGTTCTGTTTCATATTCCAAACAACGATATATCCTCGAAATAAAGAATGAGTACAATTACTATTCCATGTTCGTGTTGGATTTCAGAGTTGGATTTCAAATCAATTCAAACTACCTTTTATTATCATCGAATACGGTTTGTTGAAGAAGTTTGATACATTCGTCGCTTGTTTTATGACAATACAATCAATACGTTTTCTAGCATATCATTATAAATAATCACAATGAGCTATTATGAGACTTTGTCAGTGATAATGTTTTGTTCTTGCGTGCTTTCCATGAGTATTAGCTCTAATCGCAAAGCTACTACCCCCTCGGGTAACTGTTTTTAATCAGTGAATATACGCGACTAACATTGTCCCTCGGTGGTCGACACTCATTAATATATTTGTAGCGATTGGTAGAGGGTGGTGTGGATTTTATTTTGTCTGTAACTGAATTAAATAGAAGTACGAGGTCTGGCTATTAAGTTATGACTCGCTTAGAGGGCGCCCTAGATGGGTGAGGTAAAAAACGAGTCATGCGTTGGGTATCTAGATATTTTGTCTATGCTATGTCTATTGCAAAACTCCGACTAAGTGATATAACTTGTTGCAAGAGGTCTATGGGGACAATACTCTATCTCTAGCGCGTGTTTTTGAGTGGTGTAAGCGCTTTTGTGAGGGCTTAGAGAGCACTGAAGATGACCAGCGCCGAGGTCACCCCGTGACTGTTTCAACTCCGGAAACAGTGACCAAAATCAATGAAATTGTGCGTGCAAATCGTCGAATGAGCATCCGGATGATTGCTGAAGCTGTAAACGTAGATAAAGAAACGGTTAGAAAAATTTTACACGAGGAATTACACATGACTAAAGTCTGTGCGAAGCTGGTGCCAAAAAGTATGACTCCTGACCAAAAGCTCTTGCGTCAACGGGTCTGCTCAGATTTCCTTGAAAGGTTAGAAAAAGATCTTCTTTGATGGGAACCCGAATTGAGTCGTAGGAAGCGGTAGAAACGGCAGAGTTCCTAAAGGCACTCACCAAAGAAGACTTCCAGCACGACTTCGATCAATGAAAAAAACGTATGGAAAGATGTGTTATGGGAAGGGTAGTATTTTGAAAGGGGGCAGTCGAGTTTTCGAATTTATAAAACCCCTTTTTCATAACAAGTCTCATTATTTAATAGTCAGACCTCGTATACTTCGTTGTGCAATTTAATGCAAAATCAAAACATCTTGAAACGGTTAAAATGACTACATAAAAAAACGAGTAAATACATGTTGCTATTACTGCTATTTTACACTAACGTGCATTTCAATAACCAAGTTAACGACTTCAGACACTGTTTTCAGCAAAAATATCACCAACATTGTCAAAATTACAACTTATCCAAGATAATAAGCCCCCAAAATGCCCACTTGGGATAAAATACGGATATTTGTGCCCCTCTATACAGAAAAGATTCGACAAAAAGAAAAAAATGTATATTGGTTATCACTCCTCAGATATACGATCAACTAAAAGAAGATTCAGAGATAATCGAAACAATATGAAGACATTTTCACTCATGTATATTTTTATAATGTCTTCAATTCTCTCTGTTAGTTTACAGTACATCGCTTCCAAAAACATGCACATGTATTTTAAAATAATGTAGATATTTAAAATGATAACGAAAATAATGAACATATGATTAAACTGTATCATCATAATACTGTTATCAAATATACGAGAACCGTTTTTTTTTCAACCTTCGATAGGCTTTAAATAACAAACAAGTCCATATAAAACAATAATTTTATTACCAAAAAATTCATGTCATATCTGTGGACAATCTTTTCAATACCCTTCAAAGAAAGTTGCCGTTAATAAGTTGAAGTAGAGAACACAACAGACCTTGAAACTTCTGGAAATTCCACACACAAAGTAGTAATGGTAAATCTGCGGTTTTCCTCAACTATTCTGTCAACTCGTTGAACCAGCTTATCTAAAACGACAGATTTGCATCCTTAGCCCCCTTCATCATGCAAATCATTACGGCCATCTTTAAACTTTCGACATCATTCACGCGCCATCACTCGTGAAGTTTTCTCCATACACACGACTCATTCTCCGATGGATTTCTGCAGCATTATGACCTTCAGCCTATAGAAAACGAATCACACTTTGCAATTCACTCTTGACGGGAGCCTCAATAATGGCGGGCATTTTTACATGGCTGTAGCACAACGTCGACTGACGCCTGAATGTCAACAATTGCGGAGTGTGTAATACGAGAGCTTCGCAGTTGCCTACGTATGCCCGCGTAGCTTCAGCACGGAATGATCGGAGGTTGAAAAAAAATGGCCCTCGTATTATCTTTACTTCTTGAGTGAATCGATAGTTTGAACAACCTAAGCTCTTACGAAATTTTGAAAATTGAATGTTTGCACTGTAGAAAACAAGCTCTTTTATAGTAAAAGTAAAAATTTCTAAGTACATACTTTTCCACATAATTGAGCTGGAATTCAATACTTTGAAGATCAAAAGGTATGAAATTATTTGAACAATCTAACCACATACCAGTATTAATGTTGACGTATGTGGGTAGCGTATGCATTCCAAATAAATTATTCAAGGTAACCATCGATGCATTTCGATATACACTGTTAGTGTAGTCATGATAAAGATACGAGGGTGGATTGAATATAAACCGGAATTTTGTTATAAAAATTTTATTATCAACTTACAGAACAGACATTTTTTACCATGTTTCTAGTCATCGACACAATGTACTTTTGTAATCTTTTCGGAACCTTCGGACTTTTCACCTACCATTCCCGAACGGGGATTTCTTTCGATTCGCAGTCTGCCAATGGCCTCTTTCAATGAACCAATTGAATAATAGTCGGATGGCGACAAATCAGGACTGTATGCGGTATATCTCACTACGGATAGGAATATCGTATCGGTTTGATCTGTAGATAGATTTCACCTCGTTCATAGTTCGTTGTTCAGTGAGAAAATCAAGCGCAATTACTACTCTTATATCCCAAAGCACGATTCACAACACCTTCCTAGCTGACAGTGTAACTTTCGGTTTAAATGGCGCGCCTTCGTCTCTTTTGCTCGACTCATGTGAATTTCTACCAGCAATTTAGAATATACTACCAACGAAGATGTCACAAGCCACATGGTGTACAGTACTGCGTCAGTCTCCCAAAATGGGGCGCCGTGGAAAGTTTGCCACTACTTCTCGGAAAACGAAGCATTCATACACTTAAGTCTTGGACAGGCGTTCATTCCCGAACTCCCTGAACAACTTTCTTTATAAAACACAAATCGTTGAACCATGCGAATTCTAAGTAGTCTTATTTTGGCAATTCCAAGTTACCTTTCTTATATTACCTCTTTAATATTCTAAGCATGCAATTAACTTAATCCTCACCGTTATATCTGTTATACGTTATAGGAAATATCAATATAACTACATCTCTCTACCTTCAACATAGTTTCATGGTACATGAATCTAGTAGAGACGTTTTGAATCGAAAAGAAGATCATTCTTTTTCGGGACAACGGAGCGAGCAGATCTCGAACGCCTAGAAGTTTAAGTGGATATCGAACTCTGTTTATTGTGCTACCTCATCACCATCCTCGACCCTAAGACTTATTTATCGATTTACAAGGAAAAATTACGAAGTACCATACAAATTAGGACTAATAATCCAGGTCCAATATATATATATTTTGAAATACGTAGTGAAAAACTTAACCTAACTAATTTTCTCAGAGTATGGTAAAATAAATCCTAACCTCAATTTATTATATCCACAATACAATCACTTAACAGTAAAGTATTTTTATAGAAAAGCATACGTAAAGTAAAGAAAAGCATGTATTGAATTGACAGTATAGAGTGTTCAATAAATTTTCTCTATTCTACACCAACGTTGATTGACGTGATTTATAAGAATAGACAGGTGATTTATTTTCTGTATCAGTAGCTCACAATGTTTTTAATCCTCCGCTTTCTCTTCACTATACGGCTTATATCTATATATTACCTCAAATTTATCAAAATAATCCTATAGGGCTCATCCTTGGGAAAAGCAAAAGTGATTTTGAGCTTTGGTAAATATAGGGAGCTCCCTTACAGCGAGGTAAATGTTCAAAGTCGAATAAACAATTTGATTTTTTCGAAAAAACCCAATTAGGTTATTTTTTTATCAAGATCATCAAGATTAAACAGCAATATTCCTTTAAAATCAGTTAATTAAGATGGGAATTATTAAATGCCAAGCTCCCACTTTTCAGTATATCTTCATGTCCAAAAAATTGAAAACACGATTAACACCGTCATTTAAACAGAAGTTGGATAACCTCTATGTTCCCATATTTTAGTATCTGTTGGAGAATTTGGCATGGTCTTGTCAACAGCTGCTACATCGAGGTCCCTAACAGGTCAATATTATAATAATACCAAGATACATCAACGATATTTCTTAATACTCCATTTTGGAAACGTTATATTACTTTCACTGGCAAACCCTCAAGATTGTTTACTATATTCAGACAAGTTCCAATATCTGTTTGTGGAGAAGCAGTTTTCCAGTTTACTGTTGATTCTTTGTGTAAAACCTAACGATTGCAAAGTGTAGTGATTTAACAGGCCCATAACGCCTTCAGATCCGATTGTTGTTGCAAAAATGTTTGCGCTGTTACAAGATGGTCGTAGACAACGTGAAACTGCAAGAATTATTAGTACTATTCTTTGTGGTCTGCAAAGGGTGTACCAGCGCTTTCTGGAGACTGGCCTGATCACTAGAAGACCAGGATCTGGGCGAAAAAGAGTTACCACTCAACGAGATGATTGCGGAATAGGACAGCTAATGCGGTTTCATTGCGAAAACAGTTGGAACAAGTGAGAAATATGAAAGTTAGTGAATGGACCGCTAGAAGAAGACTTAATGCTGCTGGACTGTCATGCAGAAGAATGGCTACAGGTCCCCCGTTGCAACGCCAGCATCGGACTGCACGATTGACATTTGCCAGAGATCACGTTCGTTGGAATAATGATAACTGGAGCTGGATATTGTTCTCAGATGAGTCGCGTTTTTGCCTCACTGAGTTAGATAGACGTTGACGAGTGTAGAGAAGACCTGGGGAAAGATATGCTGAAGTTTGCATTGACGGGCGTCTTCCATTGACGGTGGGTCAGTTATGGTTTGGGCGGGAACACTGCACAAGCTCGTACATAGCTTTATAGAAAATGGCTCCCTATCCTCTCACAGGAACATTACGGAGTTGCTAGAAGACCATGTTATGCCTCTTATGGTGACTATGGGGGAGCGTGGCAGTTTATTCAAGATAATGCGAAACCACATACAGCCAGAATTGTCAGGGAGGTGGATGAGATAGAAATTGGGCGGTTTGACTGGCCAGCCCGCAGCCTAGATGAATCCCATAGAACATGTCTGGGACGAGATGGGACGACTGATCCGCAGACACACACCAGCACCAAGAACTGCCCAGGAGCTGAGAAGATTGCTGTTGCAGGAATGAGGTAACATCGACCAGAATGTGATTCGCAGCTTAATTCAAAGTATGCCGCGCCCACTTGTTGAATTTCTCCCAAAATGTTAATTGGTTGCTTTTTCAGAATAAATAATTAAGTCTAAGAAAAAAATGCATTTTTTTAGAATTAAGTATAGCATTTAGCTCACAAAAGCACATGCAATGATGTACAGTTTGCGAATATTATCTGAAAACGTAAAATTTCAAAGAAAATGAAAATTTTAAGGTGACTTTAATCTAATGAAATGATTTATAAGTAGCTTTCTGCTATTAAATATAAACACGAATAAGATAAAATGACCGATCCCGACATTTATTGTAACTACTGCACAAATACTTCATGAATTTTATGCCCTCGCACTTAGTAATCGTTTAATAAATGTAATATACTCCAGTATTAGGGAAAAGAAATATTTTTCATGTGAAAAATGTATATGCAAGTTGATTTTCCGCATTTGGTTAATGCTGATCAAAAGGTCGCTCATATTTAGTCAAAATGCAAGTAAATATGTAGCGGTAGATAAAACTTGAGCGAACATTATACTCAAGAGACAAGAATACAATCGAAATCATTCATTCATTCCAAAAAAGGTGATTTTTACTCTTGAAATACTTTTTGAGATACTTTTCAGCGTGTGTAACTTTTCGAAGAATAACACCTATTGTCAAGGAACGAGAATTGTATAAAAATCACTTAGTGAATAACACAAATATTTATTTATAAAAATCGAGCAAAATTCGTTGCTCTATTGGTATATATCCCTTTCTTACCTTTAAGTCGTGCACACCTTTTTTTCGACGTAATCTTTCATTCAAGATCTATCGAACTTTCCGTTTAATTTCGTCATATTGTTTCGAAATCATTTTTTGAGAAGTGATTCAGTAATTCGGTTAGTAACATAAACAAACGAAGTGAATGACTTCTTAATTAACATCGCCCTATTCACTTCTTCATAAATATAAACTGAAAATTATGACTTTTGTAACCCTAACTACGTAAAATTATTAACTAAAAATTGAAAATCACTTTCAAGCTCTTTAATTTAATAAAAATTTCTTATTTCATCTAACGTAATTCTAATAGAAGACAATTTATTACCGTTTCCTATTTACCTACTCCGGTACTCGGTTCATTCATTCCGAAGATGCCTTCAATTCCATCCTGACATTTTATTTAGAATGACATTCCCAGCTGTGGTCTTACGGTTCGGTGACTTTTTTGTGGATCAAGAGATCTCTATCGAAAATTGTGCTCTTTAATTTGTGATGTAACCGTTTCGATTAACAAAAAATCGTAAATTATCGTCTATAATGCTTCAGTTACCAAATATAATTAAAAATAAGAATAATTTCTAGCATTGTCAAACTATGTTGTGAGTTTTAACGTTGGATTTCTAAAAAAATCTACTAGGAATTCATAACTAATTATACGCACGAATTAAACGTGACACAAACTATTCATGTTTATCTAGAAAAAATCAACACAAGTATAAAAATTTGACGCTCTTATCCTACACACCGAAAAAGAAGAAGAAGAAAAGCGTACCTTGTCACATCTTCTTTTATATATTCTACGGCGATCACCGAAAACAAACCCAACACTACAATGCAACTATATGAGGCACAGATAACTTCGACAAACTGTGTAATTCTTCCGCTGTGAGTCGAAGAACAAATAGATGGTTACTAAGGTATTTGTATGGAATAATTGATCAATTCAAGAATTCTGATGAAATGTCGAAATAAAATTGAAGGTATAAATGAATATACGTCAGCCGTCGTTTGTCTTGAGAAGTTAAGGCCTCTTTTTTGCACGCGACTTTTGTTGCTGGTCGCGGGGCGACAAAAAACGCGACGTTTTCTAAAAGCACGTTGTTAAATGTGCATCTTTTTAATGCATCGACGTCAATCAGCCGCTCGCCGTCTGTGTCGCGGTATACTGAAATCCTGTCGCGTGGAATTATAAAACGCGCCGCGACAGGCGTTTTAAAAGTACATTGATTTCAATTGGTGCTTTTATGCAGCGCGTTTATTATCGTTTGTCGTTGTCATTTTGAACAGTCAGTCTGCAGAGTTGTGTTGATGTGTGAAAAAGTACCATGGAAAGTCTGTACGTTGATATTTTTATTGTCGCAATAAGAGAAAAAACATGTTTGTCGGATTCATTATCAGAAGATTACAAAAACAGGCCATTGAAAGAAGGGCACGAGTACGATTTTCGTCGCGTCTGCTCTTGAGCAACCGCAACCTGCTTTACGGTGCGGAAGGGTGGACACTAAAAGTAGCAACAATGCAAAAATTAGAAGCTTCTGAAATGTGGCTGTATATACGTATTTTAAGAATACCTTGGACTGATAGAGTAACCAGTACGAAGATACTGAGAAGAAAGGCTAAAGATCTAGAGATGCTTATAACTGATTTCATAAATCTTAAGCGTCGGCTGTTATATCTTTATAATATTATAAAGGATTCTCCAATAAGGACTTTTTTTCAAAATAAAATGAAAACCATTTGAGAAATTTCAAAAACATTATTATCAGGTTGAAGTACATTCAAAACATTTATGAATGGAAATCGACTTCGCTCATATGGCCACCTTGGACAAGTTTGCAGCGGTTGATTCGTTGGACCCAATTTTCCATGACTCGGCTGCTATTTCGCGTTCAATGTTGGCTATCGTCGGCTTATTAGCATAGACAAATGGACCAGACGGCCTATCGACTGGTCCATTTCTTAAGATAACACACTTGTTCTTAAATAAATCGCTGTAACGTGTGTTGTGTGACTTTTGGCGTCGTCCTGTTGAAACCACATGCTGTCCAAGTTCCAATTCCAATTCAGACCACAAATAATGATGAAGTGATTTTTCATTAAGGACATGTGGATTTTCACCCTACCAATACCGCATATTTTGTTTATTGACAAACCCATTGAGCCACTGAAGATGATTTTGCGATGAAATTAATCATCTTGGCGCAAAATTCGCCATAAAGTGGTTTTGGGGATGCCCAACTCTTGAGAACGCCGTGGAATTGACTGATTTGGATCATTTGCTACGGACGTTTCAACGGCAGCGATATTTTCGATACTTCGATCAACCCGAAGTCTCACTGGCACAGCAACATCACACAACGAATATATAGACTCAAACTTTTTCACTAAACTTGTTACTGCCTGTCTACTAGGTTGAG
This sequence comes from Diorhabda sublineata, assembly GCF_026230105.1. Lineage (NCBI taxonomy): Eukaryota > Metazoa > Arthropoda > Insecta > Coleoptera > Chrysomelidae > Diorhabda > Diorhabda sublineata. The sequence goes on from NC_079483.1 coordinate 11,005,683, forward strand.
AATTACGACCGAAAATCGGAGTTAACGCTCTTAAAGTAGCGGCCACCGACTCCGAATTTCTGTAGTAAATTTTTAACATTTTCAGACGTTGTTCGTTTGTGAACTTTACCATGATGAAAAGGTTATGTCTACTTAATAAACTGACAGTGACAGTGACATGTTAAGTGAAAAGGTGCGTTCACAAACTAAATTCAAAATTGTCAGTCCCTATTGGATAACCCCGTATAATATGTTCTTTTTCACGACTGTGTATGATCAAATCTCATGCTCAAAAAGCGATTTAAAATTTTTTATTGAACATTTTTTCATAGATAGTACGAATATTCTTCTAACGATGTTTCTTCTACGACGCTACAAATTGCCTTAAAAAGCTCAGAAAATAAAATTAGACAAGATGTATGTCTCTCAATCAGACACAATATTCTAGTTCCAGTTCTAAACAAACTATCGTCGTTTTCATGTTCCAATGACCGACCTCATTCTCAAAAATCATCTAGCAAAAGAAAGGGTTTAGAAAAAGTGATAAAAGTTGTTCTTAATATCATCAGCTTTATTATTTTTCTCGTGAAATACTTTAAGCTTTGAATGAATAATGACATAATTCCTTGATGATTTATCTGAAATGTTAGGAAACAAATGTCACTATAGGCAATCAATCATGCTGGCTTACATTCGCAGTGTTCTATTCAACTTAATTCATGTATATACAAGATTCACTGTTATAAATCTTGAACCGATACAAATTTGATTGAACGGGTGACTAATTGTGTATTCAAGACTTCATAAAATGTGTTTGAAAATAATAACCTCATGTCTTTCCAAATCATAAAGGAAGGATCATTTGACGCTTCTGTTCATTAAGTGAACCTGAGGAAATGAGTTTAAATGAAGGGGGAGAAGGATAATTCAGATATTGAAAATCTCACTCAATTAGAATTTTTCAGAAATCAATACAATAAAAACTGTTTCAAATACAAACAAATGAGTTTTCAATGACTTTTTTATTTATCAGAATGAATGTTTAATCAACCATCAACATACTCTTCGGTTACAATAGTTTCTTTCCGATCTAAATCATTAAGAACAGCAATCCCATAAATATAATCAATAAAACCTCACCACGGATCTAATCTGAGCGACCCGGTGCGGATTTTCCAGGCACTATTACTGACCTTCCTCTTAAAAAAGAGAAAGAGAGATTCGTTGGTCTAAGTTTGGTAGGGTAAGGAGGATTTTTGTAAGGAATGTGGTTTGTTTGGGTAGGCCCTGATATAGAAATAACTCCTCTGCAGGGCTGGGGTTGTGGTGGTTTCCTTGGGATGTGTTTCTAACGGGAGAATGAAAATGAAGTTAAACTTGTAAGCAAAAATGGCCCTTCTCGCTTTTTTTATTTTTGGGGGTTTTATCGTTTTTTTTTGTTTTTTTGAAATTTTTTTGTTTATTTTAAGTTTTATTTGGGGTGGGCGGGTACAGTGCGGCTGCATTATTCCCTATCATCGACCATTTGGCTGGAGAACCGGTTCACCAGGCTGCGGGGAAACCGCTGAAAACCTGCGACACCGACGAACCGTGTAGGGTGAGTGTTGGGGGTCGGAATTCATCAGATTGATATGAGGGAATGATCGAGGAATTTAAGATAGATTTCAGGGTTCAGGGAGTTTTTTTTTTGGTTTTAAGCCGAGGGGCCGCATATTGTTGACCCAGGGGATGAGAATGGTTTCTTTCGCAGCGGAATAGTTGATTTAGGCAGCTAGGGTGTTGCTAGTGCTTAATCTACAGTTGTATTGTCAGTAGCTAAGAATGGACTGCTCTCAGGTCAGGAGTCTTTTGAGAAGATATTCGAGCAAGGTGCTGAAGACGTTTGCTCTATATTCGACGGATGCATGTTTTATACGTTTGAAGTAGAGTGAGGGGGTGGGTACATCTGAAATTTTCTCCGAGTGCCTTGATAAGTCAAACTCGTCTCCGTACTCTGTTGATGTTTATGCACGTAATTTGGATGCGTGAAGACGATGGCTTATGTTTTTTGGGAATTGAGAGTTACCCTTCATTTTCTGCACCAATCCGAAAATTGGTTCAGAAGATTTTGGGATTTGGTATTGAGGAAGCGCATATTTTGGGCGTAAGTGATGAGTGATTGGACCTTTACTGTGGGGTCAAGAGGGACTGGAGTGTCATACGTATAGGTAATATAGAGGAGTGGGTCCAGAATGGAGCCTTGTGGAATGCCAGTAAGGTGGGTGAAATATTCGGATAGGCAATGACCAGCTTTGACACTGATGGAGCGATTGGTGAGTTGTGAATATATCAATTTTATAGTAGGAGATGGCATTCTGAGAGTCAAAAGCGTCTGGCAGACCTGATCGGAAGCCTTCCTCTTAAAATTGAGTTATATCGGCTTACTTGACTTTCTATTACTTAAGTTTAGACGGACTGGCACTTTAACGGATCTAATGGAACTTCAGTCTCTTACTCTGCTCCGGATCTTGTCTTCTCTGTATGGCGACCGGCTGCTGGTTCTTCGAGAACTGCCATTGCTGTTCCAAAACTTAAAACTGCTACCGGTACTTCCCTTCTACCAATCCTTCGAATATGTGCGGATACCCTTTTTCTGAAGGTGCGAAAGGTGGGGTCGCGGGAGAGAGTACAGCACTTGTAATTAGTAGTTTTTCTGGTTATACTCGGGAAAGAGTATGATAATAACGGAGAAATATGTTTACATATAAAATTGATAATATCGTTCCTTATGTCCTAAAAAATGTAGTTATACGACTTTTTCAAATAAGATATCACTTAAACATCATTTCCAGACTAAATGTATTACGTTCCCCTTAGAGTTTCACGTGATTGAGTTGAAAAATAACTTGAAAAACTAATTCCTCTCAACAATAATTGTGACTTTACATATTTCGTATGTTTCTCACGGCTCCAAATATGGAGGTTATAGTCCGTTTCCAGCTTCGCACTACGTATAAAGTTCACTATTAAACCATAATCTGTAGCCCAATTTTATTAATGATCTTATTTGATATCCAAAATTTTTATATCATTTATTTATAATATAATATATAATATATATAATATAATTAATTTATAATATAATATATATATATTTATAAAAAAAATACCCGAGTAATTTTATAACTTTGCCGTTTTTTATTTTAATTTTCATCAGAATCTATTCATAATCAAGTTAATTGATTCTATTCTTGTTCCAAATAAGTTGTATTAATATTGATATATAAGTTATTATACTTTTAAATTTCCATCAATCATTTTTTTTTGGCAGGTTTGTTATAAAGTACGTATATGAATATTTATTCTATTCAGTTTCCAAAATAAGTTTACATATCGTTAATTTTCAGAATAAAGGAGGAAACGAATGTAATAAAATCATAGTTTTACTAAGAAATATATTGGAAATTATTACGAAAATTCAGGAATCTTCCCATAGAGTTAGAAATATATTTCTCTCTTCTCCATATTGCTACGAACGTGTCTCCGCTCTAGAGCCGGTCTTGCCTAGATGTATTGAAATTATAAAATTCGGCAAAGGCGCGAGCGTTGCCTTTGACTTACTTTTTATAAACCGCAGATTCTTCTAATGTTTTTTTTTATATTTTTCATAGCAAGCGGTTTATTTACATTGTTTATTTCGAATAATTTCTAGAAAGGTCTATTTATTCATTTGTTTTGTTTCTTCTAGAATTCTTGAAAACTTCGTTTGAATATATAAGAGGTGAACAGACCGAAATATAAAGTAATCGAAGAATTCAAATAAATTATTCAAGTTAATTAAGTGATAGTGATATAAGTGAATTATTATAAGTTAGTGTAGTGTATAGTATTTGAATAAATCAAGAGTGTAAGAGACAGCGTCCATTAATTCACCGCACGAATAGAAATCGTACAAATAAATAAGACGCTGTTTTGAAGAACTTAATTCACAATTTCCAAAAAGGTATTGATTGCCCTAGTTATAATGTATCTTATTTACTTGAAACCATCACCAGGGTAATTATTTCGGGAACAAATTTTGTATTTAGCATGAGAACGTCTCTTTTGTCTTTCTATTTTTCTAGGAAAATTCCTTTAAATTTAAAATTCCTCTTAAGTAAGTTAACGGTTAATTTCAAGACGACGTTAGAAGGCAGAGTTTGTTCTTGATTTGGATTCCTTTTTTGTCCGCAGTAAATAGAAAGATCATAAAGGTAATAAAGGTAGCCATTTTTGAAACGTACCTTGAAAAGTTTTATTCCAAATTTATGGCGCTTGTTGGAAATATATTGCTTAAATTTTAGCCTGCCTTTGAAAGGCACTAAGGTTTCATGTATACATATGAAGTCGCCTGGAACAATTGGGGCTTGAAAGCATTCTAGAAGGTTTTTCACGAGTGCTGTTATTTTGTGCAACCTGTCACCTTCGGAAACATTTTTATTATTTGTAAAATGCCATCTGCAATAACAGCTGAGGGCGATTTCTCGACATGATAGTTTTTAGGAAATTAGTATAAATCTTATTATTCGATCAATAAGAGGTTATGGAAGGCATTTGAACCAAACCCATTAGCATAATACACCCACGAAATTTTTCCATTTCTTCATGACTGGTTTCCTTCCAATAATGAATACGACCTCTTGATTGTGCCGCTTGAAGCTTCTGATGTGTAAGGAAATTTATTCAAGTTTTCTCCTGTAACAGGCGATCAAATAATATTTGTTGGAAGTTCTCCTTCGTCTACATTTTCTTCAGTGTAGCTAAGTATAACTTCTTCTATAATATCATCTACATTGTCAGTGTCAGCTGGCAGTGGGAGTGATTGAGAATTACACGCTTTGCAGAAGTACTTGCAACACTCACTGTTTGAACTACAGCTTTCGGTGAAACGGAAAGTCTAATTTCCTTCTTTAAGCTTTCGGGATCCTCTTCTGAACTAAATAATTCACTATCCGATGGTTCATATTCTCTCCCAACGTGCGAACAATCGTCTTCTCTAGCTGACAAAAAATCTTCCCATAATTTTTCAACTTCTTCTGCTCTTCTTCGTAACTTCCCATTCTGAACACAATACAGAATCCAAATCACGTCAATATAGAGAGCCAGTACAAATCGTAAACTGCAATCGCTGACAAGAAACGTAAACGACGTGAACTACACTAAATCAGAACAAATACTAAGCTGCAAAGGCGTCAAACAACACAGAAATCGACAAGAATGCGCGTCGGTTGGCTTTTCCCCCCATGGCTTATAAAGCATATCAGTTGCTTGAGGATCAATGCAATCCGACGACGAAAAAAGCCGTTATTTTAGAAAATAACTTGAATATTTCACGTTCATATAGGGTGTTCCGGGGACCTGATGCAAAAAATTTGAAAGTGAGTAGATGACGTGAAAATGAAAAACATTTTCTCATACGATTAGTGGTTTATGTCACAGTATTATTTTCACGTCATCTACTCATTACCTACTTAAATTTTTTGCATCAAAACCTGGAACACTCTGTATAACATCACGGGCTAAGGAAATGTATCGCTTACACCTATTCAACCTTCAAAAACAGTGAACAGTCGACTGTAGTCGACAGTGATTTAATTAGTAAGATAGAAGGTTTACCTACCTTAAGGCAGAAGACCGCCACTGTCCGACCGTTTCCAAACGAGTTCATACGCATTCCAGAAAAACTCACAGAGACCGAAAATCCTATTTTCTACGACCATTTAGCGAGCAGCGGTGAACTTTGCAACAGACAGGTGCAGGAATTAATCCTAGAGGTCTGAGGAATGTAATTAAATTCTTCTTAAGCGTCACTAGATGGTGGATTTGTAAGGAAACTGGAATCTAAAAGAAAATAAGTTGTATTATATCAAAAGTTCTTGTAACTCCGAATATTTTTGCTCTATACATAGTTTATTCTAAGAATAATTAGTTCATTTACAAGCAATTAATACAGACTTTGCTTTTTTTATGTAACTGTTAGTTTAGGCAATTTTTGTAGCTTAACTTTTTTCATCAACATCGTTTTTTATTCCCTACCTATAATTTAATATTTCGCTTTGTTGAATGTAAGCTATAATGGTATCAAATACAAACTGATTTAATTTCCTTTCAAAAGAAGGATATCCAACCTTTTGTTCGGTTTGAAGACGACTCGTCCTGAAAAGTCGGTTAAGTGTTATCTTTGATCGCTATTGTTGGGCTATTATTGAGATTGGTTTGGCTGGGCTACAATGGGATTAGTGACATTACGTACGGTTGATTTATTCTTTTACTTGAGAGTAGTTGTCGTCAGTTGAGGAAACTATTATTATACATTATCGGTAACCCCAGTATATTCCATGGATTTGAAAGATTTAGAATTGAAAAGATTATTCTATATATGATAAAAAAGGAAAAAAGGATATCGACCATTTTAGAAACGTAGCTTTAATAAGCATAGTACTGAAATTTTTCACTGAATAACATCTATCTATCGAAGGCTATCGATCCGAAAAAAAACCAAGACATTGCCAAATTAGAATTATTCAAATATTTTACTAGTGCTTTGAGATTGCATTGATTAAGTGTTTAATGGCAGCATATCGCACCGATTGGTCATCAAAGTAATCCCTTTTCCAGCATTTAAAAAAGAGTCGCTACTAAAGATAAGGAAATTCGTTGCTAACCGCATCTGTAGGTACAAAACAGTATAAATCTCAATTGAAAAGTAGAAAGAATCTCAAATTGAAGTTTTGATGTTAGTATTGATAACCTTTTTTGCCCTTTGAGGTAGCGTGGAAGCTTTTAACGAAATTCGCTCTGTCTGTGCAAAGCCATGCACCCATGTGGGACTCTCACCTCGCTAAACCATCCTCCCCGTGTCATAGGAACTAGTCGAAAAGAACCTGGTCTTCGTACGTCAACTCATATTTAATGTTGGTTTTGCCTCGCCCTTTAAGGTATGCTCCCCAATCTATCACCTGGGGACAAATGATCCTCTCTCTTGGAAGTACCAATAACCTAATCTAACTATCTTTTATTAAGGCTGCTGTTGAAAAATGAGCTAGTCGAAGTAATTTGTTTTTCTTTTTGACCCGTTGTGCCTCACTTGACGTTACCAAAGACCGATGTCTCTTTAAAAGCCGACCAGATGCTTTGGCTTGAATTTGATGTCATTAAGCAAGTTGTGAGCTTCGCCCACGTGTTCAAACCGCCCTTGTATGAGAGCAGGGCACTCACAGATAACTTCAGGTTTTTACGACCGCTAGTAGATCCGCCTAGGATCCATAGCATTTGAATGGATTCCACAACGAGTTAAGCGAAGGTTTTGAATCTAGTGAATGCGATTTTCGGAGTGAACGTAATGTCTAGTAAGCAGGAGAAATTTCACGGTGAACTGCCCGGCTACCGAGGTCAAAGTAGGTGCAGGAAAAACAGAGAATCTTATCAAAAAATAAGAGAAGCGTTTGTACACCCTAGTAACCTATATAGTCTTCGTTAGGATTGTAGTAATCCCCTAACAATTCCCTTTCCGCTTGGGCGAATTATCCACGGATGACAGAAGCTGTTTTTTTACTAAAAAAGAATCGATTTGATTGCTACACAGGGTAAATCAACAGTTACTGCAAATACAGGGTTTTAAAAAAAGATCCCGTCTCTAGGATATATAGAAAAATGAAAAATATTTGGGGTTTGCTCAGTAAAAAATTTTCGTAACGCAATACGTATTCAAGACGAAGGGATGGAACTGCCACACCCAATGAATTTGTTTTTATGTCTGACTCTCATAGAAGGCGCTACTTAGACGGTTCGTACCAAGTAGTATTGAACATGACTTTTCCAATATTAGCAGAATTTCAAGTTAACTTAAACTTCATTCAATTTTATACGAAAAAGTTGCTCTTGAAAACCTCGATACTGTGTACCGTTTTTGAAATATTTTGATTTGAAAATTATGAAGTAATAACCGATGCTCGTTTGGTGTATTCAGGATGGGACCACCTTTTTTTGAAACACCCTTTATATAGCAAATTCATAGTATTATTCCATATTTGCTTATACTTTATTAGACTGGTGACATCTATAACGACAAAAATGTCCCAAAAATCTCAAATTCTCACATATTTTAAAAAAGGGTAGTGATTTCGATGATAATAAAGATTTGTAAATAATTTCAATAATACTACCTAAATACTGAACTAAATTCGAATCTCTCTGTTCCATTGAATTTTGAATATTTACGTAAATGTACGTGTGACAAATTTGATTAAAGATGCTTGCAGTGTGTTATTTAGTTTCTTATCACGTATCACGTAGTCAAGTTAGTTGTATTTCTATAACTATCTCCAACAATCAGTTATTCGGTATTTGCAAGATAATAATGAATAATTTTGTTGAACGTGTATCGATTTTATACATTCCTCCATTTTTGGCAAAATAATGATAGTACTTCGTCAATGGAAAAGAAAAAGGTATACTGAATGCACCAATTGCAGACTAACCAATTTCTGTTTGGATTGTTGCCAATTCAACTTGGCCTTGTCCAGTTTCAAATGCATTATATCTAGATGTTATTAATGGCCAAGTCTTCAGAGCTTGGAAATATATTCAGCATTTCTTACTAGTTGCAATTACATGACCAAAAAAAAAAATAAATCAGGGAATTTCCATTGTTTGTTACATACACTACCCGTCAAAAGTATTTTGAACAACATATATAGTTAAGAATATAAATTTCTTTAATTTCTTATTTCTTAGACCTTTTGATATATTAATGCATCTAAATGTTCTTATTAATTGAATCGGTGCATAATATTGGTATTATCTGTAACGATTTGGTCAAATAATCGTCGTTCATTTTATTCTATTCGTTTTCCAGGATATTTCAAATTTGTTAATTGGAAGAAGGACACTGCATTCTGTTCAATTTGTCACATAAAAGCTCAATAGGATTGAGGTCGGGCGACTGTGACGGTAAAATCATTATATTCATCAGGGCGCAGAAAAGCTGCATCAACTAAAAACAAATCTTTAGATGTTTGTATCCTGTTATAAGACGACCCACACTTGAGTACTAGACAAATATCCATGGAACTTGATATTTCGCAAATATCCGTAATGAAAACTTTACGTAATAATAAATTCCATCCCTACACAGTAACGTTGGTTAAAGAGTTGTCAGATGACGATCTTGATAGACGTGAAGAGCAGACCTAGTGATGGAAAAATTTCACGATCAAAACGATCCAAATTGTTTTGTTTTGCAATGAGACTACTTTTTGTATGAATGGAAACGTGAATCTGCATCATTGTAGATACTGGTCACGTAACAATCCTCGTTAGATGCGTAAATCCTACACCCAATATCCCGAAAAACTGAATGTATGGGCAGGAATGAGAGACGACAAAATAATTGGTCCCTTTTTCATTGAGAGTAACTCAACTCAACTCAACACTGATTTATTTGAAAATAAAATTATACATGAAAAATAATCAGTATTTCTTGAAGATTTCTAGAAACACAAAATATATAAAGTGATCTATATGAAATAACGAAGTTCATTATTTTTCTGAAAAAGGGAAAGATCTGACAACAATGTAGATACCTCCATAATAGCGGTTGTATCACACGACCCTTGCGCTAAGAAATTTATAAAAATCGTACGAGCCGTTTTTGAGGTAATTGAGGCGTTCCATACATAAAACTCATTCTATATGAACATATTATCAGTCTTTTGTCGAATGTTCAAAGTATCCAGAATCTTTTTACTACAATGATTCGAGTGAAAAATATTTTTCACAATATTATAAACATATTTTTGCGGAACAGCTATAAAAATGACATTTTAAAGACTGTCAAAAGCGTTAAAAGTGTATTATCGTTTAACTAAAACAATTGCAGGTGTATTTTGAGCTGAACTAGTTGCCAAATCCATTAAGGCAAACATTTGGGATAGTTCTCTCAGCAACAGGCATTCTATGAATAATTAATTGATTGTTGTAACTCTCGGCGCATAAAACTCCGTGTATTCTATTTCTTTTATTTCTCCAGAGTCTGCTAATAAAAAGCAATGATGATAATTTTTAGTAATTAATAAGCTCAAATATACATATATTTACGTCTCGAAAATAGAACGTTGATAAACATTGATAAACTTATAACATCAATATCAAATATAACTTTTTCTTCAGATATACGGCAGATAAATATTAGGAAAAATATTATAGAAAAATTGAGATTGATATCTTTGAAACAGTTTTAGTCTAGATTTGCATGTTATGTTTCAATTCAAACATCATGTCAAATCAGATTCAAAACCATAACCGTAGATTATGTATGTCAACTACTACATATTAACATGCAATTGCATGTATTTCAAAATCAACTCTAGTATTAAGTACCAACAACTTCACATGCTGTTTGATGGTATTTACAGATAGTTACACGCTTTGATATATAGTGGAAAAGGATCGGATGAATATGTTATTATAAAGTTTCTATTCTTTGTTTCATTCATTCCATTTTATCCACTTTGCCAACAAAAAAAATCTAACACGAGTACATCCGAGGAAATTCATTGTTTTCCCCACGGCCGCCATTTTGAAGTGGACAGCTGTTTTCGTAGATTGATATATATATACAGGGTATTCCGGGAATTGGCTAGGGGCGGCTCATGCCCAGTGGATAACAATCCGCAGCTTTTACAGGGACAAACATAACAAATATGCATTTCTGATCGATTTTTTAACAAAGATTTGTTGATTTTTAGATAGTTATACATGCCGAAGAAACTATTCGCCATAAAGAGACATTTTGAAGAAAATTATAATGAATTGTAATCATTTACTGAAAATACTTATAAACAGTATTGAAACAGCAGGATTCTCCAGGAGCAACTTCCTTACCCCTTTAATATTCACCAGGAATTGCATGCCATAGAAGTAGAGGATTATTCAGCAACACTGGCCAAAACTCGTTGGATTCTAAATAAAAAACGAATTTATAATACATTTTTTGGAAAAGTAGTGCTTACTAATGAAGCTGGTTTCACTCGAGACGGTTTTATTGATTCCTCCTTATGTGAAATTCCTCTAAACATTTGCAGAGACACATCATTCATGCCCCATAGAGCCCCTCTTCAACTCTTAAATGATGAAAAAAATCATCAATAATATTTTTCCCAATTATTGGTTTGGTTGGGGTGGTCAATTTGCATAACCACCACGTTCCCTGGAATTGAATGCTCTTATTGATCAACATTTCAATTTTTTCTTTATATAAGTAATACAATGTTCGACTGTATGCATATCAATTAGAAATGTTTGATTGTATTTTAATACCTTCCGTGACTATTTCCAATAAATAATCAAAATTTATGATAATTTTCTTCAGAATGTCTCTTTATGACGAACGGTTAGGTTGGCATGTATAACGATCTAAAAATTTTAATACTTCCTAAACCATAAGTTTCATCGAGTTAAACAAAGTGTACTTTTCTGTTGAAAATGTCAGTGAAAATTGCTATCTCTAGATTGTACAGATTGTCCCTGTAAAAGTTACGGATTGTTAACCATTGGGAATGAGTCCCCTTGGCCTTCGCAACTTTAAAGGAGTGTACGAGGGGTCGTATCAGAAAACGTTTTCTATGCTACATCATTATTTAGCTCACTTCGAAATTGTTTGCATTAAGTCTCGGAACACTCTGTAGTGCGTATAATTGTAAAGATCGGATGGATATTCATTCAATTCATGAGCTACTTTGTGGACATAGCTGGAAATCATTTCATATGCCATTAATTCCTTACTAGAAACCGTATAAATACAGATGAATCACCCTGTTTAATATATTTACGATCAGTTTTACTTTGAGAAGTATTTAATTTCTTCAACTGACGTAGAGGAATAAATAAACGTTTAGGGATTCATTTCGTGTTATTTAAAATTGTAGTGGACACACCAACGCGCATCCAACATATTTTAGAGAAATAGCTATTTCGGTGAATTTATTGCCTGCGCCATGTTTTTAAATTTCAACTATAAATTATTATTAATTCTAGAAACACACTGTGTTGGTATAATTTAATTTTTTTATGTATGCAATTACCCGTTGGTACTTTAGGTAGCTTCTTTATTAACCTTTATGTTGCCTTAAAAGGTTTTGTGAATGGAAGGAATTTTTGGTGTAAAAATAATATTTACACCATCTCAGTCAGTGTTATCAAATTCTTTCCGCGTCAGAATTCTATTAGAGCAATTATTAACAATATAAAAAGTAAGTTATTTGAACACCTTAACAAATATACCTAATTTTAAAGCTACTGGATTGTAAGTATAAACCGAAGGAGTTTCTACGATTAGCAGCTGTTTTTTGATGAAATTTTGATTTTGTACATACGAGTATGTATTGATATCTAGTTAGCCTAGACCAAATCCTTGCATAAACAAAATATTGCATTACCATAGCAACGAACAATAACTTATTAGAAGTGTCAGTGTAAAGTTTGACATTAAAAAAGTAAATCAGAGAGCAGTCCCCGAAAATATCGATGCAGTTCATGACATGATTTTATCAGACCGCCGAATTGGACTAAAACGGATATCTGAAGTACTGAATATTTTATACGAACGCGTTCATCATATAATTCACATCAATTTGGATATGAAAAAAATTGCTGCAAAATGGATCCCCAAATGTTTGAATGTTGACCAAAAGCGTGCAAGGGTAGAAGCATCGCGTTCGATCTGTGCTCGATTTGAAAACGATGTAGACTTCTTAAACCGTATTGTTATTATGGATGAGACTTGGGTACATTTCTACGATCCAGAAACAAAGCAATAATCGATGGAATGGCGACACTCTGGTTTCCAAAGTTCTTGCTTCAGTGTTTTGGGATTGCCATGGAGTAATCATGATTGATTTTTTGGATAAGGGGAGAACAATAACTGGATATTACTATTCGACATTATTGTCCACTCTACATGAAAAAATTAAAGAGAAAAGACGCGGAAAGCCATCCAAAAGTATTTTGTTTTTGCAAAACAACGCCCCTGCACACAAATCTCATATTGCAATGCAAAAAATTCGTGATTTATGGTTTGAATTACTAGAACACCTCCCTCATTCACCAGATTTGGCTCCGTCCGACTATCATCTCTTTTCTCAACTGAAAAAAAGTTTAAGAAGTCGTAAATTTTTTTCCAAAGAGGAGGTAATAAAAGCTGTGAAGGTCTGGTTTGCAGAGTAAGAAGAAACATTTTTTTTTAAAAGGTCTAGAGACGTTGCAGGTTCGCTGTAATAAATGTATCCAGTTAAGAGGAGAATAAGCTGAGTAATAAAATATTTTGACATTGAAATTCTGTTTGGTTCTATAGTAGTAATAATTTTTCAATATATACCCGTAACAGTAATCAGTCAAAAAATATTGATAGCACCAAAGTTGTTTCAAGAAGCTACAATAAAAAGATTTTTGTCAAGGTTACTTCATGCTGCTAGAGTATTGTAAATTGCCCATTTGAGATTAAAGGAAATATAGTCACTCTGATTATAGTTAGAGTGATTTTAAGTATCTTCAAATGGCCTACATCTCAACAAGGATCGCGAACGAAAAAAACAGAGAAAATTTGCTTGTTTAATTTATTTCAGTTTATCTTTAACTCTATCTGAATTTGTAATAGCTGCTGGGTTTGAAATGAGGAAACCTATTTAAGTGTGAATAAGAAGCATTCTTGAAGAAATTCAATAACTTATTGAATTTACTCCTACCATGTACCTGTGGATTAACAGAATATAAGTATAAAAAAATTGTACGTTAACCATGAACAACTGGAATTTATCTATACTATGAGAACAAAAGGGTTAAACCACGGCATGTCTTGAAACTTAGCGTGATCAGATTCTAATTCACTTAGATTATAAGATGTAACGGATAAGAGTAGGAAAATAAAAAATTTTTCCCTCAATATTTCGTAAAATGTTCAGAGTTTCTTTTTTTTTAATTCCATTTTTAGTTTATTTACCATACGAAATTGCGTAGTCAAATTTCAATTCCATAGGCTTGCTACAAATGGTCGTGGTAGGTTTTATACATCTATTCAAAATGATCGTGATTTAATAATCTTTTTTCAATTTTCTTCAAATGTACGTTGAAGTATGTAACAGACTTTTGCCGTTCATTATGATTGAGCTAATGTCCACGAGCAAAGGAAAACTTGAATGATTAAGATTCGAAGAAAATTATCCACTCGACCTTATTTAAGGACAAATTTTGAGATAGAAATTCACTGGAGCGCCAAAAAGTCCCGTTGCATCTCCAATTTGATAGAACTTTAAATGTTCTAATCACTTGAGTGTGTCCTCGACTTCGTGCCTCATTAGAGAACAAATAAGAATGGCGAACTTGAACGTAAAGTTGAACTGCATGAATAGAAATTACCACATCTGCTATACAGGGACTATAAAATGCTAATTTCATCTAATTTTATGCAATAATTATATAACTCGCATAACATATTTCATCCCTTGTTTCAATTATTTTGTACACACTAGCTTCAGAAACTTTTGTTTAAACACTACAAAAAGAGATTTAGCATTGAAATCAACTACTTAAGATATTTTACCATATGTAATCGACGTTAGCGAGGGTATATTGGAGCTGCTCCGAATTATTTTTATTTGTCGAGCACGTGGTATAGTTGGTTACGCGTTTTTTATTCATTGTGACGCTAAACATCGATGCCCAATCTGGACCTTTTAGACTGCAAAAAAACTCACAGATCAAGAGCTATTGAAGTTTTTAGAAGATAGCAATGGTGACGAATATTTGTCAAAGTCCGAAGATGAAAATGATGAAAATTTCATGCCAAATTCATATTTTCATAAAAGAAAACATAGATTTCCATCTTAAACTTTAAAAATAAATGTGAATAATATACATAATTCTAATAATATGTACTAGTCACATTCATATTACTCAAATTAGTTATTGATAGTTTGATGTTGATGAAACATTGAAGGTATTTCCTATGTTTCTGGCTGCAACTTGATAAATATAGTGTATTTTTCACGTAAATAAGATATTCCTTGTGTAAGGAATTATTACCTCCAAAGGGTGATAGGTCGACTCGTAACTCGTCGTCAAGGGCAGTCAAGACCTTCTTGGTAATTGTTATTGACATCCAAATAATGTTGTTTCCAATATAGAAACGAAAAACAACGGAAATGATGAATCTAGAAATGATTATCAGGAATCTGTTTTCATTTATATGGAAGGTGGGTCAATTCAAAATGAAAAATGCAGCACACAGAAAGCAACACGAACTCTTTCAACGATCCGCGCTGTTAAGGTCAGTAGATTTATCAAAAAACGCACGTTTAGAAATTTACAGGTCACTGGGTCGCAAAAATCGATTAACAGTTTTTTGTATAGGTCACAGAATATAAAATATTTTCATAGTACTTATAATATTTCGATATTTTCACTAACTTTCTATTGAAATGCAACATATACTTTGTAAGAAACCGAGTTTTTTAACGTATTTTTGTATTCGCCTCCATGTAGAAAGTTATAGTATCCCTAACTTGATTTGAACACATTTGAATTTATTATAAATTATTTTTATTTCATCATTCATAGAAAAATTGAATTTTACGTTCTAATTTCCGATTTAAAAATCGACTATTTTTAGAAACAAGTATTTTATAACTAATAATGATATTGATATATTCTTGATAACCGAAACTCACTTCACTGACAAAAGCTACTTCAAAATGCCGTATAAAACAACGCCTGGCGGTACTGCCATCATAATTAAGACAACTACAAAACATAGTGTCTTGAAAATTACGATGGAGAATTCTCACAAGCAACCGGCTTAGCTATGGAAAACTGGTAGGGTTCTTTTATATTAACTGCTGTTTATTGCCTCATGAACATTCTCTATGCTCCCAACAATTTATACAGATCTTCAATACACTGCGTAATAGGTTTCTGACACCATCGTGTCAAGAAGAATTCCTAATAACAATTCCCCATAGCGATCGTCCAAGACTTTCCTCACAACAAATTTACCGATTGGGAATTGAATATACCTCTGAAATCAAATGCAGTAGAGCATCTTACAAGGACCATGCCAACAGTGCCAAGATGCTGCTTGACATTCTACCACACTCAAATTGCAGTCAGGTGCAATACATGAATTAACTACAATAATAGAGATAACATTGCTCATAAAGTTTACGTAAAATCTGGCAAAGAACAAGATGCCTAGAAGATAGAAGAAACAGAGCCTCTCAAGAAGTAAAAATAATGCTTAGCAATAGAAAAAATTATAATGTTCAACATTACTTAGGAAATATTTATGCAACCTAAGCCATAGAATGGAAAGCAACGAAAAATGTTGACCGCCCACAATCAATAAACTACCCTATCCGCTCTTTAGAAAGCCACTGGATAAGAGTCGACTTAACAACAAATGCTTCTGCTGACCACCTGGAAAAGTTCCTCCAACCAAATCCTTTACCAATAGATGGTCAAGAAGAAGAGTTAAAACAAACAATCGGACTCCCGTATCAGCTAGAACTACCGCTAACAAAACTATCTAGAAACCAAGTCCCGAAAGACACCAAAGATCTCAATCTCAAGAGTATGACTTGATAAATGCCAAAGTTCTCCTAGAGCTACCCCAGTGTGCTTTGTTGATAGCAGTTATTTATAATGCAATTTTGAGGTTGGGACATTTTTCATTCTAATGGAGATCATCTTAATCCTTAAACCTGGTAAACCAACCAAACATGTAACTTCTTATAGGCCAATTAGCTTGCTCCCTATTTTCTCCAAAATACTGGAAAATATACTAAAAACTAAACTAGAAACGATCATATCAGATAACCACTTGATCCCTAAACATCACTTTGGTTTTCAAGAAGAGCATGCCATTATTGAACAGGTAAAACGGGTCTAGAAGATAAAAAGTACTGCTCTGCTGTGTTCTTGGATATGAGCAAGACTTTTGACAAATTCTAGCACACTGAACTGTTGTATAAGATTAAGAAGCTCTTTCCCCTCAATTTCCTAATCCTTACCCAAAGGAGAAGAAGAAGAATAAAAGAAAAGATATAATTAAAAATGTATTAGAGAAGAACTGTAAGCTGAGGCAGTTGAGCTTGTGAGGACAGAGATTGGATAATTCAAGACAAGCAGAAAACTTTGATAAGTCGAAGGACAACAAAAAAGAAACAGACGGAAGAGCAAAAGAAACACGGGATGACGTGATAGAAAAAGTTATTAAATATTGTAAATGTGTCATTTTTGATTCATTATGTCATTTGAATTGATGGAATTGAATTTAAGCTATGATATAAATACTAAAGAGTAATTAATGCATCTAAATGTTCTTGATTTCAGGTCTCTTCTATTCTAAAATTAGTTCTTCTAATAATTTTTGATAGAAAGATAAAATTTGACGTTTCTTTATCAAAATATGATATGTGCACTAACAATTTGCGTATTTATATTAATCAACTAGCAGATCTGGCCACTCGTTGCTGTGGCGGAGTAATTTCAGTTGATTTGAAATAATTCTGATGACAGTACAAATACTCTCTCTACTGCTTGTTCAATGAAATTATACTGGCATCGAGTTGTTACACGTTCTTCACAATTGCCCATAAAATAGATTTGAAGAAATTTTGGATCTTCATTTGGCATTGTCATCAATGATCCAATTTTATGATATGCCCTTCGAATTTTGAATGTTGTCTCAAAATTACGACCATCAGATGACAAATCACAAACTTTGGATGCTCCAAATGACGTCGTTTGGAAGCAAGAATTAAATTTTCGTGTCTTATGCAAAAATAATTTTGAATCATTTGAAATGCCAGAAAGAAAGGATTTCAAAGGTTCAGGTGGAGTGGGTAGTGGTGACAATACAATTTTTCCTGATGCGCAACACATGCCGGATGTTTCATTGCGAAATTTTAACGCCAGTAACTTTGGAATCAGCCGAGTAATTGATGTCTGGTTCATAATTAAATGACGAACAAATGATCCCACGTGTTACTGCGCGGATGGTTTGATGATTTTCTCGGTTTTGTTCTCTGTAGGAATCTATGTGTTGTTGACGTGCCACCCTGGTTCTCAATTTAATTTTCTTGACGATTATCACGCTGTTTTCGTGCACGAATTTCAGCTGTGCGAATTCTATGAGCTGCATTTCTTTCTGCTCTCTGTTCGACTCATTCATGAACTCTTTCAACTGGTGCACATCGAGTCTTCTTGCTTCTTGTTATTAAGGCTGGAATTTTTAGGTTGCATTTTACTAAAAATAGTAATATGAATGAATTTCGCTGTTCTATGGATAACTAAAAGTTAGATGTAAACAAAAAATATTCGAAGTAATGTACGCAACGAAGACAAAATGAAGAATGAGACATGTATAGTGTGTAGTTTAAGAAAATATAACACATTAAAGTGTGGCGTCATCTATGATGTGGAAAGGACAAAATTTTACAGTTCTCTCAAAAGAAATTCGCTTAAGGCGCCGTCTGTTCCAGACTTATGAAAACTACGAATAATAACAACAATCAACGTTGATGATCAGTTTATTATTAATTATTAATTATTGAGACCATTAATTTGAATAATAACTATCCTATTATTTAAGTTGGATCAAATTACATATAGATGCCAACATTCATGAATATCAGTTGACTCGTTTTTGAGTTCATTCGGAACATACACACGGACACTGAATTTTTATATATTAAGATAGACCACCTACATCATAAACATCAACATAAGAATTAATTTTTCTTTGGTTCTTACATCTTAAATATGTGGCAGTACTTGGTCAATCAAATTATTTGTGGTTTTATTAGAATTTACAAAATAGAGCTATAAATTTTACTCTAATTAATAAGGTCTTTTTTATCATTTATAGCTTTTTCGTTTTTATGAATGTGAACCATTTCTAAAAATTTTTTTCGTGTATTAGATTCTGTTCCAACGATTTTTGAATCTTTATTATTGAATTCATGTTCTTTTGATATTTCATGGTTCGTTAACGCAGTTTTATTTATTTTATCGTATTGATGACCTTTTAATCTATTTTCTAAGTATTGAGAGGTTTACCCTATGTAGACAGCATCACAAATAGTACAAGACACATGATATATAATA
This sequence comes from Diorhabda sublineata, assembly GCF_026230105.1. Lineage (NCBI taxonomy): Eukaryota > Metazoa > Arthropoda > Insecta > Coleoptera > Chrysomelidae > Diorhabda > Diorhabda sublineata. The sequence goes on from NC_079483.1 coordinate 11,024,838, forward strand.
TTACTTTTTTAGTTTTTTAGTCTTTTAGATTTCAATTTAGTTAAATATTTAGAAAACGTATTATGTCCTTCATAACTCATACTAATATCATATTTATTAAAATAATTTGATAGTTGTTGGGAAAGTCCTTGTACATATAATAAGGAAAAATGTTTTATGTTTTAATGTTCCGTTCCTGTTCTGTTTTTTAATTGATTGTAGTGTCTAAATAGTATTAACTAAGCTTTTAAGGAAAAAAATTATCAAAGCCTAATGTTTCACTGTACCAACAAATTCCCCTTTAGGTGAAAGACGATGTCTATTTTCACGTTTCGTTTCAAGAGAAGAGCTTATAACTACTCACGTAATGCTGACATATTACAACTTCTGATTCTACAGTTTTGTATCGGACACGTAGTTTAATTTCCGTACGGAAAGTGTTCGTAAAAAGCATTTTAATAGTCAAAGGAGAATAAGGGAGATAATAGAAAGTTAAAAAAACTTCCTGGAATAATGTATTGATTGTAGTTTGTTATTATGAGAGATTTCATATTACAATTTGTAGCCGTCTGTTCCATTTATCTCGTGCTGAAAAAATAGTTTATTCAGCTTCCATCCCATCAAAATTGTTTCCAATCAAACTCGAATACGAATCGTCGTGTCATCAATAATTTAAGCATACTCTTAGGATATATTGACATGGATTGAAATGTACTTTTTATAATTGACTGCTTTCTTTATTGAGTGATTTATATTTTTAAGAGAATAGTTCATGTTACTGTTAAAAATTAATGTCGTATGAAAAGTAATCATGCAGCTCTTCAAGGAGGTAATGGTTCAAAACTTTGGCTTTATAACTAACCTTCTCGTCCTCTTCAATGGTGTAGCCGCTTAATACTAAGTTATAGGCAAAAAATGTTTTATTATTCATTATAATAATGATTATGATGCGAAAGACTTATGCACTACTCAGCCGGTATTATTTAGCTATTCACGGATACAAATTATCTAAAGTATTAGGCTCACATAGTAAACCTGCGCACTATGCGGCAAGTAATCAATATTACAGCCTTCTGGATTCATTTTCGCCGTGCCACATCTGTTTAATCTCAATTGCGAGATCTGCGTATTTGGCCAGTTTCTCTTGGTCTTTGTTGAGAAGGTTATGAGTGTTCACATCACAAGAAGGACTGAATTGACTCTTCTGTCAACCACCACGATGTCAGGTCTGTTATTCGCCACCTGTCTATCGTTGATTAAGGACCTATCGTAGTAGAGTCTAAAATTGCCTTTTTGCAGCACCTGCTGCGTATTGAGAAGACCGAACTTGTTGGACATTTCCTCGTGGATGATGTTGCACACTTGGTTATGCCGGTGTAGATAGTCGGTGCTAGCTAACACTGATGTTTGTTTGCACTTTCTACTATTTAACAACCAACAAACCCTTTTGAAAAAACTCAACAACTTCCACGATTCAGTCTCATGTTTGATTGAAAACAATGACAGAATAAAGTTTGTACTGTGAATCAGGTTAACCATCCTTAGGAAATAAAATAATGTATATTAAAATCCAATCTTTCTAATCCTACTTTGCAAAATTACTTTACAAATCTTTTTTCATATCAATCGATAACCGCCAAACCTTTCTATGCTAGAATTAGATCCTTTTTAGGCAATTAAATTTCTTTCTATTTGAATGCCTTTATATAGAATATTCTCAGACTTCACCTGGAGAACAGAATGGATCAAATTCATTACATAGCTTACCTCATTCGACAAACATCGTACCAACCACACGCTTATCAGAGGACACTTTACTGACATACTCTACAAATGAAAATTTTTGTAGATATTCACACAGACGCATACAAATCTCACACTCAAAATTCCTCCAGACCCATGTAGACTTGGTCGGTAAGGAAGCTGTGAATAGTGATATATAACAACTGCAATAAATGAACTATAAAATATAAAATATATAAACACAGGAAGATCATTATCCTATTTACCACAATATAACTTCAAAAATATACTCAGATAAATCTTGATCATGACAAACATTTACGATTCTTCTTCTTCTCGTTGAATATGGATATGGTGACCACGTTTTTAAATGCGTCTCTGTACCTCGCAACATAAAACAATCCTCCGACGCTGAGATTTGTCCATTCTCTTAAGATACGGATTTCTTCTTCCTGCCGATGCCTTTCTTTTCCTTTACTCTGTCCTGCATTATGTTCTGTAGCAAGTTTTTCTTATCTTAATAATTGTCTACAGCTTTCTTTTGCGATCAATGCGTTTTAGTTCTTCGTCGTCGGTGATTCTGTCAGTCCAGGGTATCTTCAGTATGCGTCTATAGAGTCACATCTCAAATGCTGCAAAAGTTTTTTGATCGTTTGATCTTTCAAAGTTCAGGTTTCCACTTCACTACAGCAGTACCAACCACACATAACTTTCCATGAATCTTATTCTGACGTGGAGGTTTAGATTTCTGTTTACAAACATTAAGAAGTATTTGACAAATGCCTTTCGAGTCATTTCAATTCTGATCTTGATTTTTTCGTCTGGATCCAATTGAGCGTTTATTACGGAATCAAGATACTTGTATTTTTGCATTCATTCAATTTGTTTTCCATTCAGTGTGTGAAAGAACGCAGCCTTGGTGAACTCCCTTTTGAATTTCGATTTCGTCTGTCTCCATGTTCTCAACATGCACTCTTGCCGTTTGATTGTAATAGATATTTTTGATTAATGGTATATCGTTTGGATCTAAGTTGTTAAATTCTCTATAAGTTTATCGGTTTGAACTTTACCAAAGGCCTTCTGGAAATCAATGGAACAGACATATACATTTTTATTGTATTCTCTGCACTTCTTTAGTAGTACTGTGATAGCGAATAACACTTCTCTAGTTCTCCTCTTAAGCTAAACTGCGTTTCATCGAGTTGTTCTTCACATTTTTGGTATATTCTCTACTGGATTATTTTCAAGAGTACTTTTAGTGTGTGGCTCATCAAATCTTTTTGGAATTTTTCCTGTTTTATAGATTTTGTTGAACAATTTTGTAAGATGGGTCAAGTCCATGGATCAAGTCCAAATCCTTTAAGCATTCTGTTGGAAATGTTGTCAGATCCAGTTGCTTTTCTCGTTTTCGAAATTTTTAGGGCATTATCTACTTCGGACTTAAGAATAAATTGCTCTTCCGTCTGTCCGCTTTCTTCTCCCGCGTCATCGCGCTCTGCTGCAAATAGGCGTTTGATGTAATCTTCCCAAATCTGTTTTTTGTCATCTTCTGTCAACTGGATCTCTCTTTCGGTTCTCCTTGTGATCATTGGTATCTTTTCATTGTATTTCCAGTTAATTCTTCCAGTTTTTTATGTAGATTAATAATCAAAATAATCATGTTATATGCCATATTGTTCAAGTCTTCCATTTCACGGCAACTCTCTTCCATCCATCTTTCTTTGGCCTCTCTCATGCGATGTTCTACTTGTTTCTTTAATTGTATATATTTTTGTAGGCTAATGTTCTAAATTACCTCTACTATATTTACCAGATATGGCCTACATTGACTTTTTCTACAATCTCAGAGTTTTATTTGTAGTTGAGATATTTTCATCAGAGGAGGACATTATGCAAACGCGAAGGATTATTTTGAGAACAAAAACGGCAACCATTATTTCGCTGAACTAAATGTATAGATTTGAAAAAAGACTATGTTAAGAAGAATTTCAATTTAAATGATTTTTCGGGACTTGTGAAATTACTAACTATGATATAGATACCGTCAAAATTTATTAAAAAATTACTTACAAATGTCTTTTCTATTCATTTACTGGTTGTATTAAGGAAATTATTTAGCATCCACATATTAAAAAATAATTTCAAAATGTGTTCACAACTATCAATATATCATTGGTAACCGAGTACTTTTATATTGCCTTGAAATTTATTTTTTTAGTGTATGAATTCTATTCAATACCCAAATGGACTTTCAATGTAAAGTGGAAACATCTTTGAATGCTTGACCCTTTAGAAGTAGCTCCGACAGCCGTTATCGTAAAGAGCACTAGACAAATAGCACTGCCATTGAGTGAGATTATATAATGGGGTGTAGTGTATGGATTTTATATGAATCTATAGCATAGAAGGCGTGGTAACATCTCCTAATATTTTAACATATTAACAGTAATAACAGTAAGTGGAGGTTAGTTATGAATTTCATCACGAAATCATCAAGTGCAGAATGTATTTTCTGATATTGATAATCACCGGTTACTTTTCGATTAAAAATTGGTTCACTCGATCCAATGGCGGCGTTAGAGTTTTATTAATGCTAATCAAATCATGACAAAAGCTATATATAAAAATAGCAGCTTTTCGTCTTCTAGTATCACTAAATTTTTTAGGATTATGTCGTAACTAAGGTTATATGCCTCTCAACTTCGGTTAAGATTGTTAACCTACCAATTCCACCTGTGGTCCATAATGACATTTTTATACCATCCCCAAGAGAAAAAAAGCACATGGATGTATAAAACCATATAAACTCACTTGAATTGTTAAATTGGCAAAAAAGTGTGATGCATAAAACAGCCAAATCCATTTAATTCAAATTGCGCGGGTAACTACAAGATTGACGCCATATTTCTCAATGGAATAAACCTACTGAATCAAGATGTTAAAGTCGAAATATTGCAGAAGTAGGCCTTAGCTGTTATTATTCACTTTTGCTTCACATCTGGTATTCAATAAATAAGTCTTATTTGATTATCAACATGATAACCTCCGCATCGAATCTGCCACCTTGTAAGGCGGAATTAAAACATTACCAGCATTTGGCTCGATTCAGTGGGTTTTTTCTCGTTTTTAGTGATCAAGTGATCAGTCACCAAATAATCTGATGCCGTACCGAACAAATCGAGATAAATATGTAAATATTGTGTTTAAGTAAATTACGTTGAAAATTACAAATGGTTAGTAATGAGTCTTAGTGTATAGTTTAGTGAATAGTTAAGTGTTCAGTGTAAATAATTTTACACATTACAATATGGATAGAATAGGAAAACAGAGTATCTTGAAGGATAATTCTTATACCGCCTCAGATCATTTTCATTCGATTTTCGACCAAAAATCAAATCTATCCGCATCATTTAGCAAACGAATTGTAGATTTCAATTTCCCAAGAATTATTTCAAACAATGTTAACTATCCACCCTCCTGGACCATAAAAATTCTCAAATGCAATAAAAATCTTCTACTGTACCCTAAATCCAGTACTCTGTCACCCCTGATTCTACAAAATTTTCAAGAGATCAAAAATAAGTATAAAAGCCACTACCAAATATACACAGATGCATCAAAAACATCTCAAATGGAAGCAATAGGCGCAGCTTTCGTCGACGAAACATCCACCTAACAGTTTCAGCTACCCAAGGAATATTCCATATATTCGACAGAATTGTTAACAATCTCCAAAACCCTTCATCATATATTACAACAGTGCAAATCAAAGACAGTGATTTTTACTGATTCCTCAAGTGCAATACAGGGAATATTAAGGGTATTATCCAAACCACCCAATTTTATGCCAAATTAAAACCGACCTTGAAGCACTTCACAATATGAACAAATAAGTCGAGTTCGTGTGGATTCCATCCCACGTTGGTATAATAGGAAATGAGAAAGCCGATCGGGAAGCTAAAGATGTCTGCAGTATCAACATCATAGAAAACGCACCTCCTGAAATTCCACATTCCGCTTTTAGAAGCTATATTAAACAACATTCGACGGAAATATGGCAAAAAATGCGAAAAACTTGAAGACAATAAACTCCAACGTATCAACCCAAATCTACTACCAAAAAGGAAAATATCACAAAGACGACGGGATCAAGTGATACAGCATCGCATGAGAATAGGGCACACCAAGTTAACACATGAGTACCTATTGAAGAAAGAGCAACAAAAACTGTGCTTCGCCTGCGATACTTCTTTAACAGTAGAACATATTATTGTCGAATGTCCACTCTACCATCAGGAACGACTAGAAAGTGAACTTCCACGTGAAAAGAAGAGTGTGATAGAGATAAAATGGTTAAGTTCCTAAAATTGACTAGCCTGTACAAATTAATATAGTGCTTAATTGTTTTGTAAACTCAGTTTAATAGTTTACCCATATTGTCCCGCCGCTAATAATCTTTCAGGTTGACGCGTTTCTTTAATAAAAAAAAACTTGCTGTGTATATCTAAATCTTTATTATTAAATTCGTACCTGTTTTTATCCTCACTACACAGTACAATTTCATTGCCTTCTTTCGCCCATGGCCTAAAGAACGCCCATATTTCTATTTATTTAAAGAAATTTATTAATTAAATTAATCCCGTCAACCGACGCCAATGTATGGCAGCTATATTTCGAAGTACATACGCCTTCCGACAGCTTCGGCCAATTTATATGCATTTATGCTTACGATTCGGTGTTTTGATTTGTAAATAGTATAGATGAGAGTGCACGTAGACTGATGGTCTTCTGCAATTGATATTGGAAGAACTATAATAGCCTTGTATTATTTGCACAAAAGAAGTGGTCAAAGAATAGCAATCGAGTGTTTCAATATATTGAAATGCGTTTTAATATAGATTCCAAATACTTGTTTTTTAATTTCAAAAGACGTATAACAGATTTCTGGTTCTACTTTTTTAGTTAGTTGGTTTTCAATGAAAAAAAAATAGTTACAATAAATATTTCACACAAATCATCATTTGTGCCTTAAATTTGAATAATTGTTAATCGTCTCTAAAAATTTGATATATTATATGTTGAAATAACATTAGTTTATCCAACCTAATATTTTCATTTTTTACTATTTTTACTTATACAGGGTGTCCTGCTTAAGAACAGAGTCTAAGTTACAATCCTGAGGAGTTGTAGGACATAAAAAGTCAATTTATTTGCAACCATTCAACTTGAAAGTATCCATAAAACTAGTAATTTTTATGAACTCTCTTACCTTTTTTTTATTTTACACCGTGAACTGAACTTCACATTTTATTTTTTCGTTCGATTAGTGGACTATATTCTACCGTATCTTTCTGTTTTTGCTTTAATTTCGTTAAATATTGATGTTTATTTCCAAATGAAACACGATAAATGTATGTTTAGCTTTCTTATTATTAGACACTAAAAAGCGTTGATTGATGTTCGCTAGACGCTCAAAGGATTGCTTCTGTCTCCTTTCGGCTAGGATGTCGTCGAGCGGTTGTCTCTTAATCAGGTCGCCGTTCAGCAGTTATAACAAAAAATAAAATACGCTAACAGGATAATTGTTGACTTCGGGAAAAGGACGAAAGGGACATAAAAAAGGTAACACGAATAGAAATAATGTAACCAATTTATTTTTCGAATAAACAATCAAATATATGAGAGTTTTCCCATAATTTTCCGTCCAAACGAAGAAACAAGACTTTTTTTATAATAGAGAGAGAGAAATACTTTATTGTCAACAATTTTTTACAATTTGTAGGCAGAAGCTTGTAAAAAACTAAGGAACAAACAGACAAATAACTTAATAAAGACACACACACAAATAAAATCTAAATATAAAGTTTAAATTATTGCAAAATTGGGAAAAGATGTTATAGATTTGATTCCAATTGGCAAATGATTCTGCATTTTTTGCATTATAAGGTATTGAGCACTTACCTGATTCGGAACGCGGAGTAGGTAGATGAATTGGAGAAGAGTCAATATTTTGAGGTCCTGACAATGAGCTCTGTTGTTCAGTCTGAGTAAATGTCTAACAGCTTTTGTAGTTTGAACATTGGCTCAAATTGAGTCGGACTACACGTACCCCAGAATGAAAGAGGGCATGATAAACTGTTTTAGAGGTGGATAAGTTCAGTTCCTTATAAACTGATCTTAGCGATAAACGGGCAGAATTCAATTTTTTAGATAAAGCGGCAATATGTAAATCCTATTTCAAAAAATTGTTTTCAACAAGTCAATAGTGGTGTTATTTAGTACAAAAGGCTGTAATGTATAAATGTTGAAACACAGAAGATAAGAATTGCACCAGATTTAAGAGTGATTAGGTCACTAGATATTGACCTATGAAGTGCCGTAAGATCAGAGTTGCTCAAAGAGAAACTAGTATCGTCTGCAAAAAGTATGTCTCTTACCACTTATGTATAAAAGAAACAAAATAATGCCTAGTATTGACCCTTGAGGCACTCCACATTCTATTTTCTTTCAGCCTTCACGTATTGGTAAGGTATAAACTATGCAAGAAGTGTTCCTATTATGATTAACACAATTGAAAACCTAAGAAAAATCACAAAAAGTTGTTGCAATAGAGTGATGGCTCTTTATGCTGGAGTAAGCATTATTTAGAAGTATAAGGTGTCTGGACGTACTGCCGTGAGATAATACTGTCATCAGAATGGCACTACTTGAAAGCGGAAAAAGATTACCAGCCGCTTCTATTGAATTCATGAGTAGGAGGAAACTTAATCACAATAAAAAATGAAGACACGATATATTAGAAGAGATAAATGAATGTATTCTGAATCAAACTATGACATGACATAGTCTACAGTAATGCAACTGGTTTTAGTTATTCTGGTAATGATTATTTCTATTCCTCAATTTTTTCACTAGCGCCCAGTCTCACGTTCTCAACATACATCCAAGGAGATTACGAAACACAATCGCCGGACACGCGTTCTAGTTTCGCACCACAATTTTTATTTTCGATGCTCGCGTTTCAGCGCCTAGCAAATGAAATCAGGTTACGAAGTCATATGATTCATTATCATTCTCTTTTCCAAACCAATGAATGTAAGCCCTTGCTTTGAAAATGGACCAATCGCTGCAAGCTGGAGAAAATTCTCTCAGGTGTTGGACTTCCGTCATTTTATTAATTATTCACTGCACTACTTAACTTTCGACCGCTTGAATCCAATTTTACTGGTTTCGAATAAAAGGCAAAGTCGAAAATTTTAACTAGTTAATTCGATGTATACAGAAAAGGAATTAATTACAACGTGGTCAATTGCCTGCCTGTGCATGCATGTACCGGAAATAGTAATTAAATAAACATATTGATATTAAAACTAATGCGGGATATTTAATATCATTATTTCTTTACTATACTACATATTTCAAACTTATTTTGATGAAAATCTCTCTCCTATAAGTATCCAGAAAATCTTATAAATACTGTGGATGGTCAAACAATTTGAATTCCTAAATTCTGTGTGTGTTAAAGTGTGCAGTCCTAGTGGAAGAGTAGTTTCTTTTGCATGAAATGCCATTTATATCTTCACCTTATCATGCAATAGTATTTATACCTTTTTAAAAATAGTTAATGTCTACAATCCCACGACTCTCCGAAAACACGGTCGTCATTACTTATCAGGTCTATGAAACCATAGTTGCCCTCTTCGCTCTTTGTAATCAATCTATTTGCTGTTTTTCCGTTCCAGGAATCTTAGTAAATCAAAGCGACACTCAAAGCGCGGATAGCGTACGCACGTATAATTAGTATTCAGCTTTCATACAACCCTTGTAATTTTTATTATTTTATTGTCAATAACCCTATTATGTCAATTGACATTTGTGAAACAATCCAAATGATTGTTGTTGAACCTCAACAGAGCAGTTAGGTTTCCATAGTTATTGAATTATGCCAAAAATTGAGTAAACAATTTTCTATTAGAATTTGGGGTTTTCAATTCAAACGTTTCTACTAATGAAGTCTGTAATTCTAATTTCCACTCAACTCATGATCATTTTGCTGAAATTTTTTGATCATTTGGCTGAAATTTTTTTAACGAATCTCTTAATCTTTTTAAAAGTTTAATAGTGTAAGTTTTCATGTGCTTCAGGTTCTATCAAGGAAACGCCCGAACTCGTTCAGTTAGTATAGGAATTGGGGAAAGTAAATAGAAGATGACCACAAAGTCACTTTCGTTGAACAATTTCATTAATCGACTGTGGTCAGTTGGTTTATTTAATGCCAACAAAGATCAAGCCAGCTTAACTTTCACACAAACGTAAAACAGGAAGAAATATATGAAAAAGTTTGGTTATAAAAACATCGTGGAAAAATTTTGTATAAAGTGAGATACTTATATATCCGAAACAACTCAGCTAGGTCTTTGTTTGCTTGAGTAATCTCCAAAAGTAAACCAAAGAGTGAAATAATTAATTGGATATAGGGTGTTTTTAAAAAAAGGTTATCACGTTTCTAGGATAGATAGAAAACTGAAAAATATTTGGGGTTTGCTTAGTAAAAAATTATACACATTTTCCACGATTTTGCCGCAACTACTGGCAACATAGTATTATAATTCTATACAAATGTGTTTTGGAAGCTGATACATCCCATGAATTTCTCAATATTGGATTTATTAATCAAAATTTCAAGTAAACTTGAACTTCATTTAATTTTAAACCAAAAAGTTCCTCTTCATAAACCTCAATACTGTGTAGCGTTTTTGGAATATTTTGATTTGAAAATTATGAAGTAATAACCGATGGGGTTGTAAAGTATTGATGAAGACTGAGGCCTTCCGTTTCTTGTAACGTTTCATGAAAATCCGGTCGAATCAGTATAGGATCTTGTTTTTCAAAGTGGAAAAGTATGGGCACTGAGCTATTGGAGGCCTTAGTATGAAGCAAACAACAATTTGATGATCATTTATTGTGATTCTGGGACTCAAACTGTTGTTTGTTTCATACTTAGGCCCCCAATAGCTAAGTGCCCCTTAGCTTTTCCTCTGAGTTTACCATGGAAAACTATCATTCATTGATAGTTATGACGTTGAGTCAATAATAATTACATTTCTGAAACCTTTTTATTTTAAATTAAGTATTGTTGATCAAGATGTACTCAACTTTTGAATACACTGATATGTTATTAACTTTAGGCTTTCAGTGTTTTGGAAACTCTAGTGCAGCTGTTACGCGTTATGCAGGAAATTTTTCTCGAAAAAACATACCAAGTAAAAATACATTTGGAGCCATTGAGCGTTGTTGTCGAGAAACTGGAAAAGGAAGACCTAAGAAAATAAATTCTGCAAGGCCAAAATTAAAGAATGCCTGAACTGGAAAAAAATCATTTTGGCGGCAGACGTCGATATTATCAGAATTGTAGTGCCAAAAACAATGAGACTCGAAATCTGCTGACCCATCGGCAGTAGCTGCTATATATATATTCATATTTTTACCAGCAAATTGAAAACTAAAAAGCCCAATTTTACCCAAGGTAGTGAGAATTTTCCGCCTAGGACCACCAGGAGCAGGAGCTGCTATGTCTACACATAAACTCGCTTGTGCGTGATAATACTAGAGCACCTACTTTTAGCGGACCCAATTATCCAATTTCCGACATGTTTTGCCATAAATAGATGGAGGATCCATTTCAAAAACTAATACGCGCGCTACTACTCGGCCTCGATCACCTAGTTATGAAAGTGGAAGATGCAGCTCCGACAGGTACGGCGCGGCTATTAGTCTATAGCCTACTATAGCCTATAATAGGTGAAATAATCATTGTTAGTTTCTTGTTCGTGCCCTATGAATATATTTTGTATGAATTGAGCTTTTTAAAAAAACTGGCAATATTGCTTTTTTGAAAACGCAAGGAAAAGAAACTTATAATATCCCTCCATCAATTTGAGTTTGCTTTCAAACCATGATTTTAAATTTTCAACTGCTGTTTGATGATATTTTTAAGACATGGATCGTGAGGTTTATTGCTTACTTTTCAAGATTCTAGAAATGTATTTAACGGCGAGACTTAGTTAATAATGAAAAGTAATTAAAATAAATTAGAAAGTAATTATAAGAGTAGTAAATAATTAAATCTACAAGTAGTGGAAAATCATTATCATATAAGTTGGTTAAGACTAGTGTGAGTGTCTAAATAAATTAAATAAGTAAAAAACTGTGTATAAATTCACCCCACCGATGGAAAACAATTTAAATAAATTGAGAAATAAGAAAAACGTTACGACATGTTCTTGAAATGGTTTATAAGTATATTATACTTCGATATAGGTTCAAAAGAAGTCTTTGCAAAATCAAATAAATTATTGTGGGATTTGTGGCAATGGAATATGATTATATACTTATTTTAATATCTATTTTAAGCTACAATTTTTTCATACTCTTCCACTAACATAAATAATTCATCTTACTTCTTTTCACATCTGATATCATCACTTTTATTCATTGTTTCTTTGCCTAACCGGGTTAAGACCGGTTTAATCTTGCAAAGTTTTCAAATCAGAGCTCCATTCCTTCTTGTTGGAAGATGCCATCCATTATCTCTGTTTCATGAAAAAAAAAAAATAAACTTGGATAACAATGATCATTCAAATAAGCTGTTATGAATTATCAGCGCGTTATGAATCTATTTTTCATGAAGATAATATACAACACGATTTATCCATTTGTGTTTTTGCCGCTTACTAGTCCAGCTTATCATGTCATTGAGTATCAGGAAATTTTCTTAGTACTTAAATGTTCATCGTAATTATCTGTTTTCAATATTGAACCATTCAAGTATACTGTAACCTCCTATTCGGTCTATTTAGATTGAACATGTCATCCTCTATCGAAACTCTGACAAAAAGTTTTCCTCTCGACATATTTCTAAAAATAGGTATCCTAAATTAAGAGTTTTCACCTTGGCACCTTTAGGACGTCTGTTACAAAGCGTATTTATCAACACAAAAGAAGAAAAGATTCATGAGTATAATACGAATACGAATTCACGACATCTCCTTTTATCCCAGCCATTTTTGGATGGGAAATACGACGAGGTTATCACGAAGTTACTTAGATACTTGTCTTATATGTGTATACGGGAAAAGTTATTTCAAATAAGAATGTCGTTTTGTGATGAAGTGAACTTTTTCAAATGAACATAGAATTTGAGAATACTAACTCAACAAAACTGAAGCAGTATTAGAAAATATAGTACAAGAATGAATTTGTATTGAAAAAATGTGAACATAAAGAGACACCGTTAAATATTTTACACCTACTGTGACTGAAATAATTTCTAGAAAGATTTTTACCTGATTAAAACTGATCTGTTATGGCCTTCTCGATATCAAAACGTTTCCCTTTCAATACATTTTCCATTTTCGCTTAAACCACAAGCCACATCATTCTATTGAAAATTATTTGATTTTCGACAATATCCAGAAGCCGCATGATTCGAAAAACACATTTCCCAATTCTGGTCAAGACCCAGATGTCACATAATTCCCAAAATAATTCCATATTTTCGCTAAGATCCTTAAACTACTTCATTCTAAGAATACATTTTTGATTCTCTCTTTTTCCAATGCTTCAAAATTAATGCTCCGAAATTTAGAAAAAGAGTAATTGATTTTTCAACAATAACTCGCTCAATTTTCAATATTAATGTCCCGAGTGCATGTCAAATTGTCGATAATTTAATTTTCTGAGACAATTTGACATACACGAGAGGGCATTTTGGCAGACTATTTCCTGAGAAAAATTTAATTTAAAATAAACTTAATTCTGTGTTTAAAATTTGTTATTCTTTAAATTATACCGTAGTTGACGATCAGACAAGAGATGCAGCGGAAGCTATAGGAATTGACACGAAAAGAATAAAAGTGACAAATCACTCGAACCGTGCTGCGGCAGTTACTCAGCTTGCCAAGGCAGAAAATCAAATTATGAAGGTTACCGGACACTCAAATCAGGCCTCGATAAAGAGTTACCTCCAAGTAAATAGTGAACACCACGAGGAAATTGTACAAAAAATGCGAAATGACAGTAACGAAGTAACAATAAGAAGTGGTGGAAGCAGCATAGAAACACCATCGTCGGCCTCCAGTAAAGTTGTATATTCTAATTGCATTTTCAATAATTGTTCCTTTTCTTAAAATATAAAATTAAAACCAAATGATGTTTATTAATCCTAGACGAAAATTTGGCACTCGTGCAAATTATCGATAATTTGCACTAGTGCAGTATTATCGCTGAAATTTGATCGTTGCTAGGTAAACATAAAATATTACAGCTTTTTGGTTGGCTTAAATTTTTCGAAGGAAATAGTCAAGCTAAAAACTTCTTTAAAAAAGCATTTTGTTGGAAATTTCAAGTATATTAACGTCATAATAATTTAAATATTTCTCAACCTCCGGTTTCGTTCCAAAAGAGTGCAGCTAAAAGGAGCATAAACCACATTTGGAACGCGAATGCAAACCCTTCAATTAATATTTGAAACATTCTCTCATAACATGAATAGTTGTTTATTTAATAAAAAATTTTTTCAATATTATTACGGAAATGCAATGCTCAATTTAATTGATTATTTTTTATAAAATAAGCATTCAAAATTGGTCAAATCACATGGATCATATCAAAAGTATATAAATGGAGTTAATTAGGGTGGTAATTTCGACGATATAATTATTTAATATTTTTAAAAAATAAAAAAAACCCTATTTTTGTTATAAACAGGTGAATTCTTATGCAGAAAAATTTGAACAGTGCTCATTCCAAAAGATTTTTCCAAAAATTTTATCCATTTCAAGTTATTTGAGTTTCCAGTTTCGGGGTTCCCCAAAAATAGCCATCTTGCAACGAGTAAAAACTCAGTTGTTGTTGAATTTACAGAGGCCCTTAAAATACCAATCCCTCAGTTTTTATAAATAAATTTGCTAATGAAATGGAAATTATTCATGAAAAACTGTAGAAAAATATGTGTTTTTTCAATGTAAAATGAGCATTTTCAATCGTTTATAACTCTACTAGAGTTATAAACTTTGTAGAATAAAACTTGCTTAGAATTTGTCACTCTATCGATCTACGACATTATTCTGATGAAATAAAATCCAATCCAAGAAGGTTATAAATACTTTTATACCAATTTTCAAGAAAATCGACCTTGATTATCAAAATCCAAGGGAAATCGGCTGGTACCTGGCCTATACGTGTGATAATAACATATACCATCCCGCGTTTTTTTGCATTTATTACTTCAGCCTTCGTTCTATATTTCTCTGCCTTTTTAATGTTGAAATTGTAAAATTAATCCAATAGCCCTCTTCCAATATTAAGGAACGATCTCATCAGTTCTCATATTACGATCATTGTTGCACAATTTAGAAGATATTGGAAATTCAAAAAGATTCGAGAAAGAATGCTAACTTATTTTTTAGAATAAAATTTCTAATGATCTCTCGGAGAAAATGGATGTAGATTCTTTTGAACGATATTTTATGTAAATCTAGAAAAAAAAAGGAAGTAATGGTAGAAAGTAATTTTGTTGAAAGGCGATAGTATGGATATTCATCCTCGTATATCGTTTGAATTTCATAAATATCGATACGTTTCATCCCAAATCCACTTTCTTCTAAAACGTTCGATTGAAGGAACATTTGAAATACTCTTATATCCGTTCAATAAGTGCCTTTTCACCTCGCTGCGATATTTTAAGCCTTTTTATAAGATAATAAATCTCATAAAGTGACTCAAGGAATCCTTTTAACCATTTCCAGTGCCACTTTAAATAAAATGGAATATTTTTTCATATACGTCAAAATTTGTTATAGTTACTACTTGAAATGTACGCATATATACATCATATATGAAAATTTCTACAACTCTTAGAGACTAATTCCTGATTTAGAACACAACAAATGCTTCAAACTCTTCTAATCATTATTTATTGAACATGCAGTACGTTTATGACGTTAGTATATGATATTATTGGAGAGAAAAGTTTAAAGCGGTCGTGGTAGCAAGGAAAATATTTTAAATTGGAGGAGAAGACACAGTTAATGCTGTAGTCATCGAGCTGCGCGGGAAATTGAGATTACACGCTAGTACAGCTGATCATCACACTTGGATCTTCTTAAGATATCATACCATTGATGCTGGTGCAGGTTCTATCATAGAATTTTCCAGGTTTAGATAATTGAAAGCGGATTCTTTCACAACAAGACTGCTAAGCTACATACTACGAAAAATTATTTAATCAGCAAAGTCAACGTTAGAAATTTTTTTCTTTATATTTATACCTATTCGCAAAGATTTACATGTTATTATTGGGTACATTCGAATTAAAAACTTACCACTACATGTTTTCCTAAATTATCCTATAAGTTTGCCTTGCACTATTCGAAAACTCCTTTACAGACCGAAATCCACTAGCATCGCGCCACGCCACCCCACGCCATGGGTCGAATATTTTTGCATATGTTTTTCAATTGTCTCCGTACACACTCAGCCCACCACACGCAACCCCGCGCCACGCCACGCAACACCATCCCACGTAGGATTATTCAAAATTCTCATATGTAAACTACGCGTGTTAAGACGTGTGAATGTTCCTCCCTTGCCTTTGTATGCCAGTCTATGGAAAAGTTTTATTGAATTGGGTTTATATTGAAGATTGACTCGAAATGCAACAAGGGTTGTTAATAGGAAAAGTGCGGCAATACTATATCTTATATTATCTACATTCTGTACAATATGAGGTCAGAAATTTTTTTAATTTTATCAAGAACAAGATTGTTGAAATAAAGTTTTTCACAGTTTCTGCTGATTTTATGGAATCCTTCTCTTGCTGTGCAAAATCACAACCGCAGCAGCATATTCTAAAAACTTTAGGTAACTAACTTAACGTACTCAAAGCTACTGAAATTTTTTCTGTTCAAAATTATATAATAAAATGAGCGAGTCGTAACTTGGCGTGTTACAAATATGTACACAATAATGTACCACATGAACCAACGTCGCGTGGCGTGACGTGGCGTGTTGCTAGTGGACTTTGACTTCATTCTCTGTATTAGGCCTCGTGTATGCCAGGCAAGCACATTTTGTTACAGGACAGCTGTGACCTGTATGGACAGTGATAGGTAAAATGTTGTATTAATAATCAATTTGTACATACAAATTAATCAGATTAATCCTTATTGACAACGCAACGCTACGCAGCACAACCTCAGCTTAGAGTGCTGTGTTGTTCTAGAAACAAGTGTTGTCTTTTTTTTTGAATAAATGGAAAGTCGAACTTTACAATACAAAAGATGCTATCTGTATAAATACTAAATTGCTCACTTTTTTAGCATTAATCAGATTAAGAGCTTCTAACAATAATAATTTTTTAATAGTGAATCAGAAATTTTTTCGATGCACTTGCTGTTATTCTATTTAAACACTACACATCGATATGCACATCAGAGCGTACGCGCTTTGCCTAAGACCGGTCGCACATTGAGACGTATCGCAGCGTGGGGCAAGACAGTGTTGGAAAAACTACATTACCTAAGTGATCGCATATTGATACAGTTCTGGCGTTTCATCGTCCATTGTCAGTCATGAACATGATATTTATTGCACTATTCATCACAAATATGCAAATATATTAATAAATTTATCTAGTTGACATGAATAGTGTCAAATAAGACTTTGTAATGTCTAATAACTTTGATTAAAGTCTCATTCATCGTTTATGATTAGAAAAATATAACTTGTCATTCAACTCATGTTTATGGGAATATTATAATATATTCTCAAAGCTCGTGGCGTGTTTGCAATAGCAAGAACACGCGTGACGCATGCGAACAGGCAAAGAAAAAGGCCGAGCAGTGCAGAACTTCTGTAAGAACAAGACTAAATATTACGAGACTTACCAAGACCCAGACTTATTTCTTCTTTTCATCAACTGATTTCACAATTCTTGTCCACAGATTGCAATTCTGTACTTTTGCGCCACAATTTGGTTCTATCTACCTAATATCAATGAGAACTGCATCCAACCATTTTTTCTTTGGACTATTTTCTTGTACCTCTTTCTCCTTTTTGCAAATCTCTAGCCCGCCATTTTTTATTATGCCCCAACCATCTTAATCTTTGAGCTTTTATGTATATTGACAGGTATTCACACAAATCTTCTACTTCTTTTTCTCCAAAATCCTCCACTTGTTTTTATTACCCCAAAATGTTTCCTCGACGTCTTCCTCACTCATGTATCCAGTTTTGTTTCTTTAGTATTTGTCAAAACTGATGTTTCACTTCCTTATTTAACTCTTGGTCGTATTATTGTTCAGTTTAATCCAATTTTGGCTGCTCTCATCAATTTGCTTGGTAATTCCACGGCTTTACTACCTTTCGTTATTATTTTATTTATTTCTCGTCTCTCGTCACTCTTTAGTTTTATTTAACAGTGTTACTCCCAGGTATTGGAATTCACAAACTTTTTTATCTTAGATTTTTATCTTTTTCCACTTTAATCTCTATGTATTCCACCAATCGTATTTTGTCTTAGCACCATAATTTTTGCAAACCTCTTCTAGTTGCTCTCTTTTTTTCTTTCTTTGTTCTGGTAATTGAAGCTGAATCGTCTGCATAAGCAATTATTAACTGTTTTTGGAGCTCCGTTCTTTGTATCTTGTTTTCTCTTGAAATTTTTTGAACCCTACATCCGATACAATACTCTGTGAGTTATTTAATATCATCTTGAAACCTTCTTCTCACAACATGCTTCCTTGATACTCGTTAAGTCTACAGTTGAAATTTGGAAGAAAAATTTCTTTTTAACGTTTATCAAAAATTTATAGACAGATAGGTTATCGCAACCCTATTATTCAGTACTATTTTGAATAATTTCGAAATTTCAATATTTCTACCTGTTTTAAAAACAAATGTTTATCAAAAACTTAGAATCGGCCGTGCGCTTTACAATGTGCCAACTCATGATCGTGGTTGTCATGAAGATTAGACAACTCGCGAGGGAAAAATATGCAGCTCGGGATTCTAATAATCAAAATGAAAAACAAGAATTTAAAAATTCCATCCATGTAAAATGTCGTGGATCAGGTACTAAATTCCAGGTAATACTCTGAATGAATCCGTCGCAAGTTGTGTTATATACACGGACTACCTTTTCGTTTACCTGAAATATCTCTGTTACGTGTTGTAGTGCACCCTCAGAATCAATACGGTACATCAACAAAACAATATCTTCTAAATCAAACGCTTCATTTCACTCAATATTGCCAACCGAAATAAACAACATAAAATTCTACAACCAACTCATCTAAATAATATGAACAAGTACATCTGTTGGACCTTGTTTATTATCAATCAATTTTCGTTGTTGATCATCTTCCTTACCTGTCGTTTTGCACTAATATAATTTAGCTGAGTTTCCTTCTAAAGTTTGTATCTTTTAATAATCAGAGCTGCAACTAATTATAACAAATGAAAGTTTCACTTTAAACTTGAGACCATTATTCATGATTTAACTCCTAAGAACCTTGAGTTCTGGATCTAACAACACTATATATTAACTCTTGCCAAATTTCTTGTTAGTTTGTATGCTCTGCTGCTGGTGTCTAACTTTGATACTGAAATAGGTCAACTGGATGAATTATCGATAAGCACTGTTTCGTACTTACAATTCCATACCTTGAATTCGTCTCTTTTTATATCAATAATTCAGTTGGGAGGATTTAATTTGAAGTTACTTAAAGTGATTGATATCGATTCTTTGAGGTAGGAATCGTTTTTTTTTAAGTTGACAAGAGCTAAAATTGATTTTGTCGATCGACGGAGTCTAAATCAATTAATTAAGACAATTTATTTGAAATGTTGACTCACAATTACATCATCTGATTTTCGATAAGTAAGTTATCGTCTTCAGAAACCGAAGATATAATTTATCCAATTTCCCTTTGAATGTGAGATGCCCAAACAAATAACCGTGGTATTTCGATAGTAGATAGTTCAATATTTTCAACACAAAATCCTATGAATAAGATCGAAAATATATTTATATACAACTATCAAATAATGGGTTACTAAGAGCATATTGACATGTAGATTGTTATCGTTTTGATTTTCTAGTTATGTCTAAACGATATTTTGAGGAAGACTCTGCATTTCCTTGTCTTCTTCCCAAAATACCTGAGATTCTGAATGAAATGGGCAGAACGCGTGCAGAGTAGATCCGTTACTCTCTCTACGGACTGCTCGTAGAATATTCAGTTGTCGTCTTCTGCCGTGCCATGCTGGAGAAACAAAGAAACACTAACAATCTCTTATTTGAAAGAATAATCACTATCATAGAAAAATTGGTCATTCTCTAGATGAAAAAGGGCTTCGTTAAATTATTTAACATTGAGGTTGAAGTCCTTAACTAACATTTTATTTATAATTAACAGCAATATGTGATACACATTCATTTTTCATAAATTACTTTTGTCCATTTATTTGTTTTTACTCATCAGATTATTCTAAATTAGTAAAAAGTCACCATATTTATCTATATTAATTTCACTTTGTGATTATCATGTTATATATGTTATACGAGGATATATTGAAAAATTCTAGCTTACTATAAAAACAAACAAAATTTCAATGTCAAAATATTTTATTACTCAACATATTCTCTTCTCAATTGGATACATTTATTACAGCGAACCTGCAACGTCTCTAGACTTTCCAAAAAAATGTTTCTTCTTGCTCTGCAAACCAGATCTCCTCGTTGGAAGAAAGTTTACGACCTTTTAAACTTTTTTTCAGTTAAGGAAAGAGATGATAGCCAAATCTGGTGAATAAGGGAGGTGTTCTAGTAATTCAAACCCCAAAATACGAATTTTTTTCATGACAACATGAGATTTGTCTACAGGGGCGTTGTCCTGCAAAAACAAAACACCTTTGGATGGCTTTCCGCGTCTTTTCTCTTTAATTTTTTCATGTAGAGTGGACAGTAATGTCGAATAGTAATCTCCAGTTATAGTTCTACCCTTATCCAAAAAATCAATCAAGATTACTCCATGGCTATCCCAAAAACCTGAAACAAGAACTTTCCCAGCAGATTTTTGGACACCAAACTTCTTAGGTCTTGGATAATCAGAGTGTCGCCATTCCAT
Organism: Diorhabda sublineata; assembly: GCF_026230105.1. Taxonomy (NCBI): domain Eukaryota; kingdom Metazoa; phylum Arthropoda; class Insecta; order Coleoptera; family Chrysomelidae; genus Diorhabda; species Diorhabda sublineata. The sequence goes on from NC_079483.1 coordinate 11,045,750, forward strand.
CGATTGTTACTTTATTTCTGGAACGTAGAAATGTACCCAAGTCTCATCCATAGTAACAATTCTGTTTAAGAAGTCTCAAATCGAGCACAGATCGAACGCGATGCTTCTACCCTTGCACACTTTTGGTCAACATTCAAACATTTGAGGATCCATTTTGCAGCAATTTTTCTCATGTCCAAATTGACATGAATTATATGATGAACGCGTTCGTATGGAATATTAAGTGCTTCATATATCCCTTTTAGCCCAATTCGACGGTCTGATAAAATCATATCATGAGCTGCATCGATATTTTTGGGGACTGACACAGAAACTGGCTTTCCCGATCGGTCATCATCTTCAATGGAAAATTTACCTCTTTTGAAGCTTGCAGTTCAATTTTTCACAGTTGCATACGAAGGACATTGATCACCAAGGGTATTAAGCATATCTTTACACTGACATTTTTAATGAATTATTGTTCGTTGCTATGCAATATTTTGTATTTGTATTTACCCACTCAACGAACAGCAAAAAACTGGAGGGTATGACATTAAAAATAATTTGACAGAGGAATCTGACATTCAGGATTTGGTCTTCTCTGGACATGAAATATCAATCACGCAAACTCGCTTGTTGTGCGTTTAGATTGAGAGCAATATCTCCTGGCATAGTTACGTGGTCAAATTGGCTAAGGCAGATTAACAAAAGCTTGGAGCTCTCCTTAAATCCGATAAACTATATACTTTGCAATAACTTCTAATCCTTTATAAAGTCCAGATTCTTCCATCTTTGGAGAATTGTGTGACGGTTGTTTATCTCGGCTACCAAGCATAATCTTAGGATGATCGACACAGTATAGAAGGGAGCAATTCGACTTATAAGTGATCCAGAAACTTGGATAGCTTAGAGTATAGAAAAGTCGCCGACTGACTCTGTTTTACCGATATTACCACGACAGGTAATCTTCCGATGTGTCTAGCATTATGCCACCTACTCGACAGGCAGACTCGGCTCAAAAGCACCGAGCTCGCTTACAGGCACTCAAAACGTTCATCGGGACTCCTTTCTTTGAAGAAAAGTAAGCCTGTGGAAGCAGGGCACGTCTTTTCCAAACACTATAATCTATAAATATTCAAGATCAATATTCCCAGGCATTTCCACATGGAAGACATTATTATTGTGCAATGTACGAATACGAAAGCTCAATTATATTTTAAAATCAACCACATCTAAATTTTAAAATTTATGGTCTACAATAGCGCGATGTTACCACAAAAGAAATTAAAAATTAAAATATTCTTTGGATATCTACTAAAAAAAACCACGAATTTCAGTGTATTGAAGAACGCGCTATAATCTAAATACTCCATGGTTTCGGGAGAAAGGTCTGATTCGAACCAGATTTTTATCGATATTCAGATTCTTAAGGTTTGCTGACCCAAATACCCTACAAGCAAGCTCTTAAAGATAATTTTTCAACATAACTATCAACCAAATGAGAATGTTGTTGTTGATAAATCGTTGATTGGCAATATATGAAGTCAAAGCATTCCTGATTCGGAGTAAAAATTTTTAATCTATGCACCTCTGATGGATATATGTACCTACAGGTTTGAAATTTATACTGGACAAGGTCAGCAGCAGTTTCCTTTTCCTGATTTGATAATGCTAGATTATCGCTTTCAGAAATAATAGTAGTTCACCTTGGTAGAAACTTACTGAACTTGGGCTATTCTTTCTAAATAGATAATTGTTATAGTAGCAGTCGGCTTGCTTGAGAAATGATATTTACTGGTACGATACGATTCGATAGAGGAATTCCAAATGTATTGAAAAATTCTCCACTCAATAGACATCAGTCAGCATTTGCAAGAAACGAGAATGTAATTATTTCAAAATATTTTGACAAAAGAGTGCGGAACTTGCTGAATTTTTGTAGGTGGTCAGTGAGAATTTTTTATAAAACCCTCAGCGTGTGCGAGGCGTTGATAAAATCGATCAATTATTGGATGCCTATTATTGTTGCCATTAATTATACGCCTGGTTCAAGAAATGAGGAATACCTTTTATTCAAAGTGCAATTTTGAACTCACATTATGTTTACAAAAAATCAACGGCCAAAATTTGCTATTACTGACCTATTCAAATTGACTATTTCATTGAAAGGCATTCAGCAGAAATCAAGAAATAGATTAGATGCAAATGAGCCACTTCCTGACACGTCTAAGGCAACAAATTGAAGTTCGTGATGAACTTGTTCATATTCTTTCAAAATTTCCACCTACTCGTTATCGTCAGCGTCCACAACGAAGATGTGGTTATGTGTTCGTCAAATAATATCAGACGCGATATTAGATACTTTTGTAATTTGTGCCCTACCTGCATTGTCTATGCCAAACTGCTTCAACCCTTATAATTATTTTGTTCTAATTTTATGGAGAATAAATTACGTATAATGCAGTTATAAGTAATAAGTTATTTAGCTTACAGCTTTCAGTGTAGATTCATTATTATGACGTACGTTTGTTGCTATTTACTTCAAATAAAAATTTTTGGCTGGGGCAGAAAGGGTTAAACGTCTTGAACTCAGTGTGAATAATTATTTCAAAAATAATCTACTTTGAGATGGTTCACCAAATCAGTACTTCCAAATGAAGCTTCATGTGATTGTGGACGAAATGAAATGCATGCAAAAACATTAAACTACCAAGACTTAGTTCAAATTCTATGGTAGATCATTTTATGATAAATGATAAAACGAACACTGCAGAAGTTTGAAAATAGACCTACCTCAAGTACCTATTTAAGAAAATAATCAGTTTTAGCTACATTCATAAATCAGAGTAGATAGTTTTTACTTAATTGCACATAAACTGCTTTCACTTACAGAGCATCAAATATCCCAGAATTTGTTAAAAAATCTTTGTATTTATGTCTAATCAATGTATTTAATTTCCTGTTTTACAAAGCATTATTTAAAATAAGATTATATAGTGAGAAATTATCATACTTCCATTCCAGTTTTTGAAACCACACGATTATTTATCATTCTCTTCGTTTACGGTGGAAACGTTCAAGTATAATTAAAGAATTACTTCAAATTTATCTATAATACCACTCGTTTATATAGTAAAAATGTATTTTTTGATGTAACATTTCCTTATTCGTCTTCGCAATCGCAATCCTCTTCTTCGCATTCTTTTTGCCAATCGACCCTTTCATGAGGAGTACTTTGAAACATTGCATCTAGAACGACGCCGCCGTATTTACCAACCCAAGTACCAAGCAATAGGCCTATAAATAACGCTCCAACATCGTACAATAATTTTGCCATCGTCGAATTTTAGAAACAAAATGAATTTGACATGATTATTAGTAACTTTGACAGATGATTTCGCTCACAATTCTGCCAACTAAATAAACGAGTATTATAATTTCACCAGTAAAAAGGAAATAGATTGACATTCATAAGGACCAAGTTCAACTTATTTTTCAGAAATCAAATTGTTTTTATGCATTCTCATACTTAGTACGCGCCATTGTATTGAAATAAAAATTGGGCCTAACTTACTATAAGTATATACTAGATATATCTGGGCTGGGGAAATAATTTACAGAACTCTATTTTTGATGACAAGTATTATTTATTATAAAGATTATTGTGAACATTTTCATAACAATAAATATCGAAGGATATATTATCTAAATCAGATTTATTCTAATATACAACAGAGGTCTATTAAAAATTAATGTTTTCCAAGTGTATGTACTGGTAATAGTTATAAAAATAAGTTTACACACCGACCGTTTTGAGACTTTAATTTCAAATTTAAAGAAATAAAATCGTGTTTCTGCATTTTTTTATAAAAAACATGGATATTTTTTGTTTGTAATTTTTGTTTTTGACATTTCCATCGTTATACAGAGACATGCTAACCTTTTGCGGGGGCAGAACAAGCTACATTTGGTAGATTTCTCATTATTTACTTAGCCTAGAGCTTAATCTTCTTCTATTTCCTTCATTTACTGTTCTAGATTCGAATTATTTTGTTATATTTTGCTCTACCAATCTTAATTGGTTCCTTTTATGTATTAGTCTACAGTTTTTCCAATTTCCATCAGTTTACTAAGATTCTTTTGTATTTCAAAGTCTTTCTAACCCTTTTCAGATACTAAACAGGCCCCATTTTGAAAACTACCCTTGATTTATCCTTGGTCTTCTTCTATTTTCCTCATTTATTGTTCTATAATCAAATTATCTTGTTATATTTCACACTACTAGTCTGAATTGTTGTAATTGTAATATTGTTATTTTTATTGAATAAATGTTTTACCGAAGCCTTGGTATATAATTCCACATCAAAATTACTAAAAGGTTATGGGCCCGCGATTAATATAAATTATTTGTTCTTATTCCGATAGTAAAAAGGCTAAGACAACGAGTTTGATACCATACCCGCAACTGTCTTGATCAAATTCTTTCCCATGGAACTTTACTGGAGGAGAAAGGAGTCCTTGATGATCCCTTCCGAGGATAAGGCAGCTATTACAGATGATGTCAAAGTACTGCCTATAATGATAGAGTGAACCACAGATAATAAGCACGATGAATGATATGATAAAGTCTCTAAAAAATGTATTTGAACGAAAGAGAGAAAATGATATCAAAGATGGAAGAGGACGATAAAGTCTGACTCGTGCTACTATCAATGCCCAAAATTTAACACTGTGATAACAGTTTTGGAAACGACAGCTCAAAAGTTAACCCTCAAGTTGGTCAAGAGCAAACTGTTGGATGCCGAGCTAAAAATGAATAATGCAAGTGACATTTCATCTGCTTCCGATGAGTTTTCTTTTGAAGCCAAAGTAAAATAATATTATAGTTGTGGACGTACAAAAAATTTAAAAGATTCCTGTCCAAAAATAAACGATGATGAAAGCCGAGCATTCCCTCCAAGCAGTTTCCGGCCAAGAGTAGACAGATACACTTCATGAGGTGTCTGTCCACGAACACGAAGTGGTGGACAGCAAACTAGAAGATAAAGAAGTATCATTGATCACTTTGTCTACAGAAGTGATGGAAAGAAAAATGAATAGGAGTGATTGTGTTAATTTTATTCTAGATATTGAAGAATGCCACAACATACTTTAAGGATATGTCGAACCAGTGCCGATTAAGATTGCTAATGGAACAAACTATATGCTAAGAAAGAAGGTGTCTCAATAGTATACTAAACAAGAACCGGCATCAGCGAAATATTATTATCGTTTTCCTGTTCTTTAAAGTGACACTTTTGAAATCCAAAAGTACAGAGACCATGACCTTCTTGGACAAAAAACAGTTTTTGCATTGTTGAGTGATCGTTTCTTGGATAACTGGGATAAAACACTTTCCATATAATATTCACACAATTTGTCTTCAATTTTCTGAATCGTATTTCTACGTAAAGGCTCAATCCAATCATTTTTTTGCATATTTAATCACCAACTACAATAATTTTCTCCAAATTAAAGTATACGTGAAGTTACTAGATGAAAACAGATAGTCTTATGCGAAAAGTTGTAGGAACAAAAAGTAACATCGAAAAACAATGTGGACTCAAAAGACCAAATAAAATACAAAGGTTATGATAAAAAACTCAATGAGCTGAAAAATTAGCAGAAGACAGACAATATTTGAATTAATACGAATTGCATAAACCGGATTCCTCACCACCTCTTAATTAATATCTGAAGCTCCATTTCCATTTGAGTTTTTAGTAGTTTTGCTCATCCCTGCTAGAAGATTGATACAATTTAGTGCAAAGTTTAGCATATTTTCAAATTATCAAGGTTCCAGTTTTCTGTTTTTGACAAGAAACTAAGTTGGAGATTGAACTATCAAATTTTGCACGAATAATATCCGAAGCTCTCTAAATCTTTTAGAATTAAGGAAATTGATTGATTTACTATGTTTTTCGATTTTGTCTTCCTTATGTTTATTTAATTTTGCAGAGTCTTCTATATCTCCTTCTGCTACTTGAGTTAATCATAATTTTCTATGTTTTACAAATATCTGTAAAAAATCTTGAGTATTCTCTCTAAGTAAAGCGCTCCAACAAAAGTTGCAGAAATTTTTGATTGAAATCGAAATAAACATCATTAAACATGGCAAATAAATAAATTTAAAACACAAAAACCGAAAGCTTCAGATAATGCGCGCAGATACATATTGCTGAAATAAATCTCTTTCACCACAACTTTCTGAATTCATAAATTATTCCTAACCTCACTGATTAGGATTTTCAAAAAGTTTCTTGATAAATCGAGAAAAATCAATTTGAAATAGTTTTTTTGACCAATGAGTTCTCATACCTAAATGATATAAACAGATTAAAAGTTAACTTCTTCTTAATACGGGGATTGTTACATAAGTTTTGATATCCCCAGAAGTTATTTTTGATCTGCGAGAATAAAAAGAAATCCTTGGGTGCCAAACAATTAGATGTTTTGAATGACTGTTCTGGCACTGGTTTATCATTCAAAATTGACTATTCTACGTTGCTTTAATGGAATGGTGGTGACATGTTCATTAATTTCGAAAAAACAGGCGACAATTTGCTTCAAAATACTTCGTGCGCGAATAACTTTTGTTAGATTTGGCTCGTATTGTAAGATCCATACGATACGAGCTTTTTTTAAGCCATTGGCAAATTATGCAGTATCGAAAGCGAACAAATATTTTTGACAGTCATATGTTCATGCCTCAATCTCACGGTTTTGAAATAACACGATATTTCAAAATCAGTTTACGCACAGCATTGATGTTTTCTAGCAGTAACGACCTTCGCGAAAATCATCCTATAGCGAAGTACTACCACGATTGAATTCGGAAAATCATCGCACGAAATTGTTAGCGATTCAATTCTATCTTTTGACCTAGATGAATGTTTCAAGTATCTATGAATAACTCAAATAGAATTCGTATAACACGTTCTGAGCTCATATCAGTGTTGCCACATCTCAAAACTTGAATAGCTACCCTCGTATATTTGAAATCCTTCTCTACACCCTAATTTTCATTATTTGTATATACTTCCCACTATACCATTCCGAGTTTCAGGTCATAACAACCCTGAAATTCCTGTTTCTTGTTCCAGATTTTCAATTATAAAAGTTTTCTGTTTTGTAGCCTAATGGTAGTCTAGATAAGAGTATTTTAGCCTTATTATGTGGCTTGACAGGGGATTAGTGTGTGAATATCTTACACAATGTTAATTTGAATACATTACCTTTTGTGATGCGGGTTTTCACAGCTGGAAGATTCTTAAACTTCATACAGCGGAGTAGTGAAAAAAATGTTGAGTTTAGAAATTGTTTGAAAACAGTTTTCATGATACAACAGCAAAATAGAAAGTGAATTGATGTATTGATGAACAGTTTCCACACAAAATACAGAAGAAATTTATGATAATATAATAAACACACGTAGAAGCATATTTTCAAAATATTTTGTATTACTTTCAAGTATAATTATTTATTATTTATTTTTTTTTATTTATTACAGTAGAATTCAAAAGATGAATTGTTGCAACCAATATTCACAAAAAGAGGCTCAATCCTATATTAGTTCAACTTCCACATTTTCTCTTCTTCTTCAATCGTATGATTTACTGGCTTTTCACAGTTTGCAGGCTTAACATTATTTACAGCCTTCAACTGTTTGACATCACTCATTTTAAGAGAAGTTTTTTTCTTGAAACTTTTCACACACACGATTTTGTGCAATTTCATGTTTTTTGAATTCCTTTCTATAAAGGAAACACAAAGAATATAGTTCTTTTTTCACAGAACGCAAAATGAACAAAATTGTACACTATAAAAAACAACTTGGTCCTCAAGATATTTGAACTTCATTTCGTCCTATGTCACAAAAAGATCAGTGATAATAAGATTGGCTGTTAGATCTATTCAAAAGGTAATTTCGTTATTTATGGCATCTGTAATATATATATTAGGATTTTATTTTCTTTGTGTATCCACTCAGTTATTTGTGTCTTTGTTTTGTAGTTATTCACAAGCTCTTGTTCTACAAAATGTCAACAATTTTTTAACAATGAAGCATTCTACTTTCTCAATATTATAAACCAATAATGGAACATCGTATATTAATATGTTCCAGCGATACATCAGAATTCAATTTATAATTAATAGGATAATCAATTTTTTCAACCACGTAGACTAATAATAAGTAATAAATTGATCAATATCATTTGTTTCTGAAGTTTGATTATATTTTCTTTTCTGTATAACGAACTAATATATTTCTATTGATTACAGTTACCGAGAAAGAAATACGACAATGGTAAGTTATATTTTAAATAATTTATTCCATCTAATGAATATTTAAACATTATTGATGAGGTAGTTTAATATTCCTAGCAAACTTTTTGTTGTATCTTATTTTACAAAAGAAATCAGAAAATGTTTTATTACAAATTATTTTTATACAATACGTCACCGGATAACTATTTGCTTCATTCCTCCCAATAGATACAAAACAGTTATACAGAGTGAGTTTTATGTAAGGAACGCCTCGATTATTTCGGAAACGGCTTGTACGTACATTGTTGTCAGATCTTTCCTTTTTCCGGAAAAATAATGAATCGATTTCTAGAGGAACCTTTTTATTTGTTTACTTTCTGAAATCAAATAATCGGGAAATTCTTTTGGGTATAAATACTGATAAACAAATTAGCTAAAAAGTCAGTTGATCTAATGTCATCCCGGGATAGATAAGTAAGCGATATATTCAAGTAAATTAATGTATTAAGTATGAGGTAAGTGTTGTAATAAGTTTAAGTGTATAGTTTAGTGAATAGTGACTAGTTTCGAATACTAAGTGTGAGATTATGAATGGAATAGATAAGTAAGAAGAGATTTGTTGTTCATGAATCCACCCTAACATTCAAAACAGTTTAGATCAATTAGAAATAAGAAAAATATCACATTAAAAATTTTCAACTCCTAAAATTATTATTATATAATTAAAAATATTTCGCTTCCTTTCTTGAAGGGTAGGATTGAAAGAATTTGATTCTAATTTGGCTGCATAACTCTCTAAGTACGGTTCGCAATACAGACTTTACACTGTCTTATTTTGAAGGCACTGGTTATAAAACATACGACCGAATTGTGAAAAGGGTTAAATTTTTCCAGAAAGAGTTTGAATATACAATTGATTCATAGTCTACATGCGATGCTTTCTTCAACCCGGATATTCTGGAACAATTTTCCTGAAGTAATGCGTGTATATTCAATTTTGAAATGAACGATCGGGATGCTAACTCATATATTCTATCCTTGTAGCTTTTTGTTTTTATAATTTTTGAAAATTTCCTACAAACGTTTCAACTTCTGTGTAATGCATGATATATAAAATAATTTTATTGAATGTGAAACAAGTTTCATCAATATAGTTTAACTTAGTATACTTATATGGCTTTTTCCAAAAGAATGGGTTCTTTCTTTGTTTGTCAGTGAGGCCATAGGTTTGAACATTGGAAATAAGCATTAAAAATCAATCTACTACGATCTTCATTCTATTTTTTATATTTTAAGAAGTAGATATCTCCTAAAATTAGTCTATTCAATTATATATGTCTATGTCATGGTTAATTCTTCAGAAGAAGCTCAAAAATTTTGTTTAATAAGAGTCCTTCTAGCATCCTTACATGTTTCAGTAATCTTTGAAACAGTAGTAATTTTTATCTTAAGATTTCTGGTGTTTTTTTATTGTTACAAACAAGTTCACGACATAGTCCGTCCGGTCCAGTCCGATTTTTAAAATTTGACGAACACGGAATTCATTTGAGGTTTGTTGTTATATATGTTTTTATCTTAGTGACTATATGTTTACATTCTTCTTTTCCTAACTATTTTCTATGAAGTTCTTTCTATTTCGATTTTGTTCATTTACTTTCTGGAATTCTAGAAATGTCGTTTCGACAATATATTTGAGCTTGCTTAGAGGCGAAATGATGAAATGAACGGAACGACATTTCTAGAATTCCAGAAAACAAAATCAAATAAATAACAAGACCTTCCTAGAAATTATTTTAAAAAAAAACATATAAAAACAAACCTCAAACGCATTCCACTTTCGCCAAATTTTAGACTTTCATTATAACCGGACTGGACCAGCTTCACGGCCTATGCCGTGGACTTGTGCTTCCTAATATTCCAGAATTATGTTTCTTATAGTTTTTTGAGAAATTTCCAGCAGTTCTGAGTATAGAAACCGTTTTTAATAGACTGTAACAATGGAATTTCGTGAATCGTTAGATAAACTATTCCACTAATAATTTTGACCAATAATGATTCGGTGGAGGCTCAGTTTGCGCCACTTTTTCTTTGAATTTCAATTATTATATATTATTATATATATTATTATATGTACCACTTTGTAATCGTGAAATAAATTGAGAAAGACAACATTGTGCTCCATATTTGTTTTGATCAAATTCATATCCGTCGGGACTTGTAGTGTTCAGATAAATATGGATACGAATGGAATCCATACAGTACCAATAACAATTGTAAAAAGTTTTAATAACGCCATTTCTCTAAGTAAAGTTTTCAGGAATATTTTCGCTCGAATAAATTTTCCATTTTTATCCTCTTCAAAAATAAATGATTCACCGAGTGCCACATGTTCGACATATCCGGTGTGTGTACATCTGGAAAGCATTTGCTTTATAAACGAGAAGAGATTTTTTTATAAAATACATACATAAAGATTAATTCAACTCGAAACATTTTTTTTTCCAGAGATTTATTCTGAATCCGATTTATATCGTTTCGTGGATTGGTCAGCAGAATTAAAATATAACAAATCTACTGTTTTTTCAGATATACAGAGACGTAAATTTATAGTTCAGTATATTAAAACCCTTCTTCATATTTTGTGTGAATCAAATAATTTATCGTAATATCAAACGAGAACATGGAAAAGTGAAAAAAGATCTACCGCAAATGTTTTTCAATCAGTAACATAAATAAGAAGCTTGTGGTACTATGGATAGCAAAAAATCTGTTCAATAATGGTCAATATTAACTTTTAGATGATAAATTTATACCAATACCTTTTTAACTCGAAAAATCGTACTACATACCAAGAGAATAAGTTTATTGTTCGTGATTGAAACATTTGGTGGTCATAGACGCGTTGTGCCAGCTTGAAGCTACCAAAGATCGATATTCCTCAAGAAGCTAATCAGGAATCTTGGTTTTAACCTTTAGTTTAAAGTCATTGGGTGAGCTACAAGTGTTAGTACCTCACACGTGTAAGTGCTGGGCACCCACCGATGACATAATCTGCAGTTTCTTCCCCTTTCATACACTACAGGCACTCGGCACTATCCATGGAACTTACAGCATGTAAATGACATTTTACATAATCGAATTTGTTCAACAAGAGAGTCATCAATGATATGTTACGTTTGTTTAAGCGAAAAAGTTGATAGATAAACCGAACAGAAGGCCCACCTATATGTTCCTTATCTGGTTTCATACCAGGTGTTTCTATCAATTTTCGTAGAGACTGTTACAAGCAGAAAACCATGTGGCCTACATAAAGAAGAGGTTCTGAGTCTACTGGTCGTTTCGCTCATCCTATAACAATTTCCTGAACGTCCCAAAATTGAAACTTCCACATTCAAAATTAAGACTCTGAAAGCTATGAACAGTAAGAAGATAGGTACGAACATTGGGCCGGCAATATTGAAGAAATTATTAATTTAAAATTCCAACGACATTTATTGTTACTTAAAAATGTTACAATCGCAAATTTATTATTTAGAATTCATATAAGGGTGCTTCAACTGGTCACGATTGGTCAGTAAGTTCAAACAATCAGTCAACTGTTTAACAGATTCAAAAATATGAGTTTTTGACTTTCATTGTTACAGTCAATACACATTAAAGAAGTTTCCAAAGTATGCGATTGATTTTACTAGTAATTTATTTGTGATTATGAATATTATTATATTTTTACTTAGCTGAAAGCTAAGCTGAAAAACTGTCCTTGTAGGGTCGTACAAACTTGCACGGAAAATCTTTTCATTTTCATTCAATGAAAAAGTCCAAAATTAATGGGATCATTTCATAATACCATGAAAAATCCAGCGAATTGTAGTAATAGTACTATAGTGTTGTAAAATAAACTGTTTACTAAGTTTTGCTTCTCATTTAATGAAATTAAACACAATTTTTCCACAATTTCTTGTCATTAACACTTAAATGTCACTTTGGATATGTAACCCTAACTATTGGAGCATACATAAAATAATCTAAAGGTCAAGGTGTCAAAATATTAACAGTAATTGATTCCATCACATAGACATATGACTTAATACATCCCCAAAGAAAATAATCGAATAGTTTAAAGTCGCTTGTACAACGTGGCAAGCTAATATGTGCATTTCGTGAAATTAGTCGTTAAGCAATTGCTTATACCGTCTACCAAGTGGTACCACCTTGCTGAAACCACATCGTTGCAACAATAATAACTTCCAGCTGAAGCATTATGTAAGGAGGATAAGGGGCATAATGGATAAATATACCACCGACCCTTAATGCGCATCGAAAGTTCTTCTGGTTGTATGGTTGTTTTGTCGATTAAAATCCCCCCAAATTCGGTTTGTTCACACAGCCATTTAACTAAAAGTATACTACATCATTGAAATAAAACTGTGGATCAGTGTCATTGTTTCTTTTAGTAGTGAATGATCTTCTGATTCCAATGCTTGAAAAAGTTGCATTTTATATTAACGTATACTCATATTTTAGATGAAGAATCTAGACATAAATTGATTTGTTAAGCACGATGACGAATCGACATATCGTCAGTTTGGATTGCAAACCATAATACCATTTGTAGTTTATCTTTTCAACTATTCTATTGAAATTTGATATCTGACCATTATTTCAACCCTTTTTTGAAAAAATAGGTCAAATCTTCATTCAATTTTTTCCATGGTATTGTTTTTTTTTTGTTTTTTTCTATAGAGTTACTCAAGCCAACGATATTTGTATCATCGTGAACGCGACGCTGTTATACGTCTTCGGGATGTGTATTGTCGATTATAATGAACATATTGCGGAAACGATGGAAAGTTTATTGAAAAAATTTCTCTGAAGGACCATAAAACTCGCATAATGTCTCTTGGATTGAGCCATTCCGTGTAAGGAACGTTGCTACGGCGCCAGTCTATTCATAATGAATTACCACACTAAACTAAGTTAGAAACGGCCGAAAACTGATACATCGTTTATTGCAGAGAACATTGTTGCCCAACTGAAATTTTCTTTTAGTGAGAAATTAATTTTTCAAATTTTTTGTTAAAAGTTCCAAAATAATACCTTATTAAGCACGTCATTGAATCATTCATCCAAATCCCCCGGCATGATATTTATTGTATATCATATTTATAGCTTGGAGAAATATATATATATATATATATATATATATATATATATATAATTCATGAATGTTTCATGACAATAGGAGTTTCCACAAAAAAACTTTGTTATATAACGACAAATCGACAAAATACAAACGTCAATCGGTCTTTGTCATTTTATCGCCGTTGAAGTTCTGGAAAGATTTGGATTTATAGCGAAATCCAGTTAAGCCACAAAAATGTGTATTTATTCCGTGTAACATGCGATGATTTTGCAAGAAATATGATTTCAGCGCCGCTTCTAACATTTCATAAAAAATTGACACTGAGATCATAAAATGTGAGGCAAATCCATATAAATATTCATTTGATATGATATTTATATACGGCGCTTTTCGGAACTCAATTTTTATGCCAATCCCTTCCTTCACCTTTTGGATAGTGATATACCCTAGGCCTGAAGACGTATTATATAGCTTGATGACAAATTTTAAAAATGATCAAGAATAGATAAAATTTTCCTACATCCGATGTATAGATGAACCGTGAAGTCATCATGATCCCATTCGCAAACCTGGCAAAAACTATACTTAACCTGCATCTTGACGCCCCGTATCGCTTCTAGGTTAAGTCTTTTTGAACAACATTTGAAGAAGGACGGAATCTGAGCCCATATACTCAAGTACAACGCCATCTCAAATCTTCACACTATCATAAGTCTACAGGTCTGGCACGCCGGACTTGTTAGGAAGCTTCTGAATATCTGTCTACCTTATCCTATCATACAATCGATATATTTATATCTAAAGGTGACCTGTTTACCCTTAGTTTCTGAAGATGATAACTTGGTAATCGTAACACGTGTGAGACAGTGTAATTGTGAATGTTGGTGTTTAAATTTGTTCAGTATGAATATCACCAACGGTTCCAAAGATTCCGGATATTGACAAAGGCATTCCTGTTTGAAAAACCTCATTATTTAGTGGCTAAATTCTACAATTCACCATTGACTGGCATAATTCAATTTAGTATAAATTGAAATATCAATATTGGATTTTAATTGTTATTATTATTAAGTCAAATTGTGAAATTATCTTATGACAATACAACAACACCGGTTATGACAATATAGACATAACCTTCATTCGAAGCCGTCTGAATGACCTAAAAGTACGATGCGTGATTCATATCATTGATTCACACAATACCATTGCTATAAACACCCTTCTCATCCGTCAGGTTATTATTATTCGGTCCCTTTCTTCCGACCCTACAAGAAAATTCCTAAACCTTACCCACCCCGTCGGTGCTGTGAGTTTTCTGCGGTTTTCCTGCTGAATAGGGTCATTAGCCAAAAAGCTGATGACAGGGAATAAACTTCAAATGATGTTTGGTTTTAATAGTTCCCAATTTTAATTATTTCACTCGCAATAGTAGTTGGATGTAAGCTTAATAAGCGAGTGTTACATTGAAGGAAACCTTCCTAATAATCACTCCTATTTAAGCCGTTCAGAGGAACATTTGGTCTATATAGAAGCTATTATGATACTCGTCACTGCGACATTTTTTCTACGGTTTTCCTTAACCAGGTGAGCTCATCATAAGCGAAATGACAGACGATAGTAAATACTGTAGTTGTACTTATCCTTCTCGCTACTCTAATCTACTCAATATCACTTTTTTCATTCGGTCATAAAAAAACATCCCAGCAGAGGAAAATAATCCTACATCAGGGCTATTCCAAATGACACAAAATCTCTTATTTAACCTCATTAAATCTAACGATCTTCTTCTCTTATTTCTTTTTCCATCTATTATGATCTTGAGCAAAATTTGACTTGTTGTCTTCATGGATGACAAATAAAAAAAAGAAGAAAAGTTACTGAGCTTCATTCTAAAAGTGCTACGACCCATAGTATAATTTCTGCTTTTAAAAGTGGCCATATAAATAAAAGTACGTGATAGCTAATAAAGTAAATATTTATATACACAAAATTCATAGAAGGTTACATATGAAAAATTAATTTACAAAGTGGATGCCTTGATAGATTAATTTTGATCAGAAACTTGCTGCCATTAGAAATTCAAATGAATCATTGTATATCTTCAAACTTAATCCTCGAAACGTGCTCCCACGAAAGATAGTCGTTTTTTTGACTAATGAGTCACGGACAGAATGTTTTGAGATTCCAAATTCGAATCTTTATTGATTATTTAAAAAAAGGGAGAACCATAAATAGATAATATTATGCTGATTTACTGACTTATTTGTTAAAAAAAGTGTAGCTGGAAAGCAGTTGCAGACAAATATAGTAGTACAGAAAGAAAAAAACAAACGCGAATATATTTTTGGATGGTTTCAACTGAATGTGTAGAGTGAGATAGTGAGAAGATTATGTTAACAACTAGAATATTTGTTACAGTAAATACGAGCACGGCTCAAATATAATCCAAAAACGCTATATATGGCACGCCTGTATGTTTTTGAAGACCGAGGCTCGATTCTGTGTTAGCTGTGTACCTTATTACTAACAGTGTGGCATAGTTTGAGTCGGAGACGCACGTTTCCCGCGCGCGCTACGGCTTTGAGTGAACGTCAAGAGCCGACCACCATTGCGCAATGTATTGTCATTATTTTTTGATATAGTAGGTACTAAAAACACGGCATTCACGAAATCAATTCAGTATTAAAAATGACCCACGAACCAATACCATACCATACAATATCTGCCGCTCTGAACAACTCATTTTGAAGGGTTGTAGGATTAATGATCGAAAAATTTCGATGGAACTCCACATTAGTATTGATAGTGGAGAGTCTACCATCAACGAACACCTTCAATATCACAAAATAACGGCGCGATGGGTTCCCAAATTGTTAAATTTCCTACAGATGAATCCTGAGGATACTACCACACTCCCGAAAGCAAAGTATCGTCTAAAGTATGAAGGAAGAATGAGGAAGGGGCGAATATAACTAGGTCCATGGATAAGATTATTTGTACTGTATTCTGAGACCAGCGTAAAAAACGTTCCATAAACGCTGCATTAGGGTAACGGGCGCCTTCATACCATTAAGGGCGTGCGTTATCCTGCGACTCGCGCTCGATACATTATCAGAACTGAAATGAGATATATAAGAACATCCCCCATACATTCCGAACTTATCACCGTGCAACTACCACATTTTTGTATTACTGAAAGAAACCTTCGGAGGTCAAAAATTTTACACCGGCGGCGAGATCAGAGCGTTTATGACGATTATATTTGAACCGCCCTCGTACATTGAACATTGAAAACATTCCGCACTCGTAAAGGTGGTTAAAACAGTAATGAAAGTCGTGATTTTGTGTCTACTGTAGCAGTATTTTCTGAAACTAATTATTTTAATTGACATGGTGCCCCAACATTAATGAACTTTACCAATTTAGTGATATCCGTTCTTGCTAAAATGGTAATATATTCAAGACCTGGATTATTTATTGCAGTTAATATCCTTTCAGGTGATAATAATAGTCCTAGATATGAAGTTTCAACCAAATATACAGGGATAGATTAAGCCAACTACACTTTCCAAAAATGTAAAATACTAATTTCGGGTTTTATTAGAAATTTGGGCAGTCACAACCTGAAAGTAAACAAAATATGAATATTAGCTCTCCCATAGATTCAATTCAGTATCACAATTTTTTGTCCTTTGACTGCTCTCAACCATTAATAATTGTCAATCACTATGATGAAGTAAATGCTTTTGTTATTTCTTGTAAACATCTTGAAATAGATCAGAAAAGAATTCTGAAAAATTATCAAATATTTTGAAAATGCAAATGGCGTATATTCAAAACTATATGGAATGTTATTGATAATAAATAATTACTGATAAATAAGTTTCAGAAATTACAATATTTTCAGACCATCAAGTGACATTCAATTCAAATCATCACGCGATGCCAAAAATGCTATGCGGAAACAACTATGTACAACAGGAGCCCAAAAAAGGAAACAAATTTCTCAGAATTGACAAATATTTTGGAAAACTGGGCATCGGATATGAAAACGCAAATGGCGAAGATTATATAATCAAAACTATATAGAATGTTGTCGTCAAATTACTGATTAATAAGTCTAAGAAATAACATTATTGTGAATCATTTTAATGTGATGTTGGATTTATAAGCCAATTTAAAATCTACTTACTTAAATATTACCTCCAATTCCTTTGTATGAACAGGGGAAGTTATCAGAGCAAATTTTCCTTGTTTTTCAGTTTGGTTTTGGAAAAATTGGTTTTACCTATTTACAATTCTTTAATCGTAACCTTTGAGTACAGTTACATCCTCAGTCAAAATCAATACATAAATAATAATAATAATAATAATAATAATAATGTAAAATTGTTGGAAAATGTAACCAATAATAATAAATTTGAAAGCGCAGAAATTGCTCTATAGTTTAGTAGTCAAGGAATGAATGTGAAGTTTCCCGTCAAGGAAATTTTCCCGAAAATTTATTATAAAACAGGTAAGTCAAATCAGTCTCCGAAGACGATAACTTGGTTATCGAAACGCGCGTCAGACAGTGTAATTGTGAGTGGTGGTGTAAAAAGTGTATTCAGTATCTCACAGAGGAAAAAGTTTTTTTTGAATTAGTCGTGATTCAGACTAATTCAAAAACTACTGGAGGAGACACGACATATCTTTTATTTCATTCCACCAGCTGTTGTTACATTTGTGGAAATGCCCAATAGGTTCAAACTATCTTAAAGACAGCCCTCATGCGGGCTAAATAGAGGTCAATCCGTTTCTTATCAGGAAGATGAACCTGTATTTTCGGAATAGTTGGTCGGGAATAAAGAGGAAAGGCAACATGTTAAATACGAGTTCATTTTCTTAGCCTTGAATCCGCAATCAGGAAAATGTTACAAAATCATAGCGATCCGGCGAAATAAATGATGAGTTAATGGATTATAACACAAGCAGAAAAGTCAAGCTTCACCAATAAAAAAATCAAATTGATAAATCATAGCTTACCAGCAACCGCCGTATAAAAACTTGCAATGATGCTGGAGAAGTAAGTAACTAAGTAACTAAGTAAATACCAAGTGATTGACGCCTCACAACTAGTTGGAATTTTTTGCCCTAAGGTGGAGCGGAAGCTAATGCCTGTGCTGTGTTATGCTGTGAGTTTGTGTGAGACTCTCACCTAACTAAACCACCCTCCTCTTTTGTACTCCTTAGGAGTTGTGTACGCCGGGAGGACAATAAGTTGTCATATCATCGGCGCACCTCTCGTATTTCCTTTCTTATATTATGTATATATAGATTTGTGTGTGCCCGTTCTCTTTCTCTTTTTTTGATCATAACGTCGGACATGACTTTCGTTACCACAGTCCAGGTTTCCTTACTATTAATCATATATCCTATATCTCACCGACTGATGGCAATTATCCTATTTGATTTTCGAGTGTTTTCCATCGAACACATTCGTACATTTAGATGGATGGATACCAAAATATGTTTTTAATTGGAACAATGCAGTCAATGACGTACCGTCAAGCTCAAAAAAGTCCTGAGTTCCAATAATCTCATGTTCGCCAACTGCATTGAGCAACATGCTCATGAATTCGAAGAAAAATATCTCATTTTTTTATTCAATTTATTTTTTGTTCAATGAAATATTAAAGTTAACGTAATTTGGGTTCACAATTGATTTTAAAAGTATTCAAATGAATTTCAATTGTGCATCAAACTAATATTCTCGTTTTAACATTTTTTTTTCAACCGTTTCAACCGTTTCATTTAATATTTGCATACTTCGCATAAAAACACATTTCATTCGAAAAATATCTCTAATTTTAATGAATCTTTGCTTTTGAATCAAAAACAAAAGTTTGGTATGGAACAGCAAATAAAATATAAAGTAACTAAAGATGGAAAAGAATTATTTTGACTTGAATCCTAAGCGATTTTTTTGTCAAATATCCATTTATATTTTTACCAATACTTATTTCTGATATTGAATAGTTGAAAATATGTTAATAGTAATACTAAAAATTGATTAAAATTGAAGAAAACAACCTGCGGGATTTCGGTGCATGACTACAGGAGGTTACCGTTAATATTAATTATCTCATAAACACACTTTCAAAGTTCATGATCACAAATACAGTACAAAATGATACTTAAGCTTTTATTGAAGATCAATTAATGACGGAATTGAAGTTATGGGGATATTAATTGATATTTCGAAGTACTTTGCTAATAAAGGAATAATGTAATTAGAATTAGAAGCTTTTAGCATTGTATTTAGACTGAGCTGGTGCTGTAAACAAATATTGAAACGGCAGAAGTTCAGAATAAAATCATTTGCATGAAGAAAGTAAATTGTAATTATGAATAAATACGGATATTTAATTGGATAATCACACCACAGAATTCATACCAATCCTCTAGACACCCTCGCGGAACATGCCGAGATCCTTTGACTAGGGCACAAAAAACCGACAAAGAAGCGAGAGAGCGAGGCGAGGCGAGAGCTATCATGTACAGTCTCGCACTTGGCATGTCTCGGGATGTTTCGCACTCGGCATGTCTCGGGATGTCTCGCACTTGGCATGTCTCGGGATGTTTCGCACTTGACATGTCTCTGGATTCCTCGCACTTGGCATGTCTCTGTATGTCTCGCACTCGGCATGTCTCTGGATGTCTCGCACTTGGCAGGTCTTGAGCATTCTGAGCTGATGCAAATACCCTAGTTAATTGTTCTTCTCTCTTCCACTTTATTAGAGGCTTGTCCTGTATTCTCCAATCTCTTCAGTCTCGATTTTAGGATGTAATGTCCATTTTGTAGACGTGTGCCTACCACTCTTCGCGTCTTCTCCTCCTTACCAATCTGACTACATATGCTATGCCTCTGCCCCAGAGGGTTACTCCGGCTATTGATCTAACTGTTTTCATCACTGTTGTTCAGAAAAGTTGTTTTTTGTACACGCATCCAGTTTCGTTTCAGCTGCATATGTTAAAATGGAACTATAGCTGCTTTGTAAGTATATACGCACCTTGCTTGAGGTGGACATAAATTTATTCTACCACATTCTATTCGCAGTCAATTTTTCTACCATTTTGTTGAATCTAAGAAGCTTTCGTTGTAGATTGTCTTCGTATTCTGCTATGAGAACATCATCATCTGTATAGTAAACAATTCGGGACTCACTGCTTCTCATCGTGTAGGCTCTTCCTGCAGTTTGGACTATGTAAGTTTATTATGCGATCTAGGACAAGGTTAAGCGCATTGAACATTGTCATCCTGTATAATTCCTGTTGTTGTCATCTATGAGTGTGCCGCCGTGATTTACTCCTTTACAGTTTAGTGAGTTAAGTTCCTTGACTATTTGTTAACTTACTTTAAAATGCGTATAACTTCTTTGAGTTATACCCTTTGAAAGCCTGCGTTAGGTCAACAAAACATAGGAAGGGTGGCGTATTATACTCCATAGCTTGTTCTTCAATTTGTCTCAGTATGAATATTGTGTCTGTTGTGAATCTATTGTCTTTGAAGGCCTTGCTCCTCTTCATTTATTTCTATATTTAACGAGAGGTACATTGTTATTATCCTTGCCAGAAGCTTCGTTATAGTACTAAGCAGACATATGCCTCGCTAATTAATTAGGTTTGCCTTTTTTTATTTTTTATAAATAGGGGTGATGCTGGTTCTTTACTCACTGGGTACTGTCTCCGAAGACATCGTCAAATTTATTAGAGTTGCCAACATATTTAATCGTTTCGATGCTGATATTTTTCGGTCCTGGAGACTCTCTATTTGACATTGGGATCGCTGTTTCAACCTCCTCCTCGCTGATTTCGACTGTATTAGTATTTTCTTCCAGTGTGCTAAGGGTATCATCCTGGTCATCTGAGTATAGGTTATTGAAATGATTTGAAAATTCGCTCGGTGAGATTTTAGTCGCCATATATTCTGTGTAGTCGGTTTTTCTCTTTGTTTAAGTAATGTTACTAAATATTAGAATAATTACACATATTATGGTTAGGTTAGGTTATTACAAATTCCACGGCTCTACCAAAAACAAAAAACATGTGAAAGAAATTTAGACAAGTCTAGATAAATACAGACTGGACACACATATCTGACGGGTTGTTACCAACGCCAACGAAAAAAAGGTTGAAGAAAGCTTATTCTAACGTAGTGCTTTAAGTCCTGAAGCATCGGACCTATCAAATGCTTTAGTACTTCGGAATAATCGCGTAGAGGCAACTAATGACCTTGAGCAGCTGTGTCCCTCGAGTGAACCACACGTAAGACGTATTTTTTACTAATTAAGATGCTTTTGTTGTTTGATTTAATGATTTATCCGCTAAAAGTTATTACAAGGTTGGAACCTTCACCGATACGTGTTTAGAGATTTGAATTTTCAAGTTTCGAGACATCATTTTTGAAAGAATACATATGCAAAAGTATCTTTTCTACGAGCAGAAAGTTTTAAGGAAAATTCGTATTTTTGTTAATCAAGCTCAGCATTAAGTAAATATATAACGAGGGTTACATACGAAGTGAAAATATTTCCCTAATCCCATTTTCGTCTATACGAGGCTTTCAAGGAAAAATTCGTTTCTGTTCAACGCGCTACAGCGTTCTTAGTTACCCTAATTTGTAATGAAAAACCTGATCTAACGTAGTAGCTTTCACGATTGTGTCGGTAAGCATGTTAAGTACAATCAAATCAGCATTTTTTATCATCAAATACATTGTTATTCATATAATTTGCTATCCATTTATTCTTATAGTTATTAAGGCTGACATCAACGTTTCACTGTTAACCCAGTGACCCTGCCTCTAGCCCAAAGTGCGTTTTCGGAGTAGTCAGAACTGCTCAGCTTATAAAGGATAAAGTAGACAATGGAAGTCCAGAAACTCTCGACTAGGGTTACTTGGTACACAGAGCAACTCTCTCAAGCATTTGTAAGCTCTTGCGAAGCAATGCGATTTGACGGGGTGTTCAGAAACCCATTTTTTCCTAAGTAAATGGTAAAGAATAAAAGCCAAATATTACAGTAGAACTTTTAAAGTGATAAGTGACCTGCCGACTATTACATTTAAACCAGACTCGGTTAATCATTATCACAGTGGTGACAGCGCTTTTTCATTTGACTCTAAGGAATTGCGAATTCTTATCAGATTTCTACATCAAGAAGAAAAGTCTGATTATTCTAATGTGTGAAATTCGAAAGCCTGTAGCTCTCAATCAAGTCTAATATGATATACTAACTGGAGAAGTAACAAAAATGTCTTTTATGTTTATAATAAGTGATAGTAAATGATTTTTTTATGTAAAAAATCCTTGATATTATCATTAATACTTATTTATAATACTGAATATTGAGATATGAAAAAATTTTTGATCAGTTGATAAATACTCAAAGTATCAAATTCGTAACCTCATAATTAATTTTCGCATCTATTTTTAACAAACAATTCAACGAATTATATTTTGTTTCAGGCACAAAGGATTTTTAAAGGACTGTCCCAATGGACTTCTGACGGAGCAGGTGGGTTGAAATAATCATGTTATAAATTGTTATTTTTAGACTGAGAAAATACTTTAGGTGAGTGAATGAATGAAAACTCAACCTTTCATTGTTCGCCGTTAAAGTTGAGGTTCAAAAGTGTTGAATGGACTATTTTTTGTTGTAAGAAAGTTGTGGTAATTGAATAAGTATACACCTACTGTTTTCCTTTTTTTACTTTAACCTGAGAACAATTAGAAAAAACCACTTCTTTTATTCTCTCTGATGTTTAATAATATACAGTGAGAGTGAGTTTTACCTATGGAACGCCTCAATTATCTCGGAAACGGCTTGTACGTAAAGAGTTTTCAAATTAAACCAGATTTTTCAATCGTAACTATCTAAATGTACAATATTTATTGTAACTTTGGTGGAGATATTCTAAATGTAGCTATAACTCCGGAATTATAGCATTTAGGTCTAAAGAACATTAGATGAAAAATAAAAAGTATTTATTAGGGGCCGTACCACAAGACCCTTGTACACAAAAATTTATAAAAATCGTACTGGCCGTTTCCGAGATAATTGAGGCGTTCCATAGGTAAAACTCACTCTGTATAATATATACGGTGATTCGCGAAGCTTAGGCCTGAATGTAACTGTTTGGTGATACCTCTTAGTTTTCATATGTTTTATTTTGATGATATTTTCAATACGGTTGATGTTCACCTTAAATAATGCAACATTCAAATTTCATGGCTGAATTTTTTGTGCATACAACTAAAATATTTCCTAGTAACTGTTTGGCAAGTTGCTCTGATTCTGCTTTTTGAAGCATCTAAATCGTTAGGAGCTGTAACAAAATATTCACAAACAATAATCTAACAGTATTATACCTAGTGCACAAGCTTGATAAAGTACTGTACCATTTCTTTCAGTCTACCTGCTGCGACCACATAGTTGATGTCTCATTCAATGAAATATCTTCCAGCAAATGACGAGAATCCGCAACAAACATTCTCACGTCCACCTGGGGTTTCTTGCCGACCAGTTGGGCTTATTAACTACCGCTGATGTAAAACCAACTTTAGTCATCCCTCAATAATCTATTGACATATCCGCATTTTGCTTCGATGTAATTATCAACAGTTTTTTCCATCGTTTTTAGCTGGAACATTCTGTGTGATTTCGGATGCTTGTTGTCCCTTTTTCCTACTTCTGGTATGAAGGTTATTTTGTTACTCTTCCAAAGCTCTGTTTATATCCCAGCGTTGAGCTACCCCAACGATAAAAGATTAAATATTAGAGTATTGCTCCTCTTCCTTTTCGAAAAAGAACTGGGAAGTTTCCATCAAGTTCATTTTATTCGTTCACTGCTGCATATGTGCTCGACCATTTTCTGTAGATTCTCGTAGCTTTTCTATGTCTCTCACTTTCCGTCATATGGCTTTCTCAGTGCCGTACTTGTATTGATTTCAATCTTATTCAAGACCTCTTGGAGTTTTACAGTTGTGAAGTCAATATCCTCGCAGAATTTCCCGAAGATTTGCCACATTTTTTTTCGAATTCTTTGTTGCATGTAGTGATTTTATCGGTGTAGCTTTGACAGTGTCGTGGATCTTAACTTTGATAGATGGTCATTTCATCGAGGTCTATCGCTACTTTTCTTGCTATTTGTAAAGGACAACTCGATTTGTACGTATTGAAGATAGCCTCTAAAAGATTCAGTTCTTGATTCAGTTGCTGTCTATCCGTTCTGGTCTAAATGCTCTTCAAGTTATACTGCGTTATACATTTTCCAATCCATTCAGTTCTAGATCAGTAGAATCGGTCTCTAGTCTGAACATAATTATTCTATAAACAGAGAAATACAGAAAATACGGCTACTTCGAAACCCTCCCTTTCGTTTAAGAACAATTTTTCTCAGGTTGAATTTATGTTTGAAAATTGTTGTACTTTTTGTATTCTTGCGTCCCCAAACAGTGTTGGGTGCGTTTGCATCGTATCCTAGGAGTATTGGCAGCTTCTTTTCTTGACAGTACTTATCTAGTCTTCGCAGTTTCAAGAACGAAACAGATCCGTTTCCATCGGAGTAACAAAAGACAAAATTAAATTATATCGTTTTTTATCATTGTGTCATATATTAAACAGATGCTTTGGCAGGTGAGTCCTCTTCTGTAGTCCCAAGGTACCTGAATAAGGACTAAGCTAAGTGAACGCTTAATCGATAACTGCTGATGCCTCTTTAGCGTGATGGGCTACTTTGGCTCTTTCAGTGCCTCAAGTTCAAAAACCGTGTGTTTCCCTTGGTGTTATTGAACGGCAGCATCGGTTCCTCCTTCAGTTTCCATCGGAGATCTTCTTGCTCTGAATTTTTAGTACGTTAATTTATAACTCTATTGGTGTTTATATTATTTTATTCTGTTGCATAATTGATTTTCAGTGTTTCAACACACACGTATATTACAACTATATCTAAATTATTTCTATGAAGAATGTCCTAAAAAGTACAAAATTGCAGGCTTTGGTAACGTGTCAATCACTTTCATAATGTGATTTAGTCAAATATATTCAAATATAAAAACAAACTAAACTACCCGTCAGCTGTTCGTATTTACTCCCGATATACTGAGGTAGAAACGATCCTATCATTGGCTCCGAACCGATTACTTCATTCGGGATCCGGATTATTTTAGGAAAATTCAGATTGTGATTGAGTTAACCCGATCATAGTGTTCGAAAATCCCTATTCCAGATATATTCTCATTTACCCATCATGTACATTGCGCCTTTAAAGACGGTATTGGTGAATATTTGAGCAACCAATAAATTTAAATGATCTTCGTTTCATTAGTTTGACAATTATCGAAGTTCTTATTATAATAAGGACCGAAAATTGATAACTTTACTGTGCATGTCGACACTTGGTTATCGTATCAAAGATATTTTAAGGTTATAGTGAAATTTTTCGCAATTTTGAGAGAAATGACCAATCAAATATCAGAAGATCATCAGCGCTATTTTAACGCATCATTTGTTGATGTGTTTTAGAAGTTCGTAGTTGCTTCTAAGCTTAAAAGCTTAGATCCAACAAGTTTGGTCTATCTGACTGTTGTCAATCAGGAAGATCAAAAAAATTAGAAGAAGGCAGAGGCAAATCTTTGTCAGACAATTGAGGAGCTCTAAAACACCTTCAACCAAGCTTGGTTAACCATCTAAGAATATTTGCAGCTGATTGGAAAACTAAACAGGGCAGGTGGAATACAACAAAGTAACCAGATCCATCACTTACAATGTTTTAGAATGCTCGGGATAGATATAAAGTGAGCGGCCAAATTTTGGAATACATTCATTTAAAAATTTGGAAATATGTATATTGGAACATTAAAATAAAATTTTCGACGGCAATAAACACTTTTTTGTTATTCCTCAACATTTATAATAAGCGACACATCAATTACAATGTTTATATTCCACATTTTGGTTTCAACCATGAACACTTGAAGAGAAATTTCCAGAAATATTTGCCGTTTTGGAAATAACGTCATCAACAGTCTTGTAATCATTTTCTTGTATTTCATTATAATAAATATTAACAATTATTTGTTTTCCGCTATCGTTAAAATGAAGCTTTTTCGTTCTCTTCTTAGACGGTTACAGCTAATGTCAACAACTTCATCCTCTGTCTCCGTGTCAGAAATATTTAAAACAATTACGCAACAAACAAATATAAACAATCGCACTGCAGTACTATAACACGATGCCGTCCCTGTACTACACCTGATCTAACGGCTTCTTCAGCTATGCAGCGCTCGTCCCTTCCTCACGACTTTTTATTCGTGGTATATTATAGTGCCACTGATTTGAACCAATAACGATGCCGCGTAGCGTTCCGGCCAGTGTGCTCACGTGCTGATCATGCACTGATCATTGTTATAGTTTTTTATTTTCCTTTAATAAATAGACTTTAGAAAAATATCAACACCTCTCAAAATTTTTCAGAGTCTGATATGGAATTTTAGAGATCAGAAAACAAGCTATCAGTGCACTAATGACAGACAAATTGGCAGTGTCCGACATTTTAAACTCATTATTGAATGGCGAATGAACCTTTAGAAGTATTGAGAAGACTTTTCAAAGTAAACAGAGCAGATAACATCTCCTTCAGGTGGAGCCCACTCAACTCATTCTGTAGCCTCAATACACATATTTTTAAAATCTGTTTTGGAAACCTTCAGAACAAATATTGGAATCTAGGAGATCTTCTAGAATGATCATAAATACTTGGTTTTGGTTTTGTCTCAAACAATTTTGGTATTAAGCTATAAATAATTATCATTTTGATGGTATATTAACAGAACATTCGACTGCTTCTTCTATGTTGGAAACATATATCAAATATACTAACCTCAACGTTATACTATGCTCTATAAGATAATACTTTTTTGAATCTATCAAAACAATCATAATTATAGCAATTCTTGTCAGTAGGTATAACAGTTATGAAGTTATGAAGCATAAATTTGTAGTGTATCACATGAAATAAAACTTCGAACCAGTACGACTAAAAGAATTTAGTAACTAAAAGTGATCTGTACGATCACTTGATAAAGTCGCTCTGTTTTATCTGACCAGAAGTCAACCATACTTCAGGCTTCTATCTACGGTTCAAATGTTCCTATGATACTTCCATGACAGCATGACATTGCGAAGCCGAGTTTCCATCCGAAAAAGACGCTTCTGTGTGATTGGTGATGTAGGTATCCGCAGAATCTGGATTTTGAAGTGCTAAGACCCAGACAGTTAATGCAGATATTTATAATGAACATTTAATGGTCATCTCTATTTCCATATTTGGTATGATTACAAAACTTCTAAGTAACTATTATATGTTTTACATTTCCAAATTAATTCCGAATTTTCCTTCTGCATCTAGCAATTTTAGAATACATTATAATTCTACCTCTCTTATTTTCCAATTTAATGGCATTGCTCGATTTCCAAAACGTTAATTCACTTGTAATCCGCGGACTTAATCTACTCAACCAGTCAAACCCAAATAGGTTTGTTCAGTTACCATTGATATTAAATTTGAATTGTAATTAGTAAATGGATTCTATGCTCATTTAATTAAGTTGATATATTCTGAGTAGGTAGGTCTATACCTAATTGTTTTCGTACTGCTGAGCTACTAAAACCACAAATTTCAAAACGTAAATACGGTTCGGTACACAGGGACAAAATTGCTTTACCCACAACTGCAATTAAAATAGAACCATAAAGTTACTAATGTATTCTTTAAACATATACAGTTTCTTATTTATTTAAACCGTTTTTAACGTTGGAGTGAATTTATACACAGGGGGCTTCTTACTTAATTCATTTATACACTAACAATAGATACACTGTTTTATACACTAAACACTAAACTACTCGTTATTCACTAAAATTATTCATTCAGACTTAAGTATTCACTAGCTTAATCAATTTTTTTAAATTCACCTTTCTCGTTAATAAACGAGCGCATATTTATACAAAACGGATTTTTCAATAATTCGGTTCTAGAATGTACTAGGTCTGGTTGTTAAATAACGAGACTGGTTACGAAAAAGGGTTTTATTATAAAAATTATTCTACATTCGAATTATCCCCTTCAATATACTTCCCTCCTCTCACCAAACACCTTTCCATACGTTTTTTTATTGATCAAAGCAGTGCTGGAAGTCTTCTTTGGTGAGGGCATTTAGGAGGAGGCTCCCTTTCAAAGTACATCTTTTTCTAACCTTTCAAGGAAATCTGAGTAGACCCTTTGAAGAGTTATGGTCAGGAGTCAGATTTCTTGACACCAATTTCGCATAGACTTTTTTTATGTGTGATTCCTCGTATAAAATTTTTTTAACCGTATCTTTATCGGCGTTTACAGCCTCGGCAATCATCTGGATGCTCATTTATCGATTTGCACGCACAATTTTGTTGATTTTGGTCACTGTTTCCGGAGTTGAAACAGTCACAGGGTCACAGGACGACCTGGGTGCTGGTTATCTTCAGGGCTCTTCCAGCACTCATTAATCTTTTAAGGTTTATTTTTTTTTCAGTT
Organism: Diorhabda sublineata; assembly: GCF_026230105.1. Classification (NCBI taxonomy): domain Eukaryota; kingdom Metazoa; phylum Arthropoda; class Insecta; order Coleoptera; family Chrysomelidae; genus Diorhabda; species Diorhabda sublineata. The sequence continues at coordinate 11,074,792 of NC_079483.1, forward strand.
ACTCCAAGTTTATCGTGCTGAAATCTGATCAAAATTTAGATAAATCAATATCAAAATAGATACATTTAGATAAATTGCATTGAAACTGTGTTTTGTATGAAGTATAGTGAAAATAACTGCAGCAAGTAATTCCTGTCTGACAAATTCATTTTATGATCACATCTCTCATAAAATGAATGTTTATTCAGATATTCCATAAATTATATATCAATTTTCTATTCGTATATCATTTTTTTCTAGTTTTTAGCTATTATATAGCGAGAATAAAATGCAAACATATAAATACTGTACTGAATAAAGCCCCAGAGTATTTGCGGATTACATGAATGTGTAATACAGTCATTAAATGAAAATTTATATATTTATATAAATTTCTTTTTTGTTTCAGGGATTCATTAAAATATACAAACAGTTTTTTCCACAAGGAGATCCATCCAAATTCGCCTCTTTAGTTTTTAGGGTATTCGACGAAAACAATGTAAGTACTTTAAAACTTAGTTGGAGTCGTAAACATTTTGTTTTGATTTGTGTGCCCTATCTCTCACTTTGGTAAAATTGATGGCATTGTTGACAAAAATATATCTGATAAACTGCTCCCTTTATGAAGATTTAATTGTTTTTATGAAAGGAAGCAACTATTCAATATTGTATATTCATAAACAAGCATTACGCTTGTGGCAATAATATACCGAAATGTACTTTTTTAATATACAGGGTTTCCGCATAAAAACCAACACAGAGCACAGGCGTATATGGGAGTCCAAAATATGACGATTGAGGATAATTTACCTCTTTACCAAGTTGTGTCCCTGAGGAGTTCCGGGGCTTCAAATCTAGACCAAAAACTTCGAAATCTTTAACTTAAAAATACCAAACTTGGTACAATGTATAAGACTGTTGAAATCTTATGGTGAATAGAAAGCCATCGAACATCGGTTTATGCATAGTGGAAAACCAAATAAGGGATCCATCCATTTGTTTTCAGTAACTGTGGCTATCCGTGTCCAGTCAGCGCTCGAATAAGGAAAGAATTCAAGCTACGGTGGGGGCAGTTGGTACATACTTTTATTCCTTAGAGCTCAGAAGGAAATGCTGATTTTACAGCTCATGTAGTGAATACAATAAAGAGGTAACTGAAAAACTAAGCGCGAAATATTGTGCCGGATGACAAAAAAGAAGATTACTTTAGGGAGTCGTACAGTCAATCTTATGGATATACAGAGAAAGACTCTTCTACAAGTGCAATGCAATGCAATTTCTGACTGGATTCTCTCCAATAGATCTCACAATAGAAGAGTGAAGACAAATAGAAAAAGAAGATGAAGATGAAAACAAAATAAATCAAATAACACTAAAAAAATGGCAATAACGATGGGACAGTAATAAAAGTGAAGGTCAATGGACTATGGAACTCATTCCCAGAATGGAAGTATGAACCAACTGTCCCTACTTTGATTATTACTGACTGGACATGGATCTCTTGCGACATACGAAAAGGACCCAGTAGTAATCGGAATAGCATTGCCATGGATGGAGCATTTGTAGGACTGATTTCTGCCGCTAGGGCCTGCCTAGCGTAACTCCTTGCCAGTTCAGTGCCGCGCGGGCCGTTGACTTGCCACGTTCTGTTCGTCACTAGTAGCCGTTTTTGCTAGTGCTGTTTCACTGCTGCTTCGTTTTTTTATGATGACAAATTTAAGTGAACAATGTGTCGCTGTAATATTTTGTTTTCTACTCGGTAAAAACGCTGCTGAAACTGTTTTAATGTGGAAAACTGCTTACAAAGATGATGCTATGGGGAAAACTCGAGTGTATGAGTGGTTTTCTCGATTTTAATATGGCTACATGTCGATTGATGACAAACCTCGTTCTGGACGTCCATCAATCGATGAAAGAATTCGAGAGCTTGTGCGCACAGACCGTCGACAGACAATTGATCAACTGTCTGAAATCAGTGGAATATCTTGGCGCTGAGTTCAGCAAACAGGTGACTGGTTCTTTCACCATGACAACGCACCTGCACACTCAGCCATCACGGTTAAAAATAACATGGTTCCGCTGCCTGCATGAAAAGGGGCATGAAAGGACGGTGATTTGAAAACATTGAAGACATCAAGACAAGAACGAGACAGGAGCTTGCAGCAATCTCTAAAGATGATTTCAAACAATGTTTCGAACAGTGGAAGTACCGCTGGGACAAATTAATTACTTGTAATCGAGAGTATTTTGAAAGGGATAAGGTTGTTTTGTAAATATATAGCATTTAAAAAATAAATCCGGTTATTTTTGAGTACCCCTCGTATACTAAAAAAATTGGAAAAACAGAAGTCACCTGCACCGATTGTGAAAAAAGAGACACACCAGAGGACACCTTAATACAGTGTCATAAATGGAATAGAATCAGAGAAATAGCAGAAACAAAAATAGAAACAACGCTAACCTAACCTAATAGTTAACTTAACCTAACCTAACATTATCTAACCAATATAAGGCATATTTCATCAAATTCTGTTAGGTCACTTTTTTTTCAAAGTATATTAAGCTCTACAGTGTTGATTTTTACAAAAACTTGTCCGTAGCTTTTTTCGTTCATAACGTTTTCTAAATAATTTCATAACGTTGTTCGCCCGGTATATAAACTTAAATACAATAGCGTGAATGACAGAATATGGAAGTTTTTCAAATTAATTCGTGTAAATTAAATAATTCTTACTTTTAGCCGAAGTAAAACTACTTTTACTTCTGCCTATAACAACCAGACGCAGTCATAATATAGTTAAAAAACAACTGAAAGCATGCTTTTAGCTATAATAAAACCAAAAAGTGAAAAATTATAAGCATAAGAGTAAAAGCGTGGGGTGCTTTCTATGATATTTTTAATTTGCGTCCGAAAGCCATATTTGAGTCTAATTCCCAGCCCTGGGACTGTCCGAATCACTGAGTAGGACTTCATTTCCTATTATTTCCTACTATCCCCATTTTCTTAATAAGCTCGAAATGGTTCTCAAAGTTAAGATGGACGTTAGTGTTTCTAGGTGTGTCTCTTATGTAGGTGACTGAAATATAAAAACAATACGTGTCTGTAGGAAATCTTATCTGGTAAAGTTTCTAGCGCATTACCATTTGATTTCTAACGATCAGTCACTAATATTACAACAATCAAAATATCTGATTATCCTGAATAAATTCGCCAGGATTTTCAAGACCTTCTCGTCTTTTGTTGTCGAATGTGCTCGAAAATCTGCGTGACCGTTATAAACTGTACCTGCAGCTCAATACCGCACATTCAAACCATGTATTCTATAGTAATAATGGAAACATTAATGTATAAATATTAATTGAAAAGATATTTCAGTATTCTCATATCGTATTTCCATAGGAAAATAACCGTAAACGTATGATACACAAACAAAGGAGCTACACTCACTATACAGAGAATTAAAAGCTCCACGTCTCCAAAATTTCCATACAAACTTTATTTATGAAGCTTCGTTGTCTTTGTTTCTAATTCAGGTTAGAAGATATGAAATTTCCAACAAAAAGCGTTGGATTTACGATCGGTGTGTGTTTCAACGACTACGGGACGAGCTCTTCACTATTATATTCTCATCAGTTAATTGTTCTAGACATACATTAACATAATGAAGTATTATGCTTATTATGATGATGACAGTTAGTGAACTTAGAATTATATATTCTGAATTTTGTGTGCTACTTTTCGCAATGAGACAAAAAATTTTTTCCTTAAAATTAGTAAAACATAACATTTATCAACTCATTTGTGTAAACAGAAGTTTTATTTTCAAAACTCACCTAAGGAAATTCTCGGATTGTGTCTTCTTCAAAAATTACGTGAAACTATACACAAAAATTTATCAAAAGACAATAAAAGCTGCCAAATATATTTATTATAATAGGAGACTTGCCTGTTCTCGTAATTTTTCTAAATTGTCCATTGTGAATGATCTAAGTAATGAGACTGATAACATTAATAATTATTTTGTGATGTAGCCAAAAATTTATCAAATTCTTTCTCATGATCTGCTTTCATATCTCCCTGATGCTACTGTTAACTTACATAGTTTCTTCTTAATGCCCGTAGTTTTAGCAGAGCTTAGCAGTACAAACAATGACATCAAAAATAAATACTCATCTGGTGCTTACGGACTTATACTTAATAGAAATGTTTTCGCGTCTGCCCGATTGCACATTAAATCATCTTACCACTTTAATTAACGTTTCATTTCAAAATGGCACTTTTTCCAATTGCCATTAGACCTCTGCATAAAGGAGGAAATGAAAATGAATCATCAAATTATCACCCAATTGCACTCCTTTCCACGTTATCTAAGGCTTTTATCATTTCTGTTTAAATATAAAATACGTTCTACCCATAAATTTGCTTAGCAGCCATCCACTGCAACAACTTTTTGTGATTTTTTCAATGATTGTGTTGATCATAATATTTCAATTAACAAATTGCAGCACTACAGATTCGGGGGAACACCTTTCGCTTAGGTTAAGTCAAACTTTACTTAACAGAACGCAGATTGTAAGGGTTGATGTTTTCCTGCAAGCCAATGAAATGTGGAATGCCTCAACGTTCAGTACTAGGCTCTATTTTGTTTTCTATGTTTATAAAAGACATCTCCTATCTAAACACCAGAGGTAGAATATTTCTATTTGCTGACGATACTAGCTTCTCTTAGAGCAACTCTGATCTCACGGCCCTTAGGACCATATATAGTGACCTAATAACTCTTAAATCATGATGCGATTCTAATATTATCTGTCTCAACGTTGCAAAAAAGAAAATTTTCTCATAATTCCTGTTTTGCGCTGAGATCAGTTTTCAATGAACTGAATTTATCCACCTCGTTAACAGTTTATTATGTCCTAATTGAGTCGCATCTGGGATACGTGTGGTGGGACTCAATTTGAGCGAATTTTCAAAGTACAAAAGAGAGCTGTTAGATATTTACTCGGACTAAATAGCAAGGCTCACTTCTTTCAATGATTCTGACTCTTTCTTCCTTATTCGTATTTGAATCTGTTTGCCTAATTCGTAAGCACGCTTCTCCAATTTCAGAAAGGTTGTTGCACGGCTATCCACTTCGGAACGCGGAAATCCACGTTCATTAGTTAAGGGCTCAATATTTTACAATGCAAAAAAATGCACAATCACTTGCCAATTGCAATAAAATCGATATCATCTTTTCCCGCATTTCGTAATAATTTGAGGGCACATTTACTGGAAAGTGCCTTCTACTCTGTAAAACTTTTGTCTTCAAATTTTAATAATTTTTTGATAATAAATCATTTCTCTCTCTCTCTCTATCTGTTTGTATTGTTATTAACTCGTTCACAACATGGACTATGAAGTCGATCCTGATCGGTTTTGATAGAAAAGTCTGAAATTTAGTAAGCGCGCCTGATGCAAAAGTTCTCGGAAAGCATTTGATGTTGTTTTCTCACATGTTTTCATATATACAGCGGTGATTTGTTTTTTAAAATTTCTAAAAAGGCCTTCCTGTTTATATGTTTGTTTTTACACTCTAGAAATATTCAAGAACTTCTTTTGGGTATGAATACGTGCTTGTTTAACAGGTAGAAGTGAGTATATAATTGAATGTTATAGTGAACTAAAAAGTTAGTAGTAATTGGTAAATTTCAATAAACCATAGTTATAGTTAAAAGTTAATTATTACAAATAATATTTAGTGTAAGTGTGTGAGGAAGTAACAGACAGTGTGTATAAATTAACCCCACCGCTAGAAATAGTTGAAATAAATAAGAAAAACATAATAGTATTATTGTGACTGACTTATTGACCTCGATTTTGTCCAAACAATCAAATTCCATCCAAACTTTGCACACTTATCAAAGATTGACGACAATGTAATATTTCTGTCAAAATATCTAATTATCCTGATTATATTCGTCAGGATTCATAAATTTCTTCTTGTATTCCTTCAACCATCTACACATTCAAACACATCAAAGAGGGGTATAGTAGTTATTAACCTTGAAGATTAAAAATACTAATATGAACTGAGTTGAACTAAAGGCGACGACAAGGTTCATAGAAACCAAAATTATGTTCGTAATAGTTCTAAACAGTAAAGAAAATAGTAAATACTTGAAAGTTGATGTAGTTATATCTAATATGCTTATACGTATTGAACATGTTAATTGTTATAAGGGTCCTAGCCTAACCAAGTGACCTTGATGATATAGTTCATTTTCCACCCTGTATTCCCAATTGGGGTAAACGTGCATTAACATTAACTACCAGAGCCCCATGGGTTTGGAATAAAAAATTGAATTGAAAAGCGAAGAATAAAATATAGTTCAGAGTTATACTAAAAAGAATAAATTTTATTTTTAAAAAATGCTTCAAACAAAGATCAAAAATGGAAATAATTTTTAACATGAGAATAAAAATACTGATGAGAAAATTAATCTAAGTGTTCTAAAACGTGGAGTGTTTACTATGACATTTTTAACTAACTCTGTATTTCGGAATGAAACTAGTAAAAACGAGTATCCAAAATCAATATTATATCAAGGGCAATAAGACTATTGTTTACCTTTGTAATAGACTGATTATACAGAAGAAATGTCTGCAACGAATTTATCACTACGTCCTATATTATGAGACTTTCCTCAACCATTTTATTACGAAGTTCATAAGAAAAATCATTCTACAGAAAATTTTCTCACATTTTTTATCGATCTACCCGGTCTTTCCGGCGGTTGAATTAAAGTTTTATAAAGAAAACTTCTATTAGTTGGAACAGAAGCCCAGGAAAAAGTAATTAATCAATCGATATACAGTCACGAGTTCTAGTAAAATTTATTTCCTTTAAATGCTTCGATAAATATATAGAATAACGATTAATCGGGAAAAAATTTCAAGTATTTTAACGTTGGTATTCTACTGTTAATTTGAAAAAATCCGGTAGTTCCAAAAACACTTTTGTGCGTTGTCATTTGTGTGAAGTGGTAATTTCAATTGAATTTGTATATTTATTTAGTTCTTTTTGTGTGTGTTTTTTAGTTTTTACAAGCTTTTGTATACAAATTGTAGCAATTTTTTGACAGTAAAGCATTTACCACTCTCTCTTTCTCTGTATTGTTATTAACTCGTTCACGACATGGACTATGGAGTCGATCCTGTTTGGTTATGTTAGAAGAGTCTAAAATTTGGTGAGCGCGCCTAATGCAAAAGTTCTGGAGACGGCTATTATAAACTTAATGTAAAAGTCGACTTGATCCAAGTATTTTCTTCATATCCAGAGTTCCTAATGCCTGGTGTATACATTTTATTGGGATATAAGTATAGAAACATTTGTCATTCCCAACGCAAAATTGTACACGTCAGCAGATTGTCCCTTTTTTATTTTCTCGGTGTTTCTCTCATATTTGTAGGGAATCCTCACTTTCAATCAACGCTCTTTTTTGGTAAAATCAATAATGCCACTAATGACGCAAGAAACAATGACTATCACTTTTAAAATACAGATAACAACCTTCTTATATATATTCCGGGTCTATAGAGCGTTGCCTTATCGATAAAAATCGGTCTTTGTCGAATTTTTATATAAGGAAAATTTGGAATTGGTTAATAAATAGTAAATGATAGAAATTTTGACCATTGTCTATAAATATCATGCTTGATAACTTGTGGAATTGATAAATTGCTAAGGCTGCTGCATGGGCTTAAAAGATGTCCACAAATATATCCTTATAGACAAGATGCATGTGTATTCAAAAAGGTTTCAAAAAAACCTCACAATGATATTATCGAGCGAAATTATTCGAAAAATCCTTTAAATCACAAGGTATAAATCCGAACAGTCTGTAAAATAATCTGACTCAAATATTTGAAAAGGCGATTGGATACAAGCCCGCGCCACTTCTCCGAAATAGAGCTTTCTTAACGGTTTTACCGATAATCTGATACATTCGAATAGATTCTCTCCATTTCTATTTTCAACCCTTAGTATAGCCACCCCTATCTGAATCAGCAGTTTGATATACCTCCACTTTGATAGGCATGTGGAAATAGTTACATGTAATTGTGTTTTTAACATTTTTGAGAATATGTATTTGCTGTGTTTACCGTTGAAAGGAAAAATAATATAAATCATTCCATTATTCCTATAATAAAAATCCTTTTTATGAGTAAATTTAAATTCAAACTCTTGGACATGGATAACATTTCAGAATATTATTTATCATATTACCTGACTTTAGCTGAAAATCCTGTCATCTTCTGGTTCGGATCGAATTTTTTAAATTCATCAGACGAATTAACCTGAAAAGACATAAAAAACTTGGCTACGCCCTACGTTTTATTTAATCGTATCATCACTTTCCCTCCAATCCAAAAAAAAATAAACGGAAGTAATTTTAAATTTCAATTTCAGATAATGTGAAATTAATTTATAAAAATACGTGACTAGATTTTTCCATTATCATTTTGTTAATGAAAATTGGTGTGGAGTACTTTAATATGCAATAATTGAGTAAATGATAATAATAATAACACTATAGGAACATGGACATGATCAGATTTTGTTTGTTATGATTAGATAAAGTCAGTCGAACGTCCATTTAGGGAATATTCTCATGAATAATAATGAGTTTCACTCTAAATACGCAAATAAGGATATGATATTGTCATGAATAAATAATTTATAAATTGTATAATTACTATTTTTATTTATTTCCTCAAAAATATAATAATTGTACCGATAATAACTGTCAAACTTCCAACTCTTGTAACTCCTGACTTAATAAATCGAAACAATTATTAAGCATGACACATTTTTAACCTCAGTGAGAGCGAAATGCTACAATTTGTAGACAAAAGCTCTTGTAAAAACTGAAAAACAAACATAAAAATACAAATAACAATAACAAAATTATAGTTAATAGTCATATATAAGTCCATAGCAAAAACTAAACCAGTATGCAGCATGTCCGGCATTAAATATTATTATTAGAATGGAAGTCGCTTACAGAGTAGAGGGCACTTTCCAGTAAACATGCCCTCAAATTATTACGGAATGCGGGAAAAGATGATATCGATTTAATTTAATTTAATCAATTGGCAAATGATTGTGCATTTTTTTGCATTGTAAAATATTGAGTCCTTAACTAATTGTGAACGTGGATTTCCGCGTTCCTAAGTGGTTAGCCGTGCAACGATTCTTCTGAAATTAGAGAAGTATACTTACGAACGGATTAAACGATGAATAAGTAAGAGTCAGAATTTTCAATCTTTCCAAGATTTCAAGTGAGCCCTGCTGTTTAGTCTGAGTAAATATCTAACAGCTCTCCACACGTACACCAGAAGGGAAAGGCATATCGGAGATGCGACTCAATAGGGGCAGAATAAACTTTTAAGGAGGTGAATAAGTTCAGTTCTTTGGAAACTGATCTCGGCGCAAAGCAGAAGGAACTTAATTTTTCAGATAAGGCGGCAACATGTAACTCCAGTTTCAAGGAATTGTCCACAACAAGCTTTAAGAATTTTACATATTCAACGACGTCAATGGTGGTGTATTTAATAAAAAAGGCTGCAATGTATTTTTATATAATAAAATTTCAGTTTTTGAAACGTTGAGACAAAGAAGATTAGTATTGCACCATGATTTAAGGGTTGCTCCAAGAGAAATTGGTGTCGTATACAAATAGACATATTTTACCACTGATGTGAAGCATAAGAAACAAAGTGGTGCCTAGTACTGAGCCTTGGGACACATTCAATTATAGTTATAGACTCATGCTTGAAACTGTCAAGCCTGAACCTATTGAAGAAGATATTGCCTTCAGTAGTAGCTAAAATTTGGGGCAGTCACATCTCGGTATCAAAGTGGATAGGATAGGATCAAATCCTGTCCTGCAATGCCAGCCTTCTTTGTAAAAATAGCGTCCTGGGTCTTTTCTGAATTAAACTGTATTGATGGTGGTGATCTGTTTGCTGCGTTCAGATTTGGGTGTTAGCAGAGTTTATTGGGGCAGTTGATTCGAACGACGACACCAGTGTACTATCATCGGTGAAACTATAGATTTAGTTAGCACTTTTTTCTAGTAGATACACAGAAGAAAGAGAGTAGGTGACAAGGGAACACCAGCGTTGACCAAAAACCTTTCTGAGGTGTGTCAAGCGACCTTGGTCTTTGAGAAAACTAAGCCAGTATATAAGTGAGAACGACATACCGTATGATCTTAATTTATTTAGAAGTTTCTCATCCCAAATCCTATCAAAACTCTATTGTTTGTCCAGTGCGATTGCTGTGACATAGGTCAGGAGCTCCCCGGTTGATCTATGGTTACGGAAATGGTAATGATGCTAGGAAACTAAAGATATCAAAGATTTGCTGGTTAACGACTTTCTCCATGCTAGAATGTATTCATTTTTCTTGTTAATTTGAATCGCCGGATAATATATAATATATTTTCTCTTGTTTCAGGATGGTTCCATTGAATTTGAGGAGTTCATTAGAGCTCTTTCAGTAACGTCTAGAGGAAATTTGGATGAAAAGTTACATTGTAAGTAGTTTCAGTTTGGTTGATTCCAATATAAATGAGATAAACGCAAAGATTTGTTTTTTTTTTCGAATATTTTCTAGTAGTGAATGAGTTTTGTTTAAGTGTCAATACTTTCATAGCAGATTTTTTCAACTATACCCTACTCCTATTTCAACTATTTTAATAAAAATGAAAGCTTGTATTGGGCAGAAATCGAGCAACTAGCGCCTTAGTTTATAAAATCGTCGTCAAACAGGTGTTTGACGAAATTGTTTGATACATACGTAATGTTAGCGTTAGTGAAAGGACATTTTTAAGAAATTAATTTGAACTCTTACCTGCCGATAGGCCCCAAAAATCGAGGTGGCTCATCGTATAGCAAGATTAAAACTTGAGAGCACAGATATTGGAAGAATTGGTGGAGTCATATTTTATTTAGTTTTAAGAACCGTTTTTTCGTAAATTTCTTGAGAAAAATATGATTTTATTGAGGGGAACGTTATCATTAAGCAAATTTTACAAGAATTGTGTCATATTTTAAGGGATTTGTAATGATATGAAGTGGCATATGTGGATCCTTGGCTACCTGCATATCGATACGAGATATTAATAGGCGAAAACTTCAATTTTATACACAATAACGCCCCCACACTATGCGCATAGTGAGAGACTTCTTCTAGCAAGTTCAATCAACTCATATAAGATCGATCACATCTGGGACTATTTATGGAGGTTTGAATGAAGGAATCCAGTTTATAATGATGTCAAAGAACTTAAATTGACGTTGATGGATGTGTCAGACGATTTAACACAAAAACTTGTCAACTACGTGATCCAAAGCATGAGAAATTGTGTACAAACTTCAATTAGAGCCCGAAATATTATATAAGTTACTTTAGCATTCGATTGTTAAAAAATCGAATCTTCTACGCTCTTGTAATTGTGCCGGCTTTTTAACATTTTTTTTTAAATTCCCATCTATTTTGCTATTTTTTTTGTTTGTCCCATTGTTTAACTTTAGCATTCGATTGTTAAAAAATCGATCCTTCTACGTTCTTGTAATTTTGCTGTTTTTTTAACATTTTTTGTAATTTTCAACTATTTTGATATTTTTTTTGTTTGTCCCATTGTATTACTTAAGTTTCCATAACTTAATATAAATACATGATCTTCTCCAAAGTGTTTTTGATTCTTATTTTTTTAATGAACGATTTTGCTAGTTATCGAGTACTTTCAAAATTCTATTGAAGAACTTGTTTAAACATTAACAGTAGGACTGGATCGACTGTTTGGTTATATTTCCAAATATCATTGCATTCCGTTGCTACAATACACAAAGCAACACCCCACGGGTAGTCAAACTGAACTTTACAAGCTTTTGCATCACATCAACTCACTCAATACGATCGTCCGTCATCAATTACTTGAAAAATGACTAACTGAATGTAAGCAGTCTCTGAAGATGATAGCTTGGTTATCGAAATACGTGTAATTGGGAGTGATAGTGTAGTAGTAGCGTCAGTAGTCCATTCAGTATAAATATGAAGAATGGTTCTAGAAAGTTCACCCTGGAATCTAGATTTTTTTCATATTCACCTGATCTAATAGAAAATGTTGAGATACTTGCCTACAGTGTTCCAGAATCCTAATAATTGTGACCAAAAGTCAATATTGGAACCAAAACACGTGCAAATAACAGGAAGAGGGTTACCACCAACAGAGGAAGTGAAAGAAAGACGATCAAACGTTTATACGCAAACTAAACTTAGCTTTGACTCCCACTAACCAAATATAACAATTTTACGTTATTTCTAGATAATATTTTATCAAGTGTGTGCGTTTTTTCAATCTACGAGACATGACATCTACTAGTAATGTTAAATGATGGGTTTATTGTCTTTAAATTCATAATTTTTAATTAATCCTTGAGGCAGTTATAATTAGTATCCAAATCCACAGAACTAGCTTCATATTATATTCAGAAGTACATATTTCTTAGGGAGTACCATAAACTTCAAAAATATTTTTCACAACTGTCCTCAAATAAGTTACATAATTTGTTATACATTGAAGTAATTGGGTCTTTTTTGTTCAATGTTGTAATCCGTTCCATACTATACCATTCCATACCAGAATTGTTCGAAGGTTCAAAAAATAAACACATGATCTCTCAGGGATATGGCAAGGAGAAACTTAGTTTTGATTTAATATCCAAAGATAAAAATTGTTTGAAAAATGTGAAAATATTATGGAAAGAAAACTATCACAGTCATACTCACTTTATATCAAAAAGAAAGGATGATTATATCGCAAATCACAATTCGAGTAAAAAATAAATCTTTACCCGAAGAAAGGAAAATCTTTTGAAACCACAAGTCGAAGTTCACCCTTAGATGAGCTTGATGATGCTTCTAAGAATAAGATTGGGAAATCTTGGAATAGGGATGCAGCCGATATTTTTAAAAAGCTTGTTCTATGCCCAACAAGAGGCAACACAGCTCTAAGCTCTATCTTTGATTTTGTCTTCCCAGTTAACAAAATTTCAATACTCGATGATTTGTAGAAGCGTAGGAGTCGAAAAAGTCAAATTATATCTTCTTTACCCTACTGTCCAAATCCAAATCGGACTCCAAAGTTCATTTTACCATAAAATTCCAAACGGAAAACTTTTCTCGTGTCTAACAAAAAGCAATGTAACCAAGTACGTTTTTAAATGGGGTAGTAATTGATGTAAGTAAATATGTAGTAGCACTGAAATTTTAGACGAATTCCGCTTTATCCTTCACACAAAACAAAATCTTGTGGATAAACCTACGTATATCTTTCCTCAGATCTCATAAGAATGCGATTATGAACCCTTTTAATATCTACTTAGCGATTGAAGATAGCTTAATTCTGATTAGCCATCTTATTCTACGTTGAAATACTATAAGAAAAAAATTATTTTTGATTTATAGAAAATATAACACGAGAAGCAGAGGTTTTGGGAAGCTGAATTGGAGTTTTAAAACACTGTGCATATGTTTGTGATACGTTATAATCTTTACTAAAGTGAGTAATCGTATCTCTTAATAAATTTCACTCATTTCCAAACCTTTAACAGAATTTCTTTTCACAAAAATGCCACCTTTGAAATGTGCAACTACTTAATTGAATCGAGCTAATTGTCTATGTACAGCTATGAACATTATCTAAGTCGCTGAAGACGATAACTTGATAATCGAAACGTGCGTCGAGCAGTGTAATTGTGAGAGTTGGTATAGTTGTATTATAAATAGTGTGTTCATTATGAAAATTCCAACTCAACCAATCTCCACTATAATAGTAATAAAAAAAAACAATTACTCATATTAGATAATTACTAAACGAAAATTATATGAAGAAATCCTTCTCTTTTTAGATTCCAAGACGCCCATGAATGATACAAAGGGGAATTAAATTGATTGTATTTTAACAAAAATAAACCCAGTCTTAAAGGAACACTTCTGAATTGATTTTATATATAAGGTACATAAGAGGATAGCAACAGGAAAAGAGATCATTTCGCCTCTTCCGCTTTGATTCCATATCCTCGATTTACGTCAAGATTTTTGTTGGGTCGGGAGTCGTAAATCACGCCGTTTCTTTATTAGATACTTTTGAAAATGTTGGAGTTTCTGCTACTTGTAACGTCAAAATTAGGAAGATTAATCATTATGAATCCAATTATGTTAACTTGTTATTAACAAAACATGTTGGGGAAAATTTTTCGATTTGGATATTCGAAAATTTGATAACATACGCGAGATGTAAACTGAAATTACTGTAGATTATTATTTGTTAATGATACAATACTTGAACAATAAAGTCACTTTTTGCTAATGGTACAAACAGAATGTTTCGAGACTTGATGCAATAAATTCGGGAGTGAGTAGATGATGTGCAAATAATGCTGCGAAAAAATCCATTGACCTGTCATTAAATATACTTGAATATCTTTGGTAATTTCAAAAATTTTAAAAAATCTTCCAAATTGCACTTACCCTTTATCAATACCTATGAAAAAATGGATTCAGCCCGTTTACGAAATTTTATAAATTAGGCAAGACGCTTAACCAGTTAGTAAATCCTTCTCTATTACTTGTTAAACGCGAGATTTTGTGCTTGCTTTTGTCGAATATTTCATTTATTTGCAATTTTTGATGCGTTATTAATGTTGCAATTGTAAAATTATTCACGAATATATGATGAAGGTTATTATTCACGAGGTGAAGTTTACTACTACTATCGCTACCGAGTAGCATAAATCACCGATTGAATAATAACTCATTATACGCGAGTAGAATACTATACTTCATCCACGACTACTAAATATTTTTGTTTGAGTTTTTCATTGGAAACTTTTATTACATTATTAGAAACACTATTATTCCAACAAATGTTTTATACAATATATTTATATCTCCATAATAATTTACGGTATATAATGTTACGAGTGGTTGGTATTTATTTATAGCTATTACTAATACCAGTTGAAAATTCATATGCTATCTACTTTCCTTGACTTTTCCGGCAATAAATCTAATGAGGCAACTTTTGCGGCTTCTCTAAATTCTGGTGATGCTAAAGAAAAGTAAATTTCATTTCCTATAACTACTTTAAGTTGATTTTTCAACATAATCAACATAAAATATTGAAACACTAGAAAATCTAAGCTTGCATAATGTTGACAGGCTTAAGTCAAATTTATATTGTATAATTGTTAAAAAGCATATATACGACAAACACATTGAATGTTGCTATCAGCTCAATGTTAATGCTCCTTGCCTTCAAATTGCAGATCTCGGATTCGAATCTAGTCTAGGAAAATCTATATTCTAATTTTTTTAAATGTACAGAATAAAATTGAAAATATTTAGTAGCGTTTAACATTTTCAAATTATGAAAAACGATTTTTTTTTAACAAAAAATATAATATATATAAATCAAGAATGCATCTGACGGCAGTGATTAATTATCCATTAATCACTGCCGTTAGAGTAAGCAAGTAGATATATAATAGGTACATTATGCAACAGTCTTGGATAAAGACATTATTTTGCCACTCGACCAATAACGGAGAAAGGTAGATTGTAATGAAAAACATTTTCTGCAAGTTTTAGGGATTTTTCAACATACCCAATACAAAATATTAAAACGCCGAAAACTATGTCACTATCAGCTCAATGTTAATGCTCCTTGCCTTCAAACTGCAGATCTCGGGTTCGTTTCTAGTCTAGGAAAATCTACAATCTAATTCTGAAATTTTTTGCAAAAGTCTATTTCTACATTAAAAAGAAAAGAATTTGTGAGGATTAAAAACTTTTTCTGCAGGTTTTTTGGTTTTATGTTTAGCAAAAAATATATAATAAGAATTAATTGTCGTATTATATAGTCTATTTGAATTAATGAGAGAGTATTAAAATGATAAAGTATTTGTATTACTTCTTTTAGTAAAGAATTAAAGAATTTTTTGAAATTATACCAACAGTATTTTCGTATGAAATAGCATTTGTATACATATGAGAATAATACATCATGTTTATAACTTCTAACTAGCAGAAAGTAAGTAAAGTAAATGTTTTCTTAAATTAAATAAGTATAAGGGTTCGAACTTTAACTTGTAAACCACGTTACGTACATAAATAGTAATTTCAATGTAGAAACTAGTATATCTAAGTAGAACTTCTTATAAATCCAAATAGTATCAGAAGATGAACAGTGGTAACCAATATTCTTAATGAATAGCTAGATTATTTGATCAGTAATATTGTGCATCTTCCACATTTTCTTTTCTTCGTTGATCGTATGATTTGCTGTCTCTTTCAAGTTTTCATGATTCACACTACTTCAAAAACAACTGTTTGAATTAAATAATTTGGAAGAAATTATTTTTTCCTTGAACTTTTCCTTTAATTGTTGTCCACACCAATTCAATCGGATTTAGTTCGCAATGATGTTATTTCATGATTCCATCAATTTCATATTTTTTCAAAGTCTCTCTATGAAAGGAACACGAAGAATACAGTTTGTTATCACTGAACTAAGAGGTACTTGATATTTTTTGAATAAATCCAATTCTAAGGATATTTTTTCAATCATATGGTTGTGAGGACTTTTTTCTGAACGTTCCGAGTAAAAACTTGTAAAATATATGATACAGGTCTGATTTAGAAAATCTATCATTTGTAACTATTCATTGAAGACATTGTGGTGGTCAAAGTACCGCTTAAACTGCTGTTATGAACTCTGTGCCCTTTTTCTAATGTCAAATTTAAGCTAGTCGATAAATTTTTCTAAAATGTCTGTCTTCGACTTGTAACAGTTTCAAAATTTATTTGGTGATTGTTCCTCGTTTCATCTTGAAAAACGATATTTCTTCTTTGGTTCCCCATTTCCTCTACAACCCTTCTTCTCCGTACTCCAATATTGCTTCTTTTCATTGAAATAAACTTTCTGGAATGATTTTTCCATCTATCTCTTTTATAGGTCTCCATAGTGTGCTTCGACTCAGTTCAGGATAATCCTTATCATCTTTAACTGTGGCATTAACATTTTTAACTGTCGAAAACCATTTTTAACGAAGAGCGCATGTACTTTCCTTCGAAGTCTGTTTTTTAAATGATTTTCTTTTTGACGTCTTGGTAGTCTTGGAGCTTCGGGTACCTCATTTCTCTTCTTAAATAAGTCTCTCACTAATTCCCAAAACTTGAAACCAGTTGAAAGAGTAAACGTTTTTTTGTAATGAATTTTCTTAGGATGTCAGATTAAAAATTTCACATTTTTTGAGTTATTTGCTAGACAAATAGACTTATCTTACTTCTCTTTAAATGAAGACGTTTATAACTTTTATAATCAGTACATAACCTCCAAATTCCCACATAATTAAAACAACTATACCCACTGAACCTGCAACCAACTTCAAATTACTTTATTCTCAACAATGACAAAATTTCACCATCAGAAATAAACGAGTAGAAGAAGAGTATATATAAAAAGGCGTAGACCACGTTGATTAGGCAAAATTCCGTCCTCTATTTCAACAGTCAGTTTCAGAATCAAATGACGTTGAGCCTTGTCGCAAGACAGTGTAATCTATTGCATTGGGTAAACCTTGTACTACGCAGGCACTTAAAGCCGATCTACTGACGTTCATAGAGGCTGCATCGAACCATTCGTTCGATTCCGTATCGTAGTATTCTACAAAGTTGATGGTAGTAGAACCTAGAATTAAAACCGTTTCATTAATTGACGTTATTCTGTTTCATTTTAAAATTAGAAACACAAACGTAAAATAAAATATAGTCCAAATCACGCTTTACAGGAATTTGTTGATAATTATCGAAAGAGATGACTAACGTATGTAGAAAAAAATTTGTAGTGCATTTTTGAAGCAAAGGAATAAAGAGCCATTTTCCTCAGTTTGTGCTTCCCAACCCTTATCATACACTTTTCTACTCAATATCGCTCAAAACTCTTCGATTGGGCGAGCCTGAAGAGCATGATGGATTATCTCCTTTCGGTGCAAATGGTATGTCGTCAGCCTTTAACCATTCTCTAGTTATACTAGCATGATGACAAGAGACTAGATGCGGCAAAAATATTATTTCGTCATTAGGATAATGTATTTTAATAAAATCAACGAATTCTACAAGACATCTCCCTATATAAATATATACATTCAACGCCGCATCCCTCACATGCACGTGATATGCCTGCTTCGGATGTGGCACACCAGACCAAAACTTGATCTTCAAATGTGATAAGGTTAAATATTTTTCTCCATCCATAATGTAAAGTAACATCTTCTTAATGTACGGTATACATTTCTTCCTTTTCCGATCTTTGACTCCTTTTCTCTTCAGGTTTGGAATGATGGTCATGTGGGAAACCCGAAATTGGCTGACCAACCAAGTTGACGTTCCTTATTTGTCCTGGGCACATTTCCTTGATCCATTTTACTGGGCATTAGTCAAAGTTTTAGACCGCACACTTTTAGGTTTAAACATGGTATTCTTAAACCACATTCTCTCATTGTTTTATAAATGATCGAAAGTGCAACATCCAGTCTTTAAATATATTCAGAATGCCAGTTTTTGACAAACGTCCAACTAAAATGTATACTTTTTCGGATATTCAACTTGTACGACATAACTAAGTAAAAATTTGAGAAAAATTGAACGCTATGAAATCTGTTTTTTCTATGGCAACCCGTTTTTCAGAAGTCAACGATTTGTTTCCAAAATATTTTGTCACATACATTATAATAAATATTATTCAAAAAAAATATTCAAAAAAAATCCAGTTGGTTCAATGTTTTTCCTAACAATCGGTTGATAATAGATAATAGATTTGAAAGATCATGTACTTCCAAATCCTACACAATCACTTCTAAAAGATTTGATATGCTATTCAGCATTTCTCAATATATTTTATTATTAAATGTTTCAATTTGTGGTATATATTCCAAAACCCTACGTCTTTGGAAATGATAATCAACTACCTAAGCTTGAATCTTCCAACATGACTTGGTACACTGTACTTTCTAGTGTTTGAAACTGCAAAATGTAAGTGCTGGGAGCTCATCGATAATGTAGTCTGCGGTGTCTTCCTACTCTAAGCACGTGCGACATATTGGATAGTCCATGATGCCCAATATACATGGCGATTTTCTGTTAAAACCAATCATTAATCATATTTGACGTCTGTTTAGTAGGAGCATTGATTGGTAAAATAAAACAAGGCCTATCAATTTATGTTTTCGTTTGCCTCATCTCAGGTGTTTCAGAACTATTCTTCTAAGATCTCGGCCCACTGTTGGTTTTTCTGAGCCCAGGCTAGTGAGAGAATCAGCATAGTAATTGTTCTCGTTGCCTGTGTGATTGAATACTCAAGCGAGGTATAAGTTAATATAGGAGACATATCAGTTTGGCCGTAATACAATAATCAATTAGTAAGACAGGCATAAGTCTTATGTGTGCCTCAGCTTGCCTCGTGCCTAGTGTTCCTCCATATATCTTCGCAGAGACTGTCTTGCAATCAATTATCTATAAGTTTCTTCGGTCATCTTGAAAACGCTTAAAAAATACTCCTTTTTACAAAATATCAAGCTACTATTTCTCCAAGTTTCATGTGATATTTCACAGAGCTTCATTTCTTCATTTATAATTCCAATTTCAAGCACCTATCCCATTGGAATATCTAAAACATACCTACACCTATGTTACTGTTTTGTGATTGATGTAATTTGAGCTGTTAATGCTATACCAATTGCAACTTATCAAATATGATTCTGTTTCCTAAGTTACTTTATCTAGATTAATACAAAAACCTACCTTACTAACCTGAGACAAATCTATCATTGAATCCTCCAATAACGACAACGTAACCTTCCAAAATTACAGACGCGAAATTACTTCTTGGTGTCAACATTTCGGCAATCGGTGACCAACCATCTGAGTCGTCTGGTGTGTACTTCTCTCCGCTGGCTAATCTAGTATAACCATTGAATCCACCGATAGCGTACAAAGTTTTATCGAAAGCTATCAATGATACACCTGATCTAGCCGAATTCATATGAGCTATGAAAGACCATTGTCGGGTTGTTGTATCGTAAACTTCAGCTGAACTCATCACTTCCTGTCCATTAAATCCTATAAACAATGGATTTTGAAGAGTTTTCTTTATAAGTGGACATAGGAAGGAACTGCGTATATTAGATTGAGATCTTAACTACTTACTTTCAAAAAATCTCCGTATAGCTTTAATAAAGCATCTACTCCAATTACTATATCTCACACACTTATGTGTTACGACAAAAATTAACAAGTTTTGATTTCGTTCTGGCTTATCGGTCTGTTAATATAGCTACTACTCATTTTGCAAAGCATCTCGGACTCGCAAAATGCACTCGTGAGCAAGAAAATCGACTCAAGTTGCACGTTCATGGTCAAAAGACTCGAGAAAAAAATACCTGTAGCATCCATTTTTTTCTTATATCAACATATCAAAGAAATTATTGTTGTTATTGAGCATATTGAACATTTTTTTGGCAAAGAAAAAATATGGAACGAAAAGAAATCAATGAAGAAGGGCTATGATTAACATTAAAGGGAATACCATTTTAATTTCGTCAGAATAGTAATTTATTCAAAACTAATCTATCAATATTTAGTGTTGTCAATAACAGTTTCCAATCGCTGTTTAATGGGTCGAATAAATGCCTTAACTCGACCTTATTCGATGCTATCCCATTCTACAGTGAACGCCGTTTTGACGTTCAATTTCGTGGCTACTGCAGAATTTCTAGTCACAATTTTTCGTGAGCTCATCTCTTAAACACTCGATAGGATTTAAGTCCGGGCTACGCGCTGGTCAATCTATAGCGGCGATTTCAACATCCTTGTAATACTGCCGGTACGAAACCTTCAGTATGCGGACGGGCATTGTCCTGCATGAGGATTAGAACTGGCGTAGGGAATGACGTGATTCTCTAATAATTCTTCTATGTATTAATCTCCCCGCTCCACCGCCAATTTCGTCTGAGAAGAGAACAGAACTCCATTGTTCGTCAAATTCTTTGAGCTCTTGTTAGACTTGAACAACAGTGAGGGACCGATTTTTCAGCGATGTGCTGATAATTAATCGGTTATATCTCTCGGATGTGCATCATTTTCTTCCGGAACCATCTCTTTGATGGAAGTTACCAGTCTCTTGGTAACGACGGTAAGTTCTAGAAACAGCAGATTGGCTCATGTCCAGCGCACTGGCCACTTTTTACTGACTCTGGCTTTTTCCCATTAAGGTGACTTTTTGTTTCCATTTTCAAGTAAAATTCTTGTTTGTTGTTAGCGGAGAAATGTAGCGGTTGATGTTTAATGACTAACTGATTATAGGTCGATAATCTTTCATAAGAGTTATTTATCCCATGCAATGTAAACAACATAATAAGGGTGACTACAGATGGTGGTACAGATTGTACATCTCTTAGAGCAAGAAAAAATGCAATATTTTGGATCATTTTTGAGCTAATGCCTCTAGCTTCATGATTTTACTACGAAAAAAAATACAATTCCGTGTTCTATCAGTGACTTCCAATTAAAGAGGTGCTTCCTGTATCCATTTTGTTGCTCACAAGTATAGGAATTATTGTTTCCCCTTTTGATTCGTTCCCTTCATATTCCTTTTCCATGAAAATTTGTAGTCTAATATAATTTCCACGTATTTAGCTTCATTTAACAGGCAAAGCTCTTGTCCATTCAATTTTGGTGCCCAGAACATAGGTATTTCACATTTTTCTATTAATAGACTTGGCTTGATCTTTATAGGATTGACTCCTAGTCCGATCCACCGACAAGTTGATCTCTTTCAACGTTTTTTTCATGATATTGCTGAGTGCTTGTCAAAAATAAATACAGCTACATCATCAGGATACACTATTCGATTTTTCTTTCTCTACTAGGATTATTAGAATAGAAAAAACAGAAATATTTTTCATGTGAAAAGCAAGCACGAGTGGGTAAACACTAATAAACTCGAGTAGTTTTAGTGTTGCCTGCCGTATGGAAATGCCTGTGGATATTGATTTTCAACCTCTTTATGCTGTAGTGTTCGGGAAAGACGGGCCTTGGTAGCTGATTTCACAGGCTTTCACTTATCCAAACAAAGGATTTGGATACATTGACTCTCTGAACGTATTCAGGCAAAATCGTTGTTCATGAGCCAGGTCTTCCTTTCGAGTAGGTCTTGCAAATACAGCTCTAGGTGAGATTATATCGAACAGCTCAAAAGAGCATCTGTAGTAGTAGTATCGAGGAGAGTCAATGACCTTTCTTGAATGCTTTAAGCTCTCCAAGTTTCTGGTCAACTCAGTATAAGTCGAATATATTGAACATCCAAAGAAAGGAGTTTCGATACATTGACGTCCTGGGTATCTGCAAGAGAACTCGGTGGTTATGAACCACGCCTGCCTGTCAAGTAGGTCTTGTAGATACTGCTCTAGCTGGAATTATCCTTGATAACTCGGAAGAGCATCTGCCGTGGTACAATCGGTGAAACAGAATAAGGTCAACAACCTTTCTTCCATGTTCTGAGCTGTCCATGTTCTGGTTTCTGGATTAGAAGCTATTGCAGAGTTGGTAATAAAGAGAGGTCCAAGTTGTCGTGAAGCTGTCTGAGCTAATTCGGCCACGTGTATGCCAGAACTATTAAGACAGTCGATAAGTGAAGATGATCAGCCGTACGATCTTAATCCATTTAAACGGTTGGATATCAAACTTTATCAAAAGCCTTCGACATGTCCTGAACCATTCCCATATTTCTCTAAAGCTTCAGTCCAGTGATATAGGACAGGAGATCGCCGGTTGATATATGTTTACGAAAGCCAAATTGATGGTCGCTGATGATATTACCAGACTTAAGATGTCACAATATTTGTTTGTGAACGATTTTCTCCATGACCTTGGCAATGGCTGAGACTAAAGCATTCAGATGGTAGTTGTTGAGAACCGTCTTCTTTCCTTCTTTTGGTATTGGTTAAACCCAAGTATACAATCTGACCAATTTTGTATAATAAAATTAAAAAATTTGCACACAGGCTTTGTTAGTTCAGCTGCAGATTTTTTCAATACGATTGGTTGTATTGATGTTCATGCCTTTGAAAAGTTTTTTCACATTTCGCTGTCGAAATTATATTTATAACATCGATGGACCAAGCAGACTGAGTGGTAGTTTTCACTTCACGTTAAGATATTCCTCTAGTATTTCTTCTCTTATTTCAGCTTTGTCGCTTAAATATTCATACAGGACGATTCAGTGAAATTAAAGCTCAAAAACGGTTATTTCAACTGTATTATAAAACATATCATTATAAGTATTATAGAGAAAATTAAACGTGAAACAAAGTTTTTCATATGAAATTTTTGTATATTTTTGAAAATAATCGAGAGTAGTTCAAATGTATCAAACAATAAAGAGAGTGAAAACTAAGTTACTACTTCCCTCACTACGTTTATGCACCAAAAAATTATTCCCTATCAACTCCTAACAACCTAGTACCTATTTAGTAACCCCATAATCTTTAAATATTTTTACAGGGTGATTTAGTGAAGCTGCAGCTAAAAAAACGGTTATTTCAACTTTATAAAACATAATATAATAAGTATTGTAGATGTGACTAAACGTAAAGCTAATAAAATATTGTAACGTACCTCCTACTATATAAATTTTATCCTGTACAACGGCTGCACTTGCATCCGACCTCTGTTTTTGCATAGGACTTATCAACTCCCACTGATTTTTGTCCGGATCGTATTTTTCTGCGGAGTTCATTCTTGTTCTCCCATTATAACCGCCCATTGCATAAATTTCACCTTGATATACAACCACACTCACGTAACAACGAGGATAATGCATACAAGACCGTTGGCTCCATTCATGTTTCACGGGATCGAAACATCTTACTGAATTAAAATATTCATTACCATCGAAACCACCTAATAAAAAGTTATTTTAAATGATAATTCAGTTTTAAGACTACTAGTTCTCCAATATCTGCCCGTTTAGAGTGGTTTTTGTCTGTACTAACGACCCAGTATATTTGTCATTATCTTTCAAAGTCAAACGATGTGCATGCAAATTTACACCACAACAAAAAAAATGAATTGCACTGGAAAAAATTGCATTCATTCATAAAACTATTTGATTGATTATTACCATTATTTTTCTTGTTTTTAAACACTCCCATTGAAGGTTTTCCATTTAGTACCGTATAGTATTCCATGTTTTTTTTATTGCGTATGGTTATTTAATGTTGTTTGTACTTATTTAATAACATAGGAATTTGATTTGTTATATCTTATGTTCCCAGTGAACATATAACAATTGGAACTACTTCATCATTGACATTCCACACTCCGCTTATTCCTATACTAAGATCTCGATTAGTTTAATGATGCCTGCCATATTGATCTTGAACTTCAGTATGTTGTAGTGTCAGGGAAAGACGTGCCTTGGTACCTGATTCAACAGGCTTGCACTTCTTCAAACAAAGGATTTTGATAAATTGACATTCTGGACGTATTCAGGCAAACTCGTTGCTCATGAGGCACGTCTGCCTTTGGAGTAGTTCTTACAAATACTGCTCTAGGTCGGATTATGTTGGAGAGCTCGGAAGTGCATAGAACATTGTCAGGTCTGCTTTAAGATGTCCAAGTATCTGGATCGGCTATTATTTGAATAGCTCTATTTTGTATTGAGCGTCCTCATGATTTGCTTGGGAGCCAAACTCCAAATGCGTGGTCTCAGAGAGGACTCCAAGCTTTTGTGGAGCTACCATAGCTAATTCTTCCACGTGACTATGCCATGACATAGTACTCCCAACCTCAACACTCAACAAGCGAATTTTTTGTGATAGTGATATTGATATTTTATGACCAAATCCTACTTGCCTTTTTTTGCAAAAACAGTAGTCTGTATCTTTGCTACATTAAACTCAATCATATTGTATCCACCCAGGTCCAGAATGTTTTCATCGGTATTTATTTGGCGACTCAATTGAGAAAGCTACTAGTCAGTCCATATTATAGGATTTCTTCAGCTTTCTTATATTCGAAGTGATCATGCCTTGAAATAAAAATATCCAACAGAATACTTCGCGGCTTATTTTGCCCTTTACTAGAATGTCTGGACTGTTATCCTCTAATGTACCATTTGACTAATGTCGTGAAGTCATATTTTTTGCACGTATCATGTATCTTCCCGTAATGATTCTGGATATCAGAAAACGCACGAATAGAAAGCGTCGTTCGGATGTTAACGTTAGAATCGGTATATGTGGAAACGGATACGCTTTCATGAGAATCATTTTATGTTTGATCCACTTCACTCAAATCAAAAGATGTGTTTTCCATATTCCCGATAGAGATGTTTAGTAAGGTGATGAGCCAAACGATATGGCCTCTCTTTCCCTGAAATAGATTATTGTATTTTTGCTGATGTGATGTGAATTGCCAGAAATATGCACCCAAATCTATTAAAAATTGTTTTATCCTATAACGCATATTTGAATATTTGAAATGAAATCTCTTTAGCACACTTCGGCTTGGCGCATTTTTACAATTGTTGACCAATATATTAAAAATATCTTTTGTAGCTACAGTTTTCTCTCCAGTCTCGTGTCAAAGTAATCAAATCTTAAACACCGTGTAAAACAATCCTAAATAACCATCGACTTTGTTGGTGGATGTATTCTAGTTTGCTTATATTGGTAAAAAAATAATACAATTACCTCAATGATATTGAAAATTAATCTTGCATTGAAAAGTTTTGTCCTGAATGCAAATTTACAAAAATTACTAAATAGGTTGAAGTAATCTGCAGTATTACATGTTTAGTCAATAGGTGTGTAGTGAGTTTAAATGTGATAGACAATCATGTACAGACGAACATAAAAAGCGGCTTCAGCCGCTATAGCTCACATAAGCTACGAATTAGTAGAGCATCCTCCATATTTCCCAGATTTGGTTCACAGCAATTACCGGCTGTTTCCAAAACTAAATGCTCTGGATAATAGAATCATATGTGGGTAAGTCAGTGGTTCACGAATAAGAAAAGCCAGAAAATTGACAAGGACATGGGGATTATATTCAAAATAAAAACTGATATCTTCTTTAATTATTTGTTATGAACATATCAGACGAAGTGAAGCCCCTGTACTTATTTCTATAAGTAATAAAATTTCTATTTTAGATCACAAGCTTACATATTTGAACTCGCAGAACGGAATACCTACTTTATGATGATCAGAGTTTTCTTGGGTCTATTTTTGTTTCAACAACTTAACCCAAAAATAGCCGGAATTATTTTTTAAATGCTATATATTTACAAAACAACTTTATCCGCTTCAAAATACTCAACAAGTTTGAACTCAACATTGTTTGAACTCATCTTTAGAGATTGCTGCTTCAAATCGCCTTCCTTTCATGCCCCTTTTCATGCGTGGAAACAAGAAATCTCACGAACCAAAAACTAGCTAACAGTGATGGCTGAGTGTGCAGGTGCGTTGTCATGGTGGAAGAACCAGTCACCTGTTTGCCACAAATCGGTTTTTTTTGACAAACACTGCTGCGCAATCTTCTTAACACTTTCAAATAAAATGTTTGATTGACAGTCTGACCTGGGGGAACAAACCCCATGTGAACAATTCCTTTCACATCAAAGAAACAAATCAACATTGATGTTTGGCTTGACTTGGCGACATTTTTTGTTGACCATGGTATTTTCCAATGGCTTGATTGTTGTTTTGACTCTGGGTCGTAACCATAGCACCACGATTCATCACCAGTAATTACTTTTGAAAGAAAATCTGGATCAGTTCCAAGCTATTCTTTCAGTTCACGACATTCCCCCACTCGACGTTCTTTTTGATTGTCAGTCAGAGCCCGAGGAACAAATTTGGCAGCAACGCGTTTCATCCCTAAATCTTCTGTTAAAATTCGCTTAACCGAGTCTGTCTGGTTTGCCTGCCTATGTTTGCCTGGTAGGGGTTATGTTAATATCTTGTTTTGAAATGATTTTTTATTGAACATTATACAAAGAGAAAGATCGATAGACAAAAAGAAGTTACTAGAAAACACATTCAGGTTAAGCAATCACGAATATATTGAGAGAAAAATGAGTGAGACTTCATGTCTGCATTCTGCTTTGCCTTTAAGAGCTCAAAATTAGTCAGATATAACTATAATGAAGAAATCTCTGAGGTAAATCGGTATTTGATCCACTATTTTCGCAAGTGAGGTGAGTGAGCTCTTTTTTCACATACGTACCTATCATATAAATTAATCCATTTAGATTACAAAGGCCGTGATAAGCCCTAGGGGAGGTATCTGTATTGGAACAAAATAACCATTTATCTGCTCTACTGTCATATGTTTCCAAATAACTTGTAGGACTACCGGCACTCCAACCACCTACAGCAAATACTATTTCAAAAGGTGTTCTAGGCCTAAAAATTAGAAAAGTTAGGAAGAAAAAGGTCACTGCTACATAATGAGCCCTTTATGAACACATATATTTTTATAATTTTTCACCAAAATGTGATTGAAATATCGTCAACTGTTCAGTTGACAGAAATGTACCACAATGTATATTTATTCGGAAGATATAAGACTGAACAAAGAATATAGAGTAGTCGAATGCAAAATAACTAAGTTTGAAGGTAATATTTTGATTAGCAAAATTTCGTTGCATCTACACCATCCCAATTATTTAAAAAGGAATTTTACTTTCAAAACATACTGTCGCGCAATCTACGGCATTTGTTTCGATAATAATTTGAACAAGCTCGTAGATTTACTTTAACTTAATTTAATTTTGTTTATTGTTATTATTGTATAAACGAGGGCTGTTATTTTTTCAACCTCCGATCGCTCCGTGCAGACGTTACGCGGGTAGCATGGTGTAGGCGTATGCGAAGCTCTTGTACTACACATTCCGCCATTGTTAACATTCAGGCGTCAGTCGGCGTTGTGCTACAGCCACGTTAACATTATTGTGGCTCCCGCCAAGTGTGATTCGTTTTCTACAGTGCTGCAGAAATACTTCGAAGAATGAGTCGTGTATATGGGGAAAACTTCATGAATGATGTTGTCGAATTTTAAAGATGGCATGATGAAGGAGGCCAAGGACACAGGTCGTTTCAGATGATCTTGTTCAACGAGATGACAGAATGTTTAAAGAAAACCTCAGATTCACCATTGCTGCTTTGTCTACCAGAAGTTTCAAGGTCTTCAGGAGAATATACAACTAAATACGCAACTACGACAAGTAGCAATGGTAGTAGAAGTATGATACAGATCAACGAAGTAGATGGACTGCGCGCCTCTTACCATTACTGTCCAGACACACATAAAACAGAAATGTGAAGAGATTGATAGGTATATTGAAGGAAATGAGGTAGTAATGGCGTTGAAAATCAATAATAAACATGAAAAAGGGAGAAAAACAATAAAATAATTCAATGTTATAGACATAAGTGAATGAAAAGAGAACACAATTCCGGTATAATGATAGTCTAGGTGATAACCAAGAAATAGAGGCGCTAACACTGGACGAAAGTCGAAAAGGTTTTTTACTATCAAAAAATGAAAAGGCAGCAGGGCCGGGAACCATTCCCATTGAGAAATTATAACAAATCTATCCAATAAGTGCCTGTTGAATGGTGACGCAATCTCAGAAAATTGAAATATGACAGATATTACATCAACGTACCAGAAAGAAAAGAAGAATAATCGTAGCATTAGTGTAACTAGCGCAACGAGAAGGTTATTCGGCAAAATATTAGAAAAATAATTGAAAAAATACAATAGAAATAGAAGGAAAGAACGGATTCCTTGCGGGACGCTTAAGTATTCGTTTTACTGGTACTAGAAAAACGTGAAGCTAGGAATGTAACCACTTACCTCGTATTTGTCGATCTCGAAAAGGCCTACGACACGGTACCGTTGAAAATGCTGCTTTATATATTGACGTAATCCTACCTCAGTAAAGTTTATGATCGAGCTATTCAGAACATATACAGAAAAACAAAAGGTGTAAACAAGCTAGGAAGTACCATATCGAAACCGTTTTCGCATTCGAAAGGTTTGAGACACTGGAGGATAAGTGCCTAACAACTCTATTTTCTGCAGACGAGCAAGTTGATATATCTTATGACGAGGATGATGCAGATTATAATCTGAGAAAATTGGTCGACGAATATGCAAAATGGGGTTTGAATAAATGCTTGAATATCTGCCAGTGGGAAGCACATAAGAAGATCTCGAACTGCTAATAAATAGACGATGTAGACAATTTAAATACCTAGGAAGCATAATTTCGAAAGATGGAACTACAAAAGAAGATATAAGAAATAGAATGCAACAAGGGAAAAAGGCTACAGAAGCTCTGAACTTACTGCTTTGGTCAGAAAAAATTAATCCAAACTCAAAAATGACAATATACAAAGTCATAGTGGAACTCTATCTATCATATGAATGCGAGTGCTGGCAACTGATACGAAATGAATATATACGCCGAAGAACAGCTCGAGTATACACGACTTCAGAAAGAATACAGACTAAACCACTGTTCTGGTACAGACATGTGATGAGGATGGAATGGAATAGAACAGGTGAAAAAGGAAACATTGATGTATCAAGCGCAGAATAGTAGACGACGAGGAAGACCCTCAAGGACCTGAAAGGAAGGGATTGAACAGGCCATCAAAGACAGATCCAGGAAAACGAGCATATATATAAAGAGTGGCGTATGAAATGCAGGATGCGGCAAAGGAAGTTGTAGGACCACCGCTATATATATATTGAAAAAAAAGTTTAGATTGAGGCATTAATAGAGATGCAGGAATGTAAGCTGTACAAAAAAGAATTTTTTTTTCAAAATAATCAGTTAAGCAATTGATACTTGCCACACAATTTGAAATAAAACACTTTTTAATACGATCCTTAGAAGTTGAAATAACGGTCAAACGCCGCTAGATACTGGAGGATAGGGAAGATTTTTTCAGCCTCACTTCCATGGACTACAGATCAATTAAAAATATTCGAATTACCTAAAGAGATAATTGTCAATATAATCGATATAATCCACATCAGTAAGGCCGCTTAGGACTGTTAAAACATCTTGAAAGTACTCTTTACATTGGATGTCTTCATCTATTAAATGCCATCTTGCGATATCCTGCACGTTATCGTACCTCAAAGTTCCCAACCTGGAAAATATATTTTATAAAACAAGTTCAAACACAACGTGATCTCAATGTCACGTATAAATTCATAAGCTACGTAATTATTTATGAGTTTGATAAATCTTTTAGGGCTTTTGAGCAAATATGATCGGTTTAACACATTCATAATCTGTACAAAAAATATTTTGGATCACTATAGATCTGGAACTGCACCCAATATCATCATAAAATTAAATTTAAATTCTTGTAGGTTGAGTTTTCAATTTAAAATATTCGTCAAAAATAGAACGCGACGTTAGGAAACGCTGATAAAAATCACGTTCTGATTTGGGATCTGCGATCAACTGATAGATAATCTATCTGACCGAGAAATCATAGTTTCCTAAAAGTCCCTAAATTATTCACTAAAAAACCTCCTGAGGCTGTAAACTCCATGAAAATTTCAAATTAGAAGTACGTTTGATATAGGGTTTGGAAATATCCTAGATTCTCTGTCAAGAAATATACAGCGTGTTCATAAACATCCTGATATTTAAATTTTTGTTAGGTTTACAGAACAAAAAATGTTAAGAAAATTTTTCTCAAGGAATTAGGTCATTTAATTGGAAGGAATCCATCTAGGATTAGTATCACTCCACTATCTACCATTAAGGGAATTAACTGTACCATTTAAGATCAGAACAGACATTTTTACTTGTCAAATTAGGGACCGCATGTACTATTTGTATGATGGTTTCAAAAAACTTAATTCTGTGGTTATAATTATCTTGAGTTACTATATAATGATGAAACTTATTACTCTAGATAATATTATTCTCCATCTCTAAGTACAGTTTGTAGTAGGCCAGTTTTAGAGCGATTGCACTTCTTCAACAAGCTTTATTACCGTGTAAACTGCTCTTTTGGTAATTTGATTACGATTTGATAAGTACAGTATTCGTAGTTAAATTATGGAAGTACTTTATCACAATAAATACTTCTCACTAATGAGAATGAGGAATCGTTCACACCGTTCAAACACAATTGATGACAGAAAAACCTGCAACTTTTTTAATGAAAAATTTTTTTCAGTTTTAATTCCAAACTTTGAATTTGGACCTGATAAATGTAACATTTGACGGCTGTGCTCATTATTTAACCTATGGGAAGATGAAAATATAAACAGGGTGTACTATATGAAAAATAATGTCTCTCTCGTCCACTGACGTAGATCATGAAGCCGGTACTAATGGCATATTGAGCTCAGTAAGACTCCATTATCCAGGAAGACGACATGTTGAAAGGTATCCTTGAAAAGGATGATGGTTCCGAGAAGAGAAGACAGCGAGGCTAGTCATAGACCCCATCGCACGAGAAAGGCACCTATGAACTAGTATAATACTGGAAACTCTTTCGAAAGGATTTGTGATGACAGAAGATGGTAGTAAATACATCCTAGTCATGAAAATTTACGGAATCTCGAATCAAGAGGCAACAACTGCGCCGAGGTATTGGTGAAAGGATTTATGAGCCCAGCATTTACAAGTCCACGGCGATCAAGGAAATTATTTCAGGAACCATGTGTTCGACCGCATTACATCCACAATCAGATGAAATAGTAGAGAGAATGAACAGAACTTTTGACAGATATCTATCCAAAATAGTTTCCATCCACCAGAAAGATTGAGTGTCTATTCCTATTTTCAATAGTTTACCGATATGCATTGTTCATTGGTGAAACACCTACGGGAATTCTATTTGGACATGAAATGAGGCTTCCTTGTAACCAAGAATTTGGCTATCGGCGTGGAGAAGACCTAGCGGGAGAAAATTATGTGATTCAATTAATCAGAAGAATAGACTACATATACTAATTGGATCGCTCAAATGTTCAAGTTGCCAATGACAGAATGACGGCGGTTTTAAACAAAGAAAATTATTGGTTGGCCTGCAACATTCCTGCTCGTGTCAAAAACGCACGAGGATTGACAATAACCATCTCTCAAGATAAATTTTGGTTATTAAAAACTGTCTGCTTCAGGTAAGACACTGAGAATCAGACACAATTCGTGAACGAGTTTCAAGGAATAGCCAGAAGTCTGTCAGAATCAGATCTAATCTGTACGGGCGGAGGGGCATTGCAATGTGTTTTTTAACGATGAATGCTCTTGCTCGTTGTCGTGGTGAAGAATCCACCTGTGTGGTAGATCTGGCCTTGTACAATTTAGCACACAGCAGAACAAACAATCGTACACTCTCAACATTTTCTGTTGTGTATACTGTGTTCGATGCAATCGGTCTCTCGTCATCTTTCAACGACGCACGACCTTCGCTATCGCTTTGCCCATGCACATGAGGAGTGTATATATGTACACAGAAGCGATCAACTTCTCAACTTTTCAATTTCTCTGACATTCATACTGAACACACTATTCTGTATCAACAATTCACTCCAAGCTACCACACACACAACCTGCTTAACCAAATGTATTCGTATTATCGAATCAAGAAACATTTTTGCCAAAAATAGCTTCCTCGCTTCTTGATCTAAGCGTCTAGAGAAGATATCAAATGTGGGACTTATTACGACTTATGTTACCAAAATCGTATGCACCAGTTAAATCATATTTCAATTTGAACATATTATAGAACTACATAGACCAAAATCTTAAATTTTAAATGTATCAAAGGTGCCTAAAAAGTCTAATTGTAACTCTTAAAGTATGAAATATTAGTTTACCTCATAGTTTTGATTAATTCATATAAAAATGCTTTCCTTTTAACAGGTGCATAACTTATCCATATTTTTATAGCTTCAAACACCGTTTCCTCAGATCTAACGTTGAGCTCATCATCTTTTAGTACTTCTTCTAGATGTTGCGAAGATATATTTTGGAGTGCACTACCCTCCTTAAGGAGTCTGAAGAAAAAAAATTAGTACTAATTTTACAACATTAAACTCTCTAGAAATACCTTGTGGTGATAAATTACTTATTAGCCAAGGTCATTATTTGTTGGAGAATGATTTGAATTTTATTGTTCCTCTTTAGTTAATTTTGAATATAATTATTTACTACATTTTTCATCATATTTTATAAATTAGTTCTTGTAGAAATTAGATAAGAGATGATAAGATAATTAATATACGAACGATGCTACTTAAGCTCTTAGATATGGCAACATTGATGTCAATATGTCTAATCTGATAGTGCTATCATAAAATTTGGCATTTTTAATGGTGACGTACTCAGAACGTGTGTCACACGAGTGTTATTCGAGCTGTTCATAGATACTTGAAATATTCATCTTGGTCAAAAAATGGAATGAAACCGATTATTTCGACGTGGATTGTCAGTGGCGAAGCACCATCTCGGGCTACCGTGATTGGCTGGTTTTCCGAATTCAATCGTGGTCGCAAGTCACTACAAAATGAATTTCATCATAATAACTGCCTCCTGGTTGTCCCGCTCCGGCATATTTTTTCCTTTTTTGTGAAAGAGGGGGATTCCCCTTCTCCTTGTTATCTATTTTTCTTTCTCCATGGTTGTTCCCACGAGTAACTAGGGAAGGGTCGTTTCACTCCAGCAGAAACCCGCATGCCGAAGTGAGGTCTGGATATAGTAGAATGCAACCCGTTGCCCCAGGAGAATCTTTCATGACAGCAACCACTTTGCTGCAATTTACCCGTTGCCACGATGTCTTCCAACTTGGATTCGAGGTATGTTTAACAACCTTCTGGTCTAGATCAGCTAGATTCAGTTTCAACAGGGCTACTACTAAAAGAATGTAATCGAAATCACATACCCCCAATTATATTGGGAGTATCTAGTTATCTTGGTGGCCAGTTTATGGATGCGACGAATCATGGATATATACATATGAACCCCAGACTAATCAACAATCGAATATATGTGTCTTCCAAGGCGAGCCGATTCCAACAAAATTGTTCGCGCACGAAGCACTTCGAACCAAATCGTCACTTGTTTTTTCGAAATACCTGGACATATCGCCACCGTTCTATCAGAGTAACGTGGAACTGTTAATTCTGAATGATACACCAACATTTGTTGGCCAGAAGTGTTCGAAAAAATTAGGGAAACCTATCGCAGAAGGTGAATCTTTCTCCATCACTACAATATAAGCTCTCACACATTAGTTCAAAGAAAAAAGCTTTTGATTCGTTCTTATTCCCGAAGATCAAAAATAAATTGCGTGATCAACCTTTTTCTACACCTGAAGAAGCGGTTGATGCGTTCAAATTACATATTTTGGAGGTACCTCAACCTCAACTCAATATTTTTGAAAACAGTCCAATTATAAATATTTGTTTTTATTTGTCTATCTCAAAACTTGAGTAGGTACTTTCGTACATTACAAATAAATTAAATACAAAATACTCACTCTAAAAAATTATGTCTAAGATATAGTTTTCCTCTTTCAATTAAATCCTTACAAAAATACTGATTGGCAAATTGGAGTATTTCCAAGCAATTGGCAGAATTCAGTTCATCCATTAAAAAATTACAACATAAATGGACAACGTCCAGTATTTGATATTGATCGGCGTATTTTAATAATTCTTTAACGTTAGTTTGGTTGATGTTACAGCTACCGGTGTATGCGAAATCTGGAAAACATGAATATAAATTGAATTGTTGGGATATTTTTAGCACAAATTTTCATATATTTATATTCATTTCAGTAAATTTCTTGGTTAAACAGAACATTTTATACATAAAATCTACTAGATGAATAGAAAAATTTGCAGTAATCCAATAACTTTCTATAAAAAGACTATAATGCTGATAATAATCAGTCTAATCATTATTTTTTATTTTGTGAAGTTGTTTTTTACATCTGGGAATTCGAATTAAGATCGCTGGTTGTCTAACACAACTTCGTAACTCGATTTTGGGACTTAAACGAAAAATTAATCGGTAAATATCGTCGCATGGATCTGTGAAGTTATAAATGAAAATATTCATCCAATTTCTTTTTATTTGAAAAAAACTACAATCTCGTGTCTCATTTCAAAAAACGCCTGGCGCCTAAACAAGTTCCCTATCAGCGGTGTTATTTAGTTAGTATTACAGTTGAGAGGACTAAAATATATTCAAGACAAAATATAATGTTTAAGTTATCCTTTGATAACAAATGGGAGGATCTTCCACAACGTTTCAACAAGAAATCAATACTGAAATGAAGGATTTATATTCCAAAGAAATCCCATTAACTAAGCAAAAATACATGGACTCAAACCATTAATACTGAAGGAATATCACTCTTTTTATGAAAATTTAAAATACATGAATAATGGAAATTAAAGATGATATTTTTTAAAATCTGCAAGTATTGTCTGTATAGACAATGGAAAAAAATAATATTTTATGATTATATGTATTCGAAAAGTAGATGAAAGTGATAAAACTACTAATTAAGTAATTAAGAACTCTTATTATTTAAAAGTTTAAAACTTTTGTTCGAATAAGAATGATTTAAAAAGTTAATTTGTTCGCGGAATAAAATGATTTACAAAACTTTTTCATGTACTTATATTTGTAAAGAATACTACGTAATCACGTATGTTGTTTTTTCCTCTGCGGCAAACACGTATCTCAGAAAATAAAAGAAAAAATAATGATTAAATGTTTTAAATACTAAACTTATCTTGAAAATTGAATATTTTCTAAATTAATAAAAAAAATTGTTTAAAAAAATTTTCAATTTCATTATAAAACGTTTTTTGTCATTCCTGAAAAGTAGTAGTTTTTGAGATACGAGGTTGCGTTAGAAAACGATCGGTATATGCCTCAGAATCAGAATTAGTTTTTATTCTTTTTTGATATTTTTCAAGTTTTTGTGCCATTAGTTTCTAAAAAGACTTCCAAAAGTCTCTTATTTGTGAATCAGAAATATGGCTAAGGCCATGAAAAGTTTTGGTTGGTGAAACGCACTAGTTCAATAGATCTTCTTGATATTAGAATTAACCTCTCTTTCATAAAGGTAGAAGTATCAGAAAGGCAACCGTGGTTAGAAAATTTGACTCAGTAATTGCTAGGAAACACTGTACTCATACTAATAAAAATATTCCATGTAAAAATTAATAGGTACAGAATTTTTTATCACCTATTGAAAGCCTTTTATCAAAAAAAGTAGAGAACATTCATAAAATAATTTAAAATATTACCTAAAATTGTCTGAAACATATTACTTGGTATACTGATCGTAGCTTCCGTTGCTTCTTTATTATCTCTGTTGATAGAATTCGTAAATAATGCTTTAAAATATGGGCTTACAGCCGCTAAAATTGCACGGTGGATTTTGAATTCAACTCCATCACTACATTTCACTACACCATCACAAAGTTGAGACTTCATCCTTAATTCTGACCATACTAATGGAAAGGCGAATACATTCATCTGAAAACGGAATATTTTATGAAAAGTTGAGGTACTATGAAATTTCGGTACACGATTTTGCTCATAGGTACACATTATCAATATCTCTACCAATTTTTAATTTCTTCTCTTCCCTTTGCTTCAATTTTGATTCGACTTTTGGTTAGTTAAACTCCTCAATTAGTTTTCAAACTTAAGACCCTTATTTGAATTGGGGGTATTATCTGTTTCTAATATCTGATAAAAAAGCTCTAGTTCCAATAATTATGGATATAATTTCAACGTGAAAATAAATAGTTTTTAAACAAATCATATTTTGTAGCTTGATATCATCAATTTTTATAGGGTGTTATAACATTTAATATTTTAAACACAGAGAAATGCTTAGAAATTATTAGAATATTTAACAAGAGTAAATGATATGAAAGATGCATCAATAAAACGATATGGATTGTTCAAAAAATATGTTCACTATATTTAAATAAATTCCTAAACAATTGCTTAAAACTGAATTTATTATATGTTTCAATATTTTCTGAAAACCAACAAATTTTGATGCTACGTTGTATTATCATCACTTTTTGGTGTTACGACAGCACAAGCTCAGCAAAAAATCACAGATAGCCTACCGATATTGGGCTTTCACCTGAAAGTCTGCCAATTAGAGGATGAAAAGCATTATCAATTATATTGTTTGTCATTTTTCAAGAACCCAATAGTCCTGAGCAAAAAACCCTCGCAAATCGCATGCATGATAATTTATTATCAAAATAAGTATAATTTGAGTACTAAATTTAGTCATAGAAAAACCCCAGACCTATTTTCACGCAAATCCGTCAACATTTGGCAACGCTGCTTAAAAGATTTGTTCTAGCGATTTGAATGTGTTTTATTGGTCAAGAAGAAGACAAACAAAATATAATTTAGCATGGCGTCGACTACTTCAGCTGGTCTTAAGCGAAAAGTACTCCAAAACAGTGATATTCCTCATTCCCTAGACCTACGCTAGACCTAGTATTTTTTTCAAGTAAATATTGGCTTATCATCTCATTTTTGTACTGAATTTGCTGTTTCTACTCCATTCAGTAGCGTGAAAAATGGTTGAAGCAGTAGTTTTTTTCTTCAAATGCGGCCGTAGATACGGGTTAATCCATGTTATATCCCTCAATAATGTATTATGCGGCTTATTATCTTTTTTTGAAAAAAATATTTCAATGTATTTCCGACTTGCTCCAATTATAATAATAATTTTTTTGCTTGAGATCCAAACACATCACGAGGCTTCATTGAAACCCCTGAAAAAAATCCATGTCCAGATGGCGTCATCAGAATGTAGAATCCAGGAAACAAGAAGAAGCAAAGGAATGAAGAAATTTGGGCCACTCCTAGAAGGGTAAGAAAATTCTCCCCAAAACCATTGCACCCGTGCTATTGCAAAAAATACTGGAGATCATTGGTTTTAGGCAAAGAAGAGACAGTTTCCCATTCTTTTTGAAATTTGGATTCGCATGACAAACAGAATGCGTATCTATTTGGCACAATAGAGGCTATCTCCAAGAAGACAGAAAAGGCAAACTTCTACTCCGACGGTAACTTTTTCATATTCTGTGAAGATAGACGGAATTGATGGAATAATATGCAAGGAGGAGCTCCTCCTCAGAGTCTTCAAAATTCTAAGAAATGAATATATATTTGTAAACAGATTTACGAGGGATATCCGATTCCAAAAAGTGACGAACTTGGTAATTATCATAACCGCAACAATCAATTACCTGAAGGAACAGTAAAAAGTATGCATGATTATATTAGAGCAATACTCAAGTACACAAGTCACTACAGCCGAAAATCTGATCCCTTTCGTATCTACATCAATCATGAGCTGTCTATTGCTTCCCCATATGTGAAATGTATTCTTTGGAGTAGAGTACAAGGTATTTCACCAGCTTAAAAAGATGCCTATCGAAGGATTTTCTGAGGTCAGTATAACATCGATTTCAAACTGCCAAATAGCGACAGGTCACTACAGTTGGAAATCTGATCCCGTTCTACCTTAGAAAGGCCTGGATGTACAATCTTGGAGTGCATAACTGCAACACAAGTCGAGGATTCATGTACACCTGGCCATAAAACATAGCTAAGCGTGGGAGCGACGAAGCAGGAAGTGTTATTCCAAAAAACTGGACGTTAATGTGTTTATGGGTATAAATGATACGCGAAAAAAGATTCAAAGTCATTGAACATTGATTTCTTGTGCCGGGGCATACACTCTTAACATTCGATAGGTATTTTGACGCTATTGAGAAGCACAAAAAATTTCTGAAGCAAGTATACTCACCAGAAGAATGGTATAACACTATTATAGAATCAAAAATAAAAAATCCGTTCGGAGTAATATCAATGACACAAACATATTTTTATGGCTTTTGAGATATTCTAAAACATATGTAAACAAAAAAAATGTAACAGACACAAAAGAAAACGTAAATTTCAGCAGAGTACGTTGCTTCCGATTTGAGGTAGGGCATCATAAAACAATACCTGAATAAGCATTTCAAGTCAGTACTTTATGAAAACGAGGTATTCGACTGGCAAGTTGTCCAACATTTTAAGAATTTCCGCTTAAATTACCGCCTTTTGTCCCTTCTATTTATCATGGGTTTTACAAGCAATTAGGTATAGAAGATGTTCAATAATAATAATTATTTACGATACAGGACCTTCAAGTTGTAAAAGACAGTAATCCACATTTTTTCTAGAAAGGTTTTTGTTACCTAGTGATATTTTTTGTTTTGGTTTTGATACATTTATGTATAAATATTGTACTGCAAAAAATTTTATATGTATGATTAATATTATGATTTCAAGATTTGCTTAACGTGTGAAATTCGAAATAACTCCAATATGTGACTTAGTGGCTTGTTGCACTCATCCTCCAAGCCTTCCATCGCACTCCCATTTTCTTTTCACCGTATCACAGCCATCGTCTAGAGTCTGTTTTATTACTTATTCATCCTCTAATAGCGCGGTCGTTAAATTGTATATATGTTAATTCATTCACTTGCCATTTTCGCGTGTCTATTCTCTTTTCGTTTGAAGAAACAAAACGATTTAGAAGCGAATTGTCTTTTCAAAATTATCTACGCATATAATATAATTAAATCAGTAACAGAATTTGTTAACATATGGTTGCAAAACGCTCCCTAGAGTCAGGAAATTCCAGAGCTTTATAGACGTAGAAAATTCTCTTACTAGACTTGGAAAGAAAAAACTTGTGGAGTTGCAATTTCACAGAACGCGAAAGCAAGTGGGGGGATTGGAAGTTTAAGAATGCACGCAGTGCAAGTGGCAGGTCTAAAATAAGTTGCTTGGAACAGTCTTCCACAATGGTGCTGCTGGCATATGGAATACTGACGATTTTCTGGTCGACATAATCAGAGCGAAGTTAACTAATAAATGAAAATATAGAGTCGTCTTAAAAACTAAGAGAAAGGAAGTTCAATCGAACGTACTACTCTGCTACCATTGATTTAACTATGCACACTGATTGTATAAGAATAAATATTTTTCCATATTTAAAGTAGATCATTCCAAATAGAGAATCTAATATATAAAAGAAAATTTAACTTTGAGCTTTTTGAAAAGATTGCTAACCCTTACCCTACACACGGGTTCAAAGTTCATCATGATTTTCGTATTAACATTTCTTGAAGTGACATCGCATGTCAGGATATAGAAGAGAATAACCTCAAAAACGTTATATTTTCCACCGAACAAAATGAGAATGCAATATGAGAATAAATTGATCAAGAAATCTAGTCGACCAACTCGTATTGGAAGCCTAACAATAATTTACAAAATGTGAAAAAATTAATTTTCTCAAATAAATAATCAACTGAAGGCAATTAATATTTTATTTTTATTATGGTATGATTAGGTACGTATGAATTTTGAAGGAAAATGTTCAGTGTATCTTAATACGAAATAAAATGATTATGTCAGCTTACCGAAAGTGTTGCAGATATACCACTTTTACACATAAAGTTGGCACTTTTCTTTCTCTTTTTAATTGGTTTATTTGTCGCAATAATTTCGTCATTTTTTGTCCTCGAAGGTATTTTTCTTAGTCTCATAGTAAATTCCATAACCAAATTAATTCTAAATTTTAATTGTTAATAGTGGTTTAACGCCTGTGAATTGACAATTTTTAATATTGACGTCTTTAATCATTTTTGAAGTGAGTAACGTGGATAACCATGACTTTAAATTCTATAGAGTTAAGGTCAATTCACTAATAGATTTTCTCGAAAAATAACTGTTATACCTTTCGAATTAATTTGTTCATT
Source organism: Diorhabda sublineata (assembly GCF_026230105.1). Classification (NCBI taxonomy): domain Eukaryota; kingdom Metazoa; phylum Arthropoda; class Insecta; order Coleoptera; family Chrysomelidae; genus Diorhabda; species Diorhabda sublineata. The sequence goes on from NC_079483.1 coordinate 11,115,813, forward strand.
ATTATATGATCTCTTAAATATAACAATTTCTGAATAATTTTGCTACCTGAATGCTAATCAAGAAGATCCGGGATTAAATCCGATTCCGGGCGACTTCTAAAATGAAAATTCAAAACGCCATCTACCAGAAGATAAAAGTCTTCTTAATATTAAGTACTAATCTATCGTTAACTTTTTTATCATATATATCCTAGATATTTTTATAGAATAGAGCTTTCCAAAAATCTAAGATTAACGAACACCCATCAACTATCTTCTATTCTACATAACCCCATAACAAAAGAAAACTAATCAAAAATACTGTAATTTGAATAAGAACGAAAACTTTAGAATCGGCGTTTTCCGTAGATTTCCAGTCGTATACTCATTGTTTTGAAAGGGCGGTTTTCCTTTATTATTTTTTGTGATTTCGACCATTCTATTCAAATTTATTTTGAAACATGTTGATTCAATTCCTTCAGTCTGTTTTCAGTCTGTTTCTTACTGACCACATCCTCTATTTGACACCTCTCTTTGATGACTGCATTCCTCCACTAGTCAGCGAGTGTGTATTCAGTTATATGTAGACTGATTCCTTTGATCCACTCCTGATCCAATCAAAACTCTGGAGATCGAGAAATCCAATGTTCAGGCCCTCCTCGACCTATCCAACGGTTTGGAGATGTTGCATCTAAATATTTCCTAGTAGTGTACTGGAGCACCATAGACTATGAACCACATGTTTTGTCTAATATTGAGTGCTAAGTGGTTTATGGAGATCATTTTTGAGAAAACTGGTGTACTAAATTCGATTTGATAGCTGAGGCAGAGAATGTGGTTATCCCCTACCATACCAGTCCATACGTTCACTGAAAAAACATTTTCAAAATGGTGCTCTATCATCTTATGCGGATTCTCGTCTGCCCACACGTGATTTCAATGTCAAAATATTTTATTACTCAACATATTCTCCTTTTAATTGGATACATTTATTACAGCGAACCTGCAACGTCTCTAGACCTTTAAAAAATATTTCTTCTTACTCTGCAAACCAGACCTCCACAGCTTTTATTACCTCCTTGCTGGAAGAAAATTTACGACCTTTTAAACTTTTTTTCAGCTGAGAAAAGAGATGATAGTCGCACGGAGCCAAATGTGGTTAATAAGGGGGGTGTTTTAGTAATTTAAACCCTAAATCAAGAATTTTTTGCATGGCAACATGAGATTTGTGTGCAGGGTCGTTGTCCTTAAAAAACAAAACAACTTTGGACAGCTTTCTGCGTCTTTTCTCTTTAATTTTTTCTCGTAGAGTGGTCAGTAATGTCGAATAGCAATCTCCAGTTATTGTTCCATCCAGAAAATCAATAATGATCACTTCTTGGCAATCCCAAAAAACAGAAGCAAGAACTTTTCCACTAGGTTTTTGGACATGAAACTTCTTGGGTCTTGGAGAACCAGAGTGTCGGCATTCCATCGATTGTTGCTTTGTTTCTGGATCCTAGAAATGTGCCAAGTCTCATCCATTGAACTATATGATGAACGCGTTCGTATGAAATATTCAGTGCTTCAGATATCCGTTTTAGCCCAATTCGACGGTCTGATAAAATCATGTCATGAACTGCACCGATATTTTCGGAGACTGACACAGAAACTGGCCTTCCATTTCGGTCATCATCTTCAATGGAAAATTGACCTCTTTTGAAGCTTGCAGTCCAATTTTTCACGGCCGCATATGAAGGACATTGATCACCAAGGGTATTAAGCATATCTTCGTAAATCTGCTTACCTCTTAACCCTTTTAAATACAGGTACTTGATGAAGGTTCGATACTCCAATTTTTAGATATTCACAATTTCGGTGGATATCTTTTTTCTTTTAATTTATTGCATAACTCTAGTTTACTTTTATGACGTCAAACTTTACACTGACACTTCTAATAAGTTATTGTTCGTTGCTATGGTAACGCAATATTTTGTTTATGCATGGAACTGGTCTAGGCTAACTAGATATCAATACATCCCCGTACTCTTGAAAATTTACCTCGATCGTAAACAATACATTATTTTAAAATTGAGGATTTTGTAGCATTTCGGGTGTTAACCATTCACAAAATCTAGCGTTGAGAAAAAATAGCTTAAACCCGTTGGATGTGGTAAGGATATAACTGCTACTGTTCCAAAGCTCACCAAACAGATTAATGGCTGATATTTAGGATGTTGGCAATAGCGCTTATTTCCGAGTGTAAATCAATTTAATCTAAAATCGCTTGTTCTATCATCACATTTCTAGCTATCCGGAAACGACCTGTGTTAGTTGAATTTCTTTTTAACATTCCAGTTACGGATAAGCGTTTGAAAATTTTTTGGCATACCATTTACCATACCATATATTGGGCTTATGATTAATATTTCTCTAAGAGTGCAAAATGGATGTTGATATGAAACTATTATGTTCAATATTCATCAATAGTGATAAAAAATATACTGTAGTAATTGGACAACATAATGTAGATTGAGGAAATGGAGAATAAAACTATTTATAGCTGCCTAACGACATTACACCGAGATGGTACATAGAGACAAAAATAGCACGACGAAAACAAGACACAAAAATCTTCAATGATCTGAAACAAAAGAAGAAGAATTGCAGAAATATGGCAACAAATACCAGAAAAGACCATACAATTTTTTCAAAATAAAATTGATCAGAGAGCTATTTGTTTGAAATTATCAATGCATAAACCAGATTCATGGATACCTATTGGTAATTTTCAAATTATTGCCTCTGGGATTTATACAAAACTATGGGAACACAGCCGCGGGTAACAGCTAATACCTATATACAAATAACTGACACGGTAAGTGGAGATCGGTTTTACGAAGATTTACAACCGGTGTGGACCACTATGTGTATTGGGAAAGAGGATAGGCAAACAATATATTGAAGCAGCCTTACAAAAGTTGACCCGCTTTTCTATTTCTACAAATAACAATCAAAACTGAAGGCGACTTTTCCAATAAAGAGAAAAGCGAGCTCGAAACTATAAACCATGTTTGAGATTTGTGCTATTTGGAGATATGCGTGTTTGAAACTGTTTCCATTGTCATAATATACCTAACCGAATCCAAACAATATTTACTTTTCCCCAGAGAGCTTTTACACAAACTTTGAGGCATCGATTTTGAGCTCATAAAATACATCTGGTTATAATTTACGATAGTTTTTTATTAATATCTGACAATAAAACATTTAGCAGTATTGTATGAAAATAAAGGCTTCAATTCAATGAAAAATATTGAATAATTTTATTCTCATCATGTTCCTAGTACTGGGGAATATATTATTAAATAAAGATAGAAAGAGCATACGGAGTGTGAATTATACAGGGTGTTCCAGGAGTGGAAAGATGACATGGAAATAAATAATTCTACACCACTATCTGAGGACCAAGGGCGGCTCATGCCCAATGGTTAACCATTCGGAGCTTTCACAGGGACAACTTGTACAATCTAAAGGTAGCAAAAATTATTGGTTTAGAAGGTATGAAGACATTCCGAAGAAAATTTTAATAAATGAAAATTATTTAATGAAAATATTTACAAGAGGTATTGAAAGACAATCAAAAATTTCTAATTGAGCTGTGTAATGTCTAACATCGTATTACTTACATAAAGATTAAGTTGAAATGTAGAATTTAGTTGGTTAGCCTACAACTTATCAAATAAAAACATGAAGAAAACTATAATAAATGTTCGAAGTGGGCACCTTGCATTTCTACCCACTCCCGGAGCGTACGAAAGATATTTCTTTGAACGTAGAAGAGTTCAACAAGATTTTGATTCATAGCGTCAATATTCAAACAAAGAATCAACAGTAGTAGGTAATAATTTATTAGGTTGATATTTTTTGATAATAACAATAGTCAGCGATATTTGAAATTTCTCCAAAATGATTTCACATCTATGTTAAGTGATATTCCTCCATGTCCCCTAAACATTCGAAGGAACATGTGGTTCATAAAAGCCCCTTATCCCTTTCTAAATGATGTGAAAAATGTTTGATTATGTTTTATATCTCTTGTAAGTATTTCAATAAATAATTATAATTTATGATAATTTTCTTCAGAATGTCTCTTTATGGCGAACGGTTTCCCAGGCATGTATAACGATCTAGAAATCTTTATCGAGTTAAAAATGGATTGGAAAAATCATTTTTGCTATCTCTATATTATACAGATTGTCCTTGTAGAAGTTACGGATTGTTAACCAACGGGTATGAGCCTACAGATATTAGTGTAAAGTTATTCATTCCGTCAAACACTAAATGGACATACGTTATCATCCATTAAAAATTCACAATATTCGATAGATAATTTAAAAAATAGTCTCAAGTATAAGTTCTGATTTTGCAACTTTAAGTGCCTATAACTCAGAAAAGAATTTGTTTTGCATCAAGACCCTGTAGAAACTAAAACGTCTGGATTTTCACTTAACTTTTTCAATTCGTTTTCTGTTAATTATACCTCTGAATTATTTTTTTCCTATATTTACCTATAATTAGCAAAAAGTTTTCTATCGAAACTTTCTCAAGTTTGTCGGTCTATTTTCAAGTGACAAGTTTTCGAAATAAAATTGTTTCGAACAATTATCAATGTCCTTGGGTTATTACTATTAAAAATTCACAGAAAATAATGAGTACAAAATAATTATGTAATAAATGAAATAAGTGAGTAAGTTGTTTTATATATATACCATCCTCTCTACCATTAATTGAAAACATAAACCAGGTTTTACACCTTCACATGATAACTTGAAGGATACTGTAGAGATTGGTTGTGTACTTAACTTCATTTTATGCACTTCAAAGGACCGACAAACCACCTGCACCGACACTATCATCAGGTGTTAATTACCTGAATTACTTACCTCGACGGACGCTTTCGGAAGACCCCAAGCGTTATAATTTCGTTTTAGATGTCACACTCTCAATCTTGAATTAACAATTAGGGTAGAAATACATAATATTGTTGGCAACTGAAAACGAATATTTGAAGTTATATTTGTTATATTTCGATAATCACAGATTCGATCAAACGTTTGGAGTTGTTTTTTTCTGGCGTTTAATAGAACCGTTTTTTTAAATAATTTTCTCTAGTACAAATAACAGTAGTTTCTGCGAATGACATTTTCATAACCCTATCATTTGAAACCTTCAAGGTGATATGAATCGTTACTGCGATTTAAAGTAAATAAACAGTTGAAGAATTATAAAATGATAGAAAATCTTATTTGCAAGAGATTATTTTGAATATGGTTAGATGTTGTGCTGTTGAGTTCTCAAATAATTAATTTGCATACTGTTACGATGAAATCCGCGATATAGGTCCTGGAGCTGGTCCTGGCAGGTTGTAATTCTAGAATTCAAATATCTTTTCTAATACCATGATGTCTTCCAAATAAACCAGGCATGTTTTCCAAGATAACCCACTCAAAACGTTTTCCATAAGGTGAAGGCAGACATGTCTCGCATGAAAAAATTCGATATACCTATTAAATGCAAAATTCCGATTTTTCATGGTCAATTTCAGGTGATTTCAGTGCATACGTATTTGGGGACGATACGAGATAACACTTTTGACAGATTCGACGTTTTTCAGAACAATTTTCTGCTTTTTTGATTCAATTGTTTGACCCGTTTAAAAGATCAGGTGACTTACTTGGGATCATCAAATTAGCTTGGAAACGATCATACCCTTTCTGTTTCTGACTACATACAAGATGTTTCATCTAAATTAAGAGCGAAAATTTGACACTCGGAATGACATTTGGCAGCTTTGTCGAAGTTCTTCAAAATCTAAGTGAAAATTATTAATGTTTCATTAAATATAATGATTCATATTGTACATAGTTCAAACATTATAGTGACTAGTGCATTATTTTAGGACAAGAATTATTTAGTGCTGTAGTATAACTTACAAGACTTGTTTAAAGTATCAATTATTGTATATTGATTTCACTGTACGATAATTTGAATACAACCTTTTAAGCACCAAAAAACAAATATTTACCACTTCGAATTAAAAAAAGTGAAAAACCTATAATCGGCGGTGATAACTTAAATAAAACAATAACTGGCAAAACAGACGTTTACGCCTGTGACTCCTTCTTCCAATATCAATTGCAGATCATAAAAACTTATATAAAAACCCTTGCCGACAATTTTGTTTGATCTACCATAGGCATAGATACCTTATTTTATAAATTTATTACTTTTAGAAACACTTTTAAAAATATTATTTAGACAGATGCACTTGATTGTAGTCCTACTTGGAACTTGGCAAAAAATCATTATTATACCTCGTTAAGTTGCTACAACTGAATATTAAATTATAAAACGTGAATAGACGAGTAAAATGTACCTACCTGTAAGGGCGTTTAGTTTAAACAGGGTACGTTAACTGAGCCCTTTTTGTACCCCATTCGTTTTTTTCTGGAAAACGAATTTCAAAGCAAAAACCATAGAGGAAAATAAATTCTTTGCTGTGTTTGTAGATACAAATCTTTATTATTAAATTAATATCTGACTTTATTCCAACTACACTGTGCAATTTCATTGTTTTCATTCGCCAATGGTCTAAAGAACACCATATTTCTATTTATTCAAAGAAATTTATGAATTAAATAAATCTCTCCAAACGAAGCCCCTGATCGCAGACTGTCTCAGAAATAAATATTTCGACGAAATTTTTTACAAACAGTGGCGATGATGAGTCCACGTGGACTGACGGTTTGTTAGATGTTTACCGAATTTTATACGGCGAGTAAACATTATTGCATACGATATTGGAAGAACTATACTACATTTTATGGTTAGAAGGTCTGCTCCTGCATTAAGTAAAATAGTCGGAGATGACTTGGTACTTGAAAATATTTCGCTATATCTTTTCCACGATGGCTGATCAATTCATTCTCACGAGTTCATTTGTACATTTTCCATTTTGAAATTTAAAAAAGGGCATCTTCTACGTGTGTATTCAATCTTTACATATTTCTCAGAAATTTGGTGTAATTATCCTGTGAGTGTGAAATTTGGTTTCAGTATTGGACAACTGCGTCGTGAACATATAGAAGAGATAATAAAAGTAACACATTTCATTGCAACCGCAGAAATAATACCTTCATACAATAAAGTAACTTTCACATTAAAAAATTACGGTAACTAAAAATGAAAATGAAAAACTTATATTTTAAATTGTCTCTCCTAAATTATAATACGAAGAGAAAGTGGCAAAAATCTACGTGCTTACGACCCGATAAAATCTAAGCCCGTGCTTAATCCATAATTTGTTCAATACTTCTTGAAATATCTAATTATCATTATCGTTCAACGTTCTATTCGCAAATTTCATAATGTTTTCAACTGAATACTTTGGAAAAAAACCTTTTTTATCAAGACACGTTCACTGTGCAGAAGGCGAAATATTCTCCCCAACGAATAATATTTTAATCTCTCCGGAGACGGAAGAACGTGTGACTAGAGATGTGAATATGTATGAAGAGTCTCCTTTACAGGTTGAGGTTATAAAAAGAGATGTACCTAAATGGAATGCGGGATTCTGTATTCAGGACATGCAATAACAAGCTATTTAATATTTTATCCACCGGTAGTTTATCACCCAAATTTGTCGTTCTGAGTAATATTATTAGGTTGTTTAAGATATAACATCAAACTATTGATAATAGAAAGAATTTCATTATTTCAATAATTTCATAAATACAAGAAACAGACTAAGCAGACGAATAGTTGTCATTAAGTATCATAACAGATATATTAGTTTTTTTTTCTAATAATCGATGTATCATTTTAAGTTTTTAATTAAACCTAACAAAAAGTTGCGCAAAGCACAATCAATCACGAGATGAAATATCGAAACTTCTAATCCATGATCTATAATCATATTAATCTCACCACATTTTTAGTTGTCTTCATTTAGGTACCTAGAATTTTGATCGTCATCATCCTGTAAGGCTTATTTTTTTCATTTTTCCTTATTGCTTAAGACCTAGATGTAGGTGGACCTATAGTTAGACTTTCTATTTGTACACTTACCTCTTAAAATTTTGGATAGGATCACCATTGCACCAAAATAATTTAGGAACCGGTTTTGACATCAATCCTTATAAGCTTGGATTTCCTATTTGTATAATGTCATCTTGAAATCTCTCAAATACAAATTTTCTAAAGGAAAACTAACGTTTCAAAATAATTGATGCAAATAGTTATGACTTCAATCAAGACTCGGTCAGCTGAATTTTAAGTTCAAGCTTGACGTATGTGAACCTATGCTTAATGAGCTTGGGCCGTGTACCGAAATAATTTTTACAAACATGAAATTAATTCAAGGGCTCAAGAGCTAGTTGTATGTAGACCTATGAGAGCTTCGAACTTCCTATTTGTACACATTTATCTTGAAGACAAAGTTTTCAAGGAAAACTTATCTTACCAAAAAAACCTCTGGAAAGATATCAATCAAGTCTACCAGTAGTTGAATTTTCAGTTGACCTTTCCTAAAGAGCTGGATGTATATGGATCTAAAGCTACTGAGCTTGGACTTCGTATACACACAGCTTTTGAAGATAAATATTTCGAAAAAAACTATTGCATCACAAAAATTGAGCGAACAGTCATGACACCATTCAAGCCTACTTTCGCTGAATTTTTGATAAATCTTTCTAAAGGGTTCAAAAGATAGATGTACGTAGGTCTATGGTTAATGAGCTTGGACTTCCTATTTCTACACAGACATCTTATTAGCTGTTGAAGACAAATTATACAAAGCAAAACTAATATAACTAAATATTTGATGCAAACAGTCATGACATTAATCAAACATATTTTGACAAAGGTTTTGGTTAATATCTCTCATGCATTCAGGAGCTAGATATATGTAGGTCTATGGTTAATGAGATTGGACTTCCTATTTGTACACATACATATTATTAGCATTCAAAGACAAATTTTCCAACGCAAAACTAATATACCGAAGTAAAGGATGCAAACGGACATGACATCAATCCAAGTGTTTAAGAGCTAGTTGTATGTAGAACTATGGTTAATAAGCATGAACTTCCTATTTGGACACATTCATCTCAAAAGCATTTGAAGACAAATAAAAACTTATCTTACCAAAAAAACCTCTGGAAACGGTTATGATATCAATCAAGTCTACCAGTTGTTGAATTTTGAGTTGACCTTTCTCAAAGTGCTGGATGTATATGGATCTAAAGCTAATAAGCTTGGACTCCCTATTTTTAGATGGGCATCTTAAAAGCTTTCAAATACAAATTTGGAATGAAAACTATCGCACCAAAATAAATTATGAAAACGGTTATAACTTCAATATACCATCTGATAATTTCATATTAACGAGAACTAAACAACAAAACACTTAAATTATAATATTAAAGATAAGGACTAAACCTTTTGTAATATAAAGCTGAAAATTCTTGCTTAAGGAAAGTCAGTGGCTGAAAAAATTGACAATGAAAATTTTACAGATCTTTCAAGGAACATAGCTAAAATAATCAGCGATTCTTCATGAAATTCCGCGAACTTTTAATACTACAAGAAATCAGCTCTTTTTTGCTGTCAAAACATGAACTAATTAGTAGTTACAGACTAGCAAAGAATACATGCTGATGTACAAGGTCTAGCTATTAAATAACGAGACTGCGCGTCTAGAGGGCGCCATAGACGGCTGGGGTAAAAAACGAGTAGTGCGTTGGGTATCTAGATATCTTGTCTATTCACGTCTCAAAACACGTTTCCGTGTAAGCGCTTTAGTGAGGGCCGAGAGATCACTGAGATGACCAGCGCCCAGGTGCCGTGTTTCAATTAGATAAAGAAACGGTTAGAAAAATTTAACACGAAGAATTACCCATAACAAAAGTCTGTGCGAAGCTGGTGACAAAAAATCTGACTCTGACTAAAAGCTTTTGCGTCAACGGATCTGCTCAGATTTCCTTAAAAGATTAGAAAGGTTAGAAAAAGATCTGATGTAAAAAGGACCCTATTTGAGTCCATGAAAGCGTTAATGCAAAAAACGGCAGGGCTCCTAAAGGCATTCGCCAAAGAAGACTTCCAGCACTGCTTCGATGAATGGAAAAAACGTTTGGAAAGATGTGTGGCGCGGAAAGCATTCGAATGTAGAATAATTGTTTTATTAAAACCCTTTTTCGTAACCAGTCACGTTTTTTAATAGCCAGACCTCGTATATTATTGCTGTCGGGAAATAATTATAAAAATATCTGAATAGCATTTCATATTTCCTCAGTTTGGGTTATGGACTGTCTGCGATGTTATTACAGTTGATGACATACTCGTAATAAGTGCAACTAATATCTATTGTTTCATTAGTTTTATTGACAAATCGAAACAAATAAAAGCGTATGATGATGATGACCGAAAAAGTCTTGAAAACACATTATAAGAAATTCTAAAAAAAGGCGGAAAAAAGAGGATTTAAAATAGATTAGAAAAGACGGGATATATGGAAGTTAAAAGAAACAGAAACAGTAAAAATAAATGACCCCAAGTAGTCAACACCTTTTAGTATTTAGGGACAATTATAAGCGGAGTACGGGATAAGATAAATAATTTATGCAGGATATAGGGCGTAATAAAATGATAAAATCATAGTTTAAGCAAATTAAAAGTCTACAACACTGCGATAAAACCAACAGTAGGGGAGCCCATGTTGCTAACTGATGATTTACTTGACCGTCATATAGACCTATTGGTTGCAAGGATTAGATGATAAGGAAAAATAAATGTTATATAATGTATACCTTTTCATGGGTAAGGGTTGAGGTATAGATTTGCAAATATGTAAAAAACACTGTTAAGTTCACATATTTGAGTGCGTTAGTTATTGTTGGTATCAACGTCCTACTTATTTTTAATAATGTAGGTACATATGTTAATCTGATCGTTTGTATTATACTGGTGGTTGTACGTAAGGGCTGAAAATGAAAAAAAATTAATCAAACTCGTCAGATTTACTAAGGGAGTGATGACTTTTAATTAGTAATTAGAATTGATGCTACTTCTTGTCCGTTGTACAAAAAGATGAACTATTTTAAAACTGTCAATAGAAAGGCGCCACTTATTTAGTTTGTACGCTTTTAAACCCATCTCTAGGAGTATCTTCGAATATCATCACACTACAATGGTTTATTCTCATCAAAAAATGGTAAATTTCACTTTTAATTATCTGGACGATTTCCATGTGATACAAACTCGCGGCCATTAAGTATATTAATGTTTAGAAAAAATTGAAATACTTCAGCGTATTAGATTAAGATATATACCTATGGTTCATATTTATGTCCTAGACGTATTATCTCATAATCTGACAATTATCTAGAGGGGTTCGCCTAATCTGACAAAAAAAATTGTCATATTAAATCATTGAAATTAATGAATTGGAAAGCTCGAGGAATAGCCTGCAAATAAAAAAGTGTATGGTGTATGTTTTGATGTAGAATATATCGAAATATTAGTTGGTTGCCAAATGTCAAATATCATGGTTGCGTTCAAAAATGTAATTTGTGATTTTCATATTTATTCTCGGACGTATTATCTAGAATAGTTGATGTTATAACAAAAACAACCCCACCATTCCGCCCTCTAAACTTCTTTCTGTTTCTTAGGTGAGTTTCTCAAACTTTTTGTGTGATTAGTTCCCCAGAGAAAGAAGTTTGAAATTGTTAGATTTACGAACTACCTCAGCTTTTCCCTAAGTTTTCAAAATGTTCAACCATTGCCTCTCTGCTCTGATAGTAAAAGTGAATTTTATTCTTATTGAATTGGTAACTCTTGAAAGGCATCGCATAAATCGATAATTGAAAATTCTGATAAGTTCTGCATAATGTTATTTTCCTCAAAAAATTAGTACTGACATTTCGTTGATTTTTTCTGAATACTGGCTTATAACGATAATTTTTCTTTCTTTTCTCGTTGAAAATAAGAAAATCAGAACCTTTTTGAATTATAACTATTATATGTATAAGAAAACGCACATTTATGTTTTTAGACTGTTAGTCAACATTAAGATTCGAGAAGTTGAGAATATTCATCCAATTTTTTTTGGTTCACTGTGCCAAATGATTTTAAATGAAGAAAATGGTCCAAAGTTTGATTTTTTACCTGATTTTCCCACAGCCTCGACTTTATTTCAAAGGCTTCAATATATGAATACATTTGAGGGACAATCAGATATTTACCCTGTAACTTTATATTCAGATCAGTCAAGTGCTTATTCATATCTACCAAAAAGGCACAATCAATCCACCAGCCATTGTCTTAATAAATTGGTTTGCCTTTTTCTAACTTAAAAGCTTGAATAGGGCCACGTAATGCAAAAAATCTTCCTAAAACTACTCCTCGACTGAGACAATGAACTTCGGTGGAATAAGAGAAACTTTTCGACCAAATCTTGTAAAAATTGCCTGAACTGTCGTTGATTTAGTCCTTATAAAATTTACAATGTTAATTATAGGTTGCAAGACATGGTCCATTTTTTAATTTCTGGATGCCAATGATTCCTGATGAATTATACAGTGAAATCCCACAAAATTCCCTGATGTTTTCCGTTTTAATTTAGTTACAACGCCCGAATGTTTGCCAGCTATGGCGGGAGCGCCATCCGTAGTTGTGCTGATAAATATATTCCAGTGGAATTCATATTCTGCTATCAAATGTTTAATTGCAGAATAAATATCATTTGCTGTTGTAGTACCTGTTAATGGAACTCAATTTAACAGTTCTTCAGTTATTTCAAAGTTACTCGTATAAAAACAACAAGTTGAGCTGTATCAACATTATCAGTGTTCTCGTGAACGGCCAGTGAAAAGTTTGTTTATTATTTAATTATATTAATTCCTTCAGCTGAAAAACCATATTTTGTCATAAACCATTTATTCTTGAAGCAACAGTGTTTTTTGATAGCCAAACATTTTGAACTATTTACTTTTGTAATAGAAATGAAACATCGGCATCTTTCAGCATACAATCTCAGATAATACCACCATCAGTGATAGGTTTTGATCTTTTCACGATTTCAGGGCATCTTCGCTCTTTGTATTAGCTTTAGTAAACATCGATTGTTGACCTTGAAGTTTAGATTCTAAAGATGACAATGTGCCGATTCTTATTTTTTCACTGTAACAATCGAATTTTGACTTATGATTCGTATCATAGTGTCTCTTCAAATTAAACTCCTTACAAACAGCAACTGTTCGATTACAAATCAAACACAGTGGTTAACCTTTCCATTCTATGAAAAAATATGCTATTTCCAATTTAGACTGAAAAACTCTGCACTCACTAAGAACTTTACGTTTTTGTGATAATATGCCAAAATCGTAACAATTATGGAACTCGACACAACAATTATGGATATCGCACGCGCACGATACAAACAAATGCACAATACCTTCACAGTCACTTACTTCGCAGTACAATTAAAATCCTCCAGTCATATCGCTTCGATTGCCCGACTCAACTGACTCACGTCGCGCCGACGCTCTCGTTTTATATGGTTGAGGAAGGTTCTAGTCTAGACTCGAAGCGCTGAAAGATTCTATCTATCTATGTATCGTTCTCGACAAAAATAATATTTCTGATTTCTGCTAAGAGATGGCGATACTGTCTTTTTCTCTCACTTGTCTAGGTACGCGTTGTCCTTGAAATTACTTATAAACATCCGTAGATTATGAGTATTTGAAATATCCGTAGAGGAATCGAATGAAGTCTAAAAGCTCTAAAAAACATAATTCTTCTTTCTGTGACACATTGCGATCGCGGATTGATACGGCCCAGGGGCCGGAAGCGACCCGCGGGCCGTATCTTTGACATGACTGATTTAGAGAGTTTGTGGATTGAAACATATTCACAGTTCGAGGGATAAATTACTCAGATGAACTATAAAATACCATATACATCACCTAGCGTAATCAAGCGTCGATTTATTGATGATGATTATCTTATTTACTCGTATACTGATAATAAATGTTCAATGGTGCTATCAGGGTCAACATCATTTGCTTGGAAGCCCAAGGTCCATTGAACTACCCTTTATTTTCCACGATTCATCAGTTAACTAGCTAACCACTAACGACTAACCACCATTCCATATTTTTTCCTCTTATATATCTCATATTTAAACATCTTCAAACTAGAATAACATCATTCACTTCTTTTATTGCTAATTTTACTAAATTATACAGATATTCTATTATGTCGTCCTCCAACATTTGATGTCAAGTCAGAGCATATTCTCAATCGTCTCTTCTCTGTTACATTCATTGCAATGTTGCCACTCCCAATTTCTGAGTCTTTTGTCTTATGCCAACAGTACAATGTACAGTGATCACTCCAATGGTGTTCTAGGTTAGATATTTCATAAATCTTATTTTTTGTCATCTCTTCATTGATCTTTACTGATTAAAGAATATTCAATAGTAAATGTTGATTAAAAAACCAAATACATGTCAATATAAAACAAAGGAGTACATTGGGATACATTTCTCAATAAGTAGCTGATTTATTTTTATCACAAAATGCTTGAATTGAGTTTTGAAATTATCAAAAATGAAACGAAAAGAAGCTAGAAATAAAAACATCTATCAATTATTGTTTGTGAAGAGAATACAAGTTGCCAAGTACGACCATTTACTAGTATCCCTCGAGATTATAAAATGAACATACAGTTAATATAAAAGAGTGCTTTCAATAACGAACAAACGCATATTACCACTGACATATATATAAAGGATATAATTTTGTTTCAGGGGCGTTCAGACTATACGATGTAGATAACGATGGATTCATTACAAGAGACGAAATGTACAACATCGTTGATGCTATATATCAGATGGTGGTAAGTCAAGACTGTAATATAATTAAATCCCACTTTAATAGGAATAATGACTTTTTGTATACAACTATCACAAAATCTATACGTAACTAAGAGAAGAAATAATGACAGTTCTTACTCTAAAGTCAAATTATATACTTTTTACTTATCACTCAATAAGTCGTGTGACTGACACACAGATGGCACTGCCATTGTCAAATCCATATGACATTTATGACGTACAAGCTTTCAAAAAACTATGTGTAAAATTTCATGAAATGTCTATTAGTCAGAAAAAATTGACAACCTTTTAAGTGAAGATACTTTTGTTATTTTCAAAACAATGCATTCAAGATAATTTCGTGTGTTAATTTATAGTTACTTCTTGATGAAAAAAATATTGTACATGCTGAGCAATGTCTTCAAAAGTATTACTTGGACTCTGCTCCATTTAAAAAAAACCATTTGTTATTGGTTTGCCGAATTTAAATGTGATCGTATAGACACCGATGATGGTGAACGTTCTGGTCGTCCACAAATTGGTTATTTATATCTAATCATAAATTGAAATTGCGTGGGATAGCTGAAGAGAGAGAGAGAGGAATGCTTGATTGTCAAAAAATTTACGATTTGTATGCAAAAGCTTGTTAAAACGAAAACAAAAACAAACATAAATATAACTAAATAAAAATACAAATAAAGTAAAATTTCAATATTCAAAAGAAAACTACAATGAATAAGAAAATTATAGGTAATAGTAATAGGTATAGGAACATAGAAGGCAGTGTGTTTACAATTATGCATGAATATTTGACCATGATAAAGCTTTTTTCAAAGTGGGTGCAGCGTTTACTCACAGTCAATCAAAAACAACAACGTGTTGATGATTCAGAGTATTTGGCCATATTTGTACCGAATAAATCAGATTGTTTGCATCGATATGTGACAATGGATGAAACATGGAACGATCACTTCACTTCAGAATCTAAACGATCATCATCTGAGTGGTTTGCTGCCAATGAACCACGTCCGAGGCGTCCAAAGGCACAATAGTCAGTTGGGTAGATTATGGCTTCAGTATTTTGAGATCCGCATGGAATATTATCCATCGACTACCTCCAAAAAGGAGAGACAATCAATACTTTATAGAACTTTAAGATGGTTTAAATGCAAATATCATGGAAAACGGCCTTATATGTCGAAAAAATAACCACTGTTTCACCAAAACAATGCACCGATTCACAAGCCGATAGAAATCATGGTTAAATTGAACGAATTACACTTCGAATTGCTACCTCATTCACCGTATAGTCCAGATCTGGCCCCCAGTGACTACTGGCTATTCACTGATCTCAAAAAAATGCTCGCCGGTAAGAAATTCAGCTCAAATGAAGAAGCACTTGCTGAATCTTAAGCCTATTTTGAGGCAAAATACAAATCCTTCTACAAGCACGGCATCCAGAAGTTAGAGAATTGTTGGTATGATTGTATTGCTTTTGAAATAGATTGTTATCAAAAAAACGTGTTTTTTTAGTTAGTCATACGACTTATTGAGTGTAAGTCACGTTTTTCTGAAGTAACATAACATACTTCTGATCAATTGCCACATTCCGAATAAAAATTGAAATATTAAGTTGCGTTACTTTATGAACATACTGTATTTTGACTATAGTATAATCTATTATTCATTACATTCAGTATTGAGAAGATAAAAAAACTTCAAGCCATTTATTGTTTGTCATATGAACGTAGTGTCGTCCGAACAAAGAGAAAAAAGCTACAACTACTGGGTATTTACATTTAAGAGAAATTGGACGTTTTCCGTAAGATTTCATTTCCTTTTCGACTTATAAAGCTATTCTCGTTCCACTTCAAGATGGAAAAACTTTTCATTCAACATGACAAAATTTTACCGCATCGCATTTCTTTCTTCGGCTTATGAATAGTTCGTTGCGGTAACAGATTTCGTATAACGAGAAAAGTTATTTTTGTTTTCACTCACTCAAAAAACTTCCAGAATTAACTAATATGAAGGAATTTTTCATTAAAAATGATTTTGAACCCAAGATTGTGCAACTAAAATAAGCTAAATATACCAGTTATGTTGTAGAGAGAAATATTTATTTATTTTTATTCTTTAACCGCATCCCACATACCTAGTGCCCATTTATAAGTTAGGAAAATACATACAAGTTAAGATTTAAAGTCGTATAGCGCAAATGGATAGTTTTTTCAGTGGAAACCGATCAATGTGTTATGTTGTATTACATTTTTACGATCCACTAAAACTCTTCTATTTTAAACTAAACTCTGGCTGTTCTTCGATTTGCATTTGCTCTATTTATTCGTCGTTCGGTGTTCTCGAGTGGTTGGGTCATTGAAGAAATGGTCCTTTTTCCTCGTCCATACGATTGTTTCTACTAACTCAACTACGACGTCTCGGTTCTCTTCTCTTAGTGAACTTGAGAAAAATGTCATATTTCCACTTTTCAACCTATACTCCCATTTAAAAAACTGGCGGTTATACCTTCCATTCGAAGGAAGTTGATAATGGGGATCACATTTTGTTAAGAATATCTTCAGTTAATAAAAATAATAAATTATGCCATTTCCTATATCACAGTATACACAGAGAGTTTTATGGCCAGTATTATGGTGGTATTTACACTGTTGTCAGATCTTTCCTTTTTCCGAAAAAGCAATTAATTTTGTATCTATATATTTATGTATATATAATAGATCACCTTTGATATTCTTATTTACGAAATCGTTAGAAGAAACTTATTATTTTTTATCTAATGTTCCCTACACCTAAATGCCATAATTTCGGATTTATAGGTACATTTGCTTTATCTCCGCCGATGTTAAAAAAATACATTTAGGTGATTATTACTTATGACTGCTACAATAATAAATTTAACGTTTCAATAAATTATTATCGTTGAAGTTTATTGAAACTCACAATGGATGGTTTTGAAAAAAAAACTAATTGGTATTTTAATGATATTAGGATATAGTGATAGGGGTAGAACTCAATAAGGAAAGTGTAATATCTTTAATAATTCATATCCTAACCGAAATCCCATAACAAAGTCTACTGTCAATATAGCCCCTGCGATCACCCGACATGAATCCAGTAGACCATTTCCTGTGGGGTCACTTGAATAACATCGTTTATAAACAAAACCTGCCAGTATTTAGGAATTAAAAGATAGGATTACCACAGAGATAAGAATAATTGAGCAGTCAGGGATGTTGCAAAATGTATTGCAAAGTTTTAAAAATCGCATGGCTTGATGTATTGTTGTAAAGTAAATAGACAACATTTTGAACATCTGCTGTAATCGCCTTTACTGTGTGTTTTCTAAAATTCGTAATTTTTCTATTTCACAAATGTAGATCTACTTTTAACATGTGACATTTAAAGATTTGTCTTTAGTTGTTGAAGGTTTTCTGCATCATGATTTGGATAAATATTTCACTGCACCAGTTTCCTTAAACTTTTTCCCAACTTACTGACACTAGACTATAAAATATGTAGGGTGATCCATTTGAAATAACAAATTTCATTATTTTTCAAGAAAAAGGAAAGTCATTTCCGAGATAATTCATATCCCATACATAAAACTCACTCTGTATAATTTGGATATGGACGAAATATTTTGTTAATTTATAACATATATATCAGTATCACAATTCTACTGATGATTTATTTTTTTCAGGGTCAACAACCATCAGAAGACGAAAACACACCACAAAAACGAGTGGATAAAATATTTGACCAGATGGATAAGAACCACGATGATCGATTAACACTAGAAGAATTCAGAGAGGGTGAGTGAATCAACTATCTGATACATTAAAGCTTAAAGTCCAATTCATAAACTTGTTTTGATCGTCGTTGTCTTTTGCATCACTCAATAAACAATCAGAGCATACCGTCACTGCCATCATATTGTGATAGTTTACTTTCCAAAGTTTGTGGGGTGTATGTCCTTTAAAAAGTATTTAGTTATTTCACTGTTATATAAGATGGTAAAGTGTTTTGTGTCAGAAAGTATTTTTTTGAAAACAGAATACGGAAGAATTACAAATCAGTCAACACATGTACAATCGTCAACGCAGTTAAAACTTTGGAAATTGATCCCTGACCTGTGCTAACAATGTGTGTGCGACGTCAACATTCCCATAGTCTATTTTATCTTTTATAAACGCCGTTAAACGAGTGGTAAACCTGATCAGCGGTTTTTTTTTCTAACAATATATATAAGATGTTTAAAGTCAAAACTTCAAGGTAGAAAACTTAACAATAATTGAGGTTTGCTCGATAAATAATATTCATAAAGCCGTCTGTATACGAGTGGATAAATGTCAAACGGGTCCGTTCCTCAAACTGTAAAACGTTTTCATGTAATTGAAATTTACTCGAACAAATTTCAAATTGAGCTTCGTTCTAATCTATTTTTTGCATATTATTTAGTTTGATTTTGATATTAAATGTACGTCGAGAACTTGAAGACAGAATTCAATGTGACTTTAATAACCTCATACCTGATCCTCTACCATTTGAAAGATCAATAAATTTCTTAAAAAAATATATATATTTGTACTCGTGAAAATTCTTCAAACATTAATTCTAATTGATTTTTTTTAGAAATTACACTTCTAGTTATCCAATGTAATTAATCATTTTTTTCGCGATCAATTTGCTAACCTCACTTTATCATCTTCTCTTATCTCACAAAACTTTTCTTTTATCAGGGATTTTCAACAATTGAGCTACTGAATTGACCGACTGTTTTCTATATCTCATTATCCAAATGTTTGTAGGTAGTAAAGCTGATCCTAGAATAGTCCAGGCTCTCACTTTAGGCGGAGAATAGCATAAAGAAGACCAGGCAGGACCACCAGATAAAATGTGACCTGCAAACAGTTCGCCGACTAATTAATTTACGTGAATGAGCAAGTTGAGAAAGCTACGCAGGAAATATAGAATGGATTACTAATTAATTAGGAATTTGTATTTATTTTTATATAAACATATATCGTTAAATCTAAGGTATATACAAACTTTCACTTAGTGGTTTTAAAAATATGTAATAATCTTTATTTATGTTTGTTAAATTCGTTCAAATGTTATTTTTGATATTGTGGTGAGTGTGTGCCAATTAGAAAAAATAAATAAACTGTATTCAATAGTTGAAATCATACTATGGCATGATACATTTGATAACGATTTATATTTCAAATTTTATTAGATAGAAACGTACTAAATTAACCTTCCATTATTTGTTCAAGCAAGAAACTAATAATATTTCATATTTGTTTTACTGTTGTTTAAAAATGTGTCTCTAAAACCATGAATTTGATACCAAAAATTTATAGAAGAGGTTCAAATAAATGTAATACAAGCATTTGAAATTTTATATAGTTTTGAGGATTAAAAATGTACATCCCTGTGCTTAGTGACAATTTAAATGAAACCAAATTACGCTCAGAAATCCCCAAAGAGAAAGCCCCAGAGAAAAGGTATGCCTAGTTGTAAACAATCCGTCATTTTACACTTCAATAATTCAAAAATCAATTCACCAATCTATTAATAACGAAGTCCTGGTTTACATCGATAAAACGTACAGAAAAATTTCCATTTTGAGTTCGGAGGAGCATGTAAAAATAAGAAATTCTGTGAAAAACTCTCTTGATCTCTTTCTAATTTTTCGAAATTGTTTCCCCATTATTTACTTAATTATTATATTAATATACTAGTTACAATAATAGAGATACCACAAAAATTTAAAACATATTTCATTAATTTCTTACACACAAATGTGATAGTCTAATTGGAGTCAAATTTCAATCTAACTATTACAAAGATTGATTTCGAATGCTCTTCTGATAATAAAGATAACGTATTTAATTTGTGTCCAATGTGTTAGCACACATGTATATATGTATGGATTTGGGATCTCGTATACGCTTCGAACCAAAGGATCTATTGGGTCCCCATTTCTTGCTACGTTACTGGAGACCCAGAGTTAACAGCGGATCTATCCAACCTCTGTGCAACAAAATCTGAACGCCGTATTATCTGCTAGGTCTAGCGTCTTCAGATGTTGAGGCGACAGTGCTCCTATAGAACTCCTGATAGTATTGGTAGATTGTGCTTACTTAGGTCGATACATTTAGCTTACTCTGGTTATAGTTTTCCTGAATAGTCTTTGCCTATCTCAACCATGCAGTAGGTTGTGCAAATAATTGATTTTGCTCCTATCTACCCTCTTCTCCAATGCTTTTTCCATTGTTCTGTAGTTGATACCATAGAAGAGTTCGGAACCCATGAAGGGCTTGGCTATCCCAGTTTTAGCGAGCCTATCAGCTATTTTATTTCCCTTGGCTCTAGTGTGGAGCTTAAGCTCTAATGCCTGACAAGACAATGATCTCTTGTTTGCGATAGCTCCTCTCCAGATTGAACTGAATACATTTTTCAATTGTACAAATTTCGGCTTAAGAAATGCATGTTGCGCTGCCCAGGATTTCAAAGTGTTTGGTTCCAGTTCCATCTACTGTTTTTGATCCATATCCGTATACCATTTAATGGCACTTTTGTTCATTTCTTGTATGGTGTTTTTATCCTATTTGCTTTTACAGCTTATTATTGAGATGAAGTTTTTCTCGAAGCAACGTCCAAGGGTTGGTCATTATTTAGGAACGGGTTTTCTTTGATAATTCTGTCTCTAAACATTTTAAGTTATATTTTCTCTGTCATGTTTCCAATACTACGTGGACTAATCAAGTTATTTTGTGAAGCATGATAGTTGTTAACCCAACGACATCAAGTTGAGTGCAGAAGGTGCTTTATCTATGTTGTAGCTTAAAAATCATTCCTAAAACGTAATCTTTGGGAAATGTTGCTGTGATTCGAGCAGAAAAGCTCTAACGTACTTCATAGTGGTCAAAATTGGTAGATTCTAAGTG
This sequence comes from Diorhabda sublineata, assembly GCF_026230105.1. NCBI lineage: Eukaryota > Metazoa > Arthropoda > Insecta > Coleoptera > Chrysomelidae > Diorhabda > Diorhabda sublineata. The sequence continues at coordinate 11,137,684 of NC_079483.1, forward strand.
TTTCTAAAAAAGAACAACTTTTTTCGAGAAGCTTTGACATACTTACCAGTATAAATCAGACCTCCGAATTTTTAACGCTGGGGTGGATTTATACACAAGGAAGTGACGGACAATATAGAATCCTTAAGAAAGCTGAAATTAGAGAAATCTTGAATGAAGAGACTATCACCAGATTTATAAAATACTGTGGCTAGGACACATAAAACGAATGAAAAATAATAGTAAAGTTACAAAAAGTAATAGGATGGAAACCCTTAAGAGCGGCCCAAAGGAAGACCAAAAACACAATGGGAAAGTCAAGTAACAAGTGATCTGAACAAAATGGGAAAAAAATGGAGAAAAATAGGGGGAAAAGCCAAAACATACAATGAACTTTAGTTTAAAAAAAGAAAATGACTAGAACGTGGATTGACTCACCACAATAAATGAGTCAAAGACCTCTTGATTGAGCGGTTATTATTCCTATTGGAATGTACAACCGAATATATATTGCACCATACTATATATAGGAATGTGAACGTTACGCCATTATCAATATTTCTGTAAATTGTCATTATTGTGTTTTTTACTTGGTTCCAGTGTTAATTCATTGTTCAGAACAAAAAATTTTCTGTTAACTGCGTGACACACATTGTTTTTTACGTATTATTTCTATTTGCGTTTTAAAAATTTTGCATCGTTTGGAATTTACTAGACTATAACTCACGATCGAATTTAGTTTAATATTTTTCCTTCGAATTAGCCCAAAGAATATTTTGGAAATACATAATGCAGGAACTTGTTCGAATGGAACTCAAAAAATGAACCATGCCCAGAGAAAATTTAAACGTTTCCAGATATCAAGTTCACTTATTGTATTCTAGACAATTCTAGACAAACAGTTTTGTCCTTGAGATGCATAATCTAGCTTCTTAAGTCATTTATAATTTGATACACCCGTACTCTTCTAACAAGTTAAATGTATCATGCTAAAGTTTATATAGAACACATAGGAAAACCAAATTGAAACAATTTAACAGATTAACCAGTTAAAGGTTAAATGTAGTAGTATTAGTAATAATTTTACTGACTGCTTCCAACGTGAGATTTGATTATGTTGTAGCTGACTTTAATTGAAACGATACTCAAACTGATTTCCACTAACTGAATTTGCACAAAAAAGCTTTTTTTATCACGAGGCTTAACAATTATAATAAGTTACAAAAGTCAAATCTCAAATATTCTATTACGGAACAGTAGTTTATTTTCTAACAATAATATTTATCACATAAATATGTTTCCTGTGTAGATTTTTAAATCCAGAGAACAGCTCATTGTATTATGAATATTTTATCAATGTTTTCGTAAGTGTTGATGTGGAAAAGTTTCAACTTTTTTTATTATTCATATAAGTAGTAAGAGATTCAGATAGTTTTTTGACTTCTTTCTCTGTGCAATAGTGTATTTAAGTCACTTTTTATTGATTCAAAAATAGTTGAACAGAAATTATGAGCTAATGATGTTTATTTATCTTACCTACATAGTGTGTTCCAAAAAGTTGAGTACAAATGGAAAAGTTTCTTATTAACAATTTAAAAAACGAACTTATGACACAGAGTTATGGACATTAAATAAAAAAAATCATTTTGCTCACTGATTACTTAACATGCCAATACCTCTGATGATGATTAAAACTGCTCACACGGTTACGAGGAAAAATCTTCACAAATTAAGACCTCAAAGACACTAAACAAAAATTTAAATTGAACAGAAAATATCAGATAGTTCTAACAAATTTGGGGCTAAAACAGGGAGTTACTTTACCTACTTCGTTGCTCAAAATAAGGCTTGAATATATGTAAGAAGAAGAGGAATGGGCACAACGGAAACAATAAGAACAAAAATTTTGAGTCTACGCAGATGATGTGGTGATCTCAACAAGTGAAAAATAATTGAAGAAGACGTGCATACAAATGGTAATATTAACCTAGTAGTAATCAAGGAGGAGTCCAACCTCATTAAAATTTTACATCCCAAAGCACATGAAACAAAGGGAAATCTTAAAGTAAAATTAGCAACCATTACTTGAATTGATATCAAAATTTTTTTCAAGATGAAGTTTTATGGAATAAAATTCAACTTAAAATCCTTGTTTTATTTAAAAATATTTTGTATTCTTAATTTTTCTTTCCAAAACCAATAGTTGTAGAGAGAAAAATAAACACCATAATTTAGATATTTCTCCATAAATTGAATAGTAATATATAATATATAAAGCTGCTTCCTCAAATTCGCAAATACGTATATATTTTGGAAATTTACAACACATTCCTAGTTTTTTCAATTTGCCCCTACGAATGGAAGTTTTACATAAGATTTTGAAAGAATAATGCCCCTCGAGAGTACAGTCCTTCAGAATTTTGACATCAGAACCATTAACCTTACGTAAGTGAACAGGAAATATCTCATTAAGAGTACGCACAGAAATTATCACGAAAACTCATCGCGATTTGATATAGACAAAGAGAAAAACTTTAAAAAACGAGCTGGATCAAATTCATCGCGATTTGACATAGACAAAGAGAAAAACTTGAAAAAAGAGCTGGATCTATGCAGTAGAAGAATTAAATATCATAAGGAATAGAGAGAACTGGCGAAAGATAAGGAGAATATCCAGAATTCAATCATTTACAGCAAAGAAAAATTTAGTCAATCTTGGAAATATAAGAGACGCTATAAATAATATTGGATAATATTGATATCATCATTAATGAAATATCAGATAGACAGGTCATTATGAAAGTACAGAAATTATCTGGAAAATTAGAAAATTCATCGCGATTTGACATAGACAAAGAGAAAAACTTAAAAAAAGAGCTGAATCTATGCAGTAGAAGGATTAAGTATCAGAAAAAATAGAGAGAACTGGGGAAAGATAATAAGAATATCCAGAATTCAATAAAAAGAATTCCAGAGCCCAGAGCAAATTGTAGCAAAATGAATGCTTCAACACAAAAAATAGACAAATATTGAATGCACTAGCAGTAACTGTAGGAAGTAAAAGGCTTGGTTATGATGGTGTTATCATTTTTTATATACGTCCTTAGAATAATTGGTATTGTTCTCATATTTACCTAACCAACATACGGCACGATCTACAAGTAGACTTTGATGATTCAAAATACTACTTTAGAATGATACTGTTATAAGTGGCTTCTCATATTTCGTTGAAAACATGAAAGTTTTTCCAGATTTATGCTGCTCTTTTCATTCCCGCCTTAATGCTTACGAGCTAGCTACTCTCTCACATTAAGGTATTGGAAGAATAAGAAAGAACTCGAAGAATAAGGACATACACTGTGACTACTCACACTCTACCCTACTATCAATAGGTAGCTCTACCTATTCTAAAATAATTTGATTGGTCCACAATACTTCAGAATATTACATAAGAACAAAGTGATTCTTCTGAAATGTTCCATAATGATCTGAGCTTATTCTGAACATTCCAGATGTTTTTGATATTTTGTATCTCGAAATATCTAGACTGCAGAATTTTTGGCCCATATATCTCCAAAAACCTGTCTTCCAGGTAAAAAAAAAGAGATGGAGAGATACATACAATACCTAAATCGTATCAGGACTTGATTCTGGGTTTTAGCGGCATTGTACTTCTTTTTTATATTTATTGGAGATGCCTCTAGAGTTTTTCAGTAAAGAATGACTAGCAATATCAATAATGTTTAAAATATCAATATTAGATGATATTTAACTAACCAATGCAATAAGAAATTTGTCCCATTTATGACTCGTATATTTCAAAATAATAATTCTCAACAACGTCACATTCGTTGAATATTCAATAGAAACATTGAGTTGTTGTTGAAGTATTTAAACGATTGGAAACAGAGAAAGAGTTCAAAGAGTTTCTGAAGTTAATTTCCATACGAATGGTTGGGATTTTTTTATACGTTCATATCCTAGTTTTAAAGGAACTATAATTATTGTCGATATTCATCGATAAAATCGATTCTAATGTCAATTTCAAAAATTTAGTGACCTTTGTACATTTGCTTCTTTAATAATATACTTAATATAATCTTATACATACAATTGGCAATCATTCTACGAACTATGCTTGTATCTGCCAAGTAGGGTATTGAATAGGATATAAAATAAGAAATAAAAAGGACTGAACATGCTTAAATATGATTCGAATGATAAAATCAAATTCACATTGCATTTAGAAAAGCATTTACTAATTATTAACTTAATTTTAAAGGTCCATATACATCTTTCTAGAGAAAAAGAAGGATTTTAATACCGAAATGAACTCTGAACATAGATGTCAATGCTAGTAATGAAATAATCTATAGAAAGAATTATATTCGAGGCAAACATTGTATCTTGGTGCAAGTAAGTGAAGAAAATTGCTGAGGAATAGAAGAAAAACTAATAAACGGAGTAAAGGCTTTATACGAACTGACAAAAAACTATCAGAGTTTGCCAAGATATATCAAATAGGTTCGAAACAAGATAAGGAATAATGCAAGGATGTATACCAAACCCATTACTATTTACCATGGTGTTTGTTGAATGAATAAAAAGAGCAAAAAGGCAAGTTAAACATTGGACAATGGAAAACATTAAAATTGCGGAGATACTATACGCAGAAGACACGGTAGTAATAGCAGAAGATGAGAAAACCGCAAAAGAACTCAAACTTAAAAGTATACAGATAATGAATATAATACCAAGTCGATGATAATAACCCGAAAGGAGAAGACAGATATTAGAAGAATCAAATATAGAGCAGGTCAATAGCTTTAATTACCTTGGCACGACACTAACATAAAATGGAAGAATAGAACAAGAAATAAACAAGAGAACTGGAGCAGCTGGAAGATTGAATACAAATACAAATAAAAATCAAGAAGTTTGAATGATTCAGAGAGCTTGATTCTGAAACTCATGTTTACAACGGGGAAAGCATTTTTAAATTTTTTCAAGAAATTGGCTTTTATTATAAATAACTCAAAAAATATGAAAAATACGTTAAAACTGCTAGAGAAAAAGAAGTTATTTTTTTTAATTCTTTTTTTTTAACTTAACCGAGATATAACCTACCTTTTGGAGCCCTTTGAACGTTTTCCTTTGAAAAACTATGGATTTAATGTACTATTTTTGCCTAGTACATGATAAATTTTCCTATAAAATGGTTGATTACCGAGTTTAAAAATTAAGAGAGTTATACCTAAAACAAACTTATTTCAATTTCGGAGCAGATGAATTCTGGAATTTAAGTAAGGCATTTATTGGCATCGAGTAGACTTTGAAATGAAGGGAAAATAGAACTAAAGTCAATTTCATGCAAACCCATGCATCTTACTGAATTTCTTAGATGATACCATAATTTTACCATTGTTCACCGGACTATAGGCGAAAGGAAAAAGATGAGACAATTTTTTCTTGGTGATGTCTGAAGGAGACCATTTTCAAAAATAGATATGATTTTTTTAGATATGAATATAACATTTGACATATGTTCAGATTCTTCCTAAAAAATCAGGCGAACTAATATTGTTTCCTATACATTCAGATACACAAGATAATTGCGCTAGAGCAATGTCTTGTCGTTTACCACTTTGTTTTTTATAATAATTTGAAGATTGGTGACGGCGATAAAGATGAATGCCCTACCCTGAATCCTAAGTTGGGAATGATACTAGATAAACAAGCCCTACACTAAAACATCGACTTCATCTGCAAGACTGCTAAATGATATGAGACGGAAAGATTCAGGCTTTGTATATAAAAAACTACGAAGGGAAGAAAAATCCGTCCAAAGACTATGAAGAAACCTAGAAAAGAAATTAGTATGACACGTTCATCAGAGTAGAAATAATAAGCTGTAAGGTTTAGTTTGGATCTAGATGCAACTAAAAAATATTATTCCTCGAGGATATGGTGTGGTATGAGAAAATTGAGAACGACCCGTGAAAATAGGAAAGCGATTTCAAATAACAACCACAGCTAAGATAGCTTAATGAAATAATGCTAAAAGTCAATATTTTTAAAAAAATTATTAATACTTATAACATGGAAATATCATGTTCAGTCCTATCTTTAGTGTATTGTACTGATATTCATAGCTTTAGAAGCTTACAAAAGCGATTAAATGTATTATTTGTTCGATTCTACTAGAAATATTTCACAATAAATGATTTCTGGAGTGAAAATAACTGATAAATATCCTAAATCTAATAAAATCAAACTTAGGAATATTTTTTCTAATGAATTCATAAATATTGTACGTTCTGTTTTCTATGCCACTTAGTAATTATAGAATGATTTATTTGGTGTACTTATATTATTTCTCAAAGTTTATTCAAACTTTACCTAAATCAGAGTTCCCACCTATTATCATTGTCAGTGAAAGATAATTGAATAATTGATTTGAGTTTAGTTAAATGTGTAATAAAAGTGTCTCCTCAGTTAACTGAAATTCATTACGAATGCCAATCTAATTGAGAATTGCCTGCGTTTAAACTCAATTGGCACATCTGTAGAAATTATAAGAATTCGTGGCAGTTTTCCATTAATTTCTCAATGACTAATCATGTGCCATTACATAGCCGAAGTGGGTTCAAGTTACGAAGCAGATTGATCGGAGATGGTATGGTGGCATGCCTCATGCCTGGCAAATCCAATGAATTTAAAAACTTAATTGGATAATTCACACTTTTTCCACACCATTTATACAAAAAAATTAAAAAAATCAACATTTAGGCGGATGACAAATAGATGTTTTTTATTCTCAGACCTAACCAATGTGCGTGCAAAATTTCATGAGAATTGGTCAAGTCGTTTCTGAAGAGTTCAATTACAAAGACCACGACACGAGAATTTTATATATTAGATAATACAGGGTGTTTCTATATTCGACCGACAATGCTCTACGACAGAGAAATCTCAATAAATGCTCCATTTTGATATAAGAATACGATCCCTTACGGCGGCGCCTAGTTAATGAGATTTAGGGTATTCAAAATTTTAAATTAAAATCAAAAATTTGTCATAAATCAACCCTATTAACGCGCCACCGGCTGAATTTTTCCAAAGTTTGTTTATGTCAAAATATCACTTTATAAAAATAAATTTTTGATTTTGATAAAAAATTTTAAACGCCTTATATCTCAGCAACTAGGTCCAGTAAGGGTTCGTATTCCTATATCAAAATTAATCATTCATTGAGATCTCTCTGTGGTAGAGCGTTGTCGGTCGATTATAGAAACACCCTGTATAAAAATTAATCTTCTTTGAACGGTAGAGTGTCATAAACAAGATGATATTACTTTTTCAGTTGCTGTGAATGGTTGTATTTACTTTTTTTAATCGGCAAGGGATTTTGATAAAAAGGAACTACTGCACCAATTTCTTGACTCTTTTGACTTAGACCTTTTTCCAATTCCGCCCAATCGTCCTCAAAACTCACTTTGTAGTATAGTTTCCATCATCTTTTTATATCCAGGAGGAATTGAAGTGGGTGGAGTTTCTAAAATATCTATGATTTGAATATTCAACTTGATAGGATCAAGGACTTAAGCGGGCCGATTTACTAGCAGCAACCTAGCAGGCGAATAAATTTCTCTACTACGGATCCTTCGCTAAATTGTGGAATGCATGCTGTCGCATTCCATCTGTGTATGTCCACTTAGCAAATACTTTCTTCATCTGTATTGATTTTATTTTTTCTAAAGTATCAGTATTTGTAATTAATTGATTCATTTCCAATAATACTGGAATCGACGTACCATCTATTCTGTAGGAAGATGATCCACCATTAGTTTCATTTTGGAACTAGAGATACTATGAATTCTTTTCATCTCATATCGTTTGATTCAAAGCCACAGAAGTGTATTCTTCAGCAATATTTTTTCATAAAACAACGTAAATCCTAAGTCGTTTTCCAACTAAAGAATCAAATCTAGCAACTTAAAATCTAATAGTCTATATTTAAAAGTTTATTATGGCTTCCCTACCATATGTTTTAATAGTTACTTTCTTAAATATTTCCTTGTAAATCACGCGGTATTTGGTTCAAAACCATAAACACATTTTGAACAATGACGGCCGAATGCAAAATGCTGACTTAGTGTGCGTTCACATTGGCAACTCTTAAGCGGTGAGCGTCGAGCGATGCCGCTCCAGCGGTTTTAAAGAATCTTTCTGGTCATAGACCTTTAATGAATGTGTTCACATTGCAAAAGATCACCGCTCAACGTCGCACGATGCATCGCGCCTTTCGAGCTTCGATCTTATTCGCCAAAACAGTGCCTCCAGAATATACTTCAGGAACACAAGCTTATGGATTGCAAAACATCCATTACCAGTTATGAGCATTGTTCTTTTTTTTCTTTTTATTGTATTTACTATAAACGTATCATAAACATGCAAATAAAAATTCATAACTCTTACATTAGTGTAAAATACAACCTTTCTGGTAGAGAAATAGGCTTTTTAAAATTAGTTGTTTTCTTTTGATGTCGATGCTTGATTTTTCTCAGAATGTAATCAAACGTTTCCACTGATAAGTTCATGATAAAGGTGTTGGAATTTTCCATAAGCAAGTCTATTTCTATTAAGTTCATAAACGCCTTGTATTTTTTTGCTTCTCTTCAAAATTAGCCTTCGCAGTCGTGTACTTTCTATAAGTAATAATCGTTTGGATACCAAATTCATTACGTCCTTTTGGTTCGAAAGCTAGAAAATAACTAAAACGACGCTTAACCAATTTGAACAGGACAACTCGCGCGATGACATCGCAAAATCGGCATCGCTCGACGCTCACCGCTTGAGCGTGGCTAATTTGAATGCACACTTAGAAGCTTTTGATTAATTTCATCAGATGCCGAGACATAGAAGGTTTTGCGATTGTCCGATAGATGTCGTTATAACCAATTTAATAGCTAGGAGCTTTGAAGGGTATTGAATAAGGATATTTTGAATGTATTTGTATAAAAAAAACCTGAGAATCGTAAAAAATCGGACATAGGAGGTTTTGGAAGTAAGCGAACGATATGCTATTCCAATGAACAGAAGTGTACATAACCATAAAATTCATTTCAAAATATTCTACTGTGTATCTATTAATATGAATGTAAATATTTCAATAATCCAGAAATCGTTTATCACAATATACTTTTACAATACACTGTGTGCTGTTTTATATAAGACATACACTATATACTTCCTCTCAATACAAAATAATAGTTTCAAATTTGATTTGATTCCTTATAATTGTTTATATGGTAAATTCACAAACTGGAATATTTAAATTCGAACCACGTGCGTATGTTGCTCTAATTAGATAATTCCCTTAAGGTATTCTGTACTTGTAGCTAAAACAGGGCTGGCTCTGAACCTGAATGATTCTCAACTCTTTTATGATAACAGATAATTTGATGCCATGTAGAAGAAAATTGCAGAAGGACATTAGTTTAGTCAACAAGTTCAAAAACGTGACAAATATAGACAAAGGTCCTAAAAATATGAATGATAGCTCATTTGAATCGAAATCACAACTAAAAAGAATGTTTTTGAAGGATTTTTATACAGATAAAAAATTGCAATTGTTACTAACAAAATAAGATTTGAAAAAGTTGCACGCAGTTTTTTATTAAGAACTCGAAAAATATTGATACTTGAGCAATTTTGAAAGGAGCTCGTTAAAAAGGAAGAGGAAGAAATTTCCGATAGAAAAGTCTCAACTCCCAGTACTCTATATCATTATAATTTTATTTATAGAGCTCCGCGGGGTTGTTACGGCATGCGCGTAGCCTCTAAAGAGAATTCATCAGATAAAATAATTTTTTTCTAACACAAAATGTCATTTTAAAAATTTGAATAAAATTCTAGTCTCTACTCATCACTTGAAAAAAACGAGTCGCGTTGGAAAAACTCATCTCCGTTGGGATAAATATGAAAGTAACTTAGAATAATTATTAGATATTAGCTTTTATCCGCGGCTTCGCTCGCATTAAAACCATTAGATGAGGAAAAGAAATCATTTCAATAGAAAATGAATCAATATAATTGAAAGCAAGAGTTGTACTATGTTATTTTGATTAAAAATTGCTTTGACTCATCTGTAACACTTAACAATAAAGTTTTTAAAAGCTCTTCCGGTTCACTAAGTAATCGAAGTAAACTTCACCATTGGAATAGCACATTCCAACTGTTTCATTATGATATTCAACTGAAGGATTATATTGAAACCTAGTACCATTAAGTACCGACCAATCCTTACGCATGAAATTTCGACGACGCGTGGTCTGCATTATGAATTCTTCTCGCCTGCGTTTATTCTGAGTAGCTTGTCTTTCTGAACGAACTCGTACCTGAAGAGGAGTTTCAGCTGCTCTCAAAACACGTTGTCACTCTGCCTGCTGTTGTCTTCTCATTTCTGAGTGATCCGAAAATTCTTTATTTAAAAATGCCTCGGAATCAAAAGTCCCATGCAGCAAAAACTAAGAACAGAGTATGAATTAAAACCAAAGACTGAGATCTAAAATAATGAATACTAGGATTTAGGAGCAAATGTTGAAATTATACTGTTGGATAGTTGAGTAAGTTTTCTCAACTTTTTGTTGAAAATATCTAAACTGCATCAACAAACTAAGATATTTTGCGATTGCAAAAGCAGTTGCCAATAACACAAAGAGTTTGAAGGCAGTCAAACTTGAAAGTTTGCCAGCCACAGTTGATGCAGCGAGACAACATTTTTATATTTGCAAGTTCAGAAATGGTTGTCCTATGAAATGAACCCTAACGATTGGGGGTGGAAAAAGGGTGCCACTTTGGAACCTATTGAAATGACAATTCAAGCTGCTCCAAATTCGATTTTGAAGATGATTTTCGGTAACTGCACAACCGGATGTATTAGAGTTACCTGCACATGCAAAAAGAGTCATCTAAAATGTACCAGCATTTGTACTAAATGTACGACGGAAGTCTGCAAAAATTTGCCGGTGATGGTCCCAGACTGTGAAAACGAAGACGCAGATAGTGACGATGAGAGGGATGATGAGTTCGATGATTAAATAAATATATTGTTTTACCCATTTTTATATGGTGATTTCTCGAGAATTCATTTCTTTGTACCCTTCCTCAGTATTCATGAAAAAACACTTTTCCGTTAGGTTCGCTCTCTACGTTTGATTTATACAAGTTTATCTGAATTTATTAATGACAAAGATTTACGTAACTGGACTGTCAAAACTCAGTAACCACGTTTCTCGAGTTTTCATTCGTATTTCCCTCTAACACGTTTCTGGGATAACATGAGGGTTCCGTGGCCTGTGTATGGGGAGAATCAGTGCTAATAAGTTTTACTTAGTATTTTTAACAATTTTCATTATATTCATTACGCAAGAGCGATAATCTCAGATATCTGTAGAAAACCTAGAAAGACATTTTATCGATTTGGGGAGGGAGGATAGTGGTTGACATCGTTGCAAGGAATTTTTTTCTATTTTTCACGTTCGTTTTCATTCATATTTATAGCCCAAAACTGATGAATTGGAAATTTTTTAGAGAATACCCTCCAAAAATACGTTTTTGCCATTTTAAGGAGGGTAGCACCCCCCTAAGAGGGTGATAAGGTTGTTGATAAAGGGGTTAACATCGTTGCAAGGAATTTCTTTCTATTTATCACGTTTATTTTCATTCAAATGTATAGCCCAAAACAGTTAAATCGCACGTTTTTTAGAGAATACCCCCCACAAATACGTTTTCTCCATTTTAGGGAGGATAGAACCACCCTAAGAGGGTGATGAGATTGTTGGTAATAATTCAGCACAATGTGACGACCACAAATCAAAAAAAAAATCGTAGGAGCCATTTAAGTTGAACTTATGGGAAAAAATTGCTCTATTTACTGGCCTATAACCACAGAAATGAGACCTAACCTCTAAAATTCAAATAGTTCTATACTGCATATTTAATGACAAGAAAGAAAAATTAAAAATAATTGAAACTATAGTCAATTGAAACTGTATTAGAGTACTCAGGGTTGGAACTTCATTACTGGAATGCTAGAGAGCATTGAAGTAGCTAAATTGAAATTTTTGACAAAAAATATGTGTAACAAGTTTCACGATGATCGGTTAAGTAGTTTTCGCGCGAAAGCGTAACAAACAAACTTACTTTCACATTTATAATATTGTAAGGATTAGATACAAAGTCGAAGACCGTTTCCAGTGTTTGAATCTATCAAATATCAATAAAAATTTTAACGTAGTGATACAACAACTGGCAGTTTACTTCTATTGGCAATAGTAAATTCATTTCACATTACGTGTGAACTATCAGTTATTGTATCAGACTATACTTACCTTATAAATTTATTTTAAATGATAAATAACATTTTAAAACATTTTAAAAAATTGTACGGTATGACAATACCTTTTATGAATGTAGATTTAAGGCATATATTGTATGATATTCTATCGTCGCACATTTTTCAAAACTCTTTCCACTTATTTCGTTTTATGACAACGTCAACTTCGATATCTTCAACAAATATTAGATTAAGATAATATCTTCTATCATCACACTTTTGTGGAATGTATAATAATCAGAATACTTCCAATAAAAGCACTTTTACTATTAAACAAGGTGATTGTTCTTGATAGGTATATTTCATATGAAAACACAACCAAAATTTGTCATAAATTGCTCACAGAACTTGATAATTTATAGAAAAATATAGTACGAACTTCAATACTTCAAATGCCATTTCAATTATTGAATCATAAATCATCTTGCTACAAGACGTCAACTCCTACAACTACCCCTAATCATCTCACTTTTACAGAACTCTGATAGTTATCTGATAAACTATACTGTCTTTATTTTGAAAGCATCCGAACTTGGTCATAGTTGCATTATTTTGTTATCAAGCTATTATTTGCTCTTCTGTTGATGTATCCACTCAGATTCAAGTTTTTTATAAAATATATATGTAGCATTTCGTGGCCTTTGAGTAGTTTACCTCCTAAAGATAAACCTAACATTGATCTTTTCATGGTGTGATGGGCTTCAAAAGCCAATGAAGCCTGAAAGCAGTTTTTTAGCCATAATTTAGTGCAGAAATAAACATGAAGAATGTAATTGTTCCAATAAAATATAATAACTTAATAATTTCTATTTTCAAATGAACAGTTGATACTGTATAATTAGATCATACACACTTGGTTAAGTTATTCCACTTCTCCTCAAAGAGATACCCAAAAAAAGATATAAGGTTATAAGCTAACACCAAAACCAGCCAATACATGTTCACGATCTATATATGTACGTGATTAGGATGTCACGTATACTGGGACCCAAAGGATCTCTATTGTACCCCCTTTCCTCGCTTAGACAGTTCAAGAAGTGGCTCTAGCCAGCAGAGATATTTCTTCTATTTTATACACTCCCAGGTGTAATGCTCTGGAGTTCCATAATCTCTTACAATTGGATATAATATAGAAGTTCAATCCTATCGCAGTGGAATCTGCAAATTGCATTCTCTTCTGAACCTATCGCCATCAGGTGTCCATTGAGACGGTAATGCTCCAACAAATTCCTGTTACAACTGGTGGATTGTTCTTACCTAGATTGATACATTCACAAATCGTTCTTGGTTTTCCTGGACTGTCTTGCCTGTCACAAACCCTATAGATTCTTCCAATAACATGTTTTAGTCCTAACCACTTTCTATTCCAGTGTTTTCTTCATGAGTATTCCTCTGCAGATATTTCGCAAAAAGGTTTAGGTCCTGTGAAAGTTTTATGGTTCCTTATTTTAGTAAGTCTGCGTACAATTCAATTTCTTTCCAATTTGTCGCGGAACAGATTGGAAGGTTCTCTATTCTTCCTTTCTGCTTGAAAATACTTGATATATTGCGCAAGGTAAGGTTTAATTTTGAGCCCGTACACTCTTTAGTATGGCGTTCTAAATATGGAATGAAGATCAAAATGATGATAATTACAAGAAACAAATTCTGTTAATTGGTTATTGAATTGAATATTGAAGTACATCTGAAAATTCCACACTTCCATTTACATATTTTCCTTTCTAATTTTCATGTGAAGAACTGGAAACCAATTCTGTGAGTTCAAATATGAATTTGAGAAATCAAATATTTCATTAATTTATTGAAATTTCTATTTTCGACTACTATATCATGTTTTTCACTTTAGATTAATTGTATTGACATAGGCAATTCAACCACTCAAACATACCAAAAACTTATCAAGCTTACCTAAAGTCACCTAAGTAAAATTTGCAGTTATGAACTATTTTTTATACTTTCCTCAATTGATTCATCATATTATCTATCAAGAAGAATCTTCCTCAACATTTTAAAAAAATACCGATTCAATTAATGTTGTGGTTTGCCTATGAATATCATATTTTGCATACTACTTTGATGAATGCTTATAAACGAAAATCCAAAATTCAGCATATCATTCAAAATTAATTTTTACAATAGAAAGCTTACAATGAAATTTGGGTATATATAATTAATTTTTTTCAAATTATCTTCACTGATGTAAACAATTTTTTATCACAATACGAGACACAACAGTCATCACCCTATCGAAACAACAGTTTTTGCAACTGTCGGTAAATGTTTATTTTTCTATTAACAATTTTTAAACAGAAAAAAAAACATGATCTCCATTCTTGTCAAACTGTGTTTGCGCAGTACTAATTTGTAATCCATAGACTACTTATCACTTCTTTTAGTGAACAGTTAAAATATGTTTCCAAGTATAAGTATAATGAATATTTCGGATGAACACCTAATTAACCTGCCTATAATTTCCAAGCAGATGAACCCGACTAGATTTTTTTTGTGAAGATAAGTACTTTATCAGGTAATTTCGCAGCCTAATGAGGTATAGGTCAGGATAACCTGACAAAGACTTGATAAGAATATAACACAAGTCATGATCAGGTTTACTTTATATGGTCCTTATCAGGATTGCCCTATATGGTCCTGATTAGGACCTCCTTATAAGATCTTGAACAGAATTACCTTATGGGGTTCTAATGAGGATTCCTCAACATGGTTTTGAGCAGGATACTTAATATGGTCAAATTTACATCATATGATCCTTATCAGGTTTACCTTATATGATCCTTATCAAGATTACCTTCTATGTCCTTATCAGGACTGCTTTGTATGGTCCTAACCAGGATTGGTTCTTGCTTCATTAATTTCGATTTCCTAGATTCTTGTCCAGCAGTAAGCAATAAGTATAGAATATGTACAAGCACTACCCTGGGGCACTCCTGATTTTACTGAAAAAATTTTACACGTTTGCGCGTGGGAACTGTTTAGTTTAAAAAGTAAACCTTGTAAACAATCATGTAGATACAAAGTAGTAATCGAAATATGTTTCAGAACTAGATACAGCTTCTATCTAATGAATCAAACATTAACATAATTGAGTCGTTTCTATTTTTAAAAAACTATAATCTACAATTTTTTCGTCTACATTGTCCATATAAATGTAAAGGATAGAAGCCTTCAAATTATGTCGACTATATCTTGGAAAATAAAGCGTTGTTCTGGAAGTTGTAAGAAAATTATCTGAAATAAATTTACATATTTTACCACCAATTTAACCACGAAACAAAATTTTTATTCAAATATCTTCTTAACTTAAATTGAGGGCTTCTAAGAGACTTAATTATAGTTTTATATAGGATTAAGATTATAGGAGTAGTTGTTATCTAATTTTAAAATGATATAGATAATAATAAAACGCACGAACCAGTTTGTTGGTTATTTTGCTGCTTCGATTTAAATTATCGATTTACTCAATTTATATAAACTATAGTTTGATTCAAATAATGTCTATTATAAAATTAGCGAGAAGCTGAATTACATCAGCAGTATTAAAATTTATTATTTTAATAATTACTGTAAATTTCAACAAATATTTAATTCATCGTACTCTTTGATGTTTAAAATTTATTCGGCTCTGGATACTTTGATCAAATATGAACATGACATGACATATTGTCTCTTTTTCTAAGCTGTCTCAGCTAAGAGCTTTTTACAAATAATAGACATTAGGAGATGCCAAAATAACTTCACAATTTTTTATGTAGCCAAAGTTTCTCAGAAGATATATCAACAGTTATTGAAAAGTAAAGTACATAGAATAAAGTTATTCACAATTTTATCAGGATAAAATAAAAATAAAACGCAAATTTTCTATTGATTTAGGTAATAAGGGAAAAATAAGACAAAAATCAGTAATACAGAAAAGTTTTTAATTAAAGTTTGGTGGTTATGGTATAAGTAATCGATCAACGGAACTTACTGTGAAGTTAGATCGTGATTTTAATTTACTTCCATTCCAAAGAATTATTAATTGTGCAGTCTACCATTCAGGCGCCAGAAATATTTGATTTTCTTAACTTTTAGTCCCGTTGATTGTGCTCAAAATTACAAAAGTGAAAAACGAAAGATCTGGTCAATTTCACTGTACTAGGTTAAGTACAATAAAATTATTGAATAAATAGATGTCTTTTCAGTTGGTCAAATATATAAGGTAGGAAAAATCGAATAAAGAAGTTCCATAGAATGAGAAAGCTTTATTGGTACGTCTCAATTCGAATTTAGAACAGGTTTCGGTACTAGAGAGGCACTAGCTGTAACCCAAGTATTGGTTCAGAACTGCTGCAACAAAAGAAAACATATAGTAAAGTGTTTTATAGATTATGAAAAGCTTTTTACACGATGCAACACCATCAACTTGTTTAAATAATGACTCAACATACACCAAAAAGATATTGGAACTAATCAGCGCTGAAGTTAGAGATGAAAAATTTATATACGATTTATATACCATTTGTCAGATCAATCAAAGCTTAATAATAACGCTTATTTTAGAATAACCCAAATAATGACAGTCGTATTTACTTTGTATCATATTTTCGGAGTTTATTTTATACGCAATATGGCGGTCTTACTGAAATGTTTAAACTACCTACAAAATTTCATACAAATACTCACAACAAGTCTCGGTTTATTTGAAGGTTTACTACTGAAAATATGAAACCATTAAATACAACAACTTTCACAACTTTTTGAATCATTATATCTCAGAAACAGTGGCTTGTAAGAAAAAAACGATAATTTTATGATCTACAATTTTTTTCTTAAGTATTTTTATCATAAAACTCGCCGTTTTGCTGAAAATTGCAAAAAACTCATTTTTTCTATACATGGAAATAATGGGGAACATTCAAATTTTATTTTCAATTAATGTCAAATCAAATAATGACTTGACATACACCGAAAAGAAATTGGAACTGATCAGCGCTGAAGTTAGAGTTGAAAAATTTATATACGATTTATATACCATTTGTCAGATCAATCAAAGCTTAATAATAACGCTTATTTTAGAATAACCCAAATAATGACAGTCGTATTTACTTTGTATCATATTTTCGGAGTTTATTTTATACGCAATATGGCGGTCTTACTGAAATGTTTAAACTACCTACAAAATTTCATACAAATACTCACAACAAGTCTCGGTTTATTTGAAGGTTTACTACTGAAAATATGAAACCATTAAATACAACAACTTTCACAACTTTTTGAATCATTATATCTCAGAAACAGTGGCTTGTAAGAAAAAAACGATAATTTTATGATCTACAATTTTTTTCTTAAGTATTTTTATCATAAAACTCGCCGTTTTGCTGAAAATTGCAAAAAACTCATTTTTTCTATACATGGAAATAATGGGGAACATTCAAATTTTATTTTCAATTAATGTCAAATCAAATAATGACTTGACATACACCGAAAAGAAATTGGAACTGATCAGCGCTGAAGTTAGAGTTGAAAAATTTATATACCATTTGTCAGATCAATCAAAGCTTAATAATAACGCTTATTTTGGTATAACCCAAAGAATGACAGTCGTATTTACTTTGTATCATATTTTCGGTGTTTATTTTATACGCAATATGGCGGTCTTACTGAAATGTTTAAACTACCTACAAAATTTCATTAAAATACTCACAACAAGTCTCGGTTTATTTGAAGGTTTACTACTGAAAATATGAAACCATTGAATACAACAACTTTAAAAACTTTTTGAATCATTATATCTCAGAAACAGTGGCTTGTAGGAAAAAAACGATAATTTTATGATCTACAATTTTTTCCCAAAGTATTTTTATCATAAAACTCACCGTTTTGCTGAAAATTGCAAAAAACTCATTTTTTCTATACATGGAAATAATGGGGAACATTCAAATTTTATTTTCAATTAATGTCAAATCAAATAATGACTTGACATACACCGAAAAGAAATTGGAACTGATCAGCGCTGAAGTTAGAGTTGAAAAATTTATATACCATTTGTCAGATCAATCAAAGCTTAATAATAACGCTTATTTTGGTATAACCCAAAGAATGACAGTCGTATTTACTTTGTATCATATTTTCGGTGTTTATTTTATACGCAATATGGCGGTCTTACTGAAATGTTTAAACTACCTACAAAATTTCATTAAAATACTCACAACAAGTCTCGGTTTATTTGAAGGTTTACTACTGAAAATATGAAACCATTAAATACAACAACTTTCACAACTTTTTGAATCATTATATCTCAGAAACAGTGGCTTGTAAGAAAGAAACGATAATTTTATGATCTACAATTTTTTTCTTAAGTATTTTTATCATAAAACTCGCCGTTTTGCTGAAAATTGCAAAAAACTCATTTTTTCTATACATGGAAATAATGGGGAACATTCAAATTTTATTTTCAATACTTTTAGAAAGAATTAATTAATCATTATAGAATGAAAGTTATTGCTTAGTATTACGTTTCAAACACATGTACCTAACTTTTCAATTGGTAGTGCTCTACTGAGAAACTAATATTATTTAGTTTATAGTTAAAACACTCTGTTTCCATAACCTTCTGTGATAATTACAATCATTGTATCGCAATAATGAAAATGCTGTGTCTTGCATTGCATAGGCTGTTCTTGTTGTTTTTAGTATACGAAATAATGCAGCATTTAAAAACAGTTGTTCGGTTCCCAACACTTGTTACATATTTTAAATGTAAATGATATTTGTCTTTGTAATATTAAAATTTAATGTACAAAATGTGAAGTAGTGATAATTAAAAGATTAAACTAAAAAATTATGTTCAATTTTGGTTTGCTTTCATCCTTAAACGTATAAAAACTTCGAAGCAATTGATAGTATCTATGAACAATCACTGTGATGGGTCTCCCTGAGTACATCTCCTTATCTTAGGTTTATTCCAATCTGCTAGTCAGGACCGTACTTGGAACGGTTATCGGAAGCGATTACAGATATTTTCTGCGCAATCTCTGGCTATGCACGGTTCTTGTAACAGTACTTGTACTACCCAACCAAGTATCGTAAAGACCGTCACAGAAGCGGTTCACAAACGATACCTAAGTCGGTTGGAACACAAATAAGAATCGTTCGAATAACGCTAACCGCCCGGTTAGAACACGTAATCTCTATCGCGCAGACTCGTCACCGTACTAAGGAAGGTTTTTTGATGGGTTGGAACGAACCTGGAATCATTTACCAATAGGTGAGGTACCTAATCTACCTTATATCAATCCTCTCTTGAGCTCCCCTACTACGAGGTTGGCTACTTTAGTTTTGAGATAGGGCAACACTGATGTGAATATGTCAAGGCTGTTTGTAGATACTTGGTCAAAAAATGGAATTAAATGGCGACATTTTCGTGCAGTGTGCCGATCAACTCGCTTCGATTTCTTCGGTAACCTCCTGTATATTAATTATCCCCTAATGGACTCCCCTATTAAGACCAAAACGTAGAATTTCTGAACGACATGGTAAAGACTTAAATGTACAGTTTTTCATTTAATTAAAAAAAACTCAACCTATTTGTCGTGATTCCGTTAATAGAATTTAATGTTCAGAGGATTTATGAAACAAAACAAAACATGAAAAATAAATCTCGCGAATTTCACGGGCAGTTAATATAAACCTGTAATAGATTACGCCACTATGGACTACAAATTATTGGAAAACAGTTTTAGACCGATTTTTCTGGTATCGGAAATATCGTTGCGAACGACGACCAATTTCAGGATTATCTGACATAACTATACAATGACAATATCTGTCTATTTGTATCGTAAATAGAACATACAGTCATAAAATTGTCAAATTTTCCTGTCATGAATCTCAGTTTAGATTATGAACAATTTGATGATGATAACAAATATGATTTCGTTGACGAGAGAAATGTATTTTACAATTATACACTAAATGGAACTGATATTGGATACGGCCATATAAACTCATACATTAGAATTACATTCGGTAAGTTATATGTTCGAATATCTAATATTCTACCAGTTGTTAGATATATATTTGAGAAGTTGAGGAGTTAGTAACCCTATTTACAATAATTTGAAAATAATCAAATTAAATTAAGTTCACATTTGGATCAACAAGATTTGTATACGTGGTCATAGATCTTTGAATAAATTGTCAGACAGGCTAGTGCAGAAAACACATCAAAAAGGACATCAGTTTCAGCGATAACCTCTTCATTGACTCGATATTTTTGTCCAAGGAACATCTTCTTCTAGTCGTAGAACAGGAAAAAGTCGCCGGGGGTCAGATACGGTGGATGCGGAAGAAATTCGAAGCGCAATTGTCCTTATTAGCAGATTTTTGCGTCTTCTCCATTCATCACGTATAGTCCCTTTGTCTGACTGTCTATTGTGAGCTTCCACATACCCAAATATCCAAGACGTCCATTTGACATCTTGAGAATTTCAACTTTTCTCAATCAGCTGCACTTTGCGGTTATCGGAAATATTGTGGATTTTTCCGCTGGTTTCGTCCTTAATAGCCTCTTTGGGGCGTCAACTACGTGCATTGTCCTCGTTTAAACTTATCTAACAACTTTTCAACCGTTGATTTTCCTGGAGTAGAATCCGAATATATTATTTAAGTCACAGTATTCTTTTGTTAAAATGCGATGCTTTATTAACACATGAAATTTATTTTTATCTATTTCTTCAAACGAAAGTTAATTCGCTCAAGATTTTGTAACTCACAAACAGTCAGTTTTAAAAATTGGGACTAAGAATTATATAGATTTAATACTTGTGGAGCAGCCTATATGTCATCTTACGAACTTTTCGACCTACCTAATAAATGTCTTGAAGATCGGAGCGACGTAGTTCGATCCGTTAAGGCAAAAAAATCCTCCTGTCACTTTTTTATCCGGAAAGGCATATTTGAAAGGGGTTAAAATGTCTCTGTTATAGCTTTATCTATTCTACCTGTAACTTGGCCGTCCTAATTTGACTCTTCAGATATGCAAGAACGAAAAAGTGTAGTCCGGTAAAATTTAGACATAAAAATAGTGGTCAAATAATAAAAATTCTCAGAAAGCCAAATATCGGTAGAGATCTGAGGTTTACCATTACAAATAAAAATCCTTATCGATTCAATGTGTGCTTCAAAAGTTATCTAAGTTCAAAGGTCAAAATTTGAGGTTTTTTGGATTTTTCTCAAAAATGGTAAGTGATTCAAGAAAAACCGTCAAACAAAAGTTGTAGATCTTAAAGTTCTCTACAAAAATTATTCCAATAATTTTTCTCTTAAGCGTTACCATTCCTGAGATATCGCGATGATTCTAAGAGTCACATTATACTTGATATGCACATATAAGCCACGTATATACATATTAGGCACTTAAGACAAGTATAAATGTCTATTTGGGTCTCTATTTATATTATACTATTCTGAAAACATTTATTCAAA
The DNA here is from genome assembly GCF_026230105.1 of Diorhabda sublineata. Lineage (NCBI taxonomy): Eukaryota > Metazoa > Arthropoda > Insecta > Coleoptera > Chrysomelidae > Diorhabda > Diorhabda sublineata. The sequence goes on from NC_079483.1 coordinate 11,159,546, forward strand.
AGATAGTCAGTCCCTAACTGAATCCTCTCTACTGTTTCGCACGTTTCGATAACCAAGTTATCGTCTTCAGATGCTGAAGAACTGTAAAACAGACGATAACTTGGTTACCGAAAGTATTGAGAGTATTGGTGTAGAGTGGTGTAAACAGTATATTCAGTATGAATATCGCTAACGGTTCCCGAAATTCCAATAGAAAAATTCAATACAACAAACACAACAATTGTAATTGGTGAAGATGTTTATTTGTTAGTACTACTTATAGCAAGGATTCTAATGGATAACATTATCCCGAAAGACAAAACTATATTTTATTTTTACTGACAGGTATTTTCTATGATAGCTGTCATTTCGTGACTTTTTCTTTTAATTGTGCCTATTAATTCGGTTTGTTCACGTAAATTTGACATAATACTAAAGGAAAAATCCATAGGTATTAAATCGGGTCTGCGTGGAAGCCAATTTCTCTCCTGCAGATCAATTTGCCAAGAAAAATGTCTCGATATCGTAGCAGAGAAGTATGTAAAGTTGCTTCTTCCTGTTGGAACCAAGATCATTGGCTCCAATCTAAGTTTTGCAATTTAGACACGAAGAAGTCATCTTACATCTCTACATACCACTCTGAATTCACTGTAACTGTGTGTCCACTTCCATCTTCAGAAAAGTAAAGGCCTAAAATTCCTTGCGCTGACATCACAGCCCATAATGTCACATTGGTAGGGGATTCTGATGTTTGTGCTTTGGATTTATTGCACTCCAGTGGCGACAATTTTGCTTGTGGACGTGTCCATTGAAATGGAATTGAACTTCCTTAGAAAACAAAGCGCTCAATCATCTGTTGTACGAAGTCATGCGTCTGACAGTACTGGACTTTACATTTTAATGTTCTGCTCCGAAAATACATAGACTTCTGAAGCTTTTTAGCCAAATGGGCAGGATATTCGTACAGTAGATTGTCTGCTGTTCCCATGGCTTGCTTGTAAAATCTGCAGTTATCGTCCTCTGCCATTTCCGTCGTCTTAAACTGGTATTTGACGGAACCTGGCAGAAAACCAACACAGGTTTCATGTCGTTTGTGGTCATCATAAGTAGTTCTTTAGACTTATTAGCTGATATAGTGATGAATCTTTTAGATTGTCTTAGGCTTGGAGTGTCTCTGCGGCAAGACTCCATCTGATTATTTGAAGTAGACTTTCAAGAGTATGAATCTGATTAAAATGTCTAAAGGAATCAATGGCAATATTGATAATCAATATCAATAATAAGTTAATATCTATCTGTCCCTTAAATTGCTTTGACATTTAGTGGAGTAGATCAATAGGGGAAAATACGGTAAAAAGAACGCGTCGAGTACACTACCTCACAAGTAGCGTGGAAATGTATGCATAATATGTGAATCTTAGAATCGCGATATCTCAGGAATGGTAACTTTTAGAAAAAAAATCATAGAGAACATTTTTGTAAAGAATTTTATGATCCACAGGTTTGGTTTAGGTTTTTGCTTATAAAAATCTAAAAAACCTCAAATTGCGACCTTTTACCTCGAATAACTTTTGTAGCATACACAATCGATGGGAATTTTTAAATCTTTGTTTGTAATGGTAAACCCCAGCTCTCCAGCAAAATGGGGTTTTTGTTATTTTAAATGTCTGAATCTATTTCATGATGGTGCGGCATCTTACAACAGCAGTATCGTCAATCATATGGGCTCGGATAATTTGAGTTGTTGTAGTGCAACGTTTATTTTGCTAATATGTTATTTTTTCACATCAAAAGTGCATGCAAAAAGTTTTGCAAGAATTAGATGATATGTTATCATAATATCACGAAAATTAACTATGATAGAAGTTCAGTTGGACTGTTGTCTGTAGTTTACTATGACTAATGAACGGTCTAAGCCCATTAGAAAAACTCTTTCTGTCAAATCCTCAAGGAAAACAAGGAAGAGGACATTCACAATCTCGATGGAAAGGAAGAAATGAAAAGGATTTTCCATTATTGAAAGATAGTATCTGTGGTGCCACCCAGGGAAAGTCATGTCCCACCTTGTCTGGCGTGCTTTTTATAACGATGATGATCAAATTTTAATTTCAAAATTTTTTAAAAGTATCGAGTATCAAATATATATTTACCATTATTATGTCCCTAACCAATCACATTCATTGTTTTATTGTACTTACATATTAAATAACTACCTACTTTTTTTAGTTCTTTTACTTAGGTTAGGTTTTGTTTTGGTACAAATGGGTACCGTACCTGTTGAAAATGTCTACAGAATATCATTTTTCAATATTTTCGAAATTGGAAACGTCATTATGTCCTATTTTTTGATCGGACATATGCTTTCATTTGGAAAGTCTACTTACAAAGGTTGGTTGGGATATTCGTACAATTTTTCATATAATTTGGACGGTGCATTATACGGTAAGTTTCAAGTTTCTATTATCTATGAATTCGAAAATATTCAATGCTTTTTCAAAGTACTTGAGAATGGGAAAACAATAAGAGGGATCCACCATTGTAATGAGAGATAATGAGCTGAAAATTCGTATAGTTCTTTCTTTTCTCATTGAGATCAAAGGTCAAATAAAGTTTGTAATGAATACCTTGTTTCCTGTGGTCTCAATGCTATTTACAGAATAAAATTTACTATAACTTCTGTTTGAAACGTTTTGTACACATCAAATCTTTTTGAGATAGAGGGCGTTGAACACGCAACGCGTAGCTATTTATAGCATAATGCAAAATCAACCGCAATCACATTATATAATAACCAGTATAGTCTATGAGGTCTTGGTATCCGTTGATATTTCTAAAAATCAAAAAAGAAGAGATGTAGATGTTCTTTTTGTAGAAAAATGTATAAAAAGGTAGTCTCATAAGAAAGTTCACATTTCATAGAACAAAAAGAGTTTATTGAAAAAATATTCATTACATATTAGAATACATTTCTTCGGAAATTGTTTCTTGAGAATTGATTAAGTACTCAAATTTCCTATGAGGGCTCGCAGGTAATCTCTATAATAGTTGTCATTTCTTGACGTTTTAATTGTGCCAAGGAGTTCGGTTTGTTCTGCACATAACGATCTAAATTCACTGTAACTGTGTGTACACTTCCATCTTCAAAAAAGTAAGGACCTATAATTCCTCACGCAGACATCACAGCCCATACAGTCACATTAGTAGGGGCTTCTAGTGTTTGTGTTTTGGATTGGTTGCACTCCAGTGGCGGCAATTTTGCTTGTAGACTTGTCCATTGAGAGGACAATGAGCTTCACTCAAAAACAAGATGCTGGTAAACGTTGGAAAGCCCTCAATCCTCTGGTTTACGAAGTCAGGCATCTGACCAGCATCCTAAAGCTTCAATTTACTTGCATCAACTAAATGTTGTTAGGGTAGATTGAAGATTATTTTAGCTTGATAGCTACTCTCCACCTATTCCAAGAAGATATTTTGTACAGGACTCTACATCGTTCTGCTTCGAAAATATATAGACTCCTTCCCAAGGTACTTAAGCCTTTCAGCATTATGGACAGAGCATTCGCTTACAGAATCTGCAGTTATCGTCATCTGCCATGCCCATCGTCTTAAAGTGGTATTTGACGGAACAGTAACCTGTTAAAAGATCAATCACCAGTTTCATGTCGTTTCTGGTCAAGTTCTTGAGACTACTTAGCTGATATGATAATGAATTGTCTTAGCCCTGGAGTGTTTCTGCAGTAAGACTCCATCTGATTCTTTAGCCATTCATTCTGTTCGCTATTGATGTGACATTTCGTGAAGCTACAGTAGAAGACTGTGGTCGAAGGTATGGAGTCGTTCCCCTTTGTTTTGGCAAGGCTGTCTGCTTCGTCATTTCCTGGTATAACCTGGTGGCCTGGAAGTAACATTAAAGTTACTTTGTTTTTGTTAGCTAGTGCTTTTAGAGTTTGGTCACACTCCCACACTAGTTTGGACGTACATTCAATAGCTTCCAAGATCTTCAAAGACTCTTTGCTATCTGAGAGAATGTAGATGTGCTTTTTAAAGAGGTTTCTATCCAAACCCTCTTGAGGTATGGAGAGCTTCATTTTGTACCAGCGTTTTCCAAAGAGAAATATAAAACCACTTTTATTCCAATAGATAAATTCAGCTCAACTAGTTCAAGTGAAGGAGGTATCAATAATTTTCTTTATATCCAGTTAGGTCAGCAGAAGCTCATAACATAAAAGTCATGTATAATTATATCAAGTCCAAAATTGATTAAGAAATGATTTAGAACTTCAGGATTGAGTTTGGGTTCAGAAGAATGTGTTTTGAAACTACTTATAACAATATTACTGTCTACTTTATACGATTTACCGAATATAATATTTGCAATTGTCAGAAAGGTTATGGTTAACGCTGTAGATATAGGAAATCGATAATGCAATATTCTTTAGTTTGTGATCAGTGTAATGGACTTCATGATATGAGAGAAATTTCGAATAAGATGCTACTTTTAATTTGTCTTCGTATTATGTTGTTGAAAGCTATGGGTTACGCGTTTAATGCCCTCTATCTCAAAAATGAGTCCATGTATAACATCGTAAGCAAATTTTATAGCAAATGTCATTATCTATAATATTTATGATAACTATACAAACCATAGAAAACGAGATATTTGCAAATAAAAACGATATTTTGATCTTAAGTAACTGGAGACGCAGATACGAGATTTGGTAAAACTTTTAGGAATTCAAAATAAAACTTCAAACTTATTATTTCCCATTCCAATCCAATCTCTGAGACAAATCGATAAAAAACTATGCAGAGTGCTCCGGAACTTGATGCAAAAAAATTGGGAGTGAAGATGACGATAAAATAAAAAAATTCTCGTACGACCTTCAATATTGCGAAATCAGAAATTAAATTTTAGATTATTTTCTGAACTATATATTCGATTATTAGGAATTTATATTCGTGTAGTGTATATAATGGAATAAATAATTCTACACTACTATTTGAAGGCCAGGGACGGCTCATCCCCAATAGTTAACAATCGGTAACTTTTACGGGGACAACCTGTAAAATCTAAATATAGCAAAAATTCATTTTTCAATCGATTTTTTGGTACTTTTTCTTTAACTCGATGAAATTTATGGCTTAGGAAATATCCAGTTTTTTAGGTCGTTGTACATGCCAAAGAAACCGTTGGCCATAAAGAGACATTCTAAAGAAAATTATCACTTACTCAATTTTTTGTATCAAGCACCTTGAAGATTCATATAAATTAATGCAACTTTCTTCAATCTTATTTTCAATTTAAGGATATCTAAGCTTCCTAAACTATTCAGCAGCGCCATTTCTATAATATTTAAATTTAACTTCAACATTGATCTGATTGAAAAACTCCAATTTTACTTGTTATATAGAAATTTTCAAAATCCGATGTTTTGAGGCTCTCATAACAGAACGATAAATTAATAACTCAATACATTCGAAATGAATAATTATGTAGATATTTATCTAGAAAAGGCAGTTAACAAGGAAATTTCCAACAATGAGATGAGATGTTGATTGTAAAATGCAGTAATGCAGATGATAGAGGTGGTACAAACAGAGGGTAGAAGGAAATTATCCCAACAACGTACTTTCGACTATTTAACCCTTGTATTTACGTATGTATGGATTTGGGCTCGTATACACTGCGACCCCAAGGGTCGATTGAGAGAACCCAGTTTTTACAGCTGATCCATCAATCCCACTCTTTTTAAAAAGTCTAAAATGTGAGATGGCTGTAATTGCCCGATATCTTTGTCATATATATCAAGCGCTTCCAAGTGTAGTGCTCTGGAGTTCCACAAATCGAGAGAATATGGATAGAGGTGTCGTCATCCTCTGTACAACAAAATCGACGCCGCATTATCTGCTAGGCCTAGCGTTCTTATATATATATTGTTCTTACTTAGGTTGATTCATTCAACAAATCTACACTGGTTATAGTTTCCTAGAAGAATCTTTGCCTGTCTCAGCCCTTGTATGTGGTCCCAATAATTGGTTTTGATCCTATCTACTTTCTTTTCCTGTGCTTTTTCCATTACTCTGTAGCTGATACCACAGAAGGATTCGGGTCTTATCTGCCCCCATTTTAACCCTTATACCGAATAGTTCTTGATGCATGTAGTTTTTGGAATAACCCATTGGAATTCTCTATAATCACGAATGTCCTCTGCACTTTTTGATTGTAATAGCATATTTACTTAATTGTATCTTTCAGGATTATGTGCTTGTTTAATAGGATCCTCGCAGATATCATGTTTCTTGGTGGGAAGAGTACATCTTGCGTGTTCTGTATTTACGACGCTTCTCTATTGCTCTTGGTATCAACCGTTCTTAATTCATTGGATATGGAGCACCAATGGATGGATGAATAAATCGAAATTGATGGGTTCTAAAGTATCAGTCAAAGATTATGGAGGGAATTTGGTTATACACCTATCGAGCAGCATAATAGGAACCATAGGTAAGACATTTTTGAATTCATAGTTATATTTTTTCGTGACACTGAGATATCTTTATCAATTCATGCTACCGATATCGATAGATCAATCGAGTGTCAGTCTCAACTTTTTTTCAAGCAACAATCTGTTTTTTGTACGTTCTTACATATAGGTCTTACGTATACGTCTTCATCGAGTAATGCTTCAAGTTCTTCATCTTCAAATTTTTTTGGCTTGAAAAAAACTTATTGTTGTTAACGCTTCAAATGAATGACATATACTGAAAAGACTTACAATAACAGTAGTTTTCCAACGCAGGTTCGGAATATTGGAACGATGTAATATTATACAAGTTACGCCATCTCTCATCATCATCATCTCATCAAACCAATCAATATTTCAAATAATTCGGGCCATATGCATAAATTGGTAGAGTGCAGCTTCACACCAAAGCAACCATTACAATATTTTTTCAATAGTATCATTGTATAAAGAATTCTTTATTCAATGATGGTATATACAGTGGAAACTCGATTAACCGGACTAATTGTTGTCGTTAGGGATGCGGATAATCGAATGTATGACGAAAAGCGGGTTTTGTGAATTAAAATAAGTTTAATAATAGTAACATTTACTAATAAATAATAATATTATTGATAAAAAATAATGATAATTTAATAATAAGTATAATTTGGTTTAAAATATTTGGTAATTGGTAAGCTACTTTTTCTCTTCATTGCTGCTGTATCACGAATTCGTTTCAGCTGAAGTAATTGCTTCATCATGAGATGGTCCTACATCATTTTCCACGTCTATATTTACTTCTGTTTTATCTTCTTTCCTGCTGTTCATTTATCTGCAATATGTTTGAACTTTCAAATGCATTTTCACAGAGTAAAGGGCCAGAAATCAGTTGCCCAGTTGATAGTTTTTGTAAAAACCAACAATATAAAGCGTCTTCTAAAAGTTCGTTTTTCGGTTTTTTCATCATTTTCCGATGTTAACTCCGATCTTTACTATCTAATTTGCAGGTGTATAACAAAATTGAATCGGTTTCTCCTTTTTTTAAAGAATCAATAATATTTATTTTGTTCCTAAGCGATAACACGCTTTGACATTTTCAAATATGTAGACGCGACACCCATACCAGCGTGAAGCGCGATCCCGAGGAGCGCGGGCGAGGTAATGCAAGTTCCACCTCGTTCGTGCTTGCATAAATTCGCTTTTTAGTATATATGTTAAAGATTTTGTAACTTGGCTCAATATTACGAAAACCGTATACCTGTTGGCCGAATAATCGAGGTTCTACTGTATTGTCAGTTCTTCATAATCTTTGATAATATTTTGTATCACTTATATGTATTCAGGTTCGTTGTTTTTGGGTAGAAGGCTTATAAAAATGGATGACTTGGATGAACATTCTTTGGGACGTGAGCATTCTGGTAATACTATGGTTGGTTTAGTATTTATCGTGCTCGGATACATTGCATTCAATTTACCTACGCCTTTTTTCGAAGCAAATCGGAAACCCCATAATTATGTAGGAGTGATCCTGACCAACAACCTTATAGCATTTGGAGCAGGTATGTACAAAATCGACGGTCGCATTCAGCGGACGTAGCGCATAGCGCTACTGCTACCTATCGGCAACGATCGGAAACATGTTGAGCGTTCGCTGTCAAGACTTTTTTTTGTTCTGTGTTTTAGTTGAGCTTAACAAGTGTTACATTAAGTGGTAAATTTGGAGGTAATTTGTCCTAGTTCCTTTTCAAAGAACTACAAGGTGTGTTCATCTTCACCCATTTTTATATGTATATTAAAATTGACATTATAATTCAAAATTAAATTATAGAGAATAATTCTTGCAGTTCCAATTAGTTTTTCTTATTCAGAACTTGTTGAGTTGTACAACGGTTTCGTCCGCCGAATGCGACTATTACCATATTTGACTTTTTATATTAAAACCTTTTTTACTTGTCATCCTTGATTTCCATATCTTCTTCGACTGTGCCGTATATATGTGTATTCCTTCTGTCTTTTGTCATTTTGAACTGCTGTAAAGTGTAAATAACCTATTGTGATAATGACAATTTAGTCTCAATTGTGTTCCATCCAATTGGAAGCTCGCAAGATACGCACCCCAAACGTAGAAGACTCATCTTCAGCAAGTGACCTTTAGCGTCAGTAAAAGAATTTACTCGCTACAAATAAAAAAAAGTGGAGAGGAACAAATCAAATATTTATGAGCATGTTTTTCTTAGTGTATATTACAAATGGTGTTGTGGGTTGAGGTCTCGAAATAAAACTGTCTAAGAGATTTATAAATCGCCAACGTTCCGATCCTTTATTTGATCTTTATTGTCAAGGCTCTGAGCTACATGTATTATCGATAGATCTAGAAAACCCAGGTGGAAATGTCATTCTTGATGTTATTTACCTTCATAGTATGAAATTACAAATAGTATTGTGAGTTGAGGACTCGAAATAAAGCTGTCTAAAAATTTTTTGAATTGCCAATGTTTCGATCCTTTATTTGATCTTTATCAAGGCTCTGGGCTACATGTATTATCGATAGATCTAGAAAACCCAGGTGGGAATGTCATTCTTGATGTTATTTACCTTCTTAGTACGAAATTACGGAAGGACAGTTTTATTTTGAGTCCTCAACCCCCAACACCATTCGTAATACGCAGTTATACGAAGGCAGTTTCCGCCACTTTCTTCATATCGTTTGGTCAAAATTACACATAAATAGAACAAATAGAATACTTTTACATACATAATGCTGAACATCAAAGACCATCATTTACTGTAACTACTCTAAAAATAGATACAACGTGAGATACAACATTTTGCAGGAAAAAAGATCTATCAAAACAATGAACTTTATCTAAGGTATGATCTGCTAGGAAAGAATATACCGTTTTGTCGGTATAGCCGCAGTGTTTTGAGATTCTGAAAGTGTATTTATTATTAATTATTCCCAAAAAAATGAAAAATTATAACTGACCAATACTATATTGATTTGCCGACACATTTCAAACTCATTTTTGCAAAAAATTACATTAATCACTATGTATTACCTCATCTGTCATATTTCTGTTCCCAAAAATGGATAGAAAGTGATTTTAGACAAATAATGAAATCTAGTCAAAGATGTATGCTGCGGTATTTCCAAAAGATTATGCTTGGGATGATTTGAAAAAATTTGGAACTCCCTCACTGTGCAGATTTTAAAGAAGATCATGTTGAAAATATGAATTTTTCATTGAAAAGTGTACCTATCTTTCATCAATCGACCTTGTAAAGGAAAAACAACTCTAGCCTTAGTACTTCTGATACAATACGGGAACTTGCTGGTTATTTATCCTGCTAATTTCTTACATTCTCAAGTGACATGCCCCCCCAATACGATTTACTAATGCCTTGCTAACATTGATACCTCCGGCCGGATTACATACTCAGATTCGGAAAATGGTATTCAGTTTTTTACCGTGACCCAGCAGTGCTATTTTTCCTAGTTAAAGTTAACAACTGCAGAACAGCGAATGTAACGAAAAAATGACAGATAGACCTTCATTCACTGAAGACGTTAGCTTAGTTATCGAAACGCGCGTCAGCAAGTGTAATTGTGAGTGTTGGTGTAGCACAAGCTACAGTGTACAGTTATATTAAAATAATAATTCACATACTGCTTTTGGGCGCATTATACCGCCTCCACGGTATTACTGAATTTTAAATACCCCTACTGACGATAGTCACTTCCGTCACCGTGGTGACTTTACTTACCTACTCGTAGTTCAAAAGAACAAAAAGCGAGTGTAATTAATTTCACGACATATAGTATAGGCAGAAATAAATAGTACTGAACTTATAATTATTTTAATTGTTTGAGAAAATACAAATTGTTGATACTTCAGTACATATTCTAAATATCCTCCTTCTCGCTCTAGTCAGACTTCATACCGGCATTTTTTGATTCATCCATGGTTTGTAGTGCTCGTTTAAAAACGGCAGTTTTAGCCATGGAACTGGTAAGGCTAAGCGACGTAGTAGACATCCTGAAAAAGAAATACGTTCCGAAAACCATAATAGACATCATAAAACATTTAAATTATAAAATATCCACTCACATATTAGTTAACCAAAATCGACAGGGATACTCTTCAAGCCCGCAACAGTTCAACATGATAATGGACGAAATAATAAATCGTGGCAGATAGCGAAGACGACTTACATCAGCTTCTATATTCATTCTACGCAAAATCTAAAATCTTTAACATGCAAGTATCCAAGCAAAAACTAAAACCCTTGTCATCTCTAATGAACCAATGAGGTGCAAAATCGCACTAGAAAATAAAACCATAGAACAGGTAATGTCATTTGACTACCTAGACACACAAATCAGCAAATCAACAGAACAGAATAAATGAAGTAAAAGGACAAACAAACCAAACCAGCCGAATATCAGGCGCACTCCAGGATATTATCTGGAATAATACCAGTATAAACAAGAGCGGACAACAAAATAACTAAAAACATCATAAACACAGACATAAGACACGAATGTGAGGTGGAAGACATAGTCAGATGAGGACGTAAATGTAAAAGAGCTTGGAACGAACACGTGGACAACATGACCATAGAAAGATTAGCAAAGATCCCACGAAACTCTAAGCCAGGGACGCGATGACCTTTAGAAAGACCTCCAAAAAATTGGATTGCCATCAACATCTCAAGGATGACAAGTTGGGAACTCCAGGCCTAACGACTACAATACGTCGAAGAAGAAGAATCTGGAGATGTGAGGTCTGGAGAATGTGAAGGATAACTCATAAGTCAGTGAATCGTGAAATGAATATGATCGGAAAATCTCCTGAAGAAATTGATGAAATACAGCAGTAGTATGGCAAGTTGCCACGACCTGCTAGAAAAATTGTTCGTCAATTCACGTACTTACACAACAGAATCAAATAAATAATAGTCGCATGGCGACAAATTGGGACTATGAGGAAGGTGTTCCAGTGTTTCCCAGCGCAATTCGTTCCACGTTTCCATCGTAAGCTGAGCTGTCTGCGATTGGAATATCGCGTTATTTTGATCCGTCGGCAGTGTCACCGTGTTTTTTAGGAGGTTAATATAATACTAGCCGTGTGAAAATCAATCGAACATACTCCTCTCATGTCTCAAAACATGGTACACAGCACCTTCTCCGTTCAGAGTATAACCTTCGCTTTAACTGGTGCGTCTTTGTCTTTCTTTCTCCACTCCATAGACGCGAATTTACTCTCCGGAATTTAGCGCGCTTGGTATTTTTAAAAGATTTCGCCATTTGAATAGTACCTCCGTTATCAATATATAAAGTGCACAATGCTTCACTATTACCGTTTAAGTTACAGTCCAGTCATTCGATGTACAACACACAACACACAAATACTTACAGCTGCCGCAACATATTCTGCCTCAACCATTGGGAGTGCTACACATGCTTTTTTCCTGGAAAACCAAGCAACTACACAACCCTGTAACAGAATCTGAAACACTCTTTCTATCTGTTTTGCAGTCAACCCAGTGGGCATCTCCAACTCAACCGTTTGCAGGTCAGATTTCATGTGGTACAATCCAGTGTACCTTTTAGGTATTATGATACTGTTTTTCTCTGAACCCGAAGACTTTTCACAGGTTCATCTAAATATTGGCTTATGAATGATGTTGTCAACTGTCGCTTCAACCATGAGACTTACAATCAACTGGTAATAAGGTATATAATTTACAGTTGATCTGTACAGAGATCACCTGACACCTTTTTTGACAGTTCAAAGTGTCAGGTTAAGGTTACGTTCCATAACAGGAAAAAGTTTAAAAATTGTATCAAAATAAAACCTTAACTTAATGAGAAAAAAGTTTTTCGACTAAATTTTGTTATATTAAAAAAGATATTTTAATTTTTGAATGATACTAACAATGAATATTATTGTTTGTAGGTATTTTGATAGTGTGCCTTCTACATTTGATAATCTTTCGCAGTATCTACAATTATTGGATTATTGTGAGATGTTTCCAAGGAGGAATAGCTGGAATAATATCAATTGCCGCAGCAGTGGATATTTATACTTATTTGGAAAGTTTGGGAATATCGGCAATAACTTCCATATTTTTCTTCTTCTTTTCCATATTGATACATAATACTGCTTTAGAAGATTACTGTAACCTTATCTCTTCGCATTTAATCGGATCCATTATAGCTGTAATGGCGTGTCCGTTATTGGCGAATAAACAAAATTTCGAAACGAAATTTCGTAAAGTTCATATACTCTGGCAGTTTATTTGTCTATGCGTGGTTATAGCTATTACCACGGTATTTGCTTGGTTTGTTTTTCTCATTTTTGCACTTTGTAAATTGCTCAGAAATAAACACGAAGTACTGAATCATCGCAGAGCGGTTATGATAAAAAGATATTTACCTAAAAAAGGACTTCTAGAAAGATTGTTTATGATTGATAGCAAAACGGATCATATCGAACCTGGAGAGGAAAAAAGAAAACAATATATGGTTGATAAACAGACTTTTACATAAGACACTGTATCTTTTCGATTTGTTGACTTATTTGAATTCAATTTTGTTAACGTATGTATATTTTTATGAAGTTAATAAATTATTTCATCTAGATAAGAGTTTTATATCGTTGAAATAAATTCATGCCAGTTTTAATTGAAATAATTCAAAGTCAAAATTGTAAATTTCAATTTTTTTACTCTCTAGTCCCAAAATTTCTGTTTTTGTTGAGAGTTTAGACTTATTCAGTATACCAAAACCACCCAGAATCTAGAAAATCAAAATCGGCAATTTCAATTTAAAGTTTTAGCTCAAAATAGCCTAATTTGCCTGTACTAAACCTTAAAATTCAAGAATTGAATTTATAGTCAAGAAAGCTGCCATCTATATATTTGGACAGAAAGCAAGACGGAAGTAGCCATCTTAAATATCCAATACTGGTTCATTTTATTTTGGTAGTTGTATTGGTTAGAATGCACGTGTAATTTTATAATCTTTTTAAAAAGATTTGTTGTGAAGTGATTTTGTTATTTATTTATTCCACATAAGTATCCTTAGCATCAATTAGTGTTTATGTGTTGAAACAATAGTAATTACATTATAAACATAATGGTTAGTTGTGTTGATTGCAGTTGCTCTAACACTCCTAAAAATAAATCTTTAGGAATTACTTTTCACAGGTAGGCTTTTTTTATTCACTTAGCCACTATTAATTTTAAATATATAAATCGCAAAATAAAAATTTCATAATTGCTAAGATATAAGTGTAACATAATCGAAAAAATAGTGAGTTTAAATGTTTTTAGTTTTCCTAAAGATAGTGAGAAAAATAAATTGTGGAAAAATTTTGTTAACAAACCAAATTGGACGCCTACAAGAACTAGTGTTTTATGTTCTCAACATTTCACCAATGAATGCTTCGATCGAACTTCAATGCTAAAAGTTAGATTGCATCCAAATGCTCTTCCTACAATTAAAGTTGACCGTTTGAAATATGTAAGTATTATCTTACAATAAACGTACATTTTTATAATTATATCGTATCTACATCAATCTAAAACATAATTTTTAAAATTACACAAAAATCTTGATTAATTTATTGAAAAAGGTATAAAATTACATGAAAGAGAATTAATTGATTAATTGAAATAGGAATGGATTTAAATAATTTTTACTTAATTAATGTTGTCTTTCCTTATTGTATATATTAGACTGTATGTTTATCAATATATTATTGAAATTATTCAATAAAATTCATCATTATGTACCTTCTCAAATATTTAATATCCATAAGTCTTCTCACAATGTTATTCAAGTGAAGTGAAGTAATTGTTGTGTCATGGGTATACAAATAAAGAGTAAATTAATATTGAGATTGCCCCTCTAATACTCAGATAGACCAGTCTTTAAATCTTGTTCAGTTTTTTCTGAGCTGTTGTTTGTTCAATTTTCAACTACCAAATAAGCACTGTGTATGTGATCATGAGTTCAATGACTGTTTGGTATAGCCAGTATTCCATATGAGTCCTCAAGTCTTGTCAACAAGCTTGTGTCAAATCCATAAAGCTGCAGTGGATGTTGAGGTTACTTTATCTAGATGATTGTTCCAAGTAAGTGTCCATGGTGACTCCTAGATATTTTGCTTTATTGGAAACTATTAATTTAGTTCCATTAATGATAGATACTCTTAAATTTGCTGTCCTTCTTGTAAATGTTACTATTGTTGTTTTCCGTTTTTAGTTGTGTTTAGGGTCGTTTGCATCTGGGCAGAGATTATGCTTTCATGCATGCCCTTACTACCAAAACTAGATCATCCTCATGTAGAACTGTAAATCCAGTGCTGCTAAGTCTATTGAGGATTTTGTCCACTACCAATGACCATAGTAGGGGCGATAAGACTCTACTGTAGTAACAGTGAAAGTGTTATCGTTCCTATGTTTTCTGTGTTTCCAAATAGGCAATGTAGGACACTTTCTTTTTTGATAAACAAATTGTTTGGTGTGAAGTGGCTTTCTTGGGAGTGCCTTACTTTTTAAGTATTGGTTTAAGGCTTTTTCTGTGGTTTTTAAGGAAGAAGAGGTGAGGCGATAAGGCTTTGATTGATCTTCTGTCTGCTTTTGGTATGAACACTACTTTTGTCTATTACTATATTTTGAATATATAGCTTAGATTCAGGCTAGCTTTAAACAGCTTCTGAAGATATTCCTTCATTACTTCGAAGTATGGCTGGAAAAATCCCTGTCTGGTGATTTGTAGGACTTGAAGCTCTCATAGCTCATTTGATACTGTTTATTAAAAATATTTTTTGTGTCAGAATTTTGTTTCTCCTGCTAGGAAATTTTTTTTCTTCTTCCAGTATGTTCTTCTGGTTCTCAGCAAGTTTAGTTACTACTGAGCTGGAAAAGTGAGTTTTTAAAAACTTTCTTGTCGATTGTTGCTATGATCTCCTTTCAATTTTCAAAATAGTCCAATTCCGTTAAAATGAATAAATAAATATCAAATTAGGTAATGCTGATTCATATGTATTTAATTTTATACAGGTAAGGACATTTAATCCAGTTCAACTTACATCTATTGAGTCATCTGAATACCAAGATGAGCCTCTACCAGGGCCATCAATCAAGACAGAACCAGATCTTGTTATAAATCCATGTACAGATGATACTCCACGTCAAAAACATTTAGAAAGGAAAATCATGGATTTGGTAAAGAGAGATGCTTTAAGAACCAAACAAATTCGAAAACTTCATAAAATTATTTGGAGACAGAAGAAAGTAATAAATTCCCTTAAGACAATTGTATGTTTGCTAAAAAATAAGAAACTCACTGATGGCTGATTATTTTGACCCAATAAAGGAAATTATTGATGGATTTTTCAGAAAAAAAGTCAAACAGAGTAAGTACGAGCATCAAGTGAGAGCATTTGCAGTGACTACATTTTTTTCCAGGCTCATAATTATGCTCGAGAAACAGTTCAAAATTCTTTACATCACAGGAAACCATTATCAAAAAGGTATTCTTCTATATACCTAGCTGGAAAGTCCTGAAGATAATCGAGAGAAAAATACTGAGAACTATATTCGTACCAAATATTACAGGAGATAGAAGAGAGAATATTGGAGAAAAATGAAGAAATAGAAGAACTCGGAGGAGAAAATATAATAAGGTATATAAAAGCATAGCGACTAAATTAGGCATGAGAAGGAAACCTACAAAAATAGTGTGAGGATAACACAATGACCAAGTAATACCTGGAGAAACCAAATGGAAGAATCCTAGACTTGAAAGCAAAATGCATTTGGCAGTATTCAGAATATGTATCATTATAGATATGTGGATAAAGGAAATAAATTTCAGGGACAGAAACAGACGTATTGAGCCATAGAACTTACCAGTTTTTCATATTTTCATTGAAAAGTTCACCAAAGGCAGTTTTAGTTAAACAGGTACTTTTTTTAAAATTTAATCTAATAACAAATTAAAGTTTTTTGGTATTGTAATAACAAACTTTAAAAATGACTTTTGATGTAACAGAACCTAAGTTTAGCATTTAACTCTTATCTAGGTTGGGAAATGTGATCCGACTATTATTTCTCATTAGTTATCCTAAAAATATTGTTCAATACGATGAAGGGAAAATTCTGAGATAATTTGAGCTCTTACTATTATCAGGTGATTATTTGAAAATTTCTAATTCTCATTCAGCATCCATTTACAGTGGAAACGAGCGTTTGTGAACTGATATTTGATGAAAGAAACTTAAAAATGGACAAACAGCAAATAGCGAAACCTTCCTCTCTATCAATATATGGCTCACTCACCAAATTTAGTACCATGCAACTTCTGCCTCTTTCCAAAAATAAACAATGATCCAAAAAGTTTCAACATCAATCCTGATATATAGATGAAGCCATGACAAGGATGAAATAAGTCTTCCACAAATGCTGCTGAGAGCAGTAAGTTAGATTAGTGTGGGCAACCTCTATCTAGTTGAGTCTTGGTTTCACTCGGAGACTTAAGGCCAATATGTTACCCTTTATTTTCAACGATTTTGAAACTTAGTTAACTAGCTAACTACCCTCCTATAATTTATCCTTGTATAGGCAAGATGTCCTCACAAGTAAAAATACATAGTACATATACACTTCGAACGTTTCCCAGAACAACTTCTTGAAAAAATAATAATCCTTCGACCTCGGAAATTCCAAGTTACCTTTCTTTTAATACCTTCTTAGCCCCTTCAAGCTCCCTATATCCCAGATGACGTGAAAAATGGCTTTTTTCAATTTTTTTTTGTAATCCACTGATTATGGTGGCGGTATATTAGGAAAGTATTTCTAGTTATCTTAAAAGTGAATTTAGTGATTTATCCAGTGGCGTTACTATGGTGGCCTAAATTAGTGAAAAAAAAAACAAACTGACTATGTAAAATTTTTTATATTTTTATAAATGATATACAATCAAAATAACATAAAAATAAATCATACAAAATAAGCAGTGGCGTAGAAGGTGAATATAAAATATGATATTACATTCTTTTGATCCTAGTTATATTCTTCTGAATGAAATGATGTTGAAATAGAAAATCCAACATTTGTTCCTAATGTACAGAATAGAGATTTATAAAAAACCAGTGGCGCAGCAAATGGAATTAAAATATGATTTATTCTTTTGACATATCTTGTGTGTAAAAAATAAATGATAGATAAAGGGTACCAGCATATAAGTAATTTGAACACTAAATAGATTTTTCTGAACACTATGGAAAAAATTGCAAACCAAAACACAGTGGCGTGCAAAACAAAAAACGGAGTCTATCAAACTATGGTATTCATCACAATGTGCCTCTGAACATAAATAAATTGGTGCGTTAGGGCAAATACCACACATATTAGCTGTGTAAGCTCTTTTCTTCTGTTGTTCTGCTCTGCAGTTATACGGTTCGATGTCTTGGTCCACTGCATCTACCTCTCCCATATTGCTATTATAGTGTTCAATGGCAGATGGTTTTTGAAGTAGTAGATTAGTAGACACTGATGCCTGGTAACGATTTTATTCAACAAATCCTGCTGTGAGCTTGGTGGACCACAGGTAAACATCTCTTTTGTCTCTATATCTAATAATCAAAACATCATTTTTTTCGTACAAAACAAGTTTGGTATTTGTTGAGACTTATTTCGGTTTGTTCTTTAGGAACTCCCCGATTGACCCGTATGATCCAATTACGTAAGTTTTTTTGCAAGCAGAAACTCTGGTAGTCTCAGAGACACGTACTAAATGTCGATAATTATTTCTCGACCTTGATCTAACAGTTGCTTGAACAAATAAACCACGATTCTTTCAGACAGTGACAGATGTTCTGATCCGTGGATATCCTCAACATTATATACGTCCTTTCCAAAATACATGGCAAAATGATATGTGTATCCCCACAAATCAGGATGGCTAGGACAAAGGCAAAACATATTAATTCCAAAGCGTGCTCGTTTTGATTTAAGAAATTGTTTAAAATGTAGTCGCCCTTTGTATTATACCAAACACTCGTCTATTGCTACAGTTTCCCCAGGATCAACAAGGTTCATACAATTTTCTTTGGCCCAAGCAAAAACATAACCAAACGGGCATGGGTTTCCCTGGTGTGAAAGCTTGAGGATTGCTAAATCTTAAAAATTTTAGAATAGCGAAAAACCTGTTTCTGCTCATTATTTGGGCCAGAAAACAAAAAGGTTTTGTTCCAATAGTCTCGCATATTCGGATATCGTACTAGACCCATATATAAATTCACCGAAAGAAAATTATACATCTCCGGAACTGTGACATCCTTCCAAATTATACCGTAGACTTTTTGATTACCAATCTCTATGAGGTACCTTCCTGCACGTTCATTCGTCCAATTACATGTTCTGTAGTTCGATTGCGAGGTGAAAGTCTTCATAATCACCAGAAAAAGACACTGTTGTAGCTCTTTTATCCTAAAACAATATTAGATAAAAAATAAAATTAAAAAATATACATAGAAAAGGTCAACATAGACTGTCGTCGCTTTCGCTATCTGTATCAGGACCACTAGGTAAATATTCGGATCCCGAATCCTCAAATGGTTCATCATCACTCACGTCGGACATCGTTACACGTAAAACGCACAAAAAACTATCTAATACTGCAGCACTGCACCGTTGCAAATAACATTTTACACTGCAACCGCCAAAAATATGGATGCGGACTATACATGCGTTTGACCTTGAATCAGCCAAATACTTAGGTGGGGGGGGGGATTAAATTTAAGTATCCCATTCCAGGGTATACTATTCAACTATGATATTATTCCAACGTTTAGTTTAAATATATCATTTGTTGCCACAAGTTACAATCTGGGATATAGATCAATTTGAGCTTGTTGGCACATGTGGCAACATGGGCTTGAAGGGGTTAATATCCTAATAGCATGAAATTAACTTAATCCTCTCCGATATACATAGTACACGTTTTATGAAAAACCAACATATTTACATCCCCCTACCTTTTACATTGTTTTATAGTACGTGAATATAGGCTAGATATAATAGATCGTGGAGAAGTTCATTTTTCTAGGAGAAACGAAGCGTGCAAATTTCTGATGCCTATATCTCAGTAGAGCTACGCTGCTCTTAGAGATTCGGCAAGCGGGAGTTCGTTTAGTTTTACGTTTTGTATATATTGTTTTGTTAGTATATTTGTATAAATAGTGAGATAAAGTATTTTTCTTATTTTCATTATTGTGCTACCTCTTTACCATCCTTGACCCTTAGCCTTGCTCCCATGACTTATTTCCAAGCATTTCTAACCCAGAATAAAGTTTTTTCACTTTTTTTAATTCTAATTCTGCTATTTTTTTAAGGCACTCTTTTGTGTTGTCCTCCAATATTTCACGTCGTTTCTCTCAAGGCATGGTGTAGACAAAGCAGAAGTTACACTCTTGGTAACAGTTGGCACTCAAAAGCAGTAGATTGAAAAAGATTAATTCAAATTTTAACTTTGTTCGCATTGAAATAATCCACAGTATTTTTGAGTAACTTGAAGGTGTAATTATTTATTAATAAAAATATAAATCAGAACCTCTACTAAAAATTTTAAATTGAACTTTTTATTTATTGAAATGTAATAAAACAAATAGAAGTCATCTTAAAAAATATGAATTGCTTTCAACCGGTACCAGAAAGAGAAGGTTCCCTGTAGTCTTGTAGACGCCGCGCGAGCAACGGAGGGTTAAAGCTGTTATTTTTCACTGTCCGTTTCTAGGTACAAAAGGGTTGTTCAAAGGTACATAACCACATATAGCTTGGAACGCAAAATGTGTTACCCACTCCTATCACATAACTTTTTTTAAAATTTTATTTAAGAATTTGATACATGAATAGATACAAATTAAAATAACCCATTGAAATTTTTGCAATAATTATTAAAAATTTTTCTGTACGAAAATTTCTAAAAAATGTTGGAAAGGACTATAGTCTTCCCTACAGAGTAGGGATAAAAATTATAGAGCAAAAATAGCAGCTTTAAAAAGTACTGAAAATAATTTACCCAATTTATTTTAATTTCATTCCTGCTCTTTATTCCCACCCCTACATCATTCACATAAAGGATATTTTCATTTATAAATTCAAAATGGCGAGAAGAAAGAAACTAAAGTATGTCTTTAATAACCAATGAGCTTTTAATTTATATTAATCCTAAAATTAAATGAAATTGAACATATGACACTTTTATTTTAGACAAATATTGTTAAAAATGCGAGTACAACAAAATATAGTTTTTAAAATACTAAATAATCAAGAAATATATCTTAGACTATTTCTCCGATAAATACTATATTTGTTAGAAGTATGCTATATTTTTTATAGCTTGTTGGCAACCACAATCACATCCCCATGACATTTAAACTTCTAAAAATAGCCTCCAGCTTCAATAATGCAGTTGTAAGTAATGTTATTTAGATGGAAATCAACAAGTATTTGTTTTCTCACTGTAATGGCTTGCTAGTTATAAATTTCAATGCAACGATACTAAATCAGCGCCACAGGAACACAGCAATCTCAATCTGCTAAGACAGAAGACTGTCATAAAAGCTATAACGGCTGAAAATGTGTAGTCTATGCTAGTGCATGTCCTACTGCATCTGGTTTGTGATGGTTGCAAGATCCAGCTCGTGTAGGCAACTATGGAGCGGACTCATACTTGGTGTGGCGGGCATGGCAGAGATGTATGGAGGCGTCTGGCGAAGATTAGATAGATCCCGTGCTTCTCCCACCAAACAACTGCTCCAACTAAACTGGCGCGAAATCCGACTAGTGACCAGACACTGCCATCTCCAGACCATGGGCATTACGGACGAATCAGAGTGCGGTTGGTGTATGAGCCCTTTACATAGCCTAACCTAACCTCACAATTTGCCTAATGACATGAAAGGGTTCAGCCCAAGCGGCTGGTCGGCTTCAGCTCTCTTAAGTTGGCCGGGACAAATAATTTTTTATTACTTTCTTTTTACTAAATCGTTTTTTCTTGATTGTTCGATCAAATTTGATGTTTGTTCTTGATTCTTCGATCAAATTTAATGTTTGTTCGAAATTCATTTTTTTATAAATTATCAAAACTTCAATTCTTAAGGTAATCAATTGAGTTTTTTTTATTATTCTACTCAGTCAGTTATAGTTTGTTCGGTCAAAAAATACGTTTGTTCGATCGTTTTATTCTTAATAATTAATTTTTCAATTCTCTAGCATAAATCATGTTCCAATTATCATTTCTACGCATGAGCGCTTATACAAGAATACGCGGTTTATTCGAATTTTGTTCGGCATTTTTGTCTAGAAAAAAAATGAACTTTGGTTATATTTATACTGCATAGAACATATAACATGAAAAAAACATTTTGTTTAGATTTAAAAAAAATTTTCATCATAACAACTTCAATTTCTAGTAATTTTCAGGGATTTTCTGCTATTGACACAGACTTTCGAAAGCGTATAAGCCAAATAAACTCAAAATTCAGATTTAGTAAATGAAATTACATGAAAATCATAAGTAAAAGTGCTAGAGAATTGAAAAATTAATTATTAAGAATAAAACGATCGACAAACCTATTTTTTGACCGAATAAACGATAACTGACTGAGATTAAGTAGAATAATAATAAAAACTCATAATTGAGTACCTTAAAAGCTGGGTTGAGGATAAAATTTTGATAATAATTTATAAAAATATGAATTTCGAACGAAACTATTTAGTAAAAAAAATTATTTGTCCCCTCCGACTTAAGAGAGCTGCCGGCTTCTCAAGAGACAACGGCCTTTGGTAACGTTAAGTGTGGCACGACGGGCCTATGTGCTCAACGGCTCCCGACCGCCCACAACTATGAACGTAGTCATGACAAAGATAAACTATTTCAAAACAAAATTGATAAGTGTATAAAATATATTGTCTCAATCTGCAAATGTAGTTTATTACAAACTATTATCAATTATTACAATTTAAATACATTTGAATAATGAAATAGGATAAAGGATTGTAGTTTTTTTTCAATACATGATTGTAAATCTAGATTTCGTAATTCTATTTCAAGCTCGTAAGAAAAAAGGTTTTGTATATCTCACAATCAAAATCACAGCTGTGTGCTTAAATTTTACATGTGCTTAAAAGTGCGTTAGTACTATAATTAAAGCTTTGAAAAAGAGACGAAATAGATTCGCCTCTCTTACATTGTATAAGCACCAAAAATTATGTGTTTGAAAATAATGACACGAAAGTTCAAAAATTAAAATGACACTTATTGATGTTGTATATATAACACTGATTAAATCACAGTATCCATTTCTCCGAGTAGAAACAAAAATATTCCTCCTTATATTCAATATCTTGTTCAACCTATGTAACATGTGAGAATGATACAACTCTTGCCTAAGCTTCTATGTCTTTATGTTCATCTACATATCTAAAGAAGTATAGGTGAGGAAAGTATCCAACTTTCATAAAAATTAGTTTTTCTCCTAGGAAGGTACGCCTCTGTTTTGTAGCCCGAATCGACAGCATACAGAGGTCTCTGTATGCTGTACAAGATAATAGCCACATTAGTGTACACATCTGCGCAGAAAGTGCATCGCTACTTCTGCTCTTCAAAACATAACCACCGATTCAAAGCTGATTCTGGAATGTTACTAGGTACTTAATGTAATTGCCAAAAGACGGTAGAGAAGCTCTGGATCTTTAGACATAGGGGGCTCAGGGAAATGAAATTGTCGAGGACATCACCAAGCTTGGAGCTACTGAACTGCTAAAAGAACTCAAATTCGTAGTGAGCTGTGATGAATATTTAATCGGAAGTACCTCCAAAAACTTTTTACTTCCAATACATACACATCTTGGACGGCACATATTTACGAGGAGAAATTCTTAATCTATGGATCTTGGTTTGATACCATAGATGTCATCAGCACAGCAACAAAAAGTTAAGAGTCTATTTTGTATAGAAGGTGACACAGCATGGATGCTATGTGGTTCTTATAAGTATACAAGTAGTCAGTAACCAAGCCATATTTACTTTCAACTACCAGCCTCAGATGTTTTGAATATTTTTTTCACATTTGAGTATGTTGTTATATTGAAATAATAAATGTTAATGGTAGAATTATTCAACATATGTTTTTTTTTGAAGCCACATAACATCTAAGAGGCTTATAACCTCGATGAATCGTACCTTGTTCAATTCTATCCAATTGAGAAGTTTTCTCAAAATGTTTATTCAAAGTATCCACCTTATTTAGTACCTTCTGGGTGACTGGTACCAATCTATTGTATCAAATCACTATTTCATTATTGGTATATTTTCGTTTCTTTTCAATGATTTTTATTGCTTTGAAATTTCATTTTAAACAAATCTGTTTCATTAATCAGAGAGATATAAACTAAATCTGTTTATAACATAAGTATTTGAGACAGATTGAGAGAAGTAAATAAAAATTTTGTTTTCTTATAGCTTTCGTTAAAGACAGATTCAGCCATTACAAAAGTGGTAAAAATTCAACATCCTACAAGTAAAAGAACATTCCGAAGTATTAAAATCTATACAAACACCTTACAAATAAGAGATTCTTGAATAATGATAAATCCCAATTCTTCATAGTTACATTTGAAACCGTATGTACATAGATTCAAAAAATGTGCAAACGGGATACAAACATTTATTTTGTATTACCAGTGGTATGTACCCATTCGTTTTAAACTGTGCCATGTATATTCAATTGTATATCAACTGAATTATACTTATTTTTCAAAAATAAATTCGAATTAGAGTTGTTGTGAATATCAGCATCAACAAAAATGCTGATGCTGATCTTTTATACTGACAACATGAATGTGTTTGTTGGAGGCTTAAAGATTGAACCAATCGTAGACAGTTATACAAAAGATCACATAAATTAGATATTAGCTCAGATCGTTTCATGGATTTCTACTCCTACCCCAACATCTATTAGAACTAATATCAACCTGTGAGGATTTTCGATTCACTTTCTTCAAAACTTAATTGAAAATACAATTTTTATCAATTCATGCATTCTCAAGAGAATAGAAACATTATTGTCCGTTTCTATTGGGAATTATTAATCGATATCGTTGTCTTGAAAAGAATAGAAATCATTTCTAATGATCACGGAGACCATGTCTACCAAAATGTGCTTTACCAAAAACTATAAAATTATAATAAGTAGACAGCAATGGAAAAAATGCAGAGGCTATTCTACACTGATGTAAAATGGACAAGTAGAAGACACAGGAACCAAGTTCGCTATTTCAAGGGGCTCAGAACATTCTTAGTACCAGGTGGAAACATATGCTCTTTGCTCAAAACGTACCTGCTGCAATGCAAAGATATTCATCCTATCAGCAGAGCAGCCCTACAAGCCTAAACTCTTATAAAATTGAATCAGAGTTAGTATAGAACTGCTTAGATTCTTTGAACTGAATATGAGCAAACAATAAAGTTACTCTTACTGGATTACACAATTCCTCTCATATGACCACAAGCTTCCATAGGTTTCCCAAGAAGCCATCTGGTATAAGTCATAAAAAAGTGAGAAAACTAGTAGAAATCAGAAATATGGAATGAGACCCCAAGTCTGAAATAGTCGAAAACAATTCTTTTCTATTCCACTAATTGGTCTCAAAAGGCCGTTTCATTGAACATTGATGAGCTAAGGAGAGTTAGTAGTATGAGATACTGTCCGGTGAATTATCATCTGAAGAACATCGGAGAAACTCCCGATAGCTTATGTTGCTTCCGTAAAGAACCAAAGAAAACCGCCGAATACATCCTTTGCGAGTGCGAGGCAATCCATAAACACTACGGTACTTACATTCGAGTTTTTTAAAGCCAGAAGAGGTAAGCCGCTTAGCCACCAGGCAGGTAACACACTTAGCAAAGTTATTGCTAAATGACTGGTGGACAGTCTGGGGTACACAATAGGTCAAAGTGTTAGCAAAGTACATTCATGACCTTTCGCCCTAATTCATCTATTCTAAACCATTTTCGAATCATAAAAGCATTGTAAAAGTTACTCATTATTTTTGAGTCATTAAAAGCAGCCAAAGGAATATAGAATCATGCATAGTCGGTTTGACGTTAGACCTTTTGCCAATTTCTCAACTATGTAACTGCTCCAAGGATGTTAGTGATTTAGTACTTAAAATTATCGTCGATAATTACATAGAAATATTGCAGAAGAGAGTTTAAGTGTACTGTATTATTAGATGTGAAGGGTAAGATATGTTTAATCCTCATCAAGAAAATAATGGTATATCTGAATCAGCATTTTCATCAAAAATTAATAAATCATGTGACTCTAAACTTTTGCCTGGCTGAATCATGGTGGTGAATGAAGTACTATTTAAAAAAAGCCACAAAAGCATTGCAAATTGGTGGTATAAATAACCAGGTTATGTGCTTCAATTACCTCGGAGTCAACATTACCAGTAGCAGAATCCTAACACAAGTAGTGGCAACTATAAAATCGACCAAGTGAAAAGGGAAATTACACAATCGGTTTTTCGAAGAGAGATCATTTAGCGAAATAAGCATCTGTCAATTAAAGTAAGAATCTACAAGTCATAAACTATTTTGGGGATCTAGATCACACTTTGTCTCCGTTATAAAGTAACAATTATTGATTTTTTCGTAAAAAAAATTAATAATTTCCTATAATTGGTCTGTTTGTTACACTGTTTTCCCACTTTATCGAAAATTTCTTGAGATGTATTTGCGGATTTTTATTCTAGGCACCTCATATATGCTGAAATAATCGATGCATTAATAAAATTCCCCCAAGCTTATACTGCGTCTATTAAAAAATGGTTTTAGACTGGAAAATAATTCTTTGCATTTAATTGAAAGTACAAGTACAGAACAAAAAACTATTTTGACAAAATATGCTAATATACCGGTGTTATCGTAAGTAGTCTCGCGTGTTATAAATTTACGAGCGGAGTGGTACATGAGAATCCATATCGCTACCAATCAAACCACTCCCTTTGGTGATCGCTCTCTTATGAGAGGATCACTGGCCCTGGTTGTGAAGAGCTTTCAGTTGTGGGCTAATGCTCTGAACTTCATTACAACTATTAGTTTTAGTCTTGTATATAACTGTCTTTGTAGAGAATATACTTTATATGAAAAAAAAATACAAATGAATTAACCGATTGGCAATCTTACTGATGTTATACAATACAATTGAACATCTAACTACTATCTACTTCAGTTTAATGGTAAAACAATATTGTGTACTAAAATTTTTATAAGAATATTAACAAATAACTTCCGATTTTATAATCCTCTTACTTATTAATTTTATGTTATGTAGAGGACGGATTTTGTGTTATAATTTACCCTACAAACATTTTTCCATAGAATTAAATTCTAATCATTTCGAAAATGTGAATAAGTTTTCAACAATATTGATGACACTACACTAAATATTTTTTGTTTACTTATAAGACTATTCTACAAAATCGTACTTATGTACAATTCTTGAAAATTATCAGCAATAAAGGCGACCATAAACTATTGTATACATTTTAAACCAAATTATTTTTTAACAACAGTTGCAGTAGTCAAACGGTTTGGTTTATTTATTAAACCATTTTAATTTCACATAGGTAGGGAAATAAATAAATGAACATTAGTTATTTGAAATTTTCTTACAAAACTATTTGAGTGTCACAGATTTGTCTCAAATTAGTC
This sequence comes from Diorhabda sublineata, assembly GCF_026230105.1. Classification (NCBI taxonomy): domain Eukaryota; kingdom Metazoa; phylum Arthropoda; class Insecta; order Coleoptera; family Chrysomelidae; genus Diorhabda; species Diorhabda sublineata. The sequence continues at coordinate 11,186,828 of NC_079483.1, forward strand.
TAGAGTAAAATGATGTATAATATGTAGGTAAATACACCAAAAGTACAAACACTAGTTTATGGCAGTTATCACTAATAGAAGAATCCTCCAGAATAATTGATGAGGTGTTTCCAAATTCAAGAGATTACCCTTATGAAATAATGATCTTATACAAAATTTCCTTGGATCATCCTCTTCGGAGATATCAGCTCTGTTTTGTTTATGTCCATTGACTCACCTGATGGAAACCATTAGGATCTGTTAATCATATGGTTGGGTGGTACAAAACGTTGTTTATTTTACCTTGTGCCTCTCGGATTACCAAATTTGTCTTATATTAATGTGACTATGAAAAATCATAAATTTAGCTACCCAACTTGAAGATTATTCTATTCATTTATGGTATACGATCCTAATAGGGACCCACATCATAGTTAATTGATTCCAAGTGTTCTTTAGATACTTGAAGTTCAATTTACGTATCAAATTACGTACTTTATTATATATTTATGTGACTCTAACGGCCATACATATAATTATTTGTACAACTGGATATAAGTATTTGAAAGCGGTCTGTAAACAGACTCAAGTCTTTAATAGTCTGTCATTCGTCGAATTTAAGTAATTATTTTATTATTTAATAAATAGTTCATTCCAAAGTAGTTTTAATATTTTAATACAAAGAATGTGGTCAACCATCATTGGTTAGCCCGAATATGTATTACAAGCCCTAGGATGTGGTGAGTAAAGTAAATATTGTAATTAAGAAGATGTAACCACCGTTTTTTATTAAATTATATTTATGAGGTGGTAAAAATAAAAACCCTCTGCATATTTGTTATCAATTTTTTTTATTTAATGGTATTAAATAAGGAAATTACTTAAAATGTCAGTTTATTTAAAAAAATTTCTTAATCTCAGGTTTTTTCTAGAATCAATAATTGAAGGAAAAGAAAATACTTTCAAAATCATGATATTTTCATTGACTAATGAATTATGTGTTAAGAATGGAAGAAGTGAATCTTCGCTTAAAAATAAAAATAAAACTGAATTTCATCCGAAATAGCTTTTAGAGGTGATATATCCAAAGTAGTCTAAGGAAATTTTGTTATAGAAAAGACCCATAACAATATACAGGCAATCAATTGGAATTTGTCGCATGAATTTAGAATCACCTTATACAGAGTTATTTCATGTCATATAACGAGATAATGTTTGTCTTTTATTTTTCTCTATTGAATACAAAACGCAATTAACTTTTGTTTTTGTCATATATTCTGATAGAAATGACATTGTATGCATATACCGAGACCTTTTAAACAGTCAATTAAAAATCTGAATTGTTAATTAATAGTGAAATCTGATTGAAATTTGTTAATGGTGATATTCATACTGAACACTACTACACATCAACACTCACAATAACACGGTTAGGTATTTTGAACTCTCTGGGGGAATCTGGTTCGTATACAGCTCAAAGAACGAAACAGGTTGTAGTAATTCGCCCTTTATTTTGTTCGAGAAAATTAAAAATACTTTATTTAATTGAACGTGATTTGTATATAACAAAAAAATAAGGTTATGTATCAAGAAAAAAAAACAATGTCGCTTCACATGCGTGTTCGATCTCGATGCATTCTTCCCTCCTGCCATCTCGCGAGTGTCTTCAGAGATTCATGAGTAGCATTGCAATCATACTTTGCCTACTAAAGAGTGACTTTTTTACCGGTATCTTTTTGGCAACACTGTTTTTGACAAATCACGCGTGAATCGTGTCTTGTGTCATTGTCAAACTTGTTCAGTTTGGTCAATAATTTAATCATGAATCGGCTTATGAAAATTCATGTTCGGTTAAGAGAGTGCATTGCGCACTTTTCCAATTTATAAGCAATTTGGTCGGTCAACTGAGGGAACTGTTCGAAAGCTTGTGACTAAATATCGAACCCAGTTTATACTATTAGGCATTAAACCAGTAACAGGCAAACGTACAATGAGGGCCGAAGAAAATATTGCGGCTGTATCCGCCATGATCTTGAAATGTCCATTCGCCGCCGTTCGAAGCGAAGTTACTCCACTGCATGGAAAATTTTGCGAAATGATTTGGGTGTTAAACCTTATAAGATATGACTGGTGCAAGAATTGAAGCCATACAATCTCCCATAACGTCTAACATTTGGTGAATGGACGATGGAAAAGTTGGAGGGAGATAAACTATTTTATCAAAAAATTTTGTTCAGTGACGAAGTTCATTTCTGGTTGAATGGATAAGTCAACAAGCAAAATTGCCGCATCATGGAGTGAAGACCAGTCAGAAGCATTGCAAGAGCTACCAATACATCCCGAAAAAGTCACTGTTTGGTGTGGGTTATACGCCGGTGGCATCATCGGGCCGTACTTCTTCAAATGCGACGATGACCTTATTTTTAAATAGGAAAATTGAACATGCCTTGCATGTGGTTCAACAAGACGGTGCCACATGCCACACAGCACGCGAAACAATGGCCAAATTGAGACCCGCCTTCAGTGAACAGTTCATCTTACGTTTGAGACCCTTCATATGGCCGCCTCGATCGTGCGATTTAACGCTTTTGGACTATTTCTTGTGGGGCCATGTTGAGGCTAATGTCTACAGGGATAAACTAGAGACGATAGACGCACTGGAAGCCAATATTGAAGTATTTATTCGTGAAATACCGGCCGATATGTTGGAGAGATTGTGCCAAAATTGGACCTTGAGCATGGGGCTATTTAAAGCGGAACCCCGGCCAACATTTGCATGAAATCATCTTCAAACATTAAATTATACTGATCGTTCTATCGATTCCAATGAACATTTCAAATATTTTGTGTTTTTTTCAAAATCAAATCCTATACCTCTTGAAAAATCACTGATTATTAGGCAACCAAAAGTGGACTACATTTAAATAAACTACGAGGGCAAATCACTAAGTACGGACAGGTTGTGTAAACGTGAATGTTGGTGTGATGGTAGGACACACCATGTTCATTATAAATTTCAGTTTCGTTACATGAAAAACAACTGATTCTGTAGAATAGCCTACATTTAATTAAAAAAAATATAATTTTAGTCAAAACTACTTTACAGTCAAGCACGTTAGGAAACTTTAAAAAGCCTTAAATATTTTAAACTAAACTAATTTAATAGAGATATTTCTTGTATAAATAACGATTACATCCTCCATGACGTGAAAAAATTAACTCCGGGTATATACAACAACTATATAGCTTTAAAATTTGGTCGATTAATTTTTTGTTTTTTCAATTTCAATTAACAAACAATTTATAAAAATAATAATATGATGATCCTTATGATAAATAACTATTTGTATATACCGGGATTTTTTATAACATTACATTATACTAATGTTTGAGCTTTCAAGAACATATTTGTGTCTATAAAATCTAACAATCATCTGAACGTGATCTCCGTTAAAATGTATAAATTTTACAATATCGAAGTGGTATCTACACTAAAAAAAATGTTTCAACAAGTTACCTGGTGGCTAAATCACGAAATTCATCTGGATTTATAGCGATTAATTTGAAAAAGTGGAAAAATTCAGCATAGAAATTTTCTTACAACTGAATGAATACATACATATTTAAATATAGTCGATCAAATTAATTTGTATCTTGACTTCACCAATTGTAAACGTTCATAACCAAACTTTTATGATTTACGTTAAAAAATATTAATTTTTATAAATGTTAAGTTTATTAGTTTATGAACGTGATGTTGCAGGACTATGGCAATTACACTAAAGTGTACTATTTCTAATATATATACTTATTAGGGGACCACGATGCTAATGGGGATTTAATTAAGCGTCAGATACCCATTGGGTTGCAAAGTTCAGATGATAAGTTAATCTGATCGTTTGCATGATGCGGGTGGTCGTAGATAAGGGTTGGAATAAAAAAAAAGGATTGAGCGCGTCAGATTTTCTAATGGGGTATTAAGTGAACCTCATTCATTAATCATTACCACAGAAGTGTAATGCGAACTCGCGGCCATTATTATAATGTGCAAAAGAATTCGCTATTTTGAAATACTCCAGCTCGTTAGATTAAGATTCATTTTTATGTCCTATACTAATAATCTGCCGATTATCTAGAGGGGTTCAACAAATCGGACAAAATATTTTTTTTTAATTTTTTCATATAAATCTATTTGGTTGAGCGCCGTAAGGCATAAAAATGATAGAATCTCGGAACCCGGGGCCAGTCAATGAATCTGTATAACAAGTATTTGATTGCATTATTAAAACCTCAAATAAAAAAGTTGAAAAAAATTACCGATCTCGATAACAACAATTTAGTGAAAATTGTGGGGAGTAGGGGGATCAAATGTTTAAAAAACAATTTTATATGTAATAAATTATGTTTGCAGTATAATGAAGTTCGTATAATATATTTACATACACGACAAAGTAACAGTAGCCACTTCGTTAGTTCCTATCATTTTGATTATTTCCTGCGTTTCTATGACGTTAAGATAAAGTTCAATTTAATGCAGTGTACATATAATTGCAGTTTCGATAGTTCGTGGCAACATACACAGAGGTCGGCATGAGTTAGGTAACGCTCATAAGTTTATCAAAGATGTCGAAAAAATTAAAACGAAGCATGTTCGTGCTTCAGACAGTAGTGCCTTTATTATGATAACAGATGCTTTTCGAGTAGACGCGTTTTCATAATTCGCCGCTACCGAATCGTTCAACAGTTTGAAAGACGACGTACCAGAAATTCTTGAAAACAGGCTCTGTTGCCGACGCGCCGCGTTTTGCACGAAAAGAGATCTGGCTCACGGTCACGTGACCTGACATCCTGTGATTTCTTCCTATTGGACATTTTCTAGAAACGCGTTTTTGCAAGAGAACCACTCATCCTTCCCAACCTCCGAATTATAATTGAAGAAGAATTTGAAACTCTTCGTAGACAGCTTGATATGCTTCGCCAGAACTGCTTTTCCATTAAAAAACATTACCTTAAATCCATTGATTAAGATGGGCATCAATTTGAACCCTTTTTTTGAATCTATTTCGTAATTTCTTTCAATAAATTAATTTTGACGCTGTATTTGTTTTTCTTTTAATGCAAATTTGATGCCTGACTTATACCGACCTCTGTATAAATTAAGTAGTATTCGGAAATTTTGACCTGCATTGAGCTATATTTTATTTCTTTATTGTTATTAGATTACTAAAATTGTGTTTTCCATATTCTTTATTTGACAATTTTTTCTAGAGTTGGACGTGTTCTGTATAAGTATTGGATTTAGCAAAAAGACTCGATACTTGCAGAAAGTCCCAAAATGAAACACAAAAAAAAGCAATTGGGGTCGCAAAATGAGGGTAAATTATACATTACAATGCTATAAGAACAAGTCGAAGGTTTCTTGAGAAACTAATTAAAAAAAATATTTCACTGAGCAAAATAAAACGTATACTAAGTTGAGAGTAAGCGTTGTTAATATTCCAACTTATATTCACTGTTACCACTTCACCAACAATCAGAATTTAATTGTATGACGCGCGTTTCGATAACCAAGCTCTCTCTATGAAGACGATAACTTAGTTAGCGAACGTGCGTCTAACATTGAGTGCTAGTGTAGCAGTAAAAATAAAATATGTAGGAAATTCGCTGGTATGGCTTAATCTCGCTTGGGATGTATAGTATATTCATTCTGTAATGAAAAACATTGTTTGTCTTGTATGAATCACATTAAAAAACTTTATTATAAGAAATTTTCTAGTCACAAAGTTGCCCTATTTTGGGTACTGGAGTCGAAAAAAAGGGGATAGTTGATAAACTAACACAGAAAGGAGCACAAACATCCCAAGGGACCAGAGCAGTTTTGTGGAATCGTCAAAGATACAATATGGCAACACAGTACGGTTAAGACAAGAAAAAACACTAATAGGAAACTAAGATCAGAAGAGTTTGGAATAGTTCATTGGATACCTCAAGAATTTGAGGACCAAAGCAGTTTTTTGTAATCATCAAAGATACAATATTGCAACAACGCTGTAGGGTTAAGACAAGTGAAAACACTAATAGGAAACTAAGGTCAGAAGAGTTTAGAAGAATTTGTTGGATACCTGAATAAACTGGGAACCAGAGCAGTTTTGTGGAATCAATCAAAGATACAATATTGCAACAATACAGTACGCTTAAGACAAGCGAAAACACATTAGGAAACTAAGGTCAGAACAGATGGTAAAAATCTATTGGATACCTCAAGAAATTCCTTCAGTGATATACAAAGGCAACATCTATCCAAATACTTGCTAATTGCTAGACACTACACGATCTCAGGACTTCATAATTCAAAGAACACTGCATAAAACATGAGGATCTTCCTAAATTGAAGCCTTTAGACATTCTAGCATTTGCTTAAAGATCAGGAAGAAAATAATAGTTTGGGACAGCTCTTGGAAATTTAGTGAAGGAGAGAGCACAATAGATCTTTCAAGTATCAATAATGAATCGTGATCCAATCAAGTTTCCTAGTCTTGTTTTGATATTTGATATGTTTGCAATAACCAAGACAAACTTTGAACAATATAAGTACCTTTTGGGCGATTTGAACCCTTTATAGCATGATATATAACGTTTCCAATTTGTCAATTATTCTTTCAAAATAATATTTGAAAATATTAAGTGTTCACTTTTGTACTAGAGTAGTTTTATAATTTTTTTCCCGATTCTTGCAAAAGTCACTAGCCAGGTACAGAAAAATGGATGGAAAAAGTTGAGGGGATGGCGAAATGCAATGTCTAAAAAATTATATGTGAGAAATGACTCGAATTTGAACTAGTAAATAAATAAAAAAAATGTTTCTCGAGACATTAGATACAAATTAATATTTATTGGTTTCTTTTGCTTAACGGAGATCTGTTCTTCATAATTTTAAATCTACAAATCAATAAATAACATAATAATAACGAATTGAGAGCAAAAAAACCAACATTCCTCCTTATCAAAGGTATTCATCATTTTTTGGGTTCATTTTGCACAACACATTTCGATGAATCTTCATTAGTAGTCTTCGAATCTTCTGTGGGTTTTATATCTTTAGAAACTAAAGGTTTAACACTGGGATCTAAAACAACTTTGGGTTGGGTTGTGGGATCGTTGACTAAAGTTACCGTAACATTGCCTGTTCCGGTTGAAGCTAATTGGGAGGACGTCTGTTTAGGGGGCAACTTCAATTTCAAGGGATTCCTTAGTTTCTTCAATGTGTATTCTATTCTAGCAGCTTCTTGTTTAAGCATGTTGTATTGCGTAATGTCTAAACCTATTTGTTTAGATTTTTTATGAATTACCATCAAATGCTGTCTGTTCCTGACATCTTGTAAAATGTATTCCTAAAAAATATACATTGAGTGGTAAAAAATCAAGAAAAATATGAAAAAAATTATTTCTTGTAGGGAGATCCTGGTAACTACATGTTATCTATCCGAAGTATTTTTGCATATGTTTGCAATGGGAAGGTATCTAATAGGGTGGAGCGAGAAAAAAAATTACCTTGTTTTAATAGTTACAAAAATTTGCGTTTAGGTTCAAATACAAGGACCATTTTTTTTAACCTCCGATGCGCTGTAGACGACTGCGAAGCTCTCGAACTATACACTCTGCCATTATTGACATTCAGGCTTCAGTCGGCGTTGTGCTACAGCCGCGTAAACATGTCCGCTATTATTGATGCTCCCGCCAAGAGTGAATTGCGAAGTGTGATTCTGAAGGCAATAGTGTTGCAGAAATCCATCGGGGAACGAGTCGTGTGTATAGGAAAAACTTCATGAGTGATGGTGTTGTGCGTGAATGGTGTCAAAAGTTTAAAGATGGCCGTAATGATGCATTATGAAGGGGGCCAATGACGCAGATCTGTCGTTTTAGATGCCCTGGTTCAACGAGTAATTACACATGACAAAAGTCTGTGCGAAGTTAGTGCCAAAAAATCTGACTCCTGACCAAAAGCTCTTGCGTCAACAGGTCTGCTCAGATTTCCTTGAAAGATTAAAGAAAGATCTGCTTTGAAAGGGACCCGATTTGAGTCGAAGGAAGCTGTAAAGCAAAAAACGGCAGAGCTCCTAAAGGCTTTCACCAAAGAAGACTTCCAGCACTGCTTCGATCAAAGGAAAAAACGTATGGAGAGGTGTGTGGCGAGGGAAGCGGAGTATATTGAAGGAGAACATTCGAATGTAGAGTAATTTTTATAATAAAACCCTTTTTCGTAACCAGTCTCGTTACTCTATTTTTCCATAAAGCTCCTCTTCGAAACTGATTATATAATTTTATAAAAGCCGTAACGTTTCTTTTTCAAATTTTGTTTATAATGAAAATAAAATCTAGTAACTAATTTTTTGCTATAAATGAACTAAAAATGAACCTACCTCTTTAGTGAGAACAAAATAGGCATAACACGCCATAGCAGTACCATAGGTAACAAAGTATGTAACAGGTTCCATAATATCCCATGAGTATTCCCACCAGGTTAACCTGGCCAAGATACCAAATTGGACTGACATCAATCCTAATCCCGCCCACGCCAGCCAATTACCTTTCCGATAGGCAACTAATTCAATATCATTTTTTAACTATAAATAAATTGAAAAAACAATTAATGCATATTAATAAAAAATTATCATTATTATAAAGAAATTATTATTATGCACCATTTCCTAAAATATCTTTTGCTGAAAAAATACACTGGCTGACAAAAAAAGTGAACACTAATATCTGTTAATCCAATTTCAATAACACAATGAGTGCTTCTTAAGTGTACATTACACTACTCGCGAAGTTGATCGAGGTAATAAGCTAGTGAAGAGACCATGGAAGTACTCTTATTTCCGTAATAAACCTCGCCACGCGAGTTCGACTTCAAGCAACATTGTAAATGTTCACGATCCTTCTAACAATCCAATAAGTACTAATGCATCTATGGACGATATTATTCCATTGAAATCGTTAAATGTTGTCAATTCAAGTACCAATTAGTAATGTAACTTCTTCTTCACTTCAAATTAATAATGCTTACAGTCATACTTTTAATATTACTACTACAAAATAAAAATTAATAGAAGTTTTGTTGAATTTTCTTAAGTCTACGGACGTAGAAAAAATTTTGTTATTTAATAACACTATTTTTCTAAAATTTTTGCATGTTTATTTGTTGGGCCAGGTACTTCTCGGACTATCGTCGTCCACTATGTTTAGGATTAACCAATAAATACGGTAAATTTGTCATGTGTTATTCATGAATTAAATATCCTTGTCAAAGGATAGTTTGTTGTTGTTTTTCATCCCTAAGAAATTAATTTCTCCGGAGTTTAGTTAGTGAAAGAATTATGGACATGTTTTATTGATTATTATTTGAACAATGTAATGGAAAATGGTATTCAACGTGTTTCTCAAAAAATTAAAAAAAATACCATTCTTGGATCGCACAACAGCTCATATTAGAACACCATGGTTGACGCTTTAATGTCTGCATACAAAGCTCAAAACTTATATGATCGTTCAAATCCACTTGAATTTTTCCTCGACTTCTTACCTGCAGTCGGTCGGTGATGAATATGGAGAGAGTTGTCGTCAAGAAATAGAGAAAGATGATTCATTTTCGAAAGTAAATAAAAAAATACGGTTCATGTTTTATTAATAACTAGAAATACATACAAAACTGCTTTTAATGATATAGAATTACCTGTTCTAGTGGTAATAATTCTTTTTTGATTGTCTCCAGTTGAGTCACCAGTTCTTTTTCCTTGGAGATCTGATGTTCTTCGACATGCATTGCTTCGTACAATTGGCTAACTAAATTTTTGATGTCATTAAGTCTGTAAATAAAATTTACGATTATTTATTACAGTAGAGTATAAATTAACAAAATTATAGTTAGGAAGTATTTAAATTGATATTTCGTATGAGGAAAAACGTTGTTAAGGAACTCAAATTAGGGTAGAAACGACAATAGTGGCAACACTACGAAAACGGACCAGAAACTGGTATTATATGGATCTGGTATGTCACCAGGGTAGCATTAATGGAATCTTTGGACTCGATTTTCCTTCTCATTGTCACTGATCATTTGAATTTAAAATTTTGCGAACTTGTTAATGACCGATAATAATATCAGAGTTAACGATTTCCTTTCGGAAACACGGCCCGAGAAGTGGAGTCTACTATATCGGCGCGGCGGCTAGAATAAATTAGAAACTTGATAAATATTTACTGCATGAGGATGGAGTTAAATTCACACAAACATTTTTCATTTTTCAGTAGTCGGACTAGGCGAGACAAATGTTTCACAACTAAATTTCTACCACGGAAACGTTCGAACCAATTATGCAAGTTCCGACAAATTGAAGCATTTTCACCAAGAACAACATAAATTGAAGGGCAATTAGCCTATCATAAAAATGTAATCTCAATTGCCACCTTAAAAACGTGAATGAGTTTGTCTCAATTAGACTAATGGATGTCGATATGGCGTCATCAACACCATCTACAGAAAAAACTTTTTAAATATCGTTTCAATAAAGATTAATTTTTTTTAATAGAATTAACACTAAAATCCTTTTGTATTAGTATATTATTCAACGACAAAACAATGATGGCTACTACTCGCATATAAAATATTATTACATTACTCAATAATTCGCGTGACTGACATACAGATGGCACTGCCATTGTCAAATTCATATGACGTTTATGAAGTACCAACTTTCAAAAGACTATGTGTAGAGTTTCATGACATTTCGATTAATCAGAAAAAAGTGACAGCCATTTAAGTGAAGCTACTTTTGTTATTTTCAAAACAATCAGTTTCGTGTGTTAATTCATCATAACATAAAAAAACTATTTGTTATAGGTTTGCTGAATTTAAACGTGGTCGCACAAACACCGATAATGGTGAACGTTCTGGTCGTCCAATTGACGTGGTTACTATAGAAAACATCAAAAAACTCCACAAATTGGTTATATCTAATCGAAAATTAAAATTGCTTGAGATAGCTAAGACCGTGAAGATATCACAAGGCAGTGTGTATTCATGAACATTTGATCATGAGAAAGCTTTTTTCAAAGTGCCGCGTTTACTAACTGTCGATCAAAAACAACAACTTGTTGATGATTCAGAGCAGTGTTTGGCCATGTTTACACGTAATAAATCAGATTGTTTGCATCGATATGTGACAATGGATGAAACATGGATCCATCACTTCACTCCGGAATCAAAACGATCATCATCTGCCGGTGATGCACGTTCAAAGCATTCAAAGGAATAACAGTCAGCTGGGAAGGTTATGGCTTCTGTATTTTGGCATGCACATGGGATATTGTTAATCGACTAAAAGGGAGATACACTCAATAGCGAATACTACTTAGAGTTATTGAATTGTTTGAATGCACAAATCAAAGAAAAACGGCCTCATATGTCGAAGAAAAAACCGATTCACAAGTCGATGGCAGAAACAGACGTTGTTCGAATTTGAAAGAACCACTTCACGTCATTTTATTATATTATATGAAAGTTAAAATAGTGTAAGAGTATGATACATATGTTTCAAACACGCTTTTGTTTTTTTATAACGTGAGTTCAATCGACTGAAATGGTTGTAAAAACTATACGATCCGGCATCACGGAAAGCACTTTTCATGCTAAGACAATTTTTCTCAAGCTACATAAACCGTTTTAGTTGAGTCATTAACCTTTGCATATTCTGGCACAAGACCAAAAATCGCAAGTTCTGTTGTCCCCATTTGATTTTCATGTCTCATTTCATTTGTGGGAAAGCAAATTTTTTTTGGTTGTAGCCTGTATTTTTGTCATCCTACCTAGAATTGTTTCACTTCCACCGTCGTTGTGGGAATGGAAAATTTTAAATATTTTTGGATTAGCACGAATGTTTTGTACGCATCTTTTCATTCCGCCCAATACAGTGTATTCAAAAATTAACGTAAGGTCTTACTAATTCGGTATCTATAGAATAAAAAGGTAAAAAACCTGAATTCGATATAAAAATGTTATTTTTACGTTTCTTTGGTCCGTATTATTTCTAATATCACCTCCGTACATATTTTATCACTTTTGTCGACGTAGAAATAAAACAATACATTTCGCCTGTTATTGTTACAACAAATGAGAAAGTTTAAGCAGAGAAATATTTTTTTAAATAAACAAAAACGGATTTACGTGTGCAGTTTGGTGAAAAATGAAATTTTCCGAGGTTTAGGTCATGTCTCTGATGTAATCCGTCAAAATTCTATATAAATCTGACACATAGATTAATTTTAATATGTGTATAAAGAAAACTGTTTTCGTTGTTGTCAGTCCGGTTAAATTAGTTCAAAAAATAAGAGTGGAGCTACATCAATTCCCATCAAGCTGAACATCAGTAAAATAGTTTAATATACAATTGAAAATAAAATTTGAACGTTCCCCATCATTTCCGTGCATGGAGTTTTTCGCAATTTTTAGCAAAACGGCGAGTTTTATCATAAAAATATTTTAGAGAACCATAAAATTATCTACAAAAAACGTATCAATACTTTTTTTCCTACGAGCCACCGTTTCTGAGATATAACGATTCAAAAAGTTGTAGAATTATTTAAAGGTTTCACACATAAATTTTTAACATTAAATTTTTTGCAGCACCTTTTTGTTTACGAGTGTTATAAAATCTTAAGTAACAAAAAATTTTAAAGTGAGTTTTCTCACATTATTCACTTTTCGAGTTGTGCCAGTTTTCTTCCAAGGTAGCGATATGTTTGAAAGAATATATTAAAGTACACATACTATCAACTCGATGGTTGCTCGATAAAAAAGTCAAAAAGCTTTATCGATTCGCTTTTGAGTTAAAAGTTGGACAACTATCGTTCAAGCGCTCAATTTGTACTGCATTGCATTGAAGTGCGCGTACAAACACTAAAGTTGGGTTTTAAAGTTTTTGGGTTCTCTCGAAATAAAGGGACCTACCATCATAGATTATGTCGAAATGATTTCATTGAAACTTTTTTAATTTATTCTGCATACGCTGAGTTTCAGGGTAAATCTTACATGTATCATGTGGAATGTCCCATTTAGTAATTTGTTATTGAAAATAGGAAACAGAGGATCTTCGTCTCCTTGTCCTCTTTTCATTCTTCGAATAAAGGGAATTACTGGCCAGAGCTCTTCGATTAATCATTCTGTACTGTTAATAAGGAATGAGGACTGATCGATATCCCATCGACTATTAATTGTCTGTATGCGTATTCTACACAACTAAATAGTTGAGACGAGCTGAAATCGTGGACGCCCATCGATTTCGATGGAAGTTTTGTATTATGCGCCTAGCCTTAAAGCCCTCATACACTACCGGTAAACACGACAATCTTAACCGAACAGTTAAAATTTTATGTGCAAAATTGCTGCTTTTAAACACACATACACTGTCGGAAAAGAACTTCTGCAGTTGTGCGTTGGTTTTTGCTTTAAAAAATCTTTATTCCACATTATTGTATTGGCCATTTTGCAGAACGATTTTGTTTTTTCACGACGAATACCACATACACTAGCAGATTTGCACGAACAGGTTAGCCTGCACGGGTAAAATCTCAGGTCATGTCGGAGATGAAGAAAGTCGGTTAACATCGTCTTGATTGGCCCATACACTAGTAATTTTGTACGCACAATTTTAACTGTTCGGATAAGATTGTCGTGTTTACCCGGGGCCTTTAGACAAATCGATACGTCCAGTCTGGTCAACAATTAGCTTGATGTAATTTCACGTTAACCTTGAATCAATCGATCAAATACTAGATGTGTTGTGACAAAAAGGTAGGTCATGAATTAAAACGAAACATATAAATGACGAAAATAGTAACTCACTTACATTCCTTTTATTTTGTCATTATTATTACACTAGTTTAAAAAATTTAACTTTTTGTCGCGAATTTTCAGGTTCAGAGAAAGATCAGCTTTATTGTCATGAGAAAATTATACACAAACTTGGCTTTATAATGTAATACACTTCTAACAAAATCTACCATAAAAATTTTTTGAGCAGCTCGAGTTCCTTTAGTAGTTTTCTAAAACCATGTGTAGGAAAGCTATAAAGTTAGTGAAAAATACCTACTTTGAGTATTTTGGAATGCTCTCGGACAAGAAAGAGAAGTTTTGGACTCTCAATTGTGTTTTATAAATTGGTTTGTGAAATATTGAAGATTATGTAAACGTGGTAAAACTGTTAGTTTTATAGCGTCAACGGAAACATTTTTAAACTAAAAATCTTGCTAAATGGAAGTCTTGAGTATTATTGTGACAAGGTCCAGTGCAGCGCTCATCTGACACTAAAAATATATTTGAACCCTTACAACATTACAATGGTCCAAGATCACCACAAAATGATGTCGATTTTGAAGATATCTCAAATAAGCAGAAATTCTTTTCTCAAAATAAGATGATGACTTTGTAAGAGATTTAAATCTTTCTAGGGGTATATACCACCACAACAGACCGTCAGTTCTTTCGTCTTTTTCATACGTCGTTCTATCAGCAAAGCGGTTTCCGGCGTATTAATAAAATGAAAATTCAACCGGTCTACATACTGTCCTGTTTCTTCATTCTTTTCGTTTCCTCTGCTTCGTCTACTTAAAAAACACAAACTGTATCTTAATTTCACATACTACTTTCTTAATGATCTACAAAATTTTTTTGAGTCCATGAAAATTTTGTTAACCCTTTTACTGCGTATTAGTTGAGAGCCGTGATTTCCTGGCGTTTGCGAGTATACTCATCTGGAGCAGTATGACGCAATGCTTCACATTTTTGTCAACATACGTCACATCTGGCATATGGCTAGAGGATAACATAATATTCACTTGGCGTTTCTCTTCGTATAGCCGACGAAAAGTTTTTAGCACAAGCGGTAGATAAACTCATCACTCACAGTTTAGTAGTAATTTGAGTCGTTCTAACAGTCCCACAAACATTGATTTTCATTTTATGTAGATCATCAAATAAGTTGAAGCTTGTATACTATAATTGAGTCCCTTCTCTACGTAGGGTTCAAGTAAAGTCAGGAGAATACTTAACCTTTTGCTAATGTCATATCTGCCTATAAAATCTTTGACATCATTTCTTGTACCTGTGTATATTAGAAAATCCAATAAAAAACACTCGTCGATTGGCCAGTCGAATCAGTCATGTTCAATTCTTGAGTTTGATTCAAATTCCATTGCATCCAAGTTTTGTTGGCTTAAATTCTTAAATTAAATCAAAAATATAGGATTCTAAATTTGTAGCACATTCATATTGATTTTGCAAATTTCAGTATCCGACACTTTGTCATCTGAAGAAAACTGCACATATTCTTGGTCACTGTCACAGCAAGAAATTAGGAATACATTTCGTTCAACGTGCAATATTGAATTCACATTATGTTTATGGGCGACCAAAATATGATATTATTGATATACACAAATGTTCTACTTGACTATTTCGTGGAAGGGCGTTCAGAAGAAATCGAAAGATTGGATGCAAATGAGCCACTTCCTAGAAGACGTCGAGGGCAAAACGAAGTTCGTGATGAACCTGTTGTTCATACTCTTTCAACATTTCCACCTACTCGTTTTCGTCAGCATCCACAGATGTGTGTTAGGTGTTCTAGGTAGAATTCATTCCAACACTTAGTAGATATTTCTTTAACTAGTTATCACGTATCGAGCAATGAAATTTATGGAATTTTAACTTCC
Source organism: Diorhabda sublineata (assembly GCF_026230105.1). Classification (NCBI taxonomy): domain Eukaryota; kingdom Metazoa; phylum Arthropoda; class Insecta; order Coleoptera; family Chrysomelidae; genus Diorhabda; species Diorhabda sublineata. The sequence goes on from NC_079483.1 coordinate 11,202,572, forward strand.
AATTCATTTAACTTAATCACAAAATATATCAAAATTTTAATTAAGTTTTTGACTTTTTGATTTAACGTTTTTGTTTGCAGAATTAAGTCTAGCGATATTCTGAAATTCAAATATGACAGACCAAATAGATTTACATATGATTTATTACATTTAAAACTCCAAATTTCAATATTATAAATTTTTATATATTTAATTGAATACTTTCAGCACGAAATCAACAGTGAGAAAGTATTTAATATTGAATTGTTGAGTAGCAGAAGGCTGAAGTGAAAAATTCCAGCTTAATCCGACCATCGGAAGCGCTTCAAATTAAAATGTCAAATTGTGAACAAAACCAACAGACAGACACGAAAATGAGCTAATAAAAACGTGATAATAAAAAATCTCCTTGTGGAAAGCAATTTCAGAAAAATGAAAATGTGATGACAGAGACAATCGCCTATTTTGTGGCATTTTCGACATATTATTTTTTGAGTGGTTTGAAAAAATTGGAAACTCTCTGAACTATGCATATGATACCTATGCTATTATCAAAAATATAATTAAAAGATTTTTATTAACTTTAATTTTAATTTCAGCTATGTAGGTATAAAATAGGAAAACGGCGTGTATTTACTAAAAAAGCAATCAAAGAGTAATAAAAAATTTCGTTTTAATACCATTCTTATATTGATATTTCATGTGAAAATGAAATATTAGAGACTGACTATAGTTAGACATCATATTCGTATCCCAGAAACCCTAGTAGCGCTCTTTCATGACAAGTCCTTTGGCATTTGCTCTCCCTACTATAGGCTCTATCTCCTCCCTAACTCCAGAAGAGTACAGCCAGCACATGTGAGTTCGCTAAGTTGTGCCAATGGTGAAAAGGGTGACCGGATGAATCCAGCGCATCTGGGACCCCTTCCCAGAAGTCTTTGGAAAATGTTCCCACTCTCCAAAAAAAGGTTAGGTTAGGTTAGATGGGTATTACAAGAGTTTATTGGTTTCGCGGTCGGAGGTCCGCTATTTCTTATAGTTTTCAAATTAAAAATAGAAACAATACACTACACTATCAGTTTATATTTTTCAGCTGATTGTGAAACAGCTTTCGATAGATTGTTTCACTTCACAAATATCAGAAATGGATTTCAACTAATTTAATAAAAATAAATCAAAAAGTCGGCAAATTTCTTACAGTTACACTAAGTTTTTAAATGAACAAATGTCGTTACAATTTAATCAGCTAGCAGCGAATAAAAAGTGTAGATGCATAGGTAGATATCTGCAGTTTCTTATTTCTTACAATGGCAACTTGCATATTTATAATGATTAATAGATAACATACAACATGAATATCAACAAAAATTCAATAGATAGATTTCACTTATTGTTGAGAAATAACAACTGAAAAAAAATTATAGTGGTTAAAATATATTTCTATTTCAATATTCATGTTGTAGGTGATCTATTAATCAATATAATTTTGCAAGTTGTCAATGCCAAATAATATTTTGATAAAAACTTAAATAGGTCGAAACGTCTCTCTGTTTTTATTGCTCAAAATTTCAAATTGAATATCAATTTGAAAGTTAAACGCTAATAATTAAAATGAGCCGCTTCGAATCTTTCTACGTCATGTAGGAAGCAAGTAATGACCGATAAGGTGAGAAAAATCGTCGATTTTGCAATAATTTTGCATTATATTGACGATAACTTTTTAAATATTGATTTTTTGTAATTCTTTTTAAAAGAAATCTTTTTGATAGGAAACTTTTTTTCATACCTCTATTTGTTTAAGAGTTATAGCTTCATAAACAATTAAATTGTTTAAAACAAATTACTCGACCAGATTTGGGCTCAACACTCTCGAAAAATCGAATCTACGCATAAAAAACATAGGAAAACGCTCTAAAACCGAGGGGAGTATGAAACGGCTATGGGACCCCCCTAGTTGCCGTACTATCTTACTTCAATAGCCGAGAAACTCTGAATAATTCAAATTTAGAAATAAGTCTACCGCATTTAATTTTCTTTTCAGCAAAAACATTCCCTTAATCTTTTATAACATTTCCATCTATATCTATATATTACGCTTTCCGCATTCTACAATTCATAATGTCAATAATTCTCTCATTAGACCTGTAGTAGTCATACTATTCCCACAAATTTTCAAAAGGCATCAAATAGTAACGAAAACAAAGACTACGAGGATATATTGAAAAATTCTTAGCCTACTATAGAACCAAAAAAAATTTCAATATCAAAATATTTTATTACTCAACATATTCTCCTCTCAATTGGATACATTTATTACAGCAAATCTGTAACGTCTCTAGCGCTTACAAAAAACTGTTTCTTCTTGCTCAGCAAACCAGACATCTTTTATTGCCTCCTCGTTGGAAGAAAAATTACGACCTTTTAAACTTTTTTTCAGTTGAGGAAAGATATGATAGTCGGACGTAGCCAAATCTGGTGAATAAGGGGGGTGTTTTAGTAATTCAAATCCTAAAACACGAATTTTTTGCATGGAAACATGAGATTTGTGTGCAAGGGCGTTGTCCTGCAAAAACAAAACACCTTTGGATAGCTTTCCGCGTCTTTTTCCTTTAATTTTTTCCCGTAGAGTGGTCAGTAATTTTGAATAGCAATATCCAGTTATTGTTCTACACCCTTATACAAAAAATCAATCATGATTACTCCATTGCAATCCCAAAAAACTCAAGCAAGAACTTTTCCAGCAGATTTTTTGACACGAAACTTCTTAGGTCTTGGAGAACCAGAGTGTCGCCATTCCATCGATTGTTGCTTTATTTCTGGAACGTAGAAATGTACCCAAGTCTTATCCATGGTAACAATTCGGTTGAAGAAGTCTACATCGTTTTCAAATCGAGCACAGATTGAACGCGATGCTTCTACCCTAGCACACTTTTGATCAACACTCAAACATTTGGGGATCCATTTTGCAGTAATTTTTCTTGTGTCCAAATTGACGTGAACTATATGATGAACGCGTTCGTATGAAATATTCCGAGCTTCAGATATCCGTTTTAGCCCAATTCAATGGTCTGATAAAATTATGTCATGAACTGCATCGATATTTTCGGGAACTCAAACTGACCTTCCCGATCGGTCATCACCTTCAATGGAAAATTGACCTCTTTTGAAGCTTGCAGTCCAATTTTCACGGTCGCATACGAAGGACATTGATCACCAAGGATATTAAACATATCTTCGTAAATCTGCTTACCTCTTAACCCTTTTAAATACAGGTACTTGATAATGGCTCGATACTCCAATTTTTCGATATTCACAATTTCGGTGGACATCTTTTTTCTTATAAATTATTGCGTAACTCTGGTTTACTTTTTTGATGTCAAACTTTACACTGACACTTCTAATAAGTTATTGTTCGTTGCTATGGTAATGCAATATTTTGTTTATGCACGGAACTGATCTAGGCTAACTAGATATCAATACATCCTCGTAGTAGTGACACTAAAATATAACCCTAAATTGCATAGTGTGTTTTTTATTGTTAGCAATGTTGCCGGCTACTCTATTGTAGTCACATATTACACTAAAAATATTACCCGTTTAGAAGTATCATTACACAAATAAAATATTTATATATTTACCTTTGTATTTCTTCTCCTGTAACTCTCTCGTGTTTCGGAGAAATAACATTATAGGAACAGTCGTTAATCACTAATTTGAAATCATCATCTAATAAAGTTTCTATAGTATTGGAAGACGCTATTCGAGTACCGTCGCGACATTTACACACCACCCTGTCGATTCCTTTATCTTCTCGTTTTAACATTTCTAAAAAGTCCCCTACGGTATTAGTAATCGGTTTTAGTGTGAATTTACATCTTTCTTTTCGACTCGGCAAGGGCACTGTAATTTGAGGCAGTCCTTTGTGGTATTCCACTGTTACGTCTGAAACAAAGAATAAACAACGCCATTATTTAATTCATATTTAGATCACAATATTATCGATAACAATCGATCGTTTTACGAGAACAAGAAGTAACAGCGAACAATATCCAAAGTGTAACTCGAATGGTTTTCTAAGAACTTTTCACTCTTTGCAGAATGCCGAAAACTACTTTCAAATTCATTACTACGTTTTTACCGTGTTCAGAAGTATTAACGATCCATTTACTCCGCTTATTTCTGAACTTAAGTGTGACTCATTGCGATTTTTAGAAGTTTTCCGGCCTTCTGAGAAACTTCAGATAGTGCCGCATTACACACCTAATAAAAAACCTAAGTATCATCGATTGGTAGTTTATATTGGCTACTTTTATCATAAATTATATAATCATTGAATGTGCTGCTGGAATGCGATGTAGAGACATGAATGCTGATGTATTTGCATGCTTTATTGACTATAAAAAAGCTTTTGACTGTGTGTTACATCGAAAAATGATAAACATCCTAAAACCAACCGGGATCGATCCACAAGATCTAGAGATCATAACCTGGCATTACTGGCACCTAGCGGTAACAGTCAAAATCGAAGGAATAGCAATAAGAACAGGCGTGCGACAAGGATGTGTATGTCTCCTCTACAGTTTAACCTCTACTCTAAGGCAGTATTCAGCGAAGCTCCCGAGAATACAACTGCAGGCAAAAAGATGAATGGAAACATTATAAACATTCTTCGTTACGCAGATGATACCGTGGTAGGGGCCAGAAGCCTGCCATAACTTCAATCTCTTGTGGACGTTGTTGTAGAATATAGCGAGCAATTCGGCCTATATATGAATACGTCCAAGACCAAACTATTGGTATTCTCAACAATACAAAGAAACGCTACCCTAAAGACTCCATGGAGAGATCATTGAACAAGTGTCATCTCTAAGATACCTGGGCACGCTTGTCAACCAGCAATGTGACCCAAAATTCGAAATCAGATCAAGAATTGAGCAAGCGCGGAAAACTCTGAACAACATGAGGACACTTTTGGCAAACCGCAACCTCAGCCTGGAACTCCGGACCAGAATGCTGCACTATTACGCCTACAGGCGAATGCTGCGGACATCTTGGACGGAACATAAGGCAAACATAGAGCAAATGGGTAAACATAAAGAACTTTTCACGACAATAAAGGACAGAAAGTTGCAGTACCTAGGACAACAGTCGGTCGGTCGTAGACAAAATTCATGGATGAAAGACTTGCGAAGATGGCTCGGTTTCTCGTGCGACAATAGCCATTTGGATCGCCAACCTCCGTAGGGAGACGGTGTCGGAATAAAAAGATATAATTATAGAAACACGGTGGATTTAACTACCAGTTTTAGTTTTAAATGTAATGTATGGATTTTGGGGTATCGTATACACTGCGATCCAAAGGATCTATTGTGTCCCCCTTTCTTGCTACGAGACTGGAGATCCTCAGGGTTTACAGCTGATCCGATAATCCCACTCCTTTTAAAAAGTCTAGAATGTGGGATGGCTGTAATTGGCATAGATCTTCGCCTTGTATTTCAAGCGCACCTGGAGAGCTTTGGAGTTCCTTAGTCTTTGCCTGTCTGAGACCCTGTCGGTTGTCTTTTTGTTGTTGGTTTTGTTTCTATCTACCTGCTTTTTTCATTGTTTGGTAGCTGATATTCTGCTAGCTGATTCCTTATTCCATTATTCTCTTATAGGAATGTTTTTTGTCCTTTTCATCGAATACGGTTTAGTAATCATATAGTCGTGTTCTGAGCTAATAGATTATTTATTCTTTTTCCTCCCGTGTCACCAATTTCCTCCAAATATGTATGTCTATAATTATTTGGTCTCCAAAGATTATTCTCTACAAACGGGAAAGTGCTTTTTTAGGCTACACCATTTAAAAACAATTCTATAGGCTGAAGATTTGCTTCTAGTGCTGCCTGAGCGGTACTTCTCAAAACTTCGGAAATACCAAGTGCTGCTATTCTCTGCACTTTCATGGGATCCTTCTTGTTTGGTTCTTACTGTCTTACTACTGAACCATAGATCACGATTGCTGTATACAACTTTCGGTTGCAGTCCCCATTTCTTAGCAAACATCTTCTTACATTTATTTTTTCATTATTTTCTCCACATTCCTTTCACGTGGAATTTTGAAATCTTGCATGACTAAGATTTCTAAGATTCAACTTTTTCGGCAAAATTCTTGTCCATACAATTTTGATACTGTCAACTTAAGTATTTTGTATTTCCAGGATTAGCTAGGTCCAGTTTGAAACAGTTTCTGTTTATCGTTATGTATTTATTGATATGTACACAGGTAGATTTGAAGTAAATTAGATGAACTGTTTAAATCATTCTTCTTATGTACCGTATAATACTTGACAATACTGTATATTCATTACAACTCAAATAATTAGTGATGAATGGGGCTATTTTTGATATATAATTCTCTTATAATACTTATCGAAACTGCCAACAAAAGAGATTTCACAATATCTTTTTATAGAAAATCATTTTCCGAAGCATTTACTAGATGAGAAAGGAAAAGTTCCAATCACTGGAATCGTTTCTCGGTGTATTGTTCGTTGATGAACTTCTAGAATATTCTAACTCTCTCGGGAACCTTATTGTGAACCTTTAAATATCTAAAAAGTTGAATTGGACGTTTTAGCATTAAAATGAACCGTACTTTTTCAAAGTTTAAATGAATTGAGGGAAAGGTAAATGTTTCAATTTGGATAAACGTATTTAGATACCAGTAGAAAAGCCATCATCGTAAAGAAAACTCATTAATTAGATATGTTAGAGGATGGTCCCAAAAGTACCTGACCCGAAAAAGAAAACACAAAGGTTATGGAAAAAACATATTTATTTTTCATCGTTATCTCCTTTTATAACAAGTTACAGTTGTTATTAATTTTGAAATTTAAAAAAATATATATATTTTTGAAAAAATATTCAAATTAGGTTTAATTTTTTCCTCAACCGATACGGTATTATTCATTATGAGAAGGCTGTATTTGAAACAAAGTTAACATATCTATGTAACATATCATATGTGACATATGAACCTTCATATGTCACCAAGTCTGTGCCAAATTTTAGGAAAATAGGAAAAGCTCCACGTTTGTACGTACCTATTTGCCCGTGCCCAAATCAGTTCTATAGAGATAAGCTCGCAATCATACAGTGGCAGTCGTGAAACTGAACTACCTCGTTTGTATGTATGGATTTGGGGTCTCGTATACACTGCGACCCAAACGATCTATTGTGTCCCTGTTGTGACTGTCATGGTGAAAGCAGTGTCATCGTGAAATTACAACATTAATAAGATGATAGCGCGTCTGCGTAGTTTGCAGTGACTTTTTCAGTACATCTTTTTTTCAAATTTATTGAACATAGTGTCAGATATAAAAACTCTACTGTTAAAGAAATCAGGTTCATCCAATTTCATTGTTGTCTTCGTCTATACCTTAATAGTCCTCCTTTCTTTACAGCTGATCCATCAATCCTACTCCTTTTAGAAAGTCTAGAATGTGGGATGGATGCATCTGTCAGTCATTTCACAAACAACGTACTGAGTCTTATTGGGTCGATATAGTTTGATACTGACAACTTTTATCTTTAACTGTAATTAACAAAAGAATTGAAAGATTGTGACTTCAGAAAGAGGCTCGCATGTACTAATGAAATGCTTATTTGATTTTCCAATTTCGACGATATTCTTTTCTATGATCATATAAATAGTTTGTAAACCGTCAATATTGTCGTTAATAGAATAGTGAGAATTCCAAACTCGAATGCCAGAAACCACTGTATAGCCTTAAGTAACAGGATGAATAGCTAACTCGAGCAGAGGAATAATTGGTTCTTTTTTCTTTGGAAATGCGCGGGTACAAAACGTCACTGTTAATACCTAACTCCGTATCGCGATGTTGGAAGATTCTTTGGCCCAAAACTTGTAACTTCAGGAATTCTAGTACTTAGTTTTAACAAGATAGAATTACCAGTTGCACGTCAATTGAATCATGGTGGTTGTAAAACAGATCTTCCCAGACTGACTTATTTCGAAAGGAGGTGATATCCCATCGCCTACTTGTAGTACAGATTTGACGCCTCTTTTCTTTCTTTAAACACAAAGTGTAATCATGAACTATTAATCAGCTCAAGGAGAATATCCGTGGTAAAATGGCAGCATTTACATCAGCATTACTACCGAAAGTTTTCAATAATTTCCGCTCGCGATTAGAGGAGTGCCGTCATAAAAAGGATCAGGGGTGATGATTTAAATGGTGTTAATTTAAAAAAAAATAAACTTCAATCACAAGTCCAAGACAATAAAAGCTGCCAAAGATATTTATTATAATAGGAGACTCGCCAATTCTTGAAATGTTTCTAAAGGAGCATGGTCCATTGTGAATGATTTGAGAAATAAGGCTTCTTCATCGAACATAATCTCTACTACACCTGATAACCTCAATAATTACTTGGTGAATGTAGTCCAAAATTTATCAAATTCTATAACTCCTTCTCATGATCTCCCTGATTCTTATTCTAACTTACACAATTTCTTTTTTATATCTATAGTTTCAGCATAGCTTCATTACATTAAAAATGTTTTCGAGTCATCCCGATTGCACATTAATCACCTTACTACTTTAATTAACGTTTCATTTCAAAATGGCACTTTCCCCAATTGCCTTAAGACGTCTTTAATTATACCTTTGCATAAAGGAGGGGATAAAAATCAAGCATCGAATTATCGCCAAATTGAACTCTATTCCACGTTATCTAAGATCATAGGAAGATTTATTAAATGATAAGATAACACCACCATTGACATCGTTGAATCTGTGAAATTCTTAGGTCTTGTTGTGGACAATTCCTTGAAATGGGAGTTACATCCTGTTTTGCGCTGAGATCAATTTCCAAAGAATTGAACTCACCACCTCCTTAACTGTTTATTATGCCCTTATTGAGTGTCATCTCCAACATGCCCTTCCTTTCTGAAGTACGTGTGGTGCGACTCAATTTGAGCGAATATTCAAACTACAAAAGAGAGCTGTTAGATATTTACTCGGACTAAACAGCGGGGCTCACTGCAGGGACTTCCTTAAAAGATTAAAAATTCTGACTTCCTTATTCATCCTTGAATCCGTTTGCCCAATTCGTAAGCACGCTTCTCCAATTTCAGAAAAATCGTTGCACGGCTATCAACTTAGGAGCGCGGAGCACGCACTTTACCTACCTAGTCTACGTTTAGAATTAGTTAAGGGCTCAATATTTTACAATGCAAAAAATGCACAATCACTTGCCAATTGAAATTTAATCAATATCTTTTTCCCGCATTTCGCAATAATTGTATCAAGTTTTTGACAATACGGAATTTCTCTTAATATAAGATCCCACTCATTCTACTAGTGGCGCCCCGACCACCTAGGCGCCCTTTTTTAAATGCCGTCATGCCTAGCCGTAATTTCTTTTTTCTTTATTCCTTTTGACCTTTGACTTTTGCGGATGGAACAACATCGTTCTGCTATTTTGTGATTTTTAACTTACAAATCAAGTTTAAAATGAAGAAAAAAAGTAATTTAGGTATTCTCTTCCGTACTTACTATATTTTGCATCATACAAAGTCACTAATCAACACAAGCAATTAGATGACAGTAATTTTTACCTATCGCCAAGTTGGTCCTTGAAGAAAAAGATGTTGACACAAATAATGTCGAAAAAGAAGTGACAATGTGACTGTGGATTGAAAATCTACGGATTCAAGATTATTAAGTTCATATCTTCAAATTATATATGTTTTGTTAATTTCTTTAATTAATATATTGAATCGTTTCTTGTTTTGTTAATTGTTTTCTTTGATGTCAATTTTATTGAAAAATATGGATGGAAATAAAACTGATATCGAAAACGCTGTTTTAATCTAATAATTTGCAAAATATGTGAGGTTACACTAGGTAGTGGTGGTCTCATAAATGTGACTAACTGTGACAAGGACAAGGGGATGGGAAAAAAATCATGAAATTCATGTGACGTAATTTATGGATTTACCCTTTAGGTCACAACTGTATATATTTAAATTACAAATTTTCCTTCTTCATATAATAAAATTCGACACTGCCGGGTAGTTATTCAATTATATGACGATCAGTCACTTTTGAAACCTGATTCTGCGATTTGAAATACTGTCATTTGAAAAGTTGAATCAAATTAAAAATTGACGTCTATGGTACACTATTCTAAATTGACGCCGTTATAAGAAACATCATAATGAAAAATCGGAACGACATGTAGTTTCATCACCATCTGCTACAGCATCTCAGCCTTTTGTGAATGAATAATACATATTAGAAAAAAAAACGTCACACATTTGCATCCGGAAAATTTAAAGTACAGATTCATGTGAACATTTCGTGCCTGTTCAATCAAAACGTTGCCTCGTTTGAAAGTCAATTATTTCGGTTTATTATGTACGTGAGGTATTTGGAGTGAATTTTATACCGATGAGCACAGCACGTATTGTTGAATACTTCCATTTACTCTATTTACCTGGTTTAGTCACATTTCTGTATTTTAGCTCCATCCTGCTTTCCGGAAATTGTGAAATAGATTCACGACTGGGTTTTATGTAATATAGACCTATCGTCAGCATTGATCGTCGATAAAATTTCAATTATCTCACTCCGATTAAATTCACTGGATTATTGATTACGAGTAACCCACCCCTAACATCATCGCTAAATTTTGTTAATGAGATTTGTCTGACAAATATCGAATTTTTTGACATGACATTCTTTAAAATAGATTGTTTCAATTTTATTGAGTAAGACGTTTTCAACAGCATTTTTAATTTAGGAAAGATTAGTTAAATATTGTTGGTTAATGTTCGATGGATTGTCGTGGTGAAACATCTAATTAATTCTTATCTAAAGTTATACCATTTTTTTCTCCATATTTCACGCAATACTCGTGTGACTTATCGGGACATATTTCTTGTGCACAATATCTTTATATAAAAAAAACAGTCTGCAATATTTTCATTCTATTGACTGTAACGTGCTTTTTTTCCTAATAATAAACGACGAACATTAACAAGCGACTGGGTACATTAATGAGTTCGTAAAAACTCCCCGGTGATGCCCCTATCCCACAGAGGTTGCCCGAGACGTGGAGATATGAGAAAAGCTCGATACTTTGGGAATACAGTTGTTAAAAGCTTAGTTATAATTAAGATGTTAGATCATATAATATTTTACTGATTAGTTGCTTTCTCCGCAAGATTTTGTACTTCAAATACCTAGAATTTGACAAAAAACATCTGTTTATTCTATGCTCTACGAATGTCATGATATGAATTTTTAGACGAAGAGGCGAATCCGTCATGTACACCAATCTCGTACTTATAGATGAAATTCTTGGTATTTTTGTTCTGTTTAATTCGGAATAAAGACTTGATTAGTTCAGTACGAGCTCCGTTAGTGCAATGAAAAGGAACCAGATGCAAAGCTATTTATAAAAATGAAGAGGTAATGACAGAGATGCTTGGATGGTTTGGAAACGAAACGGAAAGTCACTCTTCCAACAAACCGCCTTGGTATAAATCATAAAAGATTACATTAGATTTTATCAAAAACAAATAAATTCGTGCATCTTCATTATAGTTATATATAAAATTTCAAGTTGCTTTAAACAATTGGTTTGATGTGCAGTTAAACCACCCCCTTAAGTTTCGCAGTCATGATATCTCTTTCTCTCTATCTTTCCCCGCATAATCAATCTCTGGAATTCGTATCGTTGTTCCCTCATTACATGACCAAAGTACTCTAATTTGCCGGCTATTATGGTAGTCAATAATTCTTTTTGTGGTTCCATTTTGCGTAAATCTTCTTCATTTGCGATTCTATCTGTCCATGATATTCGTAGTATTCTTTTCAATATACACATTTCAAAGGCTTCCGGTTTTCTCATTATTGCTTTGTTTAAAGTAGCTGCCTCTATTCCGTACAGAAGGATCAAGTTTCTCTTTTTCAATTCGTTCTTCTAGTTTTTATATGTAAACGAGTTTTTCATTTTATAAAATGCACTGCAATTATAAAAGATAAAGATAAAAGAATAAAAAAGATAAAGTGTTTGTATTATTTGAGGTCTCTGTAATCTATAAGCATTTCTTTCAGTATGTGCATCAATTCTTCATGTCGGACTCTATCAAAAGCCTTCTCGTAATCAATAAAACTTGTATTAACTTCTCAGTTAACATCAAGGCAGCTTTGGATGAATACATTGAAACTGAAAAGGGCACCCCGAGTACCATGTCAACTTCTAAAACCAAATTGAGTGTCACTCATACACTCCTCCAGTTTTCGATAAATTCTAATAAGTATATAGAAAATGTATGCAGTGTTTCTATATCGAAATAATTTTTTATTGATACATCGAGCCTCATGTTTCAAATAAAATTTGTTTTATTTGAATTTGTAATATTCTATTGATGCTCTATAGTCACATGTTTGTCTATGTCCCAATAGTTATCATCACACTGTATAATGATCGCCAGATCGACGTGTTTAAATACATTTATTTTGTTAGTTGTGTTATTTACATACAAATTTACCATTTACCATTTGTTAGTTATATTGAGTGAAGATTTGTTACTTCAATTTCCTCGTCAATACAACGGTGAAGAAGTAACGTGCTTTATTTGATTCGTATAATAACATACAGCAACAAAAAAATATTCAATACCAATCATACGTTTTTTTACTATTGTTTCAGGATAAGATATGAAATAAATATTATACAATTTGCAACATGAGTAACATCTTTGGGAAAACTAAAATCCAGATTTCAGCAGACAAATTCTGAGCAATAGGCTAATTATTATAAGTAGCTTCTCCAGTGATTCGTAACTAGAGGAGACTCAGCGAAATCTGTCAAATTTTACTGAATTATTTTCTATTAATTGTCAAAGAATCAATTTGTTTTATAGAAAAGACGTGGATTTTTTAATTTAATAGTACATTATGCACCTAGGGAGAAAAGTAGAGCATCCTCGCCGAAGGCTCGGGTGAGAATACCCCACTTTTCTGTCGTGGTGCGTATACTATTTTTTCTCTCGCCGGAATGAAAAGTTCTGATTCACTATCACTAGAATCGTTTAAATTCCTTTTTTTTTAAATTCAATTATGTATTTTCACGCGATAATAAATAAAGTTCTTCCCGGGAGAGAATAGATCAGTTTTGTCCTGCATACCAGGGACGAAAAGCGAATTTTACATCCCGGCGAGAGAGAAAATATTTTTCTGAAAACCCTTGACCTTTTTTTGTTTGCTTCAACAACAAATTCTATGAAACTTTCGAAATATTCATAACCAATTGTCAAGCTAGCGAATTTCAACTTCGGTTCATTGTTTGCAAAAAATAATGGGCAACAGTGCACTCTATACACATAGGGATCAACTCCATATGGACTTTAAAGCAAATTCCTTCTTAAAACATTTTAAAATTGCCAACAAAAGGCAGTTTATGCAAGATATAGCAACTTCTGCTAAACATGTATATCTGAAGGTTTAAGGCTGACACTCGAGATTTTTCCAATCAAAATATTACAGTAATGATATATCCTGGCAAAATACAAGAGTGAAGGTGTCATAACGTACTCATACGAAATACGAGGGTTGCTACTCAAGTTTTGAGATATGGCAACATTGATGTGAATATTTCAAATTGACATTGTCAGCATAAAGTCTGACATTTTTAATCGTAAACGTACTCAAAACGTTTTACGAGGACTATTTAAGTTGTTCACAGGTACTTGAAAAATTCATCTTGACCAAAAAATGGAATTAAATCGCGAACATTTTCGTGCGATGATCTTCCATGACATTCGACGTGGATTAAACTAACACCAATGTGCCGATCAACTTACTTAGACTTTTGGTGATTAAGCACCATCTCGAACCACCACCGTGTTTCTCTGGTTTTCTGAATGCAATCGTGATCGAATTTCGCTACAAGATTAATTTCGTGAAGGTCGTCCAAAATCAGCTGTTCTACCAGAAAATATCTATGCTGTGCTTAAACTGATATGACATACCGTGAGATTGAGGTATCCAACAAAAGATGTTAGCGCACGAAACACTTCTAAGGAAATGGTCGCCTGTTTTTTCGGAATAACCGGACATGTTGCTACCGAGCAATGTAGAATAATTATTTTTTTATGGTACACCATTTGTTTGCCAGAATTGTTCGAAAAAATCTGGGAAATCAATCGTAGAAGACATGCACCGTACAGCTCTTGTTTGACACCCCATTATTTCTTCTTTTCTTCGACAGCTGGTTCAAACGCAAGCCAATTTGTATTGATCTTAATGGAGAACATTATGGAAACAATAAAGTCATATCCAATTATAAATATTTGTATTTATTTGTCTCGAAACTTAAGTAACAACCATTGGATTACAGTGAAAACTCTCACTATTAAAAAAAATTCGTACGTTCTTGATGTACAAAAACGAGGATACATTGAAAAATTCTTAGCCTACTATAGAACCAAACAAAATTTCGATGTCAAAATATTTTATTACTCAACATATTCTCTTCTCAATTGATACATTTATTACAGCGAACCTGCAACATCTCTAAACCTTTAAAAAAATGTTTCTTCTTGCTCTGCAAACCAGACCTTCACAGCTTTTATTGCCTACTCGTTAGGAGAAAATTTACGCTCCTTTAAACTTTTTTACAGTTGAGGAAAGAGATGATAGTCGGACGGAGCCAAATCTGGTGAATAAGGTGGGGTGATCTAGTAATTCACACCCTAAATCACGAATTTTTTGCATGACAACATGAAATTTGTGTGCAGCCGCGTTGTCCTGCAAAAACAAAACACCTTTGGATAGCTTTCCGCGTCAATCAATCATAATTACTTCACGTCAATCCCAAAAAACTGAGGCAATAACTTTTCCAGTAGATTTTTGAATACGAATCTTCTTAGATCTTGGAGAACCAGAGTGTCGCCATTCCATCGATTGTTGCTTTGTTTCTGGATCGTAGAAATGTACCCAAATCTCATTCATATTAACAATTCGGTCTACATCGTTTTCAAATCGAGCACAGATCGAACGCGATGCTTCTACCCTTGCACGCTTTTGGTCAACATTCAAACATTTGGGGATCCGTTTTGCAACAATTTTTCTCATATCCAAATTGACATGAATTTTAAGTGCTTCAGATACCCGTTTTAGCCCAATTCGACGGTCTAATAAAATCATGTCATGAACTGCATCGATATTTTCGAGGACTGACACAGAAACTGGCCTTCCCGATCGGCCATCATCTTCAATGGAAAATTTATCTCTTTTTAAGCTTGCAGTCCAATTTTTCACGGTCGCATACCAAGGACATTGATTACTAAGGGTATTAATAATATCTTGATTGAGTTACTTGATGATGACTTGATACTCCAATTTTTCGATTTTTACAATTTCGGTGGACATCTTTTTTCTTTTAGTTTATTGCGTAACTCGACGTCCAACTTTACACTAACACTTCTAATAAGTTATTGTTCGTTGCTATGGTAACGCAATATTTTGTTTATGCATGTACCAGTTACATGGGTTAACTAGATATCAATAAATTCTTGTAATTATTTTCGGGTAAAAATTTTATATACACCGATATGCTTGGTGAATTTAGTCTAGGAGTTTAGTTTATAGAAAGATGTTATATCTCGGAAAAATACTGGAATATGAGTAGTAACTTTTATTCATATTTTGAAAAAGACTAAAATAAATCATTTTTTATCTTCCTTTTAAAAAAATATTAAAAAATAACTTATTCCTATATATGATAGATTAATATAATATAAAAAAAAATAAAATTACAAAAATAAATTCTGTAAGTTGTATGATTATACGAATCAAATATGTTTTTCTGTTATTTGAAGCCTTTAGAAGAAGGATATTTACTATCTTCAAAATACTCACTGAGCTTTAGCTTGTTCATTATACGTATCGACATAATCTAACGTATGCTCCGGAAGAGTAAGGAAACGTGTCTCTCTGTATATGCGTCCGTATAATGCAACAAGTCCAGAAAATATCCCAACGGCCCACGAAACAGATTTGCCGGATTGTGGGTCAGTTTCTGAAATTGCTTAAGCTATAGGCAAATCTAAATATAAAACAAAATTTAAGTAGAATAAAAAATAAATGACCGAGGCACATAGCCAATGATCTAAATAAGATATTTTTTAGAAAAATCGACAATATGAGCTTTGTCGTGTAACCTCATCGTAGGTTGATGGATGAGAGAAAATAATTTATTATTAAACTAAATAAACGAAGATGCAGTTTAAAATAAGATCATCAGTACAGGGTGGTCATATTAGAATACAAATTACTGTATCTTGGAGTTAATTGGTTGTAAAGACAGTAGAAACCATTTTGCACAACTTATTATTAAAATTAATTTGAATAAATGAATTAATATTAAAAAATATATATCATAAAAAGATTCTTGACGTATTTATTGAATTAAACTGTGAGACGTTTAATTATCAATTTTACCGAAAAAGTACAATAAACAATTGGGAAATCTAATGAATTGATTGCATTCATATGAATATTTTTATATAACAAAAAAATAAAAACTTCTTTATAACTTAAATGCATTAATATAACTTTAATTAAATGACTTTAGCAGTTTAGCAGATTAACATCTCGAATTTTCGAAATGAAAATAAAAATGTTTTCAACGAATATAGAGGTTAGAACTTTGCTGAACTTCACACAGAGGATCTCTACTCATCGCTTAGAACCCTCGAAGAAACCAGAACTCGGCATAGTACGACAGCGTCTCACTGCCGTAACGATTTTTCGTTCTTTCTAATTGCTCAAAATATTCTCATCAGCAATAGAAACTCATATTTGTACTGTTTCATTTGTTCGCATCAGTTCTTTAGATACTTTTCGGTGAATTCGAGTGTTTTTTCTTCTGTAGCTAGTTTAAGGGATCTTTTACCATCATAATATTGACTTTCTTTTGATGAAACCATCGTTGTGTTTCAGTACTAATTCTTTTTTTTTGTTAGTAAAAATCATTTCAGGAGGGTTGATTCTAGAATTTAGAGAATTTTTCGATGTTAACTAACCAGAACTCTAGAACTATTGGTTGAGGAGCCAATCCTGTTTGATTTTTCCGTTTCACTATAATAAGAAGCTAATTTCCGGTCGTTAGCGTCTCATTTTTTAAAAAGGCTTTTTTGTGTGTTTAATTCTGCAGAACTATCAATAAAAATTGTACAATGTGTACAATTTACAACTACGCGAGCGCCACATTTGGCTTAAGCCTTGACAAATGAATCAGTCGTGTGGCAGTAAATATGGATAGCGGTCGTCTGGAAAATCTTCCACCGCTTTTGTTGTGACCTACAAACTTCTACGGCGCCAGATCTAAACTTAACTATGTCAATGAGACGTCGAAATGTAGTCATTAGCGAATCTTTTTTTCTCTTCAGTTCAGTTATAGTACACTAGATAGACAGGTTAATATGTATTATTTACCACGCATAATTAACTGCATTACGAATTTCATGGTCTCTATGCCGGCGAAAACCAAAACCTAAGAAACTTTTAAAATCAAATTAATCAAAAAAAACTATGCAAAATTGCATGTTTCCAGTCAGACTTGAACCCGCGACCATGCAAGGCATCCACCTAACCACGCAATTGAAAATTCAAATATGAAATCATAATTAATTCTATTATAATAGTCAATAGAAATACAAATAGAGTCAATGCTACTATTAACATTAATTTCTTCATTGTTTCTTAATAAATATCACTTTAATATGTAGTGTCCTCTATTAGGAAAAATGTTTGATTTGAAAGTTTTGTTTTCCACAAATATTAAGTTGATACATTCACACGATATTATCGAATATTTCAACAATTTTTTATAGAACCATCAAGGTTGAGAAACTATTAGAAATCACAAGTCAATAGGTTGATTAAAAGATTAAAAATGATTTTTTATTAGAAACTTCCAAGAGACAAACAGATAAATAGAAAGAAATAGACAAACAAATAAAAAAACAGACAAACGAACAAATAAATACACAACAGACAAACTAACAGAGGAAGTTCAAAAAAGTGTGGTAAAAAGGAGAAATTTTGAAATAAAACGACAATCGGAGGCAAATTCACATTTTGATAGATACATCAGGAGAATATGCACATTACAGAGTAAAAAAAACCTGCTGAGTTTAAATGTGGTGCAAAGAGAGGACCGATTTGAAAACAAAACAAATTATTCTAGAAATGTTCTAAACTTTCTTCCATCACACCAATTACGTTCTTGGAACCGCTCACAGCAGATTTTGGCTATAAAAGAACTGTTGTATTCGTATTTTCATAGAAACTTTCATTGTTAGTGGAATTTTGTAAGCAACATATGTTACCTTTCCCCATAGATAAAAGTCCATACATATAAAGTCTGGGGGTCGAGGTGATCAAATAGACTTCTTCATCCGATGTATCTAGAGTCATATCTAAGATTGGTAAATGCGCTAAGCAACCTTATAGGAACAGAAATATACTCTACCGCAATTGCAAAATCACGATTTCCATTAAAAAACAGTTTTAACAAAGAATCAAGAACACGACGTCAGTGTGGTCGACCTATAATAAATACCACACCATACATCGATATTCCAATGACAATTGTTGATTCCTTTTTGTGTATCTACGTATATAAATTCTCGCCCTTACTTGCGATATACATATATATATATATATATATATATATATATATATATATATATATATATATATATATATATATATATAATGTAAAAAAAGAGAGCCGTCAATGTTAACACGGATTTTACGGTCTAATTGTAGTTATAACACGAAATGACTAATATAATAGGTGTATTCCATCTATTAACTAAGTAATGCTAATTAATTTTTACACGTGAATGATTGTTATGCCACAAAGTTTCTAAATATTAATTTCATTTGTTGTAGTTAGTAAAAATTCCATCGAGAGTTTAAAAGACATTGTTTAATATGGATGATGGCAGTAACAGTTTTTATATTTGCGTTCTAGTTTAATATAGAATATAGATTAATTATGAGTGGATATGATATGGGAGGCTGAGAAAAATTTTGTTGCAGTGAAGATTCATACTAATCACCACCTAAATTCTAGTAAGTCCAGAAGGGCTATGCATTTTGGAAGATTTTGCAACTCCGAGCAAATGTTTTATCCACAACTGTCGAGGAAAAAACATAATATATTATTACTTTTTGTCAACATCGTCATTGATAATTTTTTAAGAAAGTTGCGATATCCAAGTAACCGATTTCACCAAGAGCTCTGATGAATTTGTGGGACTCCCGCAGCCTTCCCACTAAACCGCCATCTTTTGTCTTCTCCGTCCATCCAGGCATTATGATGAATTACTTCTGGTTGGAGGATCTGTCCGTGTATGAATGGATGTTTCGTTCTTTATCTATTACATTACCATGTTAGAGAAGCGTTTGTATTATTTTGTCTTAGAATTGTTTCTAATTCCTCTCTTAAAACCCCTCAGTGGTTAAATATCAAAAACGTGTATTCGGCATCATCTAGCTCGTAATACATAAACTTGTTTATTGTGAAGATATTGTCGGAAGTAGCCGTGTTCCGTTAGGAGCTGGATAATGTGAAAGTTCACATTCCTATAGGTCCACCGTCCAAGTCCTTTATTAGTTGCTGCGTTCATTCACCTGGTTTGTCTTTTGTCCATTGTTGTTCCTATGTTCGATGGTTGCAACCTCATTTTGCCCTATATCCAAGCTGCTTCTGCTCAACAGCCAAGAGGTCGACGGTCTACCGATAGGAAATGGCATTTCTTAGCGCATATTGTGTCTGTACCATGGTCATCGTTTTGTAGTATTTCTTCATTCTCAATATCTCCAGCCAGTTCACTCACAAAGAGAAATCTGGTGGGTCGTCGCTAGCAGCAGCCTGTTTATATGGCGGTGGCCATTAAGAATGCTGTCCTTTCCGCCGCCTTCCGTGTAAGGGGCTACAGAGATTTGTTTCTAAGGTCACTCCCAGATACTTTACTTCGCATCTTCAGTTAATTTAATCTATTTCTCAGTTTTGTCCGTAACAAGTTGGAGTCTGTAATCTGCCATCCATCCCTCTACTAGTCTCATTGACTGATTCAATTTCCGTTCCGCTAATTCTGCGTAATTACCGCTCCCATATCATCGGCGTAAGCAAGAAGAAATATGCCAAAATGCAGCTCCAGTCTAGATCATTCCATAGACCTGGTTCCAGTATTGATCCTTGAGCGACCCCTGCGGTAATTTATCTTGTAACCTGTCCTTCAGTCGTTTCGTAGGATATTTGCCTGTTTATCAGATAATCCTCCACCACTTGGGTCAAATAGTCTAGGATACCAAAGCGGTCATTAAACGTCTATCTGTCTACCTACCTAGACGAGTTAAAAACTTTACGTATGACTAGTGTTACTAACAATTTTTCACGTCGGGTGACAGTACCTGATGCTTTCACTCTTAGGAATAACAGCTAGCATCATTGTCTTCCATCGGTCATTAAAAATTCCTGTTGTAAAAAACGTACAGTTCGAAGAAAATCTCCGGTCTAAGTTTAATCATCTGTCGAAGAATTTCCACCGGTACCCCGTCAGATCCTGGTGCCTTACCAATCTTCTTTGAATTGGATGCGTTCATTAGTTCCTCCAGAGTGAAAGTAGTGACAGTTGGAGTCTCAGTATAGCTATTTAATTGTTGTCGATAGGATAATTATAATTAATAGTAATATTACTACGGTTTTTAAAATTTACTGGTGGTTTTTCTTTATCTGTCATATTATAAGTAGTTCTTCCTGTGGTAGTTCTACTTGTAATATTGTTAACATTTTATTTGGTACAGTTATTTTTCTTCTTGGTTATAGCTTATGTTTTTTATTGTCGTCGATGTAACATTTGGAGCTGCGATTGATTTTCACCCTTTTTTCATCATTCCAGATCACATAGATTGTTGCCTACGATTGACGGAATCTTGCAATCTTAAAAACATCAATTTATTAATCCATAGTAGACAACTTATTCATACCAACTTTTGTCTGTTGCATTTACCATTTTGGTAGTTGAAAATGGGATTGTATAGGTGGTCACAGTGAAAAATATTATCAACAAATTTCGTAAAATCATGACGGTTAAATAATATTTCATAGAATGGTATTTCTTATTCAATTGACACGAGCAAGAGCTGTCTTTAGTTGTCATTATTTTCTAAGTAATTCACAGATTATGTATTTATTAACGTTCACAAACATTCTGCATTCTTGATATTTTCACAATAAATAATTGCATACAACATGCAATTTTTATAATGATATTATTTAGCCAGTCAATTGTAGTATTCAGTTAAACTATTACGGATGTTACTCAGTGTTTGACATACAAAATCAGTTTGAAAGAAAGAAAAAGATGTAGAATCGTGTTACATGCAATTGCAACGGAAAATGGTGTTACTTAGATTAGAAATAATCGGATCCTTTATAAGAAGATTTTGGTTTTATGATTGAAACCATCATTATCTAAGTTGACTATATGAAATCGAACAACTAGATAGTCAAACTGAATCAGTTTTAGTGAAAATAGTTTACAACTATTGAATATCCTCCCAATTCTTATATCCATAATTATTTTAACAGTAATTTTTGTCGCAGGACTGTGTTTTTCCATTTTCAATCCAAAGGACATGTCGAATATACATTGCGATAATCTTTTGCATCCAAAACTAAAGGATGGTTTGACCAAGGTTTCAAAGAGCTTGGGTTGAAACCATAGAATACGATGGGCCGTGCTTCAAATACTAAAGCTTTGTATGGTTATTCAATATACAAAGTGAACATTGGAAACTGACATTATTTACGCGTATATTAATTTGCTTTGGATCTTTCATGCCTTTTTTCTTCTGTCCGTTGCTTGCCTCTATATATGTCCCCACTGTCTTTTCGTTCGTGTATTTTCTATTTTCCTTCTTCTTTTCTATATACATCCTTCTATATGTGTTTAGTCAATATTTTGCTTTTAAACAGGTTGGTACGCTAGGTTTGTTCTATTTTTTTGCCCTTATTTCTCGATTTAGCCCTGTTTTTGAAACGAAGTATTTCAGTTATTCGCAGTTATTATCAATCTCAACTTCTTTTTCATTCTTCCAAATATTTTTTTTTTTTGATTTTAATATTTTGTTATTAATAATTTGTTAATAATACTATGTCATCTACAAACGAGATTAGCTGAATTCTTATTTATCTCAGATTTCTTTATCGAGTTCTTAAAATTCATGGATCAGGTTAAACAGGTTGTCTTACGACTTTTTATATTTCAAACTCTTCCGTTTCTGGTTTTTCTATAAGAAACTTGTGATTGTTTCAATGTTATATCAATTAGTCTTCTTCAATATGTACTTACCTTTTGTTTTATTTTTCATTACTTAGATTCTTTCTGGCAAGTCAAAGACTTTCAAAGACTTGCTTAGAGTACGAAGATAACGTTTTATTTCTAAATCATGTTTATGATCTTATTCATATTATTTTGAGCGAAGATTATGATTGAGAGCGATGTTGAATAGGTTACTTTTCAAAATGTGACGCTATATATTTTGAGGTACAAGAGAACTATAAATCTTTTAAGGAAAATTATTCTATTTATGTTCAAAATAATTTACTACTACATCAAAACACTTCTGTAACTGAAGCTTACTCAATTTGTAAACTTGTACTGAAGTCACTCCACTTTTGGAGTGACAGTTCAGCTCCATAGGTCTTCTATGCACTTGGTTCTAATCGTCTTCACCGTTCTTTCCCACTTCCTTTAATCTTTTGCTACTGCTTTCTACACAATCTTATTATATTTCATACAGTCTTTTTTTTCCTTCTTCCATATTTTTTCCCCTTTTCCCTCCCTCTAACACCTTCCTCAGTCTAATTGATGGATATTTAATTAATTACAATATTTTCACGTAAAAGTTCTGATGTGAGGTATGTGATGATGCATTATCGTGATGCAGGATTATCCGCAAATATTTACTGACCCAAGAACTGCAGGTTAACATTTTGAAGTGTACCAGATCAAACGTATAGTTACTTATGTTGATCCTCGAGCTTAATTGCTGTCACTAATCTTGTACTACGAAAGAAAACTTTTTTGACACATCTTTGTTCTTTTGTTATTATTGGTAAATCCACACACGATTCTTCTTGCGGATTGGACTATCATGAAAACATAATCATGTTTCATTACATGTAACTATTTTAGAAAGAATATCAATAATTTAAAACTACACAATCAGCTTTTGAGAAAATGGACGGTATCCCAATATAGTAAACATCAAAGAAAATTTAACTTTTTCACACATTTCAAACAAATTGTTTTCTCAGTTTCTAAGAGGATAAGGCCAAGTTTTGGAATACTTTGTATTTATATGCACAATGTCAAGCTGTCAAAAGAGAAATTTAAAATGTGACGGGTTTTCTTAATAGAATTAGCTCAACCTTGTTATCAAGTGAAGACAGTTCCAAAATTGTTGATGAAATTTTGGTTTCAAATAAAACATTTTGGGTATAACTCATTGAGAGACCACTGGTATATGTCTTGTAACTCTAATTGTAATTTATACCAGCTCTATTTACTACAATACAACCTTATTAATCATATTTACCTCTAAGACGCAGTAATCTGACACTCATATTTCATCAGGATTAACGGAGGTGACATGATGGATTCGAACTTTAGTTTGTGATTGTTAGAAAAGTTTCAAAATGATGTTGTTGATGGGAATGGGAGAAAGCAAAAGAAAGTTGTCTAGATAAATGAACAACGACGGCGTTCGACTACAAAACCCGAAAATCCTTGATAGTATTGTAAGGAATGATGTGTTTATATTGTATGTAGTCTGTATGATATTTTTATCTCAAAGTCCTCATTATTTTAGCGTTAGAAAAGTTTAGGGAACGACAAATAGATATGTGGAAATTGGAAATAATACTTGTTGACAAAATATTTATTTCTATTGTTGTGAAACAAAGCAAACGTCTAACCCGTACAATTCAACTTCATTCATTACTACCTAACCTAATCTAACTATAAAATTTAATGCCATTCATAATCTAACAAATTTTTATTTGGATATCCAACTTCTAGGTGATCTATTGATTAATACAATTATGAAAATCGTCAATGTCAAGTTATAGTTTGATTTAGCAAAAAGGGGCCATTATTAAAAGAGAAAGAGGTTAGATGGGTTATCCGTTCATTGACTAAATGTGTGAAGCTCGTCGTTTTGAAGGGTTTTTGATGATAATTTTTACTGAAGCAGAGCGAGGTGGCTTCGGAAAGGTTTAGAAGATGTTTCTAGGTTGATGGAAATCTCTGTCTATCGTCTCTTTATCGCTCTATAAGACGAATCACACCAAATGTGTGAAGGTCGTCGTCTTGAAGGGTTTTTGATGATTATTTTCACTAAAACATAGCAAGGTGGCTTCGGAACGAGGTAAAAGATGTTTCTAGGTTCTAAGCTCGTCGTCATGGAGGGTTTTTGATGATTTTTTATAATTATTTTTACTGAAATAGAGCGAGGTGGCTTCGGAAAGGGGTTGATGGAAATTTCTGGCTATCGTCTTATGTTTGGATGTTCTGCTATGTTGATCTCTTTTCGAATTACTTCGAGGAATGAACTGGGACGATTATTTTGGCTTTATCGAAAACGATCGTGTGTCCGATATGGTCGCAATGTTGGGCTGCGATAGAAGAAATATAAAACATTTTTTTTTTCGTAAGTTAATTGGCGAAGACTTTGTTCCAAACTATTTTAGCTTTTTGCTTTCGTTTTAGTAATTAAGTCTTGTCTAACTGCTCTGTTTCCAATTCTATCTTCACATGTTAAGTACTCCATCTCCATTGCTTTTACTCTGCTTTTTATTCTGTTTGTCAGTACCCAATTTTCATATGCCGATATACTTTCTTATATACTGTCAGATTCGAGTGATTTCACCTACCCTGATATACAGTTATTGCACTTTGTATATTGTTCCACCTATTTCTTAACTACAAAGATTCATACATTGATTATGAATAATAAATTGATTAATTTCTGTTCTTCGTCAACTTTCAAATCCTACCATGTTTTTAGTTTTACGTAGTCAACAGAAAAATCTGTTTCTCTGAATGTCGAAGTACCGCTTTTGGAAATACCGCGACAAACAATTGTTATTAGGCTTTAAAACGGTAATTAAAAATAACACGGGCGGATATTTATGTATAAACACGCTATAGTTGTACACGGAGTATACATCGAGTTCTCTGTTGTGTGAATAAAACAGTCTACTACTTCAATCCGTTAATCCATTTGCTCTACAGAGCAGAAAGCTTTTAGAAAAATTTTATAGTACTGGCAAATTAACATATATACAAAGAATATATTCGTAAGGTTTGTACCGTATATTTGAAAAAATATTTTACTACGACTTTCTTTTTGGCATTCTTTTTTTTCATCAGCATTTCCATTTAATTCTCTCTTCTCTCAGGTTTTTCATATTTCATAGTTCCGTTTGTCTCTTTATCATTGTGTTCTTCTATTATACAGTTTCATTGTCTCTATTTCATACATAGCAATATTCACCGTTCCCAAAATTGTGTAGTATTTTCTACTTATTAAGAAATTCATATTTGGATCATTAATTCGGGATCCTTTGTGGCGATCCATGATGCAACTGTAAATATTTTTTTATTTATTCTCTCAAGTTTCTTTGTAGATTTATATGGTTAGTATTTAATTTAGTACCAAGAAATCTTCAAATTTATTCATTTATCATTCATTTTTACTGGATACACTGTTTCGAATAACAAATCGTCATCTGAATCACAGTTAATGTATTGATAGGAAACAAGATTGGAGAGCTGCTGATATATTTCTCATAAGTGCATCTAATGCCAACTTGTGTATTCTACCCATTGTTCACCTCTAGTGCTATAACCACAATTCGCCGCATACTAGGCTTTTAGTGCTATCGTCAGTTTCTCAACATGATGAATCTGTGGTAAGACGAGATGTAGATTCTTCTTCTTCTTCTTCTATCTTTTCTATAGGCAGTTCTGCCTGTTTCTTTCTTTTGATGTGCTTGTGCTTTTAAGTTATATTATCGCTTTATCTTTTTCTCCCGGCCGGCGATTTGTCTCTTGCGATCTTAACTACCCTATCATCTGTCATTCTACTTATGTAGTTGTTCCATTCTTTTTTTTTATTCAATAACCATTCGTTAATCTTCTCCACATTACATGTTATTCTAATGTAGTCGCTATTTACTCGATCTCTCAGTGTGTTCCTCGTGATTCTCCTCAATATTCTCATCTCAGCTGTTTCCAGCATTCTTTGTGTTTTGGACGTGTCCGACCGAGTTGGTCTTATAACAACTCTGTAAATTCTAGTCTTAGTTCCGTTCTAATATGTTTGTTTTTCCGTATTGTATTATTGAGGCATCCTGCTGCTCTATTGGCTTTCCGTATTTATTTTTTCTTCTGATTCTACATCTCCATCGCTTGATAGTGTGATGCCTAAGTAGTTAGTTTCCATAATCTGTTCAATGCTGGTACCATCAATTTCTATCTTACATCTAATCGGTTCTTTGCTAATGACTAATGTTTTTATTTTTTGGGATGAAATTACCATGTTCAACTTCTCTGCTACTATGTTAAACTTGTGGACCAATCTTGGTAGGTCGTCTTCACTTTCTGCTATGACGATGCATCATCTGCATTGCCGAAAGATGTAGATGCCACTGGAATTTCCTCACGAAAAATCAACTTTCAACAGGTTTTACGTTTGATACAGTAATTTTTTTCTTTAGGTGGTAATTTCCTTTGTTGAATTTTTCTCCTTTGTAGTGCTTTTTTGATGGGAGTATCTGTTGAGACGTTCGCCTTTTTTTTCCCACTCTTTTAGTATTTTGCATTGGGCCTGTTTTGGGAAACAGTTTGACTTCCCCAGTACTTAAGATATTCAATAGAGTGTACTCTCGATTTTACTTTCAATTATATTTTCGTTCACTTCAAGAACTTGCCGCTCATTATAAACATTATTTCGTATGTTACTTATTAGTCCACTTGGCTTTCTTCGTTAACTTGGCTTACTTCATTTTGTTCTTCATTTGTTAGTGCAGATTTGTCCGTAACGTACTAAACTAGACTAGGTACTATTAGTAAAAATATTTTCTTCAAACAAACAAATTCCCGTGCCATTTTCACAATCCCAATTATTTACAATCCAACTGTCAAGAGTTGACTAACCCCACATATGATTAGTAGAGAAGCTCTTACAACATGAATATGCTATTGATGCTGCATGGAAAAAACATCCTTGCTAATAGAATCGACAGAATTATTGTTTCGAACACACTTTTTGCCCTACCACTACATATAAACTCACAATTGCACTGTCTGACGCGCGTTCGAAGAACCAAGTTATCGTGTTCAGAGACTAAAGGTGAATTGTTCCATTAGAGCAACTTAGAACGGTCAATTCTGAATGGTACACCAACATTGTTTGCCGAAAGTGGAAAACCAATTGTAGAAGATGGATCATTCTCTAACAAGATAATGCAAGCTCTCACACATCAGCTCAAACAAAAACATATGTGATAAGTTAAAGAATAGACTTGATGGGTTACCCGCCATACAGTGCTTGTTTGGCAAACGAAATGGAAAAAATTCCTCGGCAATTGGTTCAAACAATAAAACAATAAAAAGCGATATCCGATAAATATTCTTTTTATTTGACTATCTCAAAACTCAAGCAGCAACTCACGTACATCTCAAATTGAATAGAATCTCAATAGGGATTTCTTAGAAAATCACATACGATTTCCTTCATTCATAAACTTGTAACGTAATATACAGATCTGAAGTGTATGTAGAAAACTAACTCAACTGGAAAAGCGACGTGGAATTGGTCCTCATTTAGAAAGGTTTATTTAATGTAGGGAATTTGTACAATTGGCAAAGGACTATCGTTAGGGTGAGAGATCAGGTTAATGGAAGTCTGGTACAAAGAAAAAGCGGAAACAATCACGAAGGATACATTTTTATGTCTTCAAACTGAACTCAGGAAATGTTGAAAGAATTGGGGGAACGTTTTGGATAATATACAATTATAAAGTCACAATTTTTTCAGTTATATAACAAAGGTTTATGTCAAGAGAAATTGAAATCACTATGGGGATGGTAAAAGCAGATGGAGCTTTACTTATGTGAAATGTATGTTCACAGCAGAAAATGCTGATGAAAAATTAAAAAAAAAAAGATTAGAGATAGGGAAATTATTGATATATATGACACTTCTAGATAAACTTTTTCAACTGTACGAAATCGATTAAATACCTGTATGTATTGGCAGAGATAACCTTGAATCAAATTTAGAAACAAAAATAAATTTACATCACGCTTCTAGTAAAGTTGCGATAGATTAGATCGCAGAAGATACTTCTAAGATATATACGAGTATCAGACTTGTAAAAATGACACTGAAATTGGTAAGTGGCCTGGAAAGGTCAAACAACCGCAGAAGTTGTGGTGAAATAAGACCTTATATACAGTCATTTTTGGTATTAGATAAATAGATAAAAAAATAGTGAAGTGTGGACAAAAGGAAGCATTTTCATGCCCGCGCAGTCGACTTAATTCTAATAGAAAGAGCTGTCAAGTGATGATCATGAAAAAGTAGGAGACTGGTTGCAAAAGAGTCGGACTAAGTAGAGTCGTAGTAGATATCACTGACTGGGTACTGGATAAAATGGAATAAGCACATTGACCGCGTGACGGAAGAACGAATTGTGAAAATATCAAGGGACAAATCACCAGCAGGACAAAGAAGCATTGGTACACCCTACTTGCTGTTTGGAAATACAAAATTTTCTTTGCTTTTTCATCCTTGGAATGATGATTTATGCTTATATGTACAGTGCACAAAAATGTGCGATGTGTTTGGAAAAATATTATATAAGATCAAGGTAATATGAAAGGGACACAAATTAAAAGTTTTAGTCAAATATTATTTAAAATATGTAATTTTTCAAGGACCTAGGACGGTCCAAGTAAACTGTAAAAAACATTAAAATACGGTCCTTTGGGCCGTGGAGAAGATTTAAAATAAAATACGTCGTGCAGTGCATATGACCGCTCCGGACTGTGGGAAAAGTTCAGTTGCGGGCCTATAGACTTCACCAGGGCTCAACGTGTTAAAAACCATATCAAATACGAGAATTACTATTTAAGTTTTGAGATAGACGAAGACGACAACTCGAAACTCGCAGTCAGTGCAATTATTGAGTGTTGGTATAGTGGTAATGTGTATAGTTTGAATGTGGACAAGATTTCAGAAATTCCAATTTAGTTACCAGAAAAGTGGTGGCGACCGTTTTTTGTGATAATCATATGTGTTTATCGACTATGTTCAAAAAGGAAAAACCTCATGGCTTTATAAGGTATAGGAAGAAATTGCAAAAAAGGGGATTGCGTTCAAAGAAAAATGACGTGTTTCCTATTCACTTGCAAGAAAAAGATTTTCATCAGATAAGGACTGGATACTTGAATTTATATTTTGAGAAGATGGCAAATGTTGTTTAAAAGGTAAAAGTGTATAGGCTTAAAAAGAAGCCTATGTTGGAAAATTGAAAAGATTATGGAAGAAAATGTCTTGTTCCTTTGATAGTTCAGACAACCCTCGTTCAAATGAAATCTGTAATCATATAAAATCCTTTAAGAATCATTTAATTTATATTAGTTACAAAAAGGTCAAATATTTTGGAATTTGTTCTGGTTGAAGTTTATATTCATTTAAAATTTCTTATTGTGAAATGGATATTTAAAATTAATAAAAATTTTTTGAATATACTTGTAACTCTGAAGAAAATTTTCAATTCAGTTAACATCAATCGATACTTGAAAAAATTATTATAATTTTGTTCATTTTCATTTTCGTTAATTTTTCTTATATGCTTTATATTGAAATTGTATGTGTTGGTGGTTGTAGACCATGATTTAACACGCAGAGTGCTGTAATGAAAACACAAATATTTATGTATTTTCTTTTTCTTTTTTATTGTATTACTTTATTTTTAGTCAAATAATAATAAAAATATTGAATACAGTGAAATATTCAAGTTATTTTTCAAAATAAAGGCCTTTTTCGTGGTCGGATTGCATTGATTTCTGTGTTGTTTGGCACCTTTGCCGCTTAGTATTTGTTCGAGAACACATTGCTAAAAAAGTAATAACGGAATAATAACGAAGGTTATATTTGAAATGTTACTCTGATTTTGATGTTGCATTCATTCTAAATAAATGTGCTTCCAAAAATTAATTACGGATCTATTATTTTCCCATTTAAAAATATGTGACCAAAACCAAGTATACCCCCGTATTGCTCAATAACATCCCATAACACTTGCACTGAAATGTCGCATCAATGCTATTCGGCGGCGCCAGATCTATTTTTTGATATGTCGGATAACATCGATCCCTTATGGCCGTATTGAATTTAATTTTATAAGCAAAATGGGGGATAAAGTTGATCCCCCATGGCAGTTTACGTGTTAATGTAGTCGTCAGATGTCGTGTTTGTCCCGCTCCCGAAGGATATTTAGTCAGCTGCCATTACCAATAATGCGAGCGAAATATATTGCATTTCTTATCCAAATGCGTGAAACACGCGACCATAATATTTCTTGTTCCTTCCGATGTCAAATGTAGCGCCCTATATACCCAGGTAATCCGTAATCAAAACTTTGTTTGCAGTAACTAATTTCTATGGTCCGAACATATTCCTAAATTAACTATCTTGAATTCAACCGGCAGAAAATCATTTCAAGTGGGTTTTGTTGATAAAAGGTGTTACTCTTTATTCTATTTTTGATGTAAAATCTTTTGGAATTTCGTCGTACGTTCTCACACTACAAATTCTATATCTTATCGCCGACTCGTTATATTGAATTCATTCAACTTGTATTTATAAGTTTCTAACTATACCAGTTTCAAACTTGTCACAATATATGACTAACGCAGAGATGTTACTCAATGTAGAATCTACTGTATTCTGCTTCTCCGGGAACATTATATGAAAGTCTGTTTCAGTCACACTACTGAAAGTTGGTATGTAACAACTCAACGTTTTGGTTGAACAAAAAATGGATATTTCACGTAGCAGTTCATTACTTGAAGGTTTTATTTAAAATACAATGCAATTACGCAGTTGTCACCCAAGTGACAGAAGTAACTAACGGTCGAAAATTAAGATGATGCTCATCATTTTCTTTTTTCGATTACCGTGCTGTGGTTTATCATGATACGTTTCAAAGGGTCAAAAGGTCAATAAGGAATACTTGTTGGCCGTTTTGTGGCCTCATTGTGAAGCAATTTGTCATAAACGATTTGGATTTAGATTTTTATCAATGATAAGAGAATGGTTAGGTATAAACGGATACGAAAGCATATTTTTATGTTAACATAATTTGGAATTTATGTAAGAATTCAGTTCAAAAGTTGACATTTTTGATAATTCTTCAAAATAAGGCTAGGAAGGACGTTGCTAGACAAACAATTCAATAAAAAGTAAAACAAATCAATATCTTACTTGAAAGAAACACTTAAATGAATGTCGTACCGTTTCCAACCTTCAAGTTCAAAAGTGTTTGGCACAAAAGTTTGTTAATGATATTTGAATGGGCAATGAAAGATCAATGTTTTTAAGAAGAATTTTATTTTTCCTATACTCTATCGGTAGAGAACGCTGCTATGGGGGCGATAGGCACACACATAGGCGTAACCAACAACAAAAACAATAACATAACTTCATGGTTCCATCAAGAAGTTGAAGACGAATGTAAGCAAAAACGACAAGTTTTCTTAGCCTACATAAAATACCTCAAGCCTACCACAGACACAAACTGATGACTTCTACAACGCTCAAAAATAAATATGGAGGGTGATGAGACAACAATGGAAACAAATAACAGAATTATGTGAATCAAGTCAAATATCAGAGGACAAATGGGTAGACTACATAACAAAGCTATTGGTGGCCAACATCTCATCAACAACGGACAAGACACAAGTCGAATGACAGACTTGGAACAGGAGTAGAGGTCAACCATGTAAGAGGTGGAGTGACAATATTGAGTCAGGAAGAGGAAATATATCGAAGGAGGAACAGGCGATACTCCTACTATGGAAGACACCTTTTGTCTGCATACCCTCATTTTTTGCAGGATCTTTGTGTTTACAAAAAATTTTGAGGTGATATCCCATAAACACACATGTTCTGTGTAAAAAGAATCAAACTGAAGACTTTGGTTTCCAATTATCTTCATAGTAAGAAATTGCATCGAGAATTCAATAAAAAACAAAATGCGTACTAGATTGGTCGTACACACCATTTCAATAGCACTACAATGGACGAGAAGAAATGGATCCCAGTTATTGGACTGGATTGATCACTGGAATGGTACTTTCTTAATATTCTGGTATAGAGGTGTCAAACTCAATTTTGCAGAGGGCCATATATTAAATTTTGAATTCGAAGGTGGGCCAGATTGAAAATAAAAAAAATGAGCTGAATTATTACAACATTCTATTTATTAAATAATATACGGTTGTTAAAAATCATATCAAAGTTATAAAAGATGGTAGGTAATTATGTTGAGCCCGATCCAGATACTTGACTTCTCTTGAAAATTATGGAGCTCGACACAACAATTATGGATATCGCACGCGCACTACACAAATAAATGCACAATACCTTCACAATAACTACTTCGCAGTACAATTAAAATCCTTCTCCAACCGTATCCCTTCGCTTACTCTACTCAACTGACTCATGTCGCGCCGACGCACTCTTTTTATAAGGTTAACGAAGGTTCTAGCTTTGAATCAAAGCGCGTGGAAAATTCTATCGTTCTGGACTAAAATAATACGATATTTGTGCTTGCTGTTAAGAGATGGCGATACTGCCTTTCTCTCTCTAGGCACGCGCTGTTCTTGAAAGTACTTACAAACATCCGTAGACTTGAGAAAACGAGTATTCAAAACATCCGTAGAGGAATCGAATGAAGTCTAAAAGCTCTAAAAAACATGATTCTTTTTTCTGTGACACATTGCGACCGCGGGCCTAATTGGTACGGCCCACGGGCCAGAAGCGGCCCGCGGGTCGAATCTTTGACATGACTGTTCTAGTAGCATTCCAGCGTTGAAATGTAATGTTGAAGTGTGAGACTACAACTAGGCTTTAATCGTTCACTTATTAGTTATTGCTCGTAGTCTTAAGGACCTAAAGTACATATTAGTCTTTCTTGGTTTTCTCTTTTCTGAAAATACAAGACGAATCTCGCTCATCACTATTTATTACGAGAGCATTTTGAGAGAAGCATGATTTTTCAGAGGATAATTATAAAGAAAATATAATTTCGAATATTAAAACTTTACGCAGAAAAACAACTATAGCTACCGAGAAAAATTTGAAAGAGGCTCTTTTCTGTGAAACGTATTATTAAAACTTCGTTTTAATTTACGAGCTTTGTTATTGTGTGAAGTTTGCAGAGAAAAAAACAATTATAAGTAATAAAAATTTAATAATACCACATAATTGAATACATATATTATTAAAAATAACGAAGCGAACAAATGTTTGCAGTTATATATGTAACATAAATAAAAACTTCGAACCTAATTCAAAATTTAACTGTACTAAAACAACAAGAAAGCTCTTGTTAAATGAAAACATATTCAATAACACGCCACCATAGTGCCGGTGTATCCTCCTATCCGTAAAGAACAAGAAGACGAAAAATCAAACTACTTCTTCAGTTCGTTCGTTTAGCGCGTGTCAACAGAAGTGATTGATGCGATTCGACCTGACACTCTACCCACTTGTTAATCGATTCCATTTACTTGGTATAATATATTTGTGATTTTTATTTCGAGATTGAAAATATTAGCGAGCGTGATAAAATCATAAGGACGAAACAAAACAGGACGATAGGTACAGGACAGAGCAGTTTGAACCATGAGGAGTTTATTCGTGAAGCTCAAAAAGCACTCGGGATTACTGAGGATGATCTATCGAAAAGGAAGGGTCAAAGAAAAAGAATGTACGTATTTAATTATTTATGAAAAGTTAGTGAAGGAGTTATTATATTATAATTTTTTAAATATTAACAAAACGAATTATTTTATGTAACAAATAAATATAAATATAGATGTTATCTATAAAGGTGATATTTCGAGTTTGAGGCAAGTGTTATAATATCTGAGTGGATAATAGATATAATACTCCTAGTAAATACTATACAGGGTGTCCCACGACGAGTTAAAACTATCTGTATATATATGGTAAAATATTTAGTAATATTTTTAAAGATGGCCGACTCCCGGTTCTATCGTAACTTTGTTATTTTAAATGGAACACCCTGTATATTAATACATTTTTGAAATCTACGTAAAATTCAAGTATACTTTTGTCTAACAACTTTTTTGAAAAATGCATACTTTCTGAGTTATTAATTTTTCTGTAAGAAATTTGACCATTGCAGACCCTTATAAATTATTTTTTTATGAGGATACCCTTAAAGATATGAAAATGATTTCTATTCGGTTGCTTTTAGCAAGGTCAGACGTATTTGAATCTATCTTTAAAAATTTTTCATTTTATACGGGGTATGTTTAAAAAGTGCTCAAAGTTTAACTTCATAAATATCAAATTACTTTATTTTTTTAAATAGAATCACCCTATTTTTTCTATTTTAATGTATTAAGGGAGAAAAAATGAAACAAATTCATGTATACTTTCCTATTCCTGAACCTTACCGTTATCCAGCTATTAAATGTTTTCTGTAAATTTTTGGAGATGCAGATGCAGGTCAATAACTGGTTTAATTCGAATAACTTGTGCAGCAAATAAGAGACGTGTTCTTGTTACAACTTTGTCTCATTCACCATGTATTTAAAGCAAATTTACATAATATTCGTTATTAAATTGAGATCAAACCATTTTAAGGATTTTCGAAAGTATCAACAATTGACTAATAACAGTTAAATAAGTGTCATTTATTACAAATTTTACTAAAGGTATACATAAAAAATTAAAACTTGTTAAAAAATATAATAATAATTTAAAACCTCAAATATCAAGGAAACGATTAAATATTGGAATAGGATTAGTAAATACTTAGAACCGGAAGTCGGTAATCTTTGAAAATATTTTAGTTAAAAAGATCGTATCCGAAAACCCAAACGTACAAATTTTCATGATTTTTCTATAAGTATTTTGCCTTATACAGAAAGTTTTAACTCGTCGTGGTACACCCTGTATTCTATCCATAATTATTTGAGTGTGTTGCAACGTTTCTAATAAGCATTATTTTCACAATCTTTTGCTTTCTTTGCTTATTTGTTTGTAATAAATCAGCAAACTCATGATTTTGATTTGAGTTTTGAGGTACCTCAATACCTTACTTTAAATGTATTTATTTTCTCTTCCTAATATTTTATTTTGATTAAAAACGCTTACTTTAAAACCCAATAATTAATTGAAATAAGCATTAAAATTTCCACGTGAGAATTGATTTTTTTTCCAAACCTCTATTTTTTAGTCTGAAACGAACACTCATGATTCCAATGTTTTTTTTTGAGGTTTATCTCTGGTTGACAAGCAAATTTCCCCAATGAGGGGGAAAACAATGCTTACAACTCTATATTGCGTGAACTATTAACTGTTTTTTTACTTTTATTTGTGATGGTGTGCGTGCTTTTTTGTTGTTACTGAAATCAATGCAATTTAACTTCTAATTACATGAAATATTCATCATTTGTCGATTTTCTTTTTACTCTTCCTCCACATTTCCCATAAAGAATAATTTCGGTTCTTTAATGTGAACATAACACCAACACTCACAATTGCACTGTCTGTCGCGCGTTTCGATAACCAAGTTATCGTCTTCAGGAAGAAGATAAACTGTTTACTTTCAGTCCCTGTTGGTGTGTAAATAGTGTGTTCAGTACAATTAAAAAAAAAATGAAAAACTCACAACCTTTCACTGGCAAAAACAAACTATTTTTTTATTCTTTATAACTTGTATGATTATAAAAAAAAGTAGTATGGGCAAATAACTTTCTTTCTAAAATTAAGTTTTCAGCCGCGTAGTTAGTTTCTTCATTATTCTGTTCTAATAAAAGTAAAAATACTTTAAAAAAAGGGGGTTTATTACTGAAACAAAATGTAAAAAAAATATCAAGATGCGAGAATTTAATAATGTGAAATGAAACTCGTTATTCGACGATGAGACGCCAAAGATATTAGAACATGCGTGCAAACTGTAAAATTAACTTTTACGTTCATTATAATTGCGTATAATTTGATTTAAGTTAGGAAAATTACAATAGGGCCGGTATTATTTGTGGTCTTATTGATAAACACGCGTTTGTGTAATAAAAGTAGGAGTCGCATGCCCTTTATCTGGTGCATACTTACCAAAGTATACAATTTCCGTGGATTTAAAATTTAACCATGGAATAATGCAAAAAAAACGAAATACTAAATTATACTATTATATACTTATACTAATTATACTAAATTATTTTATTTTTAGGGTCTATTATATTAGTATTTTTGACTATTTTAACAAATTAGCATTGTACAGGTACAACATCAATTTTTAAAATCATTCC
Organism: Diorhabda sublineata; assembly: GCF_026230105.1. Taxonomy (NCBI): domain Eukaryota; kingdom Metazoa; phylum Arthropoda; class Insecta; order Coleoptera; family Chrysomelidae; genus Diorhabda; species Diorhabda sublineata. Next base: position 11,239,302 of record NC_079483.1, read on the forward strand.
CTTTTGTTTTTATTATTTTTATTGAACTTTTTGCATCATGAATCTATCATTGCCAGATATTATTATTGTTGTTTAAACTGTGCCAGTTTTGAAACAGAAAAATTTTTTTTTCAAAATATTTTAGTATGACTGAAACTTTTATATGATGTTATTCAAATAACTAAAAACCTAAAATTGATTTAACAAACAATAATTCGATTGTTAAACCTTCGTCCAGACCGAATAATAGCACTAAAAGTCTCAATTTTTTGTATATCAACTTCTGTATGTGAATTTTGAGACGTTTTATCTGGCAGGGTTTTGCTAACATCTACTGCACTGCACATCTACTAGCTTTCCGCGTCTTTTCTCTTTAATGTTTTCCCGTGGAATGGTCAGTAATGTCGAATAGTAATCTCCAGTTATTGTTCTACCCTTATTCAAAAAATCAATCATGATTACTCGGTGGCAATCTCAAAAAACTAAAGCAAGAACTTTTCCAGCCGATTTTTGGACACGAAGCTTCTTAGGTCTTGGAGAACTAGAGTGTCACCATTCGATCGTATAATGGATGCGGTAAATAGTGACGTGAACGTGTACACCTCGGTAAACCGTAGCGTCTTTTGCGTGTTTGTAAGCATCTTCATTTCCTTATATATCTTGATCAGAGGGCACCCACAAAAATCTGACATCTAAGTTGTTGTTTCGTATCAGATGCGATTGAATCTTGATTTGTAGTTCAAGAGGCTTGTTGGTATAAATATATAAGGAGCACAAGGCATATAAGGAGTCTGTTATAATTTTAGTTTTTTGTAGGTTTGATGATTGAATTTCGATGAAATCTTGTAGGATGAAATATATTTGTGCTCGATATAAAGAGCTTACGTGAGGTAATTTATATTTCAAGGGAAGTTTAAGAGAAGTGATAAAAACAGCTTGAGCTCCATTGGGAGTTTTGGATGCATCAGTGTATATTTTATGGAAGTTAGAATACATGGAGAGTTTCGAAAGAAAACTCTGATATATTATGGAGGCTGACATTTCTGCCTTGTTCAAGTTATTCAAACTTGTGTCAATGCTCAGAGTTTTAAGCAACCATGGGAAATGTATGTCAATATTTAATTGTAGAATGGGAGGAAACTGCATTCCTTCACTACTAAACTATATAGTGGGCTGTAACGAATTGGTTCTTTGTTCCTAATTCATATGCAGGAATATGCAGGAATGCATAATCAATAGGAATATTCCCACCAAGGAATTTTTTCCCGCTGGAATTAATTTTTGCGGGGAGAGGTGGAAAAATTTAATATAAAACCCGTAATTCAAGTCATTAGATTTCAGTCTCTGAAGACGATAACTTGGTTATCGAAACGCGCGTCACACAGTGTAATAGTGAGTGTTGGTGTAGTGTTGTAATGTAAACAGTGTACTCAGTATGAATGTCACCAACGGTTCCAGAAATTCTAACTTAGAAACTATCTGATAAAAGCGATAGTCGACTCTTTTCCTAAACTCGAACCTTCTGTGATATCTGTTTGCAACTGTGCTATTGTCTTCTTTTAGCTGGTGACGGCTCTCCTGGTTCTATGGGAGAAGTTCTGTGAGCTCCAGTAATTATGCGTAATGCTTGATTGGCTATGGTATCTAAACATTTTAATATCTGTTTTTGAGCGAAGGCATAGGCGATTGACGCAGTAGATTGAGAGTAAAGTCTTTTGGTCAGATCCCCAGTCTACGTTTGAGAGAACTTTTAATAGGTTTAATCCATTCTGATATCTGACGAAAAGGTCCTTAATGTGGACATATCATCTGCATAGATTCTAACCTTTGTTGATTTCTGTAAATTAGTAGTGATATTGTTGATAGCTATCAGGAATAGAGTTGGACTGATTACTGAACCCTGCAGTGTTCCATTTTGTTGTGTGAGGTGAGATATAGAGCCATTTAATGTCAATGAAAGTTAGCATATGTCCATCTATGTTCCATTCTTTCAAGGTTTTTACTATATTAGACCTCCATGCGGTACAGAAGACTTTGTTTATGTCAAAAAAAAACAGCTATGCATTTCTGAATGTTGTCGATTGGGCTTTTGCGTTTTCTAAAACTAGTCTGCTCTGGTATTATCAGTTTTCTTCATTCTAGTTACCAAAAAAGTATGTTATTAATTAGTTTTTCTAAGAATTTACACATGTTGCTGGTTAAGGATATAGATCTGTAGGAATCAACTGATAATTTATTTGTGTAGCTTTAGCTGTATTTCGGAAATGTTGTAGAAAGCTCATAGGTATATCGTCTAGCCCAGGGCTAGAATCATTTAAGAAAATAAGGGTTTCATTAATCTCAGAGGGGTTTCATCATTTCAGACAAATTACCCTGCGCTGATATAATAATTGTTGCTGAAAGCGTGTTTGTTAATTTTTGAATCATAATTGGTTTTTTATTTTTTAGTATGTACAACTCTAAGAGCGTGTTTTTCAACTACATTTTATTTTTTGCTTGTTGGTTCAATTTGCTATTTTAAACCCGTGTTTTCAATATTTACAGATGTATTGATGATTGCATCTCGATTGCGCTCTAACGTACTTCGCCTACTTACTCTATTTTTCCCAATCTCATGCAAAGGTACAAAAAGAAATTTATAAATTCCGATGATTCCAATCAGATATTTTGATCGAATTGAAGCATTGGCGTCAGTCTGTGACAAGAAAACTATAATTAATATTGTTGTGTAAAAATGCGTTATTTACAATATAGGGAGGGAAAAAAGTTAATCCCGTAACAACAAAAAAAAAATCTTGTTTAAAATATGTATGCGACACGACCCAAATGTAGAGTGATTTCTAGTTGTCACGGTTTGGTGACATGTAATTACATTCTATTCGATAAACATTGTAACAAAGAGATGAGAGAAATAGTAAGCCGTTTTGTCGGATGGGTTTAATCTACAATGAATACGTACGAAAAAACTGAAAGGAAATTGAATTACAACGACCTTATCTACAGGGTGAGTTTTCAAAATGACAAAAGACGATAATTCAATTACTATGCAAATTATTTGAAAAAGTGAACACAAGCTTTAGACAACTAAGAGCTCATTAATTGGTAATCTCTACAAAGTAATTAATAGCTATGTGACAGAGCAAACATGCTGTATATAGTTCACCATATTAAAGTTTTATCTACAATTATCGTTTTTTTTTAAATCAAATTATGTATGATTTCAAATAAACATTCTCCGGCAACTCCAATCATCTATCTTACTTAATAAGACTCGATCCGCTTGTGCGCAAGCGTTGCGAATGTAGTAGGAAAAACTCCGTGCCCCGGAAGCTTATAACACGGTTATGGTAACCTTTTTAGGTCGTGAGTTTAAATCAGGCAAGGTAAATATTTTCTTTACTTGTTATTATGAATTATTTATATGTATATAAATAAATATTGTTCTAAATAATTGAAAATTATAATTTTATCTTCTAAATATTTAACTTGTATATAACTGCGTTTGCACGCATGCTGTTCGGGCGTGCAAACAGATGTGTGTATGTCTGTATAAATCCCTAATAGTAATATAGGAATATTAAATATATGATTGCGCATGATCAACCGTGCAATCTTCATTTAAAAAAAATGCAAAAACAAGTTGAAAAGTTCATTTTCTTCCGCGTATTTTGACATAAGTTGAAGAAATAAAACATCAAACTGGTCAAACTTATGACTTCATCATTTTTTTAATGGAAAGTTAGGTTTTTTTTCAATATTCTATACGGCTTGTTTTTCTGTATTATAAATAAATAATATAATTTGGGCTCACAAGAAATTTGAAATAAACTCAAGTTTACGACTAACTAATCATCAACCAAAACTATTTCTAACAGGAATTGTTCAAACGGTGCCCTGTTCAGTATTTGACATAGGCCAAGACGACGGTAGATCTGATTTATAGAGTTTCTGCGAAGGGATACAGAGCTATTTCATGTCTAATTCGTTCCATTAAATCTTCTAAATTGTCGCATGACGTAGACCTACTAAAAAATCAAGGAGAGTGAGATCAGGTATTCTAGGCAGCCACTCCATTGATCCACGTCTTCAATTTACCTTTCTTAATACTTATTATCCAGAAACCTTCGAACATTAAGACCATAATGTCACGATGCATCATTTCGTTGATACCAAATAACGGAATCCAAGTTTGTCCTATTATTCGCATTCTGAAATGTCGCAATTAGGTCCGGAAGTAATGTCATACGAAAATGTTCCAAATATCGCTTAGCTGTTAAACTGCCACGTATGAAATAGGAACCAATTTTCCCTTAAGAATTCCTACCCAAATATTATTTTTTTATATGTGTTGTTTCGATTCACTGTACCACTCAAACAAAACTCCAAAAATTACTATTAAGAAAATTTGGATTTTCATCACAATGCCAATATTCCAAATTTTTGTCCGGATCACGCCCTGAGAGTTTATGAACAAATTGAGCCTTATATGAGTGGAGTTTTTCTTTATTTAAAAATTTTACGGGCGGCAATTTTTGTTGTAGTTGCATCATTGCTTATTTCTGGTCTTTCATATTTAGGAGCATTCCTCATACTTTCCGTATCATTAAATCTTTGCTCCTACCAATTGGCGGTCTTTGAAACTGTATTTTGTTAAATGAAGCACATGCTTCTCCATGACTTTGAAGTCTCTATAAGAGCCATAATAATAAAATTATATACATATGTTTTACTAGGAAGCTTCCATCAATTCAACGCAAGTTTATTTTCGTTTTCATCAATTATCTGAGTTTTTTCTCGTGTAAGGTGGTTTTGGATGTTTTTTCAAAAATAAACGTCGTACGTTTCATGAATTTTGTGCGTCACTTTGTCATAAATAAGCCGACACGTTCACAGGAGAATAATGCCGTTCCTTGGAGCTCTTAGATGGCTTTTTATGGTTCTCTTTCTCTATATTTCTATGAATTTTTGTGGTTTTTAATTTCTTTCGTTGTTCTAGTTCTCTCCTATTATTTCTCTGAAGTCTAACGTCTTGAACATTCAATTTTTCATGTCTGTCATAACTTTTATTCTGGGTTACCCTTCATCTGCTTCTCGACGTGTGAATACCATTTCAATCAATGGGACTTTATTAATTTAACTATTTCTTCCATTATTTCTCTTTCAGTTCCTTATTCACTTGACTGTATAGAGCATACTCTAAACAATTTTTGGTTCTTGTCCTTGGCCATCATAAGCAATCTAACTTTTTTGTACAACCAGTTCATCATTTCTGGTTTTCGGTCCCTGTTGTTCTGCCCATTCTACAGCAGTTGCATATAGCCTTTCTTGCCTTATGACTTTGTGGTTGCAGGTTCTGATTTCAGGGCAGTTTCTTATAGAATGTCACCTCCAGATATTCAATCTGACTTAAAGGCAGGTTTATTCCGTTCGTTCTGAAGGGTTTCGGGATGTACTTGTCACTCCTAGTGAATAGAACTAGTGTGGTCTTTGAAGGGTTTGTGTTCAGATCTCACGTTTAGGGTTAGGAGTGCTGAAGTGGAAATTATACTTTTTTTTTCTTACACATGTTTTTTACGAAGACCAATATTTCGGATAATTTATCATTGGCAGTTTTTATTGGGCTTCAATGATGATATTGTACCGGTTTAATTTCTATAAATTCAGTTTCCGATTAATCATACTTTTATCAACCATCCTGCCCTCTTTCAATACGAATGTTGACAGTTGATTGACATTTTCGCTTCCGTTAATACGAGTTTGATTTATTTAACACATAATGATCAATATCAAATGGATAGATAGATTAAGAAGAATAATCCACGTAAATTTCTAACATCGATTTTGCAATTTACTAGAAAGTGAGTGATTGATGAGTTGTTCACCACCTCGACGGATTCCAAAAGAAAACCAAAACCTAAGTAATACTTAAGATTGTGATTAATCGAATGAAGCGAAAAAATAAATTTGAACAATAAAAAATGAAACGAATTAATAAAAATGCTATTGATTAACGGGTGGGCTGAAAAGTAGACTAGTATAGAATAACATTTAATTTTATTATTCAATGTAGTTCTCTTTGAGGGCGATACAACGATGATAGCGGTCATACAATTTTTCAATGCAATTTCTATAGTAAAATTTGGCTCCAGTTTTGGTAATAACCTCATCATCGGCGCAAAATTTCTGTCGAGCTTTCTCTTGAGGTCTGAAAACAGAAAAAAGTCGCAAGGGACTAGATCTGTGGACTACGGCAGATGCGGAACCTATTCTATGGCTAATTTTGCCATCGTTTTGATTGATTTCGGATACAGTGTATAGTCTTGATGTGACATCATTTTTTTCTTGAGCCCGCTTGAGATCTGAATGTTGCATTTTCTACGTTTTGGAATCGGTTCATCACGTGCAGTCTATTGGAATGTAATCGATTGCACTCCCGTGTAAAATAATAGAGTCATATTTTATCCATTGTTACCTATCGACGCAAAAATTCAGGTTTATTATTGAACAGCTACAAGCACTACTTAGAATCATCAATTCGTCGTTGTTTTTGGTCGATTATGAGATCGTGGCACTTACTTCAAAGAAACTTTGCACATACCCAAATATAAATTTACGATGCATCCTTAATATCCCTTTGATATCTTTAGGGTCAGCTATTTCAGTGCGATCAATTATTATTTGGTCTTTTTTGAGGTTTTCATCTGCTACAGCATCTTCTGGACGTCGACTGTATGCATTAGCCTTGGCAAACCAATTGTCAACGGTTGATTTTCTTGGGGCAAGTCGGAATAATTTTTCTCAAGACAAGCCTTAACGTCAATAGTATTTTTTGTCAAAAGGTGATGCTCTATTGATATAGGAAATTGCTTTTTCTACATTTTCCAAATTAGATTAGCTTTACTCAAAATATAACAACTTGGAAGCTAATTTTACAATAGCTAGAAAATTTATATACGTGTCTTTAAAGGTCAAGGCTAACTGAAATTTGTACAATATATTGTGATAGTTGGTAGGCCTTACTTGTATGCATTATGAACACAAATTGTATCTACTTCCTTAATTCTAATGCCTTACTACATTTTCATGTGTGAGGCTCATTTGTCCACAGCTATTTTCATTTTTTTCTATCCCGCGTCTTTTGTTTCATTTCTTCTCACATTATTCTTCATTTTTCTCTTTTTCCTTTATTTCTTATCTCCAGATACTTCTTGGTCTTCCTATCTTAATTGTCCTTTCTGTCGCATTTTATTTTAATCTCAATTTTTCTTAGGAATCTCATTCCTGTGGGATGAATCAATAGAATTTATTTATACACTAATACTAAATACTCTAAATTATTCCTATTCATCTACACTTATTACAAAACGCTCCTAATTCATTAAATCATCAAACACACTAAAATAAATTATTTCTATAAAAACACTCGCAACATAATGTGAACACATTACAAAAACAATACAAAGAAATAGCTGCCACACAAAAGAAAACAATGTAAATATGTAAATAATTAGGCGCATTCACCAGACTTTAGCATCAATTAACGTAATAGAACAGGATCGGCTTTACAGTCTGTTCCAATTGACGAGTCCGTCACAATATTTTGCTTTTTTATTTCTGAGCAAGTGTTCATGTCCAAATGTCCATATGGGTTTGGCTACTTTCCTATATATTTCAGTTGTTTTTGTATTTTCTTTTTGGCTAGAAACTGTCTTAATTGCGTTGAATAATCTTCCAGTTGCTCCAGTCATATCGATTATCTCTTGTTTCAATCTTCCATTTTGAAATACAAATTATATCACTTCTAGGAGGATTATTTCAATATTTATTGATGACTAGTACACCGATTTAATAAATCCCATAAAATTTTGACTTTTGTTACAATGTGCCAATTCGTGATCGTAGTTGTCATGACGATTAGACAACTCGTGAAAGAAGATTATGCAGGCTGGGATTTCAATTATGAAATAAAAAACAAAATTAAAATATTTCAGTAAAAATTAATTTACATTATAAACACATAAAAAATATTACATTTTGTATCTATAAAAGACCTGTTCCACAAATTCATATTCTGTTATTTTGTTTGACTCACCTAACTGCAGTTTTACAAATTACGGCTTCTGGAAATTTTGAAAATTCATTGCCCTATTGAATTGTACCTACCTAGAGTTAAAATGTAATTTGAAGGATTTTGAAATTCTTGATTTCAATTTTTGGATTTTCTAAGTTTACAAAGTCGATTAGGTACGTAATTCTTTAATGAATCCGTCACGAGTTGTATTATGTATTCGGACTACCTTTTCTTTTACCTGAAATATCCCCGTTCCGAGTTGGCGCATCCTTATCTCAACGGATTAAAAATTGTTACGAGTTATAATTTCGATAAGTTTAGTTCAAGAAATTTTTTTCTCCATAGCAAAGTCTTCATACTATGTACTTTCCATATTATCATTAATTATTATTTCCCTGCTCATTTTCTTTGTAATTTTGTATAGATAAGAATGCTTCTAATATTTGGAGTTTTTGAATTATTAAATTTTAGAATTGAATATTGAAAAAAAAATCGATTCAAATAACAATGGATAGCAGTTTAATAGCATCTATTTACTACACTTCATTTAATCAACTCCGTTAGTTTGTCTATTTACTTGGAATTTTCCATTCAAATTTTCATCAACTTTTAATTGTTGACTTGAAATTTCGAATACCTTCTCGCTTTTGATAACAATAGATACGTAATTCAATGAAAAATTAATATAATATTTAATAACACACTTGCGTTCATTTCAACCTTTCAACCGTTCAACCTTTACGGGGTCTAGTTGCTGAGATATAGGGTGTTTTATATCAAAATCAAAAATTTGGCATAAATTACAAACGCTTTTAATTTTTTTTTTCAAATTTGGAGACCAATATGTTTCTTAATAAAGTAAAATTTTTACATAACAAACTTAAGCAAAATTTAGAAAAAGTTGAAGTATTGAAAGAAGGCTAAAAGAAACCGGAAACTTGTTAATTGAAAAAAATAAGACTAGAAAGCAACGTACTAGGCCTGTGCATCTGGAGGAGGACTAAATAAATAATATTTTTGGAAGACCATCTTTACAAAAAAGACGTGAAATTCGAAAATTTCCAAAATATGTGTTGTATACGGACGAGGCTAGATTTACTGGAGAAGGAATTTTCAACTCTAGAAATAGTCATGTTTGGGATGAAGAAAATGCGCACTTTGTTCGTGAAACTGGATTTCGGCATAAATATTTGTTAATGTGTGGGTGGGTATGGTTGGAGATTGCTTAATCGGGCCTTACATTTTACCAAATAAATTATATGGAGCAATTTAGACGCGCTTTCTGGAAGAAAAGAACACGATGGGGCATCTGTTCATTTTGCTACAGCGGCAAGAAATTACTCAAAGAGACGTTTTAGAGAAAAATAGATTGGTCGGGGTGGACTCAATTGTTGGCCTCCAAGATCACCTGACTTGAATCGATTTTCTTAGATGAAGCCATATGAAATCCTTAGTGTACGAAACAATCATCGAATCTGAACAAGATCTAATAGCTAGAATTTAAGCTGCAGCAGAAATTATTCAATCCCATCCAGATTTATTCTCAAAGACACGTTTTTCAATGACAAATCGGTGTAATAAGTGTATTGAAGTAAGCGGCCAACAATTTGAACAATTGAGATTATGAATAATTTTTATTTGTTTTGTACTACTTACAATTAATAATTATTCGAAATTAAATGAATATTTAATTATTTTGTAAATTACGTGCTTGCAGACTTTTGTTTAGTGGCAAATTTCTACAACACGAATGAACAAGAATGAATTCATAGAGTTCATAATAGTTTTCTAGATACATTATGTTGCATTCTTATATAATTACCCTGTATGTAATAAATGTACCGATAACCAAACACCAGATCAATTTCCATTCAATGAGAAATCATTCATACTGACCTAGTCTATGTTACTAATATAATGACTCAAAAAAATTTTAATAACTCGATAATACGGTACAAAATTTAAACGGTAGCGCCATATGGCTAAATAACATCATATTATAACTATTAGGCAACACATAACTGTATTCATAATGTAGTACAACTAAATAACGAGGTGCAACTTCAATTATCACACAACCGTTAGCTACAAACTTTGTTTTTAACCACGTTTACAGGGCCGTAGTTGAGGGCTCGCGCAGGCAATTAAATAATCTGTACTAATATTATAAAGTTGAAGAGTTTGTTTGTTTGAGCGCGATAATCTTAGAAACTACTAGTTCTAATTGGAAAATTCTTTTTGTGTTGGGTAGTCTATTTATCAAGGAAGGCTTTAGGCTATAAATCTTATATTTAAAATTTTCGGGTCACAATATTAGTTACCATACTCCTCCGAAACGACATGATCAATTTTTATGAAATTTTATTTTCGTATTCGGTCTGAAACTCTTCTTTTCATACCTCTAAATGTTGGCCAAGAAAGACAACGACGAAGCGGGCACACTCGCAAGACTGGGATAGGCGAACCCACCAATGGGCCCAGAACCCATCCTTGGTGTGGCCAGAAGGCGTGCTCGGCAGAGATGGATGGAGACGCCTGGCATGAGACAAGCGAAGACACGTATCGATAGACCCCGTTCGTCTCCCTCCAAACAACTGCTCCAGATAAATAGGCACGAAATCAGACTAGTGACTGGACTTCTAACCGGATACTACCATCTAAGACGTCACCTTCACACCATGGGCATCACGGATGATCCGGAGTGCATGGAAGAGGACGAAACTGCAAACCACGTTATATGTGAGTGTGTTGCACTCGCACGAGCGCGATTTAATCTCCTGGGCAAACCCAACAACCTGCCCAACGACTTCAAAGGGTTCAAGCCAAAGCGCTTCTCAAAGGAAATCGGGCATTGGTAATGTCAAGTCGGTCACTACGGGTCTATTTGAAGACCTATGTTCTCAACGGCTTCACTGCCGCCCACAACTATGAACTATGAATCCCTAAATGGTAACTGTCCTCCACCCTTAATTATTAAGTTAGAATATCTGGAACCGTTGGAGATATAGATGTAGTTAAGTAGTCAAGGAATGAATGTGAAGATTCCCGCCAAGGAATTTTTTCCCGCTGGAATTAATTTTCGCGGCTGGAGTTGGAAAAATTTAGTATAAAACAGATGAGTCAAATCATTATATTTTAGTTTACCTTTAGTCTGTAAAGTCGATACGAAACGCGCTTTAAAATAAAAAAAAACGCGCGTCAAGCAGTGTAATTGTGAGTTGTGATGTAAACAGTGTATTCAGTACCCCTTAATTATGTTTTTGAAATTTTTCGTTTTTATTTTTTTATGATACAGCATTTAAAAATACACACAACCCTAAATTTTTACCTTTCTACGATCAACTCTTATAGTCTGCAGAGGAATTTGAGTTTTAAAAAATTTGATTTTGTTACAAGGTTTTTTTACGTAAAAAGCAAGACCAAGGGGGTAAACATTTTTACACTCGAGTAGTTGTGCCTTACGTGTTGAAATGCCTGTGGATATTGATCTTGAATTTCTGTGGGTTGTAGTGCTCAGTAAAGACGTACCTTGGAGCTGATTCCACAGGATTGTACTCCGTCCAAAGAATGGCGTCACGATAAATTGAAGTTCTGAGTGTATACAAGCGATATTCATGAGCCACATTTGCCTGTCGAAAAGATCTTGCAAAAACGGTATTATGTTAAACAGTTCAGAAGAGCATTTGCGTGGTAGTATCGGTAAAACTGAGTCAGATGGGCGACGTTTCTTCTATGCTCTAATCTGTTCAGGTTTTTGGTTAACTCTGGATCGCTTATAAATCGAAGTGCTCTCTTCTATATTGAGATGAGCATCTTCAGGGAATGCATAGGGGCAGAGCTCCAAATGTGCGAGCAATATCTAAAGATAGACTAATCTGAGTCTTGTAGAGGATTAGAAGCTGTTCCGGAGAGGGCTCCAAGTTTTTGTGAAGCTGCCTTGGCTAAATTCACCACGTGACTATACCGGGACATATTACTTCCAACCTCAACATCCAATAAGCGAATTTGCGGTGTTGGTGATATTTTATGTTTAGACAGAACCAAATCCTAAGCTGCAATGCCAGCCTTCTTTGTAAAACTAGCAGCCTGGTTCTTTGCTACATTAAACTCAATCATATTGTTTCCACCCCATTCCAGAATGTTTCCAAGATCGATACTGATGGTGGTAATCTGTTGCTGCTTGGTTAGACGAGTTTATGGAGCGGTTGATTTGAACGATAACACCAGCACTGACCTTTTTGAGAAACCTGGATAAACCGATCTTAATTTATTTAGAAGGTTATCGTACCAAATTCTATCAAAAGCCTTCGATAGCTTAAGTCCATACGTTGGTTACTTAGGCTAGGTTGATTTATCTTTACGGAAACTGGTTTGATGGTCGCTGATGATGTTAGCAGACTTAAGAGCAATCGGGCCGTAGTTATTCGGAGCCGTCTTTTTTTTTAAATATATACATATGGTATATTTGGTTCCCATTATTGGACTTAAATTTTTAATATGACGAGACTGTTGAATTTTAATCTTGAATCTACTAAATGATACACAATATATTAAGACATAAATACATATTTATTAATAGATATTATCTAGTTAAATTTCACTATCGTTACTATCTTGTAAATCATCAATAAGTTTTTAAAGGGATTCCAAATCATTTATATTAGTGTACATACATGTATATGAAATTATAATTTTTTTCACATATTGAATACAGTTTCTCCAGTTTTCAGTGGTTACATTTTCAACTTCCGTCTTTATCAACTCGATCAGACTGCTTTAAAGTGGGTGAGTTATTGTGATAATTCGATCGGATAAAAAATACATTTATATGGTGAAAGTCTTCTTGGAAGAAATCAATGCACTTTGGTGCACCATTATCGGTTGGTGTTTTGTAGGAGTTATTGAATTATTCACAATTTTCCGAACTGTACTTTCAAGGATACTCGTTAAAACTGAAGTCTCTTTCAATGAAGTTTTCTTCGTAGTCTGACCTACTAACTTTAAGTAAATACTTTAACTATCTAACTAATGGTAGAGTCTATTCTATTAGATCGTCAGTGTTGGAGACTCTGTTGGATGGGGCATATAGCCATAATGGACGAAGACAGTTGGGTGAAAAGATCATTGTTAAGGGAGAAGAAGCGAAAAGGAAAAGAAAGCGTCCACGGAAAAAATGGATTGAAGCATGTAGAGAAGATTTAGAGAGAATAGGAATAGAGAACTGGCGAGAAGCACTCATGAACAAAAATAGATGGAGGAAAGCAGAAGAGCGACTCCAAGCCTTGTGCCTATAAGGCTTGTTGAGCTGTTTACATATCTATATTTCTACAAAGAGACATGCAGCCACTATGATCTTGCGAAATAATGGTATAGAATAATTTATTTTCATTTCAATTTTGAATATTGGTTTTCATTATTTTGTGTCACAGTGTATTTCTGTAATTGATCTACATTTATAAAAAAACAATTTCATAAATTAGAGCTATAACTTTCGTGGCTATTACTATGGGTATCACAAACTGTATGCATTTTGGAGTTCCAATGGCATATATGAAAAATAACGATGAAAAACTCCGTTAGATATAAGATATTTTATTGCCATACTGAAACCATTTTACATTAGCGCAATATACAGTATAAACAGTCGTAAAATGACATTTTTACGAGGTATTTCGACAGACGTGATGAATTTTTTATGTTTACTTTAGTAAACGTTTTGTTATCACAAAAGAAAATATCTAGATTATGTTCTTTAAATATAATAAAACTAAACAAGGTACACAATATAAAATCAATTTTTTGCTTACAAAAATACTTGTATTGACACTTTTAATGCGATTGTAATTGACTCAAACTTATTAGTAAAGGCAATAAAGTGTGTTCTAATGAAGATATGATTCTGTTGAAGCTATGAATTAAAACGGCGAACGTCCTGACAGAAAAAGACTGGCAAGAGACACCTTTGAATAATATGGATGATTTTAGAACTCGAAAAAGATGTTGAAGGGTTACTAAGAAATTTAAAGTAATTTCCAATTTCGTGCCGGAAAAGCACCACTTCGAAGTGTGTATCTTTGAATTTTGAGCAAAACCATGGCCAGCAAATTTATATATTTATTGGGTGTCAATCTGAGGCATAAAATGTATTCCTCAGGATTTGTTTTAATAAGAAGAGTAGATGCAATCTCTGATAATTCTTTTATTATTATATTTCATAATCAACATTCTTTTTGAACGAAATTCTTCTTTTTCTATTAAAATATTGGAATAAAACTTGGTTTTTGTATAGTGAACAAAGTAAGATTTTATCTTTTCATTTCAACTGCACTTTGGGAACTGACAACCACTCACTATCTTTTTATCTGAGAAAATGAACTATCCTGGGTAGCGACTTATACAAGTCTATACTATACCAAAGAAAAAGTCGTTTTAGGAAAGCCTGCATAGATGCAATAACCTTTAGTTTTCGATTTACGAACAGGAATTTAGCTTAAGTCCTCTTGGTCAATGGAAAAGGCATCATTTTAATAAATTATTGCGATTAGGGCAGTACAACACATATCTTCAAAGTTTTTTACTACTACAGTACGAGTAATATATTGATAACAAAATTATGAATAAATGCGTAAATTTCTTGCTACCTGAAGGACATTATACAATCAGTTGATTAGTTCCTATGTAGGTATTTACTCACGCAAACCTCCATGTATGGTATATATTTAACTCGAGACTCACCTGAAAAAAAAAACAACAATAGGTTAATTGGTTTGTAAGGAGAAGGAAATCAAAATTGTATAATTATTTTGTTGACTCATCATATCATTGCTAATGATTAACGACCTTGATCGTATGTAAGAACTTTTTATATATTTATAGAATTCTCGGTTATAAAAATGACATAATAAAGAAAATGAATTAGGAAGTCAAAACGTAGTAGTCTAAGGCTACTTGCACACACACCGGATTTTTACCGGTCAAGCAATCAGTCGTTTTGTTGTCGCGACACCAGGTGATGGGATAATAACTAGTCGTTGTTATTTGGTTATTGTATCGCCATATTAAGCCCAAGTGATGAATTTATACTACCAATCAAAGTAGAGAACACAAGGGAGCGTACTTTGAAGAACTAAGGCGTGATGGTAATAAGTTCTCCAACTCCTTCAGAGAGTCTATTGCATCCTTTAAAGAGCTCCCTGAGAACTTGAAGCACGCACTACCAAAACTAATTTATTTCAAGTGCACAACCGTTTATTTACACAGGTACGCCACTATTTGCTGATAGAGTGGCATTGGACTGTTGCTCACCGGCATTTTATTGGAATCTCAGGAATCTCTGGCTAACTGCGGAACCTCATAAGGAAAATCAAATATATGTCTACCGATAGTAAAGTACAAAACAATCGTTAGATCTTTACTTGCATATGAAGAAGAAACTCGAGTGGACACAACAAAAACGTGAGAGAGAACAGCACAGATGAAAACATTGAGAGCTATTGAAGGAGTGAGGCTAAGAGATCAAATAAGAAGCAAAGCTATAAGAAAAAATCTGAAAATTCAGGATATAGTATGATTTACGAGATCCAGATGACGATATTGGAGAGATTACGCCGAAAAAATGACGGTAGTCTAAATGGGCAAAGGATGAAAAACCAACTTCAATGAAACCTTCCAACCGACCTACCAAGAGATGGCACGAAAGCTGGACATCTACTTCTTCTTAAGAGACTTAATAGTAAAAAAACAAGACAAAGTATCAAGAAAAGAGAAAAAGGAAGGAGAGAATAGTTAAAGATGAAAATTTGTAACACGATATGCTGTTGTGATAATTAAAAGAATCAGCTAGCAGTAAGTCGAGAGAAACCTAGTCAACTGATAAGTTTAAATAGGCATTCGTCAGCTGACAAGCTTTATGATACAACTCTCTTTGTCATGTAAACCTGCACTATACAGAGTGTCTCACGACAAGTTAAAACTATCTGTATATGGTAAAATACTTATAGTAATAATAATACGTTTGGGTTTTCGGATACGATCTTTTTAACTAAAATATTTTCAAAGATGGCCCACTTCCAGTTCTACCGAAAGTCGACTTTAACTTTATTATTTTAAATAGAACACCATGTATATTAATACATTTTTGAAATCTACGTAAAATTTTAGTATACTTTTGTCTAAGAACTTTTTTCGAAAAAAGCATACTGTTTAAGTTATTGATTTTTTGTAAAAAATTTGACCGTTGCAGTCCCTTATAAATTATTTTTTTACGAGAATACCCCTATTGATATGAAAATGGCTGTTGTTCGGTTGCTTTTAGAAAGGTCATACGTATTTGAATCTATCATCAGACTATTTTCCTTTGGCTCTTAATTTTCCATAAAATTATTATTTTTTTTGTCATAAATGGTTTAATTCGATTAACTTTTGCTTAAAATCTGCTATTTCGATCGAGGTTTATTTGGATATCTTACTGCAAATAAAGGACACAACTTTGCCATATTTACCATGTATTGAAAGCAAATTTACATATTCTTTTTTATTTCTTAGTGCTTGTATCAACCAAAATCAAATAAAAAAATAATTTATAAGGGTCTGCAGCGGTGAAATTTTTTTCCAAAAAAATGAATAACTCATAAAGAATGCATTTTTTGAAAAAAGTTTCTAGACAAAAGTATACTAAAATTTTACGTAGATTTCAAAAATGTATTAATATACAGGGTGTTCCGTTTAAAATAACAAAGTTACAGGCCATTTTTGAAAATATTTTAGTTAAATAGATGGTATCCGAAAACCCAAACGTAGAAATTTTTCACCATATACAGTTATTTTTAACTAGTCGTGGGACACCCTGTATATAAAAATTTACGGTAAATTTATCTACAAAGAAACTTGTATAAAACATTTGTTATGCAACAATGAAGAACAATGAATCGTGAAACCAAAGTATGTAAAAGTAGATATTTTTCATATATTTATGTATAAGAAAACGTTAATAAACAAGATGGACATGTAGGTTAACTGAGCATGACAAAAAAAAATTTCAAGGAAAATGTATTTACAACAACCTTGAAGCATATGAAAAAAGTATTGTATCTACACGTATATTTGGTTTTAATAGTTTTTACACGAAACAGACTATTAGACTATAAGTTCAATTTTCTGTATTCCATCCATTTGTAAACAAATTATTTCGGTTTATTAGTATTCTGAAATTTACGAATAAATTTTATGGACCTCTGAAGCATATCAAAGAGTTTTGAAAGAAAAAATAATACGTTTGAAAAGTAATTAGAGGGTAAGAAAAGCAAAATAGGAAGAATAGACAAGGTAATACTAAATAATTAGTGATATAAGAAATAGGAGAAGAAGCCACAATAGGAATAATTACAAAAGAAGCAATATGTTAGTACCAGTACGAGAAATATTGTCCAGAGAAATACACTCGTGGTAAAAAGTAACGCACCACCCTGATTTCTGGAAATATTTTTCTGTTTAATAAATTTAAATCAATATTGCTATTGTTTAACTTCTTTTCAATCATTTTGACGCAATAATAAGAAATGTGTAGTAATTTTGAGTGATTTTTAATGAGTGAAAAAATAAAAGCATTGCAATGAAACCAAATTTTCTTAAAAATAAAACTTGCACTCTAAACAATAATGTTCCTTTTTTTAAATGCTAGTAGCGCGTATTTCCTCCTCTGGATGTAATTGTTGTTAACATTCTCCTGGACATTCTTTCAATTAGGTGCTGTATCACTTCTTGACGTATGTTCTCTCATTCCTCTAATGCCGCTTGCTCAAAAGCTCATTCAAATTTTGAGGAGATGGATTTCGACGACGAATGCGGCGTTTTAAAACGTCCCATTCATGCTCGATAGGATTCATATCTGGACTTCTTGCTTTCAACATATTTTTTTGTAGAAAACTATTAGAGATTGTGGAAGTCATCATGTATTATTAGATAGACGGAAAGCCGGTAACACTGAAAGTCCCGTCATAACGGAATCAAAATGTTTTTATTTATATAAATAGAACATAAATATAGGAATAAATTAAGCTCGGTATGCGTGCCGAAACAATGTACAAAAAATATTAAAAAAATGAAAAAATGTTTTACCGTCATCGCGGATATTAATTATCCAACAGTAAATTTTATTGGCTTTTAGAAAAATACCACTTTCTTTGCCGGTAGGGTCTTGCATACCTATTTGAAGTTTGTGATGAGGGCTAAAATATCTCCATCATGCCGGAAACTTTCTATTTTATTTTATTTATTTTCATCTAATTTTTAAAAATATCTTAGTATGCGCACTCAAAAACTGCCAGGAAGATCCCGCATACCACCTTGAAGGGCATAAACTATATTATCATCTACTGAAAATGTAGCTCTATCAAGGTCACAGCGTAAAATTAGCAAAAATCAATAAAAAATATGCAAAATTTGTAGCTTTTTTGTTGGTCTATAGTTTTGTTGCTTCAGCCGTTCGCGAAACATTCATATAAAGCTACCATAAAATTTCGACAAGTCAATAAATATCGAAACAATTAGTGAACCAAAATTTGTTGATGCAAGTAAGTATTACGGAAAATTAGAAAAAAAGATTTTTTTAATAATTTTTTTTACATTGTTTCGGCAATAGGAATCCATCCATACCGAGCTTAATTTATTTCTATACTTATATTCTACTCGTTTAATTTTTTGATTTCGCTATGACGGGACTTTCAGTGGAACCGGCTCCTGGACTCTTAGGTTGAACTTTAACTGCAAATCACTTACTTGAGTTGACTTAGCGAAAAATTATTTCAGACCTTTCTTGTAGGCCGTTGATTTTGCACAAAAATATCTATTTCTTTTATATTACACAATAATTCGTTGAAATACATCGAGATTCCAAAACAAAAATTCCAGTATAATTTAAATGGGAAATCAAAAATCACGAAGCGGAACCTCTAAATATTGATATTAATGCTTCTAAATGTTCTTGATTTTAGGTCTCTTCTGTTTTAAAATTAGTTTTTTCTCAATAATTTCTGAAAAATTAATAAAAAATTGACGATTCGACTTAACTTCAATGTTTAAAATTATTAAAATCTATTAAAATATTTATCAATTTTTCATCAATCTTTCAAAAATTATTCAAATAAACCAATTTTAAAACAGAAGAGACCTAAAATCCAGAACATTTAGATACATTAATATATTAAAAGATCTAAGAAAAAAAGAAATTAAAGAAATATTGATATTAAGAGCTCAAACTTTACCAGAATTGTTTTTTCGCTATCTTGGACAATATTTTCTAGTATCTAAAAAAAATTAGTTTGGGAACTTCCGAACTATGTTATGGTTGGCTGATTGTTTTCTTTCTTCGAGATTTTAAATACAATTTTCGGCTAACACAAAATGATACTATTTCCTAATGCATCTCACCAATTATCGTTCGAGAATAACCAAATTTTCAACTAGCTTTTGGACTAATATGATTTACTGGGATTATCCTACGGTTTATCGTATGGACATAGTAAATATAGCATTGCTTATATAAATATGAAATATTCAATGTTAAATAATATTTGGAACGAAACGTCAAAAAGACATTCCTATGAAAACAAGTTAACAATTTAACCTAAAATCAACCAAAATATAAGTCAGGAATATACGAGGATATATTCTTAGCCTACTATAGAACTAAACAAAATTTCATTGTCAAAATATTTTATTACTCAACATATCCTGCTCTTAATTGGATACATTTATTACAACGAACCTGCAACGTCTTTAGACCTTTAAAAAAATGTTTTTTCTTGCTCTGCAAACCAGACTTCCACAGCTTTTATCATCTACTCGTTGAAAGAAAATTTACGACCTTTGAAGCTTTTTTCAGTTGGGGAAACACATGATTGTTTTTTTCATGGCAACATGAGATTTGTGTGCAGGGGCGTTGTCCTGCCAAAACAAAACACCTCTGGATAGCTTTCCACGTCTTTTTCCTTTAATTTTTTCCCGTTGAATGATCAGTAATATCAAATAGTAATCTCCAGTTATTGTTCTACCCTTATCCAAAAAATCAATCGTGATTACTTCATGGCAATTCCAAAAAACTGAAGCAAGAACTTTTCCAGCGGATTTTTGGACAAGAAACTTCTTAGGTCTTGGAGAACCATCGATTATTGCTTTATTTCTGGATCATAGAAATGTACCTAAGTCTCATCCATGGTAACAATTCGGTTGAAGAAGTCTACATCATTTTCAAATCGAGTACAGCACGCTTTTGGTCAACATTCAAACATTTGGCGATCCATTTAGCAGCAATTTTTCCCATATTCAAATTGACGTGAACTATATGATTAACGCGTTCATATGAAATATTCAGTGCTTCAGATATCCGTTTTAGCTCAATTCGACGGTCTAATAAAATCATGTCATGAACTGCATCGATATTTTCGGGGACTGACACAGAAACTGGCCTTCCCGATCGGTCATCATCTTCAATGGAAAATTTACCTCTTTTGAAGCTTGCAGTCCAATTTTTCACAGTCGCATACGAAAGACATTGATCACCAAGTATATTAAGCATATCTTCGTAAATCTGCTTACCTCTTAACCCTTTAAAATACAGGTACTTGATGATGTTTCGTTACTCCATTTTTTCGATTTTCACAATTTCGGTGGACATGTTTTTTCTTTTAATTTATTGCGTAACTCCGGTTTACTTTTTTATATATAACTCAGTAATACATATTTAATTTACAATACTTCAAATAGATTTTATCAATTTTGGAATTATTGAAGGTATATCTACTTCGCAAATTTAAACATAAAAATATGCTATTCTAGTATTGTAGTCACATATAGTTTTAATGTAACTAAATTATGTAAATTATATCACCTAGGGGATAGCTAAAAGACTTTTTCAGTTCTCAGTGTTCGTGGTAGTGCAGATTTCATATCATTTGCATGTTTTACTGAAGTTTTTACTGAAGTAAACTACTCGATGAACCCGCTCTTTGGGCTTATCTCTTATCTCTATTCTTCTCCGAACAATCGTCGCTCTATGACCCTAATAAGACTAAACCAGTTACTCCGCACCATCTTGTTATAGTCTCATTCAGTTGTTATTACTATAAAATCCAGAATATTTTAAATAAACTCCTAACAACTCAATTATCAACTGCTATAGTATTTTATTTGTATTCCTTGGAATATTCGTAGTTTTTGATTCACCTATTACTGAAAATAAATAGGGTAGGACGAAACGTGTAATGAGTTTAGCTAGATTCCTTTTATACTTTATTATTGTTTCCTTCTTGTTTTGTATTTTCTTTCTTGGTTGAATTGGCCGACAGCTTTGAGCAAATTCCATAAAATGTACTGAAATTGACAATTTGTTATGTCCTCAATTATTTCAAAAAAAAACAACTGTTCAATCATACAGAAAAGTTTCTTTTTATTTGCGTTTTGTTCTGTATTTATTGAAAACGTCTCAATGGATGGTTTGTTTCAACTTTTGGAAACGAATCATTATTCCAAAAAACAATTGTATACTAATCGTTCTGCACATAATTGGTTGTTGTTGGGGACCAAATCTGCAGGATATGGATGATGCTGAACTATTGCAGCTGTTGCAATGCAATGACTATACACAAGAGGATAGCTCAGCCAGTACGATTGTTTCGCCAAGATAGCTGACGGGCTGGCGTCACATCAGTACACTGTCAAACGTTATCCACTTGGAATTTATAGTAGGAATCGAGCATTTTCAATATCAATGAAATATTTTAAGTATTCGTAAATATAATTCTCTTGTAAATATCATGAAAAATAAAAAAAAGATGTGACTTTGGAATAGACAAATTTGAAATAACACACACTCCTAAGAAAATAAAATCTTAATCTAGGTAGGTACTATTTATTTATTATTTCATTCATTTAAATAATTTCACTCATCCTTCTCAATTCTTTATTTTCTTATACAAATGAATCCTTTATTAGTTTTTTTAGCGTTTTTCTAGCTTACGAATTTTACTTCTCTGTACATTGTCTGTCACGAGTTTTCTCTTTGATTTTTTTTTTAAATTGAGCCTGGCAATCATTATAATTGATTAGAATTATAATTATTAATCTACAAAACTCTTAAATAATTCTGCAAGGTATATCTTCCTCCTTTTTTTATATTATTCGCTAACCTTTTCACTACTCCAGGTCCAAGTTTTAGGATATTGTTTGCATATTTTTCAAAATAGAAATCACATTTTTTTTAGCAACTGTCCAACAAAGGACAACTGCAGTACCCAAAACGGAATTTTGTAAGAATCATCACTCTTAACTTCATATGTGAATTCAGGTTAACTTTTTTTGGCATCAGGTAAGCTATTATATTAGTTTGTACTTGAATTGGAAGCATTCCCAGATATAAAAGCGGAGCTTGTTGGGAGATAATGAGCTACTAGAATTTGAGCTGATAGTTTTTTTCAAAGTGTTGGTTTCTTCCAAAGAGTTGGTTTCTTGCAAGCAGATGTATATTTTAACTGGAGGTTCCCTTTCCTAAAACTCTTTTCTACACGATTCGATATTAAATTTTGCAAGCCTACCAGAAACTTTTGAAACTGATTGAGAAACGTCGCAGAATATTTGAAGATCAGCATAGATATAACTCAAAATTTAGTCTGTAAATAAGCTAAATATCCTGCAATATACTCTAATGCATCACCTGTGGCATCAGGTAAATTGTTATCTTGGTTTGTACTTGATTTGGAAGCATTTCCTGATATAATAGAGGAGCTTGTTGGAGAGAATGAGCTAATAGAATTTGAACTGATAGTTTCTTCCAAAGTGTTGGTTTCGTTCACGAAGATATATCTTTCAACTGGAGGTTCATTACTTCCAAAACTTTTGTTGCTTTATACTCTTCCTACACATTATGATTTTTCCATATTTAATTTTGTAAGCCTATCAGAAACTGGTTCGGCATAGATATAAATCAAATTTTAATTTGTAAATAAATACACAAAAAAATATATTTGTATTAACAGAGTATATTACCAACAGAAAAAATTCGTTAAACTACATCTAATCACACTAGACGCTGCCAATTCTGCACTGTCTCACTTTTGTCTCTATCTCCTTACGACGGTGATGAGCCTAGATGTTTCCACTCTATATTTTGCATTTATTTTGGTCGTTACATCATAATTCTAGATATATGACTCATCAATTGTTACCAATCTTCCCAGAAAATGTTCTTTATCTAGACTATACTGTGTGGAGAAACGAATGTCTTTCTGAGTTTTGTTGTGTGCATCTGTCAACATTCGTAGTACTCATCACGCAAAAAAAACATTTTTATGTAGTGCTAGCTTCACATGAATTCACATATTTGAGTCCTGGAGAGATGTTAGATTTAGTTTAATTCCTCAAAGCAAGGAGACGACCCACATCAGAAGCTAAATCCTATCGTCCCATCAGTCTATCGCCCTTCGTTGTGAAAACGATGGAAAAATTTATCCCTACATTGAAACGGAACTGCTTACCAAAAAATTGATATGCATATTGGAGTGGACTGTCTTTGTCCTGCATAGTTTAACCAAAAAACTGGAAAAAGCTATAGATAATAAAGACATAGCACTAAGTGCCTTTTTAAAATATTGAAGATGCCTTCTCCAACAGGCCCAGACGTTCTATTCATTGAGAATTGGTATGACGAATTAAGCATCGAGGATCATGGTAGATAGAGCAATAACTACAAATCCGGGAGACGGATATCCACTACTATGATCTTTATTAGTAATCAACCAATTACTTACAAAGCTATACATGCAGAGTATAAGGTCTGAGTGGTAAGTATGATCGCTCAGAGATGGTGTGGTCAATGAAGATCCGACCATGAACCCCTCATAGACCATCCTAGTTGCATTTACTATGAGAAACCAAATTCATAATGTTCGAATGTATAATTTAGAAACCTCCGCTGTTTCTACTCTATGTTACTTCTTAAGACATTAGCTATTTGTGAAGGAGAGTCCCATCAAAATCGGTTCAGCCGTTTCAAATATTAGCAGGAGCGACTGACAGTAAAAAAAATATAAAAATTGTGTTTGTGATGTAATTAAGTTGTTAAATTGAAAATACTTACAGATACTTCAATTCCATTTATCTGTATAGATGTATAGATTGAGAATTAAGTATAAAATTGTGTTTTTCAAATTAAATTTTTATCGATAACGTGAAATGAATTATCTCACTGACTCATCGTTCTACACACGAACCCAAATTTTGTCATTTCAAATTCGCAATGAAATACCACAATACCTTTTTATTCTTAATGCACAATAGTGTCCCTCATTTGAAGCATAATGTAAAAGAGAAGCTTAACTGCTACTTTGTTAGGTTTTCTAGTAAAAACGAGTGGAAATTTGAAATGCTTTATTCTTCCATAAAAGGATTTTGAAATGTGTACAGTATTATACTAAGAATCGTTCTTTGTTATGGAGAATGTGGTTGTAGATGAAATAATAGTTGGTTGTTAGAAAAGCAAATTGTGAGTTTCTACAGACAAAGGGACTTTTGCCCGAAGGGTTACGGCTTTAAAAACGATAATAATCGTTTTGTTTTTATAATTTCTCAATTATCTCGGGGCAAGTAAAAAATAAGTTAATTTCCCGAGTGTATTTTCTCTTTTGCTGAAGTTTACCATAGTCTATAATCATATTTTGCTCTCCTAATCATATTTTTAACCTATAACAATGCTGTATGAAATAATATTCATAGTTTGTTGATATTACTTTATTTTTTACAACGCATATTCTTCTAATTTATAAATATGCATTGATTTTATTGAAAGAAATATTGATAGACAAACTTTAATAATATCTGTTATCCATATTATACAATGACAATGATTAAGTTAACTCGATCATGATCTAGATGATCGGAAACTAACCCGGATCAGGTTCTCTGTTGTTTGGAAACTGATCGATTTAATCGGGTCGTAATCATATGATAGGATCCTTTTTATCTTGGGAGATCAATGCAATCAGCTGGCGGGTGGTTTCGTTTATTGTTTTTTGCTCTTTGAAAAATTATAAATAATCCTTATAAGAATGCCTATGATTACTTATCATATGCAAGTTTGCCACAACTTCTCGGCCTTTTCGGAAAGAGGAATACCATTCATACACTTGAGTCTTGGAGAGGCACACACCCCCAAATCTTCGATAAATTTTTATAAATTTTACATTATGTACCAAAAAACGAAAAATTATGCGTTGCGCACCAGATATTGGTACATCTTTCCTATAAGTACACTAAAAAGTGAGGTTATGTGGTCCCGGCTGCTCCCTACGCTTCATAATAGACATCCAGTGTAGCCACTTTCACGATACTAAATTTTTCGGGCGCTTATTTGAAAATTCCGGTTTATATTTGAAGTAATCTCGTAAATAAGAAAACGAATGTTTATTTGCGATATTAAA
The DNA here is from genome assembly GCF_026230105.1 of Diorhabda sublineata. Lineage (NCBI taxonomy): Eukaryota > Metazoa > Arthropoda > Insecta > Coleoptera > Chrysomelidae > Diorhabda > Diorhabda sublineata. Next base: position 11,264,820 of record NC_079483.1, read on the forward strand.
AATTATTCACTTTTCTAAGATAAACCAGAGTAATTCAGGTTTTAGGGGTAGAATACGATTGTTACTTTACATTGTTTTATGCTCTACATTATTAACTAGATTTTTTTAAAAGGAGCAAGTTTGATAATATCTGTTATGAGGAATCATATTTCCATAAAAAGGATTCCATTAGATCACCGTTCTTAATCATGCAATTTCGTGAAATTTCGAATTTTTTATAATATATTGTACATATGAAACAGCGCAAATGGGCCGCCCCGGCCAATGCCTTAAGAGTTTCGTTCATATTATTAACTGAGTTTTGTCTACTAAATTTCTCCATTTGATCCTATCCTGTGCCTTCTCTTTCCATTTTTCTATACCAAACCTTCTTGTATCTATCTTCGCCTCTTCTATTTCTTCCGAGGTCTTCCTTTTTCTCTCTTTCCCATTTTCTCCTGCCCCGTGCCTCGGCCATCTAGCTCTTTGTGTTCTCAATATCTGGGTTTTCGATTGAATACACTGTTTCGATAAGCAAGTTATCGTCCTCAAAGACTGTACGTAAACTATTCAGGTAAAATTTTCGATTGACAACATTTTGGAATTTAACTTTTGTTTTATGGCACTACTGTTTTGCTTTCTCCAATTCTTTTTTCCACCTTTCGAATTTCTGTATTTTTGTTTGCAATTGTTCCCCCGAATATTCAAATCGGTTACTTCTTCAAAACATTTTGATTTAGTTAACTATGTTACTAAGTCGTCCGTAAAAACAAAACAGTGGTGTTTCTGTGAAAAAATAGTCCCTGTAGTATAAAATATCCTATTACTCGACACTGTTCTATTGAATTCTAATAATTATTGCTCACCATGTAGAAAACCAAGAAGCAGTTGCCCTCAATAGAATAATAAAATCAGAATATTTTACGTGTAATATTTCTTACTAAATAAAACTATACTAATTTTATTATTGGAATTTTTCATTTTTTACGTTTACATCATTGATTGCAGATGTTGCAAACTTTTCTACATAACTATATAATTATTGCTCAGTGAACAATGCACGATGTAATCCATTTCAATACTGATGATTACGATTTGGAACGAAATTCAAATAAATCAGGTCAGTAGTTTTTTTTTTCATCTCTATACATACACGGAGTATATGAGTTACAAAGGGACGGTTGAATAATATCGTAAATTTTTTAATGAAACACAAGTTTTTGGTTGGGAAACAATTATTTTCCAACGTGGTTTACTTTGAGGTCCATATATAATTCATCTAATATTTCTCCAATTTCCATTTGTTTTGTAGAAAAAGCGCAATTTTCCAACGAGTTCTGATTTTTTTGGAACTTTAGTTCTAAATACCCTCACTTTGAAAATATTAGTAATAGCGAAAAATTTCAAAGTACTAATTTTGGTAAAATTTCAAGCATTGCTATTCAAGTTTTGAAATAAATAAAGCATTCAACTTTATTGTTTTTCAAAATATTCTCCATTGAAATAAATACACTTTTTCAAGCGTTCGAATCAATTGTAGAAGTCTTTTTTCCCATTCAGATTGAGGTACCTCCAAAACATGTGATTTGAACACATCAATCGCTTCTTAAAGTGTAGCAAAACGTTGACCTCGCAGTTTATTTTTAATCTTTGGAAATAAGAAGAAATCCTTGGGTGGTTAACAAGGAATATATGACAAGTCACCAAACAATTCGATGTTTTGACTTTACAAAAGCTTTTTTGTTTGAACTGATGTGTGGGATCTCGCATTGTCGTGTGCTGCGATTGATTTCCCTGATTTTTTCGAATCCTTCTGGCAAGCATATGTTGGTGTATCACTCAGATTTGATAGTTCTACGTTGCTCTAATGGAACGGTGGCGACATGTTCAGTTTCTACGAAAAAACAGACGACCATTTTCTTCGGAGTGTTTCATGTGCGAACAAATTTTGTTGGATTCATGATTCGTCGTCTGTCAATAGCTCAATCTCACGATATGTCACATGACGATCTTGCGATATAATTTGACGCACATCATCGATTCTTTCTGTCACAACAGCAGATTTTCGATGACTCACGAAGTTTATTCTGTAGCGAAGTTAGACCCCGATTGAATTCGGAAAACTAGCAAAACACCATCACCAAAAATCGAAGCGAGTTGATCGGCACATTGGTGTTAGTTTAATCCGCGATTTGATTCCATTTTTTAACCAAGGTAAATGTTTCAAGTATCTTAAACAACTCAAATAGCAATCGTATGACAACACGTTCTGAGTATGTTCACAATGGCAATGGCAATGTCATAGTTGATATATTCACATCACTATTGCCATATCTTAAAACTCAAGTAACAGTTCTATTGAAAGATCTACAGCTTTGAATCGAAGTTCTTTATTTGATTATAACCGTTCTTGATAGATCTATTTTGGACGCATCAAAGTAACTTCAAGAGCTTACCCAGAATTCGCATTTGAGAACCAGATTTAATGACTGATAAATGGAAGAAGAAAAAAATATTTTCAATGACTCTATATATGATACTTCTTTGCATTTGAAAATTGTGGAACGTATAATTCAATCCTACGCGCAAATAATTTGATTTTATTGTAGAGCGGTGTAATGGAAATAAAAAAAAATGCAATAATGACATCCAATACAATTGCATAAATATTTATTATACTGCAAATAAGAAAAACCTTTCACTTTTTTTTTTAGACAATCTCGAACTTAACCAAGTTTTGCGCAAGGTAAGGTCGCGTGTGCATCACCCTTAACCGAACTTTTATCACTCACACTGTAAAAAATGACTTAAATTACTGAACCTTGATGACTGGCATTACGCTACTCAAGGACGCACATTTTCATTCTCTGTATAATTTTTAAAAACATTCAGTAGACCACGGTAAACCATAAACAAAACACCACGAGCGGATTTCTATAGATGAGTAGAAGGGAAGTCGCTGGAATTTGAAAAAAAAAAAAATGTTGTGAAAATATTGTGAAAAAAGTGTTACGATTTGATTAATGAGATACGATAACGTGGTGATTTATTCTTTTGTAATAACGGTGAGATCTGCAGCTCCAATAGAGAATTATTAGAATGGAAAAGATTTAGGTATGTTTTTTCGAAATAAAAATTTAATTATTTACATTCTCCTGTATTGATCCGCAAATTATGAGAGAAAACTAGAGCTAGTTATAGTCCAAGAGCTAGTAGCTCGTATTCTAGGTTAGGTCAGGGTGTAGTATGAAGTGTTTTCCAATTTTAATATGTTTGAAATAAAAGGTGGGAGTACCTGTGTTTGCTCGATCCAACCCGAGACATCAGGTAAAAAAGTAAGATTCATTCAGACATGCTGAGCTTCAGCGTAGTTGGTCGAGGGCGCATCACTAGAAAGTGATTTAGTATTCATACATGCTAGTTCACTGGCATGCTTTTTCGCGATTTCAGTTGAGGATACTCAGGTTCCTTGTTGGCACCACCATCTGCATAACTGCATGTAATTTGTCATTCCACTTGATATTCGTTTTATAAATGTCGTCCGCCCCAATTTCAATGCCCATTCAATCCTTAACTTTTATTAACTCCTGATTATAAGTGGATCTCTTGTTTTTGATTTCATTTCTCACATCTTGAATTGTTGAGTTTGGGTACTAAATTCTCTTAGATTGGAAAAACTTTTCTTACGTTAAAAAGGTTTAAGCTTTTAGTTTATCCTTCTAAAATAGGGTTGCCAACCTCAAATTTGAAAAACCAGGACAAATTTTAATAAAATTATAAGAGTCGAAAACTAGTTCTTAAAATATAAAACAAACACTTTAGTTTCTAAGAAATGTTTGAAAAATGGCTAGTTATAGACTATAACTATTAGATATCAGATACTATAAATATGTTATATATAGTTTTGATTATAGCAGCTACTGTTGTTGGCAGTAATCGATTTTTTTCTTTTGACCACTGTGAATTCATGAGGGAAAAAACTCTCTCGACATTAGCGGTATACTAAATACATATTCAACCACTTGCTTGAAATATGTTAGCCACAAGGCGTTTAAGTTGTCGTCTTTTTGAGTAAGATTAAAATTTGTACTAAAATTTTTTAAATTAACCCACTCGTCAAATAATTTTTCGTCGTCGATTTCCATATGATCTTTTAAAAAGACCAAAGATTTTTCAATGTTCTTGCAATCTAACAGATCGCACCCTGTTAGATCAATCCAGTCGAAAACTTTTAGATCCTCACATGGTTCAATCCACATTTTCAAAGAGTCATTGATTTCATTATAAAAATCTTTAATTATACTTTAATAATACAATACGATAATACAATCATGATTAGTTTTAAATAACTTACTTTGGTGTAGCCTGTTCATTTATGTAAATTACAACTAAGTAGTAATCTAACTGGATAGCTAGCTGTGTATGTCTAATACTAATGCAAAAAAGGGAGGGAATAGTAAGCACTGCGCGACCATAGTAAAGCAAAAGATATATCATCAAGTGGCAACGCAATTACTTGCGAGCCGTGAGACCGCTCGTAGCTTAAAAATTTGAGAAGAGGCGCGCGAATTTTAAAATTTGAAAACCCAGGACGCTGCTTAAAAACTATTCAATACGTCCCACGACGATACAAAACTAGGACATGTCCTGGGAAAACAGGATCGTTGACAACCCTATTCTAAGATAATTTTGTGTCACAGCGGCAGCAGTGTTTTGTATGAGACCGTTAACAAAAAAGATATGAGACGAAGTAAGATAAAAACAATGGGTCCGGGTATAGACTGCTGACCCAAATAATATTTTAGTTTTTATAGTTGAGTTGTTAGTAAGAAGTCTCGTGATTAACATACGTCTGTTTGTAAGTAGTATTTTTATTAATTAAAACGAAATTAAAAATAATCGATTTTAGTCATTTCGTAGTAGTTGGTGATATAATCCAAACTGAGCTATCGAAAGGAACAAAGGTGAAGGTAAAAAAAGAACAGTTGATTTAGTTGACAATATAATGTGACTTATAGTGGTAGGGATTTGTTTTGGATAACTCTTTTTTCTGCCTTGACTGCTTAACTTCATTGTGGAAAAAGGAGGGTTATTTTATTTCTTATTCGTTAATCCTTTCTCTTACTATGGTCAAAATATTGTTCAAATTTTGGTGCAATTAATTTCTGCTTTTTTCAGAGAAAACTAAAAAACTTTTTCGTATTTTCTGTTCTCTATTATTTACAGGCCAAATTCTATTTTATGACGAATATATATGAGAAAAAAATTAACTTAACAAAAAAGTCCTAGGGATATTACGTGGAAATAAAGTAAATTATAGGAACCTGTCTACTAGTACGGGGTAAATGCCAAATAATTCCAATGGGAAATTGAATATGATCTGATGAAATGACTGTCGTCACAGTTTTGATAAATTGTGTTCTAGGACCCTAAAATCCGCAAATAGGTATTCTAAAAAGAATCTCGATTCAAATGACTCTAGTTCATATACGAGAAATCGATTTTATCCACCAATACATACTCACATATCAAATATAAGATTGGAGTAAGGTCCAAAAAAACGAGTTCTCGGTAATAGATGTTTGTATGGCCCAAGGATGGGTATTGCATAGACGGTTAGGTACTAACATATACCTTTTGTAATTCCAGAGAGAATCTATTCTGTACATTCTTTAGGTTTATGGTTATGAACCAAATCTAGCTTATATAGGAAGAAATGAGCTTGGTTTGGTGCGATTAGGTCATTTAATTGTAAAAAGGGAAATAGTGAAAGAAAATAATAGTAGGACGAAACTCATAGGAGAAGGAGAGGAATATAATAAAATGGAAGGTAAAATAAATTACGAGCGATCGGTGGGAAGTGGGAGGAGATGAATTTTTAAGGATGAAAAATAGTTTAATTCGATTTCCTGCAAAACTACAAATCCTATGGAAAAAAGCTGAATCACAAAGTTGGGGGTAATAAAAAGATCCACAACTTTGGCATCTATAATTTTTGGTGGAAAATTCAAATAACCAAGTTTTTTTTATTTTCATCTTTTTGAAAAAACAATTCCCCTTTTTATATCATAAATACACTGTAATTTATTAGATTTAAAGTATTTACTTTTTTTCTTTATTTTGACTTAATGTCGAAAAGGCGCCCTAATTTTCAATTTAAAATTCTCGCGTCACAATATCACCTTTTTTCAAAAAGTCGGTGTGCTTGTTTTTCATTGAAATCTCTAATTTCTGGTGGTTCAAAAATATACAGTGCTTTTCAGATAGTTTGAACTGTTGTACAACCCATTTTAGTACAGGTAAATAAGGTGAAAGTAAATAATAAGTAAAATTTGTGCTCTTAAAAGAAAAATTGTTTATCTCATAAACTAACCACTTTAACCTACAAGTATTATACATTTTTGAAATCAGCTCAAAGAGGAGTATCCAAATTTTAAATATGAAAAGTAATTTAAAAAAATAAAGGGGATGCTGCTAGGGGTGAGGGGGTGGCTTTTCCAGTAAGTTTAAATAAGCCATAATGCTTGCCCCTTCCAACATAAATTGACGTGTTTTTCGATTTTTTCTAAATACCAGTATTACAAAAGTTATTAAAGGTGGATACTTTTATCTGAAAAGCACTGTATATACATTACCATAGTAAATGTTCTCTAAAAATGGAAAAAATCGTAAAAAACTCGAATTCGATTTTTTTTCAATCATTTTGTACAATTTTAAGCTATTTATCAAAATTTATACTTTATTACTCAAAAAAGGTGAGATTACATGTTACATTGATAAAAACGAAAAATACACTACACCGAAATAAAAAAATCAGTTACTGTCACAACAGTACCAGCAGCTACTTCAACTGAAAGAAGGGAATGTACTCGTAGAAAAACCTCAGACACTAAAACCATTTTTGCAAGAAAAATTTTTATCTAACAAGAAAAAAACAAGATAAAATGATGAAAATTTTAATGAAAATATTAGTCACAAAGATTTTCCTGTAAACAAGTAGAAGAAGATGTTAATGCTGACATAATTAAATCCTCGATAAAAATTGCCTGAGATACTAATAAAAATATCATTGTTGTGGGTCAAGAACTTGATCTTCTGGTCCTTTTAAATCGATTAAATTCAAAAAATCATAACTTTTATTTTCTCAAAACAGGTTCTGGAAATGTGAAGGATTTACTTTTCACGTCTAATAGTTTCAAACATGAAGCCTTCAAAAATATTGTTGTATTTCTGCATTGTTTTTCCGGTTGCGATACAAAATCTGGATTTGTCCGAAAAGGAGAAAAAAATGTCGTAAATTCATTATTAGACGCTAAAAATTTGTTAAATTTGGCTTTTTGAAAAAAGGTGATATTTTGACGCGAGAAGTTTAAATTGTAAATTAGGGTGCTTTTTTGATTTAAGTCAAAATAAAGAGAAAAAGTAAATATTTTAAATCAAATAAATTACACTGTATTTGTGACATAAATAGGTGAGTTTTCATCAAATTTTATTTGAAAAAAAGAAAAATAAAATAGCAAAAACTTGGTTATTTAAAAGTGTCACATAAATTTTGAGATTATGTGAAAAATATGTAAATACCAAAGTTGTCGATCTTTTCATTACCTACAACTTCACCATTTAACTCACCCCCTCCCACTTCTCTAAATCGGGTCCCTCATAATTTATTTTTCTTCTCATTTTCATCATATTCCTCTCCTTTCCCAATGGGTTTCATCCTACTGTTATTTTTTTTTGTTTCAAAAATTATCGACCCTGGTCTATAAAGTGTGTGTATCATATAAAACAGTTCGCTTTTGTAAGAAAGTCCATCCGGAATGTATTTTGGGTAGATTAATAATGTTGTAATAAATTTTTTAATTGATAAAAAACTTCGTGATCTCATTATTCTACTTTAAATACTGAATTCCTTGGTGGAAATTACTCCTCAAATGATCAGAAACAACTTAAGCGTAACTCCATTGATGATCATTTATTATTCATTTATTCACGACCATTTTGAAACAAAATGATTAAAAAAACAATTTTGAAAAAAGTTTTGGGCATTAAAGGGTTTAAATTATTGCAAAGCACCATAAAATATCAGGGGTCTCAAATACTTGGAGGCATAATTGACAGAATAAGAAGACTGATCCAAAGGAAACCATGTGGATGTACTAACATTTTATTGAATTAGAATAATTAGATGATCATGAACATAATTATTAGTTGTAGAGGCAATACTCGAAGCTGAGTGAAACGGGGATCACAGTGAGATTGATGTGCATGTCTGTACGTCGTATTCAACATGTTATTTTGCTAGACAACAAAAACATGTTTGGTTGCCTTGTTGTTATTGTTATGTTGAAAATTCAAGGGGACTATGATTCTAGAATACTATGTTTAACCATAAAAAAACATCGCGATTACTGTCTTATTCGAATTTATGTCACGGTTCTCATTTCAATTACTTGGTTTTTATGACTCGAATAAAAATCGTACCTACAAGTAAACGGTGCAAAGGTTACAAAAATCAAATCAAGAATCAAGACGCGGAAAAGTTCCATTAAGTGATCCGCTTCAACTATTCAGTACAATGGCGTTTAGCGCTTAATGACCCTATTATGTAATTTCTAGATAATTTTTTTTTCTAATTAAATCTTTTTATATCCTACATAACACAACAAGATTAAATATTAGTTTTTGACTAGTATGTCATTTCGAATGGTGTTGCGGGTTTAAAACTCAGAGTTTTTTAAAATGCCAACATTTCGATCTTTTATTTGATCTTAATCGAGGCTTTACGATACGAGTTACCGATGTGCCTTATGTGTTGTCGATAGTTTTGAAAAACCCAGGTGAAAGATGTCATTGTTTAAATTATTGTCCTTCCTAGTATGTAATTTCGAATGGTGTTGTGGATTGAGGACTCGAAATACACTGTCCAAGAGTTTTTTAAAATGCCAACGTTTCGATCTTTTATTTGATCTTTATCAAGTCTAAAAATATATGGTACATTATAACTCAAACGTTGTTTATCTTCATCAACGTTTGAGTTATAATGTACCATATATTTTTAGACTTGATAAAGATCAAAAAAAAGATCGAAACGTTGGCATTTTAAAAAACTCTTAGACTGTTTCATTTTTAGTCCTCAATCCGCAATACCATTCGAATATAATTTCTAACCTTTCACTTTATAATGCCGCAAATAATTTATTTTAAAACGGACAGAATCATATATACGGAGCGGCTCAACAAAAACGTACAGAAGAAGATATTGACAAAACAAATCAGAAAGTTTATTTGTGCAGGAAATAAAGCAGATTGTTCATTAATTCGGTTTTATTTTTTTGTCGTATTGATGACTTTTGATATATTTTCTAAATATGCTGACTGTCCTATATAGATAGTATCGTAATGATTACAGGGAGCTTCATATTTTTTGGTGTTTCAGATTTAAGTTTAATGTTTCCAATTTCCTAATTCATTTAAACTGTTTTTCAATGGAGAGGCAAATTCATATAGACTGTCTTTTATTTATTTAATTTATTTAAATACTTACAATAGACTTAAGTAACTTATATTATAATTGACTTATCACTACTTTTATAATTAAGTATTCACTACTTTATAATTACTTTTTTAATTTATTCAAATTCACCGGTTACTTTTCTACTCGTATTTTGTTTCATTTATTATGACTTTATTTATATAAAACTAACTCTTGCTGCTAAACAAGTTCGAATATACTGTATATCAAAAAAAATTCTAAAATTCAAGAAAGTAAACAAACAAATAAATGAAAAAGCCTTTCTATAAATCTTATATTACATAAAAACAAACATCAAACAAATTTCACTAAATTTTTGACTTTCAACCTACCGAATAGGACCGGATTCTCGGTCCATATCGTGGACGAGTTCGAAACATTAGTTTCGAGATAATGTACTTCGTGGCTTGTTTTAGTTCCATATTTAGAAGAATAATTTGAGAAAGTTCTTACACATACGAGTATGGTGCCAGAAGTACCTGGCTCAACAAAAAATTTTATAATCTCTTTTTAACTCCATACACTTTTCCCAGCGATGTTCAATAAGTTCGATACCCTTTCGATGCCGACATCACCTCTTCATTGTAAGAAAATCTTTCACCACCGAGCCATATTTTCAAAGGAACAGAAAATAATCCGAGGGAGCTGAATCTAGAGTACTGTGTGCAATAGGTAGCAGTTCAAACTTTACTTCTTTAATTTTGACCATTGTAATGGATTTGTGAGCCGGTGCAATGTCTTGATGAAAAAACACTTTCTTCTTAGCCGTTTGCTACCGTTTTTGCTTGATTTTTTCGCTTAAACGTTGTAATAATTTCGCATAATACTCGCAATTGATAGTTTTCCCTTTTTGGATTATCAATGAAAATTATCCCGTGGCACATCCCACAAAACCGAATCCATAACCTTGCCTCCAGATGAATCGGTATTTGCCTGTTCTCCCTTTTCAGTACAGTGTTTTTTAAACAACTACCGCCATCTCAATGTCAGGTCAGGTACAAGAGTAAATAATTATAAAAAAAATACAGACTCTTGACGAGAATTATAATTTGGTTCTAGTTTACCGATTATTTTGAATTGTGTTACTTTAAAAATTAATAATACTAGTTGTTCCAATTACTCAAACAAGAATTATCCAAAGGGACGAATTAAATGAATAAAACGAAACTTCTTAACATAAAATTCTTTGGAAACCAATAAAAATGGGCGGATTAATGAAATGTTTTTTTTTAAATTTTATTTCTGAAAGTTTCAAAGAGGCTTAGTTTTATTTGTACGTGTTAAAACCCTAATGAATGAGGATGGTATAACGAAAGCGTGACAATCCAATGAAAACGCTAATTTACTGTGAAAAAATGTCTTCTTCTTCTTCAATATAATGAATATCCTTTCAACATTACACACTTAGCCTAGCGAGCCTCAAATCTTTTAAATCATACAAAAAATAATCTTTTCTAAGTTCCACAAAATCGCTTTCCACCAAGCAATTTTTCTACATTTAGGAGCAAAATTCGTTGAATTATGAGGGTTATCTGAAAAGTTTCAGACTTAAAAAAGAAACATGACATTTTTTTCCATATACATTTCCATTTTTCAGTATAATCTTCTTTTGAATTTATACACCTTCCAACGATGCTCTAACCTTATGCGATAACTTCGTTGGATGAAAATATCTTTACTGTAAGTGAAAATTTTACTTAAGGAAACAGGAAAAAGTCGCTGGAAGCCAGATCTGGTGAATACAATGGGTGGTTGATCAATTCGAAATTTAATTCGTGATTATTCATGACGTACATTGGAGAGTAGTGCGGTTTTTCCTATAATTTCTCCTTATCCTTATTAATCAAGATGCTCCTGTTATTTTTTACTTTATTGGAGATAGTCGACAGTCGCAATCACTTTTTCGGCGGATGATACCGTCTTTACATTTTTCCGAGCAGATTCGTCGTTTAAAATCCACTGTTTTGACTGTATTTTTTTCAGTTTCAGAAATGATTGATTCAAATTTCATTTACAGCTATGATTCAATGCAAAAAATACGAATAATTTAGCTTAAATCGTGTCTATAAGGCAAAAGTGAGTAAACAAAATTGGCACCTAATGTGCTGATAGCTTCTACATACATAATTCTCCAATCAGTACTCGTATATGATGAATGTGTTCTCTTTATATGCAGACAGTTTCTTCTATCTTTCTAACTCTGGTCATTCAGTACCATTGGGTAAAGTTTTTCGATGATGTTGATGACAGCTCAATACTCAATTATTCCATGTTTGAATTGAGCTGGTGAACTTAACTGTACTTCGAAGATAGGTAAGTGCAGGGACATGAATTTTATCAAGTATTATTGAATCATGGTCCCCAATATTCAGATTCCTCAGTGTCCATGTGCAGAGAACCATTGATTTCAAGAGATCTTCTAGCATAATAGTTATATATCTTTTTTTCGGTTTCTTCAATTGTTTTTCTACGTAAACAATAATCAAACACTGCAACTATTATCCTAAAAGGGTTTCGTTTCATGGAACGATTTGTAAGTAGTTGTTTTATTTTAAAAAAAGTCATATCAACACGGATGATAGTGAACGTTCGAGACCGGCATTCATTGCAGATACTCCTAAAATAAGTTAATAAGATCTGTGTTCTTGTAGTGAGAAGTTTTCAAATAAAGTACGTGAAATAGCCAACCCAAGTATTTACAAAATATTTTGCACGAAAAGTTACATAGGCAAACTACAAAATGTGTGCCACAAATGCTTAATGCTGATCTAAAGTTTGCTCGCAAAAAATGTTTGATTCACTATCTTCCAGAAACAGAAGTACTGTCAAGAAATGTGTTCATAAGGCAGCAAAAACCGTTGCTTCGGAAAGTCAGGACCTCAATATTTCCTGAGCTTTTTACTCTTAACAAATCCTCTATTTTTCTCAAACCATTTTAAATTTCCTTCAAATACGCGTTGGTCTCTATCATTAACTCTATATTTTATTTGGAGTTGCTTTCTATAAAGCCATTTTTTTTAGTTGGAACAAATTTTTATTTTCATATGTTGGTGATATATTGATTAATGGAATTCTACATATTCTCGACATCAAGTCATATTTTGATAAAGACCGAAATAAGTCAAAACGTCAATTTTTACATTTTTATATACATTAAGACTATTTACCCTAATATTTTGAGATTCCAAAGGTCTAATAATTATCGAATATTTGGAAAATGGTATAACGATAATTGGTCAATATTATGATGATATGATGCCGAATTCAGGACAAACGACATTCGTTGAAAAAACTTTTTTGTTCCATTAAGTCCATTCGTCGGTTATTGTTGCAGAAAATGCGTTACGATTTATTGCCATAATCATCTGATTCAACTCTCACTGGCAATCATTAATTTCCCCCAACATCAAAAAAATAGCTTCAATGAAACCAAATGTAGAGTTGATGGTGGAAACAAACTCGAAGTGTGTAGAGGAATCTTCCCTCAAACCACTCTCGTAAAATAATGATAATTAAAATTGATAAAGTCCGAAGACCTGCAATTACGCAGTATAATATAATTAAAATCTAAAAATATACTCACGCAAGTTCACCAGATCCACGTATTAAGTTATAAAATCATAACTCACCTGTAACAAAAATATAATTCTTTACATTCATTCAAGGTTTAAATTTATTCATCATTAGTCAGAATCAACAATTAAATCAGTCATTGGATGATAGTCGCATTAAAAAATTTGTGAAAATTAATAATTGAATAATCACAAGAATGTTAATAAATATGTTATATACAGTATGTCCGTTTGCTATTAGCTCTAAGTAAGCTACCCAATCGGAGCATAATTGAAATAGGTGATAATCAAATTTAAGGTTGCCGTTTATGTTAATGAATCAGCAACTCGGGCGAGTTAGATATTAGTGATTAATTGCGGCAGAGTATAATTCAAATATACGTAGTCCACGAGTGGATATTTAATTTTAGAGCATTGTATTATACAATCAATCACCCAAAAAGCAAACACGTCCCACTGAAAAAGTGTAGGTCAGCCCTAGCAACGCCATTTATGTCAATACTGACATAACCCCCATTCCAAGCCGCCTAAATGACCTCCAAGACCCTTCTAATTGATTCGATCCATAGAATCAAGAATTCCGTTGCGAAAGGGACCCTCCTCATCCTTCCTCAATTTCCTCAATAGTAGCTCCCATATCAATCAGATAAATTCCTACCCCCAACACACTCCCTCATTTTCATCCATCGTCGGAGTTGCAGGTTTTCTGCGGTTTCCCTGCAACCTGGAGAACCGATTCTCCAGACAAATGTCCGACGATAGGGAATAATACAGCCGCAGCTGTACCCGCCCACCCCCAATTAGATTAAGAAAAAACAAAAAATAAACAAAAAAAATATATATAAAAAAACCCCCAAAAAATATATATATAAAAGAGAAAAAAAAATCTTGAACAAAAAAAAATGTAACTGCACCGCTAGAAGCAGCCGAGCAAACACTTCCCAACAAAATATCCCCACACCCAGCCCTGCAGAGGAAAAAATTCCTATATCAGGGCCTAAGCAAATCATAACCAAATTACCAAAAAAAAAACCTTCCTTCCTAATTTTTCACAACGAATCTCTCTCTCTATACAATCAAGTAACATTTCCTTTATATCAAAAGTATAATAATTGAATGTACATTGCATGGATGGCACGTTCCTTAAACCATTCTTAAAGTGGTCCAGTGATTCCCAAAGTACCCTCTGGAGTACACGGACTCGTGGCAGCAATATATCAGCAAGGGGTCTCCTGGAACCAGTAATATTCTGAAGGAAAAAGTTTGAACTATTCCATACAACAGTCGAATTTTCTTATGTTGAAATTATATATTTTTCGGGATATTGGATGTAGGATTCACGCATCCAACGAGGATTGTTACGTGACCAGTATCTATAATTATGCCGATTTCTACTAATACCAAATGTGGCTTCATTGCAAAACATAATATTGCTTAAAAAATTTAGATCGTTTTGATTGTAACATTTCTCCATCATTAAGTATGTAAACTCTTCACGTCTATCATCTAACAACTCTTGAACTAACTTTACCTTTAGTATGAATGGAATTTATTGTCACGTAAAATGCAAAATATCAAATTCCCTGGATATTTTTCTAGTACTCAAGTCTTTTAACAGGACACAAACATCCAAAGAATCTGTTGTTAGTTGATGCAGTTTTTCTGCGCCCTGATTTGGATAAATATTTTACTGAGCCAGTTTCGTTAAACTTTTTTACTAATTTACTGGTAGTAGATCTTGTTGAGGAATTCGGTTAGGATATAAATTATTAAAGACATTATACGTTTCCTATCCTAATATCATTAAAATATCACTCCGAAATTTCTAAAGCCAAACCAAAATATTTAGGGTGATCCATTCGAAATAACAAAGTTCATTATTTTTCCGGAAAAAGGAAAGATCTGATCTGAAAAATGTAAATACCACTATAATACCTGCCTTGTACACAAAAATTTATAAAAATCGTACAAGCCGTTTCCAAGATAAATGAGGCGTACCAAACGTAAAATTCACTCTGTATTTATATTTACAAAATGTAAATGTTGTTAACCCCGCATTGATCTACAGTCATTAAATAGATTACCGACAAGAAATTTCATCGATAAGTACTTTCAGTTCACTCTATTAATTTAACGTCTCTGTAAATATGAGTTTTAGAGTAATTCCATTAAAGTACATATACATTTTGAGTTATATCATATATAACCGTCGCGTCGCGTCGTTAAATCTCCTTACATTTATTTGGAACACCTCCGCTTGAGTCTAAATTGCTGCCGGCTATTTAAAATTGGAACGAATCCAGAATACCGAGTCTTTTGAATCAATAAAAGTAAAACTTCACAGCTTGAAGTTTCTTCGGAATTCGGATATTACCAATTCCTTCAAGTTTATTAAGAGGTAGAATTCACAACTCTCGACTTGTGAATATAAAAAGTTCGGAATCCGGACATTATTATGTTAGTATTATGAAATATCTTTTACGAGAGTTATATGAAAGATTTTTCCACCTTGAGATATCAGCAAAATATATTGGCGCATGAGTTGAGACATTTTTACTCACTTTCGAACCATTTTGGATGCTTAGTTTTTGTTTGAGTATCGTATAATTGAGTCGTTGTTAAGATTTTCATGCAAATAGAAAATATTGAGAGATAGAAATGCTTTATAGTCAAAAAATTGTTACAATTTGTAGACAAAAAGTTGTAAAAACTAAAAGAAACATAAAATAACTATATAAAGATAAAACAAATGAAATAAAATTTCTATTCACAGAATAAAACCATAATGAGTAACTAAATTATAGGTAATAATTAGTAAATAAGTCCAGCACGTCCAGAATTAAATATTATTATTATTATTAGAATAGAAGTCGATTACAGAGTAGAAGGCACTTTCCAGTAAAAATTCTCTCAAATTATTGCAGAATGAGGGAAAAGATGATATCTCGATTTGATTTCAATTAGCAAGTGATTGTGCATTTTTTTGCATTGTAAAATATTGAGCCCTTAACTAATTCTGAACGTGGAGTAGGTAGGTAAACGTCGAGCTCCGTGGCCCTAAGTGGATAGCCGTGTAACGATCTTTTCGAAATTGGAGAAGCGTGCTTACGAATTAGGCAAACGGATTCAAAGATGAATAAGGAAGGAATCTTTTAAAGGAGTCCCTGGAATGAGCCCTGCTGTTTAGTCCGAGAAAATATCTAACAGCTCCCTTATGTAGTTTGAAGATTCGTTCAAATTGAGACGCACCACATTTAGTATCGAGCTGTCATCAAATATTTGTTTCTCAATGCAAATGAAAGAGGAGTTAGACAATGTGGACGAAGACTCTCAAGACGTTCACGACCGTAAAATTTTGGGAAGCTGAACTTAAACGTGTCCGTTACAGCTTAATTGACGACGATTGTTCGGGACAGACAGAAACTGTAACAACCAGCTATAAATTAGAAGAAGTTCATCAAACAGTATTGGACGATCGTAGGATTGAGGTTAGAGAGATAAAGAGGCTATTGGCAGAAGCACAGATCGTATTTGCCACATACTTACTGAAAAATTATGCATCCGTAAGCTATCCCACGTTGAGTGCCGCGTTTGCTCACTTTGGAATAAAAGCGTATTTCAATGAACATCAAGCAAAATAAATTGGATTTTTTTGGGTCGATTCATAACTACAGATGAATCAATTTCCACCACTACATTCCTGGCCCCAAAAATAGTCAAAACAGTGGATTGCAAAGGACCAATCTACTCCTAAAAGAGCAAAGACGTTTACTTTGG
This sequence comes from Diorhabda sublineata, assembly GCF_026230105.1. NCBI lineage: Eukaryota > Metazoa > Arthropoda > Insecta > Coleoptera > Chrysomelidae > Diorhabda > Diorhabda sublineata. Next base: position 11,281,680 of record NC_079483.1, read on the forward strand.
CCGATAATGTGATGCTGACCGTTCTCTTTGGGATAAACAACGGATTGCATTTCAAAAAGGTAAAACGAGTATTCAGCACCATCGTTGGATAAGAAAAAGAGAGAAATTGCAAAAAAGCGCTGTGTTTGAAGAAAAAAAGTGCTTCTCCATCTGGCAACACAACGTTTCACAGTGATCACCATAGATAAAATTTACAAATTAGTTGACTATTCACAATATTAGGCTCCCAGCGACTTTTTCTGCTTTCTTCAATAATAGGTTTATCGCCTGTTACTTTTTCGATATCTTTCCTCATACTGGCTCTAGGTTGTCACTCTAGCTATTTCGTAGTTGATCTCTACTTCACCTATTTTTAATAGTCTATCGTCTGCCATTCAATTTATATGTTCTTTACTTTGTTTTTTTACGCAGTGCTAACCATTAGTTAATATTATCCACGTCACATCATCGTCTGATGTTTTCTCTTCTATCTCGGTTTAGTAGTTTTTTTTTCACAGTTTTTATTTCTATGATCTCCAAAAGTTGTTTTCGATGTTTCTGGTGTTGTTTCTCATGGATAGTACACAATAGATCTGATTATTACTTCGTAATTTCGTGCTTTTGTTTCAAGAGTTTTTTGTTTTTTTCGTCCTACTACGTTCTGAAGACTTTTTCATGTTCCCAGGAATTGACTAGAGAAACTTACACTATTGTTAGAAAGGGTCGAGAAGAGCATTGCTGGAAAAGGTCTTTAGACTACGTTTGGAAAACAAAAATTATTACCAAAAAAAATGTTTTGTTTCTTTTATTCATTGTATTCATTTTGTTTCCGATCATATATCAGTTTAAAATATTTCTCATTTCATTTAGGATTAAGGGGTTTTGAATAGCGAAAAATTTCAACATGATTTTGATAATAAAAAATGATATCAGTTGTGTTTCATAGAGGAAAATAATCCTAACAAAGACTGGGAGAGAGATACTATAACTGGTAACCTCAACTCGACATTAAAAATTGAAAATCTCCCGATTTCAAGGATTTTACTGAAAATAAATTATTTGCTAAATAATCGATTTGGACTAAAATTGGGTGCCGCTCGGTATATATCAATAAACAAACATCTCATCATCAATAAATGCCAAACCCAACATTTTTTCAACACATTATAACAATTTGTTAATGACTTTCACTAATTGACCTTTTATAGTTGAAAATATCATTATTTTTTGTTATCTTGAACTCAACTAATAAGTTATAATGAATTAACCGAACATATTATATGAATTGACTTTAAAAGTATGAATATTTTCTAGTTACATCACGGTACGTCAATAGGATACGTTTTTATACAACCTTGTGGGTGTCATCAGAAACAATTTATTTAAATGAATTATGCATACAACTTGCCAACTTACCAGGTGGATGGGTATTTATTGTAAAATATTTATGAAATTCTGTAGAATATAAAAATACTTAAACGCAAGGATTTTTTCAACCTCATTTCAATAATATGCAATTCACATGTTTCCGCATAAATTAATTCATGCTATTCGGTGATATCATTTATATTTGACCCTATAACATTATGTTTTATGCATAATTGAGCATATTTGTAATTAAGTATAATTGAGAATTAAATTAAATTTAGGTACTAAGTCAAGTGTTCAATAACTGAGAATACTATAATGTTCTCATTTTTTTAACTTTTATTATATTTATACACTTACATTAAATTATCCTCTTATCACTGAACTATTCACTAACACTTTTACTAAACACATATTCACTATACATAACACACTAATTTATTTAAATGTACCATTTGGTTCACATTTCATTATCCCATTGTGTTCACTATTATATCAAATTATTCACTAACTCTCCGAACGTTAGAGATTCTTTTATATACATTATCTCACTTTCCAGAATGTTAGATTTCCTGGAAATATTAAATTTACAAAGGAATATTATCTTGAAAATTATCTCTATATTAGCGGCCGCAAGATAATGTAAAAAGGTTATAAAAACATTACAAAGAGCTTACCGCCGCATAACCGGCGCATTCGCCAAACTCTAGCATCGATTAATATATAACAGTACAAGTTTGTAACAATATTGAGGATCTGAATTCGAATTTTATACATAAGTAATTGAGATTCCAAATTTTGAGCGTATAATTGGAGATATCAATTTGAGTATTATGCATATTTCAGGTTATAAAGTTCAGTGTTGTGCATAAATAAGCAAGTCTCAAGTCGAATGTTGCTAACTAAGGTTCTAAAATCTAATCATTCACATACAAATTTGAGGGTTATGCACAAAGCGTATAATTCAGGTTATGAAGTCGAATGTTATGAATATTACAGCTTATAAAGTAGAGTGTTATCCATAATAAGCTTTTCAAATCGAATTTTATGCATAACTGAGGGTCTGAAGATGAACTTATACATAATAGGAGTTCAAAATTGGGTCTTATGCACATAATGTATATTTGGAGTTATCAAGTTGAGTGTTATGAATATTTCTACTTACAAAGTACAATGTTATGCATAAATAAGCTTTTCAAGTCGAATTATATGCATAACTGAGGGTCTAAAGTCGAAGTTATACATAACGGGGGTACAAAATTGGGACTTATGACCATAACGTATATTTGGAGTTATCAAGTTAATTGTTATGAATATTTCTATCTATAAAGTTCAATGTTATGCATAAAAAAGCTCTTAGAGTCGAATTATATGCATAATTGAGGGTCTAAAGTCGAAGTTATACATAATTGAGGTTCAAAATTCAAGTGTTATGTGCAGGGAGCTATCAAGATAAGGGTTATCAATATACAGTAATTATAAAGTACAGTTTTATGCATTAATAAACTTCCTAAGTCGAATTTTATGCACAATTAGGTTTAAAAATCTAATCTCTACTTAGAGGCGTCATTTTATTTTTGCTCGATTGCTAACTATGTGCTAACCTTTCTCTGTAAGTAAAAGAAGGAAAAGATCCTACCTTGAAAAAATTAACGAGTCGTTTTACAGGAAATCTTGGGATAGCTCCTCATTTGATTAAAAAAATGCAAATGTAACAAAATTATAAGAACGATTGCCAAAAAAGAGAACACAAAACTTTTCTGATTTTAAATATTTTGTGAAATTACTTTTTAATATCTATGGCAACAGCGACAGCGAACAATAAAGAAAGGAAAATCATTATAATTTTTTTAGGACTGCTTCTCCTATATGGTAGATATCAGGATGGAATATTTCTTCTTTTAACCTCTGTATGGCGAAAAAAGTCGAATTCTTCGTTGTTCTATCAAGTCACTAGTCCAATTTTAGCAATTTCATATATTCACACCGCTCTATTTAAAATTTGCGGATATATAGCCTGACAAAACTCACTAAAGTTCTAAATGTAGCTGTATTTTGATAGTGGTAGTGCCTAATAATTCATCTACAGCCCTGCTTAATTTACTCTGAACTCAAACTGTTCTACTGAAAAAGTGTTGGACTTGTGACTTCTGCCAGAACAACGACGATATGTATGTATAGTTGTTTTGGTTATCTCTATCTATCAAGTTAGCTTAAAACACTCCAAGCAATGTCACAATATACAGTTACAACTTTTTTTAAGAATTGACCACAGCTACAAGGGTTGTCAAGAGTTAGAGACTATGTACGGAGACTCTGAACCATCAACAACGACCGTAGTAGTTTGGGTATCTAAATCAAAGTGGCCATTTCAGCTTAACTTACGACATTTTGACCAAACGCTACTGGATTATCGTCGGATTAAGAATAGAGAGGTAGAAGAGGGTATCAACATATAAAAAAAAAAGGATTTACAATATGCTTATTGAAGAATTATACATCAATTGTAGTAGATGAAACCAGGATTCACCATTACATTTCCGAAAACAGTTAAGATGTGGATTACAAAGGGCAAACCTGCTTCGAAAAGGGCAAAACCTTCCGAGAAACGGTAAAATAAGAGTAATCATTTTTTGATAAGAAATTGCAAAAAGGCGACGGCATTTGAGAAAATGAAGTGCTTTTCCATGGGTACAACGTTGTTTTCCTGTCACTTGCAAAACTTTTTTCGATAGACGACTGCCAATCCTCCGACAGACAACAATAATTTAGACTCTAATTCTTCACTCGTATACAGTGTTGTCCATAAGTACGAACCAAAATGTACATTCATCTGATAAGTTTCGATTTTCATGCCAAGTTGCCTATACAAAGGAAAGGGGGGATTAATACATAGGTTTTCAATTTCATAAATTTTTTTGTTCTTTCTCTCTATTTTAACCTAGGTTTATGCCAGATCTAAGGAGTAGCAATGAATAATGCCATTGTTTATTCTGAGTCCAAGCTGCGTTATTAGATCCCACAACTCTACTATTTTTGCATAATTCCACGAGGAACTTGAATTTTTTCAAAATCAACAGAAGCTCTTTATTATTTTCAAAACTAATGGAGTTTTTTCTATATTCATAGTAGTGGAAGAGTCAACAATAATCATATTGTTCTATGTTATCTAAAACTGACAAAAAATATACAAGTAAAGTAGTGGATGAATAAATTTGTCAATTTTATTGTACGTTTTCAACGTTGAGGACCGTCTTGGGAGCCGTACGTCTCTGCCTTTTCATCAAGTGAAAAACATTCATTTTCATGAACTTTTCTCAACTTTGCTTAAACTTATAAATCAAAGGATAAACTTCTTAAGCTTGAGTCGGTGTTTTCACCATTTGGCACTTTTTCGGCTGTAAACTAGTTGAGACACACCCTGAATTATCCAATATACATGTTATTACCGGACTTTCGTAAACTATGATCAGTTTAACCCAATCATGATCTTACTTTTCGAAAACTAACCCCAATTACGTTCATTGTTGTTCGGAAACTGATTGAGTTAATCGGATCTTAGTCATATAGTTAGATCCTTTCTCCTTGGTAGACCAGTGGGTAAATACTATCAGCCGACGGATGGTTCCGTTTGTCTATGGTTTTTTGAACATTTAGTTATTCCTCTTAAATGGCTGTCTACTATTAATTCTCATAGTAGAGCCGTTAATATGTTACCGATGTTTGCGTTAATATGTTACTGATTTCAGCATAAAAATCGCTTATAAGATTCAAACTTCAGTGCCAAATCCATTAGAGGAGGTAAATCTCTGATAACTGCTCAATAAACAAATATTAAACTTCTAGAATCATATTATACATCTGAATAAATATAATGGAAGGGTCTGCACAAAAAAAGTAATAAAAATCAAAAGTTTTTGTTATTTTTAAATTTGAAATTTCCACCGAAAATGACGATCGGAAACTTTGAACTAAATCTCATTCTGGGTTAGGATCCTTAATAAGCTGATAGGTGATGTACCTGAACTACAGTTTCCGAAAAGTCCTTACATGGATTATATTGAAAAATATGGTGCTCTCCTGTATTTTTAACAAGTCGCTTGAAAGGGAAATTAACAACACGTGAACAAATTGTTAGCGAATGAGTAAAAGTAAACAAGTTTCCACAAATGATGTAATGTTCAAAACTCAGTTTATAATGGGATTCTCGTCGATAAACACGGCTGATCAATGGAAAATATTTTTGTGTGTTAACGCAATGATTTCGAATTCAACCGGTAAGTTATGTTTTTGAATGACCTCATGAATAATTTTATTTAATGCAAAAAAGGTTGTTTTTTGGAGCGCCAAGTATTTATTTTTTGTAGATTAAGATTATAAACACAATCACGTTTCAAACTCATGGTAATCACAGTGCAAAATAAGGTACTGGGTCATATTTCAGCCATATTTGCACGAAAGATATATAAAATGCAATAAGTTCATTCGAAACACCAAAATAGTTAGTTATGCAACAAGTGTGTAAAGTAGCCTTTTTTCGACTAATATGAATATTGACAATCACATCAGCCGAAAAAGGCATTAACACACGAATTGCATACAATATTTTTTTACTAGCTAAAATTTTGAGTTTAATTGTAATTTTCCTTATAAAATATATTAAACATTTATTTATATTTTAAACATTTGGTAATTATATAGATTAGGTTACTCCCCTCCGATTTCGTTTTAGTATGTTATAAAGAAAATTACGCTGAACAAGTATATAATTACCGAACATTTTAATCAAGATTAGAACAAATCAACTGACGAATTTGTGTTATTGAATTTGTTAAGTCTTCTTTTCGGCATGTATAAATTACACATAAAAATAATTATTACTACATAAGTACAAAAATCGAAAATGCAACTTGAACCTGGGACCTCGTGCATGTGAACCTTATACTCTAGCCACTACACTACGGCGACCTTATAATACGTTTTTTACGATCTAGTATGTAGAGTAAAGTTTTACGCAATTGAAGTATATCTAAAGTACGCAAAGTAGCAGAAAAATTTTATTTTATTCGCGCCAAAACAGTCAGTAAATTGGCTAAAGAAATATTGCTAATACCAAGAAGATGTTGGCATATATTGTAGCTAATACTGAGAAATAGAAAAGGGAGATGGTGGCAGACATAGAGACTTTTAGGAACACGGAACAAACCATGTCGATAAGTTTATTTCAACTTACTTTAAAATGATAATAGCTCGTTGCACAAATTAACAAATCGGTTTTCGAAAAACTTTTGTGTTTCGTGGCCCCTAAGGTCTCAAAAAAATAAAACCGTGCTGCTACTTCTCCATCAACAAGGTTGCCAACATGTTTTTCGTATATGGACTAAGTAAACGATAATTATTACATATTTTTTCGTATCTCGACATAGCTAACAGGACGAAGTCAAATGCCACACAGCAAGCGATAAAATTAATTTACTCAAAAAAAATTTTTATGTAAATATCATTTTACGTAATGGTTCAATTAATTGGTCACTAAGATCGTGTGATTCAATCCCATTAGATTATATATTTGGGGTTATGTAAAGTCACTTGTCTACGTCGATAAACCACACACAAATCAACACTGGAAATTAACATTCGAATTATTATTGGCGCAATACGACCGCATATGCTGCGAAAAGTTTGTGATAACTCCAGATTGCCCTTTGCAAGCGCCAGCCGTGGCGACAACATAGCGAAACGAATCATAAAATTTTTAATCCAGTAAAGCAAGTTTCATTGATATTAAAAAGCAAAATGTTTGTTTTATTATGATTCAAACTTGTGCAACTTTAAATGAAAAATACCTTAAAATGAGAAAAAAAATCGAAGAGACAGAGTAAGAGTATGTCAAGAAACTAGCATTTATGAATTTGGACGAGTAGCTAAATGAGTTTTGGGGAAAAAATTGAGAATGTTTTCGTAATTTTTTATATACTATATAGTCTGTAAATTGCGTAGGCAGACATACAGGGTGTTCTGGGACTTGATACAAAATATTCAGAAGTGAGTAGATGCCAAGAAAATAATACCGTTTCTGAATCACAGGCCTTTAAAGTTGCGGAATCAGAAATTATATTTGAGTATATATTCTAAATTATACATTATGAATTTTCAATACTTGATTACGTATGTTTGACGGAATAAATAATTCTACACTACTATCCGAAGGCGAGTGGCGGCTCATGTCCAATGGTTAACAATCCGTCACCTTTACAGGGACAACCTGAACAATCTACAGATAGCAAAAATTGATTTTTCAACCGATTTTTTAACAAGAAGCTACTCTTTGTTCAACTCGATAAAATTTATTGTTTGGGGGATACGAGGACTGGCTATTAAATAACGAGAGGGCGCCCTAGACAGGTGGGATAAAAAACAGTAGTGAATGAAAAGCAATTGATGAATCGAAATCAAAGAGAGGAAAGTCGTAAAAGTGTGCTGTACAAGATTCATCAACTATCTTGAAAAGGGAAAAACCATAAGGACGAAATAGCGAAAAAGCCGCCCTATCTGGTCATAAATGAATGAAAACGCAAAACTGCATGAATTGGGCGTCTAATTGCTACCACATACACCGTATTCTCCAGATTTGGCCCAACGCCTTTTTTTTATATCAAGAGGATGCTCGCTAGATAGAAATTTTGGGCCAATGCCGAGGTTATCCCGAAATCTAATGCCCATTTGAGGCTCAAGACAAAACATACCATATAATGGTAACGTAGAATTGTAAAGATTGTTTCACTCTCGAAAGCAAGTATATTGGATAAATTTTTAGCCTTGGTTTAATTAATAAGGAAATAAATTTCAATATATTTGACGTAAGGAAATTGTATTTGTAATTATTAATGCCATGACTAATTTTACAACAATTATCAATGACCTGTTAATTTTGCATCTGCAACTACGACTTGCCCGTGATTACATTTTTTTGTGGTTTTCATTTGACACGGTCGGTTAATTGGTAGATAAATAACATAGAAACGTAAATCTTTTCGTATCATAGATCTATTCTAGTCGTTTAGAACAGAGTTACGGGAAAACGTACGTTACATAGAGACTGATAATAATATTCTTTCGCCAATTATTTCATTCCACTTATTAAATTCACTGCTCTACTAATTGATTCGAATAATGAAGTTTCTAAGCAACGAACTTTCCCGCACCAAGAACGGTCAAGTGAATATAAATAAATATCATTGTGTGTTTATAGTTTTTTTGTCACGAATTAGAGTTCTATATACTGGGCGTTCCTAAATTCATACTCATGCGATTGCTTGTATAATAATAATACATTTTTTCCTATAACAAAATTTTCTCATTTCATCCCCATTCGAGATCTAATCCGTACATGACGACGGGATTTTTTCCTTTTTAAAGTTTATTTCTAATTTTTTTTTCTGTTATGCCCGGATCCACTTTCTGAAGCAAAGTTTCCTGCGATATATCTTTTACATATTTGCATATTTTGTCACACATTTCATGATAAATATTCTCTTACTATCAGGATCTTCTCCAATATTCGTGTCATCGTAGTAATAAACTATCACACTGTTATCAACCGTCCCTCATTTCCAGGGACAGCCCCTATTTCCATTTGTTTATCCCGTGTCTGTCTCCGGGACACAGATTGTCCTGGGTTTGGGAGTTAAGTGGCGAAAAGGTAACAGGTAAAAAATTTTTTGCTACTGAATCGAAATCTCTTTCAATAATCTGCCTCCAGGAGGGAAAGTTTGTAGGTATTCGTGAAGGAAGATAAATTAAAATGACAAGGGTTTGTCAAAAATTTACTAACTAGGTGGTTGTCTTTAGATCCAGCACTTAAAAAGATAGTAGAGTATGATACTGATCTCTTTAGAAGATGATTGCGTTGAAAAAACTGCTGTTCTAGAAGATTTAGAGCAAGATCAATCAGAAACATTTGATCGCTGCATGTCTTCATTTTCTTCGTAATATATGCGCCACCATGAGAAAACCAACTCAGAAAACTGAAACCGTGCTACCGAATTCGTTGAAACTATGAAACGTTTGACATAACAAATTATTGCTAGGAAACAAGAACAAATTTTTTAGTTCCCGTCTGAGGACGGTGAAAAATCAAGCAGATATAGACGTTTTTCAAAGTGCAGTTTCCGATTTCCAAATTTGGCTATGGAAATGACAACATTGGTCACTATTTAGATAGACATTTTGATTTCAGTAATAACAATCTTTTAAAAAAAATTTCTCATTTATCTATGACACAGGATAAGTTAGCAAGCATTCAGGTTTTATAGTTGCACTGATTTTTTGAATTTGAATAAGAATAATTTAAATAGGGACAAAGATCCTAATCCTTACAATCCAGTTTAGGGTTTATTAGTTAAGGAATGAAAGTGAAATTTTTGGTTTTTCTCGCTGGATCGCAGGAGGAAGTTCATTGGTGAGAAAATTTAGTATAAATAGGTACATAGTGCGGTTATTCAGTACATTTTCCCTTTATTTCCACATACTTTTCAGACCATCATTCTATATCTTTCATACCACTATAAAAATATAATGCATCTTTGAATCAGAATTTCCACCTGTTAAATCTTTTACCCTTTAACTCGGCCTTTAGATTTGCGTGCGGAAAATAGTCGGAAGGGGGCAGATCAGGGCTATATGGGGGGTGTCCAATCTTGTGAAACCACATTCGTATACAGTAGCATTAGAAATCGAATTAATATTGCCATGAAGCAAGCGCATACCTCGGCAAATTTTATCGCACCAATTTCTGATAATTTTTTGTGAGTTTTTAAAAATTAGTTGTAAGCACAATATTTATTGAGAATCATTTTGAAACATTGACCACAACTAACGCGATACATAATCAAAAGGACCCAAAAACACGAGCTCAACACAACGATAATAAATCATTATGAGGAAATCTACAATGTACACCAACATTAACTTATCAAATTGATATCTACTTATTTTGGAAGATTTATCTAGGTCTCTGAACCTTCATTGAAAAATTGAATCAATTTTGTGCAATCTATGTGAAACGTCTATACAATAGATGTGCCCAGACACGATTTAAAATTTTGGCGAATGCGCTCTTTATAGTAAATGGCGGATGCGCGGAATATAAAAAGTTCGAATATGAATCATAGCTAGCTTATCTAGACATTTTTCTCTTCCTAAAGGCCGCTTGACATGCTGCAAAATAGCGTTATATAAATTGTAAAATATTGCATAAATGACTATTGCACGTCGTTTGATATTATTCAAATTAGTAAAAGTGAACAAATTCCTAATCTCAAATTTTGTAACCGGTCTAAAAATGAGAAGAACAAAAGGTCAGTAGCCTTGCTTTTGGATCCTATGGACAAGTTGGTTGTAAAATTTTTTGCTAACTATAGAAAAAATACAAAGCCAAAGCAATTTATTTGGAGATCCAATTAACAAGTTACTAGACTAGACTAGACGTGTTAGTTTCTATAACTGATGAAGATGTATATCCAATACGAATGCTGTTAATAATTTAATTATGATGTTCTTCGCCAAACCCATGTAAAAGCTCCCAGACTTGAACGACGGGGCTTAGCTTGGACCAACGCTGGGAAACCTTAGCCTTGGCAAACCAATAATGGCCCAAGCCTGGTGGAAGTTTGGGTAACTTAGCCTCGGCCATCCCATGTTCACCCAAGCCTGGCTGAACAAGCAATCAGCTTGGCCCAGGGTTGCAGACCAGTCTTGGGTTTATCTAGGCAACCACGCCTGGTCCAGGCTGGCAAACTAAGCGAGGGACATTGTTATCATTCCAGAGTTCCACCAAGTCTGGACCAATAATGGTTTCCAAGCTAGGGCCAGAGTTGTACATCCTTCACCCAAGTCTGGGCCTATACTGGGCTCCTCATAAAATCCAATATGGAGAATTGGCAGTTGGCATTGTTGTGACCCGTAGTTTTTACACCACTTTTGACCAATCGACTAAGCGCGGTCAATCTATTGGAGTAATTTTTTTTTCCTTGGAATTCAAGCCAATTTCTTCCAATGATTATTTTCAAATACAGTGTTACATTCAACTCTGTTACTGAACCATCGTTGTTTGATTCGATGCAAAAAAAGACAATCAAAGAAGCATCAGCTAATTTTACCGCGGCTATGTGATAGAATTTCCATTGCAGCTCTTCAGGGCTATTTTCATTCCATAAATTTGAAATTTCCGTTATTTTTATGGAACAAAATACTGTCGAATTTTCATTTCTTTATAATATTTTTCTCGTAACAGCTTACTTGTTAGATTTCGACCGTAGTTTCTTTAAACTGTGTTTCATCTTTTCTTCTCATGTTCACAGTCCAATCCTCTAAAATCAACTCCAATTCTTCTATCGTCCGATTTTCATCTAATTGATATTTTATAACATCATAAAAGTCCATAAATGCAAATACAAATTTTTCACTGAAAACAGTATTTTTTGGTATAATTGATTCTATAATTTCATTAATATTTTCGTCAGTATTTAAATCAAATCTTGACATTTCCAAATATTAAATATTTGAAACGTCAAAATCGAAATAAAACAACATGTATCGATGACAATGTGATAAAGTTCAGTATAATGTTGTACTGATTAATTGTCTTCAATCAGATGACTTCAAACTATTGATTTCATTGGATTTCTACTGGAGCAAAAACTTTTTCCTCAAATCAAACATCATATTTTGTATATTTTGATATTGAAACAATCCTGTAGCTCACCCTATATATACATAATTTTGAAGACATCAGCGTATTTTATGGATGTTTATTTATTTATTTTTTTTTTCAGAAGTGATTCTTGTATCAACAACGTCAAGCTGAGCTTGAATTGCACCAAAGATTACAATAATCATTCGTACCCGTATATCCACGCAAAGAGCGAACCCTGTCTTCAAACTAACAGTGATCCCGGTTCCAAGACCAACGATTCTTACAACAGGAACGAGATCAAAAACGAAATCTACAGTAAAAACTTTATAGGTACGTTCATTTGTTTTATATGTTGTTTTGAGTATTTTCAAAGCAATATATCAACTTCATATACGAATCGGAACTTTTTAGAATTTGCGCTTCGGTTATTTATCTCATGTTTCTGATGTCATCTGTCAAAATTTCATATGAATTTAATGGATGATCATATAAAGAAACTTGTTGGCTAAATGAGGAGAAAATATAATTTCCAGTGTTAAAATTCTGTCACGTACATAAACAATTGAAGAAATCGAGGAAAAGTTATGTAAATATAATCCTGAAAGTGGATGGATTTAGATTCTCTGATTTTAAAAACGTCCATAAGGACAGAGATGATCTGTACTAATGGACGCATATAAGTAGTGAGTTATTAGCTTAAAAAATGTCATAAATAAAAAAAGAATTTTGCTCTTTTTAATATATTTTCCCTTTATTCCCACACACTTTTCATATTCTGTGCCACTACCAAAACATGCATCTTTAAAGTTAAAATGTTCGTATACCTCTTGTCCAATTTCATCTTCGCTATTCATCATCAGCTTTACGAACAAAAAATAGACAGACGGGTTCAACTCAAAGCTAAATGGTAGGTGTTCAATCTCTGAGAAGTCACATTCGTGTGAAGCAAAGCAATTTAGCCTAGAGCATCGTCATAAGCAATCGCATAACTCGGCTGATTTTGCCTCTCCTTGCCAATCGAAAGGATTCCCTCGCAATCCCAAATAATGTAGCCTCCACTTTATCGGATTACACTTTTTTGGTCCTCGCAGCAGAGCTCTAAATATCTCCCACAACATTCTACTCAATGTTGCTTTTGCATTGCGCTGAGAATTTGAGGAGCCCATTTTGCGGTACTTTTTGTTATATTTTTTGTGTGTGCCTTCCACTACTTTAATCTTTTCTGGATTAGTAGTCGTCACCACGCACGGGGGTCATCTTTTAATGATTCTCGTACTTCGCGAAACCACGTAGACCAATTTTTAGTTGTTAAAAATGATGGATAAAGTCACCGCAAACAGCAAAAATTTTATAACAGCGCTAAACTCAATTTAAGACATTTTTTAAAACAACTTAACTGAGTTGGCGGTCGAGATCTGCTATAATAGCATTTTTCATTTCTGGTTGAATGGATACGTCAACAAGCAAAATTGTCACATCTGGAGTGAAGCTCAGCCAGAAGCATTGCAAGAGCTACCAATGCATCCCGAAAAAGTCTCTTTTTGAAGTGGATTAAAGGCCGTACTTATTCAAACGCGACGATAGCCGGAGCGTTACTGTGAATGGCCAGCTCTACCGTGTGATAATTGAGGAATTTTTTTTGCTCAAAATGGAAGAATTGGACATGCCTGACATGTGGTTTCAACAAGACGGTGCCACATGCCACATAGCACTCGAAACAATGGCCAAATGGAGAGCCGCCTTCGGTGAACAGTTCATCTAATTTTTGGAGCCCGTCAATTGGCCGCCTAGATCGTGTGATTTAACGCCTTTGGACTATTTCTTGTGGGGCCATGTTAAGGCTAAAAACAGCAACGGTTGACGCACTAATAGCCAATTTCGAAGCAATTATTCGTAAAATTCCGGGCGAAAAACCAGAAAACAACAAATAATTTTGGAATTTGATGCCTTTAGGGTATTTAAAGGGGTTTTTCTGTCGATATATTCATAAATTTCATCGTAGGTGTCAATATTTTCACAAAAACTTCATTTCAACTTTATTTTGTTCAAATAATGCTGAAATGAGAGTTTCCATGTAAAAAAGATACATTTTTGTTTAATTTATGAGTTTTAAACTATTTTGTTCTTTTTATTTAATCTACTTCTACTAAGTCCAGAGCAACCTTTGCGCCAGCCGGCGACAATGCGACAAATGCATTTTAAGAGGTTTATCTAATAATTAGAAGGCAAGCACGTGATATTCTGTTGCTTAGAAGACGTGAAAACAACAGAACCCTTACAACTGAAACTTAAATCATATCGTTAAAGTTTTTTTTGTAACTGAATTTTTTCGTCTAACCTTCCAAACAGTTTTATTCTAAATCATACCCAAGATAGCACAAACTAAATCAGAAGCCCTCAGTAAAAAAGTAAATAGAGTTTGAATCCAAATTTTAATGAAAATCGCCCTTGTTTTTTGAAATTTTTACCTCTGGTGACTAGACTATGAAAAGTAATATGGCAGATTTATTTTCCAATATCAAGCAATTTTAAACTTAATTACCATTTTTAATAAATAAGACTTTGCTGTATCCCGTTTCGTAATTGTGAAATTAAATCGAGAGGTATATTAGTGCAGTTATTTTAAATTTAATCTGCGGAAAAATTCCTAGTGAGCTGAATTTTTGTATACACCTTTATTAATCAACTGTTTTCGGAGTAGAGCGCTGAGAAATCGACTATATCGTGATATTTTCTCACCACCTACGAGGTAGAATTCAGAGCGTGTTTATTTACATGGTTTCCCCCGTACGCATAATCCATGATACCCAATAAAAGGTGTTCTTATTTAAGAATGAATAATTTTTTATTCGAATTCAGTAAATACAAAAAATTACCTTTAGTAAATATTTTTTTTATTCATTGTCGATATCTTCAGTTTCTCTATCAGTAATTGTTACTGACAAAACGTCAAGTGGACACATTTCTAGATTTACGTCTTCATCATTTTTTGACTCAACCTTTAACGTCAATGTCCATAAACTTTTGAACACTTCAATCCATTTTTTTGCAGCCACATTTACTGCCACAATCTTTGGTACAATTTCAAAAGATAGTGTTCAATAGATACTATGTTGATGGTACTAAAGTCGTTATTGGATGTAGGTTGGATTGTAGATTGGATTGGATTATTTTTTAACTCCCAACCCAAATGTTCGGGATCTATTTTTCTTCGTAGCTAGGTTTTTATTTGATAATATGCTGTTTAGCTGCTGAAAAAGTGAGTGTCAATAAATCAAAATTCACAGCTGTACTTTGTCTTGTTATAGTATAGGTATTTAACTATCGATTGTTCTGAATTTGGTGCACCATATATTGCCAGTAGAAAATGTATTTTAGCATTGACAATGACATCCCGAGGGCAATTTTCTTGTTGGAATATTTCTGCAAAATACATCGGGTCTTTTCTCAAATATCTTCATTACTTTCAATTTTCCTCCTCCAAAAAGTTGTATCACAACTGGTCATGGCATATAGAAACAGAATATTTTTCTTGCAATGTGGATCAGATCAGTTGAGTAAATTTTTGTTTCAACATTGTTTTTTTCTGGTTTTTTCAAAAATAATTGATGTAGGTCGATCAAGTATTTGTGTGTATGTATCACTGATTAGAAAAACTGTTTAAGAGCAGAAAAGAACTTAAATAAAATGTTCAACAATCCTCTACAAGGCCCAGATTCGTCCATCTTTGGAATATTACTCGCACATATGGAGCTCGGTTCCCAAGCATACCCTGAAGATGCTCAATAAAGAAGAGAGCAGTTCGACTTATAGGCGATCCAGAGTTGACTAGAAACTTTGGCAGCTGACACTGATACTATCACGGCAAAAACGAATACAGACTTCGTTTACAGACATTCAGAACTTCAATTTATCGAGACTTATTTCTTTGGAGAAGTGCAAGCCTGTGTACCAAGGCACGTCTTTCCCGAGCACTACAGGCTGGCATCTCCACACGGCAGGCACTACTCGAATTACTTGAGTGTGATAGGATTTATTCTTTTTGTTTCCTTTTTACATTTGGATAAGTTATAGTAGATTTTACCAAGTTCCAAGAACCTCTATAAGAAAAGTATACAAAAAACTGGTACAGTTCACGCCTTGGTGTACGGTATATAATACCGCATGTGAGTCTAGTCACTTTCTCAGCGCTTTACTTTGAAAACGGTTAATTTTACAAAAAAATGCAACAGATATTTTTTGTAGATAATTCTACTAGGAACAGATTTTATAATAAACTTTATTGGCCTCACGCAAAAACTCATTTTCCTAGGAATTTTTCCGCAGATTGTGGTATAAAATGACTAAAATGACTGGACTATATATCGAACCGTTTTATTCTTTATATTTTTCAGATTGTTACCGTAAAATTTCCGGAACAAGCCGCAATAGCCTCGATAATATTACTGCCAATCCCTGGGGAAAAACTAAAAGTAATTTCGAATATTTTGACGACCATTCGAATTTAAGAAGAAGTCGAAGTTTGGCTAGTTCTGGAGAGCAGTTGTACAGTCGACTGGAGCTCTACACGAATTCGCAAGTAGATGGTGAATTGTGTGGAAGAAGAAGGTCACAACTTATACCGAGAGCCAAGTTAATTAAAGAGCATAATAGGTAAGTGAAGAAATATCAGCTACTCTGGAATAATTTTATTGTTAAAATGTATCTGTATTTCTTGATAAAAACCTTAAACAGCAAACTACTATTTTTTATTCATTTATTAGATAAAATCTCATTATTATAAATAAAATTTTAAGATTTTCATATGCTTGTGGCGTATGGTTACGTTGAAGGATAACGCTGTACGTATTATGCCGACTTACCCCAATCAGGAGCACAGGTTGGAAAATGAACATCTTCTAGATTACCGGGCATATTACACAACAAATAACATTACTGCTATATACATTTACATACAGAATTATATACAATTCTATATTAATGCTTCTAAATGTTCTTAATTTTAGGTCTCTTCTGATTTAAAATTAGTTTCTTTTATAATTTTTTAAAGACATAAAAATTTGACGTTTCGACTTCATTTATCTATCATTAACTAATTTTAAATCAGAAGACACCCTAAATGAAGAACATTTAGAAGCATAAATATATCAAAAGATGTAAGAAACAAGAAATTAAAGAAATAAAATTCTATATACATACAACTATTTCTGATAATTATCTGGCTTCGAGCTTTGTTTAATTATAGAGATTGCTTGTTTACATAAATTCCTAAACTAACTTTTAAATTTTTAACAGTATTTTTAGTTCCTATCAACATTGTTCTCGCATAAGTTCAACTTAGTTCATATTGGCCGTTTTAAACCTTTGGCGTAATTACTACATAATGAACAGATATTATTATTATTAAATGGCATACGAATGGATCAAATACAGTAGATGGAACTTTAATAGGAGTGTACGGGCCCAGAACCAAACACTCTGAAAGTCTGGGCAGCGCACCAAGCAGAAATTTATGTAATTGAAAAATATGTTCAATTAAATAATAGAGAGGAGCTATCGCAAACAGGAAATTATCATCCTATCCGATAATCAAGAAGTCTGTAGACCTATAAGCTCCCATATCATAAAATCCAAACAATGGATTCCGGGACACATAGAAGCGAAGGGAAATGACATAGCTAATAAGCGGGTGCAGATAAGCCCTTCATGGGACATGAATCCTGAGGTATCAGCTACAGAGCAATGGAAAATACACTGGAAAAGAAGGTAAATAGAAGCAAAACCAATTAATGGGAAAACTTACAAGGGCTGAGACAGGTAAAGGCTCTTCTGGGAAACTATAACCCGAGTAGATCTGCAGAATGTAGAACCTAAGTAATAACAATCCACGATTACTAACAGGAGTTCTAAAGGGGCACTGTCGCCTCAACAAACACCTGAAGACAAGCAGACAATGCGGCGTGCAAGTTTTGTGGTACAGAGGACGAAACCTCTATCCACATTATCTCAAGAAGTGTGAACCTAGGACCGTATGAAATAGAAGACGAAGATCTCTGAAATTAAATCCATCTCACATTCTAGACTTTTTAAAAGTAGTGGAATTAATGGATCAGCTGTAAACACAGGGTTCCACAGTATCGCAGCAAAAAACGGGGACACAATAGATCCTTTGGTTTGAATGTATACGAGACCCCAAATTCTTACATACTACACCACATGCTTAAATCCATTACCAAGCATATTCATATTCAATAACCTCAAAGCAACGAATAAAGCCATTTTTTATATTTTAACATAAAACAATCCAATAACAGAATTGTAATTTCAATTCGTATACACGCCAAACAAGTTTTTGCAGTTGTGATTGCCTTGGCGTTGTGATTGGTGTTTATTTATTTCACAATCGAAGTCGACCGCGTGCTAGCGACATTTTGAAACGAAATTTTGTTAACTCAAAAAAAAACTCTCATATCGCTCGCCCCTCATTATATGTCCTAGGTACTGCAACTTTGTCTCCTTGATTGTCGTGAGAAGTTACCGATTTGCTGAAGGACCTCTATGTTTGTCTTATGTTTGTTTCGAACGCATTAAATTATTTCTCTGTGGCCACATCCATGGTCCAATTTTCAAAACCGTACAAAAGAACAGGAAAGATGTAACAGCGAAACATTCCGGTCCGGAGTTCCAGGCTGAGGTTGCGGTCTACCAAAAGTGTCCTCATGTTGTTTAGAGTTTTCCGTGCTTGCTCTGATTTCGAATTTTGCGCCGCATTGCTGGTTGACGAGCGTGCCCATCTATACGTTACTGGTCATTTTATATTCTCACTAATTTGGAGTCTCATTGATTGAACTTGGTTTCAAGCATCATTTTAGTTAAAATTGTAGAGTACATGAGCTTCACTTTCCTCATAGGAGCTATCAATATGCGTTGGTATATATAGACGAAATAGTAAAAGTAGCAGATACATTTGAGAATATGGAAGAAAAAGTAAACATCAAGAAATGCAAAAAGGTGGTGGTAAATAAAAATAGAGATAGAGGAACATTTAATAATGAAAGAACAGATAGAATGACCACTTTCGAATACCTCGGAGTTATTTTGACAAAAGATGGAAAAATAAAAAATAAAGATAACAAACTGATTAAGAACAGCTTATCAAATATACGATATTCTTAATAAGACAATTGTCTTATGTTCAAAATTTTCGGAACCAACTGAAAAACAAATAATATACAGTGGAAGGTGTAATTTTTCAATGACAACCATTTAAAAATATAAATACCAACACCCCTTCATGTATTTATTAACGAATTTATTCCATTGGGCTATTCCACAACGTATACTATTCCATACTAATATCTTACGCGCAGGCAACTTGATTTTTGTTTCACCAATTCAGGAACATCCTCTATATAATATCTACTCATGTGAGGAAACATTGGCGTCTTTTCATTTTTGGCAAGAGAACGAATTTCAACTTCAATGTAAAATATCGTTGCGTCGAATATACCGTAGAGACCTTCCATATTTCCATTTGTAATTCTATGTGCAAGTCCCGCATGCATCTGTGACGTTTAAACTAGGTAGAAACTGATAAAATATCCTATTATCAACCAAAGGCATTGTCGACTCAAATAGGGGTAGTTATTATTGACATCAAGAAGATAAAATAAGTTATCACACACCAATTTTTTATGGAAATATCTTTTCGGTGAATTTTCCGTACTATTAGGTTCAGTCAAGGCCAATTTGGATATAGCGTATGCATCAATTTTACGATAAACTTTTCCGAAGAAGGTAAGATGATAGTTTGAATCGATTCCAAAATATTTATAGTCAATTTTCAATCCCTGTCATTAAGATTTAGTTGATTCTAGTTTAGTCTAACAACGTCTGAACTTGATGAAATTTTCAATACAAGTTTTGTGAGTAGAAGTCGATATTGGAAAATGGCGAAAAATAGTTGTACTTGTTTCTTGTAATGTTACAAAAGTAAAATATTTATAATTACGGAGATGATTTAAATATAAACCGGAATTTTTGAATAAACGCGCGATAAATTTAGTGTGGTAAAATTGGCTGCACGGGATGTTTGACTAGTCTATTACGAAGCGTAGAGAACATCCGAGGCTGCGTAAGATTGCTTTTTAGTGTATAGTTCTTCCAATATCACGACAGTTATGCGAGGATCAATCAATATTTCATGAATACGCACAGCACTCATGCCAAATTACAAAATAAAAATATTCTTTACTCTCCGAATAAAAATCAGTAGATATCTAACAAACGTCAGTTCACGTGGACTCTGTTTACCAATGAAAACATCGAATCGTAAACATAAGTGCATTTCTATTAGCCGAAGCTGTCGGAAGGCGAATGTCAATTTCTTTGAAACATTCTTTGAATCGTCTAGGATCGTTCGACAAAATTATTTGAGTCAGATAAAAGACTACCGAAGTTCTAATAGACACATAATATATCTAGATGAAACATGGTTTCATAGTCACGATGTAGTAAATTTCGTTTGGGTTGACACTAGTAAAAATTGCTGTTTGAATAAGGACACGTTCTAAAATTGTACAGCTAATTATCATGAAGATATAACAGCAGAATTATTTGGAAAGTAGTTTAATGAACAGCTTTTACCTAACATTGCACCACGGAGTAGAGTTCAGACGATTCTGACTACCATTTTTATTTATAAAGATACTTTGGAATTGAAATGTACCCTGGTACCCTGGTACCCTGTTTAAACCAAACGCACTAACAGGCAGGTAAAATTTACTCGTCTACTTACATGTTATAATTTAATATTCAGTAGCAAGGTATAATGATTTCTTTCCAAATTCCAAGTAGGACTACAATTAAGTGCATCTGTCTAAATAACAGCGTATAAGCCGTCCAATTAATAATGATTCGATTGCCTTTTAACGAATACTTATGTTTATATGAAGCGAGGGGACTAATAATGAAGAAAAAATGCATAGAAGAAATTTCAGAGGACCACGTCATTGCTATGCCGGTTTCATAGGCAACAACTTCATCCTAATGCAGGACAATGCCAGTCCAAATACTTCAGGTTCCGTACGGCAGTATTTACAGTATGTCGAAATTGCTGCTATGGATCGGCGCGTATGCCGCATTTAAATCTTATCGAGCATTTATGGGATTAACTTAAGAGAAAAGTTCGCGCTATAAATCCTGCTTCAGCCACCAAATCGGACCTCAAAACGGCGCATAGTGAAGAATGGGATAGCATCGAACAAGATCGAGTTAAGAGCCTTATTCGATCCATGAAAAAGCGATAAGAAGCTGTTATTAGGACCAGAAGATAGAACATTGAATATTGATAGGTTAATTTCGAATAAA
Organism: Diorhabda sublineata; assembly: GCF_026230105.1. Lineage (NCBI taxonomy): Eukaryota > Metazoa > Arthropoda > Insecta > Coleoptera > Chrysomelidae > Diorhabda > Diorhabda sublineata. The sequence continues at coordinate 11,303,092 of NC_079483.1, forward strand.
TTATTATTTGACGAATGTAAGGTAGTATTTTCTTTACTGTTAATTATAACCCTCTTTCGTTGTTTAGATTCTTCAGTCTTTAGCTAAGACTAATGACTTTGAAATAATGATATTTTTATATACTTTTGACCTCGAGCGTGCGACTTGAGTTGATTTTTTTGTATATGTATACAGCAGAATAGCAAAATCGCTTGAATACCGAGATAATTTTTTTCATATATTTTTTTTTCAGGTATAGAAATCTGAGCGTCGACAATCTAAGCAAACCGCCCGATAAACAAGATAGATACAATAACAGAAGACATTCGAGTTCGATTCAAACTCTACAAGAATCAAGTACAGCAGAGACTTTTTATTTCGAAGACCATCAACATCGTGAGAATCAACTTCAAGCTTTCACATCACTTCAAAATATTCACGAAAACGCCACGCAAAAAGACAGTTTAAACTCGAATTTGAACAATTCTTTGGATAATATTTCTTACGAGGATTTACCAGAGTTGAGCTTGCCCAATTATTATCCCGAAGCTAAATACGACACTGATAATACTGATAATATTTCATTAAACGATAATATATCGACCGCGACTTATGATAACGCACATAAATATAAAGATATTGGATACGAAAGCATCCCTTATGACGATAATATCGTTTTAACTCCAAATAAAAATCTCTACGATCCACAAGAAGCTAAAATTCGAACTATTCGAAATCCAACTCCATTTAACGAGAATTACGGTACAGTAAATCCTAATACGATAAAAACAACAGAATTACTTACATCTGAACAGCCAATTGAAGAAATCGATACCAATTTTGATGAAATCAATTTGGAAATAGAAAATATAACAAAAGCTTCCCACGTAAATGAAGAATCTGATAGCAATTCTATACAGATTGATGTACAAGAACCAATAAAAACACTTTTGGAAATTCCAGGTGGAGAAGAAGAAGGAAACGAACAATTTAAAACTATTATCAGCGTCGACTCGGTTACCGAAAAGAAAAGTATCAACGACGAATCCAAATCTCACAGTCACAATTACCTACGAGAATTTTTGGAAAGTCAAAAAGGATCTAAGAAGCCTCTACAAAATTTTATAGCAAAAAAACTATCGAATTTATCACGAAAAGCCTCTAAAACTACAACAAATTTAACGGAAAATCAATTCCATTCCTTACCAGATATAACAGTGAGTAAAAATTTGAGAAAGTGTGAAAAAATAGACAGAAAATTAAGGAAGTGTAACAAAAATCAATCGACCCAATCAAAGGAGAATAGATTTATCGTAAATATAGGTAGACATTTTGATATAACCGCTTGTACAACTCCACCAGTAGATTTTGAAGTAAAAATTGCCAAAGTACCTAAAAAAGGTAAAAATAAGATAACGAATACCCAAAACGAAACAGATAAATTTCTAGAAGCAGTTAAACAAATTAAAGATTGTTTAAACGAAAATAAAATAATAAGAAGATCCCCTAATATAGAATCCGAAATGGCCTTACTCTATTGCCAAGACGAGTGCAATAAAGAACTCCAAGAAAAAATAGGATCAATGAAAAGTTATTGGAATAAAGTTATAGGAACCGATAAAATAGAAAATAAAGATGAAGATACGAAAGAAGTTACACCAAAAGTAGAAGAGGTGAAAAAAATATTCGAAACAAACAAGGAACCACCACAGGAAAATTTACTAAATAAGGTGCAGCTTGTTAAAAAAATTTTCGAACCTAAACTCACCGAAGAAAAATCAGGAAAAATTTCCCCTAATATAAAAGAATCTTGTAGTTATTTTGAAAATAAATCGAATCAATATTATAACAACGATAAATTTAGAAGTTTATGTCCGAATTCTGTGGAAATTGTACATGCTAATAAAGATACAGTCGACGGCGATAAATCCAATAAATCTCTAAAACAGTCAAACAGTATTAACGGAAAACCCGAATTTGATCACGTCAGATACAAATTAATCAAACCGGATCTTTTCCAGAAAAAAATATTCGCCAATTGTGGCAAAGATTACGAATTTGATGATTTGATACAATATCTACAAGATTACAGTTTTCAAGAGCTTTTAGTCGATAATAATATTGTTATAATAGAACCTATTAGATCTAAAGTATCATACGAACCTTCACCTTGCGTAAGGAATATGAAAAATGCAACTTCTTCTTTGAAAAAATCACAAATAGAGAATAACGATAACAAATCCGGTTTGAACAGAAAATTCTTTTATCATCCTATTAGAGTGAATAAAGAAGTGAACGAAGACGAACTTCCCAGTCCTGATACTGTTCGACAAGTGAGACAACTTTTTGAAGCGGGCACACAAAAAAATAAAATCAAAAATAAAGAGAACGATACAACAACAATCGATCCGGATAAAGATCGATGTTCCGCGACTGATTCTAATTCGAATCCATCGAATTTATCAGATTTTGGCAGCCAGGAAAACTTATTCGATTCGATAGATAACAAAGGAATTTATTGCGAATACGTCAGCGAGGATATTTTACAAAAAATAAGAGAACGGGGAACATCTGTAACTTACTACGGAGGAAGAGTCGTTGACAAGAAAAGTGGACAATCAGTACTGACTAAAACTATTATGGAAGAAATTAAGTTGAACGAAAAAAGGTGTATGGAATGCGCGAATTGCAAGAAACATGCATCTGAAGCGGAAAACGACGATTATATGGGAGTTAAATTCAAAATTTTGAAATCCAACAGTTGCAGTAGTCGTTTAGAATTGGTCGGTACAGAAAATCTGAGAGATATTAAAAAGAAAATACTATCCAATTATCACAAAAATATTAACGAAAAGAATAACCTCAAGAATAAGGACGGTGCTAAATTAGAAACTGTTAATAAAAATAATGATGCTATTAACGAAAGTATTAAAAAACAAGTAAATGATAATCAACCTAAAATTATTGGACAAGAAATGAAGATACCGGAAAATAAAGTAACGCAATGGAAAGAAATAAGCGAGAAGACTAATGAGAAAATTTATAATTATTACGAATTTGACAAAGTGCAAGAAAGATCGAGGAAAATAGGAGAAATGGAATTTGAACAGTATGAAGTAGCTTAAATAATATAAAATTGAATATTATTATGTAAGGTAGTGATATTATTTATTTGTAATATCGAAATTCAAAATATATAAGCCCTTTCTCGTTTCAATTCGCAAGAAAAATTTCATTGTAACTCGTTAGAAAATCAGTTTAGATCTTTTTGGTACTTTGCATCTAGCATTTTGTCAACAATAGTTTTCAATTTATTTCGAGAAGAAATTAATAACAATAATAATAATATAAATAAAACTTCCACTAATATTAACTTCATCATTGTTTTTATCTATGGTATAGTAGGGACGGTTTCGATAATAGATATTCTTCCAGAGTGTATGAATTAGCATACGAGAAACTGATGGAATAGAGAAGGAGTACAAAAATAAAATCTTTTTCGAAAACTGTACCTTTGGTATACTTTGAAGAGTTTAACTTAACTTAAACTTTAAAGGCGCCTACTCTTTGATCACAATGTTGCGAAGTACTATCAGTATAAAAAATGATATTCATATATCCGCGTATCAAAAATTACGTTCATTTTTGAAAAGAAAGCCAGACAATTACGTCTCCAAAAAATCAAACATACGTGCATTGTTGTACCATAAATTTCATGTTATTCAGTTTACATATTTATAACAAAAACTCTTGATTAACTAATTTTAACAATTTTTTTAACAATCGTTAATTTTTGGTTTACAAATATAAACTCTGGAGATCAAAGATGCCACTTTTAGAACCCTCATCGACCAATTTAACGATTGGGATATGTTGCATCTAAATGTCCGATTGAACTGGAGTTCTTTCGTGCATGAATCACTTGTTTTGTCTGATATTGAGTACAATGTCTTCAAGTAGTTCAGGGAAATCATTTTTGAGAAAACTGGTGTAAGAAATTCCATTCAATAGCTGAGGCAATATAATCATTATTTTTGAATAATTATATTAAACGTACAATTATTAGCATTACTTTTCTGTAAACACGGTAATTCAAAATTACTCGTTGACGTGATATTTTTTGAATTGCTTACGTTATAATGAGTTTCTCAGACAATTTCTGTGTTTGAGTTATCTGCTTTTTGAATTTTGTTAGCTATATCAATCTTATTCTGAGCTGAATCCTACTACGCCTAAAGCAATGCCTCGTGTATTCCTTTGGGTTTGGCAATTTCAAAAATGTAGCTATTTTGAAGGGAGCTTTACCTACAGTATGTATGCCTATAGGTTGTTTATTACATTTTCCTTTATTGTAATTAATAAAGAGATGTCGATGAGGAACGTTCTACTTCCTATACAAATTTAGCTCTTTTTCCATATTAATAATAAATGATCTTGATTTGTTTCTGTTGGTGTTTGAAATTTTAACCAAAAGCATAGTTTGTTTATCTTCTACGTCGTCAATTAATATATTAGTGATTTCTTTCCGTCGACATGCTCCAGTATTAATCAAAAACATTTTGGTCCTTAGATATTGTATTCTCTGAAGCTTCTAATAAAAACTTATCGATATCCTCTTTATTAAGTACTCTAGACTTTTTTGCTTTATACCCTACGGATTTTTTCTTTATAAACGTTGTTAATTTAAAATATTTGCTTATGTCGATATTTCTTCTGGTACGTAGCATGACCTTCAGCATCGAATATAAACTCCACAACGAAGAAGATTTCAGCGTTTCTCATTTTTATGACAAATACGCCAATAACACATCCTCACAAATGCTTATTACATTCTTTTCCAGGCACCACTTTTCAAAAATTTGGTATGTTTGTTCATATCGTGTCCGGGATCGAAAAATTCTGTGGCTGATACACTTGCTTCCAAGCCATTTTCTTTCACACACACACACACATCGTCTCCGGGACTTCGACGGTAATAAATCAAACGTTGCTTGGGTGGCCGCCTTAACAATTTCATCTGGTATAATTTCATCCTCCATTAATTCACAATCAAAGGCATCAATTGAATATCCATTTTATAATAAATGTCACGTTTTCAACTAAACGTCAAAATATGTCAAGTTATTTTATAGTTCTAAATAATACAAAACTCGTTTACTATAGAAAATAATTGACCACTATCTTAGACTAACTGTTTTATTATTTTTTTTTATTAAAGGTAGACCGAAAAGTAAATAAAAATTAGTCAGGTAAAAGCTTTTACGGGACTATCACAATAATTTTCTGGCTCGGCCCGACAAAATGAGATTTTCTGACCTAAAAATAAACCGGAATGTACTAATTTCTAACCCGTTAAAAAAATAATCGAATAATCATTTAAAATCCGCTTGGAATTCAGTATGGAAAGAATTTTTTTGTAAAATTTTAACTCTGGATTTTTTATTTGCAAGCAGCAGTAGCTATAGGCGTTGTTGAGTAGTTGTGGAAGTTAAAAATCGATAATTTAGAGGGTTTCCCAGCTTCACTTGGGAAAAAACATTAGATATTTATAAGAACAAAAACACAACTAGGAGCAATTAGAGAATTGTTTCTCATGTTAATTTGTACTTTTATCTTCTCTCGAAATTCATTAAATGATGTCTTAAGTATTCGAAAATAATTGAAAGTAACCAATATAAATGCACAGTAAAGTTGTCTTTTTTGAAAAATAGGATGAACCCAAACACTTCTCAGGGGTTTTTTTCTTATATCGGTAGGGACAAAAAAACCCGGACCTGACGTTCATCTGGACCGTGAGTTCCCGGTTTTACTGAACCTATTTTATTCGTAAAGAAATGAGAGTGTGAGAAAGAATTATTTTCAACATGTTACATCTTAGTTTGTGATATTCAGCAGCGAATTAAATTTTTGATGGAAATCCGGTGATTTGTAATTGCCGAGGAAATTTTTTGTGACGTCGACAGAAGCCAACCATGCATTTTTCACAATAGGGTTGAAGTTCGATGAAAAATCAGCATTTTCGGCTAATTTTCTTATATCGGGATCGATGAAAATGTGTTTTAGGAAACAAAAATTCACTTGTGTCTTTGGAAAGTGCTTTCACAAAACTATATCAAATCAAGTTGTATAACTGCGATAAAATGAGATGGTACTAATCGTTAGTTTTTTAAATTTTTTTCAACAAACACAAATACGGATCTTAAAGGCCAGTTTGGTTTAATAAATAGATCTTATCGCACTTTGCTACCACATTAACATATAAAACAATGAAATTTCGTATAGACAATTTGCAGCTGTAATTAAATCCACTACCTTTAAAAGTGCCACTTGTGTTTCTATAATTAATATTTTCCGTAGATTGTTGAATACACAAGAATGCACATAAATAGAATGTTATGAAAGAAATTACGACTTTTTAAACTTAAATAAGAACCTCAAGTTTGTTGTCGATCTGAATAAACCGCGAACACACAATTTTATAGACGATAAAAACAGACGCAAAAATAGTCGACATCGAAAAGCAAATTAAACGTTAGTAAGAATATGTATTGGAACTACTGGATGGATAGATTAGATTACGAAACTATAAGGGTGCGGAAGACGTGTGCAAAACAATAAACTGACAACGAGATATTGAACAAAAACAATTAATAATTCAAAATTGTCACTCCACACAAGTTTCTCTGTGTGATATGGATGTTGAAATCCGTCTTACTACATCTTAAATTACTTTTATTCGTATTTAAGTTAAAATAAATGAAATAAATAGATATTAACAGCTTCTTAAATATGTTTTAAGTAATTTTAAAAATTTAGTAGGTGTGGCAATTGAAACGAGATGGGGTTCGTAGAAGGTGGCTATTAATTAACGTGACGAGCTGTAGTGAAAATTTTTAATGTTATCAATTTATTTATTGTTATTTTCAATATACACTAGGTTAAAGCGAAATGTTTTTTTTAATTCTCTTTACTATGCTCCCCTTCAATATACTTCCCTCCCCTCGCCGCACACCTTTTCTTACGTTTTTTTCTTTGACCGAAGCAGTGCTGGAAGTCTTCTTTGGTGAGGGCCTTTAGGAGCTCTGCCGTTTTTTTCTTTACCGCTTCCATCGACTCAAATCGGGTCTTTTTCAAAACAGATCTTTCTCTAACCTTTCAAGGAAATCTGAGCAGATCCTTTGACGCTTTTAGGTCAGGAGTCACGTTTTTTGGCACCAACTTCACACAGACTTTTGTCATGTATAAAATTTTTCTAAACGTTTCTTTATCGGTGTTTAGAGCCTCGGCAATCATCCGGATGCTCATTCGACGATCTGCACGCACCATTTGGTTGATTTTGATCCTTGTTTCCGGAGTTGAAACAGTCACATGGCGACCTGGGCGCTGCTCATCTTCAGTGCTCTCTTGGCCCTCACTAAAGCGCTAACACCTCTCAAAAACACGCGCACGAGATAGAGAATTGTCCCCATAGTCTTCTCGCAACAATTTATAGCACTCGGAGTTTTTTCAATTTAACGATAAATTTGAGACTGATACGTTGCTTGAAAAGAACACGTTCGTTTCAAACCGCTACTGCACAAATACTATAATAGTGACGGAAACGTGTTTTGGAACGTACATAGACAAGATATCTAGTCCTTTAGGCGCGCAGTCTCGTTATTTAATAGCCAGACCTCGTAAATAAATCTTTATTTTATAACCAAATATCCAGATGAAAACTATTATTGCAAATCGTGCTACTTATTACAATATTTAATATTTGCTTTGTCAAATTTCTCTCTCTGTACTGGCTATTGGTACTAAGTTAAATAATTTACAACAGTTGGTAATTGTCTAGCGTATGTTAAATGAATGGATTGCCGCTTGTATTGTTTATTTTGGAGAATTATCTTCGGTACTGGCTGTTATGCTACTACTCACAGCTCTGGGATAGCTAATTGCAGCAATATACTACATTACTACAAACATACACATTTATTTTAATTAATAACTAATTGAAGTTTCTCAAAATTATTTTCCTATTATACACAGGGTGTTTCTAAATTCATGCGACAAAATTCAGGAAGTAATTGCTCGTATAAAATGAAGATAAGTAATTCATATAACAAAATTTCCTCAGTTCAGCCCTTTACGAGACATCCTTGAAAGGTAGTGACGAAAATTGAGTTTATTTTTTTTTTCTAAAATTTCTGTGAAACTAGAAACTTGAAATTTTCGTACACTCGCAAAGGACTAACTACGGGTACTTTTTCAAAAGTCCTGTAGCATTTTACGGAGGGGTGAAATTAGCAGCCCTTACTTTATATTAAATCAAAATTTTTCTTCAACACGAATTTTTATGAGAAAAACTTTAACTTAAAATCCTTGTTCTAGTGATAAATATTTTTTATTCTCTCCCCAAAAACAATAGCTACAAAGAAAAAAATAAATACTACAATTTATAATTTTTTGAATAAATAGAACGAAAAACAGTAAAGATATGAAATTTCATACGATTCATAATAAATGCTGGAAATAACCTCCTCTAGCCAAAATACATGAACGTAGCCTAAGTGTCAAATCATTGATATCAACTATGGGTGTATGAATTAAGGCAACCCCATATACAGAAATCACAAGGATTTAACTCTGGAGATCAAGGAGGCCACTTTTAGTACCCTCCTCGACCAATTTAACGATTGAGATATGTTGCATCTAAATGTCCGACTGAACTAGAGCTCTTTCGTGCATGAATCACTTGTTTTGAGTACGATGTCTTCAAGTAGTTCAGGGAAATCATTTTTGAGAAAACTGGTGTAAGAAATTCCATTCAATAGCTTAGGCAATTAAGTTATCCCCCACAATACCAATCCATTCGTTTACTAAGAAAACATTTTGAAAATGGTGCTCTATAAGCTCATGGGTATTCTCGTCTGCCCACAAGAGATTATTGTGAAAATAAATGAAAAATGAGCCTCGTTTGTAAACAATCCATTATTTAAAAATTGATTTTTTCGCGTTAAGTGTGTTCACCATTCACAAAATCTTACTCGTTGAGGAAAATCTGGCTGATGGCAATTTTGGTAGTGTTTGATTCCGGGTGTACATCAATTTCAATTGAAATTGCTTGTTCTCCATCACATTTCAAACTATCCGGAAACGATCAGTGTTGGTTAAATCTCTTTCTAACATTCCAGTTTTGGATAAGCGGTTGTGAAAATGTGCAAATACGGAATGAGTCATTCATTGTGGATATTTTTGGCATAAGGATTTTGGTTGTTGACAACTATCATTTACCAAATGATGTCGGTCAATTCAGCGTTTGCATACATTTTAATATACACAAATAACTCAAAAATAACAACCCTCAAACTTACAAGTAAACTTTGGGAACTATCAACAACAGTGTTTCATATCAGCCTACTACAAAACAGCTTACTATTCGAAAAGGTGCTTATGTCCAGCATTTATTATGAATCTTTCCACTGCTTTCCACTCAATATATCAAAAAAATTATAAATTATGCGTTTATTTTTTTTCTGCAGGTTTCGGGAAAGAAATTTAACAATAAAAAATATTTTTAAATGAAACGAGGATGACAAGTTTAATTTTATTTCATGAAACATCATCTTGTAAAAAAGTTTTAATGTGAAATGAAGTAAGGGTTGCTAATTTCACCCTCGTATAATGTATTGAAATTTTAGAAAAAATAAATAAAAACAAAAGACCCATCTCCTCATCCTGAATTTTTTCGCACGAATTTAGAAACACCCTGTATATTCTCATGTTTGAGTAAATACGAGATAGAAATAAATAGGTTTTCGTTAAAATTAGCCGACAAAAAGTGGGTTTCATGAACGATTTGTCACAATTTACGAAATTCTGAAAAGTGTGTTTGCCAAGTTGTTTTTTGTGGACGTACATTTCTCTTGAACTCAACGTTTTCGAGTGAAAATTAACCATGCGAAATTAAAGTTGATGCGAATTATAACGGAAATGTAATATTGATTATAATAATCTGGTCATGGAGAGTTTTGATAGAGTATTGTATATTGTATTTATATAACGTACAACGTTCATTCTTGAAAAAAATAAAAATACAATAAACGTGAATTTATTGAAAAAAACCTAAATACGAGGGTGATTCAAATGTAAACGAAAATTTAGCTATAACAAATTTAGATATTAATTTACAGAGCTGAAATTTTTTTCAGGTTTTTAAGCTAGTCTCCGTTACACTTTTGTCAAATCTCCGGAAGCTTTCACACGCTTTTTTCATAAAAAGCTCTCGGTTTGTCACGTAACGAATCACGCACGAAGTATTCTACATCCGCATTCCTTTCGAATCGCAATCCACCAAGTGTCTGTTTTACTGGACCAAATAGGTGGGTGGAGGGTTTTCCAATGTTGTTAACACCAAATTCGTCCAATATTTCCATAGTATACAGAAGTGGATACGGTCTGGCGTTGACTTGCAGCAATATCACACTACGGATTGGAATATCGCATCATTTTGATCTGTAGACAGATTTCACAATTATAATTACATTGTTACCAGAGTGTGGTAAACAGAAGAGACATAAAGAAAGGGTAACCGATAGAAAAAAGGCTTCCGAAGTGTTGAACTGAGCTGATTTTTTTCCGCGGAAACCTCTTAATAAATAATAAAAAATAAAAAAAAATTGCAAATAAATAAGCAAAATATTGGATATTCAACAGAAGAGTCATCCAAAAGATCGAGAACTAATGCAAGAGGTGTAGGTGTAGGGAGAAATATTGTGTGGACAATACAAAATACAGGACTCTAATATATAATATATAAAACTATGTAATATTGCCATTCTTGCCCTAGGCCTGCATGTATTGATATCTAATAATACATAAACAAAATATTGCAAACAACGAACAATAATTATTAGAAGTGTCAGTGTAAAGTTTGACGTCAAAAAAGTAAATCAGAGCTACGCAATAAATTAAAAGTAAAAAGATGTCCATCGAAATTGTGAAAATAGAAAAATTGGAGTATTTAAAAGGGTTAGGAGGTGAGCAGATTTACGAAGATATGCTTAATACCCTTGGTGATCAATGTCCTTCTAACTAGACTGCAAGCTGGAAGGCCAGACCCCGAAAATATTGATGCAGTTGATGACATCATTTTATCAGACCGTCGAATTGAGCTAAAACGGATATCTGAAGCACTGAATATTTCATACGAACGCGTTCATCATATAATTCACGTCAATTTGGATATGAGAAAAATTGCTGCAAAATGGTTCCCCAAATGTTTGAATGTTGACCAAAAGCATTCAAGGGTAGAAGAAGCATCGCGTTCGATCTGAGCTCGATTTGAAAACTATGTAGACTTCTTGAACCGAATTGTTACTATGGATGAGACTTGGGTACATTTCTACGATCCAGAAACAAAGCAACAATCGATGGAATGGCGACACTCTGATTCTCCGACACCTAAGAAGTTTCGTGCCCAAAAATCTGTTGGGAAAGTTCTTGCTTCATTTTTTTGGCATTGCCATGGAGTAATCATGATTGATTTTTTGGATAAGGGTGGAACAATAACTGGAGATTACTATTCGAATTACTGACCAATCGACGGGAAAAAAATAAAGAGAAAAGACGCGGAAAGCTATCCAAAGGTGTTTTGTTTTTGCAGGACAACGCCCCTGCACACAAATATCATGTTGCCATGCAAAAAATTCGTGATTTAGGGTTTTAATTACTAGAACACCCCCCTTATTCACCAGATTTGGCTCCGTCCGACTATCATTTCTTTCCTCATCTGAAAAAAAGTTTGAAAAGTAGTAAATTTTCTTCCAACGGGGATGTAATAAAAGCTGTGTCTGGTTTGCAGAACAAGAAGAAACATTTTTTTGAAAGATTTAGAGACGTTGCAGGTTCCCTGTAATTAAGAGGAGAATATGTTGAGTAATAAAATATTTTGACATTGAAATTTTGTTTGGTTCTATAATAGGCTAAAAATTTTTCAATATATCCTCGTACATGCACTTCTCGAAAGTGCAAGATCAGAGTGCACAGTTACAAATTGGAAATAACCACATTGAAAAAGTACAGGAATACAAATGTCGAGGATCTTGGATTAATTCGAGAAATAACAGCACTGAAGAGATAAAAGTTAGAATTGAAATTGCTCGCAACGCATTTCATAAAATGAAAAAGTTCTTTCGATGTAAAAACTTGAATAACAAATTGAAAAAGAGAATGATAAAATGTTACATAAACTCGATATTTCTGTACGGAAAGGAGGCAACTATTTTAAACAAAGCAATAATAATAAAAACTGAAAGCCTTTGAAGTTTAAATATTGAGAAGAACGCTACGAATATCATGGACAGATAGAATCGCAAATGAAGAAGTTTTAAGCAAAATGGAACCACAAAGAGAAATTATTGACTACCATAAAACCCGCAAATTAGGCTACTTCGGGGACAACGATACGAATTCCAGAGATTTATTATGCAGGGAAAGAGATATCATGGCTGCGAAACTTAAGAGGGTGATTTAACTGCACATCAAACCAATTGTTTAGAGTACCTGTCATGATGGTGGCCAATCTTCATCCGAAGATGGCACTTTAAGAAGAAGAATTGATTTTTCCTTTTTTTATATGACCTATATTCACATTATTTTCCTGTAATGTATAAAAACAAGCTTCGTTAAATTATGTGAAAAATCCTAGCTTCCAATTAAAAAAATATTGATGACATGATGCGTTTGGCATCTAAGACGTTTTATTTTCGGAATTATGTCACAAGATACAGAATAAATAAACAGTTTGGCGTGTTTATACAATGAACATTATATACAGATATATCAACAACTAGGTTCCGTAAGGGTGCGTATTCCTATATCCAAATGAATCATTTATTGAGATCTCTCTGTGGTAAAGCGTTGTCGGTCGAATATAGGAACACCTTGTATACTACCGCTCAGTTGAATAAGTTTACAATTTTTTCAATATTCCAATTAATTTTGTTTTGGGGGAATAATAAACTAAATTAGATTTTTAAATGCTAAAATATTAAATGTTAAAATATAAATAAGTAAAAAAATCAAATAATGTTGGTATTTTTTTGACCCACTATCCTTCCCCCTATTTTTTTTTTGGAGTATAAGCTCTTATTCTCCGTGGTTTAGGCTAAACAGACAATTTTTCTACTGGTATTATTTAAAAAAAATATATATTACGATTTTATAGTTTTCTATGTACGTTAATTTTTCATTACATTCAAATTTATAATATTTATGATGTGAGTGTTTGAAGTGTTGTTTTATTTTATTAGTACAAAAGTTTGTGAAATCTGCAGAGGGAATTGAACAATTTCACGAACAAAATAAAATCACTTTTAACACAAATGTTATACAATGTTTTTTGTATAACTGACCTATTTTGATAATAAAATAGGCGAGTTTAGAATGACATGAAACTTCAAAATGCATTCTAATATACAAACAACCTCAAAACAGTGTCGAAATATTTTTAACTTGCTTAATAGTATATTACTCACGAGTTTATACTGGAGGTAATTTACTCACTTTATTATTATTATTATTTGAACTGTTGTAAGGTCAAAATTCATATACCATACTATATATTGTTCGGTAACAAATTTAATCTAAACTCACAATAATGTTACAATACAAATAATTGTTTCCACCGATATTTTCAGAGTTTATTTTGCGAGCAGACTACTGAGAAATGCTATAACACTATTGGCTCCACCAAGAATAGGTTCTCGGCCCATTGGTAGATTTGCTGATCCCAATCTAGCAAGCAAATCTCATTATTATCTCACAGCTATTACTCACCAGTTCTTGTAGGACTTTGCATTCCATCACAAACATAGAGCACACCGTTTCAGCCGTTATGACTTATACTGTAGCTCTGTTGTCTAAGCAGATTGAGATCACTGTCTTCCTATGGAGTCTATTATCCCACGTCCATACTCTATCACAGCAAATACTTTGGGGTGTCCTCGGCAGAAGCCTGGTCAAGTGATTCATCCTGAAGCTATTTGCGTACCGGGTGACTTTATTATTTAGTATTGCGCGTTTGGAGTCACCACTGATTTGTGCGAGTAATATGTGTCTACAAACCCTTATTATTAACAGTCGCAGGCGCTGTTTGGTTACTACTCCCCAAATTTATTGGATTTTCATTAACCGCCTGCGTCCCGATTTTTGCATGTTCATTGTTCCAGCCTACAATTCGTTAAGAATTTTCTGCCTGTATGCGATTTTCATAGCTTCGAATTATACCGTTAGGTTCAAAAGTGAAAGATCCAATAGGACTTGAAGGATCCTAGTTGAGGCCGTATGCACAGTATGGTTCCGCAGAAGTGCATGGACTATTGAGGTATATATCGAGTGCCCGAAACGCTTTTTTATTTTGGTATCCACATGTTCGGACCAGGTGGAAGAGTGAGGTATTCCTAAGTGATAATTCCCAATATTGTGCCCTCCAATAAAAAGAAGGATATCGGATTTGTTGGGTTAATCTTTAACCTTTCATTGCGGCACCACCTGATAACTTGCCGCAAGGCATTTGTCACGGAGCCTCGCTAGAAGGCGGGCCAATATAAACTTCGGAGACTGCTCTAGAATGCTGTGATGACAAAAACTGAAAATTGACCAATCAAATCGAATATTCCTATGTGTAAGTTAAGAATATATTGCAAAGGCACTGGGCAAAACAAACGGCGGCTGGATTTCTCACATTATGCTAAATCAGCGCCTTACGATTACGAAATAAGTTTATTGAAATGACGACAAAACAAAATTTAATTATTTTTCTTTTGGTAATTATCCAGATTAGGTTACACCCCTCCGATTTCGTTGAAATTTTAGTATGTTATAGAGAAAATGCTGAAAAATTTGATATGTATATATATGTAGGGCGCGGAAATCATCCCTTCACATAGTAAATCTATCAATATATGTTTTTTTTATTCGTGTTTGACAATGGAAAAGATAAAATTCTATGAAATTTTTTGTATTGCTGTTTATTGATTAATATTCTATCAATATTTTTCGGAGGGGTGTAACCTAATCTAGATAATTACCGTTTTTTTTCAAAAGAAACATTGAAGTTGGGGATTGCAAGTACACGCCTCTGCAAACATTTTTTCGAAAAAAAAAAACAGTGTCTTACGAGTGAAATAAATATTTAGTAAGAAAATTACTGTGTTTTTTATCTGAACGGCCCGGAATTATTGTTTTAATTAAAGATCGTTTCTGTATTCAAATAGTGTACGACATAAAAATAAATCTGCCAAAATAAGTAACGCGAAAAATATCTCGACGTGTTTAAAAATAAGTGCACCGAGTGTAAACTGTGTGACTTACATGTTGAATAATTTTAGAATATGTAGACGGGATTTTGGGATGTAAAAAATAATATTATTTTTCTACGTGTACGTTATAATATTCACGTTTTTTTTTCATTCATTTGCATTTATAAACAATGTAATTTCTAAATCGTTCAAAAAGCGTTAAAAAAAATGCACACCATAAGATGTTGAATCGGCAACTGCAACAATGGTGAATCTTCTCCCTGAGAAATCCAGGGAACAATATTTAAAGGAATATAATTCTTTTACGGAGTGGCGTACTAAAAAAGGTATAAACAGCTCCACAGAAAGAGTGTTACTAGCTTATTTTGAAACTAAATCTAAAATGTGGAAGTCTTCAACACTTTGGTCGACTCATTCAAAACTGAAAGGCCCTAATAGTAAATAACGACGTAGACATCAGCAAATACTCGAAATTTATTGCATAATTGAAAATGAGTCAGTTGGCTATAGATCCAAAAAATCTAGAACATTTGCCCGTGAAGAAATTAATAAGTTTTTGTTGCAAGCTCCAGACGATCATTGCAATTGCGGAGCTCTGCGGAGGAAGCAATTATATAAAATAAAGTGTAACTATAATACTAATACCGGAAATGTTTTAATTATCACAGTACCTGATACAAAAACTCATTTTCAACGGTGAAATATCTGACAATAGATTGAACTTCGTAAACATTCATAAAATATAAAAATGACCCACGAATGTCAAAACAGATCATTTCTTTTTACAAATTTGAAATGGAAAACGCAAAACCCAAGTTGTAGGTATCAATACCTTTTCAAAAATTCCCTCGCTTATCGCAACATATTTGAATTTACCTAATCCAAAAAACTATACTGGTCATACATCTCGACGCTCTTCGGAGTCTCTTTTAGTGGATTCCGGTGATGATATAATTCAAGTAAAGACGCACGGAGGATGGAAATCCAACACAGTTGCGGAGGGTTACGTAGACGACTCAATAAAAAACAAAATGGATTCCGCAGTATACTGAGTTCCATTCAGTATCTTCCTCAAGACGCTAGGAACTTCGTTCAGGAAGCAAGCAGAAGTCGAATCTTGATAAATATATCTACTAAATATAAAAAACCATCAGTCATCAAAAGAGATCTGAATACTGTCAGGAGTTTCTTCTTCTTCTTCCTGCTGTGTATAGGCATCATTGCCTGTTTTTCTTCACGTCATTGCCTCTGCTCAGTCACCTGGGAGGTTGTCACTCCATCTTTTCCTAGGTCTTCCAATGCTTCTTTGTCCTGCTGGTGATTTGTCCCTTGATATTTTCACAATTGTCAGGAGTTTGAGGAGGAAAAATGTTTCTACTTGGAAGCAGATAAAGGTTGTTATAATGGACAAGAAGGACTATTCCGAGAGAGTGGACAACTTAATCGAAACAGGACCATACATCAAATCTCAAAGAATCCACTGAATAAAATGATCACAGATGTGAAAGAAACACTTAAAAATTGTAAGAACCTTGTCACCGGTACCTTCAAGCGTAAGTTATCCGTGAGTAACCCAACCTTGTCAAAGCTCTATTGCCTTCCCAAAATCACAAACCTGGGAAGGCAATGAGACCTATGGTTTCAAGAATTTGTACACCTAGTTATAATATTTCCAGGTGGTCAACGAAGTAGTTTGAAAACCTACCCATAAAACCTGAGAGTTTTTCAGTGAAGAGTTCGTTAGAGTTTATCAACAAAGTAAAGACTGTATGAATTGAAGATGGGGAAATTTTTATCTCCTTTGATGTAAGTTCATTATTTCCCAGCGCGCCGATCCCGCAGACCTTCATGTACCTTGAGGACTTACTAAGATCTAATAATTTGGGAGCTGATCTAATAGAAGAATATTTACAGTTAACAAAAATATCTATTGAACAAAACTATTTCCAGTACAACAACGAATTCTACAAGCAAGATGAAGGAACAGCAATGGGAAACTGCCTATCACCGTTCATGGCTGATCTGTTCATGAGTAATTTTGTAAAGCAAATCAGTCAAAAAATTCAGTATTTTTCCAGGGTATGGTGCAGGTATGTGGATGATATTTTCGCCATATTCATTACGAAGAAGGCAAACGTAGACGAATTCATTTTGAAACTCAACTCAAAATATCCATCTATAAAGATCACCTATGACTAGAAAATAATGGATTTTTGAATACTTTAGTAATTAGGAATAGTAATAGGTTAGAATTTGATGTATTTAGGTAAAACACCGGAACATCCCGGCTGATTATTTTCATTGTTTCCAACATAAGATGGCCAGTCTCCATTTCCTGGTACATCAGTTAATCCACTTTCCACTCACCATCGGGAGACACAATAAAGAAAAGTCCTTTTCATTGAGGATCTAGAAAATCAGCTATTGCCGATCACGCTGCCAATCACAATCATGACATAAATATTAATAATGTAACATTGTTAGCTTAAATAGGGACAAAGGGCCAATTCCTTACAGCCCATTCTATAATTTAGTAGTCAAAGAATGAATATGAATATTCCCGTCAAGGAGATTTTTCCCGCTGGAATTAATTTTCGTGGGAGAGGGTTTATTAGTGGGATAATTTAGTATAAAACAGGTAAGTCAAATTATCAGATTTTAGTTTACGTTCAGTCTCTGATGACGATAACAGATTAAAGTGTAATCGCAGTAATTATGTCACAATCTTTAGCCTCTTTTCCCAACTTCTTCCCAATTCTAATAACACCAATATTACGATTTCAGATTATCATATTAACAAATTGTATATGCGACAAATCAGGTGAAAATTTATACATAGTGGTTAATTAAAAGCGAAATAAAATGACACACACGCAAAATTTCAAGGTGAATATTACAAAACAGCAAATCCACAGAAAATTTCCTGTTAAGTTGCGTTCACACTTACAGAAATTCGTAAACACACACGAATTATTATATACGCGATTAACAGGACTCTATAAGAAATTGATTTCATTAACACAAAACACAAAAACGAAAATAGCTGTGTTGGTATAAGTTTGTTTTTGTGCTAGTTACAATAACAAAGCCCATTATTGAACTTTTTTTTTTAAATTAATATGAATACATACAATAATACCGCGTTATCAGAGTGGGATTTTTACGTTTACATAGTGCCGCTAGGTCACACAATTTCGATGGACATCTTTTTTCTTTTAATTTATTGCGTAACTCCGGTTTA
The DNA here is from genome assembly GCF_026230105.1 of Diorhabda sublineata. NCBI lineage: Eukaryota > Metazoa > Arthropoda > Insecta > Coleoptera > Chrysomelidae > Diorhabda > Diorhabda sublineata. Next base: position 11,321,617 of record NC_079483.1, read on the forward strand.
ATTTTTTGACGTCGAGCTTTACACTGACACTTCTAATAAGTTATTGTTCGTTGCTATGATAACGCAATATTTTGTTTATACATGGAACTGGTCTAGGGTACCTAGATATCAATACATCCTCGTATCTTACAAGTTTTCTCCAACTTGATTCGTCCATCTTATTCTAAGCCTTCTTGAGGAGCGCATGTACTCGTCGAGGTTCCTGTCCCAGGCGAGTCACCATTCTGGGCATTTTGCTTAGCCATTGCACGCGTTTGGCTCTCAAGTCTCCATGAGTACTCGTACAGTGAGTTTACATCATCGTTACGTAAGATTCTTAATATATTATTATTCTCCACCACACCACCAAAGATTCACCGTAGCACCTTGTTTCAAAAGCTCTTAGTGCTTTTTCCCGTTTTTTTGCGGGAAGAAGTTCATTGGTGGGGAACTTAATATAATTGGGTGGGTTAAGTGAATAAGTTTTAGTATAACTTCAGTGTCTGAAGACGATAACTTAGTTATCGAAACGCGCATCAGACAGTTTATTTGTGATTGTTGGTATAGTGGTAATAAAAAATTTTTCAGTATTATGCATCAAATAGAAATTTTCCATATAACTGGACCATAACAAATCTTGGATGGGCCTACTCGAAAACCCACTATTAAGCTACCTTTTGTTCCAAAATGGCGCTTTTCCAAATTGTCTCAAGACGACAATAATTACATCTTTGCATAAAGGAGAAAATAAAGATCAAGTTTCGAAGTATCGCCATATTGCACTCCCACATTATCTAATGTCATTGATTAGATTTAGGCTCGATACTGTACAATGCAAAAAAAATGCGCAATCATTTCGCGTTTCGCAAGAATTTGAAGGCATATTTACTAGAAAGTGCCTTCGACACTCTTGTCTACAAATTGGAAGCAATTTTTTGACAATTAAAGTATATTCTTCTCATGGGTGGTGTTGGAAAATGTAGGTATCATGTAGAATGCAACCCATTTAACTTTTAGAATGGTGATATTTTTTAAAGGGTGAATCTTGGTGATTTATAATTTAGGTTTGGTCTCTATTATCGATAAAACTCTTCGTTTTCGAAAAAAAATTTAGAAAACTCGACCTTGAATAACTTTTTTAATGTACAGTGTATCGATGGAGACTTCATTTCTACTGTTGTACCCAAGATTACTACGAAAATTAGGCTCTGAAAGAATTTTCCTTATTTGTAATGTAATGTCTATTTTGACTTTATTAATATCTTACAATGTTGTATCTTATCAGTTTGAAACTGTAATAGACCATAATATAAACCGTTGAGACACTAATATTAACTGACATAAATAGTGTACTGCACTAGAAAGTCATTAAGAGATAATATACGTGGTTTAATAATGTTGCGGCAGACATATCACATAACCTTTGAAGGCGGTTGTTAAAATTGGAATTACACTAAGATGTAAGAGTCGTTCTATGAAATAGTTTTTCTCATAATACCAATAATATTTGAAATGATTTTTTCCATAGCCGCAATAGTCTCTTTAAAACTCACTTTTTTATAAACATAAACACTTTTATTTACAACGACTTTTACAAGAAAATCGAAAATACACACAATTAACAATATAACCAAACTAAGACTAAAGTCAGACTTAATTATAGATGACTCGTCAAAGAAACGGTCCGCGGGCCGTTTCCGGCCCCTGCGCTTCCATCGATCCCTCTACGGATGTTTTAAATACTCGTACTCTCAAGTCTACGAATAAGTAATATAAAACGAGTGCATCGGCGCGACGTGAGCCAATTGAGTCGAGTAATCGAAGCGGCACGGTTGGGGAAGGATTTTAATTGTCCTGGGAAATAGTTATTGTGAAGGTGTTGTGCATTTGTTTATGTCGTACGCGTGCCATATCCATAATTGTTGTGTTGCATATTGCATATTTTTTCATAGAATGGAGTAAGGAGTTTAATTTGAGAAGACACTATGATACGAGTCATATGTCAAAATTCGATTATTACACTGAAAAAATAAGAATCGACACATTGTCATCTTCAAAATCTAAACTTCAAGGTCAACAATCGATGTTAACTAAAGCTACTACAAATAGCGAAGATGCCCTGAAACCAAAAGATCAATAGTCCGGGAGCCGGCAATCTCAAAAGATCCGTGATTGCGGAATTGCAAAATTTTTATTTAAATCGACAGCTATTAATTAGACAAAATGCACTCGGAAGCGTCGATTTATTTGGCCGAAAATATGAAAAAAAATAATTATTTAAAAAAAGCAAAAATGTTTTCACATCATCACGGATTTCGATAAAAAACGGTCTATTTGATAGAAAATTTTATGAATGAATGTAAAAAAATCGGCTTACCAATTTTTTCCAGCCCGGCTTACATATTTAAAGTGGAATTGGAATTGAGAAATAAGATTTTCCGCCGATAATTCTCGGAAAACTGTTTTATTTTAATTTCCCAATTTTCATGTAAATTTTGAAAATAACGTGGTAAGCGTGCCTAAAAAGAGTATCAAAATATTTTTGAGCATTTAACGGATCCACAAGACAGCAATAATAAATAAAAAACCGATATAATACAAAAATTTACGAATGAAATGTACAAAATAGTGATGTAAATGCTGCAAGATTTGAATTATTTTTCTTTGTTCTTTGAAAGTACAAGTGACAAAGATGAATTTTATAAATCCATGATGAATTTTAATTCTAGTAACATTCCGCCGTGCTGAAAAGCCTTATCACAAAAAAATTCACGCTCAATATTCGTAAATAAAATGTGGTAAAATGTTAAGGAACCAAAATGCATTTCATATGATCCCACCGAATGTGGATGGCAATTCACGGAAAATCATAAACTCGAACCATCGTGGTATAACGGCCCAGCGGCTCAACTAAAAGTTGAAAAAATTCTGAGTCAACATGAAAATAATGAAGAGGATGAAAAACGTTATTATTGTGATGATAATAGTTTAGATGAATGATAATAATTGTTCTAATAATAATTAGTATAAGCAACTGATTATTGTATTATCTTAAATTAATAAATTAATTACGATATTTTAATAAACTGAAATGAAAATGAGCTCGAAAAAAAATTTCCTATATTTCCTTCGATTCTGTTTATCCTTTTACAACTTTAAATTTAAGATATAAATAACATTTTTTATTGTTATATAGGTAAGCCATTTTATGCCCGGGCGATGACAGGAAAACATTTATGCTTTCTTTTAATCATTTATTTTCCGCCAAATAAATCGACGCTTACCGATTGCATTTTGTTCTTCTAATTAATAGCTGTCGATTTACGTAATTTACCGGACTATAAGTTATTTATTTTATTATTAATACTCAGTGCACGTGCACAGATTACGACTAGAATCAAAAAAATATGAAATACGCTCTAGTTTTTCTGATTTTTTCGTTATCTGTATGTAATAAATCGGAAGGGAAACCAATAGAAATGAAAAGAAAATAGCTAAGGAACTAACAAAAATCAGGTAATAAAAGTAATTAGATAGAGAATGAAACGCACCTGAAAAATATAATAAATATTGAACATGTAATTTATAAAGTATTGGGTAATGAGCTGCAAGAATGACTGTAAACTAATACATGGATTAGAAGGATTTAAAGGAACGAAACATGCCAGAAGACTGGAAAATCGGGCAAATCGTTACAACAGTGCCAAAACTATAGACTGTACTTATAACTTAACCTCGTACCATATAATATCCTATGACCAAATATTTTTATATCCAGTCAGTTTTGACTACAGCCTATTTTATAAAAAATTTTTAATTTGCAGCTGTTTCTTGTGTGAACGCACCTTTTACAGAAAGAATAAAATACTTACAATCGTCGTAGTATTATTTTTTTGAAGATACACACCTTTATCAGTTAATGGAAAATTTTCAGGAATTTTCGCGTCCTGAAATAGTGGTCCTACAAATAAAAAAAATAAAATATGGTAAGATGGAAATATTTAAAGTACTATTCTGCAAAGCAAAAAAAATATTAGTGTGTACAATCGATTTTATAATGAAAATGTGTTTTCCAAATCGAATTTTCCGACTTTTCTTTTTTCATCTTTCGCAGAAAATTCACCACTCGACTATATTTAATTCGGAAAGTATGTGGAGTAATAAATCATAATCGCGCATATAGGAAGAAACTTTTTCAAGCAATTTTAAGCTTAAAAAATTTTCCTAAAACTTTGCAATCGACCACTATGAGCAAAAAATATACAATATTGAGAGATATAGAGAGAGATGCTTTATAGTCAAAAAATTGTTACAATTTGTAGACAAAAGCTGGTAAAAACATAAAAATAACTAAGTAAAGATAAAACCATAATAGGTAACTAAATTATAGGTAATAATTAGTAAATAAGTCCAGCACGACCAGAATTAAATATTATTATTATTAGAATAGAAGCCGCTTACCGAGTAGACGGCACTTTCCAGTAAATATGTCCACAAATTATTTCGAAATCCAGGGAAAGATGATATCGATTTGATTTCAATTGGTAAGTGATTGTGCATTTTTTTGCATTGTAAAATATTGAGCCATTAATTAATTCTGAGCGTAGAGTAAGTAGGTACGATCTTTCTGAAATTGGATAAGTGTGCTTACGAATTAAGCAAACGGATTCAAAGATGAATAAGGAATAGAGAGTTCTTAATGTTTTGAAGAAGTCCCTGTTTAGTCCAAGTAAATATCTAACAGCTCTCTTTTGTAGTTTGAAGATTCACTGAAATTTAGTCGCACCACACGAACCCCAAAAGGAAAGAGCATATCGGAGATGCGACTCAATAGAGGCAGAATAAATTGTTAAGGAGTTGGATAAGTTCAGTTCTTTGGAAACTGATATCAGCGCAAAACAGGAGGAACTCAATTTTTTAGATGAGGCGGCAATACGTAACTCCCGTTTCAAGGAATTGTCTATAACAAGCCCTAAGAATTTTACAGGTTCAACGACGTCAATGGTGGTGTTATTTAATAAAAAAGGCTGCAATGTATGATATACAAAACTTTTTAGAAACGTTGCGACACAGAATATTAGAATCGCATCATGACTTAAGTGATTAGGTCACTAGATAACTAGTATCGTCTGCAAATAGACATATTTCAACACTGATGTCTAAATAGGCGATGTCGTTTATAAACAGAAGAAACCAAATAGGGCCTAATACTGAGCCTTGAGGCACTCCACATTCTTTTGGCTTGTAAGATGACATCGTTGTATCAAGCCTTACAAGCTGACTTCTGTTGGTAAGGTATAACTTAAACAATGCGAGAGGTGTTCCCCTGAAATCGTAGTACTGCAATTTGTTGATTAAAATATTATGATTAACACAATCGAAAGCCTTGGAAAAATGACAGAAAGTTGTTGCAGTGGAGTGATGGCTGTTTAGGCTGTAGTAGACATTATTTGGGGAGGAAGAAGATAGCATCATTTGTGCATTTGTTACTAAAAAACCCAGTGACGTGGTAGATGATTAATGGTATTGATTCTCTGGCATCTCCGTACGAAAGTGATTCTCGAACGTTTATATTTATTTTGAAAACACTCTGTAGATACAGATATTTGAATAAGTCATTAAAACATTCAAAAGATCGTCCAAGATATAAACTTTTGGATATATTCCATTCATTATAAATATCCACTTTGTAGAAACAAACACCAAATGGCACAGTCATAGATTATTTCGAAATTGATAAATTGATTTACCTCTGGTCCTGTCATCGAATAATTAAAGATACTAGTCTCGATTATACGGACCGCTTGTTCTATTCTGTAGTTAATCGGACTTGTAATTAGGCTAGTCACTTAGAGCCTTTGTAACGAGTTTGACTATTTCTTGTTAGATTATAATTTTCGAGTTTGTTTCATCTTAAGCTCGTTTATTATTACCATAGTCAATTTAGTCGAGACGGGTTTCATTTTATCAATGTTAGTCCCGGTGTGCCAGCTCTATTACTGAAAATCGTTCGGAAGTTTGAAGTGCTTTTATTAATTTTTTTTTTAGCAGAAGCTTTGAACATCTTCTAGTTAATCAATTTGTAATTTAAATAGCGAGATTATGAATAAAAATCGATACGTTGACTGTAGGGGTGGTTGGGAAGTTTTTTAGTATCATTTTAAGACTGGACCCGACTTTTTTTGACGGTAAACTAGAAATTTATTAATGACAACGTCTGTTTGTGTATATAATAGTACATTTCACAAAATTATTCATATTGTGGTTATAGTTGTTCTATTTTTACTTATTTTTTTGTCTCTTGAATTGAGAAGTGTTTGAGAACGGCGAAGGACGCTTATCATTTTAGGGGGATACCTAATTTCAAAATATTAAGGGAATTCAAGAAAAAATTAAAATTTAGTTGGGGAAGCAATTGTGAAAGTCTATTTGTGGGTTTAATTATAAACAGGTTAGTGAATTTAATTTATTTAGCATTATATGGTTAAGTTGAGTCGGCCTACTGAAGGTGATGATGACCAAATCAAAGTCATAATTGAAGAGGATCGTTGGGCTAGTTAAGAAGCTTGATATTTGGGACCTCAGGAATTGAAAGAAATTCATTCAACACAAATAATCAACATTTTCGATATGCACCTTAAACTAAATGGAACCGACTCTTTCTTAAAAAGAATCATCACTGATGATGAAAAATTAGTCCTGTACAGTAACATACTCGTAGTTCGAAAACGATCATGGAACAAACACGATGAACCAGCACAAACAAAGCTGAAAAACAAAATGCAGTCAGTTTGATGGGATAACAAAGATTTTGTGTTTATTGAACTGCTTCCAAGGAACCAAACGATGAATTCTGATGTTTACTATCAACAATTAATGGAACTGGATGAAGCAATCAAAGAAAATCGATCAATTCGGAAAGGTTTAGTGTTCCACCATGATAATGCAAGGTCTCACATATCTTTGGAAAACTATTGAAGCTTAGCTGGGAAGTGATGCCACATCCCCCATAATGCCTTGATCTGGCAACATGTTATTATCATTTATTTCGAAGTTTGCGGAATTCTTCTAAAGGTCAAACTTTCATAAATGACGATGACCATCAATCGCATCTGGTTCAGTTTTTTGCTGATAAGGACCAGGAATTTTATTAGCGCGGAATCATGGAGTTAAAAGAAGGATGACGAAAGGTCATTGAACAAAGTGGAAAATATATAATCGATTAAAAACTAGCTTTGTTGAAAAAAAAGTAGTTTATGTTAGAAAACCGAAATTTCTTTGTAGCCAACCAATATATAAATGTAAGAAAGGTAACACTACTTTCAGGACATACTATATAGAAGTGAAGCAATGTAAACAGTGAAAAATTTGATTGATATTTCTTGAAATTATTTATTACTGTCATCACGCATTGCTTATATTTATGATACATTTAATCTTGGTTCAAATAGACCAACTTTTATCTTTGGTTTTTTATGTCCTGTTTATGAATACATATTATAAAGCCAAGATATTATTGAGGTTATTAATGTGTCATCAATTGCTATGATATTTATCACACCTAATACAATAAGAAAGTTGATAACATCCTACTCGCGAGGTTAGATACGTTTTTCAATTTGTTAACTCATTTTTCTTTTACCTATAATTTGGACGTTGTATATAGTTCAATTATTCATGGAATAGTTAAAACTTAGTTACCTATCCCAGCAGATAAATATATTCTAGGTTAGAACTCGAATGGTTTTCGTTATCTGTTTTATGTTATCTGGAGGATACTGCGGCCCTAAGTACATCAAGAGCTGCTTTAAAAATATTAATTTTGTTGTTTAAATAATAAGTAGCTGTTGCTCGCGGTTTTGCCAGCACGGTTTCGTATAGTTCTAAGGGACAGTAACATGACGTAAACTTTATGAATTTGTTTTGTTTTTTGGAAGCTTCAGTTCAGAATCGTGGAATACGTTCAAAAATGGGTATTTAAAAATGTTTTATCTACTTAATCTTCAATTTTTTGCAGTAAAATTATGTAGCTTATTATGTGTCTTGTCTATTGACATTTTTTCGCAAAGTTTAGTATATTTTGTAAAAAAATATTAGTGATAGAAATCCGTGTATTTTCTAACTGCAGTTTCCTCTACAATAAAATATAAATTTTTTATTTCAACATTACTCATCTTAAAATGTTCATATACCAATATTTGCTGATAGACGACGTTCAGTCTAAAGTAAATAATAGTGAGATTATTTTCGGATACGATATTTCGAAAACTTCGCTTGTTTGTGTCAACAGTGACGAATAATTCAAGAGATACTTTTATGAAATCCATAGATGAAGAATAATATTCTATGGAAATAACAAATAAATTTTTTCTGGAAAACCTGTTCCTTCAACGTTATTTGAATCAAACTGGACATTTTATCTTCATATTTTCCTTTATTATAAAAGAATATCCACTTATAATATAATAAATTAAATTATATTTAATTGTTATTTACTAGAGTTTAAATTGAATACAAACGATCCGAAAAAATTTGAATTTACAGCTAAAATTGACGGCATATTTGACATTAAAAACTATGCAATTATTGTTTATTGTGAAATGCTTTTCTCATAGTCAAAAGGAAACTGTTAAAATTGAGTGGAAAACAAAATTATATAAGTAATATTAATATAAAAAATCTTATATACGAGGGTTGTCTAAAAGAGTTTCCGATCTCAAGCTATAGATGTCAGCACTTATCAATATAAATAGGGAAATATATACGACCACAAATGAAAATGATAGATTGCACACTCATTTTTACCTAAGAAAATAGCTTATTTCACACATGTACCAAAAAATAACAACACATACATGTATTGAAATTCTTCTTTTTCTTATTTTATGTATGGTCTCGAACGATAGAGGGAATACGCGAATACAATATGAATCTGACTAGGTGCCGAAAGACAAAAGGCCAAATTTAAGAAGACTGAAGAAATGGACAATATGATTTGTTAAGGTTATATCATTTTTAAATAAATTACAGTGGATTTTGTAATGTTGCAATATTGGTGGTATCCCTAACATATGTGTTTGTTGTTATAATAACAATTTTACTTTTATAACGTCTCAGAAAAAAAGTGAAACAAAATCATAAATAATTATTTAGTTCTCGTTAGGTACCTAATATAGTTGCAAAAAATTTATTGTTCTTTTGTTTCTTTTTCTGTTCTTTAGTCATAAAATATGCCATATTCATTCTTTTATGAAAAAATATTTTGTGGGATTTTTTAACACGTGTTTATATACTTTTCACCACATGTGTTGCAATGCTTTCCAACACATGTGTGATATTGTTTAATTAACTTTCTTATTTAAAAAATACGATTTGTGTAGAATTTTTTACATGGTCGTAGTAAAAATAGTGTACACAATTCGTTGGAAAGTGTATTTTGTAGTCGCCGCTACGCAGCCTGTGCAAAACAGTAACTATTGCGAAATGTATCACTTTCCAAATTCGATATGTAATATACTGTTGCACATGCGTTGAGAGATTCTCGTTCAAAATTCGGCGATTTTTTGAAAGTTCGACAATCGTATAAGTGAAATGCTATGAAGATTTTTTTTTTATGATTTTGTCAATACGTCCAACCAAATGTAAAAGTGATTAGACGTCGTATAAGGAGATTATGCACCATCACTTATGACCGTATAATTTTGGGCAGCTGAATTAAAACGTGGCTGTGTCTGAATGGACAAAAACCGCAACAACTAGCGAACAAGATTACCAAATGGCACTGAACCATCGTCGAAGAGAGGTTAGAGAGATAGAAGAGTTTATCGGCACATCATAGAACGCATTTGCCATATATTGACTGCAGAATTATGCATGCGTAGGTTATCCACGCATTGGGTGCGCGATTGTTCACTTTGAATCAAAATCGTATTCGAATGAACATTTTCCTCTTTGACGCAGTTTAAGCAAAATGAGTAAGATTGTTTTCGTCGATTTTTAATTGTATTTATAACCTGGATCCGCCACTTCACTGAAGTGAAAAAAAAATCAAGACATCATATTTTTAGGAACGAACCTACTCCGAAAGAAAAAACAAAGACATTTTATCGGTCGAAAAATTAATGGCGACCATTTTCTAGAATAGTCATGGGATTGTGTTAATCGTCCATATTAATAAAGGAAAATACTACGCAGTATTACATGATACGTAGTACGATCCATGAGTTCTTTGTCATTTACAAGAATGGCCCGACTGACTCGACTGTTATTGTTGGCTTTAAGCTGGATCCACACTATAAGGTCGATTACGGTTAGTTCGCGCTCCGATCTTGGTCTGGTGAAATATTATTAGATGAAAAACAATGTGTACATTCATTATATCCGTAAAAGTAAAGTTCCAGTCGAATCCAATTCCAATCGCGATCAGAAATTTATTTTCTTCATCAAGATTAAAAGATATAACAACTAATTCTTCAATCGAAACGTTCCATGACATTCTTCGGCCGCGTATATCAAATACTTTAATTTCTTATTTCTTATACCTTTTGATATATTAATGCTTCTAAATGTTCTGGATTTTAGGTCTTTTCTATTTCAAAATTATGTTTGAATTTTAATTTTTGTGAGATTGATAAAAAATTATTAGGAAAAACTAATTTTACAACAGAAAAGACCAAGAAACCAAGAACATTTTGAAGTATTAATGATAACAAATACTTTATACATCTATTCTATCAGACGGTTCAAAACTAAACCCTGAACGAAGTCAAATTATCGAATGTGAATGTGATTGAAATTCACCAGACCGAAATCGGATGGCGAACAAATAATGGACCTTATAGTGTGGATCCAGCTTTACTCTGCTGAAGAGAACCCGTGTTTCGTGCGTGGCTGTAGGATGAAGTAGGGCAATAATCTCAATCCCACATATATTTATATTTCAACTTAATATCCTTTTAGCTCCATACACTTTTCCCAGCGATGTTCAATACACTTTATAATAAGAATCGTCAAGCTCCTCAAAATAGCCATTAACTACAGATATCACCTATCTTTGACCACAGAACTATTTTTTCATCTCTGGGAACAGAAAATAATCCGAAGGAGATAAATCTGGTGAATAGGGTGCATGAGGTAGTAGCTTAATTTATTAATTTTGACCATTTGCAATAACGGATGTGTGAGCTGGTGCAGTGTCTTGATGAAGCAACACTTTCTTTATACTCAAATGCGGCCGTTTTATTTCTTCATTCAAATGTTGCAATAAGTTCAAATAATACTCGTCATTGATAGTTTTTCAATAAAAAAAACCGACGCGATGACCTTGCCTGCAGATGGAGCTTTCTTTCGAGCAGGTTCTCCCTTTTCGGTCCATTGTTTTGATTGGGGAGTGAAGTGATAGGCCCACGTGCCATCCATGGTTATAAAACGGCATAAAAATTCGGCTTTATTTCTATGAAACATTTTCACGACGCTGTTTTTGTTTCATTGTAAGCAACGCGGCACCCATGTACAAATTTTCAGTTAATATGCGACGTACCACACTTTTTGAAATGCCCACTATGTCTGCTAGCTCGCGTACTTTAGTTGATAATCATCCAGTACCGCTTTGTCGATTTTTTTCAACATTTCTCATTTGGTCGACCACTGTGTTGCTGGTCTTGGCAGGTCGTACCGCCTCGTTTAACCTCTGCTTAAACTCTATATTTTACTGTTGATAACGAAGTTTCAGTCTCATCTAGAGTCAAATCTAGTTCAACTTTTATATTGGTTGGGCTAAGGCCTTTCGGATGACGATAACGATTATTTCCATATTTACAAATTCATTGAAAACGTTCACTATCAATGGCTGCCAAATAAATATTAAACCACGTGGCGTGTTCAAACTTGAAACATGTTCTGTATAGATTGTGGTATTTTTCTATCAACTACCGCCATCTCTAGGTCAGGCCAGGTACTCCTGGGACGATCCTCGTAATCCATATGATATATTTCCAATTTTCAAAGAAAAGTTTTCATTTTATACCTCCAATACTAATAAAACAAGAATTACTTTGTTCTTGGATTTGCATAAATTGGAAAAATAATACCCGCAGTGAGTGATGCTTCCAATACGTAAGAGCACAATACATCCTCATTCACGACACGTTCTTCCCGCGAAATATATTCTACGATAACACCTCGCATCAATTTTTTTATACCCTACATCAATCCCATTAACAAGGTGGAGGAAACGTAACAACCCGGTATTGTAATACGTGAATCTAAGCTCACGAAACATAAACTCGTTTTACATCGCAACATACACCTCTCGATTATCCTCTATTATCCCGAATTTCTCCAGACACTTTCCTTATCGTAGTCGTCTAAAGATAAATCAAATAAAAGCGAGCGAGTGTCGGACCCGAGATTTCCAACTTAATTTATACGAAAACGGGAAAATTTAAACCGACAAACCGAAAAAATAAAAAAAAAAGGTGTTGGATGTTTGTCAGCAATTACTAATTTTTTAATTTGTGCTTCGTATTTCAACCCTGTGTGGGATAATACATCAAAATCTTCTCATAGATATAGTTCATAGTAGCATTATGGGTGGCCAAGGATCGTTGAGAACATAGGCCTTCAGATAGACCCACTTGACGTTACCAAATGCCGATGTCTTTTGAGAAGCCGATTGAGTGTTTTGGCTTGAACCATTTTATATCATTAGGCAAGCTGTGAAGCTGTTTGAACTACACTCGTGTGAGTGCTGAGCCCTCATAGATGACGTGGTCCACAGTTTCATCCCCCTCCATGCAAAAACGGCACTCCCGTGATGCCCTTGGTGTGGAGATGGCGTCTTAGATGATCGTGTCCGGTTAAAAGTCCGGTAACTAATCGGATTTAGCACCTATTTAGTTAGAGCAGTTCTTTGGTGTGAGATGCACAAGGCCCATCTATGTGAGCCTTCGCTGTCTCTTGTCGGGTGTCTCTATCCATCTCTAGCGAGCCCGCCTTGCAAGCAGACCGTTGAGAGACGTGATATCAACACTTTTAGCTACACCAAGGATGGTTTCTGAGCCTATTGACCAATCCCAGTCTGGGGGATGGTTGCCTTTGTTACCCAGTGACCGGGCACTCAAACGAGCTGGATCTTGCAGCCCTCACCCGCCAGGTTTTTCTTGCACTCAAATCCTAACCTAGAGCACAGCTTCTCGGCCGTTATGGCTTGTATGACAGCTCTACTATCTGAGCAGATTGAAATTACTGTGTTCTTGTGCTGTCGATTGAATCCTCCACAGAAGCCTGCTCCGGCCAAACCATTCCTCCAGGTCTTGCTCATTGATGGTTGCCTTATAGATATAATGTATGGAACCAGAAGTTGATTGAAATTTCCTTTTGTTATAAAATTGGAGCAAACTTTAGCACACAATAAAGTTTGAGCTATAATATACAATGGAGTTTTGGGGCACTGTTAAGTACATGTCAGCTCTTTGACGTATGAGAGTTAATGACGTAACGTCGCGGCTTAGCGCGCGATGGTTGCTTGGTCATGAATACATTTGTCAGCGTTTTCATAACAACACAACCAAAGCAATTTAAAATTATTATTTCTGTCAATTTTTCAAACGAAAGTAGTTTAATTGTTTTTTATGCTAAATAAGTTCAAATTTGGATAGGACATTCCATAAAATTAACATAGTTTTGAAATGGGTTTATTTTCGCGTTTAAAAACATAATGATACATACGATGTATTAATCAGCTGTTCATGAAATATTAGAATAGGCAAGGTCTCTTTAGATAGGATGCATCCTATTTTATTTACTTTTTTTATCTATGTTAAATATATATGTTGGTATAGTGAACAACATAAAATTTCCTTTAAATTTAATCTAGTTGAACTAAGTATAATAGAAACGTCAATAGACGATTAGGGATTCAAGAGTAGGCGGACAGTTAAAAAAACCATTTGTTGATATGGGATAACACCTTTTTATATAGAGTGTGTTCATAAAGTAACGTAATTTACTAAATTTCGATTTCTGTAAGTTTAACAAAAAAAATGTTTAGAAAAAGTTTTTCCAACTAATTCAGTAATCTGCTTAAGTCAATTAGAAGAATATTTTTGAAGTGAAACTTTTTATAGGACACAATAGGAGTTGTAGCATTAAAGTTAACGCGTAGAGCTAACAAATCGGTTGAAATCCTTGTCTTTTTCTAATTACCATTTACTTAAGTAAAGTAAAAAGGCGGAAGAAGTTTACGAAGATCCACACAAAGTGGAGACGCCGAGAATAGTCTCCGAGCATTGTTTATTGATTCTATCATAGCACTTATTGAAAGTTCATCAATATTTGTTGTATGTACAAATCAAGCGATATGTTATTCATTCCATATAGAATTTAGATTCAATTTGCTTAATATTTCTAGCAAGCGTTAATTTGAATATTGTATTATGAAGATGATTAATCTAATGTTTTTTAAAATATATTATAAAACACACCGGTTAATTCCCAGACGATTCCAAAGCTCGGAAATATATTAGGGTTAGTACACTTTGTTGATTAATTTTGCCACAAACAATGCTTCCCTGTTGAAAATCTAGAATGGAAATTGATGTATGAAATAAAAAAAGTACATTCCAAAGCATTTTAGATTTCATTTTTGTTTGATTCACTCCACGAAATGTTATGAATGTAAGCTTGCTTTTTATTCTTTTTGTTCATCCCTAAATCTGAACAATTATCTTCCCATGAATTGAGATACAATTCAATAAGGATTGCTGCTATAATATTATGAAACGCTCAAAATCGAATAGCACAACTGGTCCAAAGGAAAGTTAAACAAGAAAATCGAATGCCGTCTATCTGACGCCAACTGTTTCTTCCCGGATAGAAACTAATAAGAAACTTGAGTATTTCTCTAATAACACAATACGTGACAAAATACGGAGGCTATTCTGAAAATAATAAAACGTTAAGGAATTAAAAATAAACGGATTACAAAAAAAAATTATCTACATATGAAGCAGCGATTAAAGTTTGTCTTTTTTGTTACTATACAGATGATCCTGTCTCTAGGATAAGCAAAGAACAGAAAAATAATTCAGGCTTGCTTAGTAAGTTCAATGCTACGAGGGTTGCTGCTTAAAATTGGAAATAGACAAATAAAAACTAATATTTATAATTGGATATGGTGCCATTATTTTTCAAAAGATTCTGCATTAGGATCAATACACTTTTTCAAGCGTTCGAATTAATTTTCGAAGTCTTTTTCCCATTCCGATTGAGGAAACATGGATTTCAACGTATCAACCGCTTCTTCGGGTGAAGTAGAAAATCGTTAGAGTTCCAGTTAATAACATAAGATATGCTGACGACACAGTCTTAATAGCGTCTTAATATAGAAGACCTTCAAAGAATTACAGAAAAGGTAAGAAGAGTCAGCGAGCAGTTTGGGCTACACATGAATTTAAATAAAACTAAATATATGCACTTCTCGAAAATGCAAGATCCGAATGCACAGTTACAAATTGGAAATAACCACATTGAAAGGGTGCAGAAATACAAATATCTAGGTACATGTCCAGTTATTCTAAAAAAAGAGGCGACCATTTGCTTCGAAGTGCTTCTGGCGCGAACAACTTCGGATGGATTTAGCTCGGAAAGAGCCCACGATTTTACACCTGTCACGATCTTATATATTATAGACGTCTCTTGAACACCGTGATTGAATATTTTCAGCATTTTTTTTTTTCACCAATCGTCACTAGTTTTTTGTGCGCCATGCAACGCGAACAAATCTTTTTGACAGACTCGACTGCACGCGAATGGAACTAATGCCCAAGTAAGCTTCAATCTCACAATATGTTACATGACGATCCTGCAATATTAGTTTACGCACAACATCGATGTTTTCTGACACAACATTCCATTTTGGATGACTTTAACGAAGTGCGACCACGATTGAATTCGGAAAACAAGCGAAAAATGGTGGCTCTAGAAGGTGCTTCATCATAAAAAGTCGGAGCGAGTTGATCGGCGCGATCAAGTATAAGTAAACAACTCAAATAACACTCGTATGACAACACGTTCTGATATGATTTTTTCATAATGTGAAGGAGACCGTTTTCAGAAATCATAATAATTTCGTTTAATAAAAATATCTCTCACCGCGGCATACATGAAATATCGGAAATTGTTCTTTATTTGTTTTTCATTCAAACTATTAATTAGAAATTATGCTATTATGAATTGAAGTACGAATTAAATTCCTAATTTACTAGGAATCAGGAATTAAACTTTCAATTTACTTTTACTATTGTTTATTGTGGGTCAATAAAAAGTCTAACATCAATAGGTGTGATATTTACCGATAATTATGTGACGATCTTTACCTGTTGAAGTACAACTGTGAATTTGTTGAAGTGTCAAATTTAATGTTATGTATAAGTCTGAATATTTATAACATTTCCAAATTGAATTAATGCATAGAATACACAAGTCATTTCTCATTCAATTATCCCTATATTACGCGAGGTTCGATAAACCGCGGGCGAAGCCGCGACGGGTATTGCTCATAAGACGTATCAGCTTCCAAAACATATTCGTATAAAATTGTATTAAAATGTTGCCAGTAGCTTTGGAAAAATAGTAAGAAATGTTTAATGTAAAACCAAACAAATCGGGGTTCTCTCTTAATCACAGAAGTCCGCGATTTGTGATCTCAGTCACTCATAAGGCGCAATTCCACTGATGCAACACTGAACGACAAGTCGCTTGATAATTGTTCCCTAGTGTTGCCTATTGTAGGCGTTCGATTTTGTGGCAGAAAATTCGATTGATGTCGCATGCGGAATTTGTTTCCCCCTGTCGCATGAGCGTTGTCGGACTTGAGTGTAGCATGCGTCTAAAGCAATTCTATTTAGGCAACTTCAGTTTAGTACATCATGTCACTACAAACAGTCGCGGCGGCTGCTTATTTGGTTATCGCTTTAAATCGCAAAAGGAAAAGGAAAACGCCACGATATTGGAGAAGAGAGCTATATGTCGATGGTCAAGAAATTCAGTGTAATTTGTACAACAAGTTGGTTGCTGACGATGATGCAATATTTAGAAACTTCACACGGATGTGTGAAGAAGATTTTCAGTATTTACTTGAGAAACCTCACCTATGATAAAAAACTATAATACCAACTTTCGGGAAGCAATAACCCCTCGCGTTCGCGATGAAAAGCTGATCGCAAATTCTTTATTTTTTTCTTCAGCTCCATCAAGGTACAATCATATTTTCCTATTTAAAAAAAATTAAAAAAATAAACCAATGATTTTTTACCTTCAAACCCGCAAAATAATTATATTTACTAGATAATTGTGTCAACTTGTCATTTCTGAGTTTAATGTCCTTATACACAGGGGTTTCATTGTTCCATAATTCGGGCGAATTATGGTAATCCTCTATAAAAACTACGGTTTTATCATTCGACCACTCCATGTCGCCTTCTTCAAGCCGCATGGATCCGTTGACTGTTGGATAGACGGCGACACTGTTCGACACGTCCAATCGTGTCGAAAGACGACGAAATCTACAGGCAACAACGGTCAACTTGTAGCATGCGGCAATGAGACATATTTTTTGTCGCTTAGTGTTCCTTCTATAGAAAGACCGAATGTAGCATGCGTCAATGCCGCATGCTACATGTTGCCTAAATGTTGCCTCAGTGGAATTGCACCTATAGAAACGCTGTGTTTGTAGCCAGTTGATTATTCTTGGAAACAAGTGAAAATCACTTTGAAGGAACACTTTACACTTGAATGAGTACTGAGCAATTCTCAAGTATGGTTTGCCATTTGAGGTTAGGCATTCTCATGAAAAATAGAACTTTTTAAATCAATATTCCTCGGTGTATGTTTTGAACCAGATTTAACAACAGAGGTAAAAGTCTACCCCAAAAGACAATCACTAAAACCTCCCTTGTACGTTTGCAAATATTTTCTTATTTTTGGGAGTTCCATAAATGTCAAAGCTTTTGCATGATAGTATTCAACGGAACGTTACCTATTTTCTGAATAGCCCTTGTATGTTTTGCGTACGGAGTTTAGATTTTTTTTTTCAACGAGCATCTTTATTTATACGTGTTACTGTTGAGTTGACTGAAGTAATTTCATAAAGTTTTTTGAAATATTATTAAAAATAATTCAAAATTGAGAAAAAAAAAAAAATTATAATAAACAGCAACCACATTAGACCTTATGTAAAATTAATGTAAATATGTATCATTTTTCAGCTATTTACTTCAGGAATACCTCAAGGATCCCACTTGGACCCTTATTTAATATATACATTAACGATATATTCCAATTTTGTAAATACAAAAAAAAACTCGGATGATTTAAAAATATATCTCAAAATCAGCAATGTTGCAGTTTCTCAATTGATAAAAAATAAAGTTAAGTTTTCCAAAACAACCCTTTTCACAGCGACGCATCATCATCAATTTATTATTATGAGCTGTAACCTCATTAAGTTATTGTTACTATAAATTGTCTGTGTTTAGTATTTCTGTCGGTATTATAGATTCAACTTCAACCCCATTAAGGTATCGTCTTCAATTATTTATTATTTAATGTGACTATAATGAACCATAAATAAATTTATCCAATTTTATAATTATTATATCTTATAAGATAAGAACTAACATATAAAGAAGCCTGTAAAACTAATACTGGGTTCATTCAATTTGATATTCGTCTAGACTTTCTTTTTCGGAATTTGAATAAATGCTATGCGACTATGCGATCATTTCTTCTAGAAAATAAAACATAGTTGGATTCCAATGTTCCTTTGGAAACCATCCAATTGGGAAGATATCACAGAAAATTTTTTGCTCCAGGGAAAATCCAATCAAATCAATCAATCTGAAGTCAGCTAAACAGCACATTATACTGAAAACAGATCCCATGTGCTGTTTGCACTTTATAATAAAAAGGAACCGACCCTTTCTTGAAAAGGATCATCATTGGTGATGAAAAATATGTCCTATACAGTAACCTAGTTCGAAAAAGATCATAGAGCAAACACGATGAACTAGCACAAACCACATCGAAAAACAATAAAAAAAGTTCATGCTGTCAGTTTGGTGGGATAACAAAGGTTTTGTGTTTATTGAGCTGCTTCCAAGGAACCAAACGATCAATTCTGATGTTTACTATCAACACTTAATGGAACTGGATGAAGCAATCAAAGAAAAATCGGCCAAATAGGACCATTATAATGCAAGGTCTCACATATCTTTGACAACTCGTGCGAAACTATTGGAGCTTAGCTGGGAAGCGAGCCACATCCCCAATACAGTCCTGATCTGACACTATCTGATTACCATTTATTTCGAAGTTTGCGGAATTCTTCTAATGGTCAAACTTTCATAAATGACGATGACCAGGTTCAGTTTTTTGCTGATAAGTACCAGGAATTTTATGAGCGCGGAATCATGAAGTATTTTGTTTTTCAAACCAAAATGATGATCCATGTATATGATAGAAAGTATCATTTAGATGGATATCGGACGGCGGAAGATTTGACGTTGATTTTAAAGGATTGGGCGTAAAATGAGATGGAAAGATGGTACAGAGTTTTAAGAAACTACGTTCAAAACTATGTGAGACCTAACAAATAAGTTGTTACAAGAAAAATACTATAAACTAATGGAAGTTATTATTGATCCATTCAAAAGTGTTGTATTTCAACAAGCGCGAGCTGCTGCTTCTATAGAACGAAAACCGCAATTAGATCCTCGAGAAGGAAACAAAGTTCGGCATCATCAAGTTTCTCGTCCCCAAGCTTAAGGAGCACTTAGGTGGTAAACGCTTGGAAGGCGGTGATGAAGTCGGAGCATACGTCAAACGCTTCCTCAATGAATTGGCAGGAGATTTCGTCGACTAGTAATACAAAGTCTGAAGCAATGTTTTCAAAATGTGGCAAAAAAATAGAAACTATGTTGAAAAATAATAATATATAATGATTTAACCGTCCTCGTAATCGTTAACGAATGAGATATTCTTCGAACAAACCTCTTGGCAAAGTCTGCAATCTTAAATTCGAAGCTTTTGTTACTTATATTTATATATTAATTCCATCAAGCTGCTGATATAACAATTGACTGTTTGATATTGAATTGAGTCATGCGAAGCTGATTTATCAAAAGTATCTACTTTTACTTACCGTCTTCAGATTCGGAGTCACTGTCTATATCACTATCCGAGGAAGACGATGATGAAGAAGACGAACTCGATTGTTCTAATTCCGGTTTTTTGTTCGAATTTAACACTTCACTTGCCGAATAATGTGTCCTGAAATCTCGCACAGTTCGCACGTACACCGTCTGAAACAAACAACATTCATCATGGGCATTTTTTAATTAGCAAATTAACCAAAACCAGAATTGGTTATTAGCGACTAATAAAATATTTGAGTTAGGAGCCAAGGACTTCACTTAACCTAAAGAGTGGATTTATATTTGTATTCTTCTTTATGACAAACAATTGATACAATTTATTCCCTTTTGTTTATGAAGCTGCAGATACCTACGAAGAGGGAATCTAACAAAACATAAAAACCCCTTCTACGAGGATTGCTACCTTAGTTTTGAGATATGGCAACACTGATGTGAATGTGTCCAATTTGATACTTTCATTTTGGTTAAAAATGACTTTGAATCGCTCAAAATAAAACGCTCGTGTCGATTGGTGCAAAGAAAAATCCAATTGCGGTAGTTCAAAAGATGTTTATAAAATCGTGACATGCAACGAATCATGCATATAAACCCAAAACTAAACAACAGTTGACTGTACGTTCTTTCAAGACGAGCCAAGTATAACAAAAGGTGTTCGCGCATGAAGCACTTCAAAACAAATGGTCGCTCGTATTTTTGGAATAACTGGACATGTCGCCACCACCAATTCTGAATAGTACACATTTACTAGAAGTTTTCGAAAAAATCAGGGAAACCAATTGCAGCAGACGGATTCTCCACTAAGACAATACGAGCTCTCACACATCAGTTCAAATAGAAACGTTTTTGAACAGACAAAACATCGAATTGATGGGTCGTACCCTGTATAGTCCTTGATTTCTTCTTATTCCCGCAGGTCAAAGTAAATTGCGAGGTCAACGTTTTTCTACACCTGAAGAAGCGGTTGATGCGTTCAAATCACATGTTTTGGAGGGACCTCAATCGGAATGGAAAAAAGACTTGATTCGAACGCTTGAAAAAGTGTATTGATCTTAATGGAGAATATTTTGAAAAAAAAAATAGAACCACATCCAATTATGACTATTTGTTTTTATTTGTCTATCTTAAAACTTAGGTAGCAACCTGCGATTATAATTTATGACGAGGTGTTATCTAAAAATATATTTTTTAACCACTCATATTAGCGTTACCTGTATATAAGTTCATTTGTAAGTCTCCTTTGGACTTTGGAGCAAGTGGATTATTCAATAAAAAATTCGTTCTAAATAGGATTCGAACCTCCAGTCTCCGTGTTGGAAATTAAGCACTTGGATAATCGTACCAACTACACCGATATGGCTCCAGACAAGTTTTGACGAGATGTAGGTATATAATAATATAGTTTAAAAAAAAAACAAAAAACAGAATTTTAAAGCACATCAAACTGAAAAGTTAAAAATAATTTGTAAAATAAGCTTAAAAATATCATGAATAAAAAATACTATTATTGTGAAAAAATCGTAGGGCCTTTGTTCCATATTTCTCGCACACCAAACGACCAACGCTTTTTTCAAAATAATTCGAAAAGCTCCTTTCACCATCTGACAAGGTAACTAGAGCATATTTGGAGTGACTTGAGTCTGAGAATTCTATATCAACATCAATTTTCCATTCGAAGTATCATAAATTTTCTCAAGGGTTTTGAAAGCGCTGTGCTTTGCTTTCCAAAACTACTACGAGGATATATTGAAAAATTCTTTGCCTACTATAGAACCAAACAAAATTTAAATGTCAAAATATTATATTATTCAACATGTTCTCCTCTTAATTGGATATATTTATTACAGCGAACCTGCAACGTCTCTGGACCTTTCTAAAAAAATGTTTCTTCCTGCTCTGCAAACCAGACCTCCACAGCTTTTATTGCCTCCTCGCTGGAAGAAAATTTACGACCTTTTAAACGTTTTTTCAGTTAAGAAAACAGGTTATAGTCGGACGGAGCCAAATCTGGTGAATAAGTTGGGTGTTCTAGTAATTCAAACCCTAATTCACGAATTTTTTGCATGGCAACATGAGATTTGTGTGCAGGGGCGTTGTCCTGCAAAAATAAAACACCTTTGGATAGCTTTCCGCGTATTTTCTCTTCAATTTTTCCCGTAAACTGATCAGTAATGTCGAATAGTAATCTCCAGTTATTGTTCTACCCTTAAATACGCATTATATTTTTAGAGTGATGTTTAAAAGCTTTAGTCAGACGTTCTGAGAAATGAAAATAAAGGGAGAATTTATTGAAAAATAATCACAGTTTTTTTTATTTATGACCATACTTTCTATGGTAAGTTAGAATTCATGGACCGCACTACGTACTTGTAAATTCGATTATCTGACATTTCAATATCATAAATTCTTCCGATAAAACGGTAGCGTAAGAGTTTTTCATATAATTTTCCGAATTTAACATTCACACTTCCAGAGAACTGAAGCTACAACTTTCCAAATATATTCAAGCCTTTCCTTTTTTCCATCCGTACTCACAGTTTCTCAAACCCATGTAAATCAGTGATTTTATATCTTTGTGGTGGCTTTTGCGACAGACGAGTTCAGACACGAGGTCATCAGAAGATTAGATGGCTTTCATTTATGCAAATTAATTCAAGAAGTATCTACTTGGATACAGTGGTCATTGCCAGACAAAAGATTCATAAATTGAACTAAAGTATAATAAATGAACGGTGTTATATATTTACATGTATAGAAAGTAAAAACATATAGAATCAAAAAAAGGGGCAATACGTCTTTTTATACTTCAGATATCGCCATAACAAAAAACTTAATGACTATAATTGGATCTATGAATCTATAACAAGAGCTCCTGTCTGACCGTCGCCATGTAGATTATTCTTGACCTGCCTGCACTAGATTATGTATAAAAAGACTGGTCGACAAAAAAAAATTTTTATAGTAACACAAGAATGAATAGCATATTGTGATAAAATGCGAAAATATGAAAAAAATAATTGTAACACGTAAAGTTTTTATGTTACATTTATAGAATCATATTCATTGGTAAAATATTTAATATTTATTACAAAAATAATTTCACGCTTTTTAAATCGTATATATTCTTTGAACCCTACTGATATTTCTGCCTCATATCCTTCCAAAAATCTCCGTAAATCTTCTGTCCACTGGCTACACTCTCCCAGATGCACTGATTCACTTTCTTTGGCTACTTTTATGACAATATAAATATTTTCTCCTGAGAGACTTGGTAAATATCTTGTCCACTGGTTACTTACTCCCAGATGCACTGATTCACCTTCTCCAGCTACTTTTTTGAATAATCTAGACATTTTCTGCCTCATATCCTTCCAAAAGACCCAGTAAATTTTCTGTCCACCGGTTACATACTAGTAGATTCACTGATCCACTTTTTCCATGTACTTTTTTGAACAATCTAGACATTTTCTGCCTCTTATTCTTTCAAGATATTTGATAAATCTCTTTTCCATTGGTTGTATATTCCCAAATCTTATGATTCACAATCTCCACCTATTTTTTTGAACATATAGATTGTTTCTGGATAGTATCCTTCAAATACTTAATAAATCTTCTGTCCACTAATTATTTACTCCCAGATTCACTTTAAATTTAAATTTAAATTTTTAAACTAGTAACGTCTGGTTAGAGAAGCAATCCGTTGAGTTTTTTGTATCAAGATAATGATAACATTCTTAAGAAGGGCTTTATTTATGTCAGCAGACTCTTCTTGATGTTTCCAAGTCCTTCGGAGTACGAAGACTTTATCTTTGAATAGAAGATCGATTCTAGTAATCCAAATTCACTAAGTATTGATCTTATCACTTAACATCACGTTTATTTTTTGTTTTTATATTATTTCTGTAGAATCTTCCGTGACAATCTATAGTTGAATAATATTGCTTCGAACTAAAAGAAAACAACATTGTAGATTTTAGATTGTCGCTTAGAGAGCCATTGGCAAGAGAGGCACTTATAAATTTTACATTTTCATCACTTAGTTTTCTCGTTTATGTACTTCCCTTATTTAATAGTGAGTTTCTGTCGACGATATAAAGATGATATTAATTCTATTTAAATACTTGAAAAATTGTTCCAAAATATATATATATATATATATATATTCATATTGTAATAAAACTCACCAAATTGAAAGTTTTAATTACTTGTGCATATTTGTCATCAATTATTGTGAATTATGGAGGATAGAGGTAAGGAGAACCATCTCTGTGCTACAGAGAGTGTCCATCAAATTCTTTACGTTAGGGAGGCGCTACTATCGCATGAGTGTAAATTTTAAATAAAGCGCTAGAAATATAAGAATAAAGACAGAGAAAGAAAGAAGTGATAATTGACATTTTCTTTATTACAAATTCACAATAATTAATTAACATTCAGCGTTATCTCACAGCTATTTTTCTAGGTTATATTTACAAAATTATTTTGTACTATGTGAATAGTTTAAATTTTTTATATCAATATTTAATTAACGACTCTAATCATTTGAAATATAGAATTTTCTAACACTGCATACTTCACTATATCTAAAATAACTAAGTTCATATGATTTCTCGTCCGATGGGAGCGCCATTCTGGTCAAATTTACCGTCTACAAGCGGACAGTTTTTAAGCTAAGCCCCCATATGAGATGGTCCTCCTTACCCCTACCCTCCTTAATTGTGAATATTCGCAATTAATTTGTCAATAAGAAATTATTTTTTTGCACTATAATATAATATATAATATAATAATTCGCCAGTTGGGTGCTCCAGTTGGCAACGGCAATGTAGTGCAATGCAATGTGTTGTGCGTCTTGTGGATGTACACCGAGAAGTAGTGAGAGAGAAAACTATTCTATATGGTCAATATCAATTCGGACCTTGTCCTGTTGTACTTGATACGGAATCGTCTGCTCTTCAGGTAGTAGTGCAGCAGCTTCGTTAGGCCGGGCGAAAGTTGAGACGCAGTAAATACGTGCAGGGCAGCACAGCGCAAGTGAAGGCATCTCGAGAAAACTGTGTGGCGCAGTTGCCTCCGCATATTGTGACACAGTTTTTGTTACCAATTCACTGCTGCTTTCAATTTAATTTTCATATAGTTCAGGTCACTTATATTATATAGCACTGGAGGGTTTCGCACTAGTTCAATCAATTTTTCTTCACGAGATTCCATTTTCCCTAAACACCTGTAGGCATCTGTGCGAGTGTACCGCATTCACGAGGACCACATTGGCCACGTCCAGCCCTGCTCTGCCTTTCAATTCTTGCAGTCTGGATCTAGATCTGGATTCTAGAATATTCGACTTATCAGAACTTCGTTCCAGATACTGTCGAAAGCTTCGTTGACATATAAGAGAAAAGTCTCTGTGGATTGGTTTCTATTGAAGTAGTCTTTAACGTATTTATTTCTGTATCTTACAAATTTCAGAATTGCTATGATATTAGAAGATCGTTGCATTTCATTCAAGACCTGTTATTAAAATTTACTCAGTATTTATTCAATATTTCAAAGCTTAAGGTTAACATGAACGAAATCTCCATTATAAAACTGATAAAATGTTTTCCGGTGGTGTGTTGAAAAATCGCGATAACAAAACTAATAACAAGATTTCAATGGTTTTCTAACTAATATTTGGGTTATAATATCAGTTCCAAATACCTACTAGGTGCGGCAATCATGTTCCGAAAATTTGTCAATTAAAAAAAAGCACACAAGATTCTATTATCGACCTTCACAATTCCGTTCCATCGTTGCTCTCACGATTCAAAGAAAACTTGATCTCAAGTTAACATTCATCATCCAATTTTTTACAATTGGGGATATATTTAGAGTTCCCGGTCCTTAAACAATTATCTAAATATGAGTCATTAAGCTTTGTTCGCTATTTTGATTTCAAATATTTCATATTTGAGAACAAAGACTCGTAATTGTATGTTGTTGCACAACAGAATAAATTTTTAGCGCACATTTCCACACTTCGCAAGTTTATTATATCTAATTCTAGGTCTTCAATATTATGAAGCTCGAAATAAACTGAAACTATTTCAAAGACATCACCTTCAGTAACATTGAATTGATTTATGAAAAATCTTCGAACGGGTTCTAATGCTGCAAAATCTTCAAATCTAGAAGAAAACTCTCCTATTAGCTATATCTATAATTTCTAAATATGATGTAGCAGTAAAATTTTCAATATTCAAATTCAAACTCTCAACAGTATATTTTATATTTGGGAAATGTGATAATGATTTCTTCAATAGAAGGGAATTCAACAACACTAACTTGCATTTGAATGCATTTACTGCACTAATCATGTCAGCGATATGTTGATTTTTTCCTTGTATTTTTAAATTTAATTCATTCAACTTTGCTGTTATATCTGTCAAAAATCCGAGGTCGATTAGCCAATTCTTATTTTCTAATTGTACGTAAAATTAGCCTCTTGATGCAATAAATTCCTTTATTTGTGGCAAAAGCATGATAAACTGCTCAAGTATTTTACTTCTGCTCAGCGACCTGAGCACTTCAGTATGTAAAAGAAATTCTGGGAACTGAACGTCCTCATCTTCTAAAAGTAATTTAAACAATCTGTGTTGCATAGCTCCCGATCTTATGCAATTAATAATTTTTGTTACTACCGTAAATACGTGTTGAAAACCGATTATTTTTGCGCATAACATTTCCTGATGTATGAGGCAATGATAAGAAATAAATTTCGGGAATAAGGAATACTGTCTAAATAAGGCAATAAATCATTTTTCCTACCAGTCATCGCTGGTGCCCCGTCTGTTGTACTTGACGATAACGTTTGTACAAGTAATTTTACATCTGTAATATACTTTTTAAAAGTAGAAAAGATTCAGAAAATTTTGTATCTGCATTAAAAGTATAAGGTTTTGCGAGATTACTAGTATCGAGTACTAGAGTACTAGAGTATCGAGTACCTGAGGGTTAAGAGGTAAGCAGATTTACGAAGATTGGCTGAATACCCTTGGTGATCAATGTCCTTCGTATGCGACCGTGAAAAATTGGACTGCAAGCTTCAAAAGAGGTAAATTTTCCATTGAAGATGATGACCGATCGGGAAGGCCAGTTTCTGTGTCAGTCCCCGAAAATATCGATGCAGTTCATGACTTGATTTTATCAGACGCGTTCATCATATCATGAGAAAAATTGCTGCAAAATGGATCCCCAAATGTTGGAATGTTGACAAAAGCGTGCAAGTAGACGTAGATGTAGACTTCTTAAACCGAATTTTTACTATGGATAAGACTTGGGTACATTTCTACAATCCAGAAACAAAACAACAATCGATGGAATGGCGACACTTTGGTTCTCCAAGACCTAGGAAGTTTCGTGTCCAAAAATCTGCTGGAAAAGTTCTTGCTTCAGTTTTTTGGGATTGCCATGATGTAATCATGATTGATTTTTTGGATAAGGGTAGAACAATAACTGGAGTTTACTATTCGACATTACTGACTACTCTACGTGGAAAAATTAAAAAGAAAAGACGCGAAAGGCTATCCAAAGGAGTTTTGTTTTTGCAGGACAACGTACCTGCACACAAATTTCATGTTACGATGCAAAAAATTGAATTATATGATGAACGCGTTCGTATGTAAAATTCAGTGCTTCTGATATCCGTTTTAGCCCAATTCGACGGTCTGATAAAATCATGTCATGAACTGCATCGATATTTTTGTGAACTGACACAGAAACTGGCCTTCCCGATCGGTCATCATCTTCAATGGAAAATTTACCTCTTTTGAAGCTCGCAGTCCAATTTTTCACGGTCGCATACAAAGGACATTGATCACCAAAGGTGTTAAGCATATCTTTACACTGACACTTCTAATAAGTTATTGTTCGTTGCTAACGCAATATTTTGTTTATGCATGGAACTGGTCTAGGCTAATTAGATATCAATACATCCTCGTAGTGTAAGAAAATTTCAAAACTATTAAAATTCAACCCAGTTTCACTCTACTTTACATGTGATCTAATTATCATTCTTCTCAACTCTCTTTGATCGCGTATATCCCTGCTTATAAGTCTAAAGCCGGGTTTCCACTAGGTCGTAAAAGTAGCAAGACAACTTCTCTAATAATTCGAAGTAATTACGAGAGCGGATGAACGATAATTGAATTTTCAGATGTTGGTTAAATATGGAGAAAGAAGAATATCAAGGATTAATTAAACTTATGTTTTACATGGAAAAACACTTAAAGCAAATATATTAGAAAGATGGAAAGATTAGTCAGTGGTTCTCTGCTGTTAAAAGTGGTCATATCAAGTATTTTATCACGAAATACTTGATATGCTTGAAAAAAAGGTTATCACTAAGGAAGTCGAAATACACAAAGCGTATATTTTGCATATCATATGCATTTTTTCTGAATAGTTGCGTTTATTCTTAGTAAATAGCATAGTATGCACAATTGAACAAATTTTTGAAGATGTTGAGCTTCGGCACCAAAACAATTTTATAAATCTGCTATTGTGAATAAATTACTTTCATCGCATTTCTCAAGAAACTAATTTTAAAGCAGCTTCGTGAAGCGAAACATTCCGTCAAACCATAGTAAGTGCTACCGAAAAATCGTAGAGTTGAAGATCTTCTAACGCGTCTCCGTCTAGGTCAAACGCGACTGACCCATGGCTTCTCATTCGATGTTAAACCTGAACCTAAATGTGACTGCAATTGAATCTGACTATGAAAACACATAATCGCAGAGTGTCCATCTTTTAACGCAGAAAGATCATCGTCAGATCTACCACTCAGAACAATATTTGAAATTTTAGGACCTAAATACCATATATGTAATTCTCCTATATGGGCAGTTTCTATAAGTGGAAGCTGCTCCGACTAAGTGAAACAAATAATGTATCGTTGTCTCTCTCCTCCGAGCGCTTCAGTTAATTCTGCGCATCTTGTAAGCGTATGAAGCATGCGCAGTAAAAATAAAGTGTCTCGAACGAGAGAGAAAATGAATATTGTTGGCACCGTAACGTAGAGAAGTTTTTTTTCCATAAGAACTATCCACATAGGAGTATTACATATATGCTAAATACAATGTTACTAATCTGAGAGAGAGGGGAGGAAAGAAATGCTTTATTGTCAAGAAATTGTTACAATTTGTAGACAAATCTTGTAAAAACTGGAAAACAAACGTAAAAATAACTAAATAAAGATATAATTGAAATAAAATTTCAATATATAGAAGAAAACCACAATAAATAACAAAATTATAAGTAATAGTAATAGGTAATAATTAGTATAAGTCCATAGAAAAAATTAAACTAGTATGCAGCATGCCCGAAATTAAATGTTATTATTAGAATAGAGTAGAAGTCACTTTCCAGTAAATATTCCCCCAAATTATTGCAGAATGCGGGAAAGGATGGACGAATTTTACGACAATCTTCAAAGAAACGAGGCTGATAAGTCTCTCTCTCTCTCTCTCTCTTTCCATAGTTCAAAGGAAAATACCAAAAATTATAGCTCGAAAAGGAAAGAAACAAATCGGAACAATTTGTAGGTATGAGCCCTGCAGGAATATTTGTCCCTCCTTTGATGCTTTAATGAGAGGAGCTACAGTTGATTCCATAGGAAAAATTCATCCATCGGGATGGATTCACACTCACTTATTTACGGAATGGTTTCAGCACTTCAAAGAATAGGTACGTGAAACCGGCAGAAGCATCCCGAGTGCTCTTGATTCTCGATGGCCATTACACCAAGAACATAGAGTTGATAGATCTAGCGTAACAAAATTTTGTGACAATCCTATCACTACCACTTCATTCCAAATTAACTGCACTCCATGTCAAATCACGTTTTTGCAAATTTTTTGTTTGGTAGACATTTTGATAAGGTTTTTGGTTTTGGTTACATTTGATAATTTCCATTATTAATGTTCAATTATTTGTCAATAATTTTATGTGGTTTTTATTGAGCTGTCCCGTTTCCCCTTAAATTTAGCCTCAAAAACCCAACTAGTATTCCAAATATGCTGTAGTTTCTCTATATTAAAATTTGTGTTTATTTCAAAAGGAATCAATAAATGTATGACAATTTTTTGCAAAGTTTTTACATTTTTGTGCATACTTTGGGTTTTTCATTTGCATATTTGTTATCACAGTGCGCCTAGACATCGCCATCAATTGGACGCGGCATCACGACTACGCATCCTGCTACCAGAAAGGTAAGTTTTACAATAGTCACCCTATTCGCCGGATCTATCGCTCTGCGACTTATTTCTCTTCCCCAATATCTCAAAAGTTGTATGTAGGAATGCATTTTGATTCAATTATCTCGTATTCTGGGGTCAATCGATTATACGACTGGACTATTACAAATTCAAAATTTTTATTTATCACGTTCATTAGCTCCAATTAGTAAATTATTTTCATGAATTGATAACAGAATTTGATTACAAATCGAGCAAAATAATTCGTCACAATTTCCTAATCACACTTCGGTATTGAACAAATAGAATTTATTTAAACTTTTCAGTTGAGAAGTAAAATTATACAGGGCGTAGATTCATTATTAGATTAACAAGAGGACTTATTAATTATTGTTATTTCCGCCATCAGAATTTCTACCAATATGTCAGATTATTAACACACATACAAAGAAAACTGTCGGAGGGTGATGTATTATCATTAATAAAGATTTTTTTTTCAAATATAACCAAGGATGATGCACGGCAATCTTTTAGAATCTATTATCTATGTGCGAGCTGCTAAATATATGCCTCCTCATGCCTTTACTGGTCCTCCACCGCCGCAAATTGAACCCAACCCACGCACAGCACACGCGAGGGCCACACCCAGCCCATGTCCACGTTTTTTAATAGTAACGTATGTTGAACACACCCCACGCCCACGATTTGTACACAAATCCCCATTAGTATACAAGATGACAGCGAGCCAGCAGCTTCTTCTCGATCAGGAGTCTGAATCTGACGATGACAAAAGATTTATTATGTTGCAACTACCAACAAAAAAAAAAGAAAAAGAAGTAAAACAAATGAGTATTTGCGAAAAATAGTGAGAAATTTAAGTCTTTTGCTATGTTCTGCCACAAATCATCCTTCAGTTTTGCTCCCATATTATCTTCATAAGTAGAATCCTAGAGTACTGGAAAGGATCTCACAATTTCGATTAATTTTTCCATTTTTAAGTCAAAAGAAAAGTTTGTTAATGGATATTTTATTTAAAAGTAGATACCCACGACCCACGAAACTGTGTTGCAAGGTCAACTCGGTACCACACGAACCAGGTTGGGTCGGAGCTGGCCGTGGGATGGGTTCAATATGCGCCACTCCATTTGAAACAACGTTCTACAAAATAATCCACGTGTGTGCTACGCGTGAGCTGTGCGTGAGCTAGGTTCAATTTGCGGCGGGCTTAAAGCTTGAGTAGGTCTCTTACATTTCTCAGTTTTTGTGGATGATTTCGAAAGAAAACTGCCGAGAACCTTCGGTTTCTCAAACCAATACAATTGTACTGTCACGGCAGGTCGATTAGTCAAAATACTAGAATTGAGAAAGCGGAGAGCTTTCTTATCTTGAGATAGGTTTTCGAATCAGTGGACCAGTATCTTTAAGCCGCTGGTGATGTTTTTTTAAAGGCAACACGCTTAGGAAAGAAAAAAAACTACCATGTACAAAAGAATAAAAGACGATGAAACTAGTCAAAATAAATTAACTTCAAATTACTTTAATTTATTGGATTTCACTTTTTTTCATGTTTCATTAATCAGTACACTGAGAAGTGTCAAAAAATAGCAAAATGAACCAAATTTTGTATATAACATTTTTTCACGTAATTCTGCGTACATATCATTAAACATATTTTCATGATAAAGGTTGTTATCGGTTTTTCTCTTGAAATTTATTACCTATAGAGAGCGCGGTTAAATTATGGAATAAATTCATTATTTTGCTCTTCATTTTAGATAAAAATCCTGAAATAGATCTTTTTTTAATTTTGAATGCAGAATTTTTAAAGCGTAAATGACCACGTCACTAGTTTTGATTTGATTATTTGATATGGGTCTCCTAATACGACTATAAAAGGTTTTTAAACGTAAGTAATCAGCATCTTACTTAACTGAATGATTCTCATATGGATAAAATGAAAAGTAATTTAATTAATTTAGAAAATTATTTTACTATGAACAAGTTGCAACATCAACATCACTCAATAGGTCGTGTGACTGATACACAGATGGCGCTGCCATTGTCAAATCCATATGACGTTTATGAAGTACCAACTGTCAACAGACTATGTGTGAAATTTCGATTAGACAAGAAAAAAGTGACAGCCAATACTGTACAAGTTCAGCAATGGCTTCAAAAGTGTTATACTGACTCTGCCCGTTATTGATTGGGCCATATTTACACGTAATAAATCAAATATTTTGCATCGATATGTGACAATAGATGAAACATGGATCCATCACTTCACTCCCGGATCAAAACGATCATCATCTGAGTGGACTGCAGCTGGTGATCCACGTCCGAAGAGTCCAAAGGCACAACAGTCAGCTGGGTAGATTATGGCGTCAGTACTTTGGGATGCGCATGGAATATTGTTCATCGCCTACCTCCAAAAGGGAGAAACAATCAATAGAGAATACTACATAGAGTTGTTGGATCGTATTAATGCAAAAATCAAAGGTAAACGGCCTCATATGTCGAAGAAAAAAACACTGTTTCACTAAGACAATACACCGATTCACAAGTCGAAGGCAACGATGCCGATGATTAAATCCAACGAATTACACCTCGAATTGCTTCCTCATCTACCGTATAATTCTGATCTAATCTCCAGTGAATACTATCTATTCGCTGATCTCAAAAAATTCTCGCCGGTATGAAAGTCAACACAAATGAAGAAGCAATTGCTGAAACTGGAGCTTATTTCGAGGCAACAGACCAATCCTTCTACAAGCACGGCATTGAGAAGCAGTGGAATGATTATATTGCTCTTGAAGGAGATTAAATTCACCAGTCTTTTGACAATTAGCAACTCGAGAACACAATACGAGTAATTTCTAAAGTAATTTTATTAACTTCAACTACAAGTTGGTCTTGCAACTACTGTAAATTTTACTGTTTATCTACATCAGCGTTTCTCAACCAAAAAATTGCGAACCAGTGATATTTTCTTAACAACAAATTTTTACTAATTATACTAGAACTACTACGTAAGTTGGTTGTAACATATTATGTAACTATACATAGATATAATAATAAGTAAGTGTATAAATAAAATTTGATCCAAAATTTATCTATGGACATTGTTGAAAAACTAGCTTTTAACATAATATCCAGAAGGGACTCTGTCATTTAAATTTAACTTACTACTGTCATATGTTATGAAAGGGTTTGTTATCCAAACATTTCTTTCACACGTGGCTTTTTCAGATGGGGAATATCCCGTTCGTTACTTCCAACGATAGGAATTACACTTGTAAGAATTTCGGGAATTTGTCTTCAGTGCCGTACCAATCATAAATTATGTAGAACGAAATCAAGTAAATTTTTTTCGTGGATAGGGGAAATGTCCGTGGACCAGTAAAATTTCACCGCTAATGGTCCGCCGGACCAGCGGTTGAGAATAGCTGATCTACATCATATATACATTTTATTTTTGATAATAACCTCAAAGAAAAAAATCTAGATCTAGGGATATTTAATATTTAATCTAATTTAAAAACAAGCGAACACCACGTTGCTTTTTGCGGGAGTTTACCATCTTGTTGTAACCAAATACTGTCAGGAATGTTGGGATTGCTGAAGTCTGGAAACATGTTGGCAAGGACTGATTCAATTTTTGTTTTGAAAAATTGTTTCCCTTTGAGATTTTCTTTAAAAAAATCAGGACCAAAAGTTATGTCATCAATAATGTAACGTTTTTTGTATTTATTTAAACTCTTTCTATTCGTGGGGAGAATTAATAAACACTGACTCTCACGTTCCTAATTTATTACACACTATACACTATTTATAATAATTCACTTATAAATATCACTTCACCAATTCGTTCTATTCACCACGACTATTTATTTAAAACTAAACTAACTGCGTTTCCATAACTCCTTATACATCGTAAATAAAATTCCTACTTCTAGAACAAAAAATAACGACTACAAATAAATAAATACTTTCCTAGAAATTATTTAGAAGAAGTACTGACAATAAACCGCCTGCTATAATAAAAAGTTTTAAAATGAAACATCAAAGACGCGTCCACCATTTATAGAGTTCGCCGAATTTTAAAATTCCATTGTAGCCGGACAGGGCCGTCCTAAGGACCCATTTCGCGAACTTGTTCGTAAAAATAATCGTCCTTGCT
This sequence comes from Diorhabda sublineata, assembly GCF_026230105.1. Taxonomy (NCBI): domain Eukaryota; kingdom Metazoa; phylum Arthropoda; class Insecta; order Coleoptera; family Chrysomelidae; genus Diorhabda; species Diorhabda sublineata. Next base: position 11,356,215 of record NC_079483.1, read on the forward strand.
CCGATATTGACTTTTTAGTAGCTTGAATATGACTTACACTAATTCAGTGAAGATTATCTCTACTCAATGTTCTTGACGTTTTTGATGTAACTGATGTACTTTTCGTTTTTGAAAATACGTAATACCGACCGTTGAGATATGCATTTTGGCATATCTTATGAGTCAAAAAATGAGACTGAATCGTTTTTGCAGTCCCAGGGTTCAGAATACGGGTTTTAAAAAGAAGGATGGCTTGCAAAACTTGCATATCTGGCTTTCGCGCTAAACTGGAACTATGGATCAGTCTCGGTACCAAAGGAAATAATGAAATGTTCCCGAATGTCATGGGAAGTGATCCGCTTTGATTGTCAAACACTCGAAACTTCTTGCAGATTCTTCTCTAAGAATGAGCTGCAAGAGGCAAACCTGTAGTTACGGCCACCAGGTTATACTCTGACCAAGAATTGCCTTATATTACAAGTCAAGTGGGAAGCTGTCCGTAGAATGTCGTATGGAACCATCTACAGTTCTTAACACTGAAGAAGAATATTTGGTAGAACAATGGATGATATTTTGGACTGGGTTCGGAATCCAATCTCCTAGGGCATCCTTTTTGGACACTTACCAATAAATGAGAAGGAAGAACTGATGGAAATGAAAACGGTTTACACATGAAAATTAAGGTTATCACAAACAGATTTAGAACATTTTTGGCTATGTGTAAAAAATGAATATCCTCTGGTTTCTAAGCATGCAATGCTTTTGCCAATTGCAACGACCTATTTATGTAAATAAGGACTCTTACTTATGAGAGCAGCTTTTTCAACTATTACTCCAAATTTAGACCGTCGATTAAACAGACTCATGTTCCGTATTAATTTACAATTTAAACTTCACGTTTGTTGATTAGTAATAGATATTTTTTCGTGGTTTAATAAATAAATTTTGATTAATATTAATGTTTTTTTGTTTTGTGGTGTACCTTGAAAAGTTTACCTCTTCCTAGGTATACCTTGAACACAAAAAGTTTGCGAATCACTGGCTTAGAAGACGTATTCAATGATGTTTTAAGTTACTCTGTGAATCCAAAAAACTTACGGTTTCCGGAAAAGCTGCATTATTTTGTTTAAAGACTTAAAAGATGGAAAGGCGATGGATCGCTTACATCTCGGACTTAGACTTGTTGATAAACCATTATTTTATCTAGTTACGTTTATATTTCCATTGTTAATTCTTTTACTTTGAATTTTATATCGTTACCTTTTTTTGTGACATAAATTTTCATCTAACCTACCGACTGTTTCATTTCAAATGATACCCCCTAGACAACAAGAACTAAATTAGAACCCTACAATAATTGTGCAAAATTATGCTTCCATAAAATACGAAACAGATGGGAGCTAAGTTGACACCAATTTTCAAAATATATTATGCCTTTGTATAGTCGAAAAAAAAAAGAATTATTGTGAACGATTTTTTTGAAAAATTATTGTTTAAAAAAGCTTGCGCCACTGGAGAGCAATTCTTTTCAATTCAAAAATATGAAATTTTTATTAGATGCAAATAAACCATTCAGAAGCACACTAAAATTTTATAAAATCATATTTTCAGAATATAATTTACTTCCCGTGCTCTCTACCACACAGGTGACAGTATCTAGTAAATGATTTCCATTACGACCAATAATTTTGAATAGCAGCTTTTATAAAGTGCCATCTCGTTCAATAGATATTTATGCTAGTAGAAATATAACAACGGTTATTATGGTATTAAACATTAATTTTATTAGACGAAGATGTCAGACGAATCAGATAACATGGCGTTTGTCATAATGATTCAAATTGTAGACGATTTCTTATAGTCCAGGCGCTAGATGGAGTTGAGTATGCCAATAATGGGCCCTGCAACTAAGCTCAAATTCTTTTACCTAAATAACAGAAATTTAAAGGTGTACAGTGCTGGTCCCTTTTCCCCCACCCTTCTCTCTGTAGCAAGAGGCATACCTGTGGCTGCTGCTACTCCTGAATAACAATATTTGGTAGAACAATGGATAATATCTTTGGCTAAGGCTCATCGCCCTGTTCATAAAGATCAGTTGTTAGTTAGTGTACAGCTCTTAGTGCAAAAAAAACGTCCGATTTTTTTCAGAAATTCTCGCCCAGGTAGAAAATGGTTCAGTTCATTTCGGAAAAGGAGCCCAAATTTAAGTCTAATGCTAAGGCCACACTAGCGGCTAACGGAAAGAAAGAAAAAGAAGATGGTGGATAATGTAAACGCACAGGAATCGTACACTGTAAGTCTTTCTACGTTTATTAGCTTAAAGATTGTTTTCAAATATGAGAATGGCCGGTATTACCATGTTAAACTTTTTATTAACGCGATTAAAGCGACAACAACAACCACTTACTTCACTATACCGACTACAACCATGACGGACACTAATTCCACAACAATAGGTGTCAATTACTGGATTTCCAAAAATACATTTAAATGTCATAAAATTTTCTAATTGTATCAATTATTGGTGCCTTCACCTTAAGCATAGAAAAATAATTTTAAGATTACTCAATATAAATGGCAGTCTAGATGGCGAAATAAACTCAAACCATCGTCTTCACACATCCGAATTACGTGCGCAAACATCAACCCCAAAACTTCCACCTGAGACTTTGCGGAGAGGGATCTAAACAGAGTACGAAAATTTCGGACGAACCCATCCCCTCAACTTACTTCATACGTATAAAACATACATCCACCCCATTATCAAATATAGACCAAACTTTACCCGAATATTTTCTTAAAAAAACTCTTGACCTGCGAGCAATCCATTCTCAGGTACTGCCAATAAAAATGTAGATTCAGCCCCAGCAACACCGTTTATGTCAATACAGACATAACCCCCATCCCTAGCCGCCTAAATGACCTCCAAGCCGGCTATGTGATTCGTATCATCGATTCAAATAACTTCTCATTCCTTCTCATCCTCTAGGTCAACTTTATATGGCCCCTAAACTCAAAACCCGAAAGGAAGCTCCCTTATCTACCCTTTCGACTGTTTGCAAAAGCGTACGATGACTTCCCTGAAATCTACCTTAACTTCCTTGATAATTCACCCAAATCTATCAGATAAAAATAAAATATATCCCAATAAAAGTACCCAATTCGTTTTAAAAATAAAACCCAGTTTCCAGTTTTTGAAGCTAGTTTTCTTATATATTCTTATTGCATTGTGAAGTAGACATGTTCTGAATATACATGGAATAAAATATCACCCATATGCCCTTCGCGACTCTAATTCTCATATATGCTCCATCCTTTCTTAACAATAATACAACCTATTTGTTTTTTCGAATTTATTAACATATCAAATTTTATTTCCACCCTCAAATTTCATTACTGTAAAAATAACCGATTTAACGACAAGGTTATTTGTGAAATCAAAAGTGTTTTTAAATAATAAACTTTAGCGTAACTCGTTCCTTAATAGCCCCCGTATACAAATTTTATTTCAATTTTGATCTATTATTCAAAATAAAAAGTTATATTTACAGCTTGGCAATCAAAAAAACTCCTACACAGATTTATTCTAAAGATATTTTTTGCTTTTTTGTCTGGTACAAATATGTAAAACAGAACAAATAAACCAGTCTAAGTAGCTATCAAATTAAATAATAAACACACTATTAATTCACTATCAAAATGAATGAAATTGTTCATAATATAAAACACTTACAAAAGTAAAAACTAAAATACTTGTAACAATTGTTATACATTGGATACAAGTTATTTGAAATTCAAATTTTCATCGCCGCAACATACTAACATAACCTCAAAATAGTAATAATTTTGAAAATAATCAAACTTTAATGTAAAATTATTGAACATTTCGAAAAGTCCTTGACGCAAATTAATCAAACTTTGACTTCACTGGTCACAAAAAAACAGGTGTTTACCCTGTAAGATTCGATCAAATTCCTTACAAAATATATGTAAATAATAGCGTGGATAACATAAATTGAATTGTGGATGACTTATTTTGATAAACAGGTACTTACTTTATTTATTGAAACAGTATTCACTATTGAAAAATATTTTGAAACCACGAAAATATCGTTATTTAAAAGCAGACGAGCGCGACACAGCACCCTGGGCAACGCCATTTTATGGGGAACTGACAGCAGTCTACTCGATTTTTATTTTGTACTGCATTTGGACCGAAAGCCTCTACTGCGCAAATCGATTTTCAATTTAAAATTTTGGAGATATGAAAAAATGATTAAATTAGAATTTGTATATTAATATCATAATTAAAAGGATTATAGTTTCATTTCAAATTATTCTATACCAATAAAATATTGATATTAATTATTCTGCTTTATTGGTTGCCTAATTAACATAATAATATAGTACAGAACGATACGTATCGATATAATTGAAATGAGTGCTTAAATGAATAGGTTTTTATTTTTTTGAATGTTATCTAATAAACTATAACTATATAAGTTTAAGTTAATATTCATGAAATAAATGCATATGTGTGAATTAAAGAATAAATTTTTTGAAATTCTATAATCCTTTGAAATGGAGGGAAATAATGCTAGAATACGAGGTAATTCTGAAATTAAATTTAGATTATTATATTTTTTGTGGGGCGTGTATCATACTAGGACATCAATATTGGGAAAAGTCTTCACAAAACAAGAATTTGCTCCAGCTAATATCAATGGTAATTATTATTGAGATTTATTATTTGTAAAATATTATTTGAGTTACGGGGGGTAATAAAAAAATACTGTGAATTAATTTTCATAATAGTACATCTTTCTAGACCAATAAAGATTGATAAGATTGAATATGTGCTGAAAACCTCACTGTAATTATTGTCTTCGATTGAGGGGTTTTGTGAGATCAGATTTATTCCAAAGGGAACAAATGTATTCCAGTAATATGTGTAAAAAGATATGGAAAATGATCTGGAAAAGTATCTAAGGACTTTCTCCTTTATAATGAAAGCGCGTAGTACCAAAAGGAATAAGTTTACGGATACTAAAAGTATTTCTGTTTGTCCACAACCCCCTTACCTACCAGATTTAGTTTCAAGCGAGTTTTGGCTATTAGATTAAAAATATGGCATAAAGAAAACGTTTTTACATTCCTGGTACTTAAAAAACCATGAGAGAGCATATTTTGGAATAAGTCTACCACAAATGCTACCGATCGTTGATTCATCAATGAGATAATATCATCACTAGCCAAGGACAGTGCTTTTAAAGGGATGGGTTCAAATTTTATGTTCCTTTATTGCTTTGTTTGCTAATTCATAAAGTTTTTTCACGTCTCTTTTTTAAATTGAAAATGAAAAAGTTTCACTCAAATCATAGAATTCGCAACTATCAACGTCTTACTAACTCAGCTGATCACATTAACCCACTGGTTTACTAGTTTTAAAACCCATTCGCATCGTTGGGTTTCCAAACGTGAACCGCATTACATACCAATGATCGAGTAAGCCCGATCGTAGTTTCTGATAAACTTTTTCTTTAATGCTTGGCATAGACGTGTGTATTGATTTACGAGAGGGTTAGAAATTAACCAAAATAAGTTGTTAGTTGCTTCAACAATTTACAAACTTCCCTTAACACTTTTGCAATCTTAGGACCGACAACAGTAGGGTTTTATCATCCAAATAATGAGAAGTTTATCTTATATTTCACAAACAAATATTCTTAAATAATGGTTAATGAAGAAGAGCACTAAAAAATGAAATTGAACAATGATTCTAAATTTAGATGTTTATTAAGTAATTTCTAATAGTAGATACCAAAAAAGGATTCATAGAGTAGAAACATAGCCTTTACACAACTCGTTCTAAAAAAACGTATAGAAATATAAGGTGAAATAAAAAACGTGTACCTAAAGGCAAAACTTGAAGATGTTTCCTTCTATCGTTAGACAAGAAATTTTGTCAGACGAAGCTATATTAGAATGACTTATCAATTTTTAATGTGGCGTTTACAAGTATAAAATGATCGGGTCGATATTCTGTCCAGAATCCGTGACCTTTGACCGATTTATGAATTTTTTATAACTCAGTTGTTTTAATTTCTTGATAACCTTCCAACTTAAACGGCAGAGGATGTGGTACAAGCATTACGGCACATGCTTTAGCACATTAGAGGTAAGGCAATATTTGGAAAATACTTTTAATGGAAAATTAAGAATTAACGAAGAGGTAGTCAGTAGTGTAAGACAAACTTAACATATATAACAAAACGTACACAAACAAGAATCATAGTCAGTACTACAATGAATGCTGATCAATGGTTGTGAATCCTGGGTGCTGGTTAACAAATTGAAGCAGGAAATAACAACGTGGGAAGTAATGATACTGGAAAAAATCGCGGAGGTAGAGACACTAGATTAAATTAAAAAACGATGCAATTAGATGCGAACTAAACATAATGAATGTAACTAACAAAAAGAAGAGACGAAGCAGACCCAAAAGAAAATGGAATACGGAAATAGGGTTTAACCTGAGAAAAAAGATGACTAAACTGGAGATGGGATAAACAAGAACCAAATGGAGAAGAAATATATGGTAGAAGAGATTGTCTTTTGCTACGAACTCGTTCATTGACTTAGATCGTGAAGAGAATCCTGTCCTATTATGTTTGGTGAATACGGCGGGCAACTCTCTTTTTTATACACGGCGGCAATTTCTTGATATTGTTTTTATTACTTATTCACAGTATTCACGTTTTAAAAAAATCAATTACATTCTAGAACCGACTAAGTCATTGGGAGAAACAAGTGAACAGTGTGTTAAAATAAATTGGTATGTTAAAAATTGGAGATAAATGTCTAGTGATTACTTTAGTGCATGTAGTGTTAGTGTAAAAATAAATTAAGTAAATAACGAACAGTGAGTATAAATTTAAAAAAAAACGACGTAAATAAATTAGAAAAGAAACATCACATTGGTGTCAAAAGTAGGATAATATAAATAAATAATAGTCCCGGCAGGCCGTATAGCCCTGGCAGCTGAGCCTTCCTTACTCTAAAAAGAAGAATAATAAATAAATGAATAAGCTGTATTTAGCATTACTGTAGCTATTTCAACCCAATGATATTTCCTTTTAAATTTTTTTCAAAAATCAGTTTTTCCCTTATATCAGTTCTATATCAAATCTGTATTAATACCCGACATGTTCAGTCCACTAAATCAATGATTTAGAAGAAAACAGTACTCGACATGACAAATGACATCTTTCTAGCTATTAACAAGAAGAACAAGTAACCGTTTTAGTGCTTACAAATTTAAAAGGTAAATTAAAATAATTTTTAAAATAAAATATGAATTTGCAACTTTTTTAGATGGAACCAATGACTTTGGGTAGTGCTCCTTCAAGTCCAGCTTCTCCGGGAGTTAATCGTAACTTTTTACCCAATTTTTTAATGGGAGGCGATCCTCAAATGAATTCACCTAATCCTAGTATTTCTCCTGGAAGAAATAAAACTCCGGGAAATTACGCCAGAGTATCCACAAATGCCATCGACTCTAATAATTTACGTCAAAAATTATTTAATCACACAATAAATGAAAGCTCTTCTCCATTATCACCATACTCAATGGTACCCGAAAAGGCTGGACCCCCTAAATTGGGATTATTCGATAGCCTAGAACAAAAGAAGAAGGGTAGTCCTATAATGAGCAGTACAGTGGGAAATGTTAATGATTCAATTCCGTTCAATGATAGTATTTTGGGTATTACTGAGGAGAATTCAAACTTAAGAATGATGAGTTATAATGAATCTATGTCGAGAACACCTAATATAAATTCGCACATTAGTGACCGTATAGATTCACATTGGGTCACAGTTTTTGGCTTTCCACCGAGTGCTTTAACTTTAATATTATCACAATTGGCCAACTGTGGACCTATTGCTGATAAAAAAGTGCCACCTCAAGGAAATTGGGTTCATATTAAATTTAATCATCTAAGTGAAGTTGCAAAAGCACTTTCGTTAAATTGTAAACTTATTACTAATAATATTATGATAGGAGTTACTCCTTATCATGATAAGGAGAATAAAGAAAATGAAAGTTCTATTTACACCTCTCCTTTGAGGGCTAGATCATTGAGACATTCATTTATTTCTCCAAGCTCACAAAATTCTGTAGTTTCTCCACAAACTTTACCCCAGAAATCCACAGGGATTGTAACTAAAGCCATGGAGTATGTGTTTGGATGGTAGATCATCAAGTTTTCAAATTTTAATAGACTGAATGCAGGTTTTTAAACATTTTTAAAATAATATATCTATCAGATGCAGTGAAGAACAAACTAGGAAGTGGGTTAATATATAATCTGTACCTATAAAGTTTTTTCGCTCTTAGCATTTTATTCATCATATTATGTGTTCATGTATTTACATATTTATATTATTTTAGTAAAGGCACTAAAACGTATATTAAAAAAATTGTTATCTATTATGAATATAATTTTTTTTTGTTTATTTTAAATATTTTCATTTGATTCTTGTTAAATCAATTTTTCAATTTGTTTATACTCTATTTATTAATATATTTTGTATCTACATGTTTGGCATCTTTGCAGCATCCCTGTATTTTTATAATTATTAACATTTTTGTGTTTATATTGCTACAACTCAATTATTTTTCATAATATTTCAAAAATAGTTCTTACCTATTATATTAAAAACTTATATAACCAAACACGATAATTCGTGTTAATTTTTTTAAACAAATTATGGAAGGATCTGGTCTGATGATAATTTCTTTGATTATTTTCTCTAAAAAGCAGACAAATACCTTCGGTTGCAGAAAAGCAAAAGATGTGATATTTTTTAAGTTTGTTTATTACTTGTAATATTGTAAAAAGACTTTTGCTTACAGTAATTGAAATATATTTAAACAAAATATTAAATACTTATTACTAGTAATATTGTCCCCTCCTCAGATGGATGAGTTTATGTGCCTCAATGTTGTTTCAATTATACCTTAGATTAGAATATCTTAGGTAGCTCCAATTCTCTAATTAGTATTGGAAAGCTACAATGAATAAGCAGGTAATTTTTGGTTTTGAATACAGATGAACCTTCTTGATGGATAATGGGTGTTATGTTTTATGAAAATGGAGATACATATATTTCTATGAGAGGTAGATAAATGAGACATTCATTTATCACTCAAAGCTCACAAAATTTTGTAGTTTACCCACAAAATTTACCTCAGAAATCCAAAAATTTCATGACGAAAGCTATGAAATATGTATTCTGATAGAAGATTATCAATTTTTTAAATTATAATAGTAAACTAGGTAGCAGATTAAGATATTATCTGGATTTGTAGATTTTGTTGCTCCATTTTTACACAATTTTTTGGTCAGGTCTTTCTTCAATTCACAAATTTAAACAATTTTTATTACAGACACTAAAATGTATATAAGAAAATATGAATTATGAATCTAAAATTTTTGTGTCATTATTTTGTATATATTAAATATTTTCCTATGATTCTTGTTCAATCAATTTTTCTTTTTATTATTATATTGTATCGGCATGTTTGGCATCTTTGCAGCACCTCTTTATACTTATAAATATAACATTTTAATAATTTTCACACAAATCATATTTGGAATTCATATCATCAAAATAGCATAATTTATGTGTATTTTTTTATACAAATTATGGGAGGATCTAGAATAGAAAAATAAGTATGGTTGTAAAATAGTATAATATTGTAATGTCCTGCTTATTTCTCTAAAAGGCTCAAGTAACTTGAAGGAATACGAACACCTAAGGGAGTGGAACACAAGAGAGAAAAAGCCTCCTTTGGGAGGAGTCTATGCATTTTAGAGGTAGAACAATAAGATGTAGAGTCTTGTACAAAATATCTTCTGGGTATAGGTGCAGAGTGGCTGTAAAGCCAAAAGAATCTACAAATCGTTGGGAAATAAATAAAACAATTATTTACATACAAAAACAAATATATTGAAATTAAATTATTAAATATACCGATAAAAGTATAAAATATTCACAGTCTAAAAGTTACAATTTTTATAAATCTGTTAAACTAGAAAATTGGTGAAATATTATTATAAATTACCGTTCCATCTAATTTATAAATGAATAAATAAGACATTTTAGGTAGAACATTTTTTTTTAAAAAATTTTCATTTACTATTAAAAAACACATCTTCCTATATGCATCTCACAAAAGTGAAATATATATGTTGAAATTTTTCTATTTGTACCCCTCACTCCTTATAGGTGCTACATAAAAAAATCTATTTGTTATCTTCGATATGGGCGGTTGCTAAATCTACTATTTTTGGATATTTAACATTCTTTTTGTTCAATTTTTCTTGTGCCCATAAAATTAATTTGAGAAGGGTGGAAATTTTCGGAGCTGTGTTTTCTTGATGTTCCATTTTTAAAATAGCAGCGTTCACTTCACTGGCCACCTGTAATCAAAAAAAATATTTGTAACATAGATTGTACGGGGTCGGCAACTAAGAACGCCTGTTAACTATATATCGGGAACAGATTAAATTACAGCTTTAGAAAAAAAATTATAAGAAAAGTGATATCGAGAAACACATGGAAATTATTTTCAGAATTATAGGTCCACCACTAGAGGGCGTATTTTAAAATATAAAATTAAATAATCAAAATTTACCCAATTAAGTGGAAGGTAATATACTATAATTGAATTCTCCAACAAAATCTGCGCATTTTTCACTGTACAAGTTTTGATTTATCTCTTCAAATAAGAGGTGGGGGAGAGTGGAAACATTGTTATTAAAAAATACTTTCAATTGTGATTCCTCTCAGCTGTTATAAACTTGAAATTGTTTAAAAGAGATTTTGTCCAACAATACAAAATATATAAATTCTAAGCTATTCAATTAGCAACGTGAATGCTAGAGGGCGTTGTTTTATATATTTTATATATTGGCCTTTCTCTTGAAAAATTTAAATACAAGCATGAAAGTTTGAGATTTGGGGAATTTGAATCATAAAATAATGGATCAGATCTGATAAAGATAAAAAGTATTTGTCGACCAAAGCCTTTAGGTGTGAAAAAGATGCCCTGAATTATAAAATAAATGACCAGATGTGATAAAGATAAAAGTATTTGCTAATGAAAGCCCAAATCTAAGAAAGATTTGAGTATTTACTGACCAAAGCTTTTAGAAATGAACAAGATGTCTCAAATCATAAATAAATGACGCTGCTCTCATCAAAATCTCCTACATTATAATAATAAATAAGATTAGAAACAAAAAATACCTTTTGCCTATGTGAAGGTGCAAGTAGGTCACCAAAAGGAGACGCTAGAGGTTCTTCAAATGCTAAAAGTGCTACGGTTCTTTCTAATTCTGAAAGAACAGACGGATCTTCTTCACCAGCTTCACTTAGATGACTTTGGGCGAATGCCAGAGCTTCTTCTATCCTGTTATTTCTTATCAATTCAATCAGATGTAATTGCTAAAACATTGAAATAGATACCAGATACAGATCAAAAGTTTTTGCCTATACTATAGTTTGTATGATACACAACAAATATAGTAATATAAAGAGTACAGTCTGTAATTGTTACATCTTTTGCTTTTTCATTTCTATGCACAATTTTTGCATTCTTTGTAACAATTTCAACAAATAATCATCATCTAGTTGGTTCCATACGTTTTTCAAGGTACTCCAAAGGTGTGAAGTGGAAGGACATTACATTCTGACTTCCATGTGCAATTTGTCCCACATGAATTCAAGGCGACTGTAACGACTAAATGATTACTTTCAGTACATTCTTCCATTCCAAATTCCACGACGAACCCTCCTTCATCCCTACTTAGGGGATTTGGTAAGAATAAATCACAAACAAAAAAAAACAAGAGAAGAAATGTAGATAAAGTTAGAAGGGAAGAGGAGGAAGAAAGTTGGAAGTTTGAAGAGGAATTAATACATGGCAGGAGAGAAAATATTAAATAGATCTGACCACAAACAATCAATGCTAATTATAGAAGAAAAGGAGAAGGAAGAAAACATCAAGTCAACGAGACTCTGTTGTCCATTGTCCTGGGCACAGAACTGAGAAAAATGGGAAAGACCAAGGATACCAGAGCGGGCGTCCAATTTTCATATTTTTTAGCCCACTGCAACCACACGCACAGTTTCTCTCGATCTACTTTTCACTGGCAAGATTCCTAAATTCATTCTTCTGAGCTGTTATATCTGGGTCCATGATTCATCCATCACATTTAAAATATGTTCATCTTCAGCAGTTGTGATTTTTCAAGGCCACCTGAACTTTTTTCATCACCAAAGCTCCTGGTGGATGTATAAATGTTTAAATGTAAATCAGATTAATTAATTGACACTCTATGATAACTTTAAAACTATTGTACTTGAATCTTCTGGATTCTGATACGATTGAATAAAAATAGGAATATTCAACGAACACCGCTCACAGTCTAATCTTGTTTTGAGACGTGCTAAACAGTTTTCTGAAAAGCTCTTTCAGTTTTGTATTCAAATGGAACATGTATTAAATTTATTTATAATCCATAATAAGTTTCCTTACTTGCAGATGGAAATATAAATATCTGTCATTGTCTAGTAACTCAGGATGTAACTGATTAATGAGAGCTGTAGCTTCTTGAATTCTACCGGTCATTATAGCATCTCTAATCCTGATTCTGTCATCTAATGAATGAAGTTCTACAGTTGGTATTACTCCTGATTCTTGTTGGAACTTTTCTGCTGCTTCTTTAAAACCCTCTACAATAAAGCATATGGTATTGATACATATTTTTAGGAGCAAGTTTCACAAAATACATTTGTTATTCCAATTAATTTAATTACTGTCACAATAAAAGTGTTTAATTTTCAATTTGTATTCTTTTATATTAAAATCCTCTGATTAAAAAAAATATTTTTTGTATTAAATTTTATACATAATAAGTAAATTGAAAAAAATATGTACCAATGAATTGTTTAAATAAGAAGTCAAATGTTTATGAGGTATTCACCTCCAAAAAAATTGAAGCTCTTAATAATATTGACCTTAATATCAATTTTATTTTGAATTGTTTATCTATTGGCATAGTAGAGCACGCTAAAGTATCTCTTATAAGAAAATATATCATTGAAAATTCATATTTCTCTTATTTATAGCCAAAGAAAATGTAAAAGTTTTGAATACCAAACAATAACCAAAAAGTTTAATGGACAATTTAATTTGCTGGGATTCTTTGCAAATGAATGTCGTAATTTTACTACATGTAATTCGACACACTTACTGCTTTTCGATAAATTTGGGTTACCCCTATCCAAAATATTATTTTTAAACATTATCAATGCACAAGAAAATTCAAACTATACCTGTGACTAGATAATTCATGATAAGATGGTTCATATTGCTACGGCCGAGATCGTTGTCCTCTAATATCAACAACCACTCTTCCTTTGTTGGAATTGGTACGTCGTGTTTGTCTGTGCTGTAGCTCATTATTTTTTTCTTTTATTTATTTTAGGTAAAGTGAAAAACAACTACAAATCAACAAAAAGTCATTGTCATTTCGTAATGTTGGTAACATGACAACGACTAATTCAATTTGACATTAGTCGTGGATTGGTATCTACTGCGTTACCATAGATACATGAAATCTCAAGTTCATTACTACATAAATCCAGTGGTGTGTATAACTAAATCTTAAAAAGGCGGAATATTTTAATTAAAGGATAAATTTATAGAGATTTACCCACGTTGATTGAAAGTATTATTAGATTAATAATTTTAAACGATGCTGCACCCAGTCTTGTATATATCTTAAAATTTGAACTTTTCGTATGTAGTTAAAACAATATAGATACATAAAAAACGTTTATGTGTGATCATTTTCCAAATAAGAAAAATAATTATTTCATATGAGATTATGAAAATGAAACAATTATGTTCAATACTACTAACTCTCCCGCTGCTCTCGACTCGTAAAAAGCAAGTATTACAGACAGATAGAGGTGCGTATTCACTCACACTCCAAATCAACCAAACTTCAGTTAAACATGAAACGAAGAATCCGAATTTTGGTAGATTAATTGAAGATTTGCACTTTAAATTTGAAGAACTCGACGATGACGATATTATCAACATTTTCAACGCGCCGATAAAACAAAAAGTTATTCGTTCTATAGCGAATCGTTTTTTTTTTATTTCTTAAATTTGTTGTTTGACCTTTCTGGTTATTTTCATCATTAAGCTCCCTTGCCAACTGTTCACAATTTTTTTCCTTTTCCTTCCAAGTTACCGTATCATTTTTTTTTTGGAATCGACTGTTTGTATTTCTTCACAATGTTAACGAAAAGTACGTCTTCATAGAAATTGCACGACTCTTTTGTTCTTTGATCAGTTTTGTTTATACAACTTGCTTAAACAACTCAAACTTTAAATAAATATCGGGAAAATTTTGGTTCTATTGTTGGCAACTGCAGAAAAATGTCTGTTTAACTGTGACTTGTAAAATAGAGAAATTTTGTTTATTCTTGGTTCAAACTCTAGTTTTATCTTCAGTTTTACCCTAGGTTGTAAAATTCGCGCTAAGTGTGAGAAAGAAATGTTCCACAATTTATAGCCTATTGACTTTTTCTTGTTTAGCTTCAGAGTTGAAAAGATATTTCCAGAATTAGTTTGAGCGTATGCAAAAATGTAGATATTAAATGTGAAAAGATTTCGAAAAGCAATAAAGCAGTTTATTTCGAACTTGTTCGTTTCTGTTTCACTTTCAGTAACTCTCGTATCTACACCAGAAGTAACTGTCTAACCTCATAACGACATTGAACAAAAAACATGTATAACCCTTTGCTGTTTAATACAGGATCATTAATGGGAAACCGGATGTTTTTAAAATAATCATAAAAAATTGAATATTTACTTTAAAAAATAACGCATCATACGCGTACAAGCGTTGGTCTAGCGTCCACGGCTCCATCTCAATGACTGAAATGTAAATGTAAATACAACGGAAACGTTAGATACCAGTCACGTGCACCTCCCATCATAAGCGCCCGTGTACAATCCACTTCAAAAACATTCGGTTTCCGTGAATGACCCTGTATAAAGTGCTTAAGAAACAGTCTACTCTATAATTTCAAGGAGTCTGAACGATAATAAGATATCCCGCCAAATACTTCTTATTAAAAATTGTTGTGTTTGGAACCTAGACATTGACCTATACTAACCTTTTATGTTCAACTAAAGCAACGTATTTTCTTTCAGTAATTTTCAGAGGCGTCCCAATGAATGATTGAAACAACAAGACACAAAAAATAGTGTATTTACCTTTCTTGTAATACAGATATTCAGTATAAGTATTATTAAGAAGATCTAACTTGAATAGGAAAACCTACACATGCAAAAAATGTTTTTAAATCGATAAAAATCCTTACGTAGAATAAATCCGAGAAGTATTCTTCATTATGTAACACTTTCACTTCGTTGTGGACTCTACTTACATAAACATATGCAGTGAAAGTTTGTATACAAGACTGATGTCGTTTTTGTGTATTAGAACAGTGCCTAGTGTATTCTCTAACGATAACTACTTTGATTTAGTTTTCTAGTTGGACATTTCAATTATTTTATACGAGGTAGGTGAGATTTGATGTTTATATGTGAATACAGTGAACGGCCAAATTCAAATTATTAATTCAGAAATGGCAGAATTTTCGAGAAAATTACGGTCGATTTTTGGTTTAAAATATGATGTATAGTTGAGTGTTTAAAGAAGAAGGGGAAGAGCTCGTTGGGTGTGATGTTCTTCTTGGGTAGGATTTTTTAATATTGGATAGTCTTGATATGTGGTAGATCTATGGTCTTGATAGGGGATTTGTTTTCTTAAGTTTTGCTTGCGTTAGGAACTTTTTGTTTTGAAACATGCATGTTTTATTTTACTTTTGGTAGAAGTACGTCACCGATAATATTGTGGGGATGTTAAAGTTGAGTGTTTAAAGAAAAATAGAAGGGGAAGAGCTCGTTGGGTGTGATGTTTTTCTAGGATAGGATTTTTTAATATTGGATAGTCTTGATATGTGATAGATCTATGGTCTTGATAGGGGATTTGTTTTCTTAAGTTCTGCTTGCGTTAGGAACTTTTTGTTTTGAAACATGCATGTTTCATTTTACTTTTGGTAGAAGTACGTCACCGATAATATTGCGGGGATGTTAAAGTTGAGTGTTTAAAGAAAAATAGAAGGGCAAGAGCTCGTTGGGTGTGATGTTCTTCTTGGGTAGGATTTTTTAATATTGGATAGTCTTGATATGTGATAGATCTATGGTCTTGATAGGGGATTTGTTTTCTTAAGTTTTGCTTGCGTTAGGAACTTTTTGTTTTGAAACATGCATGTTTCATTTTACTTTTGGTAGAAGTACGTCACCGATAATATTGCGGGGATGTTAAAGTTGAGTGTTTAAAGAAAAATAGAAGGGCAAGAGCTCGTTGGGTGTGATGTTTTTCTAGGATAGGACTTTTTAATATTGGATAGTCTTGATATGTGGTAGATCTATGGTCTTGATAGGGGATTTGTTTTCTTAAGTTTTGCTTGCGTTAGGAACTTTTTGTTTTGAAATATGCATGTTTCATTTTACTTTTGGTAGAAGTACGTCACCGATAATATTGCGGGGATGTTAAAGTTGAGTGTTTAAAGAAAAATAGAAGGGCAAGAGCTCGTTGGGTGTGATGTTCTTCTTGGGTAGGATTTTTTAATATTGGATAGTCTTGATATGTGATAGATCTATGGTCTTGATAGGGGATTTGTTTTCTTAAGTTCTGCTTGCGTTAGGAACTTTTTGTTTTGAAACATGCATGTTTCATTTTACTTTTGGTAGAAGTACGTCACCGATAATATTGTGGGGATGTTAAAGTTGAGTGTTTAAAGAAAAATAGAAGGGGAAGAGCTCGTTGGGTGTGATGTTTTTCTAGGATAGGATTTTTTAATATTGGATAGTCTTGATATGTGATAGATCTATGGTCTTGATAGGGGATTTGTTTTCTTAAGTTCTGCTTGCGTTAGGAACTTTTTGTTTTGAAACATGCATGTTTCATTTTACTTTTGGTAGAAGTACGTCACCGATAATATTGCGGGGATGTTAAAGTTGAGTGTTTAAAGAAAAATAGAAGGGCAAGAGCTCGTTGGGTGTGATGTTCTTCTTGGGTAGGATTTTTTAATATTGGATAGTCTTGATATGTGATAGATCTATGGTCTTGATAGGGGATTTGTTTTCTTAAGTTTTGCTTGCGTTAGGAACTTTTTGTTTTGAAACATGCATGTTTCATTTTACTTTTGGTAGAAGTACGTCACCGATAATATTGCGGGGATGTTAAAGTTGAGTGTTTAAAGAAAAATAGAAGGGCAAGAGCTCGTTGGGTGTGATGTTTTTCTAGGATAGGACTTTTTAATATTGGATAGTCTTGATATGTGGTAGATCTATGGTCTTGATAGGGGATTTGTTTTCTTAAGTTTTGCTTGCGTTAGGAACTTTTTGTTTTGAAATATGCATGTTTCATTTTACTTTTGGTAGAAGTACGTCACCGATAATATTGCGGGGATGTTAAAGTTGAGTGTTTAAAGAAAAATAGAAGGGCAAGAGCTCGTTGGGTGTGATGTTCTTCTTGGGTAGGATTTTTTAATATTGGATAGTCTTGATATGTGATAGATCTATGGTCTTGATAGGGGATTTGTTTTCTTAAGTTTTGCTTGCGTTAGGAACTTTTTGTTTTGAAACATGCATGTTTCATTTTACTTTTGGTAGAAGTACGTCACCGATAATATTGCGGGGATGTTAAAGTTGAGTGTTTAAAGAAAAATAGAAGGGCAAGAGCTCGTTGGGTGTGATGTTTTTCTAGGATAGGACTTTTTAATATTGGATAGTCTTGATATGTGGTAGATCTATGGTCTTGATAGGGGATTTGTTTTCTTAAGTTTTGCTTGCGTTAGGAACTTTTTGTTTTGAAATATGCATGTTTCATTTTACTTTTGGTAGAAGTACGTCACCGATAATATTGCGGGGATGTTAAAGTTGAGTGTTTAAAGAAAAATAGAAGGGCAAGAGCTCGTTGGGTGTGATGTTCTTCTTGGGTAGGATTTTTTAATATTGGATAGTCTTGATATGTGATAGATCTATGGTCTTGATAGGGGATTTGTTTTCTTAAGTTCTGCTTGCGTTAGGAACTTTTTGTTTTGAAACATGCATGTTTCATTTTACTTTTGGTAGAAGTACGTCACCGATAATATTGCGGGGATGTTAAAGTTGAGTGTTTAAAGAAAAATAGAAGGGGAAAAGCTCGTTGGGTGTGATGTTTTTCTAGGATAGGACTTTTTAATATTGGATAGTCTTGATATGTGGTAGATCTATGGTCTTGATAGGGGATTTGTTTTCTTAAGTTTTGCTTGCGTTAGGAACTTTTTGTTTTGAAATATGCATGTTTCATTTTACTTTTGGTAGAAGTACGTCACCGATAATATTGCGGGGATGTTAAAGTTGAGTGTTTAAAGAAAAATAGAAGGGCAAGAGCTCGTTGGGTGTGATGTTCTTCTTGGGTAGGATTTTTTAATATTGGATAGTCTTGATATGTGATAGATCTATGGTCTTGATAGGGGATTTGTTTTCTTAAGTTCTGCTTGCGTTAGGAACTTTTTGTTTTGAAACATGCATGTTTCATTTTACTTTTGGTAGAAGTACGTCACCGATAATATTGCGGGGATGTTAAAGTTGAGTGTTTAAAGAAAAATAGAAGGGCAAGAGCTCGTTGGGTGTGATGTTTTTCTAGGATAGGACTTTTTAATATTGGATAGTCTTGATATGTGGTAGATCTATGGTCTTGATAGGGGATTTGTTTTCTTAAGTTTTGCTTGCGTTAGGAACTTTTTGTTTTGAAATATGCATGTTTCATTTTACTTTTGGTAGAAGTACGTCACCGATAATATTGCGGGGATGTTAAAGTTGAGTGTTTAAAGAAAAATAGAAGGGCAAGAGCTCGTTGGGTGTGATGTTCTTCTTGGGTAGGATTTTTTAATATTGGATAGTCTTGATATGTGATAGATCTATGGTCTTGATAGGGGATTTGTTTTCTTAAGTTCTGCTTGCGTTAGGAACTTTTTGTTTTGAAACATGCATGTTTCATTTTACTTTTGGTAGAAGTACGTCACCGATAATATTGCGGGGATGTTAAAGTTGAGTGTTTAAAGAAAAATAGAAGGGGAAGAGCTCGTTGGGTGTGATGTTCTTCTTGGGTAGGATTTTTTAATATTGGATAGTCTTGATATGTGGTAGATCTATGGTCTTGATAGGGGATTTGTTTTCTTAAGTTTTGCTTGCGTTAGGAACTTTTTGTTTTGAAACATGCATGTTTCATTTTACTTTTGGTAGAAGTACGTCACCGATAATATTGTGGGGATGTTAAAGTTGAGTGTTTAAAGAAAAATAGAAGAGGAAAAGCTCGTTGGGTGTGATGTTTTTCTAGGATAGGACTTTTTAATATTGGATAGTCTTGATATGTGGTAGATCTATGGTCTTGATAGGGGATTTGTTTTCTTAAGTTTTGCTTGCGTTAGGAACTTTTTGTTTTGAAACATGCATGTTTCATTTTACTTTTGGTAGAAGTACGTCACCGATAATATTGTGGGGATGTTAAAGTTGAGTGTTTAAAGAAAAATAGAAGGGGAAAAGCTCGTTGGGTGTGATGTTTTTCTAGGATAGGACTTTTTAATATTGGATAGTCTTGATATGTGGTAGATCTATGGTCTTGATAGGGGATTTGTTTTCTTAAGTTTTGCTTGCGTTAGGAACTTTTTGTTTTGAAACATGCATGTTTTATTTTACTTTTGGTAGAAGTACGTCACCGATAATATTGTGGGGATGTTAAAGTTGAGTGTTTAAAGAAAAATAGAAGGGGAAAAGCTCGTTGGGTGTGATGTTTTTCTAGGATAGGACTTTTTAATATTGGATAGTCTTGATATGTGGTAGATCTATGGTCTTGATAGGGGATTTGTTTTCTTAAGTTTTGCTTGCGTTAGGAACTTTTTGTTTTGAAACATGCATGTTTTATTTTACTTTTGGTAGAAGTACGTCACCGATAATATTGTGGGGATGTTAAAGTTGAGTGTTTAAAGTAAAATAGAAGTAAAATCACAATAAAGTTTGTCACGTAACTTGCCTCCAATATATTGTCACTTATGTACAGTACACTCATCACAAAACTGTGGTTCTGGTTGCCAATTGCCAATGTGAGCACATAAAAACTTGGGCGCCATCACTGGCGTTCAAATCCAACTCAGACGAAAGCAGAGTGTGACAGCATGGCGAAGACGAGTCAATTGAAGATTGGAAAAAGATTCGCGCAGTCTTACTTTTGGAGGAGGTTCCCAGATGGTCTGGGTGGACATTTCAGTGGAAGCAAAAATTGAGTTGGTTTTTACTGAAACTGGCGGTGGAGAGGGGAACCGATATATAGAAGACATTTTAGATATCTACGCTAGGGATGGGTATCGGGAGACAAAACATCGATGTTTGCCATTCACTCAAAACGTACACCCACGTTCCACAACTTTATTTATTCATGGGAAGGGATTCAAATAATGAAATAATTAGTCTTGGCTAATTTGAAATTTATTAATTGAGGTAGCTTTTCAACAACTAGGAATTATTGAAATTACCAAAACATCAATGTTTATTTGAAACTATCGATAAATGCAAAACATCGATTGAAAAAACATCGATACTCTTTACGCAGTTTCATCGGCAAAAACTTCATCCTAATGCAGGCCACTGCCCGTTTGCTTACAGCAGGTCCATACAACAATATTTACAAGATGTCGAAATTATCGCAATGGATTGGTCAGTGCGTAGCCCGTAGTTAAATCACATCGAACTTTTATTGAAAGAAATTAAGAGACACAATCCTTCACCGGGCACGAAATCGGACCTAAAAACGGAGCTCAGTGAATAATGGGATAGCACAGAACCAGATCAAGTAAAAAAACTTATTCTTCGATCCATGAAAAAGCGATGGAAGCTTTTATTAAGACCAGGGGAGGGAACACGAAAATATTGATAGTTTAATTTCAAATAAATTATTATTTTGACGAATTTACGTTTGTATTTTCAATACTGTTAATAACTATCTTTTTCATTGTTCAAGATTCCTTTTCGTAACTACCAAAAAAAAAAATAATTCAATAACAACATAGACCACCAATTATAAAGTTACGACTGATGGAAGCTTCAGACTTTTCATCAAGAGCGTGCGACTTTTTTTACTCACGAGTGTATTTACTTATGTCATTAAAAACGCTTAGTATAGTTTTATGACATATTCAGATATATATATATATATATATATATATATATATATATATATATTGAAATTTTTTTGAAAGTACGCATCGTTTTCTAAAAAAATCGAAAAAATTCACAGTATAATAAAATTTTTACGGATTTTTGGGAAAAAATTTTGCCTGCATTACCGAATAAGAAAAAAAATAAGAATTGTATTATTTTAATCAACATCCTCTAAAAATATTTTCCATTCTATTGGAAGAAGTATCTAATAAGCAATTGCGTGATGGTTGTATACTTAATTTATTTGCAACAAAGTTGTATTAAATCACTTTGTACTTGAACGAGGTATTATTCGGAAAATCTGTTGTCACTCTGCACAGATATAGTGTTTACCTTGATGAGAGTAAGTATAATACATACATTTGCTAGTTTCTAAAAACATTTTCTGGTTTAAAATAGAAATTACTTGATAAAATTATAATTTAATAGCAATAAAAGATAATAATGTTACTTAATTCAATAATTTCGTATTGATTATTGCCTCACTCACAATTCTCTTCATATTTATATAAACAATATTTAATAACAAACGGGTGGGATCAATTTAAACACACACATAATTTATTTATACATTAACTATTAACTAACACTTACACGCTTAACTATTTATTAATATTTATGTACAGGCTTAACATATAATTACTAACGACCGCTAGACTGTCGCTTTATGATTTTATTTTTTTATATATTTATTATTTATTAACAAAAAAGCCTTTTTAGAAATAGTCTCTATAAAACAGTCAAAAAAAGATAAACATATCTGACAAAAGAAGAAAAGACCCGGCGCATCCGCCAAACTTTAGCTTCAATTACATATTAGTCCCGGTCCGGCTTCACGCTTTATATCATTGGGTGATTTCGTGGCAGTATATTTTTATTTTTGGACTATGAAAAGTATCAAAGCGTTCTAACTGTAAAACTGATATACTGGGACTTGTAGTAATCCCTACGAAAAAAATAGTGAATTTTACTAGAATATTTATTCTGTTTTTTCGGTAAGAAATAAAAGTTTGTCAAAGAGCACAAAAATCGTGATTAGAAAGCGTGGTTATTATTTCAATGAAGTGGTCCTATTAGTAGAGGAGCCCATGAGAGGATTTCGGGATAGAAGGATAGAAATCAAATTAGTAAAAAAAAATTGATCATCAGAAATTCTCGAGCACGTCAGTTTAAGGTAGAGTGAGTTTATTAGATGCTAAAAAGTGTATATCCAACTAATCTGACAGATTGAGAGTGAACTAATAAAAGAGAAGGACTATAAAGTTGTAGAAAAAACATTATCCTTCATTTTTTCTGTATCTATCACTCCGTCCACTCTCTGGTATCTTCTTCTTCGTCTTCCGTGTATTAGGCGTAGTCGCCTGTTTTATCTTCGACATCCTTGCCTCCTACTCTGCTTCAAGGTTTTCGCTCCACATTATTCTAGGTCGGCCGCTACTCCTTCGGCCCAATGGGGATTTATCGCGCGCATTCGTTGACGTCATCTATTTTGCACAATCTTCTGATGTTCTCACTTCTTTCCCTGTCTAGTAGGGTTTCTCCGGCTATCCTGCGTAGCACTTTCACCTCTGCCATTTCCATTATTCTTTTGGTTCTATCAGTTTCTGGCCGTGTCTCTGCGGTGTAGTTCATTATGGGTCTTACAAGGCCTTGTACATTCTCGATTTGGCTTTTATTCCGATATGTTTATTTCGCCATATGGTTTCGTTCAAACATGCTGCTACTCTTAAGGCTTTAGTTGTTTGCACTTTTACTTCGTTTTCTATATCTCCAAATCCTAAAATCTCGATTCCTAGGTATTTGAATTTCATTACTTGGCTAATTATCTGGTCGTCTACGTCTTATCGGAGTTTTGGATGTGGTCATACACTTTGTTTTGGACGCAGATGTATTGGAAGATTTAGCAGCTGGAAGTTAAGCACATGTAAAAGCCTTTGAAGATCATCTTCATTTTTTGCGACTAGAACAGCATCATTTATCGTATAGTAGATGTAGTACGTCTTTTAGTTGTACTCGATCGAAGGCTTTTTGTAAATCTATAAATGTATTTTAATATTATTATTTGAATGACTTTTTGGCGACCATTTGAAATAGATGATACAGTGTGAAATAGTAAAAAAAGTCAGTAGAAAGTTTGTATATACGAGGATATATTGAAAGATTCTTAGCCTACTATAGAACTAAACAAAATTTCATTGTCAAAATATTTTATTACTCAACATATTCTCCTCTTAATTGGATACATTTATTACAACGAACCTGCAACGTCTCTAGACCTTGAAAAAAAAATGTTTCTTCTTGCTCTGCAAACCAGACCTCCACAGCTTTTATTACCTCCTCGTTGGAAGAACATTTACGACCTTTTAAACTTTTTTTCAGTTGAAGAAAGAGATGATAGTCGGACGGAGCCAAATCTGGTGAATAAGGGAGGTGTTCTGGTAATTCAAACCCTAAATCACGAATTTTTTGCATGTCAACATGAGATTTGTATAAATAGGTTTGATACCAAAAGCTAAAAACATTTCTTAATCTTGTTTCATATACAGGACACTTTACAGTCTTCTTACTTTGTATTTCTATTTGGTTAGACGAGTACATACAAATAGTAAACGTTTGTCCGATATTCTTCACTTGGTATTAATGTAAAATGATTTGGTACAAACAATTGTTTGCCTAGGTATTGAATATCAACTAAAAGTATTTTTTTCCCATTCTAGACGTCAACGAAAGAACATGCAACGTACTGAAACTTGTAATGGTAAGTACTTCAAAAAGTATCTCGTAGTGTTTCCAGTTTTATTCTTTCCCAACAGTAAACCTTTTAGGTTAGGCGAAAATTTATTCCAGCGGGAAAACCTCCTTCGCGGGAATCTTCACATCTATTCCTTGACTACTGAACTGTAGAGTGTAGAGTGGGCTTTTAGCATTTTCCACGCTTTCAAATGCATCCAACAATTTATGATTGGATACATTTTTTAACAGTTTTACATTATTAATATTGATGCTCTTGCAGTTCTGTGGCCGTTGAGTTACTCAGTCCACCCATACAGGCAAAGTCCACCTCCCAGGAACTGATAAAGAAGAATCTACAAAACTAACAGATCATGAGATCTTAAAAATAAATAAGAAAAAGAAGAATATTTATGTCATGATTATGACTGTCAGCGTGATCGGCAATACCTAATTTTACGGGACGTCCATATTTCAAATGAGCTATGTGCTCTTTAAACCGGACAATAACAGATCTCTTAGTCTGCCCAATATACTTCCGGTCACAATCATTCAGCTTATTTCATATATACCATTCTTTTGGAAATTTCATATTTTATCCTTATGATTGCCCAACAATTGTTTTAATGTATTGTTGGATTTATAAAACAATTTATTATATATTTCTTCCTATCCTTTTGCATAAACAGGATTGAAAGGTATTAGAGCAAATTTTTCTTGTTTTTCACTTTGAGTTTGAAAAAAACTAGTTTGACATAGAGGTTTCTTAAAACTATGACTATACAGCTACATCCTCAATCAAGGTCCTTTCCTGTATCATTGAGTCTCTCGACATTAAGTGGAAAGTGAATCACATTATAAAGAAGGTTTTTTTTGCTTTCCACTGATAGCAAAAATACGGGTATACAACACGTTGAGCCCCAACCAAAATTGATAAACTGGCCCCAATTTTTTTTGTGTTTTTACACTCGATATGGGATGTGGATTTGAGTAAATCTCTTCATTATATTTTTTTGAAAGTACAGTGTGGAAAAATAAAATTTTGACGTATGTTTTGAATGTGCGAAATGTTTTTAAACATATTATATCAGATCAAAAATAATGCTTTTGGGTGAGGTTAAATTTACCTATAACAATACGAAAATGGAAAGTTAAGCGTGACGTGTTGATGCTTTCTACAAAGCATGCTGATGAGACTGTAAGCATTGACAGACGATCAGAAGTGTTTGTAAAGCTTCAAATGGCAAGCCACAACACTTATTTGAGAAGGACGTCGAACTGGTATAGCTAAATTGATATTGAGCTGTTATTTTGTATAACAATGGTGAATGCTCATATTCTTAAAAAGAATAACAAAAAAGAATATTCCAAATACTGATTTCCAAATCAGTCTAGTAAAGGTGTTACTGAAGAAAGAAACTACGGTTGTTGCTGATCAAGAGACGCCACAACCAAAAAAATCCATTATCTAGTGAAGAAAGAAGAGCCAAGTCACAAGGAGAAAAGAGATTGTGCGGGGTGTTGTGAAAAAAGTCAAAAAAATTATCGAAAAATCCAAGTAAAAGAAATGTTTACTTTTTGCAGTGTTTTTTTTGTAAAGCCACATTATTGTATTCCGTGTTTTGCTGAAAAACATCAAGAACTATGATAGTAACAACAATTTTGTGTTGTTGTATTGATACTATAATATTTTATATAATAAAACTTTCGTTTTTCAAAATTTGTCATTCTCTTATACCGTCAAAAACAAAATTTAGCAAAAATAGGTACAGGAAATGTAAAGGTAGCACAAATTAAAAATTTTAGTTTAATATTATTATAACTATGTTGAAGGAAACAAAAAAATATGAATTCTAAGGTTTTTTGTTTTACAATGGAGTTGGGTAATGTTTCAAGGGCCCAGGACGGCCCAACTAAACTGTAAAACATTCAAATTCAAATGCGATCCCTTCGGCCGAGGAGACGGTTAGAAGGTTTGGGAAAACCGCAGTTGCGTGCCTACGGACCGCATCGGGGATCAACGTATTAAACAAAGTATGAAACGCCGTTGTACAATTTCTCCAATCTAATTTTCATTTTTGAGGTTCCACTCTGCTTGACAAAGATTAATTTGTAACAATTTAGGTTTTCAAAAGTCAGTATACTTCGAAAATTTTTAGGAAAAATCTATTTTTTGTAATGTATCTGTTATAAGTGGCAAATATTCAGCATCTAGGTCCATTTACCAAATTTCAAAATCAGTTCACAACTATAACCTTAAATTCTTATGATTATGATAAAAAATTCGGTGTTGAACAGCCGAAAGCATGTCGATTTGTATCTTTAAATTGTATTAAAAATTATACGGGATGTGTCATATAATAATGACCAACACCAATTCTCTTATTTCAAATGCAACGCCTTGTATATTATTCATTTTGTGGAACTTTAGAAAATTCTAGATTCAATTCATTACAATGATATATACCTTCCACTGTTTCGAAAATATTAAGTTTATTTATTAGATTGATTACAAAAATTGAAATTAAATAAAGAAAATTATTTTATTTAAAAAATTCGCTATAATACGCTCAAAACTTATTTATTATTCAGCTCTTGATATAAAGAAAATAAGCAAAGACCATTCCAGAATTATAAATTTCGGTTTTCGAAATTTATTTTTAAAAAATTTATTATTTGTATATTTGAATGAATACAATTATTCTCAAGATCGAACTAATTGTAAACATTAAATATCATTAGGTTGTTTACAAAAATCTTATTTATAGTAAAATAATGCTGATACATGTTTATGATATTTGATACAATTGTTTTGTTTATAAAATGTCCTTCAAGAATTCTTCGCATGTAACTCCAGCATGCGTTTTTACTGATATGAATTGAAATGATTGAATCAAATAACTTCATACTTCGCAACAATCGTTCAAAGTTTCAACGTTTTATACACTTAATTATACAAAGATTCCATCGATTGTTGTGTTTGCGTTTTTTGTAACTTCTCTCGAAGATATCTACTAAATTGATGTTATATGTTGCTTCCAAAAAATTTTCAAATTCGGTGGTTGTCGAAAGATTTTGTATGGAAACAATCACATATTGGTTATTTTGAATAATTTTTTCCTTATAATGTCCGAAATTTCTTTGGTTTTTGCACCTCTACAGCTGTAAAGGAATTAAATGCAAAAAATCCGAACTCGCTACATGTTTCCTGTGAAGAGACGTCGCTGCTGCAGACAGACGAAAAGACTGAAATGTATAAAAGTGCAAGGTGCCGACTTCGAACATTTATTATAGTTTTTGTCTTTACTTGATAAGTTGTAGGCTAACAACTAAATTTTTCTACGCTTCAATTTTTTCCCTATGTAAGTAACACGATGTACAGTACGCAGTTCAATTCGAAATGTTGTGTTGATTGTGTTTTAATACCTTCTATATTTACAATTTATGATAATTTTTTTCAGAATGTCTCCTTATGGCGAACGGTTTCTTCAACATGTACAACGATCTAATAATCTACATATCTCCTAAACCATCAATATTATCGAGTTAAAACAAATAGTACCTTTTTGTTAAAAAATCGATTTAAAAATTCATTTCTGTTATCGTTAAACGAACTACAGGGACATATGTAATCATCCATTAAAAATTCATAATGTTCGAATGTATAATTTCGAATATATGCTTAAATGTTTGTTTTAACGTTCTGATTTTGCAACTTTAAATACCTATAACTCAGAAACGAAGTGTCGTATGAGAAAATGGTATTCATGTCACAGCATTGTTTTCACGTCATCTACTCACTCCCGAATTTTTTGCATCATGTTCCGGAACACCCTGTATAAAAATAATAAATTAATCAACTTGTGACCGGCTTGAATGATAATAATTAAACATTTTTACCTATCAATAATTAACAGAAACAAATATTTGACGTTTTTCAGATTTCGATGCCCAAAAATTTGTAGACAACTTATTAGAAAATGGATCCAAAATTGGGTGTAACACCAGTGTGTGTGAAAAATGTGATTTACCGCCTTTCTACGACGACCAAGTTTTCAAAAAGTAAGTGGAAACCAAAATTTTTTTTAATTACTATTCAAATATTAACAACTTGCTTATTTTACAATATTTTATAGTCTGTTAGGGTTTTTATTTAATAATCTTGAAAACAGTGGCGGAATGAAGTATACTGGGCATTATTTGAGAAGGATCCACCTTTAACAACTTAGTGCCTTAAATTGGAGCAAAAATTTTTATCGAAGGAACAATCATGATAATTTGTAATATATACCTCTCGGTACCTCTACATACCATAATAAAAACATCAACAAGTTCTTTACCACTATAGTTTAATTCCACAATTGTATGGGAGTATTTCCTCTTGTAGAGCCAATCAAATTAGACATTTACCCTTCACATTGTATATAATATTTGTCCAATTTTTGGAGGCCGACAAAAAAAGGAAAATTCAGTACTAGTTAATTAGATGAATTTCTTCAATTTCTTATTTCCTTGACCTTTTGATATTAATGCATCTAAATGTTCTTGATTTTAGGTCTCTTCTGTTTTAAAATTTTAACTTTCCACCAAAAATTATTGGAAAAAAACTAATTTTAAAACAGAAGAGACCTTAATCAAGAACTTTTAGATGCGGTAATTAGATGTTGAGTGAGTCCTAACAAAAACTGTGTAATTTATTACAAATCAACAGACCTCTTCCAAGACCATACGTTCAGGTAGTTTTTTAAAAACTGAAAAACCCTGTATTATTACGTACTTCTCAAGTTTATTATCAAATTTCTTCTAAGCAATAAGGTAGTCATGTCAAAGATACGGCCCGCGGGCCGCTTCTAACCCCTGGGCCGTATAAATAAGGTCCGCGATCACAATGTGTCACAGAAAGAAGCATCATGCTTTTTAGAGTTTTTAGACTTCAATTCCTCTACAGATGTTTTAGATACTCGTTCTCTCAAGTCTACGGATGTTTATAAGTAATTTAAAGGGCAGCGCGTGCCTAGACAAGCGAAAGAGAAAGGCAGTATCGCTATCTCTTAGCAGCAAGCTCCTATTATTTTTGTCGAGAACGGTACACTCTTCCACGTGCTTTGAATCTAGACTACAACCTTCCTTAACCATATAAAACGAATGCGTCGGCGTGACGTGAGTCAGTTGAGTCGAGTAAACATAATTGTTTTGTCGAGCATTCGAAAGCAGAATATGAACTCGACTGGAATATACTTAGCAGCACAACTGCGGATGGCGCTCCTGCCATGGCTGGCAAACATTCGGGCATTGTTACTAAATTAAAACATAAAACATCAAGTAATTTTGTGGGATTTCACTGTATAAATCATCAGGAGTCAATGGCATCCAAACATTTAAAAATGGACAATGGCATGCAACTTATAATTAAAATTATAAATTTTATAAGGACTAAATCAGTTCATTGGCTCAGTCGAGGAGTAATTTTAGAAAGATTTTTTGCATGACGTGACCCTATTCATGCTTTTAAGTTAGAAAAAGACTGGGTAAATATCTGATTGTCCCTCAATTGTATTGATATATTTAAGCTTTTGAAACAAAGTTGAGGCTGTTGGAAAATCAGGTGAAAAATCAAACTTTGGACCATTTCCCTCATTTAAAATATGTCAAAACGAACGTGAAATTGTCGTATTTCAATTATAATAAAAAAACAGAACATTTAGATGCATTAATAACTAATTATTATATTATTTTACAGGGGACAGCAGTTTTTCTACAAACATATATTTGCCATGTTTTTTGCTAAATTCAATGGTCTTTTAGCGATTCTAGCAGCGCCTTCCGTATTAAAAATCTTAATGTTTACTGGAAAATCAAGTACTGATTTCACCGCATATATACGATATGTATCTACAGTTTTTCACATGATTATTTGGTATGAGGAAGAATTCAAACCTGGATCTAGGTAAACGTAATGATATTTAAACAATTTTGTACTCATATTTGCTTTTTCCCTTTTCCCATCTTTCCCTGTTATCTCTTTTAAATATAAACAGTCTCTATGATCTTATGAAGACAAATAATTATGAATTAATATCATTGTAATATGCACTGAAATAAACTGAATATTTTCTGACACTTTGACACTTTAGACAAAAATTGTAGATCATAAAATTATCTACAAAAAACGTATTAATGTATTTTTTCCTACGAGTCACTATTTCTGAGATATAATGTTTCAAAAAGTTATAATATGCACACGTTTCCACACCACCTATGAGGTAGTGTAGTAATTAGCGCGTTTTTTAACGAAGTTCCTGGGTAGGCCTATTCCACGGGTCTGTTGTGATCATATTTAATTTGAAACTATTGCAAAATAATTGAAATTGGCAGAGATTCAAAAGATAGAAGCGATTTAAATTAAAAAAAAAGTTGTGAAATTTAATCGTCCGAGTCGTAACTTTTAAATTCTTCTTCTTGTTCCTCTTCTTCTCATTCTGGAATCAAAAGGATCATTCACTGTTGGTGATTCAATCTTAGAGTACGACCGAGGCCAGAGTACAAAACAGTCCGACTTTTTGGCAACCACATTTAGCACTGCGTTAGCACATTTTTGTGCTCAGCAGTTTTTCCGGCGCAAGTCGGAGTAAAGTTTGAACGGGTTCTAATGTATTGTTGACCAACTTCCAACCCCAATCTGTAGAATGTATTTGATAACCATGTGGCACTTGGTTAGGTTAGGTTAGGCTAGGAACTTGATAATATACCCGAAAAATATGTTGATCAGAACCAACTGAGATTGGATGAAGACAAGCTAATTGAACTTGTTTTTTACTTTAAGTATTTATAACGAAACATGCATATCGATAATTTTCTGAGCAGGTAGTTTTTTTAGGATTTCCGTACATAGAAAGAAGAAAGGGGATGCCGTGGTAATAACATCTTGTCGAGTTGAATTATTATTAAAAAAAATTTCAGCACATTGAACTAAATTTTGTTTTTCAAACATTTTGAAAACTGTAAAATGCATACGTCGTGTCACAGCCAGTTATTGCGTGTAGAAATAGTACATGATTTTGATACTTTGCGAAAGTAGATAAACTTTTTGATGTTGAGCTTTTCCTGGTTTTAAGGAGAAAATAATGTTTCCAGTTGTAGTTCAAGCAGTATAAATTTACATATTCACTAAAGTTACCGATAGAAAAATATTTTTAACATATACTACAACTCTAGAGATGTATATATATATATATATATATATATATATATATATATATATACGTGGCGTACTCATGTGTATTGTGACGATTACTTTTTGAATCTTTATATCTCAGAAACGGTGACTCGTAGGGAAAAAGTATTAATACGTTTTTTATAGATAATTTTATGATCTACAATTTTTGTTGGGGGTATTTTTAAAATAAACCTCATCTTTTTGTTGAAAATGGCGAAAATCCCATTTTTTTCACCTTCGACCTTGAATAAAATTTTACTTGTCTTGAAAAACCCATACAGTCGGTTTTTAATTTCGGGTTCACATGTATAGATCAATGATTCTTCGTCCGTCACGATCTTGTGTACTCGTAGGTCTTTTGAAGCACCGCTTTTGAATTTTATCAGCATTTCTCCATTTCTTTGCACCAATCGACACGAGCTGTTTTTGAGAGATTTTCTACTTATGCAGTATCCAACGCAAGCAAATTTTTTAATAGCCAATTGGTCAAGCAAGATTGTACGTATGACTGAGGATCTAATGCCTATATGCTCAATGCTCAATGCTCAATCTCACGGTATGTCATGTGATCTTGCAATATTAGTTTCCGCACTCCATCAACTCAATTTCGTTTGGTGTTGTTATCAAAATCGGGAATGTTGTGATTGTCGAAAATCACTTCGTATTCTGTAATGTGTGTTCCATCGTTCCATAAGATAAGAAACTTCCAAATTTCATTTTTAATCATATTTTAAACAAATCTACTGATTTTGAGCTTGATGGGAATTTATGTAGCTTCATTCTTATTTTTTGGTCCAAATTAACGTTCGTCGAAAAATCCACATATGCCGTATAGCGTGCGTCGTTTGTGACACAAATTTTTGACATAAATCATGTGCGTCGGAAAAAAAATTGCCTTCGCAATACAAGAATTTATGTGAAATGTGGACAAGTGTGGTAAAAATGAATTTCCAATCTATTTTTTAAGTATTTATCTATTAATGTTCACTATTTGTAATTGGTAGGTTTCAAAGATTATTGTAGGTTTGAAGGTATTAAGTCAAGACGAAATTTCTTGGCACTTTATGCTAGGCAATTTTTGAATGATTTGAATCTTTCAGAGTATGGAAATCTCTACGTCAAGTTAATTCAAAACACAATTCAGCCAGCAGAAAAAGTTGTAGGAGTAGCTTCAACAAAATCACCCAAATGGATATGGCATTGACTCAGTTCGGATTCATGGGATTTCAAGTTGCTAGACCTAATTTGATTGGTATTCATAATGCGTCCGATGAGGAATTCAAAGCTTTCATTCATTTTTGGAAGGTCGTTGGTTACTTAATGGGAATTGAAGATAGGTATACCGTTTGAACTTTTAAAATATATAATATATATAAATATAAATATATACATATATATATATATATATATATATATATATATATATATATATATATATATATATATAAATCAAATATGAAGAAATATTTCAATTAATCAATAATTCTATCAACGTCAATTTGAATATTGAATTTTGAAACCTATGTATTTTAAAATGTTTTACCAGAATACGATTCAAAACCACCGAAAATCTTAATTAATTATTTCCCAGACGATGAATACATAAGTATTCGAAAGTTCGGAAAAAATATATTAAAGTTAGTCCACTTTGGTGTTTCATTGCCACGTTCCACGCTCATAATATAGCTGGCAAAGACTTCTTTACGTAAAGATTGCGCCAGTTAGCGTACACTGGGGAATGTTCAACTACAGGAACAAAATTCTGATTCTGTCTTCATTTCGGAGTCTACTTCGAACGAGAGTTTATTATACCACTCTGATGAGACGTAACGTCGAAACTAGTCAGTGGTTACAACCCTCTACTTGCAGTTCCGAGCCATTAGAGATGTTAAAATCGACAAGAAGGTCAATAAACATCACGTTTTTCATAGAGAATATAATTCAATATCGGTTGTGGTATTAGCCAGGAAAGTAGTTGTGTTCTCCTTTGAAGAACGGCAAAAAAATTATTAGAAATTTGACTGTTGAATGTGGACCGTTTGCAAGTAGATTTTATACCTATTTTTTTTTTGAAGCCATTATGGTGGTGATAGGGTTGTTATTCGTTGGTTGGTAAGAAGTGATCCAATTCCGTGGTCTCAATCTGCTTACTCCACGCAACGAATTACCACTTTTTTTGTTGATTCAAAGGCCTCAACCTACCTACTCCTTGAAATTCCACCGATGAAATGAAAAACCAAAATAAAAAATAGAAAATTCCATATAAGAATAAGAAATGAAAGAAATATATATTTCTTATTTCTTAAACCTTTTGATATGGTTATGTTACTAAATAGCCTTGATTTCTATGAAGGTCCTGCATGTCTTTTACATTTATTTTTCACTAGTTGATAATATTACCATAACTTCTGCATAGGCTGTGATTTATCGCTTTTCCTCTTTTTTGTAGTTTGTTATATTCTTCAAGATATTTATGCCATCATTTTCTTTTGTACTATCATCGTATACTGTTTCGTTGCTGGGTCAGGTTTTTGAATTTGGCTTTTGATTTGAATTTCAAACTTCCGTTTTTTTCCATCTTTACTATTCTGTAACAATAAATAATTTCCTTCCCCTTTTGATATGCTTATGTTTCTAAATCAACTTAATGATTAAAATTTAGTTCTTTCTTTCTATTTTTTTACTGCTTAGACTATGTTATTTGTGATTATTTGTCTTGATTCATGTCTCTTTTCTATGATCTACGGGGCGTATCGAAGACGATGCACGCAGTGGATGCTCCAACGTAGCGGTCATTGATCAAAACAGTAAGAAAGTCCACAAAATAATTTCTGATAACTCTATAATGAAACTGATCAAGATAGCTGAAACCCTAAAGATAACAAACAACCAGAAACATCGGAGTCCAATCGGCAGTCAGCCGGGTGAACTGCACGTAATGAACCGACTCCAAAGCGTGGAAAGACGCAAATACGGCTGGCCTCGCAAGGTTATGGGATCAGTGTTTTGGGATGCGTATGGTACATCGAAAAAAGAAAAATCATAAACAACAACTATTAGGTATCGTTATTGGAGAGTTTGATCAAGAAAATCGCGGGAAAACAGCCCCTTTTGAAGAAGATGGAAGTGTTGTTTTATGCTCAATGCACCGTGTCACAAAGCAATGAAAACGCTGGAAAAATTGAGCGTCCGGCGAATTTTTCCTGTCCCCATACCCCAAAAAGATGTACACTGGACAACATTTTTGCGCCAATGAAGCGATTATCGCTAAAGCCTATACCCAGGTAGCATGGTGACGTTTTTATCACGTCAATATTTAGTCATGTTTCACTACTTGGGATTTTGAGGTTGAAGACAATTCGCGCAATAAAAATGGTATCGAAAAATTGTGTGACTACTATAATATAGCCTTCGAAGGCTGATAATAAAATGAAATTCAACGAAAAAAAATTTTATTTTACGCTAAACCAGAAACTTTTCAGCCTGCCTATGTTAGGTTGCTTTTGAAAAGCCTTAACATGTCTTGTTTATTATAGCAATATTGTAAAGAAATGAACAAAGATTTAATATTCGTTGTTTACATTTTCCAGATTCAATATCTGCCGTGATTCTGTAAAAGAATCTAGAGAGATCTGCAACATTTTGATCAACCAAATATTTCACCCGCAAATCGTCAAGAAAGATGAGAAATTCTTGAAAATGGCCAGGCATCTGATACGAGGAATGTGGTCGATGCATCCAATTTTGTCGTTCAAAACTATGATGAATTACCTACATTTCTTGGTTAAACCATCGCATTGTTCTTTAACAAATAACAACAACGTTAATATTGATAAGAACGAATATTTTCAATTAAATTTTGCTAATAATATAAGACTAATAATTGTTAATTATTCAATAAGAGTTTTATTGAAGTATCACATTTTTAGAATAATTTTCAATTGGTTGGAACATTTGTGTCTTTGGTTTATGAAAGTGTTTCCCATATTAGCATATTATAGTTTTGGCACTAAAAATTCTTTGGTAAAAATAAACGTTTAAACTAAAAAATTGTTTATTTTTGTATTCTAACAGCACAAGGAGCCAACAAAATGAGGAGAAAATATTGCTGCCAAAAATTTTACAACTGATTTTAAATGTTTTCAATAGTCTAGTCAACAAGTTGAAAAACAAGAAAAATAGGGTTGAATCTCATAAAAATATGAACAATGTCTTGTTCGGTGAAGACGGTTGTAGTTAACAAAATTTTTTTATAATATATAGTTTTATTATAATATAGTCCTATTTTAAGAAAAAACTACTTTAATGTGATAAAATAAATGTGAAAATTTAAAGAAGGAATACAGGGTATTTCAAAAAAATATGGTCCCTTCTCTGGGATAGATAGAAAACTGAAAAATATTTGTGATTTTTTCTAGGTAAACAATTTTCGTTGAAGAAAAAAATATACACATTTCTTACGATTTTGCCGCAGCTACTGGCAACATTGTATTCAAATTTTACACCAATATGTTTTGAAAACTAATACGTCCAATAAATTTGTTCTTATGTCTGACTCTCATAGATGGTGCTAGTTACACGGTACGTACCAGACACAACTTTTTCAATATTAGATTTATTAAGTAAAATTTCAAGTGAACTTAAACATCATTTAATGTAACACCAAAAAGGACTCTTGATAAAACTCGATACTGTGTACCGTTTACTACTTGGTATGAACCGTGTAACTAGCGCCCTCTAGGAGAATCAGATATAAAAAACAAATTTATTGGACGTATCAGCTTCCACAACATAATCGTATAATATTTCAATACAATGTTTGCAATAGTTGTGGCAAAATCGTTTAAAATGTGTAAAAGTTTTTTTTCTTTAACGCCCTTTATCTTGAATACGGATGGCGTTACCAAAATTGTTACTGAGCAAACCCCAAATATTTTTCGGTTTTCTATATATCCTAGAGACGGGTTCACCTTTTTCTGAAACACCCTGTATAATAAAAACCAACAATAAAAAAATTACAAAACTACCTACAAATAAAAAAAACTAAAAGTTTAGTCTTAGAGTGAACAATAAGATAGCTTCTTATACAAATAAAAATTCATACAAATGTAACCAAATATCATTTCCGGGAATGTACTATGGAAAAACTGAATCAGGATGATTGTCCAAAACACTTACAAATACAATTTAGAAAATGTAAGAAATTAAAAGTATCATTATTGAAAAACACTTAGAACTTTTTATTTTTCAATAATATATATATAAAAGAAATTCTCGTCACTTTCTGAGGATCGTGGACTTTCTCTTACGCTTGATTCACACTTTCTACGAGGCTACACGCGTGAGGGTGATGTCGTGAATATAAAATATATCGAGAGGGTAGATGAATAGCACTCCTGTCACCTCTGCTCTTCAAGACTCGCTTCGAGAGCCTCCAGGAGGTGTCTCGCTAGAATCTGGATCGAGCATTAGAAGCTTCTGGCAGGAGTCTTAGCTAGTGGAAGCAGCAAGACAACCACAACTTTTATTTTTTCATTTGCGCGCTAAATCTACTGTAAAATAAACCAAAACGACTCAGTTAGCTACTTTATGCGCTTACCAATATTATAATGTATTGAATTTATGTTTCCTAACTATAAGTTGGAGAATATATTTACGCAAAGGTTTTCAAAGGTTGTTAGTAAATATTTGCTTTTGAAAACGCCAACGCAAAATGAAAGGGATGTAGACACTGTGGACGAGGACTCTGTATCATTTACTAGCGTAAAATTTTGGGCAACTGAATTCAAACATGACTGTATCAACTTGACTGACGACGAGCATTCGGGATGGCCACAAACTCCGATAACTAGCAATATCATGGAAAAGGAGAGGCTATCGATAAATCTAA
The DNA here is from genome assembly GCF_026230105.1 of Diorhabda sublineata. Classification (NCBI taxonomy): domain Eukaryota; kingdom Metazoa; phylum Arthropoda; class Insecta; order Coleoptera; family Chrysomelidae; genus Diorhabda; species Diorhabda sublineata. The sequence continues at coordinate 11,393,451 of NC_079483.1, forward strand.
AGAAGGCAATTACCATATAATAACTTCATAAACATGCATGCGTAAACTATTATAACGTTGTTGGTTGAATCAAAGGCGTATTCAAATGAGGATCTGTCAGACTTTATAATAGCTGTTTAATCAAAACGAGTGGATTTTTAGCATCGATCCACCACTACACTCCTAAAACAATCAAGACAGTGGATTGTAGAGGTCAAATCCGCTACAAAAAAAGCACAAATAGTTTTATCAGCCTGAAAAGTTATGGTGACCATTTTTTGGGTTGGTCATGGGCTTGTATTCGTCGCCAATTTTCAAAAAAGTGAAACATTAACTGTAGAGTAATAAGGTAAACGGAGCACCATAACTGACCATCCAACATATTCACCAGGTCTGATCCCCAACGACTTTTTGTGTTTCCTAGCCTCGAATGATTTTTTCGCATACGTAAGCGCCTGTTTTGAGAAGAAAGGCTATTATTTGGATGCTTATGGGAAAAAATGGGAAAAATATGGGAAAGACTGAGTTGTGTGCCATGTATCAAATATTGTATAGAAATAGTTTATAGGCAATTTGGATTTCTAATAATTCTGAAGACACGTAAATACGATTATTTATTGAATCCCACGTTCCGCTACTGATTTGACCTTGACTTTATATCCCATGTTATTGTTTTGTTTAAATTAATAACACTCGTTGACGATAAGATATGCATTTCGAGTATTTTTCAATAAATTCCATCCAGAAAAGATTTCACATAAATGATATAACAATTATTATATAATTCCTGTTAGTGAAATAAAAAACTGAGTGGATTTATTCCAAATGGTTCTGCCAAAAACGTTTGTAGAAGGTTTTCACGATGAAGAAGAGGTTAAAAGAATGAAATATACTAAATTCGGTAATACCGATATGTACGTCTCTAAATTATCCATTGGAACTGGTGGATTTTCTTACTTTTATGGGTAAGTTATGATATTTCAGTTTAGGATCAAATATAGATACGTATATCCGGATTTAAAAGAGTATGAAAATACATTTTAACTATAGGTCAATCGAATAACATCTACAATATTAGCAATATTTTAAAATTTTAGTCGTTTAGTGTATTAAAGGCCGTATCAATTGGAGTAATCGGAATCGTGGCAAAGAAAGGTTTGATTCTTTGAATTTTTGATCACATTGAATTGCGCAGTTTTGGGTGATTTAGGTTGTTTTTTTGCATCTTTCCAAACTCTCAGTTTTGTAAGACGGTTTGAATTGAAAAACAAAATTCTATAATAGATTTGGTTTAGTATGGATATTATTTTCTTCGTCTTCTTCAACGTATTGTAGGCCTTAGGCTTGTAGTTTCCAACTTGTCATCCTTGAGATGTTGATGTCCATGAATCTTTTTGGAGGTTTTCCTAAAGGTCTTCGTGTCCCTGGTCCTTGGAATTTGCACCTCATTGGTCCTTTAGAGTTGACAAGGGTTTTAGTTTATGCGGTGGATACTTGCATGTTAAAGATTTTAGCTTTTACGTAAAATGTATATAGGAGCTGCTGTATTCTTGACATGATTTATTATTTCGTCCATTATCATATTGAACAGTTGCGGGCTTAAGTAATCTCCCTGTCGGATTCCCGTTGGTGTTTGATTTCCTTTGTCAGGTTTTGGTTAACTAATATGTGAGTGGATTGTTTATAGTTTAAATGATAGTTTAAATGATGTCTTATGATGTCTATTACGGTTTTCGGAACGCATTTCTTTTTTAGAATGTCTACTACATAGCTTAGCCTTATCCCGTTGAATGCTTTGTTGAGATCTATGAAGCAGATATACGCGGGCTTGCCGTATTCTATAGCTTGTTCAACTACTTGTCTGTCCGACTGTGAAGATCGTGGTTGATCGATTTCTCCTGAATCCTTGTTGTTCTTCCGATGTGTTTACATGTTCATTTAATGTCTAATTGAATAAACAATTGTATCAATCGCAATTGTTGAATGTTATTCCCGTACTTAATAAATGATAGCCAATTTTAAAGATGTATTTTCAACAATGTGGCCGTTATCAACTGTTTGAAGCTCTTAATCGAAGACTATGTAAAAATCAATGATTATAACCATTTTATTGGCGTATTTTTAGTGATTACAATGTAGAAGAATGTAAGAAAACTATTTACAAAGCTATCAAGAGTGGTATTAACTATATTGATACTGGTCCTTGGTATGGACATGGCACGGCAGAAGAAATATTAGGAAAAGTAAGTATACAGATGCATTTTTCACACTTTGATAGTTTACTCTGAATCTCACGATGACTCCTTCTGCTTTTTGTTTTAAAACATAAAATATCGCTACAAAAACGTATATCATTGCCAATATTATTGACTATAATTTTTCAAAACAATTCAGGTTCAAGTTAAAGTCATATAAGCCCTTTCGAAATTTGATTTAGTTCATTATTGATTCCATATCGGTTCTAAAGTTCTTGATTTTTCGATTCGGTGCCTATGCGCAATACGATAATGTGTAAACATAGTTTAAACTTGATTATTTATTTAGATCCTCCAGAGTCTCTCTATTTTTAGTCTAAAAGATTTAACACGCAAATTTTAGAAATATCCAGCATTGATAAACAGTAAGGGACAGTTGAAAGGTAATTTTACCTGTAATCCTGAAATTCTAGATATTAAAAACAAGCTTGAAGCGATTCATATGTAAACAACGATCATGAATTGATTACGAACTTATCGATCCCGTATAAAATTTCATACACAATTTTCGTTTTATATAGATACAAGTTTATCTATAAGTTTTTATTTTCAATCAATAATGTTATAACTATCGTTATCGACAACTTTTTCCATCCAAACTTTCAATGCTGGACTAATAAATATCAATTTGTTTTTGAGTAAAATATCATCGATCAATATCCGTAAATATGAGATAAATGTATGGAGAGTGAGGCAGTACCTCAGCTTCCACCCCAAATCATTAATTTTTCCCAAGGTTCGTCTTGCACTGCGCGGTCTTGCAAAGTCGTGCTGCAAGAAGTCTGCTCTATCCCCGGATACTTTTCGGTTAAAATTGGTTCACTCGATTCAAATAACTTAACATTAACAATTTGTCCAAGTTTCATCACTTCAAAATGAACAATTCGGCATATACTCTACCAAACATTCTTTTTGTGACGATTACCTGGCTTCACACTACTTCCTGGTGATTCATTTGGAGAGAGCAACTACTTTTTGGACTATCATATACGACCCATTCTTCTTTTCTGTTGATCAAGTAATCAAAAAACGATTGTGTACGGTGCCACTAAAACAATGCGTTACATGTGATGGATCAGTTAGCTTTGTTCTCTTTGGAAAGCCCTTCTCTGTTTATTTTTCCAATTTGCTGTAAATGTTCTTTGACGAATGGTTAATGGTGATTTTAAATTTCTTGATTCTCTGACATGTGTTCGTTTTCAGATCAAACGAATCACAGATATAAATATTACCGTATCTGGACCTAAAGAAACATCTTTGGAATTCACGAATATCTAGTTCTTATGCGAAACTAAACAAGCAGAAAATCCCGGATACGCTTTTCTAGTACTTGGTTCTTTATTTCAACCCAAAATTGAAAGAAGTCTAATATTCAATTATCCAGAAACGTACAAGTACAAGAATAAAATTAAAATATCTTTGACACGACTTCGATTTTATAATAAGCAGACAGGTTTCGTCTTGGGCAGCGCAGTCTTGCAGAGTCGTGTTGCAAGAAGAAGTCTTTTCTGTTGACAAATCCCCGGATACTTTTTGGTTAAAAATTTGTACACTGGATCCAAAAGAATTAAATTAACAGTTTGTCCAAGTTTCATCACTTCAAAATAAACAATTCCTCATATACACCACCAAATATCCTTTTTGGGACGATTGCTCAGATTCACAGTACTTCCTGGTGATACATTTGGAGAGAGCAACTGCTTTTTAGACTATCATATACGACCCATTTTTCTTCTCTACTGTTCCAGTGATCAAAAAATGGTTGTGTAAGGTGCCACATGCGTTACATGTGATGGATCAGTTAGCTTTGTTCTCTTTAGAAATACTAAAGGTGCCCAAATCCTTTTCTGTTTATTTTTCCAATTTGCAGTAAATGTTCTTTGAAGATTTTCTGACATGGATTTGATTTCTGATCGAAACGAGTCAGAGTTATAAATATTACCGCATCTGGACTTGAAAAACCATCTTTGGCATTTACGAATACCTAGTTCCTGTGCAAAACTAAAAAAGAAGACAATGCCTGATATACTCTTCTAGTATTTGGTAGGTTATTTCATACCAAAATGCAAAAACATTTAATTATCTAGAAGCGTAGAATAACATTACACGACTTCGAATTATGAACAGACAAATTTCGACTTCTGGCGGCCTATGGTTCAATAATTTTTATTTCGATTTTCCGAGCTTAGAAAAACTACTATTTACACGAGTTATAAAAATTAACAGAAATAAAAGAAATTTAGAGGATCCGTAAATGTGTATTACAATATTTTTATAATTTAACTTAAACTTTAATACCAACGAATAATTGGAAAAAGATTTTCATCTTATTTTTGTTACACTGTGAATGTCATAGAAAATATGTATCAAATTTTTTAAAACATACTTTATCATAGTTCAAATTTGTAAATGATTGAAATTGTCTTTGCTTAAATTAATTTCTTTTAAAAATTATTTGCAGAGAAAATAGTCAAGAATTTTATTTCTCAAATTATAAAGTTGAAATCTTATTGATGACAAATGCAATTTGAATGATTGTGAATTAAGGTATCGAAATTGGTAAATCTGCCACTGCCCGATTCTATACTAATTGAGCTGATATATCAATTGCAAATGATACGAAATGAATTTAAAAAGAATGGGTTAGAAAAGAAGCTTAAAATAATATTCAATCAAACTTTGCAGTGCTTAGAAGGTATTCCTAGGAAAGCTTACTATGTAGCAACCAAAATTGGACGATACGAACAAGATCCGAAGCTAATGTTCAATTTTTCTTCGCAAAAAACCAAAGAAAGTATTGACGTCACTTTGAAACGACTAAAATTGGATTACGTAGATGTTTTGCAGGTAACTTTTTTTAATTTATTATTTCGACATCACTATATTGTAATATTATGATGAATATGTAGGATAATAAACATCTATTATAGCCGGGTTTTCACAATCAGCGAAAAGAACTGGTTCACTCCCCTCCCTTTATATATGAATCTTTCGAAAAAAAAAAACTGAAAAAGTGAATCTATTCTTCTAGATCCTGCTAGTCTTCAAGAATAAACAGATCCTCTTCATTCTTATTCTTTTTGGTGTCTTCGCTATTGGTTGTAATGCAGCTGTTTGGATGCCTGGTATGGTCTTCCTTGGTATAGTCCATCCGTTTGTTCAGCGGAATGTTGGGGTGGGTCATCGTCTTCACATTTTCTCTTGGCTGTATCGTTTTGATGTTCTAAATGACGTTTACTGCTTACCTAAGACTGCCGGGATTGGAGCTTCCGAAGATACTTCAATTCATCCTCTTGCCTCCTCGTCTTATCCCCTTGGTAGTCGATTGAGTCTTTGGTCCAGGATGACTACCACGGATTTGGCATTCAAAGGAATATTATGTAGTATATGAATCTCCGGATGATTGATGTATACGGACAAAAATGTGTGTCCATCAATTCAATGACAAAGTGAAATACTCGTTTTCGACAAACCAGAGAGTGTTTAAGTGATAACCCAAGTCAAGACCAGACAAAAATAGTATTGTTGACCAAACACATCAACCAGGTGAACCACCTGGTGAGAAGTGATCGGCCTATCATAATGCGAATGCTGGCAGTGATGATGGAAGCCAGCGTTTGAACATTGTGGACAATTGTGCATAGCAGGTTATATTTCTGAAGGTGACTGTACAGTGGGTTCGAAATAAGCTCAGCCAACTGAGTATTGAGCTAATACTACAACACCTGTTCCGGTATCACGAGGAAACTTTTTTCCTGGAGAAATTTTTAACCGATGACGAGAGCAGGGACCCCTACTTTGAGTTAAAGATAAAGCAGGATAGCATGCAATGAAACCATACATCGTCACCTTCTTTTAAAAAATTCAAGGTTGTATTCTGGTGACGTTGAGGCTGGTCGTGGTTTTCAGTGTCCGATCTCCGACACAAATCGAGTTCCTCGGGGATGGAAAAATATATACAAGTTCATTAAGATCGGACGGAAGGGCTACTGGCCAAGTTTAAGTGGGAGTTGATTGATTATTTGCTCTGCAGTCCAGACATGTCACCTAGTGACTTGCATCTGTTTGATATACTAAAAAACATCTTGAAAGGAAGCGTTTTAACTCAGGTGACGATCTGAACACAATAGAAAGACTCGCTCTTGTCGCAGTCAAAGTAATACTGAGAAGAAGGTCCTTCAGCTTATTAAACAGTAGAATACTTGTACTCAGGCCTTTGGTGAACGTATTTCTTCGTTTATATAGATTATAAAGCCGAGATGGACTGTGTATTTCCTTTAACGAAATCTTTTAAAAAATTACAAATAATCCATGTTGCCAAAATTGTTTTACGGCCAAAATTTTCTGGTTATCAAGATCAAGTTTTACTTTAGACAACATCAAATAATCAGAATAAGCTCTAGAAAGTTTGACAGTTTTTCAATAATTCATATAAATTCATGTTTAGAAATTTTTTAAAGCAAGTTATGCGAGCTCAATTTATTTTAATAAAATCATTAGAAGTCAACATAAAGTTTTTTTCCTAATATAGAGTTTTTCTTACGTTTTAGGTGCACGATATAGAATTTGCTCCGAACATGGACATTATTTTAAATGAAACACTACCAACTTTACAAGAGTTAAAGGAAGCGGGTAAAACTAAATATATAGGAATAACAGGTTATCCGGTGTCAACTTTGGTTGAATGTATAGAAAAAAGCAAAGTTGAAATTAATATGATATTGAGTTATACACGGCTAACAATGATTGATAATACTTTGAAATCTTTCATACCAATCTTAAAGGTAAAGCTTAAATTTTACTTGAATTTTCAACAACAATAGAAATAAATAAATAAAAGTTTACATTAGAAGTTCCTTGTATGAAATGTAAAAATGACAACATTCTTACAAACATCTTAAGCTTTCAAACATTCAGATACGTAGCGCAGTCCAAGAGTTCTTAGCCTCATAATAGAGTAAAGACCACTCAGTCAAGTTATTTATAAAAATGTCTCAAATTGAGTTACGTAATAAAATTTTTGATTAAAGAAGGAATAACACCAACACAAATTTTAATAAAATGGAGACTGTTTACCGTGACCTGTGTCCATAACTTTCAATAATTGTAAATTGTTTGGCTGGAGACGAGAATATTTAGAGGCTAATCCACATGCGGAAAGGCCTGTGGTGGTTACTACTCCAGAAAATATCAAATTAGTGGAAGAAAAATAAAAGAAATTGCAGCACAGACTGATTATTCCAAAACAAATGTTCTCAAGATCTTACATGAGCATTTGAGTATGACAATGTCCGGTGGATTCCTTCAATTCTCAGTGATATCGGAAAGGAGATCTCGTGCTTAAAAAAGTAAAGGTCACGAAAAGTACCAAAAAAGTGATTGCTACAATATTTTAGGACTGCGAAGATATCCTTCTGATGGACACATCCGTGAAAGCGGTATGTATCTGACTTACTAAGGCAGTGTCTGCAAAAAATTATCGAAAAAAAAAAAATGGAAAAATCTGCCGAGGTGTGCGCTTGCATTACTTTCCAATACTACTTGTACACAAAAGTGACTTCACAGATATTGAACACCCACCATATAACCCTCATCTGGTTCCGTCCAACTATTTTGATTTGTTATGTGTTAGTTTAATATTAGTGATACAAATATATTCGATACAAAACGTTAAAGTCATTTTTTAAATAAATATTGCTGCAGATCATGCACCATTAAATCTATGAAATTTTGATGTAACAAAAAACCATACGTGCTATAGTTTTCGTATTTAGATTTAGGTTATTTGTTCTAGTACGCTATTCAGCTTCTCGCTCAAAAATCACAGCATTAAACAAATAGTATATTCATTGCAGAGTAAGAATATAGGAATAGTTAACGCTGCGGCCAATGGTATGGGTTTATTAACTAATTCAGGACCACAAGACTGGCATCCAGCTTACAAAGAAATTAAAGATGTTGCTTCTCAGGCTCAACAAATTTGTAAGGTAATATTTAGATATCATTAAAGTCAATGAAATACTAAAATATACTAGAGAAATGAGACTTAATTTATATACCTACACATCTATTTAAATCATTTTCACATGTAATCATTTTCAAATTATTGATTTGATTTAAGCGTTTACAGCCTATTAACGCGGTCTTAAATTTTATTTGAAAATAAGTTGGATTGAAAGTCCTTACTCCCGTCACCAGCTCAAAAACATTCAGTTTCTCGGGAACGGATCACTCCAAATCAGAATTGGAAAAAATAAAAAAAATAAAACCGCTATCGAGCACTCGAATGGAAGGCTGTATCAAAAGACTATCCTTCGGAAACTATAACAATGAAAGATCTAATAAATACTTCGACGTAAGCATGAATAATTTACGCTTTGTCGCAGAATTTCTGATGGGACTTAAATGAACATCTTGAGAGAATACGTACTCGGTTTGATCCAGATCAAAAATGGAGAACTAATCTCCCTGAAGCCGTTTCTAATAATAGCATTCATCAATGCCCTGGTAATGTATTAACAATCTTATCATAGTAGCGGTTTGCGAGCGGCGCGAAACGGAGCGGGCTCGCAATGAATGTGTCGCGAACACGCCGCGGCTACGTCGCGGATGCGTGGCAGAAATGCAACGTTTTCGTCGCGTGCTTCTAGCGCACAATACATTCATTAACAAACTGGATGAAATGTACCAGGATTTAGGAAATTACTATTCAGAAAAAAAAATCATTTTAAATTGTATCTTCAGCATCGTCATAAACACTTGGTGAATAATTAATTGGCTGCAATGAATTATTCCGGGGTGCATACACCATATCCAGAGTTGTTATTCGCTACCAAGAAACAGGGCAGCTAACCAGAAGACCCGGACAAGACCGCGGAAAGGTAACTTCGGTAGTAGATGATCGTTATTTGAGGTTGACGGCGTTAAGAATTAGGCATACCAGTGTAGTCGAAGGGAGTTGATCGACAAACTGCGGTTGGTTTAATACACGTCGAAATGCATAGAAAATCATTGCACCAAAATGTTTCAAGTATAAGTAAACAGTTCAAATTGCATTCGTTTGACAATCGCCATTAAAAATGTCAAACTTTCTGATGGTAATGTCATATTTGACATATTCACATGGGTGTTGCCGTATCCCAGGAATTATAAATTTGACGAATTCCATAGTTTTAATTTCTCTTCTAGATATACTATATTTTTTTTCGATAATAATTCAAACTTAGCTCTTCAGTATCAACAAGAATATTTTGTTCATTATTATCAAAACGTCAAATAATAATTAACTGACAAGATGTATAGAAAAAACTTTGTATTGTATTTGGGATTTTAGTTAGTTTGCTAACTTGTAGCTTTTTCTCCCAAAAAATAAAACATTAATTTTAATATTTTTACTTCATTTCAATTATAGGAAAACGATGTGGAATTAGGTAAACTAGCTGTGCATCACAGTCTTCAAGAGGAAGATACTGAAACCATATTGATAGGGATGAATACAACGAAACTAGTCGATATGAATTTGGACGTCTTCTACAACGGCTTAACCGAAAAAGAGCAAACCGTATATAAACAAGTTATAAGGTATATAGATGATTTATTTAAAGTTTGTAACAATTAAAAAATTACCTCCGTGATGAAGCGAGATTCTGCTTGGATTCTTAATAGTCCGGTCAATATAGATATTTAAAATAACACCCGAGTAATTTTTGAAGCACACATAGGATCGATGGGGAATTTTTATTTGTAATGGTAAACCCCAGCTCTACACCAATATTTGGCTTTCCGGGAATTTTTGACCACTATTTTTATGTCTAAAAGAACCGGACTATAATTTAACGTATAATATAAACTCAAATCTTTGGAGTAATTTAATTGACAAAGTTTTCTATAAAATAGAAAATTTTCTTATGAAATATCGTAGAAAATGAAATTTTCTTGTTTCAGCTTATTTGATAAACTGACTGTGAGGCATTGGGAAAATGTGGAATTGAAAAATTACCGGAAAATAATCAAAGGTGAAGATTCTTCGGGATTCTTCACAACAAAATAAAAAGGAAATATACAATTTTATAGTAATAAATAATTTTGTTTTGTAAGCAACACTTTTTAGTGGCATTCGATTACCCAATACGAGGATTGTATAAAAAGTTTCTATCCTAACAAATAAACAAGACATTTTTGTTATTAAAATTTAATTTTATTTCCCAACGTTGTGTCCTAAATAAATACGTTTTTACCAGTTATATTCTAATTTCTTCAATCCTCCAAAATAGTTTCCCTCTTTCTCTGGCCATTTGCGAATTGTTTGGGGAGTTATTTTGGCTTTTAGCTACTCTGCATCAACACATAGAAGATTTTTTGTACAAAACATCTGTATCTTATTGTTCTGCTGCCAAAATACGTACACATTTCATAGCATCGTTTCAACCACAGACGGTTTTTTTTTCAGAATTGAATGCTCTACAAAAGTATCCAGTGCGGCCAATCCGTAACTCGAACCGGCGAGGTAGTACAGGCCTCTAAACTTGATTTTTCCATGAAATTTTTCGTTCTTTCGCATTTATCTCGTGTTACAAAAAAAAAATGTAAACATCTAACGTGTAAAGAATTTTAAAAAAGGCACGTCAAATTATAAAAAATATCTTTTTTCATTTATGCATGACTACTTTTTTTAAAGATGCAACGGAAAAAAATATAATTAGTCGGAAATACGTTAAATATGATAGTTTTTTATGTAACAAGTATGTAAAATAGCCTTTTTTGACGAATGTGAATATTATCGACAATCATATGAGTCGAAAAAAGGTCTTTACACACGAATTTCATACAATATTTTTTCTACTATCAAAATACAGAAGTTTAATTTGTTTTGTAAAGCATTCAATTTTGAAAAAAAGCCCATCTGTGGTCGAAACGATGCCATGAGCTACCACTGAGCTATAGAAATTTTAAAATGTGTGTTTTTTTAAGAGGAAATCTTTATGCCCCTTCGTCGAGGACTTAGTATTAATATAAAGCGCCCAAATTTTCAGGGAATTTTTTTTAGATACTTGAAACAAAATTTCACGATGGGACAAAAAAAAACACCTTAACATACACTCCTCCCAAAGGACACTGTTTTTCTGGGTTTATATGTCCCACTTCCCGAGGTATTGATACTACTCCTTCTAGGTACTTATGCTTTTTGATGGGATGGGTAGGTTTGTACATGTAGTGATATCTAAAAGGATCTACTGTGTCTCCCTTTGCAAGAGCTGTGATGTATGCTAAAGCTCCTTGTGCAGTATCAGAGCGTTAATGAATGCTATTATTCAAATCTGCTTAACGCAACTTAATTTTCATCTTTCATTGCATGTAGTACCGTATTGTAGACTTCTGTAGACATTTGGGTTTACTTAATATTACTAAAATATTTATCCTGCAATGCAAATTTTAAGGTTGAGAAACAGGAACACTCCCTAGGTAGCAGATCTTAATAATGGAACAGGCTTTTTCGCCTTTTACCTTGTGCAACTCCACCACTATCTCAAGACTGTAGGTAGTTGCTGAACCAGTTTTGACATACAATTTTAAATAGACTCAAAAAACGGATCGGAGTGATAATAAACTATTTCTGCATATATTTTTATTATTCCTCAGTTTTTTACTACCTAGAGAGTTGCTATCTTAAATGTTTGTTGTAGCTCCCCTATCTAAATTTATTACTATTAGTATTATTGCTTTTGTTTGTATTTCCACCACCAAAACAACTCTTGCTTTTGAATTAATTTTTTTTGCCTCTGATATTCAAAGAGGCCAATTTTATGTTTACTAAATTTAAGAACTAATAGGTGCATACATGAAAAAATTAAGAAACAAGTATAATAGAATATGTATACTTATCGCCTATGTTTTAATAATTATAAAAATGTTAAACATTTATTTTCAAAATCTGGTTCTCCACAACGCCACTGCTGATTAATATTATTGTCTTCTTCTTTTTTAGTTTTATACAGGTTTGTCTTTAAAGGTATGTTTATTTAGTTATTCTACAGTATTTACAATTTCTCAATGAAGATTATAGATAATATTGTGATTGGAGTTAATAATATATATTCATGTATATATAAATTTTAGAATATTACTGGAACTGAAAGTACAGAGGTATTTTATTCAATAGTTCTATTATATCTTTCTATACCAAACATAATAATGTTTGTTATCATCTGTCCCGGATACTAAATTCTGACCAATTATTTGAGTCTATGACATTTATCTCAATAAAAAATATATTTTGATAATTACAACTTGCTGAATGCTTTTATTATTTAAGACCATACGACATAAAGAAGAAGTAATATACACAACGTCAAAACGTTTTTAATTGTCAAAATACTGATAGTAAAATCAGAAATGGTAGGGTTGGGAATGATCAATTAGGTTGTATATAAATTATTTCTTAATGGATTTTACACACAAAAATAGGCAAATGAATTCGATTCAATGGCTATTTTTGAGCGACAAACCACCAATAAAGTGTTATTAGATGATACGGAACAATTAACATGTACTATTGAGAACTGGAAAAACGTCAATGGTCACACTGTAATAAAATTTAAGTAAGTTTTGAATTACTTGAATAATTTATCATTTTCAGGAATTTATTATAAAAGTATATAGAGGACCTTTTTCGGATCAAACGTGGAAAATAAGTAAAAGATACAATGATTTTTGTAAGTTGCACAATGCATTGCAGTCTTCTGGGATACCCCTGGAACTACCTCCAAAAAAACTCATTGGAAATATGGACCCACATTTTCTTGGCGAAAGGCAACAGGGCTTACAGGTATAACCTTGATTTAATATTTACTTATGTTTTAAAATATTTTAAATAATAAATACATTATTTTTCTTATTGATAAAGTACAGTATAATTATCAAAATTTGAATGCAAGTTTAAGGTATTTCCACAAATTTATTTTGATGTTGTTATTCTAAATAAGGTCAAAGTTCATCCTACATTAGATTATCTTAATTTTATATTAAGCTTGCTTTGTATCAAAGTTTGAGCTTAAATTACTTTTATCAAAATTTCACAAGCCACTGGGTAAATTTCAAAATACAATATTAACATGTACCTCATTTTCACTTTTTGTCTGGCTAATTACAACAGTAATTAATTTGAAATTAGTATCACACTTTATTTTTCAAATAAGACAAGTAAATACAGAATGTTGAGCAGCTGTAGACTGAGCTAAGTTTGTTTGCTGTTCCCATGCCTTGGTATAAATTTTCCTTTAGAGATTCTCTCATTATTCAAATAATCATAATCAAATTTCCTAAAAAAAATTTCTCATTGCTTAAATATTAAGGGAGAAAATCTTTTCATGCTGATGTTCATTAACTTTTTTATGATTTAAAAAATGAATATTATTATTGAAACTATTGGGTTATTTGATACATATATTGATGAGTATTTTTTGATATTTTACAAAAATATAACTTTAAAAGTAGGAGAGAAATCAGCTGATATGCATCATAGGTTGTCATCCCACCACAGAAGTTGGTGCACATGAGACAAGCCACAAGTTTTATATGAAAACAATGACACAGAAAAATTATCAAATCAAAATATAAATCAAAAATTTGCATTTTTAAGGGTCTGTTAAGTCGTAATTTTTTACCATTTTTTCATATATTTTTTACTCTAAAACGTTAAAATAAAAATATCGCTTATGATAGGGATTCATATGCAGTGCAATTTTATAAGGAAATTATATACTAAATTTAAAAATGATTGGTTAAAAATTTTTTGAGCTAGAGTGTACACTGTTTTGAAAAAACTTATTCCAAGAAAAATGCGTTAAAAAGAAGTGAAAGAAAAAATTGATGTAAAGTAGTATTAAACTAATTGAAACAATTTACCAATCCGTTATTCCAGTACCATATTGCAAACCTTCCTCAGCTTCATTTTCAACTTAACATTTTTTTAATACTTTTTGGGCTTTTTTTACTGTCCATGGAGCTGCATGGGTTTTGTAGGGCTAATTCGTGTTGTTAAGCGTTATTGAAGCTTCTGTTACCAACTATGATATATAACTCGTTCATAACTAATAAAATACTTGAATTGTTTTTATTGAACAAGCAAGCAGCCAAGTATGCAGTGATTTCAATAGTCTTTAATCAGCAATGCAAATGTTTTCAAACCTTCACCAAATAGTTAGCATTAGCATTTTGAGTATGGCCTCTTAAACAGCTGTCTAATAAAGAACACTAGTAATTTCTATACTAATAAAATAAAATGCTTTTCCTTTCCCCTCTCAAAAATACATACGTGGTAGTATATAAATGACTACTCGACCAGTCCATTCTGTAAGTCTTGTTTTCAGATGCTGTACTGAAGGGCACAAACTAAATCTCTTATGATTTTTGAATGAATAAAAATTTTGACATGAAATTTCAAATCTATATTTTAGAATAGTTTTACAAGCATTCATAAAAAAATTTTAAAGTACTTAACAATAATTAAAATATATCTGATCAACATTTTTGATTGGATTGCATTTCATATGTCTTATTTACCCAATAGAATACCTAGTTTAAATTGCTTCAATCATTAAAGTAAATTGAACAGATTAAGAATAAAACTGTAAAAAAAGCATGCAGAAAGTCAATTCAGGCAACCACAGGATGATAGTAGGAGGACATGGAAAATATTCAATTACTTATGTGGGAAAAGGTCAAGAAAGAACATAAAAATACATCACATTGTTGATAAGGAAGGAAAGAAATCACTGAGAATGAAGAAATGACAAAACAGATAAATTAACATGTTGCCAATTTTGAAAGAGACCTGGCTGAAAATATGCAAGGGAATCCCGTATTAAACTTTGAACTGGAATTGATAAAATTACTAAAAAAGATGTAATGGCTTTGTTTGATAAAGTAGGAAAAACCATCACGAAATTGACAAATAATATAATGGAAAGTGGATATTTCCCTATTAAATGAGAACAACTATGTGGTAGCTGTGTTCATAGATTTAAAGGAAGCATTTGACATAGTGGATTTGGAACTTTTTTTAAAATTTGAAAATTGGGATTTCAAGGCAAAAGCTATGAACTCTTAAGTCGTACTCAACAAGAAGGAGACACCTAACTGAAGTAAATGGAGTAACAAGTAGTGAAGTGAGTGGGAGAGTATGCTGAACTTAAGGTAAAGTATTTTACATTCTCTGATCATACTGTCTTATTTATTCTCAGGTATGAACAAGAATGAGTTTGAAATAAATATTAATAGTAATTTTCAACATTATTTTCAATGGTTGTGTCATAATAAATTGATAATGAATATAGAAAAACTGTATATTGTATGGTTATACAACAGGTTGGAAAAAAATCATCAATCCGGTAATAAAAATAAATGATGTAATATTAGAAAGAGTGAAACAGTACAAATACTTCAGGTTAATAGTTACAGAAAATCTGACGTGGAAATTACAAATGGAAAACATAATACAAACTGTCTCCAATATTAGGTGCAATTAAATGATGCAATCATATGTTGAGTGCTAACGCTAGGTACTTACTGTGTTGAACCACATATGAGGTATCTTATCGCAAGCTATGGAAATGCCACTGTACCACTAAAAATTATAAATTATAGAGACTCTAAAATAAAGCAATCAAAATTATATTTGTGAAGAAATATAACACATCTAGTATCTCATTATATCATATTGCAAAAAATTATAATCTGCGGAAAAAGAAGCACTTAGGAACAATTGTTTAAGTACAAAAAAGCTCAAAAGTCTCCAATATTTGCAAGTATAACTGCATATAACAGTGTTTTAAGTCAGAAATAGAGGGAAGTAAAAAAACTATGTATAGGGAATTTGAGAAACTATTGAGAAAAGTAGTGGAATAATAAAAAAGACTAGAATTACTTTATTTGTATTCAGTCATGATTTATAATTTAATAATTTAAGGCCTTGATGCCAGATTATTGTTATCTGTTTAGAGGTCAGAAATAAATGTTTAAAAAAAATTAAACTACTTATAAACACCATAGCAAAACGATATTTTCTTTTCAGAAATATCTAGACAGCATCCTAATGAATCCAATACTAGTTTCATCACTTCCAGCTAGATCATTTGTTGATCCAGCAAATTATTGCCAACCATTTAGAGGTAAGTTTGAGGCTTTCCTATCTTCTTTCCTAAGCGACTCATTGTAAATTAATATTCCTATTATGAAGGTCACTGTAAGATAAGGGATGTTGGTATTATTGATCATATATTTGATGAAAATAACAAGATGATTTTGGGATTGGGATATTCATTGTTTTATCAAAATTGCCATCATGAAAATGATTTTTCATTAAAATAATTCAAATTACATGATTGTATCCTATTATTTTCACTCGAACGTTTTATAATTAAAATGACCACAATTATAAACGAATATGGTATCAAAAAAATTGATACTTGCTGCTCTGGAGGTCTTGTACCAAAAATAATTTTTAGTTTATTTATAACTTTCATGTATTTATGAAAAGATGAAACAAAATGTAATTATGCCCATTATCACAATTTTTATCATTATTTTAACCTCGGTCAATTTGTTATTTTTCATTGATTTGTATAAAAATAAATGTTGATTTCACAGAGTTGGCTTTACAACATGTATCTTTGGCGCTGAGAGGGGAAGTTGGCTGGGAAGTTGTAGGTCCAATCAATGATATGGGTTGGAGATTAAGGAAACATTATTATGAATTAAAATGTAAATCTTTACCCAAGGAAGAAATATTTGGAGGATGGACTGATTACGGTCCCGATAAATATTTGGATGATCGAGAGATGCATGCTGTTTTTAAAAGCATCGGTCAGCTACAGGTAAGTAGTTGCCCCATTGAGTTATCACTAGATTTTATGCCAGATATCCGGAAGTTGCATACCATAAATTTCCTTCAGCACCACAGGATTCAAACCATTAGTTAGCCACTACTGAGACCTAATCTAAACTCAATAGATTATACTGTGCAACCTTAATATAACATACCTCAATAAAATGATTTCCTTGTTTTAACAAATTGAAAAAGTTGACGTAGCTAATTAATTCGGGATTCCTGCAAGTACATTAGGTACAATTTTATAATTTAAAGATAAGTTTTCGAAAGAAAGTAGTTGGCCTGTAAACAGTAAAAAATTAAAATCATGGACATAGAGGAATGTCTGTTGAAGTGGTTAAAACAATGTCGAAAGAAAAAGATCACTATAAAGGGCCCTATCCTTCAGTAAAAGGCCCAGCAGTTTGCAGTAGAACACGAACATGCTAACAACGGGTGGCTTTAAAATTTCAAAAAACGAAACGAGATTGTTTTTTGAAAAAAATTGTGGTGAAAGTGGTAGTGTTGATTAAAAAGTATGTGATAAGTAGACAGATAAACTGCCAGACACAATATATGGCAAAACTTTATCATTCGAAGCCGATAAATTTAAAGGTGAAAAAAACAGCAAACTTTGCTAAACCGTAGTGCTGGGACGAATTGTACAAGGACCTACAAACTTAACCCAGTCATCATTGGAAAATATCAGGAACCATGATATTTTAAAAATGTCAATAATCTGCCAACAAATTACATGTCAAACCTAAGGCTTCGATAACTAGTAATGCTTTGCACAAGGAAAAATTCCCAACTTGCCTTCAAACACCACTTTGAAACTACAGCCACTGGACAAAGCTGTAAAATGCATTATAGAAAATAAATTGTCAGACAATGTCTCAATAATATTGAACCCCAAAGGCCAACTAAAATTTGTGTTTTACAAGCCATGTGGATAATCGGTACGCTTGAAATCTAGTCACTGAAAGGACATTGCAGATTGCTTCAAGAAAAGGGGATCTAACGTAACATGTAAAGATAAAGATGACTTACTACTCAAAGAATTTAATAGGACCCGGCAAAGAGTGCAAGAAGAATTGCATTTCAAGTGTTTGATGGTTTTGTTACATGATTTTTCACCCCTTTCACACCAAACGAATCCGAATCAAGTTGAATCTGATTGACCAAGATTCTGCTTCGAGCGCTCCGTTTAAATTTGAAGGGACTCTTCTCCCGCCTTCAGACCGGACGAATCTGGTTCAATCAGGTTTGATTGGAGGTCGCACCGGACTGTCAGATTCCTCGTCCGTCAGTCTTGAATCAACAACCATACGAGATGGACGTGGAGTTATTAATTTTAAAAGTACGATTTATGACGTCATAGAATTTCTTCTCATCATTTTGTAGGTCAGGATGTAAATGATGAAACATACCAAAATCCGGCCTTTTCCTATTTATGTGATGTATCCACACTCCTCTTGTTTTCTGTTTCCGCCGTTGCCTCCTACGAAACACTATTGCATTTAAAACAACTGCGTCCATGATGATAGCTCAAAAGCAACTAAACGAAGGAAAACAAAAAGAAGATGAAAGGATTTTCATAGATTCAGGTTGATTCAGCTGGTGTGATAGAGTGGAGATGACGAATCAGATTCAACTTGATTCGGAGTGATCCAGATTGATTCGGATTCGTTTGATGTGAAAGGGGCCTTAGATAACACCAAAGATTCTTCATAACTCGAGGTTGCCAACCTCAAATTAAAAAAAACCGAATTTAGAAGTTAGACAAACCAAGACAATTCAGTTTAAAACTGGACGCATTAATAAAGTTGCAATAGTTAAATAAATATCTAGTGCCAACAGGTAAAATAAAATTCATGTAATTGAAATAATAACATATTTTAATAAAAATATTTGAGTAAAATGATACGAGTTATTATAATATAAAGCAAACACTTTATTATAACTTATTAATATTTACTATACTTATCAACCCCATTAATTTCCTTCAGTATCTATAGTTAAGTACTGTTGTCAGTAGTAATCGATTTTTTTATTCTGTCCACTGTGAATTTATGAGGGAAAAGACTGTCGACATTAGTGTTATGACCAGGTATACTAAATACACATTCAACCACCTTCTGTAGTTCCGCATACTGTTCCTTAGAAATGCATTGCTTGAAATATATTATGATCTTTTACAAAGACCAAAGATTTTTCAATGTTCTTCCAATCTAGCAGATCAGACCCTGTTAGATCAATCCAGTCGAAAACCTAACCTAACCTAACCTAACTAAGTATTTTTCATGGGTATTCCTTTCCTTCTTTTCTTCTATCTTTTTGCTTCTATCACTTTTCTTACTAGGCTTTGTGGTGTTCCTTTCTTTATGTGTCTTTACCTGTAAACTGAACTGTAAATTATATCTTGGCAATTATAGAGACTTTTTTAACTTTTAACAAAATTAATACGTAAATTAATATTCTTTTTATAAATTGAGAATCTTTGAAAATTATTTTCGGAAATTAAATGTTCAATTCCACTATTTCTATGCCCCATAAGAAATATTTGATATTAATTAATTTTTAGCATCCATATATATATCCCATTGAGCTGTGTTTATCTACCGAAACTGGGGCATTGGTGGCTCGATTGGCACATAAAAATGGGACATTGAGAGATCTCCTTTCTGGAGCTAAACCGAGACAATCATTTTTAAAAAAATACGGAAATCCCAAGGGACATAAAACACTCACGGCAGAGCAAATATCTTTGTATGGTCGGCAAATATTAGAGGCGTTGAAGTTTTTACATGATAAAGGATTACCTTATGGTGAGTATTATTATTTTTCTGTATATTTGGAAATGTGTAATCATATTGTGTACTAATTAATAAATTGGTAAACTTGTCCGACAAAATAAGTGACGCGTTCGCCCAGTCCGACGACCGAAACACGTCAATTTTGAGCCTTATGGGTTCGTGCTTATAACACTTACCATTTTTTGTACAGTGTTAACCGAGATTTTTATGGTTTTGGTTTCAATTTTTTACAATATTTGGTTTTTTTTTCTCCATTCAGTTGCAAAATAAACAAAAATCAACAATCTTTCGTTTAGTTTTAAAAAAATGTGGATGATAGCCGATGGCCTACATGGTGATCTTCAAATGATGTTTTTTTATTAATAAAATTTTATATTTAAGGTCATTTACACACTGGAAATATCATAATCGATAACGATCGAGTAAAACTTCTGGATATAGAAAATGGAGTATTGGGTGTGCCTTCATTTTACCGACCATATTTTATGCAACATAAGAAAATAAATAATTTAGAAGCCATAGATGTCTACTGTTTTGGACACGTACTTTACGAAATGATGTTTGGGGCTCCGTTGCATGAAAGCATAGTTGATAATATGCCAAATTATCCTGTAACTGAACTCAGTAAGTATTAATTTTCATCTATGAGATCTAATTAAATCCCTCAAATTCTCTCAAAAAACCTTTATGTTTTTATTTAATGAAGATTAATATTTTGCATTGCTTTGTTTTTTAGGAGATCTACTTTCTCGAATACTGTCATCGGAAGGATGCAAACATGGTTTACCGACCATAAGCGATCTCTTGTTCGATCCATTCTTCTCGGTAGTTCATTTATCATTTTTGCCCACTGACAAAGCTCATTTAAAACTTGCCACTTCAACGAAGGAACAATTAAAGCATGCTGTTCACAAAATTGAGGAAAGGTTGAGGGATGAACAAAAAGTTGTCAGGAGTCAAAAAAAGTTGGTCAAAGTCCAAGAAATGATGAGTTGTGAAGAAGAGAAAAAGAAGCAAGCTAGACACAAAATGGTAAATACTATTTTATCAGTATTACTTTTATTTATATTAGTATGTCTAATTTAATGAAATGTTTAATCAATTATTTCTGGTATACCCTTTTATGTTCTAAAGGATTTTGTTGATAATCAAAACAACAAACAGAGGGTTTCTAAGTTCATGAGACAAAATTGACTTTATCACACTAATCAATTACCCTGTATATGTGCTTCTGGTATAATCAGCAATTTAAATTGACTTGAAGAGACAAAAATCCTACACCTGAAAAGGCATAAGGATAAAGCAAGAAAAAGGAAGAAATGTCACAAGTTGTAACGCTCTTTTTATCGTTGTGTGCTCCGGGCAGTGTCAGTGAAGAAAATAAAATACTCCAGGGGTCAGTATGTTGATGACGAATATGCTGAAGCCAGTTGAACAGTTTTTACTCGCCCTTACTTGATTGGTAACCTGGTTATTTGCTGGAAGTGTTACTTACGAAGCTTCTGAGGTACTGAGTCGAATATGAAAGTGAAACAATGGTTAAATACAATTTCTTTTATTCAAAATCTACTCCTGGTTTTGTCTTCGCTGTAGATTACGTTGTGGACGGGCTACTGGTTCTTCGAGAACTGCCCTTTTCTTCTAAATATGCGCGGATACCGATTGGAAAAATATTTCTACTTACAATGGTATTCCTTGGTTGACTTTTTGCTTTCGACTTGGTATCAACTTTTATTGCTGTTAGCGCTTCCTTTTCTTTAGCGATGAGAAAGGGGGATCACCTTGCTACTGTTCCTTGAGTTGAGAATACAACCCTTGTAAAATAGTAATTTCGAGGGAGAAGTATAGTTTATATTTAAACTGTCTATGTTTCTTATTGTACTCGAATTAGACTAACATTTTTACGTTGAAAAATAACAGATATAAACTTTTTTGTAAAATACGGTTTTTTACTATTTTTCTCCAAGTATGTGGCATTATATATTAAAAAAGAAAACGGTATAGAATTATTCTATAATTGTACAATCATTACACTTTATGATACATTTACATTTTAAATAGTGGGAAACATTTACCATTTTTTTTATTTTTTGTTTTTTTTTTTATGAAACTCCAGAATGAAACATTATTTGTAAGCAATTTTTCATTAGTTATGTTATTTTTTATGTTCTTTCATTCATTCATTTGTTATTTACATTTTTTGGTACTGCCAATAAAAGCACTTTTCCTAATAGCAACAATTTTTTAGGAAAGATTAGCTAAGGAACAACATAAACACAACAGAAGACTGGAAAAGGCTAACAGTATTAATGGTGAGAGATCTGAAAGTGTAAATAGCAGTGGAGCCACTTCAGTTGGTACATCCACCCCTCCCTCGACGACTGGTAATGTTATTTTTCTCTTAATTCTACCTAAAATATATGGTGGACAAGATTTGATTTGAGAATTAATGATTTGTAATTTTAACAACAGCTCATCATCAACATTCATCTCTACACAAAGAAGATGGAGCTAAAAAAATATCCTTTAAGTTTGTTTTTCTATATGTTACAACAAAAGTTGCTGAAATTTATTGTCACCTATCATTTTTTGAAGAAACAAAACCATCGATCGATGTATCATTGTATTGGTCTCTAATGTCAAAGATACCATATGATATGTCGACTAGCAAAATTTGAAACCAGTTTCAAATGAATACAAGTTTAATAACGAGTATTCTTGGTCTCAGGTTGGTTTGCTTCTCTTTGGTTATTCCTAATTGTCTTGTGATGGTATGCAATACAGTTTACTGAACGTTGAAATAATAAAGTAATAATGCTATCATCACATTTTTGTGGCTATCGCTTGAAATATTTACAGGAATTTAAATGTGAATATTTCATAAAAGATGATTGACAACGATTTCAGGTGAAATGAACTATATTTGTATAATAAACAATTTCAACAGCTATGTTTGATTGTGGTATTTTTGGGTAAATAATAAAGAAAAATAAGAGTTTAGAATTCAACATGTGCGTTTGATTTAAACAGAGTCGAACCTGAGACCAATGCATATCAACATTAAAAGTTTTTTATTACATTTGGATACGACTGATCTGATTGAAAGATTTTTTACTGTCAATATGTAAGATTAAAATTTTCTGCTTCTTTTGATAGAAACAACAACTTTCCTCATTTAGATTTCTATATTTTGTAAAATTCTACAATTCACAAACAATTTTAAAGTAAAGTAACCGTCATCCTATAAAGCTATATGACCCATATAAAACTGCTTACCATATAGCGTTATACCATGATGGTTACTATAAATATATCAACTATAATTTTTTTAAATTGTGTAATGCATATTTCTAATAGATGTTTAATTTTTCATTTTAGGATATAATGTTCCATCGCCACCTCCGCCTCCTCCACCGCCACCTGTGCCGCCAATAGGTGATGACATGCCATCACTTATCAATGGATCTTCTGTTCCTACAGGGAATAAAGACCGTTCCGAATTACTAGGAGCCATTTGCAATTTTAATAAATCTGCCTTGCGTAAAACCAAAGTTTCTTGAATTTATATTAAAAGAAGAGGTACAGCGGGTAAAGTCGCTTTTAAACAGCATGTGAGTAATGGACTAATAGGATTTTGTAATACACATTATAATAAAGTTTTATAAGAATAACTTTGATAGGAAGTATAACATTATCGAAATCAAATGAATAAGAGTATATTTCAGCCTAATATTTCTTTATACCTAGGAATAAATAAAAAATAATTTTCATTATTATTATTGCCCAAACTGAGGCTTTTACTTTTTTGTCACAGAAAATAAGGTTTATAACTTTCTACTTTGAGTTTTGACATTTTTGTTAATACTTATCTATCAAATTTTACTGTTCTGTCTCTGTTTTTGTACACAAATGGTGTCCTTTAACTAGAATCCGCAAATTTTTAAAGAACAGTATTTATATGCCTGCACATTTTAACCAGTGAACAAACTTAGCATATAAATTATTTATAAGTATATTGACAGATGAGAAAACAAAAACCAAAACAATACTGTGTCACAAATATATTTATGGAAATATATCAAGCGATAATAGTACCAACAATAGCATATGCAGCAGAAAAGAACACAAAAAGGAAGAATAACCTATAATAAGAACAAAAAAAAGATTGAATACTAGAAAGATATACTAGAAATAGGTAGTTATATCTTGAGAATGAATAATCAGATTAACAAGACCAATAAGGCTATAACCACCATTAAAAAATGAATAAGGTGACCATGAACAAAATAGAAAAACCCTATAGAGGAACTGGATCAAAAGACGAAAATTATTTAGAGCAATTGAGAAAGATAGCAAAAAACACAAGATATTCGAAGAAATGGGTACAAGAGGGACTAGCACTTTCATTTGATACCTGAAAAAGTACAATTGAAAATATGATACGTATCATATTTATTGTTCAATCCACTTATTTGCCCCTTCAGCTCAACGAACGGTATGAATTATATTCACGAACTGCCCGCAATAATTGTTTATCGTATTCGGGATTCGCCTTTGAATTTACTATAAAAATCTAAACCACGTCCACTCTTATAATAGGGATTTCCAACTTTAAATAATTGTGTTTGAATTTTTCAACACATTATTTGAAGTTCTCATTCTAATTTCACTTTGAAACAAGCATCAAGGACTTTTACAAAAAATGTATGTTTAAAAAATTCTAATCACATTTCAGCTCGTCCCTTACCTAATTGTGACTGAAAGAAGCAGTACTGAAAGAAGAAGTAACAGCGTTTCTTCTGCGGCCGTTATTATAAAGGTCGCATTTACCTTTATACATTAGACTCACTTGCTGGTCTTATGCTTATTTATTGAGTGGATAAATCTAACGAACAAGGATGTAATTAGAATTTTTATTTTATGCCATTTTTATTCTATGCCATTCGCATTTAAAAAAGTATTTGTTAACTAGTTGTTTAGTAAGTTTTTAAGATTTATATTTCTCATTAGATATTTTAAACAATTTAATTCGATTTATTAAAATGGTTGAGTCAAGCAAAAGTATGAAATAATACAATACACATTTAATTTTATATTACAATAATAAGCATATTTTGATCATGTTGCAGATAACGGCGTATCTTTATGATTTCATATCTATTTAGACATCTATAATCTTGGCAGCTCAGTTTTTCATTGCATTCTTTTTTTCTCATGCTATCCTTCACTTGACTTGAAATATTGCTCGGTAGTCAATACGATGGTAAAATCATTACCTCTATTTTTCTCAATCAACGTAATGAGTTTTTTTCCAAAGTATGCTGATCAGCCTCCATTGTTACAATAAATGATTTACTCACAAATTTTTATGAATAATGCAAAAACCACTGACAAACAAACTGCACGTTAGCACTAATTTAAGGTTAGGTTGATTTTTTTTGCAAATTAAGACAAAAGGCGAATTTCGGCATCTGGCATGTCTAGCATCTGCCTCCAACATATTAATTCTACCAACAGCCTAGTGGGGATCTTATTCTTATATTATTGGCAAACCTTTTTTAATAAATATTTGGAATTGTTAATTATAAAACCAAAATAAAAAAAAATTATTCTTGATCGTTAGAAATGTTGGTGGATATTCTTACTAGAGAAACATTTGTAAATTAATTTTTTGTACGTAAAATTTTTTGTTTTTATCTATTTAAGTATTCGATTATATAATATATATTTGATATAAGTTCGATTCTCTAATCATAATAATAATACTAATCAAAGGTTGCCCTTAATAATTTTACATTTTTTTATTCAATCATTATTTATAATTAACGAATTTCATTTTTGCATTGCATTTTTACAGTAAACTAATTTTCACTTACTGTTATGTCCTCAGTATTAACAGTAAATGTAAATAGATGCATTCCACCAATTACCTTTTTATGTACTAAATCTGGTCTTTTCTCGCTAGGAATTTCGCGTTTTAACCATAATTCTATCACCTCCATTTTCCTTTTTTTTTTTAATAGCGAATCTCATGATTATATATCATTTATTTATATTATGGCTTCTATTCACTATTTCCCGTATATTCCTGTAGAGGAGCAATTCCTATATTAGGTCCCAATCCAACAATCCTCCTATTAAAATTTTCCTTATCCTATCAAATTCTAGTAAATCTCACATTTAGATAAACGGTAGAATATAAACTGCTTCGGGGAAATTGTGAAAGTATACAGAACTTTTTGAGTACTATAGATTCAGTTTAGTTCAGCGGTCGCCAACCTTTTTCATGGGTTAATCAATTTCGAAAATTTTGGAATAGAGAGTGAGCTACTTATCTGTAAAATATGTAATACATTTATTAACATCAAATAATAAAAATACTGCTCTTACAAAATAACCAGAGGTTTGCTTTTTATGGTAGTGTTTCAACACTTTTTTGGTCCCTTGTTATTAGGGTTAAATCATCAGCATATGCTATCATTTATTTTGATTTATTAATGATACTTCCATCCATATTAATGTCCTTATTATGCCATCTGACCTTATCTCATGTATTATTTCAAACTCCTTAGGCCATTTGGTCTTTCTATTGTCATTACCCTTTCCCTAAAATTTAGCATAGTTATTTTCACTAATTTTCATATTAACTTTTGGATTATGTCAGTGTCCTTTATAATGGTCCTCCTTTTCAGACTGTCGGATGCTTATTTGGAGTCTATGAATAAAATTTGCAATTCCAATATTGTGCTTATAGCATTTTTCGATCAATTGTTTTATAGTGTCAATGGTATCCACTGTTTTTTTTGTCTAAAACCTTTTTGATACATACCCAAATAATAAACTATTTTGTAAACAATTCTTCAACTGTTCTTGGTTTTGTTTTCGTTTTTTCATATACTTTTGTCCTACATTTCTGTTGAATGATTGTTGATTATTAGCAATTACATTCTAATTTGCTCGTAGCATTTTTCGATCACTTGTTTTATAGTATGAATGGCATCTACTGTTGATTTTTATAGTCTAAAACTTTTTTGATATACCCCTGTTTCTGGTTCCACAACTTTCAATATTTTATTTAATTATTATATATATACAATATTAAGCAAACTAATCCAACTATAATTGCTACATATGCAGGGATTTTAAAATTGATACAAATTTTTTTCCCCATTCACTTGATAAAATTTGTTAGATTTTTATTTGAAATTTTACTTTTATTCAGTTTCAGTCTCCAATTTTTTTCACATAAGTAGTATTTTTACTTTCTGGATACAACTTCCCTTATCAGTTTAATAATAAAATCATTTTCAAGTGTATTAAAGTAATTTACAGACTTGGTGACAAAACAAGCCAAATGAAATTAATTATTCGATTAGTCTTCAAAGTCTATGAATAAAAGTGAGTTAGTTGCAGCTCGATACGGAGTAAGTTCGATTTTTACCAATTTTCTTGACTAATTATACCAGCGAAAAAATTTTTGTTTCAACCAAGCAGCTTTGTAATACCTGTATTGGGAAAAATTTATTTTCTTTGGTTCTTTTTCAACATAGTGGCTCTGGACATGGTAGTTTATGTCATTCCTAGTGTCATTTGTGGTGAAGTTTGCTCAACATGTCCAGCAGCACATTCTTAGACACAAAGGTTTCTACTGTCAACGGCACTTTGGGCCATTCCAACTTACAAAACTTGTTCAAAGCGAATCACTTCATCAAAACTTTATTTATTGGAGTCGTTTTGAATTTTTTATTCCATCAATTTCTAACAATATGATAATACGTAGAATGTCACAATTTTACAATATTCATTTTCGAAAACCTGTTGTGAGCCACCCCTTGTTCCCTTTACTTCCTATTTTTCAAAAGCTGCTATCTTTACTGGCTTCCTTTTCCGATTCAAAATTGGTTCAGTTTTCGACAATTGGCACTAGAGATGAAGAAGATAAGCCAAATGATATTTAGAAACTTCTCATTCACTATTGGTATTTTTTAGTTAATTCTATGCTGTACCTATCATATTATACATTTATTTTTATTGTCTATATTGTTAGTCAAGGGGACAAGATTAAATTTGTGTTTTGAATGTCTTTCAATGTGGTAAGAAAATTTCATAACGACATTTGTACATATTATAATCTCTGGTAAAATCGTATCTATAAAATGAATTTTTTCATAAATGAATACCAGCTCTGTAACATTTAGAGTTGTTGTATATATTAAATTTAAGGTATATTTGTGATAAATAAATATGTGAATGTAACTTTTATTGATTAATTTAAATCAAATATCAAGTATAAAATTTGTTACTACCGTCTTGAGTGATGGGTACAATGTCAAATTCTATTCTTTTCCACTAATTTTAATAATTGTCTTTATTCTATTCTTGTATCTTTAACTTTAATGTTCGAAAATGTTTTATGATGTAAAAATTCACTATGACCCATTTATAGCTTACTTAAAATTTATTTCTTCCATACTACTACTACTGTGGCCACTTAAATCCAAGTTGGTTTTTGCCTTGCCAACAAGTTACGTCCATTTTTTAAAGAAGAAACTATAAACAATGCATCGAATTATATTTTTTGTCATCGAAGGTTTTTACAACTATTATTCCAGTGCTAACAACTCCAAAAAAAAATTAATTTCATAGAAAAGTGTTATTTTCGATGACCTACCCAACGCTTTCACAATTTTAAACACAATGGCATTCACCTTTGTCTCTATTGAGATTTCTTTATACCAATTCAGAATGTTTTGCTTCTCCGTAGACGATAACTGGCCATAAATTGCAAAGCCCCCCTATTTGGGGTGCGAATGATCTCTGCTAATACTTGGGTCATTTTTCAAATTAGTCCCGACAAGAATTGTTTTCATATTTTAATAAAATAATAACAAGAACGCAAGAAATAACAAAACGTTTACAATTTATACAATTGTCAATCATAATACGGGAGCCGTTTTTTTTTCAACCTCCGATCACTCTCTGCAGACGCTACGCGGGCAGAAGAAGACGGGTATGCGCTGTAGGCGACTGCAAAGCTCTGGCACTACAAACTTCGCTATTGTTGACGTCAGTCGGCGTTTTCTACAGACTGAAGGCCGTAGTGCTGCAGAAATCCATCGGAAAATGATTCGTGTGTATGAGAAAAACTTCATGAGTGATGGTGTTGTGCGTGAATGGTGTCGAAAGTTTATGCATTATGAAGGGGGCCAAGGACGCAAATCCGTCGTTTCAGATGACCTGGTTCACCGAGTTGACAGAATGGTTAAAGAAAACCGCAGATTTACCATTACTGCTTTGTCTATGGAATTTCAACATCTGTTTTGTACTCTATTGTTACTGAACGGTTAGGCTACACTTTCTTTGAGTATTGAGAGCATTTCCACATATATGACAAATGTATCAATCTCTTCGGTGATTATGTCGAAAAGTAACCGTAAGTGTCTATCGGAGGTTGAATAAAAAATGACCGTCGTGTATGTCAAAAGTGCTGCGATTTGACCAATCAGAAATCTACAAAATTGCCGACTTAAATTCAAATACGTTTAAAAACAGGGTATCGTAACGAATGTATCTTTACTCCTTCGAGGTGTATCTAAAATTGTGCAGTACACAGTCAATGTAAGAAATGTGTAACGTTTTCAGTAACTATAAATTTCTGATATACCAAGGGTCTAGGACATTGCTGAAGCAGTGCAGAATGTTCTCCAATAAATACAATGTCCAAAAAATTTTTTCTATCCCTATGGTAACCTTCAACAAGTATAGATCATATTATTTATTCATATGTTGGTATTGCATATTAGTCTGTACATATTTTGAAGTCATAGTTTTATTAATTAAGAGACATGTAATCTTTCAGTGGATTTAAATAAAAATTCATCTGTCAACTTTTATAAAATAGAACCAAGTACTCTTATACACGCTCCTTTTAATGATCTTATTATAAGTGAGGCTTGGCATTGCAAAACTCACTGTATCCATTTTTGGAAAATTTTTTTCCAAACTCATTCATCACATCTAAATAGCGATTCTGATAAGAAAATTTAAACAGGGCTGCGGAATTGTTTTAATTATAACATTTCAAAGTTTGGATAAAGTGAGTTTTGCAGAGAAACTGTGGATAAGGAATAATTTGCACCGTCATTAGATGGATATAGGAATATTTGCACGAACACAATTAAAAATGTATTAATGCAAAAAATTAGATAATTTTTATAGTAAAAAAGCACTCAAAAAATACAAGCAGCATTAAAATTGATAAAATTTATTATTGATAAATGTTTTAAACTCTTACTGCATGATCCTCCTCATGACCTTCACATTTACACTCATCTTCAAATGCTAAATTGTCAGAAACTATTGCATGATCAATAACAGTTTTATAAAAATTGCATTCTTCTAAATGGCGCCACTCATTTCCAAAGTGCTTGGATAATAATTCGTCGAATGTCATTGATCTTGTCTTGTTTCACATGATTTACTTCATGTAGTTTAACTTTTGATAGGTTGATACCCTTCTTAGAAACAAACTTGAATTGGCCTACATCTGAGTTAAAGAAAAGCTCTCCAACTATCGAGAAGATTTCTTGAATAAAAAGCGTTTTGCTTCGTTAAATGGGAAATGCCATCTAGCAGGCGTCTTGAAGTAAGCAGCATTGAAACTTCTCCAGTCGTACACTTCAACTTCTCCCAGTTTCGATACTGTGCAATATTCAGAAAAAATTGAATGGCATTCAGAAGAGATTATTATTTACCCTTTACTATTAATGCAAATACTCTATCGGGTGGTAAAAAAGAGTGTCCTGTAATAGGAAAACACCAGTTCAATCGACTTAATCAAGTCAAGTCCAAATATCTCAGGAGGTGAAAAACTGCTGATGCAATTTCATTTGAACTTTTTCTTTGTTTAAGTTCCATCCAAGTATAGCAAAATATGTTGTCCGGTGTGTTTGGAAAATCCCGTCACAATGGTGAAATTGTAAATATACAATTGTCTGCAGTAATACCCACTTTGATCTTTAATCTTTGGTAAAACCAAATTTTTTTGACAGTCGAATGATATAATAAGTAGGTCGCTTTGTTCGTCTTTTAGCTCGTTATAAAAAGCTTTGTACCTTGCTTTGAGAACAGCATGTTCGATAATCAATTATTTGATTCTTGAACATATCTCTTTATTTTCCCTTTGAGCTCAATGCATCCATTATTGGTGAACCGTACCCTATGTTGTATTCTTATCATGAGTTTTGGAGTGACACCCATTTTTCTCGTGTGGTTCAGAATCCACCGTTACTTTGATATTGGAAAAATATGGTTATAGTGAGTTTTGCAATGCCACGCCTCAAGTAAACTGTATTAACAATATAAAATTTCTGATATAGTAATATTAATATTTATTGTAATATCAAATATTTTGTAAAATAAATGCTTTAATTTTTGTACCTAGTCCAATATTATGTCTATAAAAAGTAACTCTCGCACATTGTGATTTGTGACATTTGGCACTAAGAATACATATAAAGTGGGGCCACATAATATAGTTTTATATCGAAGCACTGCTATGTGTAAATGTCATTGTTTAGAATTTTTCCGATTATCCAAACGAAATAATTTATATTTTGTTATATAGTGCGTAATTAACAAACTTTTTATGCCAATTCATTAATCGAAATATTAATTATTTCGTAAGTAGTTGTAATAGTACAGTGTACAACACGTGCCGTAACTTAGTATTTTATATTTATGTAATATGACAGAATCTTATGAAATATTTTATTTTCCGCACTATCGTAAATGTGTTGTATCAGTATGTGAATGTTACTTCATAATCTTTTAGATATCGTTTTGGAATAAAAGTAGTTGGATGTTTTGATAAGTAGTATTAATATTGTTCAAATAATATTTGTTAGAAATACAACTTTTTTGAGTGAGCAAAAAGTCTCTTTGAAAAAATCTATAGCTTCCATTCTTTTTCTGATTTCAGCATCTCAAAGCCATAGTCTTAACATTATATATAATAAATAATCTATGTTGTTGTTTTGGTAAAGAAAAAATATCAAAGGAAAAGGAATCTTAAACAATGAGGAAAAAAAGAAAATATAATATATAAAGTATCAAAATAAAAACTTATCTCATCAATGTTTCCTCCTCTGACCCTAATAACAGCTTCCAATCGCTTTTTCATGGATCGAATGAGTTTCTTTACTCCATCTTGTTCGATGTTAACCCATTCTTCAGTAAGAGTCATTTTGAGGTCGAATTCCGTGACTGCTGCATGATTTATCGCGCGAACTTTTCTCTTGAGTTCATTTCATAAATGCTCGATAGGATTTGAGTCCGGGCTTCGCGCTGGCTTATCCGTAGCAGCAATTTCGAAATCGTGTAGATACTGCCTTATGCAGTATATGGACGGGCATTGCCCTGCATTAGCATGAAGCTTTCGTCGATAAATCTGACGTAGGGAACGACGTGATCCCCTAAAACCAACTCGATTTTTGCCTCAATTCCCGCCCAAATCATCCAGGAACCACCTCCAAAAGCCACGTTTCTCCAGGTCTGCTGTAGATTCTCCTCTTGTATCGCTTCAATGCAGGCACACTATGCTTTCGTCTGAGATCAAAACGAAGCCTCAGTGTTCGTTAGTCCAATTAAACCGTTCTCTGGCAAATCGTAGACGAGCTATTCGGTGGGTTAGGGTAAATTTGGGGCCAGTAGCTGGACTTTTTGGCTCAATGTTAGCTGCCTTAAGTCTCGTTCTATCTGTCCAGCCACTGCTCGTGTTTCTATGAGCTCTTGTTGGACTTTAGTGAGACCTCTATGATCTGATTACAATCTCTCTCGGATGTGCACCTTTTTCTTCCGGATCCTCGTCTACAATGGAAAAAATTTTGTATGTTTGAGCAAAAAGACTCTTTCAAAAAATCTATAGCTTCCATTCTTTTTCTGATTTCAGCATCTCAAAGCCATAGTCTTAACATTATAATAAATAATCTATGTTGTTATGTTTTGGTAAAGAAAAAATATCAAAGGCAACAATGAAGAAAAAAAAAATAAAGAAAATATAAAGTTAAATTATCAAAATAAAAACTTATCTCATCAATGTTTCCTCCTCTGGCTCTAACAACAGCTTCCAATCGCTTTTTCGTGGATCGAATGAGTTTCTTTACTCCATCTTGTTCGATGTTAACCCATTCTTCAGTAATTAGAGTCATTTTGAGGTCGAATTCCGTGACTGCTGCAGGATTTATCGCCCAAACATTTCTCTTAAGTTCATCTCATAAATGCTCGATAGGATTTGAGTCCGGGTTTCTCGCTGGCCTATCCATAGTAGCAAATTCGAAATCGTGTAAATACTGCAGTACGAAACCTGCAGTATATGGACGGACATTGTCCTGCATTGGCATGAAGCTTTCGCAGATAGATTAAAACCCTTTTCTGAAAGAATAATAGGCGACTACCATTGTGGGTTTAGAATTAGGATGTCTAATACTGATCAGATTTTTAGTATCAGGAATGTTTTGGAAAAGCTTTTTGAATAAAACATCAAATTATATCTCCTCTTCACAGATTTCAAGCAAGCATATGATTGTATAAATAAAGTTGTACATGGAAAATAATAAGACCTGTTTAAATAACTGGCAGTCACAGAAGTTGAAGTGTAAACAGAGAGAAAGCTTCCTAACCAAAAGTGAGAAAAGAAAAGGTGATATACTGTCAATTACCATCGTTTGGAAAACAGGCTTTCGTGGCCCTCGTCCATTGCTTGAACGTTCCTTGGGCTTTTAGGCCGTCGCCCACTGGGGCAAGAAGGTCCTATCCCTGGCAATAAATCAGGAACTCTATAAATATTTCCCAATTATTATTAAGTGTTATTACTACAAATAAAACATACAGTTAACATTTTGAGTTTTATTTTAATTCAAAAAGACATTATCGTAAGATATAAATGTTTTCTTCCAGTTATTTATTTACGTGATTACATATCCATACAAAAATGATACAGCTATTAGATTTGATCATCTTCAGAACCAAAAGAGCTATTCTTGTCATCGCTTTCACTATCATCGTTGGCGTCATTAATTTTGTCAAAACCACAGGGTTCCAGAAGTCCCGGTTTTAATAAATCCCTTGCTTGTTTAGGAAGGCACTCAATTATTTTCTTTTATTGGTATCCAGTAGCTCTTAAACTCATTTGAGTGACATAATTTAATATATTTATTGATGTAGTCTATCAACTGTTTTGTTTGTAGTAGTTTCGTTCGCTCGGAATTAGATTCAAATGGATTCCTCTTAGGAATCTTTCCATCTTCTCTTATTGTAAATGAAATTGATGTATCAAGCCACTCAGCATTATTTTTGAAAAACCTTTTTTCTATCCTGAACGCTTTCATCCAGCGCGATTTAAACCGTGATTGGAAATATGACTAAAGTTTTATTCTAGCTACTTTTACATTTCGTTCGTTGCATTATTGCATCTTCTAAAAATTCAAATTGTTCATCAATTTCAATTTTATTTGAAATTCTGAGAATAATGAAAAGTTCAATTTTATGCCAACCACAGAAAAGTGTCTAAGTAAAAGCTGCAGGGATTTCAAAGAAATCGCACGGAGAAAAGGACTTCTAATTAATAAGGATAAAACGGAATATATTTTGATAGATAAAGGAAACAGTATAGCCTTAGATACAGTAAATATTGAATTTGGTTTTGAAAAGGTGACGGAATTTAAATATTTTAATCATTACTGAAAGAAATGATTTAAATTACGCTGGCTGCTGACAATCGATGCTATTTTTCAATGATTGAACTGCTCAAATCTTGTCTAGTATCGAGAAAGATCAAACTAACATATTGTCACTTTGCAGTCGAAACTGGGACCCAAAATTAGGAAAAAATATTAATTATATAATACACAATAACAATCACAGTGGCTCATGTGCATCTGGAGCGAATTAATGAAGAAAAAAGGCAATAAAGCCAAAAGTGGTGAGATCTAAAAATTATAAAAAAAGGTCAGAGATCGGGCGACATGAAGCTGTGTCTTAAAGGAGGCCAAGGTTCTTCATGGACCGTAGAGCCGAGGATCAAGTAAGTTTTCCTTGACTTGCCTCATATTGAACTAAAAATGTATACTACTAGAATGAGAACCAAATCAAAAAAAAATTATTCTTGATCATTATGAATCGATTTTAGATCTTTTTTGGTAGAAAATCAGTTTTAAATAATAGGTAAAAATTAACGATTTATCACGAAGAATTAAAAAATTACAGAAAACTTTCATATCATATTGCTTTTGGGAAAATGTATTTTCTACAGCCTCTATAACACTGTATATTTCATCTTCTTTATTATTATTAACAGAACAAGCTCTCAAATGAAATACACTAAATGCCACTTGACATGGAGCAAGACAAAGTGTAGGAAACTGCATGCAGATCAAAATATTGGCATCATAGCTACTCTAAAATGAAATCTGTGTTGTT
Organism: Diorhabda sublineata; assembly: GCF_026230105.1. NCBI lineage: Eukaryota > Metazoa > Arthropoda > Insecta > Coleoptera > Chrysomelidae > Diorhabda > Diorhabda sublineata. Next base: position 11,428,844 of record NC_079483.1, read on the forward strand.
ACCAACTTTCCCGAATTAAAATTGAAGTAAATAAATGCCATTCACAAAATTATGTACCAACAAGAAGGTTAGATTTATCACAGAAGATAATAAGTTATTTTCTAGCACGTTGACTGCCACAATGAAATAATTTATACAATAGGAAATTTTTTTACATAATTCAAATAAGAAATGAAATTTTTTCTCGAAAAGCCTACATTTTCTGTACCATTAAGTAATAACTTCATATTTAATTTAATGTTTTTAATCATTTGATGCGATTAAATACAACTGTGAAAATTGCCTTGGCCGTCAACGTGTTAATCATAAGTTAAATCCGTGTTTGTACCAACTTTCCAAAATTAAAAGTGGAGTAAATAAATGCTATGCACAAAATCATGAACCAATAAGAAGGTTAGATTACCACAGAAGATAACAAGTTATTATCGAACAAGTGCTTTAACACGTTGACTGCCACCACGAAATAATTTATCCAATATGAGATTTTTTACATAAATCAAATAAGAAATGAAACTTTTTCTTGAAAAGCCTACATTTTCTGTACCATTAAGTGATAACTGTATAATGAAATTAGTATTTTTAGTCATTTAATGCGATCAAATAAAACTGTGAAAATTGCCTTGACCATCAACTTGTTAATCATCATTAGCTGATTTAACTGACATCCGGTTGGTTGTTAAATAAAAAATAATGAGTTTTCTCTTTAGAACTGCAAATTGCATGCAATAAAATTGGCACCATACCAACAAATAGCTATTACCTATATCTTGCGTTGCTCATTATCATGTTCTGTTCAGTATTGTCATTATATAAAATAAGAATTTATAAATAACTACTTCTTTAGGGCACACTGTAATTTTTCAAAGTCCAAGAAGTGACGAATTTGCCAAAAACTTAAGAAAAATGTTGTGCTAAATTCATATTCTTGCGTGCATAGAAATCGGCTCGCTGTAAACTCTTGACTTTAACTATATTTTTTTTGAAATTATTCATCAGATCTTATTGTCAACATAAATAGGATTATTGACAATTTAAAACTTGAAACTCAATTTTTTAATAATGAGTATGAGTGCCTCTTGATCTAACAACATCTATATTTCTACTGCAACAATAAGCTCTGAGATGGAGTCTGGGGTAGGAAGTGTAGCTTGACTTCTTCTTTTTAGCTTATCCATAAATGTTCTATCGGATTTCTGGCCACTCCATAACACGAAAACCGACTTCTGCAATGTAATCTTGCACGATTCTGGTGGAGTGCGGTCTTGCATTGTCATGTATAAAGGTATATTCGTCTCCGATTCAGTCGACGTAAGGTACTACTTGAGTTGCTAAAATCCTGTCGATGTATCTATCATCCGTTAAACCTCTTCTTCCGTAAACACGGTCGACCTTACGGGTCGGTTCGAAATTACACTCCAGATCATGCAAAAACCACCTTCATAGGCACTCCGCTCTTCAAAGCAGCAATCTGTAAATCGCTCTCTTCGTCTTCAGTCCAATTTTTTTCTTTGGTCGCTATCATGGAGATATATTCTGGTCTCATCTGAGAATAGAACAGAACCCCATTGATCCAACATCCAATTCAGATGATCCTGTACAAAACGTATGATTAGCTGGAGTAAGTTGGACCAATCGCAGGTGTTTTAGGGGTCAAGTTATTCTCCTGCAATCTTCGTATTACTGTCCACTGAGTAATAGTCAATTCTCGCACCCCATGGATGAAACTATTATTTTATTAATTTAAACATGAAAGTTTTTCAGAATACTGTTCATACTTTTCAGTCTACTAAAAGTAGTGCACAATTTGATTATTTGTAGTTGAGTAGTCCAGCATCAAGTATGTTCTTGAAAATATTTGTATTTGTAGCAGTCACTGTCTCTTCTTCTAATACATTCCACATATATACTATACGATTTGTCAAAAAGTTCTTCCGGGGCAACTTGCAGTTTCTTTCCTTAGATAGTTTTCTCGAATGCCCTCTTTACTGCTGATTTGGAAAATGTCCAAATCGCAAGTGTAGATATGTGTAAGAATTTTATAGGTTTTCATTGAGTATCCTCTAAAGCGACGTTCTCTGAGAGAGGATAGGGCAAATATTCTTAGGCGTTCTTCATAGCATAAATCTTTCAGCGGAGGAGGTATTTTAGTAACCCTTCGCTGAACTCGTTCTAAAAGCTCAATATCCTTGCGCAAATTCAAGCTTTGGTCTTGTATACGTTTTGTAAAGAAGTCTTTACGTTACATTTGTTCACCGGTTGCTAAGCTTATAAACGATTAGCCTTGCTACTGGATTTCGATAACTAAGTTATCGTCGTCAGAGACTGAACAGTATATTCAGTATGAATATCGCCAACGGTTCCAGAAATTCCAACTTAGATAAGCCTTGCTGATAAATTTATACTCACTCATTAAAGAATATTATTTCAAACAGCATATTTCTTTTTTTAATCTGATGAATAATTCGGAAAAAAATCATAGTTATTGTAAAAAGTTTACAGTTGGCCAATTTCTATGCACGCAAGTTTATCTTCTGTTTCTAGTCAAATATTTTACATAACTAGAGGTTTTTGATATGAATATTGTTAATATAATCTATATTTAAAGGAATTTGGCGAGTGTTTCTAACAAATGTATCTTTTGCTGAACATATTTAGAATTTTTATGTGATCATTTAACTAATATATTTATAAAATCTAATTTATATATAACGGTCTCTCTAAATTCATTCGACGAAATTCAGTGGATTGCTGACATAAAATTGTAATGGGTGTATCGTATAAAAAAATTTCCTCAGCATACCTCGTTCATAAATATCATTCCTACAGTTTGGTGATATTGATAGGATCCTGAAATTTTTTAAAATCCTTGCAAACAATTCTCTTGTCAAAACTTGTTACGTTACAAAGAGACAGAGCGATCTAAAGAGTAGATTGGTGCTTGCTCAAGGTTTGCTTTTGAATTTTTCTTTCCTAATCTAATTCTTGTTGTCAAATGAATGAAGAAATAATCGACTACTCACTACTCCACTTATTATTTAAATAATAATTGAAATACTCCAACCAGCAACATAGATTGAACAATTATATTATTTTACTGGCACGTGTATGTTTATTAAAGGTTGAGAAGCATGTACAAAATTTGCGAGGATGTGTATAAGGATAATGTGTAATAGATTCGGCAATTAGCATATTTATAATCAAAGCCCCTATTTACCCAAAGGTGTATAGCTGAGTCCTTCCTATTTTTTCTTCCCTAAACAAACTTGGTCCATTGTTTTTTATTTTTAACCATAGCTTTTGCTCAGTACCATGTTTTCCCTGTTTTTCTTTGCCCCAATATTTCTGCTATCTCTTGATTACAGGTTTTCTTGGGTCTACCTCTTTTCCGTTTTTTTTATTTGATCATGCTTCCCTTATAGCTTTAACTGGTCTCTTGTTTGTCATCCTTTCAACTTGCAGTATTGGTTCAATACTCTATCTTCACTTGTTACTCCATTTCCCACCCTTACACCTTCATTGCTTGTATTCTGTTTGTCAGTACCCAGTTAATATTGGCCAGTATACTGTTATTTTGGTTTCCCGGATTTTGCCTAGGAATAACCCTGAAAGTGTAGGTCAATTTATCTGTCTGTTTCTTTTCTGAGTATTGTCAAGTATAAATATTTGATCATTTTGTCTTGATACATTTTCTCCCTTATATCGTTATGTTCATGTTTATTTTACAAAATGAATGAAAACTCGATTCAACTCATCGTCTTTTAGTGGTCAAATATCTTTCGAGCTGAAGAAGAAAATACGGAAAATTACCTCCTGAATTCCGTCTCATAAATTTAGAAACACCCTGTATATATATATATATATATATATATATATATATATATATATATATATATATATATATAATCTAGGAACATAATTATTGTATCTATTACAAATCAAATAATAAATATGTACCTTTGAAACGAGTATCCTTTCATTATTTAGACATATATAAACGTTTTATTAGTGGGAGTGGGGCATATTAAACGCCAAAGAAACTGATTCTCATTCCTCCCTCCTTCCCTCCTCATTCCCCCAAAACGATTTTGCACAATTCCAGCTACTCCCTTATAGGTAACAAATTTCAACTCAGTTACGTACTTCATTTTAAAATTATCATGTAAGATAATGTTTTTGAAGATTTTGAAACATTCTAAACCATGAACTCAAAAAATTTATGGGGACTCCGCACCAATTTTTATCGTCAGGAAGATAAACTCCTAAATAAATCTTTCATATTACTTCTTCCATTCATATTTATAGATAATCTCGGTAAGTAACTGTGAGGCTGAAATTATTCAGTTAATCAACTGAAATGTTTTCTTTAAAAAAATATTCCATATTCAATTTTTTTGATGAATAATTGAAATGGAAATTAGATTCTACTATTCAATTATTATACAATATATTAAGCATAAAAAACTGCCAACAATGGAACAAAATTTATTCTTAAACTAAATACATAAAAATGTCTATTCCAACTATTAATAATAATTATTATTATTCAGCTGCATTTCCTCTGTAGTGTTTGATATTTGCTAAAACCCACAAAGGCACAGCTAAAATTCCGGCAGTTAAAAGCATACCATGTACAATCTGTTCAGTGCCTGAAATTTTCACTCTAGGTGGACCGGAAACAACAGACATGTTTCTCACAGACTGAATGGCTTGCATTCTTGAAACAATTCTAGATGTAGAGGCAAGCATTTCTGAAATTAAAATAGAACCTTATCTATAAGCATTTGGAAGAAAATACGTTTTAGAAAAGTGTAGTGAATATATTTTAGTTTCATAAACAATACAAAAAGATATTTGTTTAATCAAATGTAGTTGTATATTTTCTCTTTTATTATATAAGTACTATACATTCAATGAAGAAAATTTTTTAACTCTTATATTAATACTTAGTTTCATTAATTGGTAATGTGTGTAATTTCTCTGGATTTAAAGTATCGTTATTAAATTTTAGGAGTGAGTTCACAGAAACATATTTTGGGCTTTGCACACAACTTTGGAGAAAATTGATGCGTTGATATTATTGAAATAATGGATTTTCAAAATCAAGGTAACTATAAGCATGGGTCACTTAGTTTTTATACTTTTCTTCACAAATATTAACAGATCTCGTTGATATATATTTTTCAATAATAATATATAATGGGTTATTCAGGGAAATATATTAAACGAGCGATTGTATAGAAACGGATAAAAATTGAAATATTTCAATATAACTTACTAACTTTTAGTGATTAGGTAACACTAACGACAAAGTAGCACGACTGTAATGAAATTAGCAGTAATATGCTAGGAATATTGACAATTGCAATTCATAATTCTTCTTTTATATGACATTGGCACTTTAATGTTACAGACCTGTAGGTAATTTGTGATGTAGCCTTTGAGCATATCATAGTAGACAACTCAAGACTAAAAAAAGAATACGAAATGTCCAACTATATAAGACAGTTTCAAATTTTTGAAGTTAATTATACAACGGATGAAAATAGTACATTTAGATATATAAACATAAGTTTTCAATTACGTTCTTATTTTAATGATATTTAAGATGTCTATTAGTGCAGATAGGTTAATTCAGGATGAATACGAAAACCAGTTTTTTGATATGAGCTCAACGGATTTATCACAAAGATGTGAGTAAAAGTTAGATGTCGCATAGTTTATATTTTAGTTTCTAATATTTGATTCGGTTTGTATTGATTGATATACGTAAATAATAGCATAAGGGTAGAGATAGATACATAGATTTTTATTTATAATATAGTTTCAATGATTAACATTTCATTGTCACTTTCTGTTAATCTTGTTTTATGTAGCCAAAATTAAAACTAAATTGAAATTAACATTAAACTTAACTTAGAGATAATTATAAATTACTGGTAAACCAATAGAAATTACCACCACAGTGGAAATTGGCGCAATAACGCGAATAATATTTTCATAACCCAAGAACAAGGATATTGTAAACAAAATAATACCACCATTAAAGACTGACCCTAACTTATTCTGTGCTCATAACTTCACAAAATTAAAGAATTAAACTAAGAAGTTTAAGTTGGTGAACCCTCACTTTAAATTAAATTTACTGTTTGTTTTCTACATAAACTACAAGTAGCATTTCGGTCTCTTGCAACTAGTAATTTAATTTCTTAGTTTAATGGTAATTTTTTATTTTAGCTGCATATACCAAACTTTAATTATTACTGTACTGCACACTTTCAATGTGTTTATTATGTAAAAAAACTTTGGAAACAATAATAAATATCTAAATAGGTATAAACAAAAATATTTTTTATTATAGTTAGGCAAGTCGTACAAAAAATAATTCAAAGCACTCTAGCTGATCTTGAAAAGGAAATTTTAAAAACTGGAGAGTATAATAAGAAAGATGATGAAAATGTTCAGGATAGAATTAATAAACTGTACGCTCTTTATATGAATAGTGCAAAAATACCTTTGGACAAATTTGAAGTAAGTATCTTTTATGAATATAATTTATTTGCAATGGAAAAATAATACCTATGTGTCCTATATCAATTTTTTTATCCCACAGTATTTTTTTCTACATTGTATGGTTTTATCAATGTATCAATTTAAATGTCTTATTTATTAGACCTTCTATATTTGATTTGAAGAGTGGAAAAATATTTGAAATGCCAAAATTTTAGAGACGAAAAAATGTAAAGACAATCCACTTCAAAAAATTGGTTCAGATTAGTTCTTACTATAAAATATTTCTATTATATTGTTGATTCACAATCAAGTGTATACTACAACAAATTTCTAGTGAAGTACAATCTGCTAAGTATTTTGGTAATCATAGATTCTATCCCTGATATTGCACATGTTGATCAGTTTAGTATAATTATAAGATATGTATTAGATAATGGTGAAAATTTTTTAGAATTAATACTAAATAACGGCCTTAAAGCTATTGAGGATAAGGAAGTGTTAAAGGAACATTCTTAGTCAATCTTGTGATAATGTAAGCAATATGTTAGGTATATATTCAGGCTTTTAGACACGAATCAAAACAATTAATCCTTTAGTAGACTATATTCTTTGTACAATCTATTCTTTAAATTTGGTAAGATTATGTGTTGTTGTATCTGTAACAGAAGCAGTCGACTTTTTGTACTTTAAGAAAAACTATACAATTTTTTTACTATATCTACAAATTATTGGGAGATCTTGGCACAGCGTACAAATTTAGGAGTTGAAAGTATTACACAACTCATTGGTCTCCTTGACATGATGCCATGTTACACATTAGAAAAAGAGTTGTCTGCAATAGTTGATGCATTAGAATTTATTAACAAAACTTCAAGATCTGAAGCAATGGGATTGCAGAGAAAATTATAACATTTAGAAACAGTAATCATAGCTATTTTTTTGAATATAATTTTATATCATTTTAATGATGCTAGTAAGAAGCTTCAATAATCTCAAGCTGATTCATAATGTGTTGTGCAGATCTATAGTTCTATGGCTTTACTTATTCAAGACATGATAGGTAGGCAATTTACTAAATATGATGAAAAACCAAAGCACTATCTGGAGTTCTGATTATTATTGTTGTGATAATCGTCGCAAAAACAAAAAAATTCAGCCAGATGATTCCCAAGTAAATGAAAGAACACCTTTCTCTGGATAAGAAAATTTTTGCACAAATGTTTGCTATCTTATTCTAGACACTATCTAGACGAGTATATAATTAGTCAGGCTTAAAAGTGCATATGAAAAACTTAACCAAAATCTCAATTTTTTTGATAATTTATCTGAAATAGATGCAAAGGAGTTGGGAAAAAGAGACGTTAGCCAATTAATATATTCATTTCCATTATCAACTGAAAGATTCCTTTGCAAGAATGGATATACTCTCTGCACAAAAAATATGCAATTTATTTCATTCACGGAGTCTTTGAGATGTTTATCCGAATGTGGACATTACTCTTCGAATTTTTTTGAGTGTTCCAACTACAAGTTATTCAGAAGAAAGTTCTTTTTCAATTCTAAAAAGAGTAAAAGCATATTTACTCCCAAGCATGGGCCAAAACAGTCTTAATAATCTTGCATTATTGTTTATTGAAGCTCAACTAATCCAAGAAATTAATTATGACGATATAATCGACGTTTTTATACCGACCAAGGCCAAGAAAAAAAAATGTTCAAATTGATTAATATAAAAAAATTGAATATTCATCTTTCTAAAGCTTATAACTTATTTATCTTTCATGTTTCTTATATATTATAGAGTTATACTTAAAACTTACAATAAAATAAAGTTATTTTGAAATTGAATCAAAGTTATTGAAATCCATTTTATAAAAAAGGGCCTAGGTCAGCAAGTTTAAATCCGTCTCTGTCAAGAATCAATAAAATAATGTGTATTTGTGGTAAAAAGTATGTTATAATTGAATATATTAAAAAAATTAGAAATTTTTTTAGGAAGAATCAAGAGAAATATTTGCAATATCTTCAAATATTCTATTTAAAGAAGACTTATTGAAAGTAGAAAATGTAACAGATAACGATATTCAAAATTTGAAGGAAGAAGTATTGAATTTAGAAAAAGAACTAATCAGGGTAAGTAAACATACAAATCCAATCATTTTTAAAATATATATACAAATAGTTTTTGAACTTTTTAATCACTCTTTCTCAATAAGTAATTTTCGTAACAATTGTTTGACCCTTTCAAATATTATAATTTTTCCAATAATTTACTAGTTGCATTTAAAATTTGCAATTTTTCAATTAGAATAAAAAAGAATAGAAAGTAGTACAAATGTTCGTACAATTCTCTTAAAATGGCAATTTATTAGACAAGGAAAAAATTATTACAATTTAGCTCAAGGGTGTGTTGTTGAAGGGAAAAAATCTGAAATAACATCTGATATTGAAAATATTACAATATTTTTTTTTCAATTTCTTATACCTTTTGATCTATCTAAAAAAACTAATTTTGAAACAGAAGAAACATAAAATCAAAAACATTTAGATGCATTAATGTTACAATATTTCAATCAATCCTGACTTCACTGGACATAGAACTAACGAAAGTATCAGTATCTATCTATTCACTGTTTCACGGGAAAAATATGATATTTTGTTAATAGATAAATTAATCAGGTATTTTTGAATGATCATGGGTCCATGAGACCACCTCAGGAAAGGTGAAAAACTAAATACCGTAAAAAAATTTTTGGGTACATCATGTATTTGTTATGAAAATATAGAATAGACACATGTTCACATGTTTTTATGTAATTTGGACATTAAAAATGTTCACATTTTTGAAAAAAAAATAGCATCTAAAGTGATGGGCTTATGTTACTAGAATTTCTGTAAAAATGAAAGACTATGTAATGGATAATTTGTGTTTTGATTTAAAAAATAATCAGCTTATGATTATGAATCAACTACTCCCTCCTCATAATCATTTACTGACGTAGGCCACAGGAATATTTCTTCCTGTCCTCTTCTGGGGCGTAATTTTCTATTTTCCTCAAATCATCAATTTTTTAAATATTTATGGAATTTTGGATATACTTTTTCGGTGGGTAAAATAAACACGGAAGCATTTTATGTCAGCTTAAAAGTGTGAAACACTGTACTGTCTATAAATGGATGAGCCTCGATTACACCAATATATTCTAAATTGTAATCAAATTGGCGGAGTTTTGAAACATCAAATAAATGTTTTTTGTCATTAGGTACTTTACCTCCCTTTGATTCTTCAGACATTCATTTTGTAATAATAAGGCCACCATATCGTAAACGCCAATACATCTCAATTCTTAATCATTTTCAATTCAAAATTTCTTTTTTCACTTGAATTTAGTATTATTTCATCACATTGTTTAGGCAAATAGAACCTCTGTCACAAGCATTAAATGAATGCCCTCTTATCGGTAAGTACTGAGTAACAGTTTGGAATATCTTAGTAGGGAAAGAAGAGGGAAAGACTTAGTTGCCTGTAATAAAAAAATCCAGCATTGGGATGTTTGGCAAATGAATATTTTGCAAATAATCCATAGCTATTGAATAAACTGATTCGCAGATTTCTTTCATAGACCTCATTTTATCAAAAAAACTTTTTCGCTCTTCTTTCATGAACAGTTCATTCAGCTAATGCTACTTTATTTAGTCTGGAACTCTTCGATTTAGTATCAAATACTTCACAGTCCAAATGATAGATTGAAACAGGTGTTAACAATCAGTTTATACTACGAGTAATTTATTTGTGTGTTTGGATATGTTGTATTGTACATCCTATGTATTTCGTTTATATTGATTTTAGCTTCTAAATCAGTGGCGGATTTACAGATTTATATAATTTTTTGAATGATCTAAAACTTTGTTTTATAAATATTATTTTAGATGAAAGGTGGCTTTGAAAGTGTATGCATTCTTGAGCTAATCCTGTTTCTAAATAATTAGTGTACATTTTTACCAAGAAACTAGCTTTTTCCACTGTAGTGACAACTCAATTTTTGAATAATATCAGTCGATATAAGCTAGGGCCTACTCAGTCTGCAGTCTTATATTCTCGTGAAGTATAATGAGCAATTTTATTGGGAAATGATGAGATATGATCTTCTACACTTCTTATTTGTAGATCTATCACATGTGGAATTTTTTTTCCATGTAGGTCTCAGGGTGTTTGTCCTAAAGCCAATAGTTTAATAAATATTTGCAGAGTGATTCCACAAAGGCTGAGAAAAGCTTTTTTATAAACTTTGGTTACACCAACAGAATGTGAGATGCGATATAAGACTCTATATACTCAGATTTAAATTTCTTGACCTTTTTCTAGCTATTAGTTGCAGTGACATTAAGCCTTTAAGGTAAGCATCTTGTTCATTTTTGGTAAAAAAGCTAGTGAACATTTTATAAATTTCATCACAGAACTCCTCAGAAACTAAAACGGGTATGCCTCGATTCTGATATCTAAAATGATAATAAAAAGTATCTTAAAATCTTGTATTTGGAATCTAAAAGAAGTAAAGAAAACGTATCATAAAATCTAACTTGCAATCGTCTCTGCTGGGTTTTTGTTGACACAAATTTCCCTTAGAATTTACAGGATTGACTTCTTCACTCATTTCTACATAAATTCGTATCCAGAAAATCTTCTTCATCGTACGTTATGACTTGGTACTGAGTTTGCATCATTAGTTGCCTAGTTGCAGCTGGGATGATGAAGACCTGCTTTCATACCATCTTGCAGGTGGTTGGGATGTATTCTGTTTTTCTTCCTTTACAATATTTGCCAACCGGTTCAATTACTTTTATGTTGGGGTGAATCTCCCTTCTTTTCAGAGAGTTCTTACATCCTTTAATCGTACCATACCAAATGCTTCGATGAGATCGATGAAGCACATATAGGCTGTCTTATTGATCTCTATAGCCTTTTCCGTAATTGGGCGGATCACAAAAATAACATCTATAGCAGACCTGTTCTTTCTGAATTCAAAAAATAACCCAAATAACTTTGAAATTATCAATCGACCAAGTGATGATCACAGCTGTCTTGCAATGTAGCTACTTAGAAATAGTAGAAAGAAATTAAATGGAAAGAAAAGGACTTGAGTTGTTTCAATTATGTCAAGGGTTTGTTTGTGGCATGGTTGCCAGCATAAAAATGCAAAAAAGTCAATTTCACCAAAAAGTTGTTTCAAAAATACCTGATTCAAATAATGTTAAACCATTTTCCTGTTACACAAAAGTCTTTTAAGATTTCATGATAGTGTCTCTTATAGGAAAAAGTTTTTCTTGCTAAATGCCAACAGATGAAAGAAGTTTTTGATACAAATATTAATCCCATTGTTAAAAAAATGGACAATATTATGGCAGCGGCTAATAGAAGTCTACAAAAATCAACCAGAAACGAAGAAACAAGGATTATAGATTTATACACATCAAGAGTTCAATGTTTTGGAAACAATGATGCTGATATTTCATTTATTGGTCACAGTATTCCTAAAAAACATTGTTTTACTGATTTATGAAAAAGTTATTGATATATAATACAATAAAGATACAGAAAATAAGTAATAAAAAACCATATTTTTAAAACATTGACACTTTTAATTTTAAAAAGAATAAAATCTAATTTTTTTCAGTTATATATATGACTTCTACTCAAGTATAATTGTATTGAAATAATGTTAACAAGAAATTCATCATAGTTTTGGAGCACCAGTATGCACCAGAGAAGAAACCGTACCAGAACCACAACTATTACTATAATCTATTATAACAGATCAGGTTTTCTTAATGGATTTATTTGGACTACAATGAATTAGCAGATTTTAATTATATCAATCAACATGGTTTGAAATAGCAACAGAACCATCCATCTTATATATTGTACTTTCTCTCCACTTCTTTCGGTCCCTTGCTTTTTCTCTCCAGCTCTGGATGCTTTTTTCTAAGGTCTTCTTCCACTACTTCCCTCCACCGTTTTTTTGGTCTAACTCTTTTCCTCTTGCCCTCTGGTATCTTCCATGCAACTCTTTTCAAGGATCCGTCTGTGTCCATTCGTTCTAAGTGACCTAACCATTGTAACCTTCTCTTTATAAACATTTTGATTGGTGACTTATTTAAAAGTGTGTAAATCTTATGGTTTGATCTTCTCTCCCATCCTAACCCTGTCTGCTTTCCTCCAAAAAATCGTCTTAGTATTTTTCTCTCCCAGATTTCCAATTTCTGTTTAGTTTTATTCGTCATTATCTAAGTTTCAAGGGTGTATGTCAGAGTGGGTCTCAAAATTGTCTTTCGTAGTTAATATGTTAATACATATTCTTCTAAGGCTGCTTGTGCAGCTGTTACTTTTGGCAATTCTTAGTTCGATTTCCTTCTCTTCTTCGCATTTATTATCTAGTAGTACACTCAAATACTTGAAATTTTCTACTTCCTCGAATTCTATTAACGTCCCATCATGTAATTTTTAATTATTTTTTGTTTTGCTCTTACATTTATTCTTTATTTATAAATAATAAACATCCATCTTTTTAGAGGAATTACCATTGAACAGCTGCGAGATATGAGACTTTCTCCATATAATACATTTTGGATATTGTTTAGTTGAATGAAGTGGATTTTTTGAATCCTTTATCTTTATTACACATTAAGCACATGTACAAGTTTTTGTTGGAATAAAACAAAAATATAGTAAGATTTTTGTGTTTCCTTCTCCTCAGGTTAGATCAGATTTGGGTCTCTCTCATCTTGAACACCATAAAAGAAACGCAATTTTTCACATTGTTAAGGAAATCATATTAGGAAAGACTGGCACATTTTTTTAATGCTTTGTCTAATTTATATGTTCGCAATCCAAAGAAAGTCTAGCACTGCTGCTACCTAAATATTTTATGAAGACATTAAATTATTCTAGTGGATTTTTAGGTTCATATGAACAGATCATCAAATATGATAATGGATGTAGCTATCAATTTATAAAATCATAGTAGTCAATAAATGAAACTAGTTTGTTGAAAAAAAACTTTTAATCTCCTTCAACTTGCACATCTTCAGTTTCTAACTGTTTATCCCAGTCCTTCATTTTTGCCCCCATCATGAAATCTTCTTTAAGGACACTCCAAGTAACATCTTTATCAGTATTTACGTTCTTGCTAATTTTTGGGATGGTGTCATCTTCCAACTTTTGTGATTTTTCTCCCATAAGAACATCCAAAAATGCTCGTTTATCAATGTTTTTTAACACTTTCTCTTTTCTAACTTCTAATGGACCAGCTTCTTCGAGTTTCTTAGATATGTCCTGTTGTTGTTTCTTAACAGCGTTAAATAGTTGAACTACACCTTTTGTTGCTATTTTTTGTAAAGTACGTTCTCGGTCTTTTTCTAGGATATTAGGTTTTACTCGTAGATTTGGCAATTCTTTCCTCTGAAAATAATTTTTTTTATTTATTCATATTTAGAACTCTGCTCTGCCCTAAATCTTTTACCCTCAAGAAGTTGGCATCATACTTAGGAGTTACAAACATTTTGAAAGTTGTTCTAGATTTTTTCTATTGTATTTCTATTGATTTATTCTATATTGTTCCAAAATATAGCTTTTAAAAAATTTATTTTTCACAAATTTTACGAAAAATAATTTTTGTGATAGTATGTTCATATTTGTTCTAAATTTTCCAATAATATTGTTAAAAAAATATTTTTTAGGAATCTTTAAAAGAGGGGTTCGTATTGTTTAACCAATATCCCACTGTCAATTCAATTTAGAGAAATCTTATTATTTTATCTAAGCTGTTCTAGCTTTTTCCAAAATTTTTCAAGGCTTTTTCAACCCTCATCTACAATAGCTCATTATATAATAATAAATTTTTTTAACCCTATGTTTTGGAACAATATAGAACAAACCAAGAACAACAGTCAGAATCGCGATTCCTCGACAATGGGGTGCCAACTCAAATATTTGTTCAATTTTCTCTAAAAGATTCATCCTCAGCCCTTTGCCTTTTTGGAACAAAGTCAAACAACTCTGAACAACCCTCAAATTTTTTGTAACTTCAAAGTGTGATGCAAACTTTTTTACGGTAAACCCTTTCTGACTATTGAATGGAATTCTTAATATTATAAAAATCTCTGCTATATATTATAAATGATGAGAATATGTACTTACTTTCTTTTTTGTAGGTTCTGTACTTTCTGTTTTCACTTCTTCAGATGTTTCTTCTTTAATTTTATCAATATCTTCCGCACCATCTATTTCAAATCCAAATGATTCTTTTTCAACTTTCTTAAGGTCAGTTATTTTTTTGGCTTTAGATAGTACTACACTTTTACGTTTCTTTTTTGGTTTTTGTTTCAATATTTTTGAAATGGCATCAGCCCAACCAGTGTTTGAAAGACCGTTATCTTCTTCATCAGAGACATTTACTTGATCAGAAACATTGCTGACATTTTCTTCATCTACTTCACCTACAATTCATGAATTAAAATTAATTACTACAACAAAACTTCTGTGGTATTATTTATTAATATTTCTGGTAATAGAGACACAACTCATCAAATTAAGCACGAT
Source organism: Diorhabda sublineata (assembly GCF_026230105.1). Taxonomy (NCBI): domain Eukaryota; kingdom Metazoa; phylum Arthropoda; class Insecta; order Coleoptera; family Chrysomelidae; genus Diorhabda; species Diorhabda sublineata. The sequence continues at coordinate 11,443,953 of NC_079483.1, forward strand.
AATTAAACTAAATGAAATGCTTAAACTCTTCGCATTTGAAATATACATGCAGAAAGAATATTAACAATCTACTTAAGTGGGATTTTTTTAAATTGCAATTATTTTAACTGGTTTGGTAATATGTGAATCGTAAAACATTGAAAACAAAATATTTAAACTAAAGTGAATTGAAATTATGATGATATATTACAGGGTTATTTAAAAAAATCTGATACAGCCATGATTTAATACATTACACCAATGAAAGTTTCAAGTTTTTTACTTTTGGTACTCTTATTGATAAATATAATTTAATTTCTATAATAATCCTTAGTTACAAGAGACCAAATAATAACAAGGTTTGAATTATATCAAATACTTCATATGTTTCAGTATTTGATTGATATGCTCCGCATGTTTGACAAATCCTTTATAAAAGGCTTTTACTTCAGGTAACAAAGGAAAAAATGACTGCAAACTTAGTTTACAAACAACCTTTTTCAATTTTGTTTATTTATGGTGGAATATTACTAAATACAGCTTAAAATAGTATATATGAAAACGTTTTGAGGGAAAAAAAAACTGTAAATCCCAACAGTTAAATAAAGAATTGTGGAATTTAATGTGAAAAATAAAATTTCAGAACATTCTTCAAATTCCAGGTGTTTCAAGCATAGGAACTCTGCTATATATTAGAAAACCAATCCTCAAAAGTAAGACTGAAGTTATTTGCACAAAATTTGAGATCTCTGTTATTGCTTCAGTTTATTTTATTTGTTCAATTATCAAATTTTGCCGACTTTCATGCGTTTAGATTTCATCTCTGTGTATGTTCTTTTACGCAATTCTTTAGAAGCATATTCAGTTGCAGTTGCTATTCAGGTAAGATAATTTCATCCTTTTTTACAAGCTTTTATTTAGTTTCACTTGCCCCACTGTTTGTTATCAAATCTTGCAAGTTACATTTGATCCACTTCTTTGACTCCAATTGAGCTGAAATTTTGCATGCATGTATAAAGAGGAAGATGCGCATAGAAACTCCATCAATTTTTGGGCTCATTTGATTCGTCTTGACGAGTATTTTGTCACTAGATGGTAACCAGGGTCCGCTTTTATTTAGTTTCACCTGTCCCGCTGAGTGTAATCAAATCTTGCAAGTTGATCTTGATCTACTTGCCGAACTTAAAGTCTTATGATGGGGGAGATTGCCATAGGAACTCCATAAGTAAATAAACGACTCAACCCCATTAAGTTTGGGCTCATTTGTGATTCGTCTTGTTACCAGATGGTAATCAGGGTGTTATGATGGGGAAGATGGCCATAGGAACTCAGTAATTAAATAAACGACGCAACCCTATTGTATTTATAATTTAATTTTGATCTTGCACATTAATTTTTCAATTTCATTTACCCAAATTAAGACGATTTGAGTTCTTTTTGGATAGTTGTAGAGGTACAATGCCCCATAATTTTGCAATATATTCAGTATTAGAATAAATAGTTCAATTACTGTTACACTCATTATGAAATAATATCTTTTTAGACATATTATACTTACTTGTATCATGATCTTCCTTAACTCTTTCCATAATAGTCATATTGTTAATATACACTATTAAACTAAACAAATATTTGAACTCTAAAATATGGTTATTTCGTGTTAACTTTCTTCTTCTTTTCTAAAAATTCAATATATGCTTATATTTAGTGAGCTCTTCTTCGTTTCTTAGGCAGATAAAGTTTAATCAGACATTTATCTACATATGGAAAAAGACTGATGATACACTATTCGCATATTTGAATTTTATATTCAGGTGATAAAAAATGATTTAGATCATTAGTATGTCACAAATTATTAATACTACAATTACAAATTCGGTAACAGTCTTTGACACATTCGAGTTGGTTGAGTTTCTTGGCCATGTGTGGTTGAATTGTTAGCTATATAATCCTCGCTAGACGAAATTTAATAAAATCCATTCATATAATGAATATTCCCAATACAATTCACATTTAACGTAATGTTAATCGACCCTAACAGTTACCATAACGACGAGAAATGTAATGTCTTAATACTTAACCTCTATTCAAAATTATAAAAATTTTATTGTTGAAAATGAATAATTATAAAATATTAGGAAGGGCCGGTGAAGGCGCATACGGTTTCGTATTTAAAGGTGTTGATTTGAGGACAGCAAATTTAGCGGCACTCAAAAAAATAAATGTAAATCAAGTTGGTTGTCCCAAGTCCGTTATAAGAGAAATATTAGCGTTACGTTTTTTGAGACATAAAAATGTAAGTTTTAATCTATTTATTATTTATCTTTTATTATTCTATTCACTAGATCCAACTTAGTATCTACTTTTTGTCCCACAAGTAAAGTAAATATCTTTATTACTAATTAATAAAATTTATATAAACTATCTATAATTCTAATTAATTATTGTTGGAAATTTGGCAATTTTTGCAAGAAAAAAGAAGAAATTAATGAGTTAGGTACAGCTTACATATTATAGAGTAACCTAGAATTTAATTAAAACTTGAAATCACGATAATTTCAAAATGTAAAATTTCCTTAATGCGACCAGTGCTTGCACCAATGTATCAATTATACTCTTATCCATATTTAATTAAGTTAGCATATAAATATTAAACTTTAATTAGCGATGAGTTGAAAAATTAAAATTACGTTTATTAAGGCCGACATACACCGATCCGATTTTACTCCAAAGAACGGATCGGAAGGAGTGAGCACAAGCTTCCGAGTTCTTTTCAAATTTCTGCTTCAACTCGATACATTCGCCACTCTTGATTTAATTAAAATCGCGGAAGGTTCTGTGAGCAAAATAATCAAAAATGTTACAAATTGTTATTTAGTTATATATAATTCTTCCACAGATATAGAAACTTATAGGCTCTCTGTATAACGATAGACATGGTATACAAAAATGTATTATATACTTCGCAACAATCGCATGCTTTGTTTATTCACGTATCTATACAAAAATTAGTCACGTCCTCAGGAACGACATCCCGAAGAGCCTCATACGCATTACTGCAAGGGCAGACGTATGTTTGAAAAACATACATATACACAAAATAACAAAAAAAAAATGAACTTATTCGCTCATTTCCTCGGATATGTCGTCAAACGAGCTCGAGTGAACGTTCTTTTCGTGTTCATACGTTTCATTTTTCGTTCATTCGTGTGCGAGTGATTGATGTCGAATGCCGAAATCCAACATCGCTGGATGCCTAGACGTTTCATGCTTAATGAAAGATGCTGAATGAAAGACAGAAACGAATAAAAAGTAAACCGTCTGATATCATCTTAAGAGACGCCCTCTTACGTATTTTGTAATATTAAAATTCAGATTTCAATGTTAATATTTCAAAAGCACCTTCTTATATACAACTTATCTATTGTCTTTTTTTTGTTGTAGATTGTGAAGTTACTAGATTTCATCTCGTTGAAAACTTGTATGGTTTTAGTAATGGAATATTTACCGACGACATTATACGACATCTTAAGTAAAAATGATTTAGTATTATCATTAGGACAAGTGAAAGCTTACACCAGAATGCTGTTGAAAGGAGTAAATTATATGCACCAAAATCATATAATGCATCGAGTAAGGATGTAAATTTTATACCAGACGGATTTTTAAAATATTTAGACACTGCGCTCATTTTTAATTATTTCTTATAGTAGTAAATATACGTTCCATCTCATTCCACAAATTTAGTACCAGTCTGTCTCTCCCAAGATGCATTCTTCAAATAACGAAGTATTCCGGGAATAGCTCCCATCTATCATCCACAACCGTTCCAATGGGGTCGTCAGTCCCCTCAGCTGCGAAGTGAATGCACTTGTTAAAACTGCCCCTATTCTAGATCCTCCCTATCCTCGGATTGACAGGGTCTCTAACAGGCAGTACCTCTTCCTTTTTTGTCCCCTTTTTTCTATTTGTCTCCATTGCTGGTTGTGGTCTTGCTGTTTTCTCGACTTTAGATACATGGCGCAGTTTTCTTTGTTGTAGTCCGACAGTGTCTTCAATTGGATGTCCCAAGCTCTTGAAATCTTCCTTTAGCGATTTCCTCCATTATATCTCATATCTTTCGATAAACTATCGACAAATCTGCTAAATCCTGATGTATCAAGGGTGTCCACTGCTAGCCTCAGATTGATATTTTGCTAGGCTTGATCTTCGTTCGGTGACTGATGGCAGTGAATCCACACGCCGTAAAAGCAAACAGTACGATGGGGATAAGGATGACCTTAATAAGATGCCTTCTTAATGAACTAATTTTGCATAAAACTATTTCCTTTTGGAAAATTGACAGCAACCATTGCAGTGTTTTGGTCATGTTATAGAAATAACAACAAATTATTTACTACAATATATAGATATTGCGCGATAATATACAAAAAATTTCACAATTCATTTATACCATCGTGAAACAAAAACTAAGCGTCCAAAATAGTTGAAATTTTAGGGAGAATTCTTTAACGGACGCGCAAATATATTTTCCAACTTCTTTCTTCCATAATTTCGTTACCAACCTCTACTCCGTGTTCCAAATGGATATTATTTATCCGATGCAATTTCTACCAGTCTGGATGCAGTGCTTCTGGTTGGACTGAGTAGCCTAGTGGCACTGTTACCGGTCCCAAGCCCGAAAAAAGAGGAAGGTAGGGGACCAGGTTAATAGCAAACCCCCCAGAAAAGAGTTAACTAGCTCAAAGTACTGATAGAAAGCATCTAATATGAACTGATTTAACGATCACAATCCACGCAAGGAAAAAGGATTTCCCAACTCCTATTGCATAAATGCTCGACATCTTCAGGTTTGAGGTCGGAAACTTTTTAGACAACTCTCGTAGATGACATTTGTATGGCGGTAACGCAGTTTTTTTTATAAATTATTCTTTCCTCTCCATTAGATTTTTTAAACATCATATATTTTGCAGGATTTAAAACCAGCTAATTTATTATTAAGCAAAAACGGCATATTAAAAATAGGCGATTTTGGATTGGCGAGAATATATGATCACGAAAAACGACGATTATATTCACACCAAGTTGCGACGAGGTGGTACAGATCACCGGAGTTGTTATATGGATCAAGAACTTACAATTTGTCAGTGGATATGTGGTCTGTTGGATGTATAATAGCGGAAATGGTCGAAGGGAAACCGCTTTTTCCGGTAATATTTTTATCTATACTTGCCACTATAGTAAATAGTTTCAAGAGTGTGATTATCCACATAAATATTGGCTTCTGGTTGAAATTTTTATTCCAGTTTCGTATTTTTTGATGTTGCGAAGGCGTTTGATAGTGTAGACCACTATTAACCATTTTTCAAGATTCATTTTTTTAATAAAAAAATGCACTTGTTTCAAGTTAGTTGAAATTAGTTTCTTTACTAACGTTGTGCATTAGATGTTGGAGTTGAATCATTACGTAGGCTGCTGTTTCCATTTTTTGTTCTATTTCCTACCATTTCATTTCTAGTTTTCCCCTGCCATCTTTATTTCTTCTGTTCTACTCCTCCTCGGTTGTCCTTTCTTTTTTTTAACTTCGTGCTTCATAATATCTTCCGTATCGACCGTTTTTCTCCCATACCCATAACGTGTCTTTTGTCGAATTTGTTTTAAATTCATACTAAATTCAAATTTTCTCCCATAGTGTTCCTTATTTTGTTATATCTCGATCTATTCTATATTTTTTTAGAAATCTTATTTCGATAATGTGTACTTTTTTCTTTCTCAGTGCCCATGTCTCTGATTCATATTTGCACCACCTACAAAAGTAGACAATTAATTGAATATTTTATTTAATCAATATTTCTATCAACGCCACTTTGAATATTGAATTTTGACTCTTATGAATTTAAAATTTTTTCAAGAATTTATACAACTCAAAACCATCACAAAACTCACTTTGGTGTTTCTATAAGATGTGTTCAGAAAATAATCTATGGAGTTAACCATTTGGGATAAGGAAATCAAAGCTTGTGGAACGTTTAAGTTGCTACCATCTCAATCTAGCGGTCGAGAAAGCTAAAAAAGTATTTAGCTGCTGCCGCATTTTTGATCTTACCTTTGTTTCTAAAACGTACTCGAAAGTTTTTCGGCGCATATTATTTCCAGCAGCAGCTAAATACTTTTATGGCTCTCTCGACCGCTCGATTGGGATGGTAGGAACTTAAACGTTCCACAAGCTTTGATTGGCTAAACCTTATTATTAATTTGTGATTAATCCATGCGTTATAGACATGTGATTGTTTGGCGATTTTTTTCGCTTAATGCAGTGATATAACTCGCATGCGAACGTTTTGAAAGACCCTACATAGTGTATCTAGAACAATTATCAGGGCCGGATTAAGCTAGAGGCTTGGGGGGGCTATAGCCCCGGGCCCCATCATTCTGTATTTTTTGATATGTTGATACCACAAATCTAACGTATTGATATTATTTTGTGAATTTTTCCGGGTTTCCGAATTCCTTAAGGGGGCCCCGTCATTATTTTAGCCCCGGGCCTTATAAATCTTAATCCGGCCCTGACAATTATGGTATATTATTCGTGATGTTATTATTTATTGTAGTAGTATATTCTATTTATTTCTTTGTTAGGGAGAAACAGACATAGAACAATTAGCTATGGTATTAGGAACTCTAGGAACTCCAAACAATAAAACATGGCCGGGCTTGACGCAGTTGCCAGATTACAATAAAATATCATTTACTTATGCAAAACCTCAACCATGGACGTCGGTATTACCAGAAGCAGATTCGGGGACAATAGATTTAATAAGTAAAATTTTAATATACGATCAGAACAAAAGATTGACGGCAAAAGAGGTGAGTATGGAATTACTAATTAATAAGTTGAATTTCGTACTCAGCTAATATTTATCAATGTAGTATTTCCATATATCGTAGATTTATGGTGTATTTCAACGCAATATAAATTGATTATTAATGACACCTACCAATGATTAATTGTCTATTAACGATTTTGTTATATGCAACCCAATGTACATTATTCATTTATGTTGACAATATCCTATGGTGTAGATAACCAAACATACATATACTTACCCACTAAAACTTGTGGAATGAAGCAGCTGTGTTGGTTCTAACTGTCATATCTCCATTTATTTTATTGTGATTTTTTTTAAACTCCACGTAAAATTTTGAAATCAGAAGATTGAGAGTTTGACGTGGTGCTGGTGTACAGGTTGGGTCTTTGATTGCAACTTCACTTCAACCAGGCAAATGTACTACAGCGAATAGAAGCAGGACTGAGATTTTATTGAACTTTTCAAATGGAGTGGGAGGTTGATAACATATTAATTTCTCTAAAAATTTGAACGTGAGAATAAAATAAAAATGTATATGTTTGAATATATAGGACGATGTCCTTTGAAAAGCCAATCAGTCACAGTGGCTTGAACCTTTTGACGTCACTAGGTAAACAGTGAGACTTGCCGAAGTGTTTGAACCTCACATTTGTGAGTGCTAGGTACTCACTGATAACGTGGTCTGAAGTTACTTCCTCTTCCATTTTCCAAGCGGCATTCTGGATCGTCCAGGATGTCCATTATGTGGAGATGGAAACTTACATGACCGTGTTGGATTAAAAGGTAACCAGTCGAATTTCGCGCCTATTTAAGTGAGGCGGTCGTTTGGTAATAGAAACGGAAGGTCCATCTATATGTAACTTTGTTTGTCTCATATCAGGTATTTTATCCATTTGCGCAGAGCTTGCAAGAAGATTGTTGATATTTTGGGCTGCACCGAGGATAGGTTCTGGGCTCATTGGTGGATTAGCCGATCTCAATCTGGCTAGCTATTCCACCCTTGTCGTTGTCCTTGTGATGTCTTGGACCTTGTAGCCATCACTCACCAGTTCTTATAGGAACTTATTACAGCACAGTACAAGCCTAGAGTACACCGTTCCAACCGTTATGGCTTGTATGGTAGCTCTGCTATATGTGTTTCTATGACATCGATTAAGTATCACACGTCCACATTCCATCACATTGAATACCTAACTTCAGCTTGGAAGACCGTATCATATTACCCAAGCGAAAAAAAATTCGTTTATTTTGAGTTATTCTCCGTAGAAGTCTGATAACACCAAGGCAATCATTGTGGAGCCGTCTCTAACGATTTTGACAAGAATAAATTTTTATTTCGCCAACAGATAAAAGAAATTTAAAAATTTATAATACCATACCTCCTACACGAGTATATGGTGTACCAAAACTGCACCAACCTGACAAACAACTTTGACACAGTATCGTAATTTTTTCTCCATTTCAATCGCAGCTGTACTATGAGCGGTTTCAGATATACAACTGAGAGCAAAAATTTCCAAATAAGTGAAAGAAAAAGGAAGGTATAACGAGGATCCATTGTACAATATTTTCAATGACACTAAACACGATATGCTTTGACATATCAATTTTCCAATTTCTTTTAGTTTATTTATACTAATTCTAATTTCTTTTTCAGGCGCTGAATGACAGATACTTCAAACAGTATCCGTTACCTTGTAAACTATCCCAAATGCCGAAAATAGATGAAATCGAAACAAATGAATCGCCCTGTGATTTTTCGGAATTTGATATTTACGAAACGTCGAACGAAGACAGTTTATAAACTGGAGGCGGTGATTCATCTAAAGCAAAAAATAATCTTTCAAACTTACGGTTTTAAAATGGATTTTGTATAAAATTTTTCAAGTTTAATATAGTTTACGCCAAACATAAATAAAAAAAACTTTAAATACTACGGGAATCCAATAACAGCATTGCCGTGATCGGAGCTTTCGTAGTACACTTTTCTTAAGCGAGGCGTTAACAAATCTACGCCGTCTGTGATATCGACGTGGCGTGTTCTGTTCGTTTGCAATGATTGTTTGTTAACGCTAATTTGTTCTTTTTTCGTTTTCATGATGTTCTGTACGATCCAGTATTATAGATTTAGTTTGATAGTTTTTATGAGGAGAATATTTCAATTAAAGGAGACATAAAATTAAGGCAAATCATTTTGTGTGCGCTTGCCTAATCTCTAGGAGCAGCGTAGCTCCGCTAGAGACGACTAGACATTCGAGAACTGTTCGTTTCGTTGTCCGAGGAATAACGACTCAACTCCATACAAAACGTCTCGCCTGGGTCCGTATAAGTAAGAAATATGATTGAAATGTGATTTTTATGTTCTAACCTAATCAAACTTAGACCGACACAAATTACAAACGAACTGGAATACATGAAGTAAAATAAAAGTCAAGATGACAACACTTCAAAATGTCATTGGCAGGACCTTTCGTAATAACAAAAAAAACAGTTTCAGCAGACAGTTGCTACAAAAATAATTGTAGAGTCAGGATTCTTTAACAAGGGCACTTCCAATGCGGATTCAATGCTAAATTATTATAATTAGAAGTAGTGTTTCTGGAGAAGAAATTCATCGTTTTATTTGGATCCTTATTAAATCAAAAGACGGCTTGATTAAACTTAACCTCAAAAAACTAGTACAAAGACACATGTCTCCACTGTACGCAAAGTCAAAATGGGCCGATTTTATGTGGTAGTGCCACTTTGCACTTCATTCGAGAATTACATTAGGAATGTACCTCGAGTGAAAAAAGAATAGGGTATAGCACCCTTAGCGAATTCTACTAGCCGCGAATGATAGAATTAATGTAAGAATTTATTTCAGAATTGTATTTAGAATATATGTCAAAATTAATGTCAGAATGGATGTCGAAACTGATGTCAGAATATATGTCAAAATTAATGTCAGAAATGATGTCATTATTAATATCTGAGTGGATGTCAGAATAGATGTCAAAACCGATGTCAGAATTTTTTTCAGAATTGTATTTAGAATTAATGTCAGAATATATGTCAAAGTTGATGTCAGAATATATGTCAAAATTAATATCAGAGTTGCTGTCAAAATTAATGTCAGAAATGATGTCATTATTAATATTAGAATGGATGTGAGAATGATGGCAAAACTGACGTCAGAATTGTATTTAGAATATATGTCAAAATTAATGTCAGAATGTATGTCAAAACTGATATAAGAATTTATTTCAGAATTGATGTCATAATTGATTTTAGAGTTGATGTAAAAATTAATGTCAGAATTTGCTCAAAGAAAGAGGGGCATCCTGAAATTTTTTGTAATTTTAAATGCAAAAATCGAAGGTTTGCGTCAGTTTTGTTTTCATTTCATGGAAACTCGTTTATACGTATGTGCCTTCACTGACAATGGACTGGTAACAGTGCTTCGAAGTTTAGCAATCTGAATCTCAATACTTGAAAAGTACTTGGCAAAAATACGGTACACACAACACATTACTATTGGTCGGTTGCAATCAGTTAGCCAAACAGGAGCGCTGCCAATTTTAACAATCAATTCAACAGAAAATCTCCGTTCGTTTCGAACCGATTGGGCGAGAATCTTTCTTATGTAAAAAGACAGCACAAGAGGGGACGGCTTGACTTGTTGTCAAATAGGTTATTTTAACTCTTATACTTTTGTTATGGATTCAAGTTTAGTGATAACTTTTTAGGGCCTAATCTGGAAACTATTTTTTCGGAATATGTTTGGTAATGAGATCAATCTACAAAAATATATTTTTTGGTCAATGCAAGGATGTGCCAACTCAATACAGAAGGGGACACTAAACAGATAAATTTTAATGATTCATATTGAAGATCCACGCTTTTAGAACAATATTTTCTTTTATTCTTATACTTTTTTGGCCAGTTAATCTAATTAACTATTAGATCATGTTTTTTTACTATAATTTAAACTTGTTGAATAGAAACTTCTTATAAATAAAAGTTAACTGTTAAGAAGTTATTGAATCAGCCAACATCCCACTATAAAGCTCATTTTTTGGGACAAAAAACTCCAAACTTGCATCCTCACTTTGAATATTATGGACAACGGAATGTTGTTCTTCTTTTATAACAAATATTTCTCTTCTTTTTGTGTTTCCCAATCATTTACTATAGAATTGTTTTGGATAAGTGAAAACTGAAAAAATATAAAATTTTTATTTTAACTAAGTAACAAATATACATCAAATAAAAATGTAATTTGACAAGCCCTTAATTAGAAGCAAATAACAAAATCATTTTTTTATACTAACTATCTTCCTAATTAATTGAATTGCAGGTTATAAGTTATAACAAATGATGGTACTAACACAAAATTCGGTGTATATAGGATTAAAAAAAAATTTGAAAAACTTTTTGGATTTTCCAAAATTACTTTCATATCTTTGCTAAAAATTCTAGAATTAATAAAGCTAGAAAGCAGTGATAAGTCAATAGACTAAATGCATAGCATGATTGATACGAAAATCCCATTCGAAGTGGTAATCAATGATTGCTAATCATGGTTCAATAAAGATCTTCCTCAAGCTCGAATGAATCTTCCAGGTTTACAGATGGTGCAAAACAGGGACCAAACCCCAATGTATCCATACCACTATTCTTCAGGTAGAATTGATAGCAATAATGTCCAGAAATATTTGAATAGAAACCCCTCTTGAAAACACATTTGAATTCTTTTCGATAGCCAAGTGGCCCTGAAGTCTATTGAGAGCATGTCCAAGATAGCGTGGGAGTGCAAACAACATAGCACTAGCTAATAGAAATAAAGTAGTTCTAATGAGGCTACCATGCCACCAGGATATACCAGGCAATGAAGAGGAAGAACGACTCTGTACTTTGGACCAGAGACGTACTGTTGTACTGTGGGATCACCAGATTAAATTACGTTTGACAACTTTTGCAATTTATTACAAATTAATAGTCGACCTGCGATTACAAGGAATAAATAAATAGCAAGTGTATAATTGGTGCTTTAAATTGATTCAACCTATCAAATAAAAGATTTTGAAAATCTATTCGAAAACTTAACTAAAATGACAAACTATGTTTGCAACACTCAAATTTTGTATTAGTAAAATATAATCATGCAGGAAAATACTGTAAATAAAAACAAAAGTTTATGATATACAAAGTATGATATAAATGTTGACATTTTGATAAGGACATTCGCATTAAACATGATATATTATGAGATTTGTTGATGTACATTTAAAAATAAGATTTAATTGACTATAGACTGTACACACTTTATATATCATTTAAATATGACGTAAAGTATATAAATTATTAAAAAATTTTAAAAGATTTCAATGATAAAATATGTCATTTTATTGTAAAGTACTAGATTCATACCCACTCATCATCAGAATCGATTCGCTCAAAAAAAATTTAGAAAAGTACATTTATGTTAGACATTAACTGTTTTACTCGTCCAGGTTTTATCTGTACCTTACTACACAGATACGTTCGATTGGCATGGGTTAAGGAGAATGTGAGTTAGTTGGTTGATTGAAGGTTTGTATTGTTTACAGATGACTCAAGGTATGGACGGTTTTTTGATCGTCAGCATATTCATTTATGAACTCTTTCTCGTGTTCCCAGAAATCATAGAGCAGTGAAGAAAGGTTATGTATTTAGAAGTATAGTTGATGTTTTAATGGGAGTAGAGAATTGTAAGTAGTTGATGCATAACTATGCAGATTTATGTAGGAACAAGTGCCATTAAATATTCGATGTTTGGTTTTAGAAACTGAATTTAAAAAAAATGTATGATTTAATTAGACTTTGATGATGATGATGAAGACTTTAATGACCATCTTAGTATCTCAACTGACAAGAGGAACAAACTAGATGTAAAAAAAATATATAAATATGTAAATATACCAATTCATTTATAATATAAAATTCAGCATTATTTTCATGAAAAGTAGGTTAGGAACCTGTATCTTTTACTTCCGTTTTAGCGATGATATACCAATAAAAAATAAGAAGGTACTAAAATAGCATTAACAAAATATATATGTATATATATAAAGACAATTTTCAAAAGCATTCCAAATTTAATTGTTCTAAAAATTGGCTATCCCTGCTATAAGAAAACTTAACAAGGTCAGACCAATATTTACAAAAGAACATCCCTAAGCAACAAGAAGGGGCGTAAAACAGATGAACTGCAGTTTACATTATTGATGAATCACAAAATTGCTACTTGGAAAATTGTAGGCATAAAATACATGCAAATATAATTTTTTTTTTCAATTTTTCTTATATTTTTATATACCGTAAACTGAGGTTACTTGGGGGCACCACTGTATTTTTGTTTCTCGTTTGTTACATGTAAAAATTGACTCAAAATGGTGCGGACATACGAACAAACCCCAACAAAAACCTTCAAAATATAGTAAAGGTCGTTAAGGCCGGCATATCCCAAAAATAAGGTCCCCCAGGCAACTCTACAGTGGAAGCTCCTTGAAAGAAATTTGAACCCAGTTAGTCACCCAAGAGTTCTGTCAAACGAGGAAGAGGCTACCATTATGGATACTCTTGTAATTGTTGCCAATTAGATATTTCCATTAACTAGATACAATGCAAGGATGCTAATAAGAACACAATGCAACACTACCCACTTGATGTAGCCAAGTTGGTAGGAAGGTATCACGGAAATCTTTAAAAAAACAGTTCCCAGTGTTGCTTTCCAAATTATGGAGCAGTGTCTGTGAATTTAGGACCAAACTTAATATCCGGTTCAAAGCAACTGATTTATACCCTTCTGATCCTACTTAAGTGTTTAAAATAATTCCCGATGGTCTTTCAAGAGACACCAAAGCTGTTGGTAGAAACCTAGACTCCTCTCTCATTGATTTTCTCAGAGAGCACCAAGAAATAGGCTTCAAGAGTCAAAAGAGAAATTTAGGTAAAAAAATCCAATTAAGTAAAAATTTAGCCCTAGATACACCAACTCCCAAACCAAGAGATTCCCCAACTTTTGAACCAAAAGATTCACCAACTTCTTTCAGTGAAAACTCTGGTGGACTCTGGACAAACATGTGTCGATGTCACAAGTTTCATCTATTTCAGGCTTAATTCTATCTGCTCTAAAAAAACGTGTTGTCAGTAGAAAAACGGAAGTTGTGGCATTAATTGGAAAGATTGGATAATGTGCATAAAATGTCGACAATGGATATGTGGTTTCTGTAATCACAACAGCAAAGATCCCTACTTTACGTGTGAGTGATTTAAAGATTCGGATAGTGATCAACATGAAGTATTTGATGATACTGATGCAAATAAAGACTTTGAACTGGATGATGTTTAGGTTTTTTATAGTTTAGCCTTAGTTCGCTGTTTTAAAGAAAAATTCATTTACTTTATAGAGTTTTTTATCATTATAAATGAAAATTTATACTTATAAACTTGGGTACCCAATCAATAATTTCTTTTTCTCAAAAGCTACATTTTACTTTTTTTTTGTTTCAGATGATGCCCTTTAGTTATGTCCAACTAATTTTTTTCACGATATTCTATAAATCACTTTTTGACTTATTTGAAAAGAAGTTTCGAAAATGTGCCTAAATAGCTCAAGTTTACGGTACCTTCTGAAATTCCCATGTGTAACTAAAATATTTTTATTGAAGAAAAATAAATTTAAAACTTATATACTTCAAATACTAATAATTTGTATAGAAATGTGTTTTTCTGATTTAGTGTTTTCTCTCTTGGAACCCAAGAGCATTGCACGTAATTTATGTATACATTTTGTACAAAGAATTTTATAGAACCACAATAATACACACTTGATATTCATCAGAACGGCCATTCTTTTAATTAAAACTCAGTCACTAATCATTGGGTTTTCAGTTCCTTCCCAATGCTATAAGATACAATTTTGTTCCAATCGATCTTTGTCCTGGTAACAGGCAGTAGTCTTCTTAGTGCCTTGAAAGTGGTATCTGACATGGTTTGGTAGTTTTCAGAAATTGCTGTTTGATAAAGATTTTCTGCGGCTTCTATAACTTGTATGATTTCTTTAGCAGTTTGTGCTTCAGTTGAAACAGGGACGCTTTCTTTAATTTCCTTGGTACTTACTAGTTGGACATTACCCTACACAAAAAAACAATTGTAGATATTACAAAGTAATTTGGGAAATTAAATAATAATATTACATAAAAAACCACACACTAAGTATAATTCAAAAAGTATCATTGAAACCTTGAAACCAAATTTTTTATAAAAGTATTGAACATACAACTCTCAATATCAGCTTATATATCACAAACTAAAGGATTCCAAAAAACTGCATCTACGTTTTGTGAATGGATATCAATAATCTATCACTTCTTCTATAGTCTATTTTTATGTTTAAGATATGTTTAAGATATATATATAAATATATATATATATATATATATATATATATATATATATATATATATATATATATATATATATCATATTTTCAATGACTGGTGAATGTCTGCAGTCACAATAGTAGTGATTATAGCTCTTCTTCAACTACTGTTCTAAGTTGGAATTTTTGGAACCGATGGTGATATTTATAGTGAACACACTATTCACACTACCACTACATCATCACTTACAATTACACTGTCTGACGGGCGTTTCGATAACCAAGTTATTTTCTTCAGATACTGATTAAAATCTATTAACTTCACTTACCTGTTATTTAATGAATTTTCCCGCGAAAATTTATTCGAGGACAAAGGTGCCAATTCCTTACAGCCCACTCTATTTTAGTAATCAAGTAATAAATTTTCCGCTGCAATTAATATTCAGGAAGGTTTATTGATGATAAGTCAAGTTATTAAGTTTTAGTTTACCTTCCGTCTCTGAAGAAGATAACTTGGTTATCGAAACGCGCGTGGTGTGAACAGTGTGTTCGGCAACTACTGTTCTGGTATGCATTTTAAACAGACTTTCCTTTAACAAAAAACTGCGATACTCAAACGGTTTGGTATGAAACATACAATTTAAAGATTGAATATAATAAGTTATTTTGTAAGTAAAAAATTAGAATAATTACTGTAACTACTTCACATTGTATAGGTACGACTATTAATTTATCAGGAATCTGCATCAACAGTAAATATAAGTGGACATTCTTGATCAATTACCATTTTCTGTAAATAAGCATTTTTTTATCATTCTCTCAGTGTGGGTAACAAAGTTTGGCCATTTTTCATTGTTTGAGGGCTCCTTGCATAATTCTATTACTCCTTTTGTGAAGAACTCATGAATTACAATACCATATTTCGTCCATCACTTCCCGATTGTTTATATAATGATTTAGTTATAATCAATTTTCAAATTCAAGCAAATATCTCACAAGAAATTCAAAAATTAACCACAATATCAGAGCTGGTTTAAGGAGAAAGACCACAATTAAACTGAAAGGAGTTAAGTTGTTAGCTCTTCCAAATATTTTATTCTCACATAAATACTTCTGAAAAATAATGAGAGTGAAAGAAAATTTATTGATTAGGAATCCTACAAAAACCTTTGAATGCTAAAGTTGAGCTGAGACAGATTTTGTAAAAGTTATTATTAATAGAATTATTGAAAAGACGTATATTTTAACATTAGTGTGTTATAAATTTTTACACTCTACCCTAGGTATTGAAAAATTATATATATATTTATTTAATAAAACAATTTCAAATAAAAAAAATAACATCTTCTGTTTTTAATTCAGTGCTATTAGGTAGTTAGTACTAAGTAAACTGACAGTTCTAGAGATTTTAATTTCTTTGGATATGCATTTTTTTAATTAAAAGTGCAAATGGTCATAACCAAAGTCGGACATCATTGGGTACCAGTGGCAGAGAATCTGTTAATATTGGTAAACTAATAACAAATTGAAATAAATGAAATCTTGGAAAATAAAATAATATAATTCTGATTATTTAAATGAAAGTTTTCCATGTATTTAATGCAATGGATAGTATAATTATCTATTCTACAGTAATAAAAAATCTCTTACCTCTTCATAATAGTGAACTTGTACTTTAAGTACTCCTCGCACTTCTGCTGTGGTATCATCAGTTAAGCTAATGGACCATTGAGACCTCCATCTTCCATTCCAAAAATTTTTGGGTTGAAATTGATGATCTTCAATACAAGCTGTTAGAGTAATAACTCCACCCTGGTTTAGGCCTACAACACTACATACTCCATCCTTGTAATGGTTCCTAGTATATTGAATAAATTCTGTATCTAAGGCTGCTCTCCAAGGCTCGGAAGTACTATCGGGTGTGTATGGTTGATAATCTAAAGCTTCTTTTCTCAAATGATCATATTTAAAACTTTGCTTACTTCTAGGGTCAAAGAATCTGTTATTCCCTAAATCGTTGTATTCAGTAATGAGCACCAAACTATCGGAGTTTTCTATTCTAACGGGGGTCAATTGATCTTTATTATATAGGGCGAAAACTCCACTAGCACCTTCTTTCAGAAGGTCGTCGTTATTTAAAAGTTTTCGCACATCATTAAATACTTCATTAAATTCACCTGGTGGTGAATGGAGAATGAAATCTGAAACTATTTTCACTTTTTCTTGATCACTAATAACATCGTCTCCGTCTGACGCCATGTTTAGGTTGGGTTTTTTATTTAACAAATTCTGGTGATGTCGATGTCACACGTTGACAGATGAGTCATTCTACTTGGAATTCTCCTAGTTTATCACTGATAGTTATCTAGCCATAAATACTTTCTATAGAATATAAAATTAAGAAATTTATAGATAACAAAGTTATTCGAAAGGTGATATGGAGTAAAATTAGCAAATGTGTTTCGATAAAAAAGTTATCTTATTTCAAAAACATCAACATTGATTAGTAAATTAGTAAATTCGCATTAGTAAATTCAACATTTGAAAATTTCGAAACTATTACAATTGACTGCTGTTCCTATTGAGTACTTTACTACTAAACTAGTTAAAATCGAAGTGAAGAATGACACTGACACTTAAAATTGACATTCTCGTTGAATTTGGTTATAATTGGACTTGAATGGAAAATATTAGATATTAACGATACGTGAATTATACACACATGAAAAGATTTCTTTTAAAATATTTTGGTTACTAGTTTCATTTTGTACAAATTGCATGTTCCATTAACTTGATAACTAACTTTTTGCAATGGTTTGAAACTATCCATATAGTTTAAAACATTAATTTATTGTTAAAAATGAAGAAATTAACAGGTTCTTTCCGATATACTCAATGGGATCCTTGGTTAATAATATTCCAAATAGTATCTATGCAGTGTGTTTTATATACCACGATAGTACTTATAATAGCTATACTGGGATCATTAATTGGAGAACCGAAAACCTTGGATAGCATTTTTCAGTATCATGTAAGTAATACCATGAAATACTTTTCTATTCTATTTAATTTGAGAACTTCATCTTGCATATTGATATATATCATTTGTTAAAAACTCTTCTCTGATAAAACTTTATTTCAGGAAATACAAGTACGTGATTCAGGAGGAATAATTGTTATTTGTAGTTTTGTTATAAATGCTGGGATTGGGTAAGTGTATATATGTGAATTACTGATTTATGTCATGTGGTTGTATGTTATGTTATTAAAGATTTATATGAATAATGAGAAAAACACAGAAAATGATCACGTTATTGGGTTCACCTTAATTTTAGGAATAAAAAATCGAAAAAATTAAAATGTGTGAAGTTAAGCTAGAATTTCCTTTCTTCATGCTTTCTTTGTAATATTGCATGAATTTTACAATTATTTAATTAGAGTATAAAAATTTGTTTCTTGTTAATAAAAGTAATAATAGGATCAATAATATGGTTTTTATTTTTTTTAACCAAAAAGGGGAAATAGAACTGGGACACCACCCCAAATTTACTCCTAAAAGTACTTTAAAGGTTGACGAGACACATATTTTCCCTGTGCCCTCAGACTCCATCTGAGGCTAGGCCCTCTGAACTCTGATATCCTTTTCCCTCTTCTATTGTGTCAAAATTTGAACTGGTAGCTCTGCTGAGAATATTTTTCTGATAACCCCTTAAAAAAATGTTTCCCCCACTTTAACATAACTTATTTTACCCGATAAAAGGATCTGAGTGCAGCAAAAATTTTTTTTTTGGAGTTTAGGATGGAGCCACACTTCTAAATATTTACCCAAAAAAGTGTTAAAGTTTTGGTTTTTGAAACTTAGGCTTCATTTTTATTCCAAATGCGCTAAAAAAATATACATAATGAAAAAAAGTTATTAAACATGTTAATTTTTTTATTTTCAAAAAATGACAAAAATTTTAATTTAATCAAAATTTTTAATAATTCATAAAAAATAGGTATGTTATGATATTCAATTGATTTTTCAAATTTTTCGTTTTTGTACGTAGTTTCCGAAGAAAAATACGACATTCCTCAAAAAAAATTTTCAAAGAAAAATTGGGGAAATTTTTTATTTGAAAAAATGTTTTGATTTTGATTTCCAAATTTAGGTCTCACTTTTATTTTAATTGTGCTGAAAAAATAGACAAATTGAAAAAAAATGATTGAAAATATTGATTTTTAAAATTTTTATCACCCCACTTTCAAATAACCACCAAATATTCAAGCACCTTCCATACACAGGTTAATTAATTTTGTTTCAGGTCTATTTTAATGTGGTACATAGTAGAAAGGACAAAACAATGCATGGATTTCAGTTGTACGTGGCATTTGATTCACTTAATCATCTGTTGGATTTACAATGAACAGTTCCCCACAACATTTTCATGGTGGGCTTTAAATGTGGCATGTGCTACACTGATGTGTGTTTGTGGTGAAATTTTATGTCTAAGGACAGAATTGGCTGCTATTCCTTTGTCATTAGGCCCAAAGACTGATCTATAGATCAACTAATAAAAAAGAAATCGCTTGTGATATAAAACTCATTTAGATAAGTTATGATTAATAAAGTACTATTCAAGTTAACTTTTTTAATTTATTAACAGTGATGTGCATTTGGCAACGTCTCACTTATATCTGTACTACAGTCTCTATTTACTATAGAGAAGAGGGACACAGTTTAATGATGGGTTTAAACATCTATGCTAAACAGATATATTACGAAGAATACCATCAGTGGTTTGTCATCGACACTATCGACCAAAAGTTTTTGTCACCCTATAGTTTTAGTGATACATAAGAAATCAGAACTATACAATCAATTTTGATTTCATATTTCAAAGAGCATACAATAATAATCAAACTACATGATATTCCAAAGGTGTGAAGTGAAAATAGGGCGCTAGTTTCTGATTTCCCTGTCCAATTTGTCCCACAACAACTTAATCGGGTTGCGGTCGGGCGACTGAGATGGTCAAATCACTCCTTTCAGTACATTCTTCCTTTTAAATTCTTTCAAATACTATTAGCACAGCTTCGAGGAATACTGGGGATCATTGCCATGCTGGATGATGTATTTTCTGACCATCAGGTGCTGGCCAAAACAGGGTTCTCAACTTAGTGGTTTTCCCTCCCAATTTAGGAAATAATGTGGAATGGGATGATTCAAGGAGTGTTATATTTCTAGAGAATTTTATACCTTCAAATATCTATATATAAATTAGTTGCGTAACAGAGTATTAATTGAAATTGTTACAATATGATTATGGATCGATTCACACTGCAATGGAATGGTGGATCATTCACAACATTTCAACCACCCACAAAAACGTTGAAATCATTTAACGTCAATTTGTATGGTTTTCAAAAATCAGAATCTGAAGAAAATGATTTGTTACTAGAAGTTTTCAATAATTTACGAACAAATAATCTTGAAAAAATGATGCTGCTGAATGAAATTATTTATTGATTGTTTAAAATTTATTATTTGTTTAATGATATCCTATTATTTTGTTCAAGATATTATACCGAAAAAATACGAGGAGTGAAGAGAGTTATATTATTAAATCTGAATATCTATATAGTAGCGCCATCTTTTGACGAGAGGTAGACGCAGTTGCAGCCGAACTAGTGAACGCACAGTAACGCCATCTCTAGTCGAGTAGCCGAACTATTTTGTATTGTATGGAAACTTTGCGTTGTTTCTCGATTATTTGTCACGCCTCTCGGACGGAATAAACGAAGCTTTGTGAAAGTTTCTGGGCTGCTACATAAGCAGCTTACGGCAGTATCGTTCCATGCGAACGAATTAAAGTGAAAAGTGGTGAACGAATAGTGAAGAGAATTAAGTGTACCGTGTAAGTGAGTTATTTTAGTGCTGTGTTATTTGGTGACCGTCTTAAGGATAGATACGTGATTCATTATTACTATTGAAAATAGAGGGAAAAAAAGGAATGGTGATAAACTTAAAGGTATAGACTTGCGGTGTAGTCAAGGGGTTTCTAATAAAGAAACAAATTTGAATTTAGCTATCGAAGCTTCAGCTACCTTGTATGCTGATAAGAAGACTGCGATGACAAGCGGGCCCTCGACCTCAATCACAATATCGAAATCGATGCCATGTCACTGGTGCCCTGTTCGATACCTTCAACTGCCGAATCTATATCTAGTCTGCAACAGGCCAGCTTACCTGTTACCTCATCTTTTACAACTGTAGCTAAGCTGGATGTTCGTTTTTACGCGAATCAAGAAAAAATCTTGGATAAATATGTTAAAGTTCAAATTTTAAAAAAGCCGTTGAACCCAGCCAGAGATTTTATAACAAATGCTCCATTGCTCACTGCACTATATCGTTTTTTGTATCCAAACGAACTAATTCTAAGCACTTATGAACTGGCCTGCACTGGTCCAGTTTCAGTGCACGTACCACGAACAAAACTTCTGTGTTCCAACCGAGTTATGTATCTTTTGTGAAACGTTTCCGGGACGGTCTTTTCAATACTTGGTTGATAACAAGTACTATTACAACCATGTATAGGCGGAGATTCCGCAGGAAATTTCATTTAAACGCTTTCAATAACCGTTCCAACAACGGTCCAGATTTTAACAATAACCAACAGTGTGGATCTGTGAAATAATGCTAACAGATTAATGGACCAAACAAGAATATTAAGTATATTTTAATGTATCTGAAATAGACAAATATAAATGTGGGCCGAATAGCTTTAGTAGCTGAGACTTTTCTAATTCTAAAGAAGAAATAAAAAGATTTTCATCTTACTTCTTAAGGACGAAGTACCAATCATTTACTAAATTACTGTATTATATCTTGAAATAAACCAAGAAATAATATTTAGTATTAGTTTATCGTCTAGCTTGTTGATGCTTTTCATTTTTATGGATTCTTTATATTCAGTTTTTTATACACTGACAGAATAGACAGTTACTGGCGCTAGTTGTTATAACAAGTATAATAGAATGAATGCTCTCGTCTTAGAATACTCTGTGCTGTTTTAAAAAAGTAGTACATAACCAAAGTTTTTAGATAATATTTATTATTTGTATATCAGATGAAATAGATAATGTATACACATCTAACTGCCGCAATCAAGACTGTTCGAGATGGAATGGAATTTTGATGAAACTTTTCAATGTTACAAGTCAATTTTTCTTTGCTTTTTACTGTCTGTTACCTACGTCTTCAGTCTTCATATATGGAAAAGTCCTCACAGTAGAGATCATCCGTCGACTATAAAAAAAAGATTCACTAGTGCTTTCGTCATGTTATTTATATCACCATGTTTTTTATATATGGGTCTTCGAAAAGAAGTTTTAGAAAAACAAACATTTCCAGAAATTTTGGGACTAAGATCTCAGGGATTATGTCAGGCAATTTTTATGCCCCTTTTTCTAACAATGATATTATTTTTGGGTCCTATATCAATGGAATTCTACAGTGGCTTATCTAAATTGTATACTGAAGAAATGTATTGGTTTTCAAATCTAAAAAATTTAATATGGTTAAGAAATCACATAGTAGCACCTTTTACTGAAGAATTTACATATAGAAGCTGTATGCTGCCAATGTTACTACAGTGTTTTACTCCGTATTCAGCAGTGTTTACTAGCCCATTGTTTTTTGGAGTTGCCCATTTTCATCATATGTTGGAAAGAATAAACCATATGAGTTTTAATTTGTCTTTGAAAATATCCTGTTTTCAGTTTGCATATACAACATTGTTTGGAATGTATTCTGCATATATTTTCTATAGAACTAGACATTTCATATCCATATTCATTGTACATTCGTTTTGTAATCATATGGGCTTTCCAGATTTCACTGAAGTTGTTACTTATAAGGGTATGAAAAAAATTACTATTGTAAGTTTATTTATTATCGGTTTATGTGCATGGTGCTTTTTATTGGAACCCTTGACGGAACCTACGTGGTATCATAATGAATGGTTATGATTAGTAAAACAGTTAGATAAATGTGTTAGTTGTTATGTTTATAATATAATGTTTATTTTATCATGACATTAAAATTGTATCAACATATGCATTCAGTTTTTGTTTTAAATTTAAGCTAAAAGTATAGAAATAGCAAAGGTTGGGAACACGCATTAGTCCGCTTATAGGCTCATGTGTGTGGGGTAAGGGATATTAGTGTCTCCCTTCTATTGAAAACAGATTCGTACTAGTAAAACCATAAAATCATGATAATAGTAACAGATTTATTATCTTTAACTTCTTTCTTCCATATTCGGTATAATGCCTGTTCTTCTTCTATATCTTTCCTCATCCTGGCTCTAGGATGTCACTCCACTTTTTTCGTGGCCAACCTCTACTACCTATTCCCATTGGAGATTTATCCTTCGCTATTTTTACCAGTCTATCACCTGTCACTTTGCTTGCAATGCTTCTGGGTAGACTGAGTAACTCAGTGGCACTGTTGCCGAAAAAAGAGGAGTATTGGGGGGCCAGGTTAGCAGCTAACCCTCCAGAAAACATATAACTAGCTTACACTACCAATAGAAAGCCTCTGAAAGATTTATTGGGAAAAAAATAATATTGATCATTTAATATTTTTATTTTTGATAGATCAGAACATGTTTTATATTCAATATAATAAATAAACAGTGAAATTTTAAAATTTCATTGTTCCTTGAAAAAATAATTTTTTATTTTTTTATACAGGGGAGCCTAAAATGTGGCGATTGGGGGCAATTTACCTTTATACCAAGTTGCATTCCTGAGGAGTGACAGAACCTCAAAGTTGCTCCAAAAAATTTGAAAATCATTAATACTTACATTTGGAGAGATTTGAGATACTATGTATGAAAAAAATACATAGTTTTATTCACATCTTTAACAATAAATAGAAAGGGAAACCCAAGGATTTTGGGATTTACTTAAGAGAACTTTGAGTTAAATAGGTCCCCATGATGCTCTAGTAAACCCTTTCGAACACATTATCAATTATTCACTACGTATTTTATAATTGCGTTACCGTATTTTATTTTATTCAAAAACATATTGATCGAATTTTTTCAAAGGGAGATGTTTAGCACAAAAAATTGCTGAATTTACAGTAAACAATCAACAAGTATCATCATTGATATTATGTAATACATACTTGAAAATACCAAATTTGGTACCCTGTATGAGACTGGTAAATGCTTTAAGTAATGGTAAGTAGAACGCAATCAAACTATTCTGGGATGTTAGTTAAGGGTAATCTAGCTTTGAAATTTCAGTTTTTACCTGTCAGTTGATTTGAAAAATTTGATTTTCATATTTTGGATAATTTTTGATTCCAACCGACGTGGGTATCGTAAGCAAGAACTGTTACCAGAGCCGCGCATTTCCGGTTATGCTATTGGAACAAGAACGGTGTAGACTAGGAGAAAGAAATTTATAATATAATATAAATTTATAATACTTAAAATCATAGAGATATTACTGTATTATCTCTATGCTTAAAATACACTTTTGGTAGCTGCAGCAAAGTAGCAGTTAGAAAACAATAAAAAAGAAGAAGTGTTAGAATAACCTTTATTTTTGTTAAACTTTCAAATTTCAAATCAACATACATGTTAGTTTTATTAGGAATAGTTTTACGTTATAATTATTCAATATATTGAAACTAAAATGCCTTTACCCGCCTCTTATTTCCCTAACTATTATTCAATTGATGATATTTTAGCTACTCAGGAAAGAACACCTTGTAAAATTATCCTAAATGTTCCTAAAATGGGTAATTACTTATAACAAATAATGATTATATATAACCGAATCTATTTTACAGGCCACTTAAATCCTTCAGTATCGGAAAAAGATCTACTACCCGGTACATTCCAAGAATTACCTTTATGGTTAGTTGACGAGATTTCATTGAGTCGTCAACCAATTGTTGCTCCAGATTTGCCAAAAATATACAGGGAATCTTATCGGGAGATATTAAAAGCTGATGCCACGGCAGTCGATCTTCATAAATTCAGCCTCTATTTCTATGAAGTGGGCGCTTACATTAAACATTTTGATAGAAAAAATGAGGTCCATGATACTCTAATACATGTAAGTATTTTTATTTTATATTTAATACAATCCACAGTAAGTAATCATTTTCTAATATTATTTAGTTGTTATCTATAAAGGAAAAAGTATATTTGTAATTTATCTAGAAAAATTATATGTCTTAATTTTGAGCAATAGTTTTACTTCTTCTTTATAAATATTAATTAAATAATTCAAGCTTATTCAATATATATTCAACTTATCAATTTTGTTTATTGAACATAGTATAAAACTGTCTTCATACAAAGTATGATACATTTGAAGATTTTGGTTTCTCTTATTTTTTTTGAAATCTTAAACACCAAACACCTATTTCCAATATATTTCGAAGCTTTCAAATACATATGTATTCATCAAAAGGAACTGAAATTATAGTACAATTCAAAAATATCTATAAAACCGTAACAATAATAAAAATTACTTATATTGTTTAGTTAAGAATTACTGGTTTTAAATTTGGTAGTTTTTTTATAAAGACTCAAGAAGGTCGAAAGGTCAAAATTTTTTATCAGTTATTATGAATTTGGGTTCAAAACCTCCTATGACATTGTCTAATTGCCACTGTTACTTGTCCCTGCAGTTCTTATCATTCATATTTCATTTAATCATTGATTTCCTTTTTTCATACATCTGTGAAATCTTGGTCTTCCTCTCTTTCCCTTCTCCTATGGGATCCACTTTATTATATTTTTTGGCAATTTATCTTCTCTATAATGTCTTTCTGGTTCATTGGTAACCTTGACGTTCTATTTACTCTTTTTAAGGTGCCCATTTCCTTGGCTTCTATTTTTTTAGTAGTTCGATTATTTTCCACCGTTACAATCCATATACCAACGTACTCCTAATCATTGCATTGTAGATTCTCAGTTTTATTGGCTTTCCTAATCCAGTATTTCAAGTATTCCATTTAGTGATTTAGTTATTGATCTTGCTCTGTTTATGCCACATTTTATTTCTGTATTATCTGTCCCCTTTTTGTCAAAAATGACTCCAATATAGATAGTTTTCACATTTTGCTGGTTTTATTGTTGTATGTCAATCATATTTTCCCCTATATTCTGTCTGTTTCCTAAGTCATCTCTGTCATTTGCACATATTACCTGATCATCTGCGAACTGAAATGTATAACAAGGTGTCATAATCTTTTCTTGACTGTGAAGGATTCGGATACGTTATTTCCGGTTTTTACTGTATACTTTATATCTTTATTTTAGTTCTGGAAAAAATTAAATTAAATAATAAAAGTAACACCTTGTGATAAGGGCTCGAATAATCTAACTCTTTCTACTAAATAATGTCGAAATCTATAAAAAGATAGCCTCTTTGCTATTCAACTGTAATTCTATCAAAAATTTTCAGGAGGAGGTTTTCCCATTTAAAGCCAAAAAAGTTATTCGAAAATATATTTTTCTATCTGGGAGGCCATTTGATTGCATCAGAGGCAGAAATAATTCTATTGTAAGAAAGTATTTTCCAAAGTAACCTCATCTTTATTGTGACTAGGACAACTGCTGCGCTGAAACTGTAAATCGGTTTTTAAAACTTTATCCTTCCCATATTTTCCTCAGGAAATATTTTCTGGATTGCTTGTAGTTTAAAGCAACAGTAATGATTTTTCGACTTTTTTAAAAAAATTTTATAAAAATTCAATATTTTAGCAAATGATGTTCCTACTTAATTGAACTAAATGATTTAGTAAAAGAAAATGGGAACCGAATATAAATATCTTTATAGACTTCCTCTATACTCTGTTAAATTGAAAGTGAATTCTAATTGAGATAGTTGAAGTTTTACATTGATATTTCTATCTCTGTAAAATTCTTTTATTAAAATATATAACGTTCAATTTATGTTACTATGTGTCCACTTTTCAATGGCCATTAACTAAAAGTTGTTGAGGATCCATTGGGTTATGTTAATTGAAATTGAAAAAGTGCCAAATTTGCTATAGTCTAGTCATCTTAGACCAAATTAGGTGAAGATATCGGAAAATCGACATACCCAGTATATTACCACATAAGAACTTGTATTTTAGCATCATAAAATTATTCTTTAGATTACATATAATTGGATGCTGGCAAGTTTTAAAGTCAGTCACGAGCGTAAGAGGATATACAGAAGTAGCTCAGATATAATACGATTAGAACTATATGGAAGTGGCAATAACGATGGACAGTAGAGAAATTAGCTTAATAAATGCGACGACGAGTAAAAGACCTTAGACTGAAAGGAAGTTTGGAGAGGTGAACTTCTACATTACACAGCTTTTGACGGGGCATAGCTACTTCCGACGGTATCTTCACGTTCTTCGTGTGGGCTTGAGAGAGGGAAGAGATAGACTGTCGGCAGCATAAATCCTGATAATATCGTCCCGTTGATTGCTACCTATACAGAGAGAATTCTTATGCAAAAGAATGTAGACGGCTGTTTGGTATGATGATATCGTAGAAAACGAAGAAACATACAAGGACAGACCCACCAACCAGAAGTAAAATCACAATAGTTCCTGGTTGGAAGGAGATGACAGAAGATGGCGGTTTAATGGGTAGTCTACGGGAGTTCCACATATCCATCAGCTCTCCTGGTAGAATCCGTTACTTGGATCCCGCATCTTCTTAAAAGAAAATATAGAAAACGAGATATTTGCAAAAAAAGTCAAAAAAATCGATTTTTGTGACTTTTGACCCCGGATTTTAAAACTTGCCACCAATTTTGAGATTAATTTTAGGATGCCCAAGTTTTTACATGGTAATATACTGGGTATGTCGATTTTACGAGATAAACCCACTATAATGACTGGACTACTAGAAAAATAAATTTTGATTTCAGACATTTAGAACTCGCTTTAGACAGCTTATGGACTTAGCAGATAATACAATATCAGATCCTTCGGTTCAACAAAAATTGGATATGCTAGAAAGGAAAATATTCAATGAGGCTTACAAGGCAAGAGTAAAAATGAACAATTGGTTGGTAGATTCAAGCGCCGCTTTAGAAGCAGCTAATATGGTTGTCAATCACAAGAAGAGGAAGAGAATAAATGTTGAGGATTTATTATGAATTTATGAGAAATTTTCCCACTTTCTAAATTTTTTTTTTCAATTATTTTTTACAATACTTTTATCGATTATCCTCACTTGAATATTGTTTTAAATTATTTCTTCATTAGTAATAAAAATATATATTCAGTTTTGTAACTTAATGGGATAGAGTTAGAGTATGAGGGTTGTACAATAGTGAGATTAGGTTTATTTCTTTTCTATTTTTTTTTCATCGCTCTAACTTTTCGAATAAATCCTTTATAATACTCGTGGAAAGTTGTATTTTATATTGATATTTGTTTCAGTTTAATTGATCCAAAAGTTATTTCTCAAGTTATTGGAAATTATGTGGTGTAACCTCTTTTTTCTATAAACACAAAATCTCCAAAACCAAAGTCAATTCAAAAAAAGTTATTTGAGAAAAATCAAAATACGAAGATGGAGATGAAAACAGAAACGGAGAGGCAGGTATTTCATCTAGCATGGAATGCAACCAAAATATTCCAAAGAGTAGGAAGAAAATAAAAAAAAGTTGGTTTATAATGTATACTGGGTGTCCCTAAATTCGACTGCCAAAGCTCTAGGGTAAATTCCTTGGGTCTTATGTCCGCAAACGCATCCTTTCCAAGATACTGGATGGAAAATGTAACGTAACATTTTTTAAAATTAAATTGAACGATCCCAAAAATTATCGAATTGGGACAATTCGGCGTAAAGTGAGACAAGGCAAAGAAATATTAATAAAGAAAAAAGCAGAATCAGAACACGCCGAGTGGGCTGACGAAAAGAACGTTGATATAGAAAATCTGAATATAATCAATTATTATGAACTTGAGAAAAATTCTATTCCAGAAATTTATAATCTTGAAGAGTGGTTGGAAAATGAGTGTATAACTTAAGATACGCCAAAGACATGTTTAATAATTCAAATTCTAAAATTAATTTATTTTTAACAAGACAAAAAATGTATCAGAGCAAATATCTTAACAGTCATAATATGACATTAGATAATTTAGCTTGCAATATTCAAGTTAAATGAACATGTATCGTAGGTCAATAGACAAGTTGGGATTTTAGCTAATATCCCAGGAAAATAGGCACTTTCTTGACTTTCCGTATTTTCCTCTTTCTCTCTCTCTCATTGTCTGCAGATTCATCAGTCGTGCTGTCGCTTCTGTCGAACATACAGTGTCTTGTTCAGTTTTGTGTATTATTAGTCAGTTTGTTAGTACAAATGACCACTACAACTAACACAGCACGCGTGGGGGCCCACTGCTTGGTCTCTAATTAAAGTACCAAAATACAGTTCTTGACCAAATTATTAGACGCACTGCAACATTTCATGTAAAATGTTAATAACCGATTGATATTGTACCATTTCATTGTTTTAAATTGCATTGTTTTTTTTATATTATCTAATAAATCACCAATTAATTTAATATAAATAAAACAACATTAATTTAGAAAATCAATGTAATTAAAAGTCAATATTTAGTTGAGCCACCTTTAGCCGCTATCAAAGCTTTAATTCTGCGCTGCATGCTATCAATGCAAGACTCTACTGTCTTCTGTATTTAAGGATGATGATTCCACACATGAATAATCTTCTCCAAAAGCTGGGTTTTGTGGGTAATCACATCTTTAGGTACTTTCATTAGCTCCCACACATTTTCAATGGGATTCATATCGGTACTATTACCAGGCCAATCCAACAGAGGGATATTTTCTTCTGCCAAAAAAGCTTTGACAGACCGAGCAGTGTGGCAGGGAGTTCCATCTTAAATGAAAGTGAATGGTTCTCCATTTGGAAACCATTCTCTGAGCTGCGGAATCAAGTGATTCTGTAATACTTTTTTGAACTGATCTTTCCTCATTATTCCTATTACGACGTACAGACGTCCAGTGCCTTTGCCGCTCATGACTGACCAAATCATCACTATGGTGGGATGTTTAACCGTTGGAACGACACAGTCAGGATGAAACTTTTCTCCACAACGACGACGCACATACAGAGCTTTATTCTGCAAAATTTCCAATATGCTTTCGTCACTGAAGCAGTCCTGTCAAAAATAGAAATAAATCAAGTTTTAATTAAATAACAATATATTACCGATTTCCAGGAGCCCACATCTTTGTCTTTCCATTGTTTGCCCCACTTCAGGTGCTTTGCTTTTATTGCAGCTGTTAACTTGGGCTTCCTACGGGGTGGCAGGCCTTAAAATCTAGCTCTTTCAATTTTCTTCGAACAGTGCGTTCAGAAGCATTTACGCTAGCATACTGCAGTTGTGATCTTATCATGTTTGTGGTAGCAAATCTGTTTTCTAGACAAATTTTCTTCAAACATCTCTCTCTGTGGAGTGAAAACTGGTTTTCTACCGCATCTTTTCTTTCTTTTTGGACTTAATTCCTCTCCTCACTCAATTTTCTTTTTTATGCGTGAAATTTTGTAAATGTTTTCGCTTTCACAACGGCCTTCACTTCAGCTGTTTTACGTTGTGAAAGGTCGCCTTTTCTACCCATAATGAAAAAAGTCCAATTATTTTTTTTGAACACTACAAATAAAATAAACAAATAACTGTTAAACAAACAATCGCAGTCCATAAAGCCACAGAAACACGCCCGTACCTGACGAGATTCCGATCGCGACTAATGAAGGTTTGTACTTGTTTACGTTCAGTGTTGCCACAATTTAAAAGCTGAATGTAAAAATTGAACTAGAAAATTTACTAGATTGTACCAACTTCAAACAAATTTAATAAAATTATAGAAAGATGTATAAATATAAGTTTAAATTAAATTTTTTTTTCCAAAAATGTTATAGACTGTGTCAATTATTATTTTAAGGATGAAAAATTTATACTATAAAGTTTACCGATAAAATTAGCAATGAAGTACAAAAATCTCACGATCTAAATATAAATCAACTTGGCTCTGTTTTCTAATTATTGTTACAATCTAGTACAATTTCTAGTTTATTTTATTAAACGAAAATATAAAATAACTTTATATTTGCGAACGCAGGGAAAATGTATTAGAAAAAAGGAAAAATGTACTAGCATATAAAATGCACTAAAATGTACTAAAATTGTACAATTGTACTAGCTCTGGCAACACTGTTTACGTTCATGTATCACATTGTGAACACAGTGTTGCCATATGTTCAAAATAAATACAAATAGGTAGTCTACAACAAATCTTCGAAATAAAAATTAATAATATTGTAATTTATATATACAATTACTGCATAAAAACTCTTAAGAAATATAAAATTATTTAAAAAATACAGTGCATCTAATAATTTGGTCAGGGACTGTATTTGAAATAGGCTTTTTTCACATTTTCGGAAAATGGCCTGGCTTGCGATTTCACCATAAATTCTTCACAAATATAGCAAAATTTGTCGGGAGAAGTCGACTATAAAATTTACTGATATTAACCGCCCATTTATATATATATATATATATAAGTTACCTGCTAATGTAAACAGGGATAATAAAACTATTGAAAAGTGGTACGTGTTAGTGCTTAATGAATATTTTTTCTATTATTGGAGGGGTATTTCCTTTTTAAAGATAAGCTATGTAAGCGAAAATCTTATCAGTCAGTGTTATTATACCAGCAAACATAAAATGTGATTTTTTTTTATATTTTATTTTTGAGATATTGTATGTGGGATTTAAAGTAAAAATTATTTTTGAATTGAATATGTAGTTTTATTTAAAGATAACATTACTACGATATGTATATATTTACAGATAATTACAATAAAAAAATATATGTCTTTATTTACATGAAGAGTACCATGTACGTAAATTTTTCCAAATTTTTTTTAGTTACTGATCGTCGTAAACATTTATAGTACGAAATAATTATTAATTTGCTACATAACGAATTGTATAGATAACCGAAAATAAAACAAAATTATTTGATGAAGAAGTTATATACCACTCCTGTAGTCCAGTTATTTTAGGTTTTATCTGCGGAAAAATTCTTAGTGAGCTGAATTTGTATATTCACCTTTATACGATCCTGTAATGGAATTTCGTGACGGCAAAAATATTTGCAGAGCTTTTAATTATCTTATTATTATCTATAGTGAACTAAACTTCGTCATCCTCATCATCATTATCATTATCATCGTCATCATTATCATAAGCCTTATGTAATTGAATTCATCTGTATTGGTTCTAAATGGTATTCATCCAATTTGATGGCATTTTCTTAATATCGTCGGTCAATCCCGTTGATGGACGGCAATTACTATAGTGTGCATCGTAAAGAGGTCTCTGCTCTAAAATTTTTCTACCCCAGCTACGTGGCTAGCCCAATTCCATTTCAAATTTTCAATTGCATCAGTAATACCTGACATTTGCTGTAGTTGGTTATTTTTATCTTTAGAATGGCCCATCGTCGATCTTTCCATATTGGTAATACTCTACCTTAAGTGTAAAGATTTTCGAAAATTAAATATTCTTTGTTCTCTTAAATTGTGTTGGAATTGATCTAGGCGATTTTTGAGATAGTGTATTATCACAGCCTAAATTTTTGAATCGAACTAGCATGTCTTCTACTAATTCTATATAGTTATCAGCTTTATGCTTTTTGAGGAAAATAAATAAAAACATTTACCATTCTTGTCGAGAGTCTTAACTTAACTATTTAAATTTTGAGATAAATATTTATAATTGGATATAACTTAATGTTTTTCAAAATATTATTTATTAAGAGCAATAATAATTTTGCATTAGTTTGAACCAATTGTTGGAGTATTTTTTCAATTGAACGGATTAACCGCTTTCTTCAGATGTAGAAAAACGTTGACGTCGCAATTTATTTTTGATCTGCGGAAATAAAAAAAACATCATTGGGTGTCAAACAAGGAATGGGCGACCTAGGACCTATCGATTCGATGTTTTAACTGTTCAAAAACGTTTCTATTTGAACTGATGTGCGAGAGCTCGTATTGTCGTGGTGGAGAATAATTCGACTTCTACGATATCTCAAAACTTAAGAAGCAACCCACGTATATAATAATTGATCTGTATGTTGGCTACTGAATGGTTTGTAATCACTGTGAATACATACTGTAAGCAATAACGATTTTTCAATGGATTATTGGGTATACAAAATTATATCAGACGAACATATATACCTTTTAATTTATTTGTTTTTGCACTACTGAAGCGGTACTCAATGTTTGTCTAAAACCTTGTATAGTTCTTCCAATATCAATTGCAGAAGACAGTTATGCGAGGAACAGTCAATATTTCATCAATACGAACGGCAATTATACCAAATTAAAAAATGTAAAATAATGTTTACTCCTCATATAGAATTCGGTAAACATCTAACAAACCGTCAGTCCACGTGTAATCATCATTTCCACTGTTTACCAATGATAAAACCGAATCGTAAACGTAAATGCATTTCTATTGACCGAAGCTGTCGGAAGGCGTATGTACACAATTTCTTCGAAATATTCCAGCCAAATGGTCTTTGATATGCAATGGCTTTGTGAGATTAATTTAATTCATTGTAGCAGATTATCCAGAATACAATTTTTCTAGTTTAGAAAAATTGCTTCAAGTTTTGTCAGCATGTGGTTTTGAACATAAAAAACTGAATAAACGGATGATAAGAACCGAATCGTCAAGGATAGTTCGATGGCGATTATTATCGTCAGATAAAAGACTACCGAAGTTCTAATAGACAATAGTAAAAATTACTGTTTGGATGGGCAATCTTCTAAAGGGAAAAGCATTATAATAGTACAAGTTGGAAGCAAAGACGGTTTCCTGCCAAATGCTTTATTAATATCTGCTGAAAAAATTAAAAACTGTGCAGCTAATTATCATGAAAATATGTCAGCAGAATTATTTGAAAGGAAGTTTAACGAATAGTTTTCATCTAACATTCCACCACAGTCAGTAATCGTTATAGACAACGCATCCTACCACTCGCTGCAATTCCTTAACACGTTCACGACGGCTATTCCTAAATTTGGCGATGCTATAAACCAACTGCTTTTTTCTCGTTTAAAATAACTTTAGTCAAAAATATTTTTGGTTTTCTTAGAGACATTTTGCCTTTTGCCGCCCGGGTGACATGCACCCCTTGCTACCCGGCACGGCTCGGCCCTGCAAATATGTGTTGTTAGTTTAAGGTAAAATATTATTGAAATAAACCACATATCACGCTTATGTGACTTAATATTTTGAAGAAAATGCTCACATTTTAGGATTTTATGCTCAAAATTAAAGAAAAATGTTTTTTGAATGTGTGAGCATATATTATAAAGAAATTTTTGAAAAAAGTACTCAAATAAAACACTAGAAACATAAGAGAACGAATGGAACATTGATTTTTTCAATAAATCCTATTCTACATTTTTGTGCCATATGCCAAAGCATGGGAACGGACATATTCTATAGGACTACCTTTATTGTCCTTTATTGATTCTCATTCGACGATATGCACGCACAATTTGGTTGATTTTGGTCACCGTTTCCGGAGTTGAAACAGTCACAGGGCGACCTGGGTGCAGGTCATGTTCAGTACTC
This sequence comes from Diorhabda sublineata, assembly GCF_026230105.1. Lineage (NCBI taxonomy): Eukaryota > Metazoa > Arthropoda > Insecta > Coleoptera > Chrysomelidae > Diorhabda > Diorhabda sublineata. The sequence continues at coordinate 11,478,925 of NC_079483.1, forward strand.
TCTCGGTCCTCAATAAAGCGCTTACACCACTCAAAACACGCGTACAAGATAGAGAATTGTTCCTATAGGCCTCTCGCAATAATTTATAGCACTCGGTCGGAGCTTTTTTCGATTTAACGATAAATTTGAGATTAATACGTTGCTCCTGTTTTTCGTCACACATGGTTTTCGGCACGAGAAAGAAACACGTTCGTTTCAAACCGCTACTGCACAAATACTATAATAGTGACGGAAACGTGTTTTGGGACGTTCATAGACAAGATATCTAGATACCCAAAGTACTACTCGTTTTTTACCCCACCCGTCTAGGGCGCCCTCTAAGCGTTCAGTCTCGTTATTTAATAGCCAGACCTGGTATACCTTTTATACTCAGTTACCATTTCAGGTTTAAATTTCTTTACTCCCTTTTGTGAAGTTACTTCTGTTATACTTCACATGTGTACTTGAAATCATAAGAACATCTTGTTTACCGTGCCATTTTAAAACTCTTATCTGTCCCTTTCTTTTCCAGATAAGATTACCATTCTTTAGTTTTGTAGATACAACTATTGGAGGATTTCCAATATCAACAATAGCCTCCACCTTTATTTTAATGGTTATGTTTACATCGTCCGTCCGATTCCGAAACCGTGTGACCCAAGTGTGCGCCAGACGTGGTTAGAAATCGTAGTCAAATCGCCTCCCTCGCCTGTGGACCGTCAGGAAATGATTTGCATTCAAACGCAATTAAGTCTATAGCACACATATGTGACTATAGTTTCCGAGAAAAACTATGCGCCTGAAAAAAATATTCCTATTCTTGTCAGCGATCGTAAAACAGGCCCAACAAACAAAGAATTGCTTACTGTTATTAAAGATATAAAGTTAGAGGCCATTTATTATATTGACAAGCTGTGGAAAGAACAGGGCATAGTCTTCTTAGACTACCTCCTTACTATTACATATTTAACCCTATAGAGTTAATATAGGCAAACGTAAAATCAAAATTACGAAAATGTAATCAGTCTCCAGAACTGAATAAAGAGGTTGTAAAACTCGTAAAGAAAGTTCTGGCAGCAGACTGCCAAGAGCTTTGATAAAACTGTGTTGAACATGTTATTAAAGAAAATGATGAGTACGTGGTATCATAATTCAATCAAATGATGACTATAGTTCAGACTTCAGATGATTCTGACTGCCATGATTATCATTATAAAGATACTTTGGAATTGAAATGTTTTTTCTTTTATTTTATTGGCAAAGAATTCTGCTTTGAAATTTCGTTTTCCAGAAAAAAAACGAAAGGGCACAAAAAGGGCTCAGTCCACGTCTGGTACCCTGTTTAAACCAAACGCCCTCACAGGTAGGTACATTTTACTCGTCTATTTACGTTTTATAATTCAATATTCAGTTGTAGCAAGTTAACGAGGTATAATAATGATTTTTTCCAAGTTTCATATAGGACGACAATTAAGTGAATCTGTCTTTTTAACGAATACAGAACAAAATTGTCGGCAAGGGTTTTCATAATCTGCAATTGATATTGGAAAAACTTTACCTAATAGTGGTGTTGATACCTTTTGGTACAATACGATATTTGTAACAACCTTTGTCGATCTATGCTTCGACATCCCGACAATATGATACGACACGATAGGATGGTAAAACAAAACAACGTGGTGTGGATGCTACTGTAAGTTGGCGGACGGAACTTGATCGGTACTGGTAACGTAAGCAAGCGATTGGCACGTTGCAAAAAGAAATGAGGGCGGGGTAAGAATATTCCCCTTTTAAAAATTTATATCAGCGCTATTATGAGTGCTAGAGACGTGCGGTAAATTGCAAAATACGGGCGTGTCTAATTATTTAAAAATATACACCCAGCTTCGTTTTCAGAACCATTAACCAAATTTTCACCTATTTCCTGGACTATTACTTGATGATTTTGAAATTATAGTAGATTATAGCGCTCAAATTCATATTTAGATTGCACTTAATTAAGGATGGCGTTAAAAATAGTTAAAAATACAGTCTTGCCAGCTTTCTAGTTTTTCGACAATTTAAAATATACAGAATCGCTCTTGTTTAAGTCAAGCGGACTCCATTAGGTACATAGACTTCTACTCTCGACAAGAGAAACTGAAAAATTTTCACCGAAATTTGTTTATACACATCGTGACAATTTCATTTACGTTATGTTATTTCAATTGTATTGGAAAAATGTTTGCGATGATTGCAGCTACGAAATTTTTTTATGATTTAAATAATTAATTTAAAATTATTCCGCAAGTATAAATTCTAATAGCGCCTTGTGAAAATTCCATAGAAGTACATTCAATTCTTGTAAACCGTATTAAAATAATTAATAACAAATTATTCTTGGATTAATTACATTACATGGCACTCTCAAAATTACCTTAAATATCTGGTTATTATTAAAAAAATAATATATATCACAGATGCGTTATTTGAATATGTTCCGTTGCTTAGAGCGCTTGCGTGACAGCTCGTATCTTCCGGTTCCAAATCTATTATCGGAATTCGATTACCACTACTAGTGTCTATACACGTAGATTCTTTTATAATTTCGTTCATGTTGATTACTTCCTCTACTGGGGAATTATGGAACTGCAAACTTTCTCTCATCCATCTTCTTAACCAATGACTAAGCCAAGAAAGGTGACAACCGCAACGAAAAGGGTTGTTTGATAATAGCAATCCTCCTGTAATACGAACAATGAACTAATCAAACATCTATCAAGTATTTACATTTCTATTACAAATTAGCGACAAAAAGAAAAAATTCATAAAGCAAGTTGAATAACTTAATTCACAACTTTGGAAAAACTATTTATTAACATAAAATATGAATAAATAAAGTGGTTTCAAATAATCTGACTACCCGTCGTCACGCCACATTAAGAAAATAAGTAATTTGGTAAGTAAATGGAACTTCAAGTGTCTAAGGCACATGTGGATCCGCTTATGAAGACATTGAAAACGATCAGTCTACAATAAATCTTATAATACACAACGAATACAATAGTAAGTAGGTAGATTCATGATTATTCGTGGTACAGTAATATTAGACAGAAATTAGGTGAATGGAGCCAAAAATAAGAAATATATTGTATAACTTAATTTATGGTTAACAGATCTTAAATGGTTCCAATCAGGAGTGGTGAAATAATTAGCATGATATAATATTTGAATATTATTTTGAAAATACTGGGTTTCAGTTATTCAAGTTATATTTCTTGAGAGTCGCTTGTACGACTAAACAAAAAAAAAACAAATTTTCATCTATCCCTAAAAAGTTCAATGATCTAGTTCGTGATTTAGATCTTTCTTTATAGCAATGGAAACTTTTGCAAAAAAATGCAAACTTTTCCAAGTTTCAGAATAGGCAGTCTATTTTTCTCAAAGGAAAATGGCTTAGTTTGCTGTCATGATATTCCAGGTTTACTGAATGAATTATACAGGGTGAATCATGAGGAAATTTATATACTTTCACCACATGTAGAGCCCTACAGGGAAGATATCATGAGACTACTAAAAAGTGTCAACTTCTCCTTATTGTCACTTTGTATTATCTCTAAGTTTTATATTATCTCTAAGAGATTTTAGACAAAAATCGCAGTGCGGGATTATTTAAGATTAATATTAAAATGAATTAATTGAAAAGTCAAAAGTGTTAATGTGTATTGAACGAGAAATTCAACCTTCGTTTATGTGTAGGAAATCGGGGGTAGAAAAGCTTTTCATGGGACCCGAACCCTTCATTGGTATCAGACTCTTCTGGGAAACTATATCCAAAGTAGATCTGCTCAATGATGATTAGTTCCATCGGGGCACAGTCGCCTCAACAAACACCCGAAGAACTATATCCACATTCTCTCGAAGTGTGAAACTTTAAGGAACTTCAGAGCACTACACTTGAGAGCGCTTGAAATAGAAGACGAAGATCTCTGGCAGTTGAAGCCATCCCGCATTCTAGACTTCTTAAAAAGAGTGGGATTAACGGATCAGTGTAAACACTGGGTTTTCCACTATCGCAGCAAGAAATTGGGTCCTTTAGGTCCCAGTGTATACGAGACCCCAAATCTATATATACATATGTGTAGAAGAATATATATTTATATTTCTTCTTCTTTTTCGTCATGTACTATTGTGTTACCTTTTGTTACTTTTGTTCGAAATCAGTTTTCGACCACAGAATATGACGACATCATTTTTGTCAATGGGTTTTGCTGTAAAGGTCATTGTAGAACTGCTACTAGAGAATATCACAGATTTCCTGATCGTCGAAACCCCAGTTATCCAACATTTCGGTTAGTTGTTATTGTCCTTTTCCTAATGGACGAACGCGATAATTATGAACCCTACAATAAGCACTTGACAAGAAAGTTGAGAGCTCAATGTTACTCAATCAAAAAAATTATAGTCTTCCAAAAAAAAAATCATCTGTACACATATCATATTCAAAAGGTTCAGCGACTACATCCTAATGATGGAATCCGTGAGTTGTAGATGGTACTAAAAGTCATCGACCAACGCTGTACAGGACACTATCTACAGATGAAACTCAATTTACAAGAAACGAAATAAATTATTCAATAAGTAGGTTCTCACTTTTTTGATAGTCTTTTGATTCGACTTTCTACAAAATATTTTGCCGAATCTGCCTGACAAAGCAAAGATTGTTATGCAAGAGATGTATTTTCAGTAAGATGGAGCATCTCTCTAGGACGTGAAGGTCCTTTACTGGCCCTCAAGTTCCCGTGATTTCAACCCCATTGATTAACATATCTGGGGACGACGGAAGCTTCCAGTTTATACAGAAAGTATCAATAATTGACAATATTTAAGGGTGCCTTCAGATAATAAATTAAAAGTTTTGGACAAGAGTACACCTACAAGCTGCAAAGTGTATGGTACTTGAAAAAGAATAATTTAGGGAGGGGCTTGAATCATTTCTTAATTACCAAAGCGTGTTGTGGGTAAAAAAAGACAAATCCTTTATTCAATTGTCCAAGTGATTTGTGACAAATTTCGACAATGGGATGCATTTGTAGAAGGCATAAATCTTTGCTATTTTCTTCTCTCACTGTATTTTTTGTTTCTTCAAGTTTTTACGTAACTCTGTAGCTTCGTCAGTCTCTTTATTCAATAGCCATAAACCATATATTATTCTATTTTTATTAGGAAAGGGAAAGATGATATCTCGATTTAATTTCAATTGGCAAGTGATTGTGCATTTCTTGCATTGTAAAATATTGAGTCCTTAACTAATTTTGAACATGGAGTAGGTAGGTAAAGGTCGTGCTCTGCGTTCTCAAGTAGAAAGCTGTCTCAAATTGGAGAAGCGTGCTTACGAATTAGGCAAATAAATTCAAAGATGAATAATGAAGGAAGAGTCAGAATTTTTAAACTTTAAAGAAGTCCTTGCAGTGAGCCCTGCTGTTATAAGTAAATATCTAACAGCTCTCTTTTGTAGTTTGCTAAAATTGAGACACACTTCGCGAACCCCAGAAGGGAAGGGCATATCGGAGAAGCGACTCAATAAGGGCATAATAGATTGTTATTTGGAAATAAAAATTATACTCACCAGAAATTAAAGTAGTACCAACTGATTTCCATCTGCTAGAGTTTCCATAAAAGATATCCGGATGTAGATGTGTTAACATATTATTTTTAAAACTAAGAGTTAAATGTGCGATTTTGAACATGTTAGAACATAAACCAGACGGTAGATCTTCTATCTGCGTTCCATGAATTTCAATTAACAATTCTGGATTTTTAGTGAATCTCGCGAAAGCATCCTTATTCACAAACTTGAGATTTTTTCCTGTTATTTCTAAATGTCTTAACTTCCTGTTAGTTATACAAAGTAATTGATCAGTTAATTCAGTTTCCGTAAAATATATTTTCAATACTCTTAATTGATCGATGTTCGAAAGCATTTGGCACATCTCTTCAGGAAAAGATTCAATTTTCGGCCACGTTTGCATCGACAATTTCGAAAGTATTCTAATCTGCGAAATAGCTTTACTTTCAAATTTAGTCAGATAATGCAAATGTTGTATATTAAGTTCTTGTAGATTATGAAGATTTACAAAACTGTCTAATGTTAATTCCTTGATCGGATTAAAGGATAAATCTAATGTTTTCATACTAGGAAGATGAACCCACAAGTGTGAAGGTATTTGTATTAAATCGTTGTGACTTAAATCTAGAATTTTTAATTTAGTTAATTGTTGTACTGAAATTTTCTCTATAATTTGAATGTTATTATAAGATAAATTTAGAGAAATTAAATTCGGTAATGGAAAATGCGGCGGGGTCATCATACCGGTGTTGGCTAAATTTAAAAAGCGTAACGTTTGCGCATAGTGAAACAGCTCTTTAAAATTTGATCTTAAAGGATTAGAACTTAAATCGAGTGTATGTAGAAGTCCTAAGCTAGTAAAAACATTATCAGGTAGTATAGTTAACTTATTATTCGCTAAATTCAAATATTGCAATAAGGTAATATCTGGAAAAGTAGTTATATCAATGTGTTCAATGTTATTTGATCTCATGGAAATGTATCTCAAAGAAATACCAATATCAGAAAGACTTGTACTTGGTACTAATGAAAAAGTGTTGAAACTTAAATCTAGCATTTCGACGTGAGTACTTTTAAAAATTTCTTTCGGTAGATAACTTAAATGATTACCGCTTAAATTGAGAATTCTTAGTTGGGACATATTAGCAAATTGTCCAATATGTAATTGATTTATAAAGTTTTTAGATAAATCTAAAGACTGTAGATTTTGTAGACCGAAAAACGCTTTTTTTTCAACTAGTTTTATTTTATTTTGTTGAAGACTTAAATATTCTAAAGACGTAAGATGCATAAAAGTGTTTTGATCGAGAGTAACTATAACATTATGATCTAAATGAAGTTTTCTTAAAGCAGACGTTCTTTCAATACAAACAGGAACTTTTTCCAAATTATTAAATCGGAAATCTAAAACTTGGACATTCAAAAATCTAGAATCCGAATTGCAAGATACAATTTCGTTTCTACTGAGATTCAGTTGTAGCGTACCGGATATGTTCGTGAAAAAATTAAAGAAAACTTCCTTCAATAAATTATTATTCAGATCAATTTTTTCCATACGTTGTAAATTTGTGAAAGCATCAGGACTAATGTCAGTTAACTCATTATGTGATAGAATGATAGTAGTTAGTTTTGGTAGGTTAAAAAAAGCATTTTTTCGTATATATCTTATTTTATTATTACACAAAAATATAATTTCTAAATTAGCTAACGATCGAAAAGTATCTGCTTCTATCACAGTTAATTCATTGTGCGACAATCGAATATCCTGTAATTTACCGTGTACGTTAGATTTAAAAAAAGTTTTTGGAAGTTTTCTAATTTTATTAAATTCCAAATTTAGATATACTAATTCTGATAATAGCAACGATGAAGGATATATAACATCGATATTATTATGATCCAAACACAACCATTTTAAATTTTTTAATCTATCGAATATTTCATAATTTAATTTAACATTATCTAAACTAAATGACATTTCTAAACTTTCTAAATTCTCCAAGCCTCTAAAAACATCTTTATCGATGTATCTGAGAGGATTGAAACTCAAACTTAGTTCCTTTAATTCCGTTAGAGAACTGAAAACGTCACTTTCTAATGTGTTTAATCTATTATTGGCCAAAATTAAACTTTTTATTGTTGATGCCCAATTTTGAAATGTATTATCTTGTATACTAAATATTTCGTTAAAAGCGATGTTAAAATGAGATAGTTTTGTACAGTTTTGTAGAGCTTCATAAGGTATCTGTGATAGTTGATTCCCACTTAAACTAACAGCTCTTAGATTATGAGAAAAATTATCAAAAGCTGTTGGATCGATATCTCTTAATACGTTGGACGATAAATATAGATATTTGAGCGAGTTTAATCTTCTTAGACCTTGAGGAATTCGTTGTAAGTTATTATGGTCCAGATCTAGGTATTCTAATGAATGTGTGATACCATTGAAAGCATCTAAATCCATTTTTTCTATAGAATTATAAGATAAAATGATCCTGCCAGTGTTGAGACCGGAAAAACAGTTATCTGTTAACATTCTAAAATCATTGAAAGCCAGATTAATGTCTCTGATATGCAACGAATTGTTAAATACGTATAGTGGTAACGTACTTATGAAATTTTCTGCTAGATCTATTTTTTCCATGTATACCAAATTAGGGAAAGTGTATTGTGGAATCAGTCTTATATGATTACCCCGTAGGTACAACCACTGGAGAAACGGTGAATGTGCAATCACTTCCGATGGGAAATGTTGTATTAAATTATATGAAAGACTAGCTGTTTTCAAACAACTTGGTAATGAGTTTTTGGGGATATCCAATATTCTGTTTCCGTCGAGGTTCAACCATATTAGTGATTTGAACTGTCGGAGGCTTTGTTGATGCATGGTCTCATTTGGAATTGAAGTTATGTCGTTTTCGCCGAGGAATAATGTTGAAACTGACGTTTTCATGTGAGACCAGGCACCGACAATGGAAGTAATCTGGTTTCTGAAAATAAATATTGTGAAATCAACGATAGATAATAAGAAGTCATAATTTAAAAACTTTTTAATTTTATCTGATGAATTTATACAGCTTTGTTTGATTTCATTTCAAACTTACAGCATTGACAATTTGTTGTCTCTCTGCATGATAGTTTCTGAGTGAAGGGTCAAGTTCTATAATACCGCGTATTTGTAAGAAATATCTTTTAGATCCTTCTAATTGCGGAAGACAACGTCAAGCTGTCAAAAGAGTACCCAATTTATTTTCAGTGACGGGATTCACTAACGGACAAACTATCAAGGAAGCAAAAGGACTTTTCGGAAACTATGATCGGGTTATAACGAGCAAGTGCGGAAATAAACAACGTTCATTCTTGGTCAGGATCGAGTTAATCACGGGCTATGTGGTGGTATCCTTACCTTCACGTCTAACCGCAGACGATAACGGCAACATCAAAGTATCGAAATAAGAGGTGTATTAAGAGAAAGGTGAAAAAGTGAGGTAAGGCGATTAAGGCAACATCAACGGCGTACGTGTTTTGTTAATAATGGCAGGTGGGACATATTGTTCTGATGATAATGGTCCAGCAACGAACAAGTGACATTCGGGAATTGGCGTAAACTTTGTTAATAACGGCTAGATTGGTAGCAAATCACGACTTTATGTAGATAAGGAGATATGAAGTGCGGGAAACATTGGATGAGAAAGTTTATACCAATGCCTTAATGTCGCTAATTAACAAAGCACGTACGTATATCACACCCCGTATTTCTATATTGCCGTTATCGCCTTACAAAACACTCACTTTCCTGATCTATTATCAAACCTGTATCAACCCTGCCAATAACAACAAAAAACGTACGTATATCACACCCTTTATATATATTTCGATATCGCCTTATAAAACATGTACATATACCAATTTTTTTTCAACACTTTCGATACTTCGATGTTGCCGGTCAACACTTTTGCTATCAACCCTGTCATTATTAACTGCAGCTAGACGTAACGATAAGGATATTGCGACGTAACCTATGAACGTCACTTCCGTTCCAGAACTAGCCTAGAGCATCTACTATTGCCAATTTTAAAACTTCCGGAAAACTTTCCAAGTAAAAATACCCAATGTCTGTACTACTTAAAATATCTTGTTAGTTTTAAACTTTAGGGCAAAATCCGTGCTAGGGGTAAATGGTTGATAACTGCTCTTGAATTATTATTAAACATCTAGAATCTTTTATACAACTAAATGTATATCTTGGAAGAATTAACACACCAAAAAGTAATGGAATCAGAAGTTCTAGTGGATGATGTTTTAAATTTGAAATTTCCACCGAAAAGTGAACGCGACGTTCGGAAATTGTGATCGCAATCAGCTGATAGGTGATCTACCTGAAACCGGGTTATAGTTTCTGAAAATCTCGAGGAAAAGAATACAAAAAATATTCTATAATATAACGAGCAAAAACTAGGATTATTGATTCCAAATAATCACTATTACTTTTAGCAATAATGTAGTTATAACTTTTTGTTCTTGACAGATACTTAGTTCTGTTAATTTAATAGACTATTTAGCTTAAAATTTCACTCACCCGTGTAAATTGATCCATTGCAAATTCCTAATATCTTTGAGCGCCACAAGAGGAATACTGTCCAGCTTATTGTAACTGAGATCTAATGATGTGAGACTTTTCCATAAAGAACTAGGAACAATAGGATTGATTAATAAATATTCAATGATGTATAAAACAAGATGTACAATTATTAGAGGCTTTAGAAATAGTATTAGTTTGTAGAAAAATGACTTAAAATCGTTTAAAGTACTGAATATATAATGTTCACCACAACTACTATATCAACATTTACAATTACACTGTCTAACCAAGATATCGTCTTCAGAGACCAAATACCGAACTCTTTAGGGGTAGTAATAAACAGTGTGTTCAGTATGAATATCACCAATGGTTCTAGAAGTTTCAATTATCGACGTATCAGAATATATTAATATATTTTAAAAAAATAATTAAATCGGAAAAAGATAATAAAAAACAAGAAAGGTTCACCCATATAAGTGGAAGTTGTTCCATCCAAGAAAGACACACTGACAACGATTTTTCTATCCTCCGAGGTGTCAGCTCGGTTGTGCGCATTTTCAAGCATGCGCAACTTTTACGAGGTATTTGGAACGAGAGAGAAAAAAGTATATTGTCGTTACCTTAATAGTGGGACATTCCTTCCCATTTAAACTGTACATATAGAAGTATCTGTCTCTCGCTACACGATAGTTGAAATAAAAACTTATTATTCTCCTCCTTTGTCTTTTCACCACTAGAAACTTCAATTTCATAGCGATTCAATCAGAATTAGGATATCTACCGAATTGTCAAAATCAGTTGACGCTCATTTAAAAATGGCCGCCGTAGGGTGAATAAATGTTATTTATTGGTTTTCAAACTTCATTATTTTCAGTTTTATTGCGAAAGTATACGACAATGTATACATTGGAAACTGGTGCCAAATGAGCAGAAGTTTGACTAAAGCTCTTCCTTCTTCTTCCTACTTCATTTTAGGCAGATTGCCTGTTCATTTTTCGCAACATGCCTATTGTCTCAATTGATGGTAAGATTATCACTCCAGTGGTGAGATATCTTGTGCTATCCTTACTATTCTTTCCTCGCTCGTTCTACTTATGTATTCGTCCCATTCGCGCTTTCTGCTCACAACCCATCCGTTAATATTTTCCACTCTGCATTTTTGCCTTATGTCGTCGCTACGTTCCCTGTCTAGGAGGGTTTTTCCAGTAATTTTTCGTAGGACTTTCATTTCGCTTGTTTCCAGGAGCCTTTTTGTTTTTGCTGTATCAGGCCGAGTTTCTGCTGTGTACGTAATTATGGGTCTGATTACAGTTTTGTAGGTTCTTAGCTTGGCCTCAATACTTATGTATTTGTCTTTCCATATAGTGTCGTTCAGACATGTCTCAATATCACCATATCCGGATAGTTCTATATTCAGATATTTGAATTTCATTTCTTGCTGGACTATTTTGTCGTTTACGACCACCTTGCATCCAAGATGTATTTTTGATGTTGTCAGGCTTTTTATTTTGGAGGCAGAAACCAACATATTTAGAGATTTTGCTGTGCAATTAAAGCAATATAGCAGCTTTTGGAGGTCGTCTTCGTTTTCTGTAACCAGTATCGTCAGCATAGCCCAGGATTGTAATATTGCAGTCACCCATTTTGTATCAGTACAATCTGCATACTTGCTTTATTATTTCACTCATAAATTTGTTGAAAACAAGTGTACTTAGTGAGTCACCTTGTTGTATCCCTCTTTCCACGGGGATTGGTTCGGTGAACTCTCCGTCGATATTGGCCTGGATTTTGTTCGCGCTTTATAGATTCTCTATGACTTTGATTAAGGTATGGGGTACTTGAAACTCGACACAATAATTATGAATATAGCACGCTCATGACACAAACAAATGCACAATACCTTCACAATCACTACTAGGCAGTACAATTAAAATCCTCCAACAGTATCGCTTCGATTACTCGACTCAACTGACTCATGTCGTGCCAACGCCCTCGTTTTATATGGTTGAGGAAGGTCCTGGTCTAGGCTCAAAGCGCGTGGAAGATTCTATTGTTCTCGACAAAAATAATAGGATATTTCCGCTTGCTGCTAAGAGATGGCGATACTTATAAATATCTGAAAACTTGAGAGTACGGGTATTTAAAACATCCGTAGAGGAATCGATTGAAGTCTAAAAGCTCTAAGAAACATGATTTCTGTGACACATTGCGATCGCGGGCCTTATTGATACGGCACAGGGGCCGGAAGCGGCCTGCGGGCCATATCTTTAACATGACTGGTCTATTGTGAAATGTATCACAATGCGTTAACGTGATGCCACATTACCTGCGAATATTGACTGATTCAAGAATTGTGATGTACCAGCCTGATGTAACAGTGAGTTGATCTTCAAGTTTAATGGCACTTAGAAAAAGCTTTCTGTTGTACGTTTTGACAACCAAGTTATCGTTTTTAGAGACTGAAGGTAAACTGACCTGATACTCCGTTCGGACATCTTCAGGGTTCCTGCTCACTGCTTATTGTCAGGATGGTTGACAACAATTCTTAGTAATTCTATGACTAATGTAGGATACGTATAAAAAATGGAAAAGTTATTACAAAACACTGTTATTGTGTTTTTTAAGTTAAAGAATTTTTATGAAAATATATAAAATATCTAATTTCCTTTACAGGGTTTCTCTTACTCTTACTCTTACTCCGAGATAAAATATACTGTCATATATGACTAACTATATGACTATTATCTTGTAATATTTCACTTGAAAAACCCCACAATGTATATGGTATAATTATGTTGAATGTTTTTTGGGGAAACGATATTATTAGTCACGCAAATTTTCATGCAAAAACAAACCTTGCACTTCCAAGAAGCTTCAGGCATATAATTAATGTAATGATACATATTATAGAACCTACAGAAGGAAATCATGATAATAATAATTGGATATACTTTGTAGTTGTATAGCTTTTATTGAAATATTAATATACCACTTTGATATTCAGAATCAACTCTAGTCTATTCCATTTTTTCTAGAAAATACTTGAAATGTCGTTGCAGTTTTCATCTACTGGTATAAATGTGATTTTATTAGAAAACAGGTTGTAATTTGCAGGTATATTACGTACTAACCTGGAAAAGTGATATTTAAATGAAATAAGATGCAATTATTTTTTAATATTTACAGTTTGCTAGGTTGAGAAAAGGCCTTCTGTATCAGACTTCTGTATTATCGCTCAATAACACAGGTCTGCACAAAATTTGTGATGAGGATATTTTAAATGGTTGAGCTCAGTTTTAACGAGGGCATAAATCGAAATTTTTCAATAAACGCGCGAAAAATTTAGTGTCGTATAAGTGGCTGCACTGGAGAACAGCCGGGACCGCGTAACCTCGCTGGTCAAAGATAATGTAAAATCCGCGGAAATATATCGAAAATAATTCGGGAATAAGTACATCTCCAAAACTCGAATTTTAAAACCTTCTCTAGTTTTCTTTTTAGTACTGACTAATACTTCAAATCGTGCGGTATCAACGCAGCGATCATCGTTTCACAGAAACTGAAGGTTGGGTCAACAACCCTCCGTAGGTACTACTGGTCAGGGGTGGTTACTAAAAGAGCTGTGCAGCCTTGCGGTAATCTCCTACCTACCAAGTGCTTCCTGTCCGTGCTTAGAAGAAAGAATGATTTGTGGAAGATGAACCACACGTCAGATGTACCGATGGCTCATTAAGGAAACCCGATTTCGTTTTCCACATGGGTTCCAGAGCCGTAGTGTGTGATGTTCCCGTCTGCTGCGAAGGACCTAGCACCTTATCCCTAGCTGCTCTACACAATGGCGTCATATAAAGCGAAACACGTTTCCTAAGGGTCATGGTAGCCCGATATCATTGAACACCTCATACCTTGATTCAATCCTACATGTCTTTAGGTTTATTCTACTTCCGAGTCTTAATTAGTAAACAAGTAAATTTTTTGTGAAGAATCTAGAGCTACTTTAGTTTTGTGTTTGGTAATTGATATAAATTGCTTTAAAACAAACCAAATGTTTTTGTTTGTGGACATATTTTGAAAAAATTTGAAAGGCCAATCGTTAAATATTTAAATACTATTGGAACAGTAGAAATTCTTCTAGTAATTGCTGTGGAACAAATTAGATTAGTAACTAGATATCACTGTATCTTCAAGTTTATTTTGCTACCTAAACAATCACCAAATTTAACTAGTGATATTTCCTCAATGTTAATTCTTTTATAATAATGTTTCGTGCTCACTTGGGACAAAACTACCTATTTCTCTGAAAGCCAAAGGACTAAACAAACTCATTTGCATATGTTTCAACAATAATCAAACGTAAAAGTCTGTTTATTTACAACCCTCATTAGAGTCCATTCTTTCAACAAGCGAAGCAGTACAACCATAAAATATAAATGAGGCTTAAACTTTGAAATCTATGCTCAGGGACAGGAAAACACTGTAATTGTTTTGTGAATAATGTTTGGAAATTTAAATATTACATTTATACGTTACAAAAAGTTAAGTTGGATTAAATAACTCACCATATTTAAAATGAGTTAAGGTCATCTTCTCTTGATTCATTATCGGTTTTAATACCACAATTTAGAGTGTGAATAATATTTTCAACGAGGACTTTGCGGGTCCAAAGAATAAAGAAATCGACGAGTCATTGGCGTATGGTCAAAGTTATTAGTAGAGAGAGAAATATTTTTTTGGCAAAAAATTGTTTGTAATTTGTAAACATGAGCTTTTAAAAACTAAAATAAACTAAAGAAACTAAATAAAGATACAAACAGAATTAAATTTCAATATACAGAAGAAGACCACAATGAGACCATAGCAAAATTAAACCAGTAGGTAACATCTCCGGAATTAGATATTATTATTAGAATTGGAGTCGTTTACAGAAGCATTTTCCAGTAAATATGTCCTTAAATTATTGCGGAATGCGGGAAAAGATCATATCGATTTTACTTCAATTGTGTATCTTTTTGTATTGTAAAATATTGAGCCCTTCACTAATTCTGAACGTGGAATAGGTATGTAAAGGTCGTGCTCTGCGTTCTTGAGTGCAATGACCTTTCTGAAATTGGAGACGTGCCCTTGGAGTGAGCCCTGCTGTTTAGTCCGAGTAAATATCTAACAGCTCTCTATTGTGTTTGAAGATTCGGTCAAACTAAGTCGCACCCGACGTACTCTAGAAGAAGAGGACATTTTGGAGATGCAGCTCGATAAGGGCATAATAAACTGTTAAGGAAGCGGATAAGTTCAGTTCTTTGGAAACTACTCTCAGCGCAAAACAATAGGAAACTTAATTTTTTATAAAGAATAAAAGACAAAACCAATTTGAATAATTTTGATGATACCAGATGAAAGTTACCTTTATTCTTGATTAAGTAGTCTATGTCTTCAGATTTATCAGTTGTATCATCGCCTAGGTGATAATTTCAATGCAATTATCAAGATTCTACATAAACTAACCTTCTACCACATATGTTTGATTCATTTTATCCAGGAATGTTAGATTACATTGTAGAGGGCACTACTAAGTCGATATTTTACGTCACTTAATTTTAAAATGGAGGGTGTGAGAAACAAAACATTGAAAGAAAAATCTATTCATATGAGGATAGAAAGCGCATTGGTAGAGCGCCAAAAGATTGGGTATAATTACACCAATATAGAAAAAAGGAGACACAAGAAACTGTAACAATTCTAGAGGCATCACATTACTAAGCAAAGTCAGCAAGTTATATACTAGAATAATACAAAACATGCTAAGAGACCATCTAAAAAGAACCACAACAAGGATTTAGAACGGAGGAACAACAGAACAGTTTCTAACCAAAAAGAAAATACTAAAACGTTTGATTTTATTAACCTATATCGATGGTTGCTACTTAAGTTTGGAGATATGGCAACACTGATGTGAATATGTGAATATACTTAGAACGTGCTGTCATGCGAGTGCTATTTGAGTTGTTTACAGATACTTCAAATATTTCAACAATTATGCGATGATTTTCTATGGCTTTTGACGTTGATTAAATGAACAGCAGTGTACTGATCAAGTCGCTTCGATTTTTCGTGATGGTGATATTCGGATGTTGGTTACACTCCCATACATTCAATATTACATGAAAATTAGGCTGTCAAAATGTCAAAATACAAAAAACTCGACTGGATGGGTCTCTCAAGACAAACCAAATCCAACAAAAGTTGTTCAGGCACGAAACACTGTGAAGCAAATCGTCGCCTGTTTTTTCGGAATAACAGTACTTGTCGCCACCGTTCTATTAGAGCAACGTACTCGTAGAACGATCAATTTTGAATGGTACATCAGTATTTTCGTGCAAAAAAATCAGGGAAACCCATTCTCGAAGACCAATCTTTCTCCACCACGACAATGCGACCTCTCACAAATCAGTTTAGACAAAAATATTCTTGAGCAGTCAAAATATCGAATTTATGCGTCATCTGCCGTACAGTTCTTGTTTGACACCCAATGATTTCTTCTTATACTCTCAGATCAAAAATAAATTGCGAGAGCAACATTTTTCTACACCTGAAGAAGCGGTTGATGCGTTCAAATCACATACTTTGGAGGTACCTCAATAAGAATAGAAAAAATATTTCAACAATTGATGTAAACGCTTTCAAAAGTGTATCTTAATGGAAAAGAAGTAGTGGTGCATGGTGTTAAAATCTACTAGGGACCCACTTCAAAATGAAAAAGAAATCAAAATTAGCTTGAACTGTAATGTAATATATTAGTTTTGAATTAAATATGAATTATAAGTAAAAATAAATTGAATTTGATTTCAAAATGAATGATCAAATTAGTAATTTTATGGGGCGCCTACCTGTTCGAGACCTGACGCTCTAGCCCCCCGACACAATCCAGAAATTCTGCAAATGCGAATGGTGAAAATACCAGTATATGTAATTATAATAAATTGCCATTGAAATGCAAAATGTAGTTATCCTTTTAATTGAAGTTGGAGTAAAATATTTGGTATAGCTTTAATACTACTTAAATCCGGAGCTTAATTCTATTAAATTATCGTAAGGCAGATTTACGAGAAAAGATATTATATTCAGCTTATCATCATAAAGAGAGCTATTCCATACATTTTTTTTTCACGTGGTCTGATCCTGATTGGTGAAGCAGCAATTAGATATTTCTGTCTTTTACTGTGATTGGGTCATCTCATTGATCACCGCGTAATTTTATGTAAAATATCAATTTCTTTACGTAGTTCAAAAAGTTGTGTTTCGTCTTTAGCAATCACGAAATGTGGATTGTAATTTGGCAAATTTGTTTGTTTTGTTATACAAACAACGTCATATGGAGACAATAACATAATTATAAAATAATATTGTTGTAAATACTGACAGGACAGGTCACACATTATTCGCCTTCAGACATGTATTGACAT
This sequence comes from Diorhabda sublineata, assembly GCF_026230105.1. Lineage (NCBI taxonomy): Eukaryota > Metazoa > Arthropoda > Insecta > Coleoptera > Chrysomelidae > Diorhabda > Diorhabda sublineata. Next base: position 11,496,551 of record NC_079483.1, read on the forward strand.
CGGGTTAACACAATAATTATCATATACAGAGTGAGTTTTAGGTATGTAACGCCTTAATTATTTCGGAAACGGCTTGTACGAATTTTATAAATTCTTGTGTACAAGAGTTTTGTGATACGGCCGGTGATATGGTGGTATTTACATTGTTGTCAGATCTTTCCTATTTCGGAGTTATAGCTAGGTTATCTCCGCAGAAGTTGGAATAATATAATAACAAATTTGACGTTTCAATAAATTATTATTGTCGTTTAGTTTATTGAAAGTTACAATGGATCGTTTATCTGAAAAACAACGAATGTTTTAATGATATTAGGATATAGATTTATACCCTAATCGTAATCCCATAACTAGATCTACTATCAGTAAATTAGAAAAAAAGTTTGACGAAATTGGTAGAGTAAAAGATTTATCCAAATCAGGGCGCAGAAAAACTGCATCAACTGAAAGCAAATCTTCAGGTGCTTGTGTCCTGTCAGAAAACATACAAAGTAACGTTGGTTCAAGAGTTGTCAGATGACGATTTTGATACACATGAAGAGTTTGCAGACTTAATGATGGAAAAATGTTACAATCAAAACGATCCAAATTTTTAGAGTTTCGCGATAAGGCCAATTTTTGTATTAACGAAAACGTAAATCGGTATAATTGTGGATACTGGTCACGTAACAATTCTCGTTGGTTGCGTGAATCCCACACCCAATATCCCGGAAAACTAAATGTATGTGCTGGAATAATAGGCGCCAAATAATTGGTCCCTTTTTCATTGACGATAACTTAAATGGTTAGGCGTATTTATTTTCATTGGAAAATAGTATTATACTTGAGTTGGGTCGGGTATTTCCAAATCCAAGTAAGTATTCTCAATTACATTTAAAAAAACTTCAATATTAGAGAACGACAATATTTGGCTACAACAAGATGGTGCCCCACCTCACGTATGTGGTAAGGCAATACCTAAATGTCTTTCCATAAGATGGATTGGAATGCGCGGTTTTATCACCCGACATGAATCATTTAGACTATTTCTTGTGAGGTCACTTAAAAAACATCGTTTATAAAACAAAACCTGCCAATATTCACGAATTAAAAGATAAGATTACCACAGAAATAAGAAAATGTATTACAAAGTTTACAGCATCCTTGCTTCCTTTTTATTTGTTAGACAGTATAAGTTAAAAACTAGTCTTTGTTCAAATCACCAAATATTAAGAATCTATAAGATTTAAATAAAATGTTTTAAATGGCGTTTAATGCAATTCTATATATAGATACATAGATTTTATTTAGGTAACTTGTGATCTATTCCATTGCAGCCTGTTAAAATCTATTGTGGTCATATAAATCCATATTCCATTCTCTACGTTCATTCCTCTTGTCAAGTCTATCAGCTTTGGGGTTGAGTCTTGTTTGTAGCTCTTAACCAATTCTCAACAGGTGTTTTCTAAGCCTAGCACAGCTTAATTAACTATCGCAGTGACATAAGAGGGTAGATCTCAATCTAATATCAGCACATCAATATAAGTTGGGAAATATTATTGTGCATGCATTGAGAGATTCTCACTAAAATTTTGGTCAATTTCGATGCTTTCTTTTTGTGTGACAATCGTATAAGTGAGTCGTTGTAATCGTTTCTCTGACAGCCACAAATTGCGGCAGCCATCAAAAAAGTTCACAACAAAACTAGTGAACACAGAGGGATACAATTGACGAACCTACCCGTAAAAGGCAAAGATGGTTAGATTGATCACAACGGAGGTGATTGGAACCGTTTTTTGGTAAAAGTCATGGGATTGTGTTTATTTGAACTGTGGATGAATCTTGAAGCCAGTTACCTTTGAAGGAAGAGGAAGTGCCTTTTCATCAGAACAACGCACCCTCTCTCTACATATCACCATAGCGAAAATTCATCAATTGCATTTCGAATTGGTCACCCCACCGTATTCACCAGATCTGTTATCCGACGACTTTTTCTTGCAGGAGAGAAAATTTATTTGGTCAATGACAGTTTTGCATATATAAATCTCTATTGTGAGGAGATGGCAACTATTATTTTGAAGGATTAAAAATGTTAACAAATCGCTAGATTAAGTGTTGTTACAAACTCGTCCACTATATGGACCGTGAAGTCGGTACTGTCCGGTTAGGAAGGGATATATATATATATATATATATATATATATATATTATTTTATTTAGAAACAATTTCTAGAAAGGCCTTTTTGTTTATTTGTTTGTTCGTTTACTTTCTAGAATAATTCATGAAAACCTTGTTGGAATAAATACTAGTTTGTTTAAGAGCTAAGAAGTGAATAATCTGATATCATCCCAAGTACATCGAGATAGACAATAAATAGCGTGTTCAAATAATTAAATATGTTAAAAATTAGATAAGTGTGTGTGTATAAATTCACATCGACGTTGAAAAACAATTTAAATAAACTAGAACTAAGACAAGCATTTCATTGGTTTCAGAAGTAGGATCATATAAATTATAAGAGAAGAAAAACATTACAGTATATGGACTTGAAAAGAAACTATGTTGGAAAATAAAAATGATCATAGAAAGAAAATGTGTTTGTTAGATGTGAAACTTTTAAAACAACCCTGGTAGTATATGCTCTGCAGCTCCTTCCTCTGATCCACCCCACCAATTTTGAATTATCTACATGCTGTTAACAGACTCACAACAATTTCTTTTAACTACTTATCAATTCTGCAGTGGTTTTGTGGATTGTGCTAATATGAAATGTTTGAATTTTTTGGCAGCATACGAAGGTGGTTCAATAAGTACTCAGGCTTCGCTTCTATACCTTATATCATGTATAATAAGTCGTTGGAACTTTATAAACACTTATGGTAATAGAATTTTCAAACTATTACGGAGCTATGCTTAAGAGGATTATCTATAGCTCAACTGATTGGGCTTTTGATGAACGTAATATAATAATGATGCCACAAAATTGGATCCGATGTTGTTGACTTTTATTTTTTTAATATACCACTTCAATTTCAATCTATAAAGTAGATTAATTCAGCAAATTGATTGTTTCAATCAACTGGACATGTAGGAAATACTCCAGCGATTATTTCCTTTTATTTACAATTTGACATAAATCATTGAGTTGGGTTTTGCATTCTATAATATGGTAATTACTAAATTTATGAGACTTTCTGAGTCTAAAAGTTCTAGAATTTATTAGGTAAGTCATATGTGCATTGTCCATTTCATCGATTGGGTGGTACTATTTGGTTGCTTCCCAAATTGTTAGGATGGTTCCTATTGGAGTGATTTCTTGGATAGATTGGATATTTCTTCATTTACACTTTCCATTGAGGTGCCATGAGCAATTATATTATCAGGTACATATCAAGGGGCATTTAGAATACTACAAGGAAGTTTGGACTGAAACCTTTTTAGAATTACGATGTTGGATTTGGACGATACGCCCCAGAGTTGTATCCCATAGCTTCATATTGGCCCAGACCAACAATTTGACAACTGTAATCGACGCTCTATTATCCAATATAGTTTACTGAGTCCTAATATTAATTGTTTACGCTTCATGAATATTTGTGCTCTCCCTAAGTCTACCATCCAGATCTATCCTTAAGTTTTTGACGTGCATTTGTGTTTGTAAAAAAAGACTGTTGAATATGACAATTGGACTGGTGCTTTTCCTCTGTGTAAAGTAATGTTGATGAACTTTTCTTCATTTACTTTAATGCTCCATTGTTTGAGTCAGATGGAGATGGTATCAAGGTTGATTTGCAGTTCCTGAGAGTTTGCTGCTGAGTTATGGTGATATCACAGGACATTAATGTCAACTGCATATGCTGCAGTAGTTTTATTAGTGGGAACATCAGCTGTATACAATAGATACAGAATTGGTTCTAGTACGCTTCCCTATATTACCCCATAGATGATCGGATGCAAGGTTGTAGTATGGTCTAGGAATTTAATTTGGAAATGCAGGTCTTCTAGCTTGGATTTTAGGATAAGGGAATAGTTATGCTGGAAGTTCTGTCTAATCTTATCTAGTGAACCATCATGCCAGACCTTGTCAAAGGCCTGCGCTATATCCAGAAAAGCAGCAGAATACTATTCTTCATTTCCAAATTACATTTATATTTTTGGTACTTGTTTTAGGGTATTGTTTTGCAAACTGAAGCTAAATTGGTGGTTAGGTATTGATTGCTCGGTCCTTAGAGTTGGTTCAAGTTTATTCAATAGTATTTTCCAAGTAGTTTTGGCATCGTTGGTAAAAAAATGATCGACCTATATGACTTCACTTCCTCAGTAGGTTATCTACTCTTAGTTACTAAAAACTATTATCAAGAACTTTAATAGCCGCACCAGTTTTATTGAAAATTGATTTATTGCAATTTCTTTTTATAATTAATAGGATCATTTTATTTTTCTTGTTGCCAGTTTTTGGTAAATTTTAGTTCCTTCTTATGCTGTTGTCATCCTATAGATTCATTGAACGAATGAAAAAATATAAGTTAATTATTTATTGCAAAAGTACATAATAAATTAAATATAAACTGCTTTTCTGCTTTAAAGTGTCGTTTGTGCGTTTTGAATGATAAATTTTGTATTCTTTAAAAAAATTGTATAACCAAAATCGTTTCATACAAAGTATTTTTTTTTTAATAAGACGCCTCTTTGTGTAGATATTAACATGAAAATCAATAGTTCTAATAAGAATGAAAAGTTTTTTCCACTGCAGTTAACGGTAGAGTGTTTGTTGAGTGATCCTTATAAGTCAGATCGCAATAGCAAAGGGCATCGTAAAGTGCTCCACTTAAAACTCACCTGAAAGCTCTCTCTGAGATATGCTGAAGATGGTTATTTGTAAGGATAAGTGCCTGTACTTGGCAACCTGCCAAACTCTCCGATTCGAGAATCGTCGTTTTCGTCCCAATGACTTCTAGTTGACTAATACTACCTTCCGGTAAATCTGGAAATAATAATTGTACATTAGGAATATATCTGGAATTATTTGGAAGTTAATCTTTATACAGAATGTCCAGAAAATAATTACCAACGATCCAGGATCCAAGAGTATGTAGAAGAAGTTAAAAGAATAAACGTCTATTATTTGAGCCTTATTTCACGTGCATCTTTATGCTATATTTGGTTTTATAAATGAAAATATAGAAAGACGAAATAGCGTTTTCACAATGTCTAGATGTCCACCGAAATAATGTCATTTGTTGTAGTAGTTTACCACTTTGTGATGAAAATAATTTTGTGGACTATGGTAATATTCAAAATTGATTTAGATACAATAAACAGTAATTGTACAAAATTTTTACATAATAAATATAAATACTCGTATAACAATCAAAAATGAAGCATGATATTGTAGAGAGGTATGGCAATACACCAAATTATTGGACATTGTAGTTAAATGGCCAAACTGTTGGCCGTATAAAAAAAAGTTGAACGTAAACCCCAATTATTTATTAACGAGGAATAGTTTTGTGTTTTCGATTTTCAGAGTGACCCATAAGACACTTTCTTTCACTTGGAACCCTATTGTTTGACGTCGTAAATTGATTCCACACCAGCAACTTTCACTTAAGTCACTTTTTTGATAGAAGCAACCGTATAAAACGGTTACGGGGTTTATCGGCAAAACAAAACCCCCATTTTCCACATAAGAGGAGTTGGTACCATTCAATTTACAACAAATTTTTCGCGCACACAGAACTCCTTTTTCTTAGGAATAGTTTTGAGTCCAAGATTGTGAATCCGTTGTCCATATATGCCCGGTCATAATATTTGAAGTTGATATGATTTGTTCTGAAAAAATTTTGTTTATATTGCTATGAACGCTATCCCGATACTGAATTTTCTTTCTTTATTGTCTTTCTCGTTTTTACAATTGATGAGAATGGAAGACAATAATAGGCCAGGAACCAGGGGTAAAAAACCCTGTGCGGAAGGATGCATTTCATTTGTTAGTGGTGAAAACTACCCCTTATCGTAAAAAATTCAAAATTATTCAATCTTAGCATGTATTTGAAAAAAAATACAGTTTAAATGAATTATTCGTAGATCTGTTGATATTCTCAAACATGTTCATGATTAAACGGACTTATGTAATCCCTCCAAAGACTATCCTCTGAGGGAGGTAATATTGAAAGCTTTTTTGACACTTATCGTAATCTCGATTTTCTTGAAAGTTTGAATTCAAGCTCAACTCGCCCTTTTCTACAAAATGTTCTCAGTACCAAACCGGGCTTTTTATATTATGAGGGTCTAAACTACCCCTTATTGCAAAAAATTCAAACTCTCAGAATTTATGCTTGTTTAGGGTAAAACGAAGTTTAAATGTATTATTCGTGAATCTCTTGACATTCTCAAGCACGTTTATGATCAATTATCTCCTAATCATATAAAAACTAATCTCAAAGATTCTTTTTTAATTAAAAATCATTCAAAAGTGTATTTAAATTGAATTGAGAATATTTCGTCAGTATTTTTAAGAAGTGTTACTTTTTAAATATTTAAACCCTTATGAAACCCATCTTCAATAACCAAAAGTTCAGAATGGCAGTTAAATTTTATTTACAAAAATAATAAAAAATTAAATTAAAAATATTTTTAACATAAATTAAAAATTTTTTATTCAGAATATAATATAGAAAACAATTTTAGTTAATTCTATTCCATTATCACTGATATCTTCATCGTTTTCGATTGAACTCGATTGAACGGTTCACGTTTCTCTTTTTCCAATACTCAAAATCGTGATCCGAAATTTTGAAAAAAAAAACTTGGGTTTTTCAACAATAACTCGCTCATTTTTCAAGCTAGAAACTGTTGTAGAAAGGCATTTTGTGGGGGATTTTAAGTACTTCAACGTCATATTAATTGAAACTTTTTTCAGCTCTCGGTTTTTAACAGGGAGCAGCTTAAAGGAGTTGCAAAAGTCACATTTGGTAAGCAAATTCAAATTTTGAACTAATGTATCTCCTTCAATTTTTACGATACATAAATTTATAAAAGTTTTTGGCAAAAAAGACTACAATTAATATTTGAAACATTTTCTCATAACATGAATAGTTTTTGTTTTATTTAAGGAAACTTTTTTTTTCAAGATTACGGAAATGCAGTGTTCAATTTAATCAATTATTTTTTCTAGAATAACCATTCAGAGCGGGTCAAATCACATGGATCAAATCAATAATATATAAATGAAGTTAATTGCAAGTGTATTACGATTAAGTTCAATTAGGGTGGTAATGGTGAGGGCATAATTTATTGCATTTTTCAAAAAAGAAAAAATAAGAAACTTAATTTTTGCTATAAATCAGTCAACTCTTATGTAAAAGACTTTTGACATTACATATTTTGAAAGCTTTTTTATGCGGTTTGAAAAAGATCTCTTGATTTTTTTCTCATAAATGCCATCAATTTCAAGATATTTGACGTTAAAGAATTTTAATTTCATGGTTCCTCAAAAATAGCCATCCTTCAACAAGCAACAACTCAGTTATTAAATTTACATGGATCATTTAAAAACGAATATATTTGTTTTTTCATTAGCCACATTTTTGTTTTCAATAATTTTGTTATTCATGAAAAACAGTAAAAAAATATGAGCTGCTTAGAATTAGTCAATCTATCGACCTACGAAATTATTTTGATGAAATAAATTTTCATCTCCAAGAAGGGGTGGCTTTTACCCTCCAGAGCAAAAGTATCCTTCGGCACAGGGTAGATTTTGAAGAAGATTATAAATACTACCCCCATACCAATTGTCAAGGTCAAGAAAATCGACGTGATTATCAAAATTCCACGAGAAATCGGCTGGTACCCGTCCTATGATAAGTTCATTAACTATGAACAATTATTTAAAACGAAAAAACTGGATTTGGAAGGACGACATAAAAAAACAAGGACTACAAAAAAAAAATTGAAATAATTTTTTTTCTCAGAAACCAGCACGAATCTGCAGGTAATTATTAACGGGAGTAAACTACAAACCTTATAGTTAATTTCTGCGGAAGTTGATTTTCGTTATGAATGTTTTAAATTTGTTTTTATGTTTTTCATTTAAAAAACTTCAAGAGTCTATAAAAGTTTAAGCTGCATAAACTTAAATTACGATAATAAAGTTAAATTATCGTAATGAAGATGATTCATAAGTTTTGGTTGATCAAAATAGTTGTGGTACTTTTTTAAAAAAATTAACATTTTCCATGGACGATCGTTTTAATATCTTAGGTGGAAATTTTTAATTGAAAAAAACCTGTCGATGGAAAATGATTATAGAAACTAAGAAGAACAGCTTAACCAAACCAAAATTTCAGATATTGGTTCTATGACCACCAAATGCCACAAGTTCACCTCAATGAGTGCCGACGATGCACTTGGAACCATCCATGAGCATAACCGTTTTATTAAACTTTACGTCTTTTTTAATCATTTGGAGATAAATATGGTATTTTTTGCAGATAGGTTGTTAATAAGTTTTCAAAAAAAAACATGTAAAAAATGGAGCAAAAACAAAAAGAAAAGTTAACTGTAATATATATATATATAAACAAAAGAAGCTTAAGGAATAAGATGGAAGATCTGCAGCATATATTGAAAAATGGCAGTGACAGGAACATTCATAACGTAGCTCTTACTGAAACATGGTTATATCAAAATGAGGTACACCTATTAAATATTGACTCATATACAGCAATCCAAACTGTAGAGATAGCCGAGGAGGAGGAACCAATATAAAGAACGAACTAAATTTTTCGCAACACAATGTACAAGTAGATAGTATGGATGATTGTAATATCAGTTAAGCTGATGGAGGAAAATTGTATTATATGGAGTGTTTACAGACCACCAGCAGATAAGGCTTCTGACTTTGTTAGGGCCATTGACAAAGTAATGGAAGTAACCAAAAATAACTGTATCATTCTTGGAGATATAAACTTAGATCTTCTGCAAGATAGAGAGATAGTGAGAGAATACAAAAAATCAAATAAATATGAAATACAAAACAAAATCTGAGTAGATGCAGCTACTCGAATAGGAAACACAAGGTCTTCAATATTGAACAATAGATTAGACAGTGATATTGGAATGGAAGATCACATGATTTCTGATCGCAAAATTATGGATATAACTGTAAATAAAGAAGTTAAGAAGACTGGGAAAAAACAAATTATTAAAACTAAGCTTAATACAGAACAGTGGATTGAAATGACTAAAGAAGCATTAGAGCGGCTCCTTTAAGCAGCTGGTAGATATTATAAATGTGGCAAGACAAAAATCCATAAAGAGTGGCACAATGAGGATACACCAAGGAAATAACTGGATAGATAAATTTGTTATGTTAGATGGAAAAAGGTGCAAAATGAGTTTAAAACACTAAGAAACAAAGTCAACAAAGAAAACTTAAAAAATACTAAATGAGCTGACAAACAGACAGAAGAAGAGAATTAATCAGAAGAAAAGATTGATAAATAGAAACGGGGTTAAAATTGTAGATGATACTAAAACAGCAGAAGAATTCAATACACATTTCTCGAGCATTGGACCCAAACTTGCATCAAATATTAAAAAAACTGAAAATTCTCATATCCAAGAAGAAGAAGGACAATAAATTATGAATCAGTGGAATATTACAGACTTAAGAGAAATCAAGGAAGTTATTAAGGAACTGAAAAATGTCTAGAAAACTGAACGTAGCAAAAATAATCCCTATACACAAAATGAGCTCAAAGGATGATATCTTGAATTACAGACCAATTTGTTTACTAAATACATTTTCAAAAATAGTAGAAAAGGAAATCAAAGCAAGACTGGTGACTTTTGCCCAGAGCAGTTTTGGATTTGATAGAAAGCAGTATGGATTTCAGAAAGGAAGTAACACACTCAGTACCACCGAAGACTTACTTGAATACATTAGCAGTGAAATTGATAAAAATAAGTATGTGGCTGCAGTGTATATAGAAAGCTTTTGATACAGTGGACATAGAGCTAATGCTGGAAAAGCTAAACAAAATGGGACTCCAGGGAACTTGTCTTGAGTTAATGAGGACTTACTCTACAAATAGACAGTACTGTACCGTAATAGGTGAAACTGAAAGTCAAAAGAAAAAATTTAGTGTCGGAGAGGCACAAGGGTTAGTACTTGGACCACTGCAATACCTACTCTATATTCACAGTCTGCAGTTGGTAGTCTTAAATCAAAGTATTACATATTTGCAGATGACACTGTAATTGTTACATCCGGATACACAAAAGAAAAACTTGAAACATCTGTAAACAATGATTTAAAATTATACCATAAGTGGCTGTATCATAATAGGCTAAATGTAAATATAAATAAAACTGAGTACCTGTTAATAAAACACAACCAGAAGAAAAAGAAAAATTATCTACTTACTTGGAAATTTGTAGAAAGGAACTAGAAGACAACTGACACTATGAATCGTTTTAGTAGTGATGTCTTGTTCATCAAACGAGCAAGTACACATCGAATTGAAACTACAATCGTTGGTCGAAAAGCAGTCGTTGTACTGGAATAAAGTGAGTAGTGTTGATAAAACCAGAAGCATTGTACCTGAAATCAATAATCAGTGAATTAGGTAATTTTAGAAAATTGTAGATAAATGAATTATGCCCTGAATCAGTGGGTGATTCATAATTCATTCACAATGTGTGATCAAAAAGCATGCTGTACCAAACTTAATAAAAGCAACTCAAATTCATTGATGTATCAGCTTCCAAAACATATTCGTATAAAATTTCATTAAAACTTTGCCAGTACCTTCTTCAACAATATTCAATTCGAGGACCCATCCTAGTGATTCAGTTTTCTTTTTTTGAAACACCCTGTATTTGTTTTTAAATTGTGGCAATACAATCATTCTGTATGGTGACATTTATCACTAGTCTTATCTCTAGATGTGTATAAAATAATTTTTCACTATCTGAATTAATCTTTTACAGCTCAAAATTAGGAATGAACTTAAATCGGAAACGTCAGAAATTATTTTGGTGAATTATTCTCTTTAATAACAGTAATGGAGTGTTCCCTTTAGACCAATCGGTTTGTTCAGAAGTACTGAGTCACCTTGATGTTCGGTTCGTAATTTATTCCATAAACTTCTCCAATTCAGTATAGTGCCTTATAGCAATGATTTGTTGGTTGTTGATAGATTCAGAACAGTAACTAAAAAGCAGTTGAATAATAAATATTTGAATTAAAAAGATTAGATAGAAATTTTTATACGTAGAACATCTAGGATTATAGTAATAAGGCACTCATTTACTCTAAAATGACAACGTTTCGGAAAACCTAGTAGATTAATCTCAAAGCGAAATGTTCATTATAGATATGATCTAAGCGGTCACCTTAAATAACTTATGAGCAGATTTCCGGGGTTAAATTCAGCCTCTTCTGCGACGATGACGTTTCAGTTCCGAATCTTTAGTTGTAACGTGACCTTTTATAACTACAGGAGAGGTTTCAAATATAGGTTGCCCAAATCTCATTAAGTTTTCAAGGATTTTATTCAATAATGAAATATTTTGATCGACAACCACTGGAGAAATTGGATCAGAATACATTTGTTATTATTTGTAATTAATATTGCGTTATAAGTTAAAACTAACTTATAGTAAAATCATGAAAATTTCTACGTTTGAGTTTTCGGATACGATCTTTTTAACTAAAATATTTTCAAAGTCGATTTTCTACCGGAAGTCGACTGTTACTTTGTTATTTTGAATGAAACACCCTGTATATTAATACATTTTTGAAATTTTCGTAAAATTTTAGTATAATTTTGTCTAAAGACTGTTTTCGAAAAATGCATGCTTTTTGATATAGAAAAGAAAGATATGAAAATGATATCTGTTCGGTTGCTTAAGCAAGGTCAGACGTATTTGAATCTTTCATTTTATACAGTGTGTATATAAAAAGTGTTCATAGTTTAACTTCATAAATATCAAATATCTTTATTTTTTATATAGAACCATACGGTGTTTCATATTTCGATGCATTCAGGGGTGGAAATGAGGCAAATTCATAAATTCATGTATACTTTCCTATACTTAACCTTACCGTTATCCAGATATTAAATGTTTTCTGTAAATTTTTTAGAGATGCAGGTGTGGTCTAAATTTTATTTATTCGATTCAAATTGAGAACGAGCCATTTTAACGATTTAATGAAAGTTAAATAATTGTCATTTATTACAGAGCCCACTAAAAGTATACATAAAAAATTAAAACTTGTTACAAAATACAATAATAATTTAAAACCTCAAATATCTTGGAAACGACTAAAAGTTGGAATAGGATTAGTAAAAACAATTTGATTTGTTTTTTACTAGACTTACTTTAACAAGAAAAAGAAAAATACTTTTTTATTTTTTAGTGCTTGTAACAACGGGTCAAAATAATATCTGCATCTCTGAAAATTTACAGAAAACATTTAATATCTGAATAACGGTAAGATTAAGGAAAAGGAAAGTATGTATGAATGTGCCTTATTTTTTCCCCTCGCATTAAAATAGCAAAAACCGGGTAGTTCTATTTGAAACAACGAAGAAATTTGATATTTATGAAGTTGAACTTTGAACACTTTTTATACACACCCTGTATAAAATGAAAAATTTTTAAACATAGATCCAAATACGTCTGGCCTTGCTGAAGAAACCTTGGAGTTGCAGCGGCGGAATCGCAAAACGGTACTTACTTAAAAAATATGCCTCATATTTTCGAATTTCAAAAAAGTTTTGAACTGGGCTTTGTGTGCTGTTGTTAAAAGGACTATGTTAGAAAATAAGGAAGAATATGGAAAAAAATGTCTTGTTTTTTGGTTAGGTCAAAAACTTTTCAGACAACCCTCGTAGTTGTAGATCAAATAACATTACGAAATCTGGTAAACGAGTTTTATTATCTATTAGAGTTAAAAATGATTTTTTGTATCGTAGGAAAAACCGAAGTGTTATAGACCGAGTTTAACAACAGAAGATTGGTCAGACTCGCATAAAATTAATAGAAAACAAAGAAAAGTGTATTTTATCACCACAATCACCACAATTATGTATAACTACCTGGTCTGACCTAGAGGTAGTGGTAATTGATTGGAAAATACCACTGTAATAGAAAAAACACAATCTATGCGGCATATGTTTCAAGTTTGAAGATGCCACATTGTTTAGTAATTGTTTGGTTGCCATCAATAGGGAATTTGTGAACATGGAAAAAAATGTTTATCGTTATTTGATGAAATAGTTTTATTTGAAAGGTCTTAGCTCAACCAATATAAAAGTTGCACTATATTCTACTCTGGGTGAGACTACTCCTTCGTTATCAACAATAAAATATTAGTGGCAGACTTTGAACGAGTTCTGCGAAGACCAGCATCGCAGTGGTTAACCAAACGAGGCGTCGGCTCCAGAAATGCTGAAGAAAATCCACAAAGCGACACAGATTGATCGTGGACTGGAGGGGCGCGAGTTAGCAGACATAGTAAGCATTTCAAAAAGTGCGGTACGTCGCATATTAACTGCGACATGAACATGAGAAAGCTGTGTGCAAGATGGATGCCGCGTTTGCTCACAATGGAACAGAAACAGTGACGTGAAGATGTTTCCACGGAGTGTTTGGTTATATTTCACAGGAATAAAACCGAATTTTTGCGAAGTTTCATAATCATAAGTGATACGTGGGTCCATCACATCCGAAACATAAGAGAAATCAAAACAATCGACTGAAAAGGGAGAACCGGCTCCAAAGAAGCCGTTCCATCTGCAGATAAGATCAAATTGTTGGTTCTTTGGGATGCACGTGTGATAATTTCCATTGACTATCTTGAAGAAGGAGAAACTATTAACGACGAGTATTATGCGAGCTTATTGCAACGTTTGAACAAAAGAATCAAACCAAAAGAGCCGCATTTGGCTAAGAAGAAAGTTTTGTTTCATCAAGACAATGCACACAACCGTTATTGCAATGGGCAAAATTACTGAATAGAAGTAAATTAGTACCTTATGCACCCTATGCGCCAGATTCAGCCCCTCGGATTATTTTTTGTTGACCTAAAAAAATTGCTCAGTGTCACACAAGATTTCACAACGATTAAGAGGTAATGTCGGCAGGAGCTTGACGATTCTTATTATAAAAAGGGTATCAAACTCATTGAACATTTTTTCCTAAAACGTTTGTGTTTTCTTTGTTGAACCAGGTGCTTCGGGGACAATCTTCATAGACAATAGATGGATTGCTAAAAATAACATTGATAATTTAAAAAAATTGTATGTCAACAGATCTTATCACACAAGAGTACAACTCCAATTTTATAATTATTTATTCAGTGAAAACTTTTCCGACAAAACAGAAAACATCTGAGATGAGAAGTCAGCAGTTATACTGAGTTGTTTAAAGTTGTAAGAAGCACTGTGTTCAATGTATTACATACTAGACGGTGCTAATATCGAAACGATTATATTGTCTCAATAACTTTGAATTGTTCTTTAACGTTTGGATTCATAACAAATTCACATTGCGAAATTTTTATAGAGCAGTTTAGTAAATTTGAAAAAAAATGGTAAAAACTGCTGGAAAATGTACACAAACATAAAGGTGAAATATATTCACATATATAAGAGTACATAAACGACTGCTATAGTAATAATAGGAGATGAGCATAAAAGAGGCACGAATTATAAATATTACAGGAGAAGAAGTTCATAAAAATGAAAGAGAACGAATAACGAGCCACTACCTCGGAGCACTTTGCTTTATCGCATGAGATGCTAGGTACTTTTACATAATATAAACCAGCAGATAGTCCAGGACCTCGGATACGTCGAATATATTACACGGCGGGTATTAGTCCAATAATATGTGGATTTAATTTACCATCTGAAAGGAAAGTCTGCAAATTTATTTCAGCATACCTTTTAAGGGTTTATTGTAGAAGAATATAACTTGGGGGTTAATATAATTGAAAACTACCCCACAACTAGTTAGAAAATCTGAGAGAAGTTTTAGAATTAGAATTTACTATAAAATTTTGTTTACATCTACTGTATAACTAAAATAAACCCTTAACAGGAAAGGTGGAACTATTGTTGAGTCCTAGGGAAGTAATTACATTTTTGAAAAAATAATTTTTAATAGAAACTGACATTTTACTTTTATCACAGGACAGGTGTAATTTTTTTAAAGTAGCACAATCAATATAACGTTATTCTTTTAATTAAACAGCAAGTTAACATACAAAACATCTCTCAAACCGCCTCTAGATACTCATAAATTGTCCTGGAGTACAAACAAATTCTGTAGATTAATTGAATACTATATAAAAAACATTGTAACATTGTATCAAATTGGGAGTTTACATTTTACATATCTGGTCATTTGATGAACAGCTGTTGGGCATATGAAACATGGTTTATGTTAATCTAGAGATATTTTGCTCATAAAATACGGATTTACGGATGGTATACGCAGTATTATTTATAAAGCGTTTCGCCTTTACTAATTGATTCGCTAGCTTTTTAGTAAACGAAGATTTTAGTTTAGCAGTATCAATGTTTTTGAAGGACTGGTGTAAAAATGTCAAGAATACTGTTGGCCACCGGCAAATACGACCACTTGAGCTTTTGGCACATTTTTCGGCCATTTCAGGCTTCTGTGTTTCAGGATTCGTGTAGATACTATCGTTCATGAGCAAAAAGAGGAATGACCATATTAACTGGCTTCTGGGACATGAACATGGCTTTTTCTTTTTTGCCTAGACAAGAAATCATAGAAGCCTCTTCTCCGAATCCATAATCTATTGATCCTACAATTCTACTTCAATTTAATAGCAACGACAGAGGACTTTTTCAGTATGTTAGGCCATTTTTTTCATAAGAGATTTATTAGCTTCATCGAAGTAAACATTTTATCGATTGTTATGGTTCTTTTGATTCCAAACAGCGGCTTTGTAATGTATATAACTGCCTGAGTTGGTTGCAAAAATATTTGGCTTCTGGAGCCTGTACATTTTGAATCCCCAAACTAACTAGCATTTCGTCTTTTGTCGCTGAATGTCCCAATCCATATAAATTATTACCATTGTCTATAAATTTACTAAAAAATAATGAAATCACAGCAGCGGGATCTTCTCTAGAAAAGCTTTTGTTTCTACTATATTCTCACATCATATTTTTACTTTTCATTTTTCGAGCCTTTGGTTGGTCTAATGCGATACTTTAGGCAAATTCTCCTCAGGAGAAGAATGGAAAGGAACGTGTATTCTTCGACCGAAATCACGTGGCCTACTTTCAAGGATCAGAATTCTCATTTCAATATAATGTTCTCTAGTGCAGTATGAAGGACGGGGTTCCATTCGGTACCATCTAAGCTTGCTTCTACCATACACGTATATAGCATATTTCCTATTTTCGTTTTCAAATTTTTACGATGCCCTGTTTCCACTACCAATGCCCTTTTGTTCGTTTTTTGGACCTTCAAAGGCACCGTCATATTTGGATTATGAATACTTATCTTCTAGAGTTTCGTCTATATCACTTGCGTCATCTTGAGGTTCATCAAACCACTATATTACAGTTTCTTCAGAGTTTTTATCACCAAGACTCAACCTTTTTGACGGTCCAGTCATTATTTATAATGTCAAAAAACTAAAAAACTCACATTAATAGAAAGGTGGTGTCTAATAGATAAACACTAATTTTAATCTCTACTGTCCGAAAGTATGGAATAAGAAAGTGGTTCAACTACAAATAATTCACAAATCTTCTTCTGTGTCCTTTGTATTACCCTTCATTTTCCACAATCTAGAAACTTAGTTAACTAGCAATGCCCCACCTTTAGCAATCTCTTCCATTTCACAACGTCCAGGTACCACCGCAGAGGTTTACTCCAGTGTCATGATTCCAGAAGAGTTACTCTAGTAAAACCTCTCTCTTTGTTTAATTCGAGAAAATTTATGGCTTAGGTGATATGTAGATTTTTAGATCGTTGTACATTCGCCACTAAGAGACATTCTGGAAAAAAATTCCATAAATTGTAATTATCTATTGAAAATACTTACAGGAGGTTTTAAAACACAATAAAACATTTTTAAATGAACTTCATACTGTCGAAAATCGTGTTACTTACATGGAGAAAAAATTGAAGTGTAGAAACATTTAGTTGGTTAGCCTACAACTTATCAAATAAAAACACAAAAACTATTAAAAATGTTCGAAGTGGGTACCTTACACTCCTACACATGTCCGAAGTCTACAGAGGGCATTTCTTAGAACTTGGAAGAGCATTGCAATATTCTGGTGAGAGAACGTGGTGGTTATGTAAATGGAACTCCTTGACCAATCCTTTTCTACATTATTTAGGAAGTGGGGAGACACTTCATCGTGCATGAACGACATGTGTCTTCGAATGTGTAGAGGAATATCACATAACCTGGGTGGAAAATCATTTTGGACCTACTAAATTATTACCCACCACTCTTGTCGTAAGGATTTTCATCTGCCCATAAATGTAAATTAGGGGAATTAATAAAGCCGTTCCGTGTGAAACCAGCTTCATTAGTAAGCACTACTTTTCCAAGAAATGTATCATCAACTCGTTGTTTATCTAGAAATCAACGAGCGTTTGTCAGTCTTGCTGGATAATCCTCTACTTCCATGGTATGCACCTACTGGTGTGAAGGGGGTAAGGAAGTTACTCCAAGTGAATCATACGAATAGTTTTTTGCATCAAGTATACTTTGTATATGGCAAACACAAAGTAAAGACATGGATGTATTATTATTAATAGACTCAAAAGCGACTAAGTACAACAAAACAGAAAGTAAGTATGGCGTATATTCTATGAAAAAATTTGTAGTTTGATTATATATCATCGATAAAAACATTGTTTATTTTATTTTCAATCTTTTCATGTTGTCGCATGGGTGTTATATTTATTTTTAACTAACAATTAACTGATATTTCTTGTAATCGCCTTATATCATGCATTTTGCGTGTATGTCATGTCAGAGTGAAGCGTGTTGATAGCTCATGTACTTTTGCCCTAGCACAAAATGTTTCCTGGGTACATTAATTGTTACGGTTGATAATTACGCTCGTCATTGATTAAACACGTAGATGTGAGCAACAATCTTGGTGTAACGTTGAAAATTAGTTTTAACTTCGGAATCTCTAGATTCTAATTAATTTCATTTTTCACTGTTTTGTATAAATAATTTTGATGAATCGTCGTCGCTTAATCTCTAGTTAATTTGGGAATATTTCAAGTTGCTCGGCTTAACTATTTGGTTTCGATTTCATTATCATCCACGTTAAAATAGATTCAATAAGCACGAATTATAAATATTGTAAATTATTGATAAATGGTGTTTTGGGTTGTGTGGTTGATTCGAACAAGAACTTTATCTGTACATAGTATATTCTTCAAGAAAACTGACAAAGCTCTGTTGTCTAAATAACTATTAACATTTCTCCTCAGCTATCAGCTTATGTAACGAAAGCTTGTTCGGAAAGTATAAAATCGATTGAATTCGATTTAGAATAAATGGCATGAGGAACGCAATGAGAAACCACTTTAATATTTTCTCAAAACAGTATTTCCAGTAAATTAGACACTATAACAACGAAAAAATCACTAAGAGTGCTAATCGGAAGTCAAGAGTAGCCAAGCTGAAGACCGTAAGGTAGTTTTAATCGTCAGCTTATAATGTTTCTATAAAATAGATTTCGAAAAATATATGTCTTTCCAGAGAACATCTGTCAGGGTATAATGTGCTGTCACTTTTGTGAAAGGTTATCCGATTAGTGAGTAACCTTTTAGATTAATCTATGTATTTTTTTATCACAATTTTATCTCTGATTTTGGTGAATTCGCAATGAAATTTTTTATTATGTTGTTCAAAGATTCCGGAAAGATTAGGAGTAACTGATTTTAGCTAGTTGCCCGATGTCGAAGTTAATGTCAGGTTTATTATATAGAATTAGTTTCCAAAGATATGGAGGATACGAGTTTTCATAAAGAAATTTGTGAAGTATTTTGGAGTTCTTTTCATGAAATATTGGATGAGAAATTCTAAGGACTTTTCACCTGTATGAATTTATTTTAGTGTTACATGGGTGATATGAATGATAATTGATATAATTGTAGATTTGCTAAACCAGTTGATTAAAAATTTGTCTTCGTTTCTAATCAATTTGGTTTCAAAAAAAGATAACGATTGCCCAGCATTTTTTTTCTATAGTAAATTGTATATGAGGATCTAGGCTATGAAAGTAAAATAGCAATAATGAAATTGATAATTTGCTAGTACCTTACAAATAAAATACGACAATTTAATGCGCATTCAGTAAAATCAAAGATAGAACACCTTACAATAAATTGTCTCATATGGTTTATGAAATTCAATTCCTCTAAATGTGATGAAAAATATATTGGTTAATCTAAGAGGTCACCCTCCAATTGGAAAACCTCTTATGAAAATATGACAATAAATTATATCCAGACAGATACTCGCTTACTTCCCACGTTTTCTATGAAAATTATTCTATGGATTATGAGTTTGCGGAAGTTTTGATAACTGATAGCAGTTACAAAAAACTTTTTTTCTTAGAAACAACATATATTTCTTAAAATTATCTGTGTATTACTAAAATAACTTATTTAAATAACGTGAAAGGTATTCTTGATATATCTCGATACTGTGTACCGTTATCGGAATATTTTGATTTGAAAATTATGAAGTATTAACCGATGCTGGTATGAAGTAATTATGAATGTATTAATTAAATAAAAAATCACAACATGAAAATTTAAAAACAGGCTAATAACGTATAATAGAATTCAATCAGAGTAGGTGTCTATACTTTTTTCTAATTTTTTAAGGAATTCATTAATCTTCTAAATGGTTGGGAGTTAGCTATGGGATCATCAAAGTGAGGTTGAATTCTGTCTTTCAATGAATGAATCGGAGCTTCTGTACTTCTACCAATCCATCGATTCGGACAATGGTTACTCAACCAATTACGACACCTTCTGTTAAAGTGCGGTGGAGTTCCACCATGCATAAAAAATAGAAATTTTCGCTCGTTTAGCATTTAATCTCTTAATATCTCGAATAAGTTTTTACTGAAAAAAATCCAGGTATTTATCACCATTTAAATCAAAGTTCACATGAAATCTTGCTTAATGAATCTAATATTGAAAAAGTTATGGTATTAACCGTGTAACTAGCGCCCTCTATAGGAGCCAGACATAAAAACAAATTCATACCAGCTTTTAAAATATATTCGTATAAAATTTCAATCAAAAATTCAATTATCACACGTGTCAACTTGAGTATTGAATCATGAATTTCATAATTTTGTTAGGAGAGAAAAACATTTCAGCTAACCGCCATTCTAAATCAATTGACGTAAATATTTTCAATATTGTTATGTTCTTATACATGTTTTCACATTGTACTTCGACTATAATTTCTGTCCCCGATGATGCATACATTTGGATTGAATTTCAATAAACAGGACAATCTAACAGAAGCTAATTGCTAGTGATTTCTCACCCTTATAAAATTTAAATCCAGACGTTCCTTTGAGCCGCCGCTATATTAAATTATTCACAATTTCTTGTCTACAATTCCTTCTCTTTTATCTCTGAGGAATTTAAATTGAAAGTAATTATGAGAGGCAGAAAAGAATTCGTAATGTTTTTTAAAATGTTTTTCTGCCGTCAAGATGTAAGTATAGCATCGTTCTCAATTTTTTACTGATTTGGCATTCAGAAACTCCAATTAAACTTTTTGGAGTTCAATTTCATTTTACGTGACATGCTTTTCTATCGCTATTCTACATTTTAGTTAAAAAACAGAAAACAAAAAGCTATTAATTTTTAGGAACGTTTTTCGTCTGGAACGCCTCGATGTTATTGATTCCTCAACCTTTTGTTCTCTATGAGATTGCATGTACTCACTAACGTTTCCTTATGTCTTGAATGAAATATTTACTTTCTACGTTTCAAATTTACTAAAGGTTAGAGATAAATAGCTATACATCTATATATTTACAGCAATATACACTATTTTATAAATTTGGGTTGTATGTGTGGAATTTATTATATGTATAGCTCAGGCATTTCCAAACTATTTCTAATATAGAGATCCTTTTTTGAAAATAAAATGATACCTCAAGCTCCAAATTCGCTCAAAATTCTATCTCTATTGATGCAAAATACTCAACAATTTGTCTTACAGTTAGTAAGGAGAGTAAGCTTAACAAAATTTTTTATATTATTTAAAAGAATAGCAAAGATAAATTACTATTGGAAAATGTATTCTATGCTAAATGTATATTGCATGCATATTTGGGTTTTTTGTTAATTTTTTACATATTTCTAAGAAACGTTCATAGAGAGATCAAAAAATTGTTACAATTTGCAGAAAAAAGCTTGTAAAAACTAAAAATCAATAATAAAATAATAAAAATAGCTAAATAAAAATCCAAATAGAATAAAAAACCACAATGATTAACAAAATGATAGATGATGGTAATAGGTAATAATTAGTATATAAATCCATAGCAAAAATTAAACAAGTATGCTGCATGTTTGCAATTAAATATTATTATTAGACGGGAAAATAGAATGTAACGGATAGAAATGAATGAAAGAGACTGTGGAGCTCCAAATACGACTTACGATTATAAAAGAAAGAGGAGGATATCGACAGCAAGAAGACTCTTTGGAAGTATTAAAAATAACGTCCTGATAAAAGTTAGATATACCCAAAACAGACAAAAACACAAATAACAAGAAGTCACTTCAATACAGACAGAAACATGAACCACAAAGCAAAGACAAAGAAACAAAATACAGAGCGTAGAGATTAAATATCTAAAGAGATAGAAAAGAAACGGGATTGGACGAAATAAGAAATGATAAATAGATACTAAAATCGCAGTAGATAGTTGAAAATGTTACAAAAATATAAGGAAATGAATTGGTCAGAAGAGTATACAAAGCAAGATCAGAAGAAAAAACTGAAAACGAAGACCAAGAAAAACAAGAAACGAGGAAGTTGAAATAATGATAGAAATTAATGGATAAAAATGAATTGAAGAAACTGTGGAGATTCCATATACGACTTACGAGTATAAAAGAAAGAAGAGGACATCGGCAGCAAGAAGACTCTTTGGAAGCATTGAAAACACCGTCCTGACAAAGTCAGACATCTCAAAACAAACAAAAGCACAAATGTTTAAAACAAGAAGTCACTTTCATACAGATAGAAACATGAACCATAAAGCAAAGACAAAGAAACAAAATACAGAGCGTAGAGATTAAATATCTAAAGAAGATAGAAAAGAATCGAGATTGGACGAAATAAGAAATGATAGATAGATACTGGAATAGTAAAAGTGTAGCAGATAGTTGAAAATGTTACAAGAAATGAATTGTCAGAAGAGTATACAAAGCAAGATCAGAAAAAAAAACTATAAACGAAGAACCGAGGAAAACAAGAAACGAGGAAGTTAAAATAACGATAGAAAGTAACGGATAGAAATGAATGGAAGAGACTGTGAAGGCTCCATATACGACTTACTTGAAAGAAAGAAAAGGACATCGATAGCAAGAAACATGGAATGAGGAAGTTGACATAGTGACAGAAAAGTAATGGATAGAAATGGATGGAATAGACTGTGGAAACTACATATACGCCTTAAGAGTTTAAAAAAATAACTCTTTGGATAAATTGAAAATACTGTGTGGGAAGGTTTAGGTGCCAGGAAGTAAATTAGTTTAACTTAATCAAACTTTATATCAGAAGCTTCAAAAATATATCAGCAATCCTAATTCGGTATAATATTCAAGGTTTTTTTAATTAAAAAATCTCATGTTTGGTTTGTAACTGAGTTATACTTAAAGACGTCTATTATTTTTCTCAATAACATTTTTTAGTATCTTTTAGAATATTAATTGGCGTAAGATTGATTCACACCCACTATTAATGGTATCATTAAATGCTTGTATTTGTTGTTACGATATGTTGTTGAGTTACTGCTCTTGAAAGCGTGAAAATCAACTATCAAAACTATTGAAACCTCGCTGTAATTTATCAACGGCAAAGTTCTTTCATCGCCCACATCAATCTTGTCTTGAGAGACTTTCGCTGTTCCACGAAATCTTTTCAGTGGTTACTAATGTTCATCACTTAATGTTTGCACAAAGAATACAGATCTATCACCAGTCAAGAGTATAAGACCGTCGTTAATTTCTTGATTGAGAATTCCATTATATTCGAAAGACAAAAAAACTGTTTTCTGTTATTTGCTATCGAATGCAGTGTTCTAATCCGTTGTACAAAATCGACCGAAAAAAATTTCTAAAAGCTGATTATCCTTTTATATTTTAGCCAAAAGAAAGTTTGTACATAAATGAATATAGCAGGGATTCTTTTTGAGTTTTATAAGAAATACCCACAGCGTGAATCTAATTTGTAAATTATGGTAAAACTGAGAGAAAAGAATGAATAACTACGTTGAATCATACAAAGTGTACATAGGAGAATGCTTCAAAGATATGAGAGACGCAAGAAAATAAACATAGTAACAAAATATGACGTTTATTATATTATTACTAGAAGTTATGCTGTTTGTTATGCTATCAAGAATAAATACACCTAATTATTATTGCATTTGATGAATATCTTCGACCTTATGCAAGGCTATTGTCTTTTCTTCATGACTACCACTGCTCAACCAAATCCTTTGCTGCTACTAACTTTCTACAATTGGAATTGCATAACGTGCGTCATATTTGTCATAAAGAAAACCGTGTTTTTTTCTTCATATATTGTGAATCTAGAGGCGCGTTCACACATCGTAGACTGGGCGAGAATACTATTCGTTCTGCGTATGTCTCGACCTCGACCTCCACTTCACACAAATTAGTGTCTGAAAGGCGTTGCGACCAGAAACGAACCGCCGCACATCTAGTACGTTTTTTATTTATTTTTGTTTTTATTGTGTTTAATTATGGCTAGACGGGAAAGAGTCAAAATTGTGTGTGAACTCTTAATTAATAAATTACAACAATTGTATGAATGAGTCGTTGAGAATATTTCTTTGAAAATAGAATAAAATGAGTATCAAGCTGTCATTTAATATTTATTTTCGAAAGGTAATACGTCAATGAAGTAGGAGTTTGAAAATCTGAATCGAATCTCTATTCAAGACGGTAAAAGTTTAGGCTACCGAATTCAAATGTAACGGTATCAACTTGATAAATAGAGAGCATTCGGTATAGCAAAAAAACTACGAAATCAACAAATGCTAATTGACGTTTCTTGGATTAATATTAGAAAGATAGAACACAACAACTTATTGGTCATATGGTGAATAAAAATTCAAGCATGCGTGAGCAATATGGATTCTGTGCTTGCTCATTTTGGACCAGAGTGCATTCTAATGAACCTTCGCTAGCCCTTCTTGACACGTTTTGAGCAAAATAAGTCTGATTATTTGCATCCATTCATAACTGTGGATGAAACCTAAATCCAACACTATATTCCTGAAACGTAAAAATAGTGAAGACAGAGGATTACAAAAGGGCGAACCTGCCCCTAAAACGGCAAATACAGTTCCATCGGCCCGAACAGGGAACAGGGTTACTGTTTTTTTGGATTATGTTCAACGATAATCTTCAAGTCACCTCAGACCGCAATTGGAGGAAAAGAAAATGATTTTCTAATGCACATCCTCTTTAATATACAAATTGATCCTTGGCAAAATTTTCTGTACGTTTTGCAGCATTATACAATCATGGTAAATGACTTCTGCGACTTCCATAATTTACACCCTAAGTAATTATTTTGTCTTCACTGAAATAAAGTACAGTTTTCTTCTTAATACTTTTAATAAAACGGGATCATAAATGTGTGAATCTGCTGATAGAGCTGGACTTTTACAGGAAAATCAACATCTACGTGTATTCACTTAATATGTAACTGGTTATGTACATGGTTGAAAAGCATGGAACATTTAATCTAGGGGTGAAGAAAATGAGTTTAAATTATTCTTGAAAATGGAGTTATCTGGTTACATACGAATTTTCATCGTTGTGTCAACACCAGTTTGTTGAATCATTGGTAAATGATCCTTCGTAGCACCCGTTTATGTTAAATGAATCTACAGAATATCAGCAGCAATTCGGAATCTACTAATAAAAGTATTGTATACTGTTAAGAAGCTAAATAATGTTCTTTGATAACTTCTCAAACGTCTAGAATCTCTGTTTCTATAAATGGATTGTGGATTATGCTAGGATGTATACGATTAATATGGAATGCTTTAATACTCCCTGAGATATTTTTCAATTCTTCTAGTTTTCGGCTTTGAACGATTAGAATACCCTTCTTGGTATACGCTTACATGACTTCTGGTATGAGTAGGAGGCATTGAATAAACTCAATTTCTTCTGAGGAGCTTATAATTAAGGGATATTACACTATTTTGGAATTATAATACAGTGATTTCAAACAAAAATTGTCTTTTTATCTTGAATCGTTCCACAAATTCAACCATTTCAAGGTTGATGAATCTAAGTCCTTTAGGACACTGTGCACTAGCGAGCTCGTTTGTTTATATTGAAAAACACCTAAAAGTTTGTATATTATCACCTGAGCATTGAATTGCAATTTATTCGGAATGAAGTTTATTTCTCAGTCAAGAAAATCTTTTGAAGTTAAAGTAAGGAGTATTTGTATTTGAAATGTTAATTCTACTTTCGTCGTGCTTTTCGAGACTTTAGTTTTGAATTAATTGAAGCCGTCTTTTGGTATCTAATTGAACTAAAAACATTGCACTTTGCCAAATGCGAGGGAAACTTTTTGGTATCTACTCAATTAAAAGTTTTCACGATCTAATAGTTGAATTTATAATAGTTATAAAATTTGTTTTGCGTGAGTAGAGATTTGGGTATTATCTAACGAGGTTGGTGGTGTAAAATATTTTTTCTACGCCATCTCTTTGATGTACCTTTTATTTCATCTAGTCTAAGGGCCAGTGGGCGCCTACTTATGTATATGGATTTTAACCAGACCTGAGTTTCTGTGCACAGACGTCTTTATACCTACCATACATGAGTTGGGGACTCAATAAGCCCAAATTGGTGGACGCGACAAGTGCGCAGATATTGATTTTTGGTGAATTAAAATTTATTTTACCACATCTGCCGTTTTGAAATCTGAAAATATACTATCGGAAAATAACAATGGCAGATAATTATCGCGTGGATAAGATTAAGGCAGACAATTTTGAATATGGCAAAAAATGAATATAATTTTGAGAGTATTTTACCAGATCTGATATTGATATATTTTATTCCTTACACTCTTGAGAATATATCTATCACTTCAGACGTCTACATGGTGGATACAGATCAATAGATAATAAAATGTCCGCTAAGGTGTCTTGGGTTAGATTCAAATTGAAAAAGAACTAGAACTTTTGACAATGTAAAGTTCTCAGCTAATGGGAAATCTATTGGAGTTTGAGTGTTTGAGAGAAGGTGTTGGAGCCAGCTACCTCGTTCTTGGTCAAACACAAGACAACAACAATTGACTTACCGTTTACGTATTGGATTTTGTAGCTATTCATTTTTTCGACATTGACATTTTATTTATTATATATGAGTAGTCGTTTATCAATCAGTCTCAAACGTTCCGTTAAATTATCGAGGCTACTATCTTGAATAGGAATAATCTCTCAGTCACTTTTAAATTCTAAATAGGGGGAGTGAGAGCTGACATGATCCGCCTCATCAATATTAATTCAGCCTGTTGGAGCCTCTTCAATTCGACATTGACCTCATTGAAATCACGATGAAGGCACGCAACATGATTGACAATTCCATCCTGAGCATTCATGATTTCATAAGAAAAGAAAGATTTCAGAAGCCCATCTAATCTCTGCCTTGAGCTCAGCTCATACACAGAAGTCAACTTGGCCCAAATATCCTTGGTCGTTTCACAAGAAGACGTGAGTTCCTTATTGGTAACATTCAGCGTATTCAGCAAAAAAGCTGAATAAGCGAGTCCATCCTTGTTGGAACCATCTGCAGCCAATATCAACTTACCATTTACGGTATCCAAAACCTTTCGATGCTTCAGCAGTAAGATTTGCCTTTTACAACGTGACCAGTTGCTTTGATCCTTCAGTTTCTCAATAGAGACCTTGAAATCAGACGATCCTGACGTGCTCATGGTCTGCTATAGCACAGTCACACAGCAGTTCAAAATACAAACTTGATTAAGACACGTCCATGTTTTAAGCTACTATAGTTGGCGTAAATCTGGGCCCACAACCTCTTGGTTTCAAATTAAAAAAGAACTAGAACTTTTGACAATTTAATTTGAAAACGACTCCTGATATATAATCAATAATATGTCGATGTCAAACAAATGAATACGTAATGAATAGATAGAGGCATAAAGGCAACCTATTGTATTGTGACTATTTTAGTTGTCCCCAATATTCTCTAGCAATATTCCGATAATGAAATCTAAAACGGACTTTTGGGTTGAAATTTCAGTTAATATTCATTCATTCGGACCTTAATATAAGGAACTACTAGTTCAATTTGAAAATTTGTAGTACTTCTTGTGGTAATTCGCGAATAAGTATGGAGATTTCCATCTCTTCATCCGGTTATTCCGCTTTTCCCAGACTTGAAACTTGTCGTATTAGTTCTATTCTAGCCTAATCAAGTACAAGAAGTACCATTTCTGAAATCAATGAGTTTCTAAACGTTCGTAAGTGTACTTGTGGTAGTAAACAGTGTATTCAGTTTATTACATATTGGATGTCATTTTCGATAGAAATTGGAAAGTTCTGTCTGTATAAAGCTGTTCAGAATATTGAAACAGCCTTAATGGAAATTAATATTGCATGTAGCTAATTGAACGGAATGTCGAGCATTTTAAACTTTAAACCAATTACGAAGCGTCAATGCGCCACTACGGACGGTCGATAATTTAACACGCAATCAACTTTTGCTTGGAAAATTCTTTCCTATAATCAACCAAACATTGTTGTTGAATAGTTTCCTTATGGGCATGTTAAACAACCCCGGGAAAATTTCCTCACTGCAGCGTCATCCTAATTTGAGTTTCATGTCAATTAATGAACGTATAGAGGAACATAAACTGAACACATATAACGGTGAGTCAATAAGGGATTTAATATATATGAGGTGTCATTACGAGAGATTTTCGGATTTATACATGGTAGTTCAATGAAATCTCAGCCCCGCAGAATCTCAGAATCCAACATTACGAGTATTTCTATCGTGATCAAATAAATGGTTTCAAAATGTGTGTTGAAAGAAATTATTCATTTTTTTAGGAATAGTTATAATAGCATCTTAACTTATCATTGAAAGAAATGGGTTCACTCAAGTTGTATTTATTTAACTTCTCATACATTTTCTTATCGGTCTATTACTTTGAATTCTAAAGCTGTTATTTTTAATTGTTCTAAAGGTTCTGGTTGTATATTCTGTCATTGTTTCGTTTCGTATTCGATCTCGTCTGCTTTCGCGTGAGTTTTTTAATACCTAGTTTCATTACCATGTATAAAGGATGTCTAATATTGATTTATATACAGTGTGTCCACGTAAGTTGGCGGCGTATGGGAAACTTTTTTATTATTAATTTTATGAAAAAAAGGTATTCTTTATAAAAAGTTCTGCATAGTCCAAAACCTGGAATTCGATGATCAGATGTTAAATTTTTTCAGTCGTATACGAGGTTTGTCAAAAAATGTGATTTTTGCTCTAGAGTAAAGTACCTTGAATGCTGCCCGGAATTAAATTGTCAACAATTTAAAATAAAGCTTAAATTTAAAATATTATTACAATTCATAGAATGGAAACAAATAATTTTCTTGCTTTTTATTGAGGCTGACCACATCAATTTCTTCAGAATTGAATTTTCTTTAAGTTTTATTCAAAAGTTGCATTTATTAGACATTTAACGAAGTTATTTTACTCCAAACGTAAAAAAGTGTATTTTGGAGTAGATTTTTTTGTATTTTACGTCAGTTTACGTAAAAACTATTACAGTTACAGATCTGAGACCCATTTTATTCAATTTTCAGGTCAAAATACGTATAGACCAAACAAATTTGCCTGACAATTTCACACCTGAGATATTCAAAATGGCTTCCTATTATTGGTGGATGAGGAATCCGGGCGAAATCTATCGCTCATTATAAATCGCTCACGAAGCGTTTTTGGAAGTTTTGTTAAATCAACTCTTTTCCTTATATTAACCTATAAATCATTTCCCAATAGATTAGAGTGCTATTCCGAAACACCCTGTATATATAGATTTATATAAACTATTTCAGTAATTTTTTGTTTTTGTCAAAACCGCGCAGACAAATTATTATTTAAGATGCAGTAAGGTTCAATGTTTGGTAAAAATCTTATACAATGGCCGAATAAGAATGCAATTTATTCCATTTGGCCATTACATAGTGTATGTGAAGACCTATATTTTCCATCATGTGAAATTGAGAGGCAAATCAATGATTTGTTAACGTTCTTTTTATATAAAAATGAATCCAATGCTAACTAATTAAATAGATGTCTATAAATAACATAAATGCAGAATCTCATAAAAACACACATAACTCTTATCAATTATAAATTGAACGTTTTAAAATTTGAGATTGATAAATATTAATATGAGCTTCTAATCATTATTTCACTTATTATACTCATGCTTAAAAACCAAAATAAATTGAGATTCCACAAACATTTATCTGAAAAGGCTGCTACTCTCAAACAGTCCACGTTTTACATATTATTTTACAAAATTGCGGAAGCTTTTAGGTGGTTTTTAGATAACACCAATTGCATTAGTCAAACTTTTCACTTGAAGTTCACGTGTTATACTCTAAATTGCAATATCATGTTCAAGTTAAATTACACTAACCCAACTGTATTCAAATATATGAGTTTGAGTGAGTCGGAAACAGATTAAATAGAGCTTTGTTAATATTTTGTCAGAATCTCTTGAAACAATTTCAAAATATGCATGGTAAAAGTGTATATATTTTCATCGTGTAGTAAATTCACTGCATTTATTTAACTTTGATTAAAAAAATTGATGAGAAAATTCGATTGACAGGAAATATAAAATGATATTGTAATAATTCTAGGAATAACTGAGGAAGGAGACAGAATACTATTTTTTTCTTAAAAGTCAGAAACTTTTCTTGTGAAGAAAATACATTTACCAGTTTGCCCTGCAGAGTTAAATTAAGTTCATTTATTTTGTTAAAATTGTCGCTCAAATAGGCAATTGAGAATAACCAATTTCTATCGAATAATCGATCTTTCAACTCAAAATTTTGTTCCAGAAGATATACACGGACCTTCCATAAAACACGATAGAATCTTATAGCGAGTTATATTTCAAAAGTGAAGATTTACTTTTACAAAAAACTTTATTTACTCGATAACTACAACAATAGGTGATAGAATGAAGACTAACTGTATCAATGAATTAACAAACATTAAATAAATGAAAAAATGCTGAATACAGTAAAGTGAAACAAAATAATAGTTATTATATTAACAGGATGTCTACATATGTCTGCTGATAACATTAAAAATATTCTCAGATTTTATGAGAAAACTGTAAATGCTGAATATCATTAAATATAAAAGAAATAGTATATATTTGTTAACAGGATGTTTCTACACATGTTTGCTGTTAACGTTAGAAAATTATGATCAAGTTTCATTATAAGAAAATAAGGTGCGTGAACTGCACTGTCATCACTTTATTATATTAAATTATGCAATTGTCTCTATATGACTCGCAAGATAACCATCGGACTTCCGTATGTAGAAGAAGAGATGTACGTACACTTCCCATGTCTTCACATAATATTTCGATTAAACGATTATTTAGCGGCCGAGACTTTATGAAATCACCAAGAACAATTTTATGAGAGGAAAGCAACTTTTCTGCAGCGAGTGCCTATCTATGAATCATACAATGGTTATTAGAACAGTTTCTAGCGACGTTTTTAATATGTTGTACAGCCCCGTTAATATTGCCACCCATAGCCTTCGCTCCATCGGTACATATATCATTTTTCTTTTGATATAAAAATGAATCCAATACTAACCAATTAAATAGATGTCTATAACATTATTAATTGAACGTTTTAAAATTTGAGATAGATATATATTAATATGAGCTTCTAATCATTATTTCACTCATTATACTTATGCTTAAAAACCAATATAAATTGAGCTTCCACAAACATTTATCTGAAAAGATTGCTACTCTCAAACAGACCACGTTTTACATATTATTTTACAAAATTGCGGAAGCTTTTAGGTGATTTTTAAATAACATCAATTGCATTAGTCAAACTTATCACTTGAAGTTCACGTACTGCAATATCATGTTCAAGCTAAATTACACTAACCCAACTGTATTCAAATATATGAGTTTGAGTAAATGTATTCCACCATCTAATCTTGTATAGATCCCTACAATTGATCTTTATAGTTGTATATTCTTTTTTAATAATCGCTCTTAAATCAAAGTGGAATACTTGTCCTCATGAAATTAGATAGGTTAATATTTTATTTTTAATTATGATGAACTATTGATTTCGATTGAGCACAAGAGTTAACAATTTATTCGAAATACTTACTATTTTATCAGTATCATAATGTCTTCATCATCACAGTTAGGCAACCTTTGATGCACACAGAGCTAAGTCGTAACATAGGATGAAGAAGAACAAGAAGTACAATTTCTTAAGTCTTTATGAGCTTCTAGAAAAACATTCCTCTAAGAACTCTTATTTCCGTGAATTAAGTCAGGCCACGTAGTTCTGGGATCATCCTTGTATAATGGTCCCCATACACTTTACGTTTTATCGAAGAGATCCACCTGTGCAGGTACACCAGAATGTTTGCGGGAATAGACCTATGCAGTTTTTGTAGACAAAAAAGAAGCTGCTTATGAATTACACATGAAAAAACTGAGAAAAATTGAGCCAGATACGAATACAGCGAGAAAAGTCAATAATTAGAGAAGAAATGTTAGGAAGGAAAAGAAGAAATATGAATAATCTTTAAGGTCTATAGCAACTGCTGATAAAATATTCTGTACTTAGTTGTGATATTATCATTTATTCCATTTTTTTTAAGATCGAGGGCACTTCTCAATCGAAATTAGACAGTGATGATGACAATATCGATGGTTTTCTAACACAACCTCGTATCTCAAAAACTACTTTTTATGAATGACAAAAAGCGTTTTATAATGAAATTGAAAATTTTTTTAAGCTATTTTTTGATTTATTCAAAAAATATTCACTCTCTTGATAAATTTTCAAGATAAGTTTAGTATTTGAAACATTTAATCATTATTTTTTCTTTTATTTTCTGAGATACGTGTTTGCTGCACAGGAAAAAACGTAACATACGTGATTACGTAGTATTATTTACAAATATAAGTACATGAAAAAGTTTTGTAAAGCATTTTATTTTGCGTACAAATTAACTTTTTAAATCATTCTTATTCGAACAAAAGTGTTAAACTTTAAAATAATAAGAGTTCTTAATTACTACAATATATTACTCTTTTAAATCTAGATAAATTTGTTGTCTTAATTCTAGTATTAGTATTGATATCACATAGTTTCATTAATAGTTTTAATCACTTTCATCGACTTTTCGAATAGATATAATCATACAATATTATTTTTTTTCATTGCCTACACCAGAGATGGGGAGACTACAGCCCGCGGGCCGTGTCCGGCCCGCAAAGCGTTGAAATCCGGCCCGCGACCAGCAAACAAAAGTTAAGTACAATTTTCTTTTTATCAGAAATTACATTATCATGAATTGGCAGTAAAGGAAGTAAATGTCGGGCATAAAACCCCTAAGTCCGACTGTCGTCGAACGCACTACCCATTTGAAGCAACTATTTTTGAACTCGAGCAAATTGGAATTTTATAAGTCTTTATCTAGGACACAATACCCAAATATAGTTGCCCATGCCCAGAAAATAAAGGCTACGTTTGGTACAAGCTATTTGTGCGGACAAACATTTTCAATAATGAAACTAAGAAAAAATTGTGTTCGTATTAGGCTTTCGGATGACCTCCTTTTTTCATTCAGCATCACAATTGAGCCGGCTTATGATGAAGTCATGCAGAAACAAAAACAGTTCCACATGTCACATGCTCCCACAAAGACCAGCGCTCCTCAACCTTTTACTTCGCAGCTAACTTGAGTTCATTTAATTGCAATTGAAAATGTTATTTTTTAATATTGCACTATTAATTAGTGTTTCAGAAAAACAATATTTCTATTTTAGTAAATAATGTAATGCTACAACTTGGCCCGCCATATATTTCGTTAACAAAAATTGGCAGATTTTAAAAAATATCATTTTTAATTTTCATAAAAAGAGTGATAGTCCTTAGGTATTAATGGTTTGGGAGATAATAAGTCCATGTATTTTTTCTTAGTTAACGGGATTTCTTTGGAATATAAATCCTTAATTTCAGTATTGACAGAAATTTTCTTGTTCGAACGTTGTGGAAGATCCTTCCAAGGATAACTTAAACATTATTTTGACTAACTAAATCACACTGCTGAAAGGAAAAATTCAATAATGGGCATAACCATATTAAATTTTAAGATGCGAGGTTGCGCATGACACAGTTTTTTGAATTGAGATAAGAGATTGAATATTTTTTTAAATAAAAAAAATGGATGAATATTTTTATTTATAACTTTACAGATCGATGCGAAGAAATTTACCGATTAATTTTTCGTTTAAACCCCAAAATCGAGTTACGAGGTTGCGTTAGAAAACCGTCGATATTTTGTGTGCAGAAATATTATTTTACATAACGGTGACTTTTTTTAACACAGGGTAAAAAATTGCGAGTTATTAAGATAGATGTTATCGTCCATTCGGAGATAGAGAACCGCCAGTTCATATTCTAATTAATTCATTAGGTTAACATGAATATAAGTTCCCTTTTCTTCAACCATTTGATAGCTATTGATAAATCAGAGCAAAAAATTGATATAATTGTAAGACATTATCAATAGTACGTTAATTACGGATTTTTTTTTGATAAAATCATCATTCAAAATGTCAGCTATAACGCGGTTTTAAGTTATATCCTTTGTTATGGAGGAAAATGAGAAATGGGGCAATAATTGGATCATAATTTGAAATTTCATCTTATAAAACTAATGTCTAAAGTGATTTCGAATTCATGTAGCAGTTGCTTATGAAAATAATCGCTAATAAAAGTAAAATGTATCTTCTTTTGTCCAAATCATAAGATATTGGAAATTCTTCTTTTATTTTATTAACGAAATTATTATAAATTATTCACTAAAGGAATGGGAGGAATTTAATAATTACGAAAACTGCGAACCAGGCATTTTAAAATGATGTGAGGTGAGGAATTTCATTTCAAATACATAGACACAGTATAAAGTTGTTGCCTGAATGAAAATAAGCGTCGTGTGTATTTTTTAGAGATAACGCTTCATACCGAGTGAATATTACACAGCCTCAAAGGTTATTTGAAATTGACAAACTGGATATATGAATTTATACGAGGGTTGTCTGAAAATTTATCACCAGCACTTATCAATATATTGAATATTTGCTCTACAAATAGATAATACGCTTAAATAAATAAAATTGGAGTAAGACATTTTGTACTGTGAATATGTACCTTCAATTACAACCGTCAAAGTGTGGGTAACCAAATTCAAATATGGTTGTATCAGCTTGTTTGACTAAATATTACTGGGCGGCTGTTGGATGAAGGTTAAAGAGATAGAAAAGGCTATAGGCACATCAGAAGAACGCATTTGGCATATACTAACTGAAGAAATATTCATGAGTATGGATTTAATACTGTTTGAGTTGGATTTCTGGCATCGATTCATAATTGTATATGAAAACTGGAGCAACCAGTACACTCCTGAAAGGGAACAATCAAAGACAGTTTTAGATATTCGATTATCTTTAGAACGATCACATAAAAACGTTCAGATGGAGGAATATATTGTAAAAATGTGACCCCATTCTGGAAAA
Organism: Diorhabda sublineata; assembly: GCF_026230105.1. NCBI lineage: Eukaryota > Metazoa > Arthropoda > Insecta > Coleoptera > Chrysomelidae > Diorhabda > Diorhabda sublineata. Next base: position 11,531,725 of record NC_079483.1, read on the forward strand.
AGTGCTCTTTCATATGTAGAATGCACACTTCGAAGTTCACCGTGGCTAGAATTCACAAATTGTACTTTCGAATTGGTGGACCACTCACCGTACTGACTAGATTTTAGCTCTAGCGATTTTTCCTGTTTCCTTACCTCACGGCTTTCGTAAAAAATAGAATTCTCTACAAAAATATATTTTTGATTATAGATTGTAGAGCATTTAGAAAAATACATATTAAATTTCATCCAATTTTCAATTTATTACTCTCACATGAATGGTTTCGAAATAATAATGCTGGAATAGTTAAAAAAAAATGAATTATTCATATGCCAGTAATAAATTGAAAATTAAATGGAGTTTGGAGCGTATTTTTCAAATGTTGCTGTCTGACGGACTATATTATTAATTAATTAAAATTGTTAAAAAATCAATAAAAACTAATAAAAATTAATTATAAAAAATTCCGAGATTAGTGGCTCTACAATCTTCCACCGAAGAAATATTCCTTCCTATATAAATATTCCACTTTCTTTTTAAGACCCACATATGAGGCTATGAATTAATTGAAAAAATAAGTTGGATTAGCATATTTTTGATAGGGATCGAATAGATTAAAATATGAAATCAATTTTGCGATATTCAGAGTTTTAAATCATTTTTCTGTTATTAAATTCGTGAATTTCCGATACGCTGGGCCGTGAACTCATATTAACACACCCCTGCTCGCTTTTTGTTGTCTACCCATGAATAGGTGACACAATGTGTGGCAAATTCTGAAGCATCAGCTAGAATAGCAGGAATTGACACTTATTACAGTTTACAGTTTGATATATGACACGATGAGACTGATAGGATACGATGTTGTTATGGAATCAGACTTTTTTGTTGATGCTGCAAAATATAAATCGTAATTACAGGGAAAGTGACATCATGTTCCACTAATGAAAAACGGCCGATAGAATCATAACGCTAAATAAAACCGAAGTGTTTGTCAATGGTATCGACATAAATATGACATGAAGTATCTGGTTTAATTCGTCGAAATAAAATGCTTTTGAAGAGGGATTATTTTCAACTTTTTTACTTTGATGTGCTTTAAAAGCGTTCTTCTGAAACAACATAATAAAATTGAAGGTCTTGAATCCTTAAGTAATACTGATGCAGATGTAAAGAGAGAATTTGCAGTGATAATATCTAAGAAAAAATTGGCAATAAAAAAACATTTTTACTAGAGCGTGAATGGGATTTGAACCCACGATCGGCAAATCAGAAGGTTGACGCCTTAGTCTGCTTGGATAACGAATGCAATTGAAGTGGTGGGATATAATAACAATAATAAGCTACAGGCGAGTTTATCCAGTCAAAATAGACAAAAATAAGTCATAACTTGGTCAAAATTCGCATTGAGATGAAAAAAAATTTATTCAAAGTCAAAAGTACAAAATAAGGGTTTTTTCTATTATCCTCGAAAACGGTAAGTATTATCGTGAAAATAGGTTGGACAAAGGTAAAGTTGTAGCTCATACAATTTTCAACAAAAATGATCTATCCAGAAGCTTCAGCTTTACCTGGAGGTCAATCGAACTTTGAGCTGATTCCTGGACCTTCTGGTATACAAACGCAAAAGGATTTCTCTCCTTCTAAAATAAGGCCTTACCTGAAAGCTCCACCACGAAAATTCACTAACCGCCCTCAACGTAAAATAAAATGCTGTGTTCTCACAGACATGCCAGAGAAGAATGAGTTACAAAACGAACACGAAAAAAAGTTAAATAAGGCAAAGAAATCACAAGAGACTAAGAAGGGTGAAGGAAAAGGCAAAAGATCGAGAGAAAACAGATAAGATAAAAATAAAAACTTATGAAAATATTTGATTATTTTCCTATTAGATTAAGAAAGTCTTAAAAGTCTAAATTCGTTATGACGTACACAAAAGTTTATAATGCTAAATAAAGCAAAAGCAGTTAAAATTATTAATGACTGTAAGCCTAAAATGCCTTAATAGTTTAAATAAATAAAGAACATGTTACATATTTGTTTATTTTTGAATATTTTCTTTTAGATTGACGATTTGACTTAAAGTGTCTGTTTTACCGTCTTAAAGTTTGTTATGTTAAATATACCAAATAAATCTTTATAAAATATAAAACTGGTTTACAATTCCTCATGTTACAATTTGCCCCAAGCCTGTTACAACTAGCCCCAATCACGGGGTAATTTGTAACACTCGTCAGTTTTTTTAAAGCCATTTCTACCAAAAATCGTTACAGGTTTGATCAAAAGTTTATTTGGGATCGATAAATAAATAGTTGTTGATTAGAATAGTACTGCTAGATTTCATAAGTACGAAACAAGTAAGCTTTCATAGCCAAGAAGCGACAAATTGTTACAACTAGCCCTTCGCTCCCTACTTCCTTTTTTTATTAAAAGTAGCGTTATAAAAGCACATGATGGAAAGGGGTCTGTAGTCCCTGTATTATCATTTCAACGCATGAGCATTACTAAGACATTCGAAGATAAACTTGAAACATTCTTCGAATATGAATGATCACTCTTTGGTGAAGTGTTGTATGTTCAGTATGTGCAAAGACATTTTGGTCATAACAGTACGATTGTATTTGATAGTTATACTAATAAAATAAAATATTGAAGCTTCAGAATAACGTCGTCGGACTACAAAAACATCATCTGTTGATATCGTCTTTGATCGATCTATGTTCCAACAAACCAACAACAATTTCTTGCAAATACTGACAACAAGTATCACTTCATTTCAATGTTGTGTGAAGAATTTACAGCTTCTGTTATTCTAATAAAACAAGATGATAATGATGCTGATATCTTTATAATTGAAACAATTATTGAACAATGGAATAGTTCAAATACAACTGTCGTTGTTGACCAAGATGTTGATTTGTTGATATTACGGACTCTAAATGATGAAATTATTCATTTCTTAAAACCTGGGGAAGCTCGGGTACAATCAACAATATATTCTTCACAAAGTCTGACTGCATATTCGAAATGTCAAGCTAATATTTAATTTTTACATGCAATAACTGGTTGCGAGGATACATTGGCAATTTTTAAAATAGGTAAAATATTAGTATTTAAATTGTTCAAAAAACGTAATGATTTAATTGATTGCGTAGAAGTATTTACAAAGATTGACTCTTCTCCACACCACATCGTTACAAATGGAATTCGTTTTCTTCTCGCAATGTATAGTGATTCAAAAAAATTTATTCCATAGGCAAATATGGATATTTGAGATTTGTAAATTCTGCATGGAACAATAAAACATCGCTTCTGCCTTTTAACACTTGTATCGTGTGTATTATCAAGTTCAAGTGAGGCTAGGCAATGAGCTGGACCCAGGAAGATGGGGATGGAAATTAACAGATAATTATTTGGAGCCAATTAAAACTTTACTTCCACTCTCACAAGAATTGTGGCAGTAAAAAAGTGTCGTCAGTAGGCATCAATTGTCAAGGCCAGACTTGCTCCAATATTGAAACAAATACAACAGATGAAGATATTTATAATATTAATGAAGAAACAATTGATGCATCCCTTTTCTTAAAAAAGAGAATAGAAATTCTTCAAGAAAAGGAAAATGAGAAGGAAGAAATTAGAAGAAAACAATCTATTCCTCTATGGTCATTAGCAATATTACCATTCTTGAAATTAATAGGATACGATCTGATCAAACTTTCTTTATTATAATAGATCGTGGAGTATAACTACTGAGGAAATGTGGGCATATTTTGTAAAATATGAATTTTGGTGAATGATGAATCATGAGATAAGAAGTAACTAAATCATTTTTGTAAAGGATTGTATGATCTACAACTTTTGTCCAACCTATTTTCACGATAATACTCACCGTTTCCGAGAAAGATGGAGAAAATCTTAATTTTGTATTTTCACCTTGAATAAAAAACTTTTTTGCAGAAGTAGGATCGTAGGAGATTTTTGGAATTTTATTTATAATGATGTATTCAACGTCTCTGCCAATTTTCAGCTCTATGCGAATTTTGGCTAAGTCAAATATCTATTTTGACTCGACTAAGTTACAAACATACAATCTCACAAATTCACAGGTGAGGCTAATATATGCGTGTTAAAAATTAAATGATAATTAAAAGAAAAAGCTTAAAAGCACGCTTTCTGCAATAATCAAACTAACAAGTGGAAAATAGTTCTTGGCGTAACAATAAAATTAATGAGAAAACTAATGTCGAAATTGTGAAAGCATGCTTTGTATCACATTTTCAAACTAACTGCGTTTTGTAAACAATAGATCCGAATCTATTGAAACTGTCCTATATTTCGGATATTACTGTGATTCTCAATAATTATTATTTAATGTTTCCTTGGAAAATAGGGCTTTGAAAACGGAAAGGAGCATTTTTGGACGAAAGCAAATCGCTAGAGGTTATTTGGGATCACTCATTGTTTCTCTTTATACCGACACATTCATTAAAATTATTACCATTGAAAAAGCTTAGAACAATCGAACTACATTCACGTTTGGGTTAATTTGGCTATATTGTGAACAGTAATTCAAACCTCATTCCAACAAATAACCAAATACAAAGTGCACCCTAGGAAAAGTAAGTAGGAGCACGTACGGAGGCTTAGGCATTCAAAATCCCATGTTGTACATAGATTATAATGCGTAAATTAACTAGACTGGTGTACATTATTGAATAAAGCGATTGTTTTCTAAAGTAAACAAATTCATTCTAAAGTTGATTTTCCAGCAATAACCAAACTCTGAATACGAATTTCTATAGTTACGTTGAAATTAAACTGGAAAGTTCTATGTAGATGGAAGTTTTGTATGCGAACAGATATTTTCGAAGTTACTTAATTATGAATTTCTCTGAAAAACTTATTTAAAATGGACTTGAGAAAACTTGAAGGTTTCCCCAACATTGTAATCTCGTCAGCGCGATCAATGAGCAATTTTATTCTATTCTAAATTAATATAAATATTTTGGAACTAGGGGTCTATTCAATACAAGTTTTTGGAATTGTATTACAATTAACACTAAAACTTTAGCGCTGAGCACATAGATAACTAACTCAAAAGTCTTCGTCCTCTTTGGTCTTTCCTCTAGGTTAGTGTTGTCGACAAGGCTAATTGCCGAAATGAAGTGAAGGAATTTATTTATACAATAATTTTTATCGTATTGAAAGGACACATAATTATATCCACATATACCATATAGTGGTTTGTGGTGTAAGTTCACAATTATGTGCTATGTACACAAATGTGTTATTTCTTCTTTATTAAGTGCTGGTTTCGGTTCTCGTCATGTTGTCCTCTTTTTTCTTAAGCATAGGTTTCGATTTTCCTCTTTGTTGTCTATTCTGGCGTCCCATACTTTTTTCACTAGTCTTGAATATTCTATTTATTGTCTATAACATCACCCCTGACTATGCTCAATGAATTCTATGAGCGATATTAGCGTCTATATAGTGAGAATCTATGTTTTATAGTTGTAAGTCAATATTGGTCTATAAATAGCTTAATAAACATAAAGCAATGTCTTTTTTGAGACCTCTTCTTTATTGATCAATCAGTTGTTCATGCTGCAATATATATTTGAGGCGTTTTTAACTTTCTTTGCGATATCTGCGTCTTTATTTTCTTTTCAAAGGTATTCAAATGTGTCCACCGTTTTAATTCTATATCCTTCTATTTCTATATTTGTTGTTTGAGTGCCATAACTGCAATATTGTATTGCTTCAGATGTCTAAAGTTTTTCTGTTTTCACTGATAGCTGGCTTTTATATCCAACGCATACTTTATTTGAGTCGATTGAACTGATATTCTCATCATTTCTAAATATGTTGAAAGGCAATGGTCTCAATAAAATCATTATTTTTATTCTAACAAAATGGTTCATAATAATATACAGTACATAAATTTGGATCATTGAATTAAAGTGAGTTCAAATGTTTTAATTATGGTTATCGTTCTCTACAAAGGTTGCTACTTAAGTTTGGAGATATGTGAATATGTCAAATCTGACATTGATTTATGAAGTTTGACATTTTTGATGGTGAACGTACTTAGAATGAGTGCTATTTGAGTTGTTTACTCAAAATAAAACTCTGAGACAGATTTATTTTGAGTCCCAAACTCGCAACATCTTGGTAAAAAACCAATAGCGTGTCCAGCTGGTTTTCTAAATTCAGTCGTGGTCGCACTTCTCTACAGGATGAATTTCGTGAAGGACGGCCAAAATCGGCTGTTATATCAGAGAACATTGACTCGTATTGCGTAAACTGATACTGCAATAAGCTTTAATCGTGTTGTGCTCCGCATAATTTGACGATCGCTCAAAAAAACTCGTGTCGATTGGTGCAAGGAAATTCTGGAAAAGTTCAATCGCAATGTTTCAAAATAATCATGGACCTATGCATATGAGCCCGACACTAAACAACAAACGATTGTATGGGTCTTTCAGGACAAGCCAAATCCAACAAAAGTTCCACTAGAACGTAGTACGGTTAATTTTGAATGGTACACAAACATAAGAAGTGTTCGTAAAAACCAATCGCAGAAAACGCAAGCTCTCACACATCAGTTCAAACAAAAACGTTTTTGAACAGTCAAAAAAAAAATCGAATTGATGGGTCATCCGCCTTACAGTCCTAATTTGGCACCCAATGATTTCTTTTTATTCCCACAGATCTAAAATAAAATGCGAGGTCAACGTTTTTCTACACCAGATAAAGCGATTAAGCGTGCAAATCACATCTTTGGAGGTACCTCAGTCGGATAGAACAAATGCTTCGACAATTGCTTCGAACGCATAAAAAGGTGTATTGATCTTAAATGAATAAAATCCACTATATAAATTAGAAATATTTGTCTATCTCGAGACTTATTAGGAATTATCGTTTGTTGAAATGGACATTTGATAAGTTGACCACGAATAAATCTTAGGAACGTATTTCAATGAAACATATAATTTTAGAGATTTGGAAAACAAAGTAACCATAATATTTCCATATTAGATACACCTTACTGCCGGTCTAGAGCTCCCCTTAGTAGATTCAAACCATGTTAATATCAAATTTTAATTAAGTACTAACTAGGGATATCGGTGTTTATACTGCATCTTAATTATACTTGCAAATCCGAAAACACGTTGCGTCACTAACCGCTTATTTGAAATCCGTATTTGGCTACTAGCTATTTGCAATACACACAAAAGCATGTGGGAAAGTTAGATACAATGATATATTTAGTTAATGAAAAGGGTTGTTCTATAAGGATTTAGAATAGTTTAATTGTGGTTGTTATATTCTGCTAAAATTATAGATATTTTCAAGCAAACCACTTTCTTCAAGCTGTAAATATTAACCTTTTCATATGTTCTGTTAGAATTTGGTCCAATTTGTAACTAAATAGAGCTATCGAGTATATAACTATTGTTACTAACTTGTCGTCAATTGATATAGAGCGATTGATATCTTTGGATTTCTTGGAAGATCTATTTATTTGTTGCTGGTGCATTAATAATATTTTTCACTGTTTGTATAGAGATAATTGCTAAGAAGGCCTCTCTATTAGTTTAAGGCATTTAAGGGACTTAGCAGCAACTTAGAATGTGATGATAGTTTATATAAAACGAGACTCTAATAGTCAGTAAACAATTTGCTGTCATAGGGAACACATAATGGGATAGTGAAAATCAACCACACGATGTAATTGAATAAATTAGTGTGAGTTTTGGTGAATAGTTTAGTGTGTAAGCTGCAAGTGCGAGATATTGCATGAAACAATCAGCTGAACTTCATGTTTGATCAAGAAAATTTCGTCTTGCATTGCATTGCATGTTGTCTCGCATCATGTCAAGTGGCTTCTAAAATTTCGAAATATATTTCAAATGAATATTTGGAATATTGACATAATATGGAATTGTATAATATGTGATGTATTGAGAGCGACAGTGAATCAAAAAGACTTATGGTTTATATTTATATTTAAAAATAATTATGGCAGTACCTTTGGTTTCTATAAAACATTTGAATGTTAGAAAAAATGTAGTTATAGTTGGGAAAAAAGACACTGAGGTATGAAATCATAAAAAGGAATATTAGTGGGAAGTTGGGACGTGTTTGAGAACGAAGAAGTAGGCGTATAATTTTTGAAGAAATTTAATTTCAAAATTTTAATTTTTCGCAATTTAAAAAGTTGAGTGATTATATTAAAACACGGGAGAGGAAAATTTCTGAGTTAAATGGGCGGTGCTGTTTGCTGATAATCTGGGGGTGGAGAACTCAACCGCGGAGTGAGTTTTATGTATGGAACGCCTCAATTATCTAGGAAATGGTAGTATCTACATTGTTTTCATATCTTTCCTTGATTCGGAAAAATAATGAACTTTGTTATTTCAAATGGATCAATCTGTTAATTTCTCGCTTTTCGAAGTCCTTAAGAAATACTTATAATTTTTCATCTACTGTTCCTTCAATGCCATAATTTCGGATAACAAATTTGACGTTTCAATAAATTATTCTTACTGAAGTTTATTGAAAGTCGCAATGTATTGTTTAGTTGAAAAACCACGAATTATCTTGATATTTTAATGATATTAGGATATGATGATAGGCATAGAAGCCAACAAAAAATGTATAATGTCTTTAATAATTTATATCCTAACCGAAATCCCATAACAAGATCAGTAAATTAGTGAAAAAGTTAAACGAAACTGGTTCAGTGAAAGATTTCTCCAAATCAGGGCGCAGAAAAACTGCATCAACTGAAAACAAATCTTCAGATGTTTGTGTCCTATTAGAAGACGATCCAAACTTGAGTATTAGGCAAATATCTAGAGAACTTGATATTTTACAAATATCAGTAATGAAAATTTTACGTGATGATAAATTCCATACATACACAGTAACGTTGGTTGTCAAATGACGATTTTGAAAGACGTGAAGAGTTTGCAGACCTAATGATGAAAAAATTTACGTGGACCAATTTCTTGTAATACGGATACGTTGGTTCGGTGTTCTGTCCATGATACTCGTAAGAGTAGTCTAAGCTTCTATTCGGTTTTTAGCTGCTTTAAAGTCCATTTTTCCGCAGCGTACGTCGCAATGGGAAAGATAAGAGCATCAAATAGACGGAGCTTCGTTGTTTTCGTGATAGATTTGTCTTTCCTTCTTTTTTCTTAGCGTACCGTATCAAGTCCCCTTGACGTTGGCGATCAACATGGTAAAACTCTCTCTATCTTGAGCTAGTCTAAAAAACTGTCCTGTTTCTCTTATCCCAGTGCGTTCCTTAATATTCTAAGCGGGCTGTTTCCTTCTAATTTCTCCATGACCTTCAACTTCACCCCTCATAATCAACTGGAGGATACTGAAGCGGCAACCACGCATTATGTATCCCAAACAAGCTATTGTCCTGCATTTAATGTTATCCACCAACTCACGTACCGCATTTGCTTTGTTAAGGACTGCTTCGTTTGTTTGTATAGCTGTTCACGGTATCTTGACTATTCGTCTATATAACCACATTTCAAAAGCCTCTAAGCGATTAATGGTAGATATATTTTAAAAGTCCATGCTTCGACACCATATAAGAGAACTGACCATATGTAACATTTGATCATCCGTTTCCCGGAGTTGAAATTTTCAATTATCATTGGAGGAAAGTGATCTCATTTAAAAAAATGTTGTACGAGCTACCTCAATTCTACATTTTATATCCTTATCGGAATCCAGTTGTTCAGTAATGTAGCAGCCAAGATATTTGAAACTGGAAACTCTTTGAATCGTTTGTCCGTTTACCTGTAGCTGTGTCTCATGGTACAGCAAGCAACTAAATACCATTTATTTTGTTTTGGTTAATGTTTAGACCCATCTCTTCCCACTCTGTCAATAGCGTTTAAAAGGCATTGCAGTCCATTCAAGTCGTCACACAGTATCTGAATGTATTTATAAGTTAATTTTCACCAGATATGATAAGTTGTATCTAGCTTGTCTTTCCATATTTTATTTAACTTGGTGGTCGCTGATCTTGCCATAGTCAGACGACGGCGTATTTCGCTTTCGCATTTTCCAGTGTTGGTAGTTGAGGAACCAAGATAGTCGATAGTATATTACATAACAAGAGTTATATTACGCACGAAGTGAAAAATAGTGCGTAATGGGCTTACAACTCGTTTAACGTACTATAATTTTCTACGCCCATTCATTTTCTTTCATTAATTAAAAAACATCGCAATTATTTAAACTTCATTATAATAGTTGTTAACAACCATTGAACAATTATAGTAATTCTCCGGTGGAGTTTCATATACTTTCACTACTATCAGACATATTCGTAAATAAAGTTGAGAAAATGTTCATATTCATAATCATATTTTTTCAAGAAATTGACAATATAAATGACCTGACATTTATTTTCATAGCATGCTACTTAAGAAAACGTGTCCTATTTTTAAAGAAATGTGCTGCCTACATTTAGGGGCACCACTCTTTGAATGCTAATTATATCTCGCTAATGCTAAAAGATTTTATGTTTTTTAATTGACTAAATTTGTGTAAATAGACCAAATAAAGTCACGTGAATAAAATTTGGGATTACTTGATTGTGAACAGCCCTATCTATTAAAGAATTTTTGCGATACACCAACTACCAAAACAATAGTTTAGAAAAATTCATTATAAAGTCAGTACTTTGTTGAATTATAAATTTTGTATACCTCCATAAACATTAATTATTTCGATTTTATTGCCTTCATGAAAGTACTCGGCATACTTTTAGACGAAATGTTTTTTTTTATTAACGCCCTACATTCAGTCATCCACTCACCAAACTAAGCTATTATCGACGAAATGTTTATTTGGAGTATGTAGCTGCTAAAATTTTTCTTTCAACTCACTTTGATGCACTTGCAACGTTAGAAAAAGCATCACGTCCATCGAATAAAGTTGAACCGGAGAAAAGTTTCTGAAAATTCAGCGAAACGTGATGCTTGTCGAGTAAAAGTTTATTTTGAAGCTGTTTGTAAGAAACAAAATAAATAATAAACGCAATTTGCGTCAAATTCAGTGCCCCCTTAGGTTGAAAAGCTACATGTGCTATAATTGTGTATCGTTAAGGTTGTTCGACATTTTAATTTTGATAAATTCACAACCAGTGGTGTACATAGTATATCTAATGACAATTTATGTCGTATACAATAAATGAGAATAAAATCTTCAGATAATTAATTACTAATCAATAGTTTAATTTATTATTAGTAATTTCATTATTTTTACCATGTTTTGTAGCTGATCTTCAGCTTCAGTACTTCATATGAATATTATCTGAATAGTTGATACCAAATCAAAGTTTTAATGTCTCAAAGCTGTGAACTTGTTGGGAATTGTACAATTTACGGTAAGTTCAAGGTCACACACATTAATAAAAGTTAAATTTCCGTGTCTATATATTTTGGTACACTGTATCATCATCATAATAAATTGATTAGCTCAAAAGATATATGATGAACTTTACTGTTATAAGCATTTTGGTTGAGTGAACTGTGAAATGCTAATTTTTTATAATCTTTATAAAACTAAATACGACTTTCTTTGATAAAAGAAATAGTGAAAAAAATTATTTTAGTTTTATGACCATCTGAAGGATAAGTATAGTTTTATGGTTCCCATTGCGAAGGTAAAAGAATAGTGGAAGATTAAAGCTCTTATACTTAATGCAGCAGAAACTGGTTCATAAACTTCAAATAAAAAGGTTTTCTATTTTTATTCGATAAGAAAATCTATGCAGCATTATCTCGAATATTGGTTTAATTACTACAAGGTCAATAAAAGATCGAGTTACACATTTTAGTAATTTTAGTTATTTATTTGACATGAAAAAGTAAAGAAATGAAAATCTATCTATTATCCCTTTTGATAGTTTTGTACACCTCTTATGTTCAGCCATATACCTACGAGGTCTAGCTATTAAATAACGAGACTGGTTATGAAAATTATTCTACAGTCGAACGCTCCCCTTCAACATACTCCCCTTCCTTCGCCACACACCTTTCCATACGTTTTTTCCATTGATCGAGCAGTACTGGAAGTCTTCTTTGGTGAGTGCTTTTAGGATCTCTGCAGTTTTTTGCTGCTTTACCACTTCCATCAAATCGGATCCCTTTCAAAGCAGATTTTACATTCGGAAACAAAAAAAAGTCGTACAGTGCCAAATCTGGTGAATACTGCTTCACAGATAGAAGGTGCGTTGTCCCGGTGGAAAATCCACGAGTTGTTCTTCCGCAACTCAGGCTGTTTTTCACGAATTCGTTCTTGCAGTATTGCCAAAACTGACAAATGTAAGACTGGTTATCAGTCTGACCCTCTGGAACCCAGTTGGTGATAACAATACCGTTAATGACGAAAAAAACGATCAACACTGCCTTGAATTTTGATTTGTTCTCTCGGACCTCACTATAGCGCTTACACCACTCAAAAACACGAGCATGAGATAGAGAATTGTCACCATAGGCCTCTTGCAACAATTTATAGCACTCGTCGGAGTTTTTTTCAATTTAACGAGAAATTTGAGATTGATACGCTGCTCAGTTTTTCATCACCCATGGTTTTTGGCACGAGAAAAAACACGTTCGTTTCAAATCACTACTGCACAAATACTATAATAGTGACGGGAACGTGTCTTGGGACGAGCAGATCTCGTATAGCTCGTCCAAAAAATTGCGAAGTTAAGACATTACGATGAAGACTATTATAGATTCATGTCTTCTTTCCTTTGGACCTTTCGGTCACTAGGACCACCTTGGAATTAGTTGACACTTTCAAATAAAAAGCAATGTATCCTTACAATTCATTTAAAATGGGTCATTATTGTTAGCCAAAAATAAAAAACGTTTCGGCTAACACCGGTACATTGTTCGAAAATTGGATCTAGAATTATTTGGTTGCAAATAAATCGAAAAAGATTGATCTTGTGGTAGACAAACACGTTTCTACCAGGCGACAAACGAATAAAGCAACAAATAGACCTGATATACCAGATTATGCTCTGCGATATCCAGTTCTTTACATGCCTCATGTATTTGATAAAAGTTTCGTCTATCATCAGGATAATGCAAGTGAACGGTTTCAATTTAAAGGTTGAAATTATCTGCCTCAAAATATACAAGAAAATAGTGTTGTTGAGATGTAGAATGCATGATATTACAGTAAAAAAGTAAATTGAATTTGTAATTGAGCTCCTAAACGACTGGATCGATTTTGATGAAATTTTTTGTTTGTATTCAAGGGGATTAGATTCACAATTCTATCAACTAAATGATGTTTTATCAATTATTATTAAATTATTCATACTTTTTACAACAATAAACTAACATTCACAAATACACTGTCTGACGCGCGTTTCGAAAACCAAGTTGTCTTCTTCAGAGACTAAAGGTAAACTGTGCGAGTGTTGGTGTAGTGGTGGTGTAAACAGTATATTCAGGATAGTTTAAATAAAGAGATTTGTTTTTTGGAAGTTCATTTGTAAAAAAATTTAGTATGAATAGGTAAGTAAATTTGAAAGATTCTAGTCTACATCCCGTCTCTGAAGACGAAAAGTTGGCTATCGAAGCGCGCTACAAAAAGTATAATTGTAAGTGTTAGTGTAGTGGTAGTGTAAAGAGTGTGTTCAGTAAGTTCAGATAACGAAGGACTAGAAAGAGAAACAGTGAAAACTAATATTTCCACACTCTGATGCTCGAAAGGACATAAATCATTGTAGTGAAAAAGAAGAATATCGATTTATGTACTAGATAGAATAATGAATCTAGCACAAATTGCTCAGTATTTTATATATATCAAATTATTTATTTGTATCAATGAATTTTTCATGTGATCTGTATGTTACCTCAAACGTTATTAATGCGATTTCAATTTTATTCGTATTTGTGCCTTTCCAGTTTATTTCTCAATCACTAATATATAATATTATAACCACAATCAATTAATAATAATAAAAATTTCGTCAGACACTGTAACTGATAATAGAAGTATCAGAATATTCAGATGGCATTTGAGTACTTCATAAGCAAAAAATTAGAATTCTAATTAAGTCAATATTTCATAAAATATCTAACGCAAAAAATGCCCACGTGGTATGAAGATTTTACTTTTTTTGCCGACTTAAATTATATCGAACATAGACAAAATATATATCGACCAGTGACAAAATTTATATTCCATACTTGTATTATAATGATATTTATTTATCGAAACATTTTAAAGCAACTTACATTTCAATTTAGTACGAACAGACCAAACATCCAGTGAGCCGTAAACTATTTACCAACCGCAAACTTCCAACCCCATTAACGACACGCTCAAAATGAAATTTCTCGAGCTTTTACGCAACAGTGTATGTTTTCGGAACTAATGGAGTATACTCGAACTCTAAAAGCGCACTGTCGGAGTTTCGTTAGAGGAAAGCTTCAAAATCAGATCCTAGTCTCTAGACAGGTGGAATATTTGCGAAAGATAATCTGAGTCTGCGCTAAAATTGACGACGAGCTTTTAAAGGACTACAAAACAAACATCGAAGTTTTTTTTTTAAGTGACTGACACTTTACACTACATTTTTAAATGGATACTTAAATATTAGCGTGATAAATCAAAATGGAAAAATAATTGCTCTCTGATTATCTTAGTGAAATGGGGACACAAATTATCATTTGAAAAGCATGCTACAATTTTTGAATATAAGTTTATTTTAGTAAACATTTAAACGATTTATAGACAATTTTTTAAGGTGTAGAAAATAATTAGATGCTATCTCAAAACGAGAAAAGGGTTTAAACAATAAATGTAGGAATTAAAATTTTTTATTAAATCGTTCCGACTCACTCTTGAGGTATTTGTTTTAGATACTAAGACATTTGGAAAAGCTATTTGCAATTTATTGCTCGAAAAATACGTTTTTTTCTTGACCAAGTCTTTATTAAGGTCTGATATATTTTAATCGCCTAAACTGTCTTCAAGTACCTATGTCATGATTAACAGAAAAGTACAATCCCACTGACATCTATCATATACTAGAATGACTGGAAATGAATCTGCAGATCACTACGTTAAAGGAACTTCCTACATTCTTTTAGAAATCCTAGTTCAGCTTGATAATGATCTTAAGACTTAGTTACAAAAATCTTATTCAAGAATCTTGGAGCGATATTTGTAGCCTTCATTTAACTTTTATATTTTTTTCGGTGCTAATGATCAGCGAAGAAAAATTTCATCCCTAGGACAATTTGCTAGACTTTAGATATATATATATATATATATATATATATATATATATATATATATATATATATATATATATATATATATATATATATATGTAGATAGACTTTGTGGATATGAATCGAAAAATTCGAATTTTTCGATTTCTTCTGAAAATTCCAATATGTAACACCGCCGAGCAATAAACATTGGCCGTTTTATTGAAAATTTCCAGGTATATATTCCAAATAAGTCAATAGTACTTCAAAGCGATTTTGTTTGAATTTTTATCTCATATCAAGTTTTAATATTTACAAAAACATCATTTTTGGTTTTTTTTTTATAATTAAATTCTACCCCTAAACGAAACTCAACATACTTTTACTATGAATCGTTCAAAAGTGTACTGGAAGACATTTATATTAAAAAGTGAAGGACTGCCTTTTGCATAGCAGTTTGAATAATCTGGTGCTGAAAGTTGTTGAGCTAACTGTGGTATTATTATGATTGTGCTCTAGCTCTAAATGCCTCAAAAGCGTATAAGATAGGAAAAATCTCTATTCAAGTTAATTATGACAAAAGAGAAATGGTTTTTTGTCAAAAAATTAGTAGATAAAAGCTGTAGAAACTAAAAAGCAAACATCAAAATAACTAAATGAAGATACAAGCACAATAAAATTTCAATATACCGAAGAGAACAACAATGAAAAACAAAATTATAGGTAATAGTAATAGGTAATAATTAGTATATAAGTCCATAGCAAAATTAAACCCGTATGCGACATTCCCGGAATTAAATATTATTATTAGATGAAAAGTCGTTTACAGATTAGAAGGCACTTTCTAGTAAATATGCCCTTAAATTATTGCGCAACTCCGGAAAGGATGATATCGTTTTGATTCCAATTTGCAAGTGATTGTGTATTTCTTGCATTGTAAAATATTGAGCCCTTAACTAACTCTAAACCTGGAGTAGGTTGGTAAAGTTCGTGCTCTGTGTTCCCAAGTGGAAACGACCTTTTTGGTAAAGCGTGCTTACGAATTAGGCAAATGGATTCAAAGATGAATAAGGAAGGAAGAGTCAGAATTTTTAAACTTTTGAATAAGTCTTTGCAATGAGCCTTGCTGTTTATTCCGGGTAAATATCTAACAGCTCTCTTTTATTGTTTGAAGATTCGCTCAAATTGAGTGGCACTGATCTCAGCACAAAACAGGAACTCAATTTCTCAATTTCAAGACGATATACGAGGAATATATTTTGAATTAAGTGTGGTCTTGAAAATCTTTTTTTTTTCTACGACCGTACGTTTTAACCTACTTTCCCGCACTAGTGCAAATTTTGACCTTATTAGATAGTTTGTTTCTTCGGAGGTTATAACTATAGTCCACCAAATAAAATTAAAACCTTTCCTAGCTTTTTGTAGCATTTTAAATTTTTTGAAAGTATAAAATAATAAAAATATTTTTTATATATCCATGTACATTCTTCAAAGGAGTGTCACAAAAGAACTATCAAACCAACCGGGTTTGATACCAATTGCTATGAAAACTCAGGCGTATAATTGTTACTAAAACGTCAAAGTTGTTCAAAACGTCTTGGAAGTGACCGAATAAGTACAATCTTCTTCTAAATTAAACCACAATAAACCGAATCCGATACAATAATATCAATGGATTCATTCGACGAAGAACTTCCCGAAGCCATTTTGAAGGCTGCAAATGAAGTTAATTCCGAGCTGTTACCTGCCAAATCCAGACTAAGGTATGAGAAGCAATACGACCATTTTGTAACATGGTGTAAGGAGAAAGGGGCCAAAACTTATAAGGAAAAGGTATTTCTGGCGTATTTTTCAGACCTAAATAGGTTAGGTTTTGAAATCTAATACATCATGGTCCCGCTATTCGATGGTAAAAAGTTTAGTAAAAATAAAACAAAATTTGGATATAGGAAACTTCCCTAAGCTAACGTCGTTTCTTAAACAAAAAAATATTGGTTTTCGAGCACAGAAAGCGCAAGTTTTTACCAAAGAAGATATATCCAGGGTTATGCTAGCTCCCGATGAGGTATACCTGATGATTAAAGTGAGTACCATTTTTGCACTGGCTGGCGCTCTTCGCAGATCCGAGCTTGTAAATATCACTGTCGACGACATTCAAGATAAAGGCAATCTAATTGTTGAAAAAATTTGTGATTCCAAAAATCATTCGTTAAGATCATTTGTTTTATCTGAAGAAATAAATGATGGAACCTATTTGACTCTGTTCAGAAAGTACGCAGATTTACGACGACATACCACTCCACACCGCCGATTTTTTATTCATTATAAGAATGGAAAATGTTCAGTTCAATGCGTTTGCGTAAACACTTTTGGTAAGATGCCAGCAGAGATTGCTGCATATTTACGCCAACCTAATCCGGAACGTTATACAGGACACAGTTTCAGACGTTCTTCGGCAACGTTCCTAGCAGACTTCGGCGAAGGGGCTATTTGGAGAGCTCCGAGAATCAGAAGAAAAACATATAGAAAATATAGAAAACTAGAAAAATAAAGAGATTTTTACAAATAGAAGTAAATTAATATCTGTTATATCAGAAAAAAATATTCAAAATATTCAAGTTCAAAGCAGAATCTTCCTTTACACATTCAGCTCCGTATAAAATGAAGCCATTAATTTAAAAAAAAAACGAGATCTATGATGAGATATACACGTAGCTATGAAGAAAAGAAATTTTTTTCAGACTAAGTTGGCGTCGGTCAGCTGACTGTAACTTTTGAGACTGACCTTGGCTTACAGCGCCACATGTTTGACTCAACTGCTTTCAAATCAAGCTTCTTTTTTCGCTAGTCATCATCGGACCACAGATTCTTTACAAGTCGCCTTAACTCATTTTCTTCATAAATTGAAGTCCTTCGATTCTGATGCGAGTTGTTTAGCGAGATTTTAAAGCATCCTAGGGTTCACACGAAGCCTGCCGTCTGCCGTAGGGAGTTTAACTTGACATCAAAAACACATTCGATATTTTGGTCTTATCAAACAAATTTATAATTTTTATTGGCTTCAATTATTTAAAAATTTGCTTTTTTATTTCAATTTTGGCACCGAAACCTAGCATTGCATTTAAATGACTAATAGCAAAAAGGTTGATATCGTGTCGATTTCATTTTCAAATTGCTCCCCTTTACAATAAAATTGTCCCCCTGTGGAGCACGGGCCTCACGTTGGCAAATACGACTCTGTATAAATTATATAAACAACATAACAATCCTTATTAGCTTGTCAAACATTGCGTTCAGTTCTAAAAAATGTTTCCAGTTTCTTCGATCTCTGGGATATTTATAATATGTCATGATATTATATAGAAACCCACGAACAGAAAAGCTCTGGAGCCAAAATTTGTCGCTATAACTAGTTAACTATACAAAATTGAGTGTCAGTGGCAGGTTAACTAGGATCAATCGATTTCAATTTCTGTACCTGATAAAGGAACCACTAAAAGTTTGTCAGTAGTTTAGAGAATATTATGAAAGATCCTATCAGATTTCTCGACTCTACTCGATGAAAAGATGGCATGTACATCAAATATAAACTACTTGTAATAATGAAACTCATATATTTACTGGGCAAATAGAGTTTTAAGACTTCAAAAGAATTTCATCAGTAAGTTTGTTAGGTTTTTCAAGCTCTTGTATGTTATCCATTTATTCTACGAATGAATAAAATATGGAAAAAGTTAATCCTTTGAAGTTACCAAACGCAAATTAATTATTTTTTAAGTATTTCAAGATTTGTTCAACATACTGTTATGAATATGATATCTAATTAAACTCGAGTCGAAAGTAATTTCACTCACGATGATTTCATAAGTGTTCATAACATGAACTACAAAAACTATTAAAACACTCATTACTTTTCAGTCTAGCTATTTTACATTTTAACCTCAAATACACAGTGAAAAGTACGCAATAAAATTAGTGCTCAAAAAAAGGTGGAATAAATAGAGTTGTTGAGAAATATCTCTGAATATTTGAAGCTCATACTCAGATTCTTTAGAAACGAAGTATCCATTTTTCCTCGTATTCAAGTATCACCTACTTAGTTCCGATGTTGGTGACTAGAATCGCTATACTAACTTTTTCAGCTGTTATCTAGGATATTTTCGTTTCTTTTGGTCATCTATAACCGTTTATTTTGCCTTTATCAATTAGCTACAGGAAGCATTGAGTTCACATCCTTTTGTTGAGTTTTCGTAGTAATCTTATTCTTATATCCTATAACATCACATCTTTAAGCTTTCAGTTGCTTTATGAACATTGCGGTCAACGTCCATGCTTCGACGCCGAAAACATATAACAGCGCAGTGAATGCAGTAAAATATTTGTTCCTAGATATTTGTTGCTGTTTTCTTTCTGATGCTGAGCCACATAGAAGGAAACTTTTAATGCGTACATCTGAAATCATACTGCACTATGAAACTGAAATCTGTTGCGAATATTCTGGCAGAGGATTTATTACCACGAAAAAGGGGAGAAAATGAGAATTGCATCAAATAAAGGAAAGTGTTGACACTCTCAGATGGTGACAGAATACTTGAAGCAGCGAAACCCTAGGCTTATCAGGAGCGTGGAGCACTACGCAGAAAAAGACGCATGATTACGTGAATGGGGGGGAAACTAACATTCAGCGTGCCTGGGGTTGGTACATATATGCCAGAAAGAGAATAGAACGATTGGCGCAGATGGAAAACCCCCAATACTATTGAAGAATTGCGCAGCTGCACCAACTAGTCCGCTATGCAAACTCTTCTCTGCAGGCTGGAAAATTTCTCGGATTCAACCTATACTATCTACGATTGCTTGAGTCACAGCCATTGCCAAGGTCATGGAAGAAGTCGTTGAATACAATCTCGAGATATCTTGAGTTTATTTACATAATCAGTGACCATCAATATGGCTTCCGGAAACATAGAACAATCGGAGACCTCCTAGCCTATGTCACCTATGGACCAAAGCTATGGATAAATATGGGAAATCTAGAGCAATTCGACAGATCGAAGGCTTTTGACAGGGTTTGGCATGACAACCTTCTAAATAACATCGTACGGGTTGTCACCCAATTTGATCGACTGACTTAGTAGCTTTCTGAAAGACGGATCCAGCCAGGTCGCTATAGATAGACATACCTCAGAAAGGTTTGAGGTCAACGCTGGTGTTCCCCAGTGATTCATCTAATCACCTACTTTCCCGATTATAGCTTCGTACTTTAAATCAACCGTCCAAATGAACTCGGCTAACACCCAAATCCGTAGGTAAAACACTATCGATACACATCTTGAAAACATTCTGAGTGGGAGAGTGTGGTAGAATCAATCTGATGGACTGCTTAATGAATAATTACAATTTAGGATAATTTTCTTTATGGCAAACGGTTTCCTGGACATGTACTAGTAATCTACATATCTTCCGAACCACAAAGAAAACTTTTATGTCGAAAAATGGATTGAAACAATTCTTTTTGCTCTCTTTAAATTGTACAGGTTATCCCCGTGTCCATGAGACGCCCCTGGCCTTTAGATAGTAGTGTAGAATTATTTATCTTCAAGGACATAAGTAATCCTTCATTGAAAATTCATAATGTTCGAATATATAATTTACAAAATAAGCTCAAATAAAAGTTCTGGTTTCGCAGATTTAAAGGCCTGTAACTCAGAAACGAGGGGTCGTATGAAAAATATTTTTTATGTCCCAGCATTATTTACACGTCATCTACTCACTCCTGAATTTTTTGCATCAAGTCCCGGATCATCGTGTATATTTCCTTTTTCGTGTATTTCCCAGATTTCTTTATTAGTTTCTTTTTCATATTCTCATTTTTTTAACTCTTCGAGTTTCCGCTTTTTTAGACATCTTCTTATTATACTTTATTTTCCTTTAATTTCTTCACTATTTTCTTGTCTATATAATCTGATATATTTTATGATATTTCTCTCTTTTTTGTTAAAGTCTTTATCTATTAGTTTTCCAGTTTTTCTTTGGGGAAGATCAAGCATGACATAAAGAAGGATAAAAAATGTCATTACCTTCTAGGGATTATTTAAAACATTGTCAAGTTTGTAACGAATATTATTTCACGGTATAACCAATGCTGCTTCTAATTTCCAGGATATTTTGAATTGCTTTTTGTTACAGAAAGCGACGCCTTTTTGTATGTTTACTTTTGAGTAGAAACCGTATTGTATACAACTGCGGTCGATAATCACAACCATTATAGCCGTAAATGGAAAGCTTACCAGAAAAAACTTAGAATTCACCGAGTGTAAGGCAATATATCCTGAAAAAGGGATGGTATACTTCCACTAGAAATTATATTAGACCGTTACATGTGATATACGAGGACTATCTCCACTAAAACAATAACATCCAGAGCGTGGTTTTATTTCTTAAATATTATATGTTATACTCCGAGATATATTTTTGCCGTACAGGTGATCTAGAATTTCAGTTTGTGGGTATTCATAACGTGGTATTGTTACGTGCTTCTATTTATATTTTAATGTTTATAAATCTGTATTTTATTCCAGTAATGGAATATTTTATAATAACCGGGACTACTGAATGTATAATTTTTATAGTAGTTAGAAATGCGAGATTTGTACAAAGTTCAAAGACATGCTTTTTATACTTGATGAAGATCAATTCTCAAAGAAATTACTCAAGTTGCCGTTTAATTTCGATGTCAATTAATCGATTACTGAACCAGTTTCGTTGATCGTTTTTACTAATTTCCTGTCAGTAGATCTTGTTATGAGATTTCGGTTAGGATATGAATTATTAAAGATATTTCTCGTTTCTAATATCATTAAAATATGAATTCGTTCTTTTTCAGATAAACGATCAATTGAAACTTTCAATAAACTACAACAATAAGAATTTATTGAAACGACAAATTTGTTATTGTAGCAATCATAGCCACCTAAATGTATTATTAAAGCTTTGGCAAATGAAAAATAATAAATATTTCTTGAAGATTTCGAAAAGTGAAAAATATACAAGGTAATCTTTTGAAATAACAAATTTCATTATTTTTCTAGAACAAGGAAAGATCTGACAACAATGTTAATACTATCATAATATCGGTTGTATCACAAGAACCTTGTACAGAACAATTTATGAAAAAAGTACAAGCCGTTTCCAAGATAATTGAGGCGTTCCATACATAAAACTCACTCTGTATGTATAAGTGTTTGATTTTTTATATACTGGAAATATTTGCTTAAAGAAGGGATCGAACGAAATGTAATTTAAATAAAATAAACAAACATAGCACGAATGTACATAGAACAATCGACTTCCGTTGGTTAAATGGGGATTCAATTTTCACCAGAAAGAAGTGATAGAAGAAAAACAATCACCTTAACATACTAGCGTGTCTCACGGAATCGTTTTACCGATCATGTCAGTCCGTTAAGAAGTATTGGTGAATTGTTTTATTTTGATACTGCGATTGAAATAAAATTGGTTTCTTTTTACAGTATGACTCATTCAAACTTTTATTTCGAATAATCATTTCAATTTGAAAAGTTACTTTCTGTAGTCATCATTGAGAATTCCATAATATTTAAATTTATTAATACCTAAGTAATCAAAAGTTGAATTTCGGAAACATCCAATGCGAACGGCTCTAAAAAATATCTTGTATTCATAAAAGTAATTCTAATAATTCTCAGGAAAATTTGGTCGAAGGTACGTCAAAAGTTATGGGAAAAAAATATTTTTTAGACGACGCCATCTGAAAGTTGTTCATTCTGGATTCATTTACATACCAAAAGTTGCGTTTTGAGTGTTCCATGTAGTGAAAGTGACAGTTCCATCACACTACAAATCTACAAATTGTATCGAAATCACAAACACATCTACAGAGATTCCATCAACATCTAGTAGAGATATAGATCCAATTCAATAAATATTAATAATTGTCTTAGAGGTACAATCAACATTACTTCTTGCAAATAATTGATAAAATAATATTGACATTGCAAATATCATCAAGTATATTATACTCTCAATAAATAAAATGTTTATAATTCTCTATTATTTATTTTCTTTCCTCAATTTATTTCAAAAATTTTGGATCTTATGCGTCGTCTAAAAAATGTTGTGTACGCCGCGGCTGAAATACTACTTTGTTGGACTCAGACTCGTCCAACGTAGTAGCACTTTCAGTTCTTGGCATACAAATAACTATTTTTCAAGTCTAGAAAATTTCTAGATACAGATTATAATAATAAATATATAACATATATAATTGTTCATTACAAAAAAGTGAAGATTTTTGGGGCTCTGCTAAAAAACTGAGCTAACAAACAACAATAGTTTAGAGTTACCTAAACTGTGCAAATTTACTTAAGAACTATTTTCCAAACACCATTGGGTCTACAAATACTACTTTTAACGAAAAAATTTAGTTTTATCGAGTATACATGAGGACGCTAGAGATGAATTCAATTTTAATTTAATCGATAAAAAGTTGCTTCGAGGTAGTAGGTAAAATCAATATTAATGTTATTGGTTAAGGCGGTTTTCTAACAGTTGTATTTTGGAAAATGTTTCTCCTTATGTTTGGGAGTTCGTCTAATCGTCTAGCGACTTTATTTTTGTAAAACATTTAAAACATTACCAAATAGTTTTTGTTATCAGTTAAATGCGATGTACATCAATTATTGAAACGCATGCAATGTCTGCTAGCTCGCGCATTTTCAGTCGACGATCATCCAGTACTGCTTTGTGGAATTTTTTCAACATTTTTGTAGTCGTCACCTCATTTGGTCGACCACTGCGATGTGAGTGTTCGCAGGATGTACGGCCTCGTTTAAAGGAGCTCTTATATTGGTTGGACTAAGGCCTTTCAAATAAACTTATTTTATCACATAACAATGACCATTTTTTCCATGTTTACAAAAAGCCAGGTACTTCTGGGTCCATTATCGTAATTGACGAATCTTAAGAATATGTACGTGGTAAATATGAGAAAAAAAAAAAACAATTTTCTTTCACATATTCTCAAGTTTTTGAAATTTATACATTTTCTACCGTTCAAAGAAAAAGAAGGAGATTATTTTGCAATATATCACTGGATTATAAAAAATGAATACGAAATTTTCAAATACGAAATGTTAAACACTATATATTTTAATACTTTTACAAACGTGAATATCTTATCTCATCACTTTTTCATTGTCGTAACTAAAGCAATTTCATTTATTTTATTACCGAGTCATACATCTTCATTAGGATTAAATCTGCGTGAAACGTGCCGTGAATGAAAAAACAGCTGCCGCTCGTTTCCCATCCAAATTTCGCTAGTTTGTTCTGATGTTTTTCACATTGAAAAATCTGCTCCTGTCAAGAACCGAGAGTAAAAGGAAAGAACATTATATCTCCAGCCGGATATTACCTATTAATGCGTTATCTTGTATACCTAGATTTGTTTCTTCGATTGTGAGAAGCTACCAATTATTCACGGAAATTATTAGTTATTTGAAAATTAATTATAATACAATTCTTATGATCCAGGAGGTGAACCCTAAAGTAAATCAGTGGAAAAGAATTTATTTAGTAGGATGTTCAGGATTACTTGTTCCAGAATAAATTGTTTGGTTTGATTGATTCTTCTATTAAATTTTCTATCCAAATTAGGCATTTGATCTCTGTAAGTCGAAGATATTCACAAATCCAGATACATTTGAGTAAATCTCATCTTTTTAAGGAATAGATTTGAATTCCTAATCGGCACTCAAGACAAACATTTTTGTTTTGTAGTCTTGTAATTAAAGCATACATAATATTATTATTTGATATTGATCGATTAAATGTATGTAATTAGAATACCAGAAATGTCAATTACACTCTTGTGAATTCAAAGTGCAATTGGAATATGCATACGAAGACTTTAGTTTTGAATGTACATGAATATTTGAATAATATTCTTCAAAGTACTCAAATATGAGTTGAAGCAACAATTTATGAAGCATGAAATAATAACAATAAAGAACGATTAAAGTTATAGAAATACAATAAGAAATTGGAGAGAAGTTTTGTTTCGAAAAGTCTGATAAGGCTAGGAATTGAGAAAGGAATAAATTTCAATAATGTTGATAGTTTACTTCTTTTCAAACTAGGGAATAATATAGAAGAATACATGAAAGCATCGAAATGTCTGATAAGTAAAGAGAAACAAGAGAGAAAAAATGCTTTATTGTCAAAAAATTGTTACAATTTGTAGACAAAAGCTTGTAAAAACTAAATAAAAAACATGAAATTAACCAAATAAAGATAAAAATAGAATAAAATTTCAATATACAGAAGAATGCCATAATGAGCAACAAAATTATTGGTAATAGTAATAGGTGATGTATGAAGCATGCACTTTCCAGTAAATATACCTTCAAATTTTACGGAATGAGGAAAAAGATGATATCGATTTGATTTTAATTGGCAATTGATTGTGCATTTTTTGCATTATAAAATATTGAGCCATCAACTAATTTTGAACGTTGAGTAGGTAGGTAAAGGTCGTACTCTGAATTCTTAAGTGGATAACCGTGCAACGACCTTTCTGAAATTGGAGAAGCGTTCTTAGGAATTGGACGAATTCATAAGGAAGGAAGGAAGTCCCCGCAGTGAGCCCTGCTGTTTAGTCCGAGTAAATATCTAACAACTATATTTTGTAGTTTGAAGATTCGCTCAAATTAAGTCGCACCACATGTACCCCAGAAGGGAAGGGCATATCGGTGATGCGACTCAATAAGTGCATAATAAAATATTAAGGAGATTAGGAGTTCAATTCAGATCTCAGCGCAAAACAGGAGAAATGTAACTCCCATTTCAAGGAATTGTCCACAACAAACCATGACCATTTTACAAATTCAATGACGTCAATGGGGGTGTTATTGAGGTTTAGATTAGATTAGATTAGAATCACACCATGGTTTGTATATAGACATATTTTACTACTGATGTCTATATAGGCGATGCCGTTTTAAATAGAAGAAACAAAGTAGTGTCTAGTACTGAGCCTTGAGGCACTCCACAGTCTAATGGCTTGTTCGTTGTATCAACCCTTATAAGCTGACTTCTGTTGGTAAGGTACGACTCAAACCATGCGAGAGGTGTTCCTCTGAAACCGTATTACTGCAATTTGTTGATTAAAATATTATGATCAACACAATCGAAAGCCCTAGAAACATCCCAAATAGTTGTTGTAGTAGAGTGATTGCAATTTAGTCTAGATTAGACATTATTTAGGAGGGAGATAATGACATCATTTGTGCATTTGTTACTTAAAAACCCAAATTTATGGGAAAAGCTTGATTTTGACAAAACTTTCAATGATGTTGGATAACGTGGTAAGGAGTGCAATTGGGCGATAATTCGATGCTTGAAAGAATTTTGAAAAACTTTGATAGACGTTGGAAATAGAGATGGAAGAGAAAAAAGATTATAGAATAGATACATTATCAATGGGATATATTAAAAATACAAGATAAATAACAGGGGAATGAAGTAAAACTTAGAAATAGAAGCTAGGGCTAAGACGTGGGAGAAATTTGAAGAAAGACGCAGCTGACTATGCAAAAGTACCTTCAAAATTATGGATTAGTATATTATGACCCAAGAAATTGAGATATTATATAGTAGGCCAGGGCATTTACGAAATTACGTGACAAAATTAATAGTAGAAAAAAACGCCATTCGTTATTTTTTTAAACAATAAAAACACCAAAAAATCGGTACAAATGCGTTTTTGTTACTATGTGTAATTTTGTAGAAAATTAAAAAATCTTCAAAATAAGCTTTTATAAATTGAATTTCGATAATTTGTTGTTTAGATAATTTAACTAAAAGGAGAAAATTTTTAATTTTTCAAATTTTTCAGAATTTGTTTAATTTCAAATATAGAGGTTTCTTATTTACTGAAAACTGAGATCTCGATGTACTTAATTAAAGCTCTAAAAATGGGCCTTGTGGCCCCAATAGTTTTTGCAAAATGGCAATTAAACGATAGGAGGCCCTTTTTTTCAAAAGGACATTCTTGCTCACCGGATGGTCTTATCATCATTTGAAAAATCACGTTGGAAAGAAAAAGAGTTGAACTAAAAATCCCTTATCTGTTTTTTTATTTTTCTTTTTCACCTCAAAAAAGTGTTCAAAAAAGGGGTAAAAAAAATTTAGAAACAATTTATTGTTTTTTATTTTTATATTATTAGAAATTAGACATTTTTTTTAAATTCACTGCGGCTTTGTTTTTCAATATTAAGGAATGTTTTTTGCGTCATTTTGTAGGGGAAGCTTGAAATTTTTATTAATAAAAGTTTCAATAATCTATTATTGAAAATGTGCATTTGGTAGGAGTATAAGTGAGACTGAGGATAACGAAAAGTAGTAAACACGGCACGCTCAAAAATGCTCCGATAGACTTCAAATCTGCAGAGCGCTAAAAAATATCAATTATCTCAGTAACTGTTGGGCCGACTTAGATCTTTTTTTTAAGTAGGCCAACTCGTTCAGCTAAAACTAGCTGTCACATTAGTTTTTTGCTAAAATTAATAATTTTCCCAGAATTTTCTTGTTTATGAATTTTGCAATTTTATGTAAGACTTAATTATTAACTAATTAAACAGTTATTCATACTGGCATAAAATACTTTGCATTCTGATTAGGTTAGGTGGTGTTTATATATAGATGAAACGAACATTTTGAAGATTTACCAACAGCTGAATATATACAGGGTAGTGGATGAGTGCGATAAAGTTCAGTGCCTTATTTGTCTTTCGAGATATCAATTTGAAAATGCTAGGGATTATAGCCATCATTGGTCTTCACATTTTAAAATGATTTACAATCTTACAGGGTGCTCCAGAATGCTGGGCTATATTGAAGATGCATTTTTTTGACGGAAAAGCTCTATATTTTAGAGCATTTTTGGAATCAGCTTGAATGCGTCATCAAAAGACTATGGAGTTGTTATATGTTCTACGAGGTAATTAGAAAGTTATGACCCATTTTCTATAAAAATCGCAACAAATTCAATACCTTGTACAGGGTGAATGAAAATACTGTATTATATCAAACTACTCAGCTTGATTTGAAAAGTGATTGCCTCCTTAATAACTAGTTTGAAACATTATATTGAAAGATCTATATCTCCACATGCTAAATAGCATATTTGTGGCAGATATATTCAAAGAAGCTTATAAGTATCAAAAAAGTGTATCATTGTTCAGAAGAATGAAAAAACATTTTTTGTATGTTTCTTTTGAAACACAAACTAGTTTTCTGGTTTCACCAAGGGCGACCGCTTTCTCAAATATAATTCAAACGAATAAATTTTTAACAAGTTTTATTTTTTACGATTCAAGTGATTACCTTCATTATCAACAATATTTTGTTATCTGGTCTACAATTTTCAATGCCAGACAGATAAAAATCTATTGGTTTCTGAGTGAAATATGTCGAGGTAGTATTTTGCTTATCGTAAAAATTTTCCAATTTTCTGTCAGTAAGAAATTCTTGTAGAGATAGGAATAAACGAAAATCCGAGGATGCGATATCAGGCGAATATGTTCGTACTTCAATTCTATAATTTTTTCAAAAGTTTATTTTCCACACCACGGTCTTCCATTGTCGGGTATTTTTTTGACACTTTTCAATTGAATATTTGTTCACTGGATCTAATGATCAAAATTGAGATCCGCATTAATGAGCAAAAGTTGAGCATTTGAGCGGCATAAGGAACGGAAAGTGTCCGCTATCACGGATGTCAACTGTCGTGTGCCAACTGTTCTGTGATGTCTATGTCCGCTACCTGTTGTATTTATTCTCTATGATGGCGTGATGTCTATAATTCACCCGTCGTTTCCGAATCTGTCGTGTATTCTGTGTCATCTGTCGTGCTTGTTGCCTATTGGTGTCTTCCATCTGTAGTGTTTGCTAGCTGTGATTTACGATCTTACATACAGGTCTTGAAACGAGGCTAGTGGGGTGGGTTCTTTTCATAGACACTTGGTTATCTCGCTCTGTGACCGCCATATTAACGTTGAGATCAAGGGATGGATAATAGGCACATGCGCAATGCAGTTTAACGAAACAAATTGTGTTAAACTAATAATAATAGTTAATATTATTTTTATTTCTATGAGTAATGAATTGTTATCAATAGAAGTAGTTAATATGTAACGAAATATGCAAAAGTAGCTCTTGATGTAAATATCCATCCAGTATCCAAGTATTCTACACACCTAAAACTTTAACGACATAAGAACCACGCCGCTCTGTAGAAATTTATCTCAATTCAAGTCTTGTGTTGTATTCTTTTCGTCTGTCGTGTGCTCTGTGTCAACTGTCGTTTCCGTCATTTGTCATATGTGTTGTCTATGATCATGTGCCCGCCATCTTAGTGTGTTGTTCAATGTGGGGCAATAAAACCCCTAGCAGTAACGTAATTTTGTAACATTCAAATGAAAAGGTATTTAATCGGTACGAGATACAAAAATTAATATACGAGTTGAAGTAAAGTGACGATTCAATGATAAAAATCTATAAAATAAGTTTGTGTACAACAATCATAATCATCTGACGCCCAACTTCTGCCTTTTTTACTAAATTTAAAGTTCCGTCAGGTTTTTTCTTTCTTTTCTATTTTAAAATTGTACTTAGATATGTCTCTTCAAAACGTACTTGTGATGAACACTTTCTATAACTTTTACAGAAAAATCAAAAGTATACATAATTAATAATATAACAAAAACTAAAATCAGAGTTGTATAATTTTGGTTAGGTTAATCTATATAAAAAATATTGATGACTCAACATCGAATGTTCCACTGTATTGTCGATAGTCCTTTTAGTTTGCAGAATTAGCAGTCATCATTCGATTCGTTTAGTCCAACGTAGAGGTCCAACTGTAATTCGTATATCAAACATGTTCCATAAAATCGAAAATAGAGCATTTGAAAGCGATTTAAACGTAGCATGACATTTATCTTGCGATGGTATTTATGGTAACATTGAACATCATACCTTTCTTTTGATTATTATTACAATCATTATTATTAAGGTGAATGTTTTCGGAAACTATTCTGATTCAATCGTCCGTTCAATATTTCACTTTGGACACAGAATTTGAAGCGTTAAGGACACGTTAGGAACGGAAGGACGTTGCGTGATTGAAAATGTTGAATTCGGGCGCGAAGTGAATATAAACATGCAAAATCTTTTGACTACCTTATTACTGAAAGTACTAAAAAGCTGTAAATTATTTCCTTTCATAATCTAGGATTATTTTGCGTGTTATTTTGTTGCTTGTTTTGATAAATGTGAAGAATATGCGTTTATTCGAGTTTTTACTAATAAATAAACTGATATATCGGGAATCCTTTTGTATATAATTCGATAATTGATAGAAAATGATGATTTTTAATTCCTTTAGCAGCTACAAAAAGTCCATGGTGTGATATAGTTCCACAAAAAGTTAGTAATGGGATATTTTTATCTTCTGTTGATAGTTTTCTGTAATTACAATCTGATCATGGAGATCAATAAGCAATTTTTTGGAGTTTACTCCTTAAGAATCGATTTGCATATATAAGGGGCCCGGTATGAGAAAAATGTGAGGAGTAAAATCTATCGATGAATGACCTCGTTACGTTTTTGGTGCGCACCCTATGATGCGCAACTTTCTAATTTGTCAGTGTCAACATACTTATATTGTTATCATTGTGAAGTTTTATTATCATTGTGAACTGAAAGTATTTTCAAATAACTATGGCAGAAAGAGGTGTAGGTGATATTGCCGGAACATCTAACAAACACGTGGTTGCAAGGTACGTTATAATTCATGTATTATATGTATGAGCATGTGCAATTTGTATTTATTAAATATTTTAATAATTATCGATGTAGTTCATATAAATATATATTTGAAAACAACACATAAAATTAGATAATCAACCCAATATGAATAGCGTATCCACATAAAATTTTTTGTCGATGTCTATAAATTCTTCCACGTTATTATGATTTATTTTATAAATAATTTTTAAATATTAACAACTGTAGTCAATAATTCGATAAGATTATCAGAAAAATCGACCATATTTTTTCATTATAATTATGTTTTACGGTCACACCACTGATAGCCAAACCTACGTATGTGTAAGTTAGGGTACTGAATATGGCGGAACCAATCAGAAAACTACTTACCATTTCCCACACTGTCCCCCGACCCACTGTATACAGAGTAGTATGACATTCAAAGGTCAGTCTTGTTAACGATGTTAGTTACGAGGTACTGCGTTTTATATCTCGATATACTGCAAACGAGTTCATAATAAGCAACTGTCCAAGGTATATGAAGAAACTTTGTCAGCTAGCTCACTGTTATGAGCAAGATCGCGAAATGGGTCCGTGGGTTGACCCTGTCCAGCTACAATGTAATTCTAAAATTCAGCGAATTTGCTCAGCGCCTTTGATTTGTTTTTATAAATGGCGGACGAGCCTCTGATAAACTATTTATTATAGAAAGCGGTTTAGTATAGTATTTCTTTCGAATGTTTTCCAGGAAAGTCTATTTATCTATTCCTTGTATTTCTTTTTGTTCCACAACTTTGTAAAATTCAATTGGTGATAGGGAATAAGTTCATGTAGCACAGTAACTTATTTTTAAATAAATAGTTGTAGTGAAAAGAACGAATTAGTGAAACTAATCGCAGAAATTGTTTAATTGATACTTATAAGTAAATTATTATAAGTTAAGTGTATTGTGTAGTGTGTCAATAAATACAGGTGTATGAGCCAGTGTTTATTAATTCACCCCATGGATAAAAAGAGTGTAAATAAATACGAGAAACGTTATACTACAATTTAAAAGTACCTAGCTTCAAGCCCATATGAACATTATGTTTTAAAACATGAACTCATTAACTGTAACACGCTCTGTGAACAATAAATTCCACTTATTAAATTATATATATATGAATACATTATCATGTTGTTGAATTTATATCATTTGGAGCATCAGATATAATTTGTTGAAACTAAAACAATAGAAATTGATTTGATGTCGAAATTAACGACTAAAAGTTATATCCTCAATATAAACTATGAATTGTTGTAAGTAGAGAAAACGATTTATGAGAAAAAGTTTATTTACTACGTGTATTATAATTTATTTTTAAATCGAACGTGGATATCCGCCTAGTTCATTGTTGAACTAATTACTCGATTTATTATTTAAACTTATATACTATCTATCATCTACCTCGTTTTAAGGTAACATTTTTAAAGGAAATAATTTAATATTTTAACGACGCTAGTTAGTGCTTCGTTCTGATTTTTCCAAATGTCAGCACTATTTGAGTTTGGCTTTGTAATATTGTATGTAGGAATCATTTTCCGTTCTACTGATCTTTGATGTACCTTTAATTTATTCAAGATTTTCTTTGTTAGGACCCATGTTTCACATCCGTAGGTTGTTACTGGGAGAATGCATTCCATGTAAACCTTGGTTTTTAGTTTGAGGGGTAGGTTGGAGTTGAAGACGTGTCGCATCTTCCCGTAGGCCGCCCATCCTAGATGTATTCTGTGGTTAATTTCAAGTTCTTGATTGGTTTTACCCAATGTTAATTCTTGACCTAGGTAGATATAAGAGTTCACTTTCTTTATCTGTTGTCCTCGCACATTTATACTCTCTTTGTTTGTCCGTTGGTTTGTCATGAATTTGGTTTTAGAAATGTTCATTTCTAGGCCTACTTTTCTTGCTTCTTGTTGTAGTTCTATAAGCATGTATTCTAATTCTTCACTGTTTGGGGCAAAAATGGCAATGTCATCGGCAAATCTTAGGTTACTTAGTTTTTCTCCCGATATATCAATTCCTCTGTCTTCCCAATGTAGGCTCTTAAAAACGTCTTCTAGCACCAGTGTAAACAATTTGGGTGACACAATGTCTCCTTGTCTAACGCCTCTTTTAATTATGATTTCCTCAGTGTCTTCATATAGCCTTACTTTCATTTTTGAGTTGTCGTTTAGTGTCTGTATAATGTCAATATATCGTTGGTCTATTCTTGCATTTTTCATTGACCTGATAATTGCCCAAAATTCAACTGTGTCGAAGGCCTTTCTAAAATCTATGAAGGCAATCCATAATGGGATGTTATATTCCGTTACTTTTTCGTTCAGTGTCCTTACGGTGTGGAGATGTTCTATTGTACTCATGCCTTTTCTGAAGCCCGCCTGCTCATAGGGTTGGTATGCGTCGAGTTTGAATTCAAGGCGGTTTGCTATTATTCTCATAAAAAGCTTGTAGATCTGTGATAGCAGGCTGATTGGTCTATAGTTTTCTAGGTTGCTTGGATCACCTTTCTTATATATCAGTATGACTATCGCGGTGTTCCAATCCTGTGGTATTCTTCCCTCGGTTAGGCATGTATTAAATAATGATTTAAGCTCTCTTATCAGTAGGCTTCCACCATGAGGACGACCATGAAGCACATATACGCTTGCCGTATTCTAGCTTTTTCAACTACTGCCTGATTGTGAAGATGACATCTATGGTTGATCGATTTATCCTGAATCCTTGTTGTTTCAATGATGTTTGTGAAAAGCTTCATGGTTGTGTTTAAAAGGGTTATACCTCTGTAGTTCTCTGGAGATTTCCTATCCCCTTTATTGAATATAGGAATGGTTATGCTGTTTTCCCATTCGTTAGGAACTTCTTTGGTTTTTAGTATTCTGTTGAAAAGCTTTGTAAGTTCTACTATTAGTTGTCCTCCAACATTCCAATAACTCATTTGGTATGTTATCTAATCCAGGTGCTTTCCCGTTTTTGATCTTTTTTGCGTTTTCTATCGTTACTTCTAATATCTCGAAGAAATGGTGGTAATCCCATAAATTATGGGCATTCAAATCATTGTAATTTTATTTCCTATTGTCTCAATGGAGTGTGGTTTCCAAATAGTTTTTTTGTTAATCAAATTTTCTCTCAGATACTTTCATTTTAAATCTTTCAACGTTTCAGATGTTTCGTTTATTTCTCTTACTAAGACCCAATACACAAGAGAATATCAATAATATATTTTGAACAGACATTAACAAAAAGAATGTATTTTCCATATACAGTTTCTTAATATTTTCCAAACAAACGAAATCCCGATGTTTTCTGGGTAGTAGAAGAATCTCTGTAAATATTTACGATATAACCAGCGATCGTGACTGGTTCTTCAAAAAGAGTTTTACTGGGATATTATGGAATACAAACTATTTTATTATTCAGTTTCGTAACCCTGTTTCGGATTTGCTAGTATTAGATTATGTTGGAAAATATAGCAAGGACTGAGATCAGAATGTTTATTGAAAACATATATTTTTAAAATTTCATTTATGAGGTAAATACTCAGTCTACATTGAGAAGGGAAATTGCTACAAAATTCAACAGGACTTATTCACAAGGACACAAATTCATTAATTAGGCCAGGAGATGGGTAAATGTTTTTGACAAAATTCCTAGTAAGAATCGGATATTATCATCATATAAAACACCGTATGTGGTATAATTTTGAAGTTTTTTGAACAAGCTAATGTTTTTCAGTAATTTTTTTTGAGCATTGCTATGTTTTATTATACTAGGGAAAAAAGTACTAAATTTTAGGTTGTGGTTGTATTGACAAATAACCGAAAGCTTGAATCTACTAATTTTTACCCTTATATATTGAAAAAACTACGAGAAAAACTATAATTTACTATTGAAACATTATATTAACACAATTAAATTCTCTCAAGTGTCTCATAACCCTCTCAAACTACCAATCTGGTTTGTTTCATTTTCTTTACTTTTCTATAACTAGCTTCAAGCTACAACCCTAGGGGGTCTTACAAGCTGCATGCTATATTCAGGTAAATATTGTTGGTTTTACATTTTCAAAAAATCTATCAGTCATAACATTTATTTGTCTCAAAATTTTTCAATTATCTACCTCATGTCATTTGGGAACTGCTTTACAAATTCTTCCCATATCATTTTTTTCTTGTTTCATAAAATTTTTTATTAATTTTCATTATTATAATTTTCCTTTTTATCTTTTTGTTTGAATAAATTTTTTCTTCTCCTCCTTTTAATTTGCCATCTTTTTTATCTTTCCATTCGACTAACTGATACCACTAGAGAAGGCCTGCTCAATTTTTTATGAGTGAAGTAAAAGTTATAAGTAGTCAGGGCTCTAACAATGGATCGAATATGAAGGGGAAAATATAAAGCTTCAGAAACGAATTCATGATATTAATTTTAGAGCATTATACCTGCTGTGTGTGGCTCATACATTAAATCTTGTCGTTAATAACAAAGCTTTATAATATAATCACTTTTCAGCGTCCCCATAAAACACGTAAAATTCCTAATTTCGAAACCGTTAAGTATCAATGTTATTAGGATTCTGAAACAAGATTTCTGCAGTTAATGTCTTGTTTGGAAATTCTACCAGAAAAACGAAAAACGGGATTGTTTCTAAATCATTAATTAGATATCAACAAACATTCAAAATTTTTGTCTGGTATTAATTTGATTTGATTTCTTATCAAGCAACAATATCTTAAGTAGGATGCCTCGGAATCCTAATTAGAATATCGCGGAATGCATACAAGTCTAAGATAATTTTCAAAATATTTGGAATGCCAATGATCTGACGATAATTTCAATAAATTTCACGAATCAGTAACACCACTTGCTGGAGATTAACGTATCGATTCTGAATTTCCCATCTCGAAGTTTAGGAATATGGCTTGTTTAACTGATTATGAGGGCCGTTACCAGTTTCAAATTCCTTCCAGCTTTCTATTTCGCAATTCTTGATCATGAAATACACTCGGCAAATGGAAGATTCACCTTATTTTCTGAGTGGTATTTCTTGTTCTGCTAAAGGCGTGGGAACAAAAAATCGTTTATTTTGATTTAATTATTTGCACTCCACTCTATGAAACAATGGTTACTACACTATACAACCCATAAAAATTATCGCATCATTGTTATTTTAGGATATTTTTAATACTTAATTTTAGTTTTTTGGGACAATCTGTATATGTATCAACTTAATAGGTATTTCTTGTTTCTTATCATGGGCAAAAAAATATCACAATTTCTTACAAATTTTTTTGGAAGCAAAAATGCTCCAGTAAATTAATTATGTCTTGGAGAACGCATTGAGATCGAGAACTTTCTAAACAAATTGTGTTGTTGTATAGTGAAAATTTGAATTTATTTTGTTAATAATGGATGTGCCTCAGCGTTCAACAAGACATGTGACGAATGTAGAAGCCGCTAGAATCCTCGCGTTCATACATGATGGCCGCAGTCAAAGATACGTCGCCGGGGTAATTGGAGTTCAACAAAGCATCACGTCCAGAGTTGTTATTCGCTACCAAAAAACAGGGAAGCTAACTAGAAGACCCGGACAAGGACGCGGAAGGGTAACTTCGGTAGTAGATGATCGTTATTTGAGGTTAACGGCATACCACCGATCGAAGGCTGCAAACAGATCTGTTTGCTGCTCGTAATGGTCGAATAACCCTATAAACAGTTCGAAATAGGCTGAGTGAAGCAGGTATACGAGCCAGAGTGCCAGCTAGAGGTCCACGTCTTACCAGAGAACATTGAGTAGCAAGATTGGAATTTGCCCGAGAACACGCAAATTGGAATATTCAAGATTGGTTCAATATTTTATTCACGGATGAATCAAGATTTTGTCTGTATTCATCAGATAGGCATGTACCAGTATATAGGCGACGTGATGAACGGCACGATCAGGTTAATTTTTGTCAAACTGAAAGCTTTGGTAGTGGATCTATCATGGTTAGTGAAGGAATTTCCTTCAAGGGTCGCACGGAGTTAGTACTAGTGAATGATCGAGGACTAAATGCTGACAAGTATATAACCAATATCCTAGAGCCCCATGTAGTGTCCTATATGCCTCATATCGGTGACAACTCTGTGTTAATGCACGATAATGCTCGTTCACACGCTACTAGAGTGGTTCGGCAGTACTTAGAAGAGGTCGAGATACCCACCCTGATTTGGCCTACACGTACTCCGGACCTTAACCCAATAGAGCATATCAAGGACTATCTAGGATGGCAAATTCAGCTACATGCGGTACCAATGAGAACACTAGATGATCTTCAAAATGTTCTTTTCAACTTCCGGAAAAACATGCCTTAAGGATACGTCCAAAACCTGTTTAGAAGCCTTCCAAGACGAATGGAAGCTGTAATTAGAGCGAGGGGCGGCAACACAACATCTATTAGAAATTCATTGGCTAGTTTTAGTTTAAGCACCGTTCATTTTTTTGTATAGATGTTTTGTACAATTCTTTTAATATTTTTTACGTTTTGGTAAATCAAACTTTTTGTCCTCTGTGATCATTTTTGTGGGGTGTATATAATTACACATATTTTATATAACTGAATTAGCACCTAGTTGCCTCGCTTTTTTAATAATTGCTTTCAAATTTTCCATTCAAATATGAAATATTTAATCTGGTATTTGTCGGAGTGTAGTAGCTTCCCAGCTGACACATTCTTTATATAT
This sequence comes from Diorhabda sublineata, assembly GCF_026230105.1. Taxonomy (NCBI): domain Eukaryota; kingdom Metazoa; phylum Arthropoda; class Insecta; order Coleoptera; family Chrysomelidae; genus Diorhabda; species Diorhabda sublineata. The sequence continues at coordinate 11,569,609 of NC_079483.1, forward strand.
AGGCTGGCAACTAAGTACTTTCACTTTTTACTGATAGAGATCCTGTTTTATTTTTTGAATATTGGCGTTACTTTAGAAGCAAGTAGTGCGTGAAGCAATCAAAGAAGGCTTAGTGTTCCACCATGATCAAGCAAGGCCTCACACATCTTTGGCAACTCGTGGGTTGTTAATAATGGTAAGGTAGGGCATATTGTTTTGTTGAAAATGGTCCGTCACACCTTGTCGCCATTATCTCCTGCGGTTAGGCGCTCGAAAATTATACTACTACGTAGCTCCACACGTCACTTTCGTTCCCATACCGGCCTAGAACAACTACTGCGCGAAATATTCAATATCAGGCACATACTGGAATACAGAATACAAAATAAATCTGCTGTTACTGCTCGAAGAACCTGTTGGCGTTGTTGGTCAATTCCTATACGTCTGTTGACCATGAATCTATTCGTTTCTTTTCGTTTTAATTGTCTCTATTGATTTCGTTCATCTCCTGGCTCTTGCGATTGTGATCCACGTAACTGCGCCGTGCTCTCACGCACATCTACATTTTGTTGCATTTGTGCTTGACTCGAGATTTGATTATTATTTGACCCCTTTGCGTCTTGCTGGCATTGCTGACTGTGCATATAAGCTATAAATATATCAAGCTGAAATACTTATTGGTAAAAAACAATAACTTGATATTATATTCTTTTGCTTATCATTTGACTTACCTTTCACAATAATAAAACACGTATATTTATAAAACTCGTATACGTTTCTGTTTTAAATTGAAACTATTTGTAAGAAATGTTAAGTACAATAAGTACAGGTACGATAATGGCCGTGGTTGGCAGCTCACAACACGTGTTCATTAACATAAGAGTACAAACTGTCTTTCTAGTTATTAATAAATTGTGAATAAATAATTATTGCACTGGAAATTAATTATATATTTACGATGAGAGTGAACTTAACAGGAGAGTTGCACAGAAAAATCAAAATGATATTGTTCTTCCAATATCAATTGCAGATTATAAAAATCCTTGCCGACAATTTTATCCGATTAACTAAAGGCGTAGATACCTCATTTTATAAACTTATTTTAATGAATACTTTTAAAAATATGTATACCTTATGCGAAGACATATTCGTTGAAAGGCAATGGAATCATTATAAATTGGACAGCATTATACGCCGTTATTTTAGTCAGATGCACTTAATTGTAGTCCTACTTGGAAAAAAATTATTATTATACCTCATTAACTTGTTACAACTGAATAATAAATTATTGAACGTAAATACACGAGTAAAATGTATCGACCTAAAAGGGAGTTTGGTTTAAACAGGGTACCAGACGTGAACTGAGCCCTTTTTGTACCTCATTCGTTTCTGGAGTTTACTCCTTAAGAATCGATTTGCATATATAAGGGGCCCGGTATGAGAAAAATGTGAGGAGTAAAATCTATCGATGAATGACCTCGTTACGTTTTTGGTGCGCACTCTATGATGCGCAACTTTCTAATGTGTCAGTGTCGACATACTTATATTGCTGTCATTGTGAAGTTTTATTATCATTGTGAACTGAAAGTATTTTCAAATAACTATGGCAGAAAGAGGTGTAGGTGATATTGCCGGAACATCTAACAAACACGTGGTTGCAAGGTACGTTATAATTCATGTATTATATGTATGAGCATGTGCAATTTGTATTTATTAAATATTTTAATAATTATCGATGTAGTTCATATAAATATATATTTGAAAACAACACATAAAATTAGATAATCAACCCAATATGAATAGCGTATCCACATAAAATTTTTTGTCGATGTCTATAAATTCTTCCACGTTATTATGATTTATTTTATAAATAATTTTTAAATATTAACAACTGTAGTCAATAATTCGATAAGATTATCAGAAAAATCGACCATATTTTTTCATTATAATTATGTTTTACGGTCACACCACCGATAGCCAAACCTACGTATGTGTAAGTTAGGGTACTGAATATTTTTTCATTATAATAATGTTTTTATATAATTTTCTTTCGAAAAGTTATTTTTTAGCTTATTTAAATAATTTTCATGTACTATTTATTATTGTATGTAAAAGATTTAGTGACATAATTATCTTTTTATAACCATTTTTGTTAATTATTAAGATAATATTATACTTTAAATAAAAAATTAATTATAATAATTTAAAAAAAATGTTTATAAAAACCTTTTTTTATCAATTTTTTAGGTTAAAATTTTTATAATTATACATTTATAAATTTTATAATTTTTTCTTATATTTTTGGACTAGGAAAAAATCTAAACCTCCAAAAACTCCAGCCGAGAGACAGCGAGCTTACAGATTAAAAAAAATTAATGAAGGAAGCCCAAAATATTCTGGCAATCAACCAATCTTTTTTAAGTTAAATAAACTCTTTTTGCATCTGGTTAGACTATCGAACTTAAGGAGTAAACTCCAGTCGTGCTTCGGAGCTGACACACACAATTTTTTTCTTCTGGAAAACGAAATTTCAAAGCAGAAACCATGAAGGAAAATAAATTCTTTGCAAATAAAACACAAGGAAAAGAAACACATACACTGTGCAATTCCATTGTTTTTATTCACTCATAGTCTAAAGAACGCCATATTCCTATTTATTTGAAGAAATTTATGAATTAAATTAATCTCACCAAGCCACGCCAATGCTTATCGCAAACTTTCTAGCAGGAATATTTCGAAGAAATTGTGTACATACAATTTCGGTCAATAAAAATACATTTATGTTTACGATTCGATGTTTTCATTAGTAAACAGTGAAGATGATGAGTCCACATGGACTGACGGTTTGTTAGATGTTTATCGAATTTTATACGGGGAGTAAACATTACTTTTCATTTCCTGATTTGAAATTAGTGCCGTGCATATTTATGAGATATTGACTGTTCCTCGCATAACTTTCTCCTGCAGAAGACTGTGCTTCGTTCTCATCCTTATGACTCCGTGATGTTTGCTGGATGAGATGTGTTTCATTATTTACCGATGAGGGTGAAATATCAAATTAATTTGAGGAATATAGAATATACTTAAAGGAAATTGAAGTTATGAACTCAGAATGAGAATTATCGTAATACAATTATTATATTGGATTGCCATATTTCAACCCTATTGCGGATTTGTGGATGAAATGAAAAAAGGAAAAGCCGCGATAGAAAATGAGGGCCCAAAATAAAGAACATTCAGAAGCATGAAAATATAATTTTGGTATCTAAAATTTATTCGTATTTTCATTAATGTTCCATTATTTGTTCTTGGACAAAATTTCACCTACATTTTTAAAAGTTTGGACTATAAAGCTTAGAGAAAAATTATCACTCATTTTTGAATTATCAGTAATAGTTGAAAATAAATAATTTCAAAGATAATGTTTCTCTCTGCAAACACGTTCTCTTTGAGGTTACACGGAGTTTAAAGTGGTTTAACTATTAGTATAGGTATGCGTGTTTGTAATTGTAGTTGGTGGAGATTTAATCTTGTTTTATCGATAGGAGTAGTTGTAGTTTAACCACTGGTAACTGGGTTTATCGTGAATTATTAGCATACAATGAACCCAACAAAGGTCGAATATTATTGCAATCTCATACGTGAATTATCCCATCGCTATTATTGTTATTAACTGTTTGAAAAAGTTGGGATATACGCATGCTATCTCCCAATTTAACTTTAATATACAAGGTTTTAGACCTAAGTAAGCAAAAGCTGTATGAAAAGTAAATTGGTGGGCTGAATCTAAATCAGCTGGTTCACAAATCTTTCTTTCAGATTTGCTTTGATGTTTGTTTGTGAGTAAATTTCAAACTTTTGATAGAATCATGATTTGAATTTTGAGGTAATTGAAAATCCCACATAAAAAAACTCCCACCTCAGCTATAATAATTCATTGATATAAAAACCCTCAATATACAGTATGAGAAATGTAATGTTTTTCTTATTCATTCACACTCTTTTTATTTGTGAAGTAAATAAATAAACACCGACTCTTACGGTCTTAATTTATTTACACCCTATACATTATTTATTATGAATGTCACTTTTACAATTAGTTGTATTCACTACGACTATTTATTTCTGTGTCTGATCTGTGAATGATCTACAGCAACCCTTTTCGTGACTACTCGATAAATGAAAAATGTATTTACTCCAATTAATTCTAATTATGATTGCATTATCGGATCGCTGAATATTTTCCTTTTTTAAACATATTTTTAAAATAACTTGGTGTATTTGTATATCTAGATCTTCACGGTCGTCTTTATTCTTACTGCACTGTGCAATATGCTTAACTTCATTGGTCCATGGTCTAAGGAACGTCATATTTCGATTTATTTAAGGAAATTTATGAATTCAAAGAATCTCACCTAGCGACGCCACTGCTTATCGCACTGTCTGGCAGGAATATTTCGAAGAAATTGTGCACATACGCCTTCCGACTGCTTCGGTCAATAGAAATGCATTTATGTTTACAATTCGATGTTTTCATTGGTAAACAGTGGAGATTAGGGTCCACGTGGACTGACGGTTTGTTAGATATTCAATGATTTTCATACGGGGAGTGAACATTATTTTTCATTCCTTTATTTGGTATGAGTGCCGTGCGTATTTATGAAATATTGATTGATCCTCGCATAACTGTCTTCTGCAATTGATATTGGAGGAACTATTCGAAACTAATAAGAAATTTATAATTCGAAAGGTTTTATATGATAGATTATTATAATAATTGGAAAATATTATAAATATACAGGGTGAGTCAGGAGGAGCGTACCAAACTCTAGGAGTGTATTAAACACGTAAAAATAATGTAAAAAACTCTGTTCTTATCCGATTTTCATTTGTTTTCAAGTTAAAGAGTGATTAAAAATGTTCATTTAGCTTTCAACTTCGCTTTCAATTTCGAATTTATGTGATTGTTAGTGTTGCAAAATGCTAGATACTTATTCAAATTTAGAATATGCAAATTTGGTGTTTGTTTATGGTTTCTGTAATGGAAATGCTACAGCTGCTGCTCAAGAATATCGTCAACGTTTTCCACACCAAATATATCCTGATAAAAACGTATTTATTAGAGTTTTTAACAAATTGTGCGAGACTGGTAAGCTTCCCAGTGCTAACATATCATCTGAATGCGCTATTCGACAAGGTTTGGTAGAAGTAAAAAATATTCTGCATCTATTGGAAGAACTATTATATATTATATTCTGCAACTACTAGATCACGGAGAATTGCCACTCAATTGGGAATTTAAAAAAAAAGGGTGATAAACACACTCCACCAACAAGGCTTATATCCTTATCACGTACAGAGAGTACAGCACCTACAACCAGAGGATTACGCTAACCGTATGAAGTATTGTCGGTGGATAAATAATAATCATCGTGTTGTATCGTGTATAGATAAAGCTACATTCACTCGTGATGGCATTAATAATACTCGTAACTATCATGTATGGTAGGACGAAAATCCCCACACAATAGTCGAAAGCAATTTTCAACATCGGTTTTCTGTAAACGTGTGGTGTGGTATGATTGACAGTTATTTAATTGGCCCTTTCATTTTGGAGAATGGTCTCACAGAAGACAACTACCTAAATTTTTTACTAGAGGATGTTCCTGTAAATATTAGAATGCACATGTACTATCAGCACGATGGAGCTCCTGCACATGTCGCTCGTCAGGTCAAGCAACATTTGGACGAACGTTTTCCAGGGCGTTGGATTGGTCGTGGAGGTCTCATTCATTGGCCTGAATCATCTCCATATCTCACACCACTAGATTTGTGTTTATGGGGCTGGAGGAGAAATGAAGTCTACAAAATAAAAGTAGACACTAAACACTAAATGATCCACTAATTAAACAAATTGAAAATATTGCAGCCCATATTAAAGAAAAAAGAAATTAATCAATTGGGAGAGCAACAAACGAAGCAGAAAATGTTTAGAAGTCAATGGCGATATTTTTGAACATTTATTGAAAGAACGCTATGATTAAGAAAATTTCTATGTGATAATTTGTTTATTTGTTAATATGCTATAACTTGAAAACAATTGAAAATCGAATAAGAACATTTGAGTTTTTTTTCACATTATTTTCACGTGTATAATATAATCCTAGAGTTTGGTGCGCTCTTCCCTACTCAACCTCTATTTTCATTCATAATAAAAATCAAGAAGCGCTGAATACTCATTTTCTTTTTAAAGAAATTAAATGAAAATGAACCCTTAGAATTTCAAAAGTAAAAAGTAAACAATATAAACTATAACTGGAGATATTTTTTGTGGTAGACAAACTATTATACCACAGTCCAATTCATAGTCATTATCCTATGTCTGATTCATCTGAAGTACAATGTTTGTACTGAACGAAACATCTTAGTTGTTGGTTATTTTTCCATTGATATTTCTAAAATATGTACTTCGACAGGCATTTATGTATCTACTGATCATTTCTATTCCAGTGAAGTTTTCTCAAATTTTTGTTGGTATTATATTCTTGAATTGACTTTATCACCAAGCATATCTCAAAGAATGCGTGGTCTGGCTATTAAATAAAAAGACTGCGCGCCTAGAGGGTGCTCTAGACGAGTGGTGAAAAAAACGAAAAGTGCGTTGGGTATCTAGATATCTTGTCTATGCACGTTCCCAAACACGTTCCCGTCACTATTATAGTATTTGTGCAATAGCGGTTTTTTTCTTTTGCCGAAAACCATGTGTAACGAAAAACAGGAGCAACGTATCAATCTCAAATTTCTCGTTAAATTGAAAAAACTCCGACTGTGTACTATAAATTGTTGCAAGAGGCCTATGGGAAACAATTCTCTACCTCGTGCGCGTGTTTTTGAGTGGTGTAAGTGCTTTTGTGAGAGCATTGAAAATGATCTGTGCCCAAGTCGCCCTGTGATTGTTTCAACTCCGGAAACAGTGACCAAAATCAACCAAATTGTGCGTGCAGTTCGTCGAATGAGCATCCGGATGATTGCCGAGACTGTAAACGCCGATAAAGAAACGGTTAGAAAAATTTCACACAAGGAATTACACATGACAAAAGTCTGTGCGAAGTCGCTGCCAAAAAACCTGACTCCTGACCAAAAGTTTTTATATCAACGGGTCTGCTTAGATTTTATTAGAAATAGATATGCTTTGGAAGCAATCCGATTTGAGTCGATGAAAGCGGTAAAGCAAAAAAAGGCAGAGCTTCTAAAGGCACTCACCAACCACTTTCAGCACTGCTTCGGTCAATGGAAAAAACGTATGAAAAGGTGTTATATAATAGCCATACCTTCTATAAGTGACGAGCCGGTGTATGAGTTCTAAATTTCAAATACTTAAGATTAAAAATGATTTCTAATTGGCACTGTGATCTGATATATCCAACAATCAACGTTTCACATGTTTTTCATATCCAAAGTTTCCAGGTCCACTGAATTTGTCAAATCATAAAGCAGGTCCTCACATTTGGTATGTGAACTAATAATAAATCACAGCCAATGGAAATCAGAAAGACTATTTATATTTCAGTGATACAAAACAAAGCTCCCAGTGTTTGGTTAGTTTTACATCATTTGTCACTCTTGTCAGATTCGTTTTGTTCCTACATCAAGAATTCGAGAGCTTTATTGAATTCGATAGGTTTCAAAAATATCCGCTGTAGATATTGAAATTTCAACAAAGTCGTATCATATTGCATGAATTAATTTGGATAACGAATCAATAAGATTCGGATTTCAAAGTACAAGAGTGCCAAAAATATAGGAGGAGGAAATTAACTAAGCAACACAAATTAATCTCGTCTCATGATAAAGGCAATCATTCACACAATTATTACTCGTTATCATCACAGTCAATCAAATCTCTAATTCATATTTCATCATTAGCCAATCAGGAACAATTAACAAAAGGGATTTTATAAATATTTGTCATCATATAAGAGGCAGAGCTCTGGGGTGCTAGAGCTGATCTGATCACTACAAAGACTTGGATTGCATATGTTCAGCTGGAGCCGTGAGGCCATATCCAACAGTTATACTGAAATTGATTATGATTTTTCCACCTCTACATGTAGTATGGTGAGAAAATATTCATTTGAATGTTTATATGAAGAATCCACAGGAATAAACCGATTCCAAAATATGATCATATCTGGGATAAACAACAAGAAAAATTACTTCAAAATTAAGCTGTGGAAACAAATGGTATGAAAAAACTATATGATAAATAAATAGAAATGGCATCAAATGGTGTATGGATAGCTCCAAAATAGCAGAGAGAGCTGGAATAGAAGTGTACGGGTCCAGAACTCAATTTATACAACACAGTATACATATATACAAGTATTATTCAAGTAAAAATTGTAGGAAATTATCGCAAACAGGAGATTATCTTCTTGTCTGATAGCCAATTAGTAATTAAAGCTAACTTCTCATATCGCAAAATCCAAATTGGATTGAGAATGCATGGACAATTTGAATGAGCTGAGTAAGAAGAATGAATTTACTTCCAAATTGATTTAAGGATAAACTTGAGTGAAGGGAAATGAAATGAATGATAGACTTGTTAAAATAGAGGTAGATAAACCCTTCATAGGTCCCGAAACATTTGTGGTATCATCCACAGTGACTTGAGCAATCTACAAGGTTGAGATAGACAAAAATACTTCTGGGAAACTGTAATGAGAAGTTGTGTTGAGTGTATCAACCTAGGAAAAAATTTTCTACTAACAGTAGTCTTTTCGGGGAAGTGTCGACTCATTCTGAAGTATGAGAGACTACTGAGCATCTCACCTGAGAATATATTAGATAGAAAACGAAGATCTTATGCAGCAAGAGCTAATCAAAATCCTGGATTGTCTGAGAGGAATGGAATTAATAGATCTGTTGTAAATAATAATGATTTTCAGTGTGACAATAGAAACTGGGATCACAATGAATTCTTTGGGACGCATAGTACATAACATACTTATCACATACATAAATGACAATGAGTTTTAAAGTTACTAAATATCAAATTTGTGAGCCCTTTATTAGAAAGTAATAATTCATATATAACAAATTACTCTACTTATATGTTCACAGTATATTTTTTGAACTTAGTCATCACCATTATTTAAAGACGTACGAAATCAAGATTTTGTGAAAAATTTGATTTCTCACTTGATTCATTCCCTTTTTTACCCTGATATACTACTTTATATTTGACAGTTGTACATGAGCTTTTGTCTGATTCGTGATCTCCTTCATCATAATATTTATTATTACTCTTCATGCGATGATTTGTATGATTGATCCACTTCAAATGTTTTAAATGATATTATCTCACGTATCTTTTGAGTGGTTCAAAAACAATTATTTCTGCAAGTGGACGAAGATATATAAACTGGGATCCACCTCACATTTTCAATAATTCAAGTATAATTGCATCCAAAAATTATCCAGCTTTTAGAACTTCCTCTTGTTTAACATGAAATTCGTTTTTGCATTCGTAGTTTTTGCTTTTGTTGGTAAGTACAAATTTATTGGAATAAATTCGAATCATTCCATAGACGTTCCATTAGTTATGTTTCCATAGAGGAAAAATCTTGAGGAGAGGGAAAAAAAATTTTATCGTAGATTTGTGCTCAACTTTAAGAAGTGTATCCCAACATATTCTTAGTTATTATCTTTTATAATTGTTCAATATACAAAAATAAATTATTAATGACAATTTGATAGCAGTTCATGTTTTTGAAAGAATATTTGAATCAAATTGTAGCAATCCCGATTAATACAATTTATGAACTGTTAATGATACAAAACACCATAATAATTTGAGGTGAATTTATAGTTCCACTTCACTAATACCACTTTAAATAACTTAATTGATAGTCGAGGAAATAGAATTCAAAACATTTTCAGCAGTAATTAGGATACAACAAAGTGCATTCAATTCGAGAAAGCCTCAGGACCCTTTGTGTGTTTGAATTCTCAAAAAATTGAGAATTTGTAACTCTGAAAGTATTGCCAGAAATGATTTTAATTCAAATACTAGAAAGTGTCTTTTCTACGAAAAGAGTGTATGAGGTTCTCATTATAAAAGATTTCGGGAATACATCTGAGTAACTCATTGATTTTCATTTTTCATTATAAAAATGTATTTATTGTCACAAAAACATTGTTGGTTTTTTACTGGAGTATGATTCTGTTTCTTCATTGTATCGTCCCAACTCACTCCATTTTTTCGTCTGCACTTTCTTTGGCAAAATAATTATCAATATTTGAATAGTTGTTGCCTGCACAATTTGTGCAACGACTTTGCAGTGTCAACCATAATTTCTGCATCCAAATAAATTGCCAAAATCGCTTTTGCATTCGCAAGTTGACTATATATGTGATTCTCGGTAGAGATTTTGAGGACTAAATGCTGTTCTCTTAGTTCCTATCCCTAATCAAAGAGATTCATACCATATTGTTTTTGGAAAGCCACGTTTGCACTAGTGAGTGAACACTTTTCAAAGTCATGAAAACAATATTGGTACCTCCCAGGTATTGCAGTTCGATAGCGCACTGGTATCGTCGTTAAAATCAACCGCCCTATTGAACTTAAATTCGTAGACAGCATCTTTTTGATAAGTTCGAGATATCATTTGTAAGAACTGTGTGTGAAAATATGTTTTTTTTCAGGACTATCCCTTCAAGCGGCACACCCTAAGTGAGTATTACTTTTAGTATGAGTCGGCACTTAACAACCTGGTATAACTTACCTCCCTGATTGATTATTTTATGAAGTTTGCACTATATGAAGTATAATGGATCTAACTTACTAAAAACTTGTTGTTAAGTCCCGTTCCAACAGAAATTATCCAAGCACCGCTCCAATAATGTTCTTAACTTCACCATCGTGGAACCACCTTTAGCTTTCTCTGTAGTACAATTCAATAAAGCTGAAAGTTTCTGAGAATATGTCAAGTTCTCAATTCGATTTAGGTGAGGTCAATCATGAATATCTTAGAAGTCTGGACCAATTTTGAATTGTGACGAGGGGACTAAGTCATGTCAAAAGATTCCATCAAATGTCTACGTGAATAGAACAATCCTACGGCATGATATTCCAATATATTCGACAGCATTCATCAAGCCTTTAATGAAAACCAAGCTTCCATCACAATTCGTTCTGGACAGAAAATCAAAATATCTGTTTGGGAAAGTTTAACAGTTTATAGGATTTGATCTCGCTGCAAAGAAATACCTTCACTCCGACAAACAACACTTTATTGATAGCCCTGAACAAATGAATGTGTTTCATCACTTAAATCACGTTTTTCCAGTCTTCAACAATGCAATGGTATTTTTTGGCTCAGGCTAAGTATTTTATCCCCCTTTTAAAGAAGTGTGCTTGACTTTCCTGAATAAAGTTTGATGTTTCCACATCAACTGCTGTAGCTATACCTGCAAAGTTATAGATCTGTCGAGGTCATAGATCTGTCAAAGTCATAGACGTCTGTTTATATAGGTAAATTATTCTGGCACCCTTCTTTGGAGAAATATTAATCTTTAAACACACGTTCCACGGAACAGAATTTGATTATTACGAACCAATAAGCGAGTACTTATATTCACAACTGAACTAATGACATTTTGGAAACAATTCAATGGGCTTACAGTAGTCAATAATTTCATACAATCGGTTTTAGTCGGTTCGGAGCTTCACTAGCAATTTCAATCCTACACAGACTAGAAAAATATGTTTGATACAACTCGAACTTTGGTGAAACTGTGAATCCCTGATTATTTTCAATATGTGTAAAGCATTTCTACACTAACCAAACTATTACCTATTATAATTATGTGCCATTATAATTATGTTCCGTCTGCTGAATGCCACCTTTGGTGATTGCCATCTACTTCAATCTGATACAGATACAATTTGTGAAAGGTGCACTACCTCTTAGCATTTAAAAATGTTGTCCATTATTTTCACACAACTGTTCCGTTCATTTCAATTATCGCATTTCTAATAATGTGCTTAAAAGAGCAGCATTCAAAGATCTTGTTGTTACGATATATACATATAAGTCTTGGTGAAGCTTCTAGGAACAATCGTACTTAGGTTTTCCAAGTAGTTACCCAATACAAATACACAAAAAAATATTTACATTAAAAACACGAAGTTCTTCACTCACAATATATTTTCTTTCTCAAAACACACTGTTACAACACTTTAATCCAGAATTGCTACGTCTTTTAATAATACATACATTTTTGATTCTATTATCTAGTTGTTTTTATAATCAAGATGTTATCGATAATTTCTGATATTTGACGTTTCCATTAAATTAAATCGCGTGTTTCATAATTGACATTCCACCTGAATGTTCTTTTAATTTGAACTTTGAGGTAAAGTAGGAAATGTTCCAATTTAGCACATTAAAGTCTCCTTTAGCGGCAAACGTTAAATGCGTGCTGTTTGAATTTTAAGCTGATCCAGGTGACTTTCAATTAGGTTTTAAAGATTTTTGACACAAAAATTTCTCCACATAGATAGTTAGTACTATAGACTATGTAGTGTCAACTTATGATTCAGAATCCACCGACTGCACTGTCTTTGATTCAGGTTTCTCCGATCATGAAGGAATGTAAAATGCTTCTCGCAAATTATGCCGTATCTTTTATGGAAAAGTTTTCAAAACTGCAAGCACCGTTGTCAAACAACTGACTGGAACATGCTCTCCGGTCATGTGGACTTCGAATTTTCTAGATTCATAAAAGCAGTAACTAGTGTGGCATTCAATTATTTCCCCTGAGTCGTATTCAAAATGAGCAAAATAAACCCTGGTTCACTAAAGGTTTACGTATATCTGCAAAGAACATGCGATTTAATCTCACCTGAGAAAATTCTTGGATAGTGTCTTTTTCAAAAATTACGTGAAATTTTACAAAAACATTCATCATAACATAACAAAAGCTGCCAAAAATAATCATTATAATAGGAGACTCGTGATGTTTCATGGTTATGTGAATATTCTGAGAAATAAGGGTTCTTCATCGAGCGTAATCTCTATTTCACTTGATTACTATGATAATTACTTTGTGAATGCTGCAAAATGATTAAATTCTATAACTCCTTCGCATGTTCCACTTTTATATCTTTCTGATGCTAATGCTAACTTACACAGTTTATTCTTTATGCCAGTAGTTTTAGCAGAGCTTCGAAGTACAAATAAATACAAATTTGGAACTAATGAACTTACATCAAAAATGTTTTCGAGTCTGCCCGATTGCACATAAAATTACTTCACCACTTTAACGTTTGATTTCGGAATGGCACTTTTCCCAATTGCCTCAAGACGGCTATAATTACACTTCTGCATAAAAGAGGAAATAAAAATCAAGCATCGAATTATCGCCCAATTGCACTCCTCCTCACGTTATCTAAGATCATAGAAAGATTGGTCTAAAAAGAGGATTTTATCATTTTTGTTTAAATATAAAATACTCGATACCCATCAATTTGGTTTTTAAGTAACAAATACATAAGTGATGGTATATTCTCCCTCCTTAATAATGTCTACTCTAGCCTAAATAACCATCATTCCATTGTAACAACTTTTTGTGAATTTTCTAAGGCTTTCTTTCGATTGTGTTAATCATAATATTTTAATTAACAAATTGCAGTACTACGGTTTCAGGTGAACATCTTTTGCATGGTTTAAGTCGCACCTTACCAACAGAAGTCAGCTTGTGAGGGTCGATACAACGATGTCTCCTTGCAAGCCAATATAATGTGGAGTTTCCCAAGGCTCAGTACTAGGCCCTATTTTGTTTCTTCAGTGTATGAACTACATCGCCTATCTAGACATCAGTGGTAAAATATGTCTTTTGCAGATGATATTAGTTTCTCTTGGAGCAACCCAGATCTCATGACACTTCATAGGACCGTATTTAGTGACCTAATCTCTCTTAAATCATAGTGCCATTTTTATCTTTTGTGTCTTAACGTTTCTAAAACTAAAGTTTTATCATATAAAAGTACATTACTGCTTTTTTTATTGTAATAATCTGTAAAATTCCTAGGGCTTGTTGTGGGCAGTTCCTTGAAATGGGAGTTACATCGTCAACAGTTTATTATGCCCTTATTGAGAAGCATCTCCGATATGCTTTTCCCTTCGGGGGTACGTGTAATGGGACTCAATTTGAACGAATCTCCTAACTACAAAAGAGAACTCTTAGATATTTACTATGACTAAACAGCAGGTCTCAGTGCCGGGACTTCTTTAAAAGATTGAAAATTCTGACTCTTCCTTCCTTATTTATCTTTGAATTTTTGTTGTTTGCCTAATTCGTAAGCACATGTCTCCAATTTTTAGAAAGACCGTTGCACGGCTATGCACTTAGAAACGCGGAGCATGACCTTTAACTATCTACTTCACGTTCAGAATTCGTCAAGGGCTCAATATTTTACAATGCAAAAAATGCACAATCATTTGCCGATTGAAATCAATCAATCACTTCTCCTCTAATAATAATATAAGGGTTTAATTTTGTTGTTTTCTCGGAATCTACTTGATCAATTTTCATCAAATTGCGAATCTCTATTCGTTGCATTTTATTTACGAGTTATCGCTAAGAGTTTTTGTCTATGACATCTTTTTATTTTAGAAAACTAGAAATTTCGTATTTTCAACTACTTGTTTTAAACTGATTGAAATTTTTCAAAACTTTTATATAAAAAAATTTCATGATAACCGCTTTAATACTTTACAAAAAAGCGGTTTTATTTTTTGATTATCACTTTTTTAACTGCTTTTACTTAAAAATTTCACATCAATAAAGGTTTGAATGTTGTTTGAAAAGAGAGTTATGGCAAGCTAATATACACCATTATTTTCCCGCTATCAGTTTGAAAGCTCTAAGGTAGCACAATCAATCACGTATCGTATCGTAAAGAGAATCAAAAGTTACATAGGAAGACTTCAATATTCAATAATTGATTGACGTACTATAGGTGGTGTTTCTCATTAAAGATTTTTTTTACACATGAGCCGCTTATAACTGTTTCGAAATGCTAACCAAGTTCCAGTACTAAGGCTCCATAATCATCGAAAAAAAAAACGAAGCGGTAGTAAAAGATTTTACTTTTTATCTTTTTTTAAAAAAACACAATTTACAAGTGAAGGATCTTAATTATTGCATTATTATTTATACTAATAAAATGCTGACCGTTATTTACGTGATATAATCTTTATGCGTTTTACTTTTTAGAATGTTTTGGATTTTTCTTCACATACCTCGGCAGGTTTTGTGAGAGCGAAGTCTTCTCAGACTTATTATGTAAGTCAGTATGTCAATTTCTATCACAAATAGTTTTTTATCTTCCCGAGAAGATACCTGTTTTTTAATACAACCTATGCAAATATTTCTCCCCTTCTTCGTTGTACTATTTCTGCGTCTATCGTTCCCATTTTACATTTATAGGAGAACAGTAGAATCCACTATTATTTGAATGTCTATTAGTCAACGTGACACCAGCAAATTGTAATTCCAGTTAGCGATTTGCGGGGGTTGATTTGGGATCATTGGCTTGTTTGAGGATGTGTCTACTCACTATCAGCCATACCTCGGACATTATGTGGTCGTTGTACATCAACATAATTCAAGTGTCGATTGCTCAAACCATCAAACGGTTATCTATCTCTGAATGTTTAAGATCGAAATTAACTAACTGAAGGGTTAAATGGTATCTATTCGTTAATAGTAATTTATGGTTTGAGAGAAGCATTCATTTTTGGATTAATATTATTCTATTCTGGCCATTTCTTCACATAAAAAAATACAATTGGTATGACATATGTATAAGTAATAGTACCACTACTATTGCAATATTCAAAATCCTTTTTTTATTATATTACAGAATCAAGAACAAAGGAGGTTTACTTTGTAATATATGTGAAACCGTTGCTTCTTACATACAAATATTAGCAGAAGAAGATATTACAGTAGTAAGTTTCTCAAAATTTTCTCTAGAGAGTTGAAAAATTGATGTGTAATTTTTCAATCCAGTTGTACAAAAAATGTATTCAGTTCTACATTATTAGAAATATTTTCAGGATATCAAATATTGGCTCTAAAAGTTGACCTTACAACGAGGCAACGATTGGCAATAAATAACTTAACGCATGAGAGAACGAAAACAAAACGGTAGTTGAATAGACAGTTATTTGAAAAATTAAATTTATCCCAATAAAGTTTTTGGTTTGAGCTCTTTTCAACAATTTCACACGAATGAGTTTAACTGATTTTTACAGTTTATCAAGTCAACTCTGGACTGATAAACTAAATATAGTATAAAAAATTAAAAACATGCTTTCAAATCACATCAAACAAAAAAGTTTAAGATCATTTATTTTCCGTTTATTATTGTTCTAAGCTAATTTTAGAAAATTATTTCCTACTTTCTAGTTTGATGTATTTTAAATACGTGTTTTTCTATTTTTTCTTAAACTATACTTTTTTTACTTCTCAGTTTTATATAAAATGAAAGCATATTTTTTTGAATTTTGTGAATTATTATATTAATTTTTCACTTTTTACTTCGATTTATTGTCAAAAATAAAATTTTTTTTAAGCTCTAGTCATAATTCTAAATCTCAAGCAGAGGGTGCACGGATGTAAAATTCTTCTCGAACAACATTAAAGTTTATGATGTTAAATTCTAAAGTAATACTGATGCAGGTAATATAGTAATTTCACAACAGAGGGTAGACAGTTCTGAAATTTGTTTCGATATAAAATTTCCACTGATAATTTCTGGAAAAACAATCTTTCCAAAGAAAACAATTTTTTTTGGAGTGTGAACCCACAATCGGCGAATCATGAGGTTAACGCCCTAGCCCGCTCGGCTAACGAACGCAATTGAAGTGGTGGGATATACTAACAGTAATAAGCCATAAAGAATAATTACAAACAAATCAAATATTGGGGAAGCTAATATATATAAGCGTGTTAAAAACATGAAATATATCAACAGTATCGCTGTATCAGTGAGTTTAATGAAAAATGCAGGGATTGCAAAAACAGTAACCATACATCTACAACATTTTCTTCGAAATAGTACGACTTCTGTCAGTATATACGTGCCCTTGATTACATTTTTCTGACGAAACAACTAATAGATTATATATTCCAGAATATTGGATATCAAAATTATAACGAATGTCGAGCATTTATATTTCATTCGAATAGCTCCTACGTTTACAATAGAAATATGAGAGGAATTCACAAATTATTTTTGACTGATGAAGGGAAAGGGCCATAGAGGTAACGACATCCGTATAAAACGCATTTCGCATCAACTACTATAAGTTTAAAAGAATCATTATTATTATTAACAAGGTTGCGATAATGGATTTAGAAGAAACTGATCCCAACATGGTCGTTTTTTTGAAGACTGTCGACTAGTAGCTTTTATGAGTACTCATTGCTCTCAATGAGTTTTTTCCGGGGATTTTTATTGTTTTGTTTGAAGTTACAATGTCGTATCTTAAAGAAAAACTTCATGATGCTGATGTGAATTTACCCTAAGAATTGGAAGACAGAATTCAATGTCACTTTGATGACCTCATAGCTGACTCCCAACCGATTAGAATATTAATGGATTCTTTAGAAAAAAGGATAGACTTGGGTATTTGTGATAACGGATGACATTTTGAACACCTACTCCAATTGAATTCTATTTTATATTATGAACCCTTTTTTAAAAATTTCATCTCGTGATTTCTTATTTAATTAATACATTTTTTGGGTAAAATTGAATGATGTTTGAGTTCACTGGAGTTTTGCTAAGTAAATCTTTTATTAAAAAAGTTATGTTCAATACTACTTGATATTAACCGTATAACTAGCGCCCTCTATGTGAGTCAGACATAGAGGGCCCAAATTTATTGGATGTATCATCATATTCATATAAAATTTAATAAAATGTTTCTAGTAGCTGTTCCAAAATAGTAAAAAATGTGTATAATTTTATAATTATACATTAATAATTTTATTTTCTTCTATTTTATATATATCATAGAGATGGAATGAACTTTTTTTGAAGCATCCTGTATACTATGCTAGAGTAGGATGGCTGAAACAAAATTGTATGATGAATTATGGTATTTTAAAAGTATTGATCCAATTTTATTTGAATTGATCTTGGAACAAATTTTTCTACATAATATAAGAAAATATAAAAATGAACCTTCAAATGATTTTACTCAATTATCAGTTAATGTGGATACCTCCAAAAATATTAAACTGAATTTTAGATGATACATTTCACGATTTTCAAAAATTCTGCAAAACCAATTTTCCAACATCTCCACATTTTTTAGGATGAAGTCACCGAAGAGATCGAAGCTCTATGTGATGTTTTGCCAGGACAAATGAAGGAACTGTGTACCGATGATGTCCTTCCTTATGTCGAAAACATTTACGACGCTCTATATAACCAAACAGCAGAAGAAATATGTGAATCCTTAAGTTTATGTTGAATCCGTGATTTTGAATTGAATGAATAATTACATTGATAGCTGAAAATAAATAAATTTTCATGAATATTTTTTTTTCTCTACTTACCTATTTCAATTTTGTATTGAGAGACTGTTGTGGAAAATCTGACTAAATGTCAGTCGTGAGAATTACCTCGATTATGGTGATCCAAAAGGTAGATATGTAATGATTCTTCGTGCTAATCAATGATAGTTGCATCAAAACAACAAAACTACTTTGGAATGAACTATTTATTAGATAATGAAATAAAAATTAAATGTGGTTTCAATAATCAAACGTACGCCACAATATTAAGACATCTATCTGTTTACAGACCACTCTTAAATACTGAACAATCTTATCATATGAAAGGTTATAATTATATTTAAGTATGGCCGTTAACACTTATGGAACTCAAGTGATCAGGGGATCATCTATGATGTGGGTCCCCATTAAGATCGTTCCACATAAATCTTAATTAATACAATATACCTTTAATTTCTAAATGATTCTTAACAGTCACATTAATATAAGTCAAAAATTTTTGTAATCCGAGAGGATTTGTTAATGGAGGATAAAATTAAAGAACCGGAGATGAGTTAAATTACTCACAAGATATTGTATCTTTCTCCGGGTTACATTTGTGAGATATTTTTTAATCTACATAATTTTAAATGGAAAATTATTATGTCAAAACAAGATGAGCGCCCTCAATTTGTATAAATAGGTGTCATATTTTATGTTTAGGCTAACATGACTTCAGTAGTTCTTTGTACTCAACAATTATCGATACAACATTCTTTGATCGTTATGACGATTCTAAAAGGTAGGCAGAACCCATCCAAAATGTCGTGAGAGCAATGAATTCATTATTTAGTTGAGTTCCAATTTTTATTTTATCCTGTTATCTATTTAACCTAAATGACTATTGAATTGAACAGAACGATTTGTACATGGCATACTTTTCGTGATTTTTATCATAGAATAATTTACGTCGAATGATTACTACAAATGTGAATAATAATTTTGTCTCTTCACTTATGATATTTTCATTCGGTATAGATTTTCATTTACTCTTGAAGGTAAAATTGAAATATTCTTACCGAGGAGTTACAGCATGACTATTTCAATTAAATTCATTTGGTAACAAACTCGGAATGTATTCGGAATCGTCCTCTATTTAACTACACTCAAATGTTCAAATCAAAGTGAATTTTAGAAAATTTGTGGAGATTTTATTCTTTATTTTAGCTGGTAAGTTTTTAAAATATCTTTCCAACTTTGCAAAAAGCTTAAAGCAAATTTTGTATATTAGTTTCCAGTTCATTTATTTGTACGAATAGAATGGAAAAGATTCCTGTTTGGTAATATTTAAAATAAAATATAAATCCATTTTTTTATATATTAGAGCATAAGCTCCGTTTTTATTCAAATCTGATCATATTTCTTGTTCTTTCTTCAGTAATTTCCATCTTTGTAGCAGTTTCCTTCCTCAATAAGAACAACACCTGAGGATCCATTCGTTGCACCAAATAATTTTTTTGTATTATAGGATGGAATAATTCTGGTCGAAGTGAAAACAGAATTACTTTTCAAAGAATTAACCTCCAATTTTAACTGAAATATAAGTATGCGTATGAATGTGCTTGTGTTTGGAAGGACCTGAACGTCTTAAGTGATATCGATCTGTCAGCTCTTTCCCAATCATCTCCAAGATTTTGAGAAGTTATTACTTAGCAAACTAATTCCCAAGCTAGAACACACAAAATTGATACCAGCGCACAAATTTGCATTAGAGGCAACACTCAATATTTCAACAACTACATACTCGTAGTTATTCTACGAATCAATAAAAACTATGAAATTAGAAAGTATCGCTTTGCATTATTCCTTGACATCAGCTAGGCTTTCGGAAGCCGCTAGTATAGTGCTCAGCATTTAAACTACAGGGTGTTTCGCATAAGAACACGACACACAGCAGTGGGCTATCGAACCATTCAGGAGGATTAATTGGGGCTGACCAAACCTCAAAGTTTCACAGAAGTTTTTTATCTTTTAGTTTATTTGAAAAATTCGTTTTTTTACAAAGGATAATGACAAGTTGCAATTCAGTTTTTCTAGTAAGTAAATTTTTCCTTTCTTTTCTACTTCTTAACGATATAACCAAAAAATCGTGTAGCAATCACTAGACTATCAAACAGAAAGGAAACAGAAAAGAATTAATTTATGCCAAAGAACTAAAAATGTCTTTACTGCATGTTCATCCTTAAGTTTTGCCAGGCACTCAATCAAACTCCAAATTACACGACCTGGAGCTCTACCATTACAAAGGGGTTATGCACAAAGTTGAACTGATCACTGGACATTATGGAATCCACATTGAATTTCAAGATTCGCGTCTCATAATCAATATACTTGAAAATAAAGTCAGCAGTCACAATTTATGCAGCTCAACCTTAGATAAATTCGAAAGGTTAATTGAGCAACAAATCATTTTTTTACAGAAATAAATCGATCATTTTAGGAAAATGATTTTAAAAACTATTCTACTACTTGAAACTACAGTGGTCTATGAAAAATTAATCAAGCCCCGACGTTATTTTTGGTGATTCTGGTAGAATGACATTCTAAATCCAAATATAACGTTTTTTTCCATAACATTAATTTGATTTGAAGAACATTTATAGCTAAAAACAATAATAATAAATGATAATAAAATAAAAACAATAATGAAAATAAAAACAAAAACCAAAAGTATCTCACCAACATGCTTTTATTCTAATTCCCTGTAAATCTCTTGATTTTAACAATGTCTTGATGGAACCGTTTCCTGTGGTCCACGGAGACTGCTCCCAAATTTTCAGGGAAGAAGTCCAAGTGCGAGTGAAGGAAGTTTACTTTAAGAGACAGTTTTTAAATACCTTTTGGAATGCAAGTTTATTTATAACAAGTTGTAGTTGTCTACTTTAAGGATCCCTAAGAACTTGATCTTATTTTCGATAAGACGAGAAAATTGGTTTTCAAAAAATAAAATGCGTCACCTATCTTGTCCATTGATTTCACAAACTGCTAGATCAATCCAAGCTTGGTTTGCAAAGGTGGCGAGTAAATATTTTCTTTCGCAGCCAAAGTATCGTGGGCGACATTTTTCTGATCTCCTTAAAATTTCAGGATAGTCTACTCCAGCCACACAGGGCTGCCAGAAGTGTCTTTTAATTTTCAGTAGTTATAGAAGATTTATTGTAGAAAGTTTCGTTACCTAACCACTTGAAATCGGTCACTGGCTCTTGGTCTATATTACATATATTGACAAAGATATGAGTATTGAGCTTGGAGATTCATAAAGACTACAGAGACTGCATTGAGAAGAACATATAAAGCAAAGGGATGAACAGAGAATAGCGAAATAATCACTACGAAGATAGTTCCAGAAGTACCTGGCCTACCTAGACACAGCGGTAGTTACTTGAACAATACCACTGTATTAGAAAGTACACAATCTATACAGCATATGTTTGAAATTTAAAGACGCCACGTTGTTTAGTATTTGTTTTGGCAGAAGGGAGAATTGTAGAACAAATTGGATAGTGAAAGCAGCTACTTCCACTTCGCAATGCCAAAATTGTGCACCGAAATAATAAAAGCAGAATTCAAATATATAACAATTACAAACAAGTTCAATTATAACTATATCCTCATTCACATATTATATAAGTTATAATTTAATATAATATAAATATCAAAATTGATCTTATTATTTTTATTGGTTGTGTTTCACTCAACTTGTAGAATGGGCAAAAACTTTCGAACGGTAGTGTATATCTTGCCTAATATAATTGTTCGCTATTTATTCAATGTAATCCTGTAGTATATCAAATTCACTGAGTGAATTTTCGTTTTTACAGTCCAAGAACTTACTTACTATTAGTATCACGTAGTTAGAATCGACATTTTGATAAACAAATTGTCATCCACGTTGAATATGACCCAATAACACGAAAATGGAAATTGAAAGAATATTAAATAGGTCATTGCTTCCGCTACATTTTTGGGGTGTTCTAACTACCTCTTAGAACTGTAAGGTCGATTAGCAAATGTTACATCGATGATTTTCGAGTATAAAATGACTACTGAAAGCAATGTTAACAGAAAGAGTCCTCAACTGGAACATTAGTCAAAAATGTCGCTGTTTCATTCTAATGCAAAAATTTTATTCCAAGGAAAAGCCAACGTTTCTCATAGGAGCAAAGAGTAAGTAGAAACAACAAGAGAATACCTCTAAGTAATAAAATTGACTGTCAGTTGAAGTAACAGTTGATTAATTTTCAATTTCCATGCCCCACTTTTCTTTCTCTTGCTTCCTTGGTTTTTTATATGGTCAGTATCCATTTGAATAGATAAGCGAGAAAAAAAAAATACTAATTTGGATAAAATATTTATTCGTATTTAGCCAAATGTTATTATTCCGTTGATTTTAACTGACTTATTCAACACAAACTCAAAGATTCGCATATTTCTTCTGCTGTTTGGTTATTGATTGCATCGTATATGTTTTCGACATAAGGAAGGACATCATCGTTACACAGTTCCTTCATTTGTCCTGGCAAAACATTACATAGTGCTTCGATTTGTTCTGTGACTTCATCCTAAAAACAACGAGATGTTGAAGGATTCCTGTAGCAAGATTTAATGTATCAAATTTGAAAAACTCACTTCAGTTATATCTTCTTCTGCTAATTCTTTGACGTAAGCAGCAACGGTTTCACATATATTACAAAGTAAACCTCCTTTGTTGGTGATCCTGTAAGATGACAATAAAAAACGATTATGATTATTAGAATTATGCTTTTTTATAAAAACAATTAAACACATTGGTATAGTATAATAAAATTCTAGAAATAAGCACTTAATCGGATCAAAAATTACTCTAAACGTGATAGGTCCAATTGAATAGATGGGATCAATGTTACTTTCAATCTTAATAAGTCAAAGATAGATAACCGCTTTATGGTTTAAGAAACTCACACTTGACTCATGTTATTGTGTAGCTCCACGTAATATCCGCGATGTGATTGGGTGTGAGTGGATGGACTTCAAGATCGCTCCACAAAGTAACTAAAAAGCTCTGTGATTGAAATTCTTCAAGTGAATTAAATTATCGACCCAGGAAGACTTCTAGTCACTTTCACAAAACCTCTTCAGTCGAATTTATGCTCTTCCGCTGCATTACACATGTCATCTTTCAGGCCGACGATTAGTTAATTGCCTATCTTCTCCTAGTTCTTCTTTGGGGACCTTCCAGCGAGCTACTCTATTACCAGACATTATGTGCATGTGGCCTAACCACTCCACGTGTTTGACTTTCAGTCTGACCAGTATGTCTGGGCCATCTCATAGTAAGTTTATTCCATCGTTGTAGGATTTTTCACATACTCTTCTCTACCACTCTCCCAGAAATTCGCCAAAGCATCTTGTTTTCAAAAGTTCTTAGAGCGTTCCGTTTTCTTAAGATCATATAGAATAATTGTATTTGATATTCAACATAGCAGGCACGATTGTAACAAGCGGCGCATTTCGAAATATGTGGCTCATCAATTTGGTTTATTTCGGTGACTGTGGAACCCAAGTATCGGAAGTTAGTGACCAATTCGAAACAGTTTGGCTGATTAGATACGATGCGACTAATGTATAGAGTCTAATTAGGATCAAATATATATATCCAAGAGGTATCTTGGTTTTATATTAAATGGTTTCACGTTGATGCAGGCGTATTCCAATAATTAATCAAGATGAAAATCACTGTTATAGTAGCAGCAGGGTCTAGACATCAAAACCTGATTAGACATCTATAGGATAAGGTTGTGTAAAGGCCAAGAAAAAATGTGTAGCAATACAATTTAACTATTGAAGTGTTCTAATATAACATTTGGTTAAGTTAGGCTGGTGACCAATTCGAAGCCGTTTGGCTGGTTAGATGCTATGCGACTCATGTACAGATAGAAACTCTTCAGCCTAATTAGAATCAAATATATATCTTGAAGGTATCTTGGTTTTATGTGAGAGGGTTTCACGTTGATGCATGACGATATTATACATGGGTTTTCCAATAACAAATCAAGATGGAAACTACTGTGAAGGAGTGGTCATTGGGGTCTCTGTCTAATTCCACTTTCTTTAATTTATTATTGGACGAATAAATTGGGAAAGAAAATAGTTGGAGACGATGATGGGCAAAAATTGGGAGCTAAAATGAATAAATAAAGTCCACATAGTCTATTGCCTTAATCTGTTCTATGAGAACAAATAATATTTTAAGTGGACTTGCCAGGATGTGATGATTGAATTATTTGAATAATATTCAAAATGTGTCGTTGAAATTGACATATATGATTTGTGATTCTAATATATATCTATTATTAGTTATATTTATCGACGGCCTGAATAAATAAAATATTCACGCAATTTATATTGAAGCTAACATTTTTCTATTCTGTGTATTATCAATTGGTCGACCAATCAAAATATGAAAAATATGTTTTTTAATGCTTCAAACACCAGTTTAGTGGTGATTATAAGTAGATGCATGAGTGTTAGATATAGTGGTTGGTGTGGGCAATTACATTTCAAGATTCCGGAGCTCTTTTATAGAAACATACTATTAAAAATATTACTTACTTAGGGTGTGCAGCTTGGAAGGATAACCCTGAAAAAAATATATTTTATAAGTCTCAGATCATTACAGAAATAATTCTTGCAAATGATTTTTTGTAATTCATTGTTAAATATGAAATTCTACTATAATTATGTTCAATAGAGAAAAATTCACCGAATTCCGATTTTTTAAAATATTTATTTTTGTTGAAAAATTGACTAGACAAATGTGGAAATGTGAACCAATGCTTTGTTTGATTCTCTCGTGAAATCCATGAAAATTTGAATCCTTCCGTGAAAAATGAAATGGGGGTGAGTATGTAAGTGAAGATTTAAGTATCCTTCAAATTACTTAGGAAGGCTGAAAATTTCCATTAGACAGAAATAATCATGCAAAATGTAGCAATTGAACACACATCTAAAGAAAAGATGAGAAAATACCTTAATCAATCCAGACACAGAATAAAAACTGAACATAGCAATGTAAATAACTTTCCCTCACCATATGTACAAGAGTTTCTACAACACCTATCAAATTATTCCAATAAATATTGACGTAGTATAAGTCATTAAGGACAATTCGTTATCAAAATATTTCACTTGACTAAAATCTAAAACATCCAAAAATAAAATGATATCATATAGCAAGTGCTTTCTAATGATTGTGATTCTGTGTGACATTGGACGTATATCTCATTATGTGGAAAATAGATTGAAAAATCACCAATGAGTTAAAAATATAGGAATGAATTAACAAGATATATAAACTAACTTTATATCAAAAGAAAATAAAAATCAAGACCATCAGCAACAAATATAGTTCCTAAGTCTTAAAATTTGAGAGGAGTTGTAGTCGAAAAATGTGATAAATTAGATATATGTCATAAATAAAGTCAGTGACTTTTGGTTTATAACTTGGCATCAATTAAAAGCGTTTTCAAGGAAAATATTTTTCCCAGAATTCGAAGAAAAATTCTAATTGGATATTGGACAGACATCTCATTATGTTTTTTGAAAAAAAGTGACTATTTTTCATATACTCGTGGGATACTCTTTCAAAAGTTAAGCAAAGAAATCTAAGGTTGAAATTTTTGTTACTTTATCAATTTTATCTCAAATATTCGTCTCAAAACAACATATCTAGTGTTATTAATTTCATATATAATTGAAAACATTTCTGAAACTATTGAAACTCTGTTAGAATTAGTCAAATTTATTTTATCCTATTTGTACTTACCAACAAAAGCAAAAACTACGAATGCAAAAACGAATTTCATGTTGAAAGTGAGAAGTTTCCTAAGTGGATACCTTTTGAATACAATTATACTTAATGCTTGTCAGGGTGGAGTGGAACTCAGTTTATATATCCTCGTTTACTAGAAGAAATAATTGTTTTTCGACCACTCAAAAGATACGTAAGATAATATCATTTCAAGCATTTGGAGTGGTTATATCAGCAAGTCATCACATGAATAGTGACAATGAGTATTATGATAAAATAGATCATAAAATTAGACTAAATCTCAAGCATACCTGTGGAATATTAAGGTGCAAAGTATATTTATTTTTGTAAATAATATAACACACTACACTGTTCAATATATTATTAGAATGGATAATATGTAAAATCGGTTTGAACAAAACAGGGCGCAACTACTGGTATACGCAGACGAAGTAATAATCCTTTCAACATCGGAAAACGAGCTTAAGGAAATCTGCAGAGCCTTCATAGAAACGGCAAAGACAATTAATCTACGAGTCAACGAAGATACATCCAAGCTCACACCATAAAGAAAAAGAGCAATGAGAAGTTTGTAAATACAACTGAACGAAGAAAAAGCAATGAACTCAGAACAAGTTCAAAGTTATGTATATCTTGTGGTGGTTATCAAGGACGAAGATAACGAGGGGAAAATCTGGGAGGAAAGATGATCAAGGGAAGTAAACAGTTGGGAGCAATTAACGCGATCATAAGTTTAAAAAAAATCTCCAGGAAGTCGAAGCTACATATATACACAACTATAATAAGACAACAGTGAGCTAGGAAAGCGAGACATGGATTCTTAATTAGGCAGAGGAAGGGAAGCTAGATATATGGGAAAGAAAAATAAACAGAAGGATACTAGGAGGTGAGAAGGATGGAAAATGTTGGATAAGAACAAATAATGAATTAAGGAATATATTTGGAAAAGCAGATCTAAGCAAAATGATAAGATCCAAAAGAATGGAGAAGGAATAAGGAAAACAAAGAACAAAGAAAAATGGTACGCAGAGGAAGTGAGAGACCTTAAAGAGAGAGAAAGGAATTCAGAACTAGTAAATGAAAGCAAAAAATAAGTAAAAGAGAAAGAGAATACTATGGGAATAAATAACTTGCCCCTTCCTATATATTTATTGACTGGAAAACTCTATCTAATAGTAATTATATATTCAGATACTATTTTCTCACATATAACAACTATTATATAAAAATCAGCTTCATGATAAAACAATTAATTCTAACTTTACTGAATGGCTAATTAATTGTGCCTGTTTCCCGATTTTAAATTGCTCACAGACTTCACTTAGACCTTGGAGGCTGAAGGTGCAATTGATTATGGGAATTTTGCAACAAATTGAAGAACCTCGAGACCCACACATCACTACAGCTAATACCTGTATATGAATGTGTTCAGTATTCCAAGAATAGACCTGAATATACACAGATAGACAGATAGAAATTGAAGGAGAAGAGATAAAAATAAATTCAACAGTACGGTAGACTGGTTACAGTTGAGACAACTTTGGTTTGTTTGCTTATAAATCTGCTGGGAAAGAAGGAACACAATTTCTAATTTGTTTATTTGTCTACGTGAAAATACTAATATATCGTCCTAAAATACGCTGTATTCGTGATACGATGAAATTAAAAGTAAGGAAAGTAACGGTTATGACAGTAGTTAGGGTAATTACTGACATAGATAAACATACAGGAAAAAGGTCAATAGCTACTTTTATTATTAGAAATATGCTCCATGATACAACATAAACTTGTAAACAAAGTTAACATTACTATAACAAGTGAAGTAAAATCTGAGCAAATATATATATATATATATATATATATGGTATATACGGTATATGTTACAACTTATATTATAACAGTCTTCTCAGAATCAGTCAGAACATCAACTGAACTAAAATTTAGTGTAGTTTGAAATGATAATAGAATTCATCATCATAGTTGCGACAAATGTAATAGTAACTATTACCTGCGCACTCTACGTAGGACTAGAGTCAACATGTTATTTGAAATTGGATCCATTTTTCGCCAGTCCTATTTTCAAAATACGCGTCTACCCAAACTAGACAGACAATGATTGTGAAGTCTTTCTTTCCTTGGTATTGATTTTTCCTTCTCCTCTATTTCTCTTGATGTTTTTAATGTTCCTGCCTACCCACTTCTTTCTCGGGCTTGTCTCTGTAAATGGTTAACTTTTTATTTCTGGCATCTCTTGATTTTCTTTGGGCAGCTTTCGGAAAAGACCGAACAATTTCAGGCGAAAAAGGTAGCGGAATGCTTGAGGTTGATGCAGTCGTTAGACCTGGACTATTTCAGATAAAAAAATAGGTATGGATCCGTAAAAGTCTAGTTTGAAGGTCGCAAAAATGTTATTTTGACATTCGTTGTAACAGGCAATTGGAACAAACCAGAGCAAGAAATGTAATGACTTAAATGACATGTCATTTCAGTATCATATGGGGAATTCTAGAAGACAGAGGTAAAGGAAAATATTTGATAAACAGAGTAGAGGATTTATATGAATAGACAAAAAACTATGTAAGAGTTGGGTAAGAGATATCGAATAATTTGAAACAATAAAAACAGTAAAGCAATGATAGTATACTAAGCCCATTATCATTTACTACTGTGGTTTAAGTCGGACACTGAAAAATGGATGATAATAAGCTAACGGAGATACTATACGCAGACGACAGATACACCAATGTACAGAGAATGAATATGAATGACAATGAACAAACACAAAACTGATTATAATAAACATAAGATGAAATTAGGAGAATCAGATATAGAGCAGATCAAAAAGCTTAGATACCTTGGCATGGCTTTAAAACAAGATGGAAGATTAGTACAAGAGATGAACAAGGAAATTGGGGCTAGAAGATTCTTCAATGCAATTGAGTTTCTAGCCAAAAAGTAAATAGAATGGAATAAAAACAGAAATATATATAAAAAATACCCATGCAAATATTGACTAAAAAAAATGGAGAATAAATAAAGATACAACAAAATAACGTTGTAAGAGGAAATTTGGAAAATAAAATTTAAATTTAAAACTGAATCGAAGGATAATTGATGTTGTAGGACGATATTATGAGAATAGAAGAAGAACGATTAATACGGAAGTTATATGAAGCATGAACTTACGAAACAAAGAAATGAAGAGTGAGGAGGAACTGGACTGATATTGTAAGTGAAAATCGAGGAATATGTTGGTAGAAAATGGAGCAAAAGACACAAGGTAGAAAAGAATGAAACTGCTATGAAAAATGGAGCTCAAGTAATAACTCAACACCAGCATGCCTTACACCTGAAAAGATAGAATGGCTTAAGGATTAAGTAAGTAAGTGTTTTCAGCGAATTTAGTTAAAGTGAGTTTTGTGGATGTATCGGAAGATATTTCTATAGATTCATCGCCAAGATACTATTTTTCTAGATATTCAATTAAGTCAACTACAAGGCAAAGCCGAATAAATAAACTGAGAAATATAAAATTTATCACGAATCAATAAATTTTTTCAGTTTAAGAAGTAGAAGCTAAACTTTTAGACATCTAGTGGGATGAAATTCATTATTTACAGAGGAATATCAGAGTGGGTGAAATCGTGAAATCTTGGGCGAAATTATACAACCGTTTTCTTTGAATACACTTGACGAGCTTTGACCAAATTTTGAATTACCATTCATTGAATTGTATCCATAAATTGGTTATATCTAATCGTAAATTTAAATTGCGTGAAATGGCTAAGGCCGTGGAAATATCAGGAGGCAGAGTGTTCACAATTATGCATGAACATTTGACCATTGAAAGCTTTTTTCAAAGTAGGCGCTGCGTTTACTCACAGTCGATTAAAAACGACAACGTGTTGATGATTCATAACAATGTTTGCCCAGGTTCACAGATTTTTTGCGTCGATATGCGACTATAGATGATCCATCACTTCACTCCGGAATCGAAACAATTATCATCTGAGTGGACTGCAGCCGGTGAATCACGTCGGAAACGCTCAAAGGCACAACAGTCAGTTAGGAGGGTTATGGGATGCGCACGGAATATTGTGGAACCTCTGTTTCACCAAGATGATGCACCGATTCACAAGTCAATGGCAACGATGGTTATATGGAAATAATTACACTTCGAATTTCTTTCTCATCCACCGTATAGTTCAGATTTGGACCCCAGTGACTACTGTCTATTCACTGATCTCAAAAAAGCTTGCCAGTAAGAAATTCACCTCGAATGAAAAAGCAATTGCTGAAACTGAAGCCTATTTTGAGGTAAAAGATAAATCCTTCCGCAAACACGACATCGAGAAGTCAGAAAAGCTGTAAAGATGTAAATCCAAAAAGGAGCCTCGTCTTAAAATGGACCTAACTGCTTATCCACTTAACAACACTGGGAATTCTGACAATTTTGAACAAAAGCACCAAAAACATCTTCGATTGGGGCAAATTTATTAGTGCATTTTGTTATTTTGTTTTTTCTCTCGTTTCAAAATAGTTGAATCTTAGAAGGCACATGATATGTTGAAATCTGTTACGAGACAAGATTCTAGAGGCCGACATAAAGCTGGATTTTTGTTCCATAGTACACAAATATTGGATGTTTTACATCGTCTGCAAAAAAGAAGAACGATAAATGCTCCCATTTCACCCTTCACAAAAGGAAAGATACCCACCATCTCTAACTTGCAAAAACTTCATCATTAAATATATTTGGAATCCATGAAAGCGTTGACGCCAAGAAACGGAGACTCCTAGCCGTTTGAACGATTGGGATTTGTACCGCAGTTGATTTTCAGCATAAGCAATATTTCACATACCAAATGGGGTGCAGCTGGACCCAAAGGACCTCTCTATAATTAGTAACAATAAGAAGCCATTCAATTTTTTTGTATCACTTTGAAAATATCCCCAGAAGTTTATGCCAGGAGTTCAACTATATAATGATGATTGCGATTAGTGCGCCATTTCTGAGATGTTGTGTAACTCAAGAAGAATGCGTTTGGAATAAGAAAGTTCTTATTAGCCACTGTCATAAGACACATCCTGTTAATTGATGTCTGAAGAAATTGCGCATTCACAAATACAAATCGACGTGTCCAAATGATTTTCCCAACACGCATTCATTCATTTAATAACGAATATAACGAATTTATTCCGTTTGGCTGTTTCACACCGTATGCTAGCATCATGTAGAGGCAAAAAGCAAGAGATTTGTTTTATTTATGTCACGAGCTCGCCGAAACAGATTGGATATTACAGCAATGACGCATCCATCGCACATTGCCAATATTATCAAAATTTCCCTGAAATTAAGTAATTGTTACAGCGTAAAGAAGGTCAAAAAAGTTGTGATTTGGGTTATTATTGAGTTCAAATTATTAACAATGAGGTCTAAATCGAGAAAGCTCCATTGCAACAAATGTAAAGAGTTGAATTGAAACTATTATAAATGGCGATAATAAAATTTAAAAGGAAACTTTTTTCTTTTGTTTTTCGTTGATAAATTGCCTTATTGGCAACACCTTGTACATTGAAACAAAATTCTCAACATTTTCAATTGTATATCCATATTGTCAATTCCAATTGTTACTCAATTCCATCATTGTATATACAACTGATGGAATTGTGTAACTGAAATATCAAAAAATTTTATTTGTAGGCTTCCACTTGTTGATATTAATGCAAATAAGGGACTTTATCTTCTCATTTTTATTAAAACAAATCAATAACAAACCACTAGACATAATGTATGATAGCGGAACTTGTTTTCATCACAAGTGTAGCCAAAAAACAAATATATAGTGAATATAATTAATTGATAACAAATTTTATAAACTTTTTATCTTAACTATAGGTAACAAACTTCAAGAAAACATGAATAAATTGATGATAGTATGTGAACTATTGGTATTTTTTATAATCATAAAATCACACACGAATTCATAATGAAGACTGGAATGGAATAAATCTGAATAATCTCACTTCTTTAAACATATGAAAAATAGTGGAGAACATTTTTTTCAAATGGAATTAATACATAATAATTTCTAGTCTGCGTATTTCTATTGAGGAGCTATCCTCAAAGATAAATTGATACAGGATGTAAAAAAGGCTAAGTGATGAAGGATAATTGTAAGCTCGATCAAAACAAAACAAAAAGAATGGCATATATGGATTGTCTCATTCAGAAGCACACGTATTTTCGTATTTAATAAAATAATACAATCAGTCTTCAAGTTTGTATTATCTATAATTGCAGCTGTTGATTCAACACTCAAGAACTATCGACATTTCAATTTTGCCTTCCTATATAGTTACTCTAACCTTACGATTATTAAAAAGATACAGCGTACAAATTATATAAGACCACACATTAACAACTAGACATCCAGAGGAGATGATGTAGCTCTACAATAATGCAGATAATTGCATTGAAAGAAGAGAGTAACAAAGCTACAAATTAAAAAGGAATAACTGACCTAGTCTCCAGATTCTAATGTACCCTATATACATCCACAAAACCTAGAAGAACAAGCTATAACACTTAAAGAATATTCCAAATGTTACTTAAAGAATTACCAAATGCCAAAGCAGTAGGAAACTAAGGTATAGTTGTAGAATTGCTGAAATATTTGGGTAATCGTAGCAGGTATATATACCTATTGCCTAAAATCACCCAAATGGAACTATTTCATGTCAAAACTTTTCTGAAGTTTTATGGAATAAAAAAAACCTGAAATCCTTAGCCAATAGCTGCAGAAAAAAAATAACCACAATAATTTATATTTTTTTAATAAATTGTATGTAAAATGTAAAACGATTCATAATAAATGTTGGAAATAACTACCTTTAGCCAAAATAAATTAACGTATTCTACGGATTGTCATGGATTGCCGTACACGTTTAGGAAAAAATTAAATCAATTCATCAATTTTAGTCACCACCTTTTAAGGGTTATCACACTCAAAGGGTGGGCTGAGGAAATTTTATCATAGAAAAGATTCATATCAATTTCATACCAGCAATTACCTCCATGTTGCCACATGAATTTCGAAACACCCTATATGTAATCATATTGAATTATTTTTCTCGTTTGATTTGATTTGATTTTGGTGAGTTGATTTCTATGTATATTCATATTTCGTATTTTCATTTTTATACATCGTAATTTACTTTTAATATGATATTTATGCTTGTGTGTATATTTGTGTACCTATATATGAATATGTATATAAAGGGTGATTGATTAGTATGATAAAATTCAGTCCCTCATTTATCCTTTGAGATATCAATTTGAAAATTCAAGGGATACAATGATTAGGTTAGGTTAGGTTAGGTAATCATTAACTTTGAGAATTTGTCTGATTTTATTATTATTATTAGTATAGAATTCAGTGCTACTTAGATGTTCAGTATTGTGTATGAGCCCTTTTATTGTCCCTAATTTATGTCTCCAAGGATATTTCGAATGAAAATTGGGTAGTCGGCTTGATGCTGATGGTTTGGAAAACTAATTTGACCATAATTCACCATTGGGTCGCCTAATTACCAATGTTTCCAAGAAAGTGATAGCACCATCTAATTTTCCTTCATAGGTAAACTTGAAATTGGGATGATAGGAGTTGAAGGTACGTATTACTGTCTTAATTTGTTGTTTTGGAATGGCTAAAATAGAATCATCAACATAAACTTCAACGAAATTAACTGAAAAGGGTAGTTGCTTCAAACTTTAAGTAACCGGATCATTCATGATCAAATTTGCCAAAACTGGGCTAGCAGGATTTTCCATGGCTGTGCCATCCAGTATTTTGAATGTTTATGAGTCAACACACACTGACAGAACTAGTACTTAATGGTAGTAATTACGATAATTCCAACAGCTTTTATCATTCATGTTTTTGTTAATATTGGAAAAGTTTCGAAGTATACATTCACTGATAGAAGAAAATTATTTCTTCTTACGGAATTATTGAAAACGTATGTTGTTTGCATAGGTTTAACTTATATATGAATGTATTGGTTTCTTTTCGCTTCTTTTGATTTATACAACAACGTTCTTATTTATTATGTTATATAGTTTGTCTTAGATGCACTGTGTATCTGATTATTCTTTTATTTCTAATTTAACCATTTTCTTCATCAACGTTTGAGTTATTATGTACTATATGTTTTTAGCCTTGATAGAGATCGAAACATTGGCATTTTGAAAATTCTTGAACAGCTTTATTTCGAGTCCTCAACCCGCAACATTATTCTAAAGTTATTCTGAAGATAATAATGATTGTATCAGAATACGTGAAGATGTTTTTTTGATCAGTCCTGATTAAATTTCATCATATAGTATATTCCCCAATCAGGTTATTGCAAAAAAGTCTACTTACACTTGAGCCTAAATGAGAAAATTCCTGCACGATGTTAATTTTCTAGAGAAACTACTGACACAAGAAGTGGAAAATCGAGTGAAGGAGGGTTGACAATATGAATACAAACTACTGAAAATAAGTTGAGGGCACTACTATCGCTATACTGAAGGTTGTAGAATGAAGTTTCAGATGAGTTTGTTTCAGTATAATAGGCTTTCGAGTTAGAAACAACGTTAGTTTTTGTCGCTCAGTGTATTCATAGAAGTTATCACCATGTTAATCCAAAATTTATCTTAGTTAATATTATGGTGAATGGATTTATGCAATTACGTTTTAAACTTTTTTTTCCGCATAATGATTGAGACAAAGTATTAAATGTTCACAGTATTTTTAATTATATATGCCGTGAAATTTCCAATGCCCATTTTTGTTTGTTTCATCAAGACAATGCACAAATCCGTTATTGCAATGGCCAAAACAAAGAATTAAAGTTTGAATTGCTAGCTCATGTACCCTATTTGCCAGATTTAGTCCCCCCGAATTATTTTCCGTTCCGAGACTTAAAAATAATGGCTTGGCGGTCAAAGATTATCCAACATTGAAGAGGTGGGTCCATCATTTCATAACCGAAACAGAAAAACAATTAAAACAATGGACTGAAAACGAGGAACCGGCTCGAAAGAAGGCAAAGGATAAGTTCAACTGGACAAGAAAACCTAGCAGCAAGCTGAAGTATCATGGAAGAAGAAGAAGTACTTAATTCATATAAAACTGTCTGCTTCTCCAGAAGAGAAAAAGTACAAAAGTACGTTTATTTCTCTTTAGTTTAGGTTAAGTTAGGTTAGGTTAGCTTTCGTATAAGCCAAGTTTACATTAAATTACAGTAGTTCATCACTTTTTATGAGTATTAGACCTATAGCATACCTTGAGTTGACGACTAGCAATAGCCCTTGTTTTTACTGGATATTTTTTTCATATAAACAGTGATGACATTTTCGGATATATTTTGAACTCTGTTTACCAGAGTCCACTTGTGTTATAACATCTCCGTTGCGGCTAAGCAAGTATCTGATGGAGTATTATTTATTGAATCATCACTGGAATCACTCATTTCCACTAATATTTTTCTTAGAAGCTATAGAAATATTTTGACAAATTATTACAGAACGTAAATATTGATTGGTGGACTTCTATTCTATTTAGAAAAATGAAATAAAACAGAAAACGTTACTGCACATTATTAATCTCTGTCACCTGTCATCCAATTTTTTACTATCGCGTTCCCTATGCTGGGTATAAGAAATCATACCCCATGTGATTGTGGAAAAAAATTATTTATATATGCATTGAAAAATCTCTTGCCTCTGTCACACCCTAAACATTTAATACAGAGTTATTATTCCTATTGTTTCACTCTATTTACTTATTGGCACTTATATGTATTTTTAATTTATTTCCATTTGATCTGTCCAATTTCCAGTACTACTTTAAGTTTTTGGAATAAAATTTTGACAAAACAACACACAAGTGGACAACTAATAGGTCTGACTAAGGAGATGAGTCTAGAAAAATGGGAAGAAATAATGGAATCGTTCATTTAGAGTCAATTTGAAGCTATTTTATTTTCAATTTTCATGATTAACTACTAACCACCACTGAATTACAACGCAAAACTCCTAGAGTAATAATTTGAAGGTCTTTCTGACTATAATATATTTATCCAAATAAGAAATATTGTTTATAAATTCATAAATCATTATCACTGACGAATTCTGTAGATTAGTTTTACTTCTTTGTACATTTTTAGGTTTCTTCTCATGATAATGTGATTGCGTTCACGAAACGAAACTTTATTCCATTTAACACGAAATACTGTCACGATATCTGCATTTGAGCTTAGGTACAACAATTTTTCGAAGACATTTTTTTAAGTTGAATCAAAATGACATATTAGAGTGATTTTTCATACCAATATTTTTATATTCTAGCGACTGATCAACACCGTGGTATTAATTTATATTGCAAACCGAGAACAGTATATCATTTCATATACTGATTGCTAAGTGATATGAAATATATAAAAAAAACTAACAGAGGAAACCAATGTGGTGCTAAGTGTTTTATTCGCAGTAAAACAAAGTGCAACGATTAACTGCGGGTCTAACTTTATATTGCTATAGTTGTGATTACTGCAAAAATAACAAGTTGTTCATATATAGAACCGAACAAATCGGTCTCTACTCTGACATTAATCACAGTAGATACAGACATAACAAAACTGGGAAGCACCAGAGCCATGATAAGTACTTCACGTGCAGCACAAGGAAAAATCCTAACCTCAGAGCTTATAATTCACGGAAAATGTATCCTCAAAAGCCTCCGATTAAAAAGGAACAATCTTTGGTGTGTTGTTCAACGAGAGAAATGGATACCAAGAAGGTATTGACAAAGGAATTATAGTCAAATGATATATGGTCAAACATAAGTGATTACCCGATATCGACGCCAAAGCCAAAGATAAATGAATCAAACAAGATGATAAAATAACGAAAACATCAATCCAGAACATTGTTCAGTTGGTACAAGACTATGTGACAAAAAACTACTATTAGAAAGAGTTTAATGTACATAACCTCAAAGGAGTAGCTGAATTAGATACAGAAAAATTGGAAAAACTTCATTTTGGGCAAAAAATTGCTTAAAATAAGCTATAAAATGGAAAATTCCGTTGAATAGTTGACTAATTTAATCTTAGCGCAGATTGCTCATCAAATTATCAAGTTCCGCGAAAATCAGGCTTAACATATTTGCCAACACTACATAGGTTTATTATTTTCACAATTAATTTGCAGTAATCAAGTTCACCGGAAGTAATATCGAAGTATTTTAAGCTAGTAGAGGGAGAATTTATAACATTTTTAAACTGTACGTGATGTGGAATGGTCTTCATGTTGTTTTTATGATCCCGACCTAACCCAGTAATTCAAATTGAGTACTTGATGAAAAAAAGTGTAACCTGAAGGCTTTAAGCCTCCAAGTGGATCGAGGCTAATCTAGGTCAAGGTTTCCCATACTAACCTAACTCTATTTTGGGCCCTCTCCTATATCATCTTTGTTAATGATTTACCGGAAGCCATCGTATCTTATTTGCAGATGATATCACAACCTTATCAGATGATACAAAAGTGAGTGATAATATCTATTAATTCAGTGGTTCAAGGCTAATGAATTAATGAGGACAAAATATTTCCTTTTTAGTGTAAACAAATGAGTCATGAAATCGGAGCTAGTGAAAACTACTATGCATTTACTTGGATACCAATTGAAGATAGGCACCTCAAAAAAAATATTTGTATTACAGAAAACAGTGATAAGGATCATATACAATGTACCCAAAAACACATATTGCCGAGAAATACTGAAAAAACTTAAAATATTGCCTCTTCTGTGAAACTCACCAAAACAAATATGTTTTGACGAAACATAAAGATATTTATCATTATTTCACTAGAAATGATGAGGACATTATACATTTAGAGTCTAGATTGAATGCATGTCACACGGCAAATCATACATATTTTCGTTTGGGATATTTTTATTCTTTCAAAACTTCTAACAATGAAGTTTGGATCTGGAAATATCGGAGCCAACTCAGGTATAATACTATTTTCCAATAAATCCACGAAATCCTTAACGAAAAAGGGACCAATTATTTTGTCGCCTATTATTACAGGCCATATATTCAGTTTTTCGGAAAATTGGGTTTGGGATTCACGCATCCAACGAGGATTGTTACGTGACCAGTATCTAGAACTATGCTGATTCACATTTCCGTACAAAAAGTGACTCATCGCAGCACATAACATTACTTAAAAAATTTTAATCGTTTTGATTGCAATCATTAGGTCTGCAAAAATATTCACTTTTATCAAAATAGTCAACTGACAATTTTTGAACTAACGTTACTTTTTATGGATGGAATTTATTATCACGTAAAATTTTTATTGTTTCCATTTTTGCAAAATATCAAGTTCCCTGGATATTTGTCTAGTACTCAAGCTGGATCGTCTTTTAACATGACATAAACATCTAAAGATTTGTTTCCAGTTGATGCAGTTTGTTGATCGATTTCGATTTATTGGAGGGCGAAACATTTTCAGTTTCTCTATAGTTAAATAAATCAACATGAGAGATAGAATGTAAAAGAGCTCCACGAATTTTAGATTTCCAATTATTTCATTCCAAACCTTCGAAATTGGGTGTAAAATTGAGAATTCCAATTCGATGAAGTGTATTTGGTATTTAGAGTCAACACCACGGAATTTGTTGAAATCGCCGCCGACGGAAGTGTCTATCCTACTTTATTCTACCGTGGTTCAGATCCGTTTCCATTGCATATCGATTAAACAAACATTGCAAACTTCATGCAATTCGATATCTAATAGCGGCCAGAGGAGAATTGTTATTATAACCATAATATGTTAACTTGAAAACAGAAATTCTGAAGATTAGCGCTGTTGAAACATATATTTAACTAATAATCTCAAACATAAATGTACGTGGTCGTACAAAAAAAGGTAGTTACTTGGTTCTTATTTGAAAGTGAACCACCAGTGCTGCCAGAGCCAGTCACTTAAGCCAAGGATATGCCGGGTAATGCTTCAGGAGTTCGAAACAATCAATTTCAGTGGTAAAAATCTCTTTGTGGAACAAGCTAAGGTCAGTATATTCGAAACAATTGTTCAAATTCACAATATAGTGCGAGAAATTGTAGAGTGTGCTTTCAGGGAGATGGGTGATGAATTTGCTCAAAATCTACTACAAAGCCGTTCGTTTAACAACTTCGCAGAGGCTGACTATGCTCAATACCAATACAAATGAGTTTTACAACATTTCGTTACCAAAAATGAACCGTCAATCCACCACAATATACCAGAGACTAGAAAGAAGTTTCCATAGTAGGTTTGTCGAGATGAAACGATGCAGAAGAAAGTTAGGTTGGTTTCTCGACAAATTAAGTCATGGGATGCGATTACGTGTTATTTCGAAAGGTTGGAAGAACTAACAGCTAATATTATATCGACTGATTGGTTCAACATAATGAAGAGTGGAATGTGCACTTTTGTGGCAGAAATCCGTTAATTGGGCGGATATTTTCTTATTCGCCTTATACTCCTAATTTCATCTTTTTTTAAGTAAAAATAGAAAAAGAAAAAGTTTTAACGTTTTGGAAGGATTCGGCAGACTAATACCTATTTCCTTAACAAAGGTTGTTTTGTGAAGAGTACGGAAATCTTGCATGAAATGTTCAAAAATTGAGTGAGACCACTTTGAAATATTATCATGAAAACTGATCTTGTTTCGTTCGTAAAGTCACGAAGTTATCAAGATTCCCTCGTAGAATGTATAAATAATATTTATCCAAAGCTACTTCGAAATTAAGTGAAAATGGAAAGACAGACTAGAGAAACAAAAAAGTACAAATGACTAATGCAGCTTTTAAATTAGCTCGAAAACAAACGCTAAATATAAATTACTTCTGCAGTATGATCAGCTATTGACTATGATAAAAATATGAAATATAACGATCTCACTGTCTCAGCTTTATATTCATTGGAATTAATTTAAACCGACAATTTTAGTTGAAATACTAAAAATTATATAATTCCCATAGATTCTGTATAGAGTTAATGAAGTATTGAATAGTTTGACAATGTATAGTGAAGTATTTAAAGTAAGCACACCACTGAGTCGTGTTAAGTATGCATTGAATGTGGGAAATTCACCGATTTCATTATTCGATTTCTATTGGTTTACCTAATTCTTCTCCACCGAAGCTCCAGCCAAATTCAAGTTTCTGAGTAAATACATAGATACCTCGAACGCAAACACATTTTATTTACATAAACGACTGCGACGTTGATAACAAATTTCCCGTAGGAGAAAAACATTATTTTTTCATAAATTTAAACCAAAAAAGAGAATTACTGCTAGCAGGTGAATTTATTCATTTATTCAGTCAGTGAAAAAGTATTGCATCAGACATTTCGCACAGAATACAAAGTAATAGGAAAATTAATGCTCACAACAAGAAAGTTTTCGTCCACCTACACTAATATACAGAGGTGAATACACGATACATTATGCGGGATGATGCAATTACGTTCTAGAATTTCATTATCCACTCTATACAATTCTATGATTCAAAGCGTAATTATCCGAAACCAACTTCTTTGACCTCTTGTACACAAATATAAGGGACCCTGCAAGAAGTAAATCTATTTTTGGAGGATGAATCAAATACCTTCCTTCACATGGTTTCTCTTACTCCATCTACCGCAAATCCACTCACATTAATCATTTCCTCACTGCTCAATGCCATCATCATCCGGCTCAATTTAACTCGTCATTGATACACTAGTATCACGATCCATCTCGTTCACTGACGAATGCAGTCGACCATCTGAAATAAATTTTTTGGAACAAAAAATCCCAAATTTTCATGTCCCACTCCTCCACCTACCTTCACTGGTTTGGAGGATCAACTGAGGTTGTTCCTTCCTTACATCAAAAGTGTAACAGACAAAATTTGCAGAATCTTTAAACCCCAATCAGAAACCCTTCCATCTAATCATATCCGTCAAAGATATAATATTCAATAAACACCATGGAGTGTATGAAATTCCCTGCTCAGATTGAACTAGTTCTTATACTGGCCGGGCAAATCGACTTATTTCTGTCAGAGCCAAGGAACACACTTGTTGTCTGTCACTAATTCCGATATTTCTTTCACCTTTGCCCAACATCATGTCTATACCGGACACTCAATCGATGATTTCAATAGAACCAAAACTATCACCCCATTCCTCTCCTATATGTTCGGGATTATTCGAGTAGCTATCGAAAAAAAGAAACATCCAAACTGTCTGAACCCAAGGAACGATAGCCAGAGATTACCGGCAACTTGAAAACACCTTATTTATCCATTTCACTCCAATACCACCCCGGCCACCAATAACATTTCCTCTAAAACCCCCTAAGAAACCGATCTCCAAACATTTACTAACCCTAGCTCAAGACCACCAGTGATTGTGTTAGTATCAACAGTCTTCATTTCCTTGGTAAAATTCCAAGGAGTAGGCAGATTGAAACCTTGAAAACAACCAAGAAAAGTAGGTTTTAAATGGTTATATATATCCAAAAATACATTGAAACAATTGTTGTGTAATCCTGAGGATATAATACCAAATTTGGAAAAAATGGTATCTAAGAAAGTAACTGTAATAATTGATAATTGTGACGGGACGACGCATATTGGGCAAACTAAGAGATCCGTTAATATCCGGTTTGAAGAGCACATGGCTCATTCAAAATATGGAGGGACCAAAAAGCGAGTACTGTTGATAAAATTCCAGTCATAATAGTGAAATATATATATATATGTGGAATTGTGAAAAAATTTATACGATAATTGCAATTGTTGAAAGTGAGAACAGTTTAAATAGTGAAAAAAGACCTTTTCCTCATACCTTTCGATGGAATTAAATTCCTCAGCAGAAGCTTCATTGGTGAGAATATTCAGTGTAAAATCTTTATCAAGGATGTAGGAGCAATAAATGGTTTCCTACTCAAATGTTATTACATTTCAGGTTTTGGTAGAAAAAAATCGCTACCGCCGCTAGTAGAAATCGAATTGCATGTAGTTCACGTTATTTGTTTGAACGATTTCAAACAATGGAAATAGATTTAAACGACGGTTGAGCAAAGTACGAGAGACACTTCGGTCGGTGCCGTATTTGACAAACTTCCGTGGTATACGATGATGTTGACTCTAAAACCAAATACACTAGATAAAATCGGAATTTTCTCTCCACTTTCCAAGAAGATTTTGGTAAAAGCTGAAATGTTTTAGAATCTCATTCTCTTCTATACTATTGATTATACGGTGTGTCAATTTGAGGATTTCAATTTTAGGCCATTTGCATTAATCAAATAAATTTGAACTACAATCTACTGAATAACAAATAAAACCGTCGTGGATTTATACTCCTTCAATCAATAGTTCCAAATTTAGAGTAGTTTTGAACTAAAAGTATCTAAAACCATTTTATGTAAAAAATAACTGAAATGTGCTTTTCGGGACAAATACTCTGAGAGAAGTAAAACAATGTGTACAAGACATAACCTAACACTTAAACTGGATGATCTGAGTTGATAGAAGATAGTTTGAACATTTGATTCAATAATATCAATAAGTTACTTTTCATAAAAATAATAAGAGAGTATAACAGCAATAAAATGTAGCTCACTTTCGGAAACTGTCTATTGAAAAACAAATAGAAATTTACATTTGGAATCTTTCAGAAAAAAACTGCAGTTTTTAGACATATCTTTGCATTTGCTAT
Source organism: Diorhabda sublineata (assembly GCF_026230105.1). Taxonomy (NCBI): domain Eukaryota; kingdom Metazoa; phylum Arthropoda; class Insecta; order Coleoptera; family Chrysomelidae; genus Diorhabda; species Diorhabda sublineata. The sequence continues at coordinate 11,612,850 of NC_079483.1, forward strand.
GAAAACTGGTTTTTATGGGAGCAAACAGACATTTGCCTTTTTTTTGTTTTGGGACACTGTCTATTTCAGTAACAAACCGATTTTTGACTTCAAAATCCCGTTTTTTTCCAAAAACAAATCGTTATTTCTCTTCTCGGTAACCTGCCTTTTCTGAAAACAGATCGTGTTTGCCTGTGGAAACTGTATTTTTAACGCATTTGAAAAAAAAGGGCTATTACTTTGTCCGTTAGTTAGTCTTAGCAGCAATATCCCCTCACAAGAAGCATGCAGCAAGCTTGATTGTTGTTTAATTCTTGTACAGCTGATGATGTGCTGAAACGGAAGAAATTCTGGGCATACTTAGAAAACAAATATAATTGAACTAATCAAAATGTGATTTGCTGATTCACGATAATGTCATACTAGGTAAAAATTTTAATCAAGATCCTTTGTAATGTTTTTCTTATTCATTTATACGATTTATATTAGTGGAATGAATTAATAGAGATACTCTCTCTCTCTTACATTCTCAATGTATTCAAGCACTAACTAACACTTCACCAACTTATAATAACTCACTTACCACTATCACTTAACTAACTTGAATAATTTATTTAAATTGCGCTACGCTAAAATATTAAACTACGCTACAGAACCTCCTTACATATAACCCAGAAGTATTCTAAGAGTAAAAAAAATAAAGAAACCAAACAAATGAATGGATAGAGCTTCTTAGAAATTATTTAGAAGAAAAATATGAGTATACGGCCTGCTATAATAAGTGATTCCACTTAATTTAGTCAGGACCGGATCCAGGGCGGAGACGCGTTCGTAACACTGCCAACAACAACTGAATTTGAAAATTTTTTGCAAACAACATATAACATCTTTTTAGTATCTTAACGATAAGCTAATACTAACACAAAATCAATTGAGTCTCTGTGAAATTAAGTTACGAAATTTATGTTTTTGATTTCATAAACAGACAGAAAGACAAAGTTATCAAACAAATGAAATTTTTCTTGTTTTATTTCTCATGGAAACTTTTATAAACTGAGATTTTTGTTAATATTTACAGATTGTCAGCAATAAAATATGCGTTATAGTCTCTCGCTCCGAGAGTACGACGACTTTTTTACTTGTTTAGAATCAAGTCATTTGCTCTTAAAAACTATTGCTTCTGAAAGCAAATCATCGCCTGTCTTCGGAAACTATTATTCAATGAAAATATTGTTTTCAAAAGAAAGAATTATTTTAAAAAATCATCCTGTTTGGAAAATGTCTTTTCAAAACTAAATTGTCGTTTGTATTGGGTAATATTTTCCATAAATTATTATTTGTTTTTTTGAAATCTGGCTTTTATAAAAATCAAACCTCAATTTTCTTGTGTTGGTAACATTTGAAAATCTATTAATATACAAATAATCATTTGGTAGAACTCTCAGAACTCATGATAGTTTGATTAAGGGTATTATTGAGGATCTCATTTTTTTATAGTGTGTAGTGATAACCTATCTAGTTATCATACATCGCTTCCAACCAAACCATTTATTTGGCATGTTAAGGTAATAAAATTTCAGAGCAGATCGGCTAATTTTTATCCACAACAACGAACAAATTAGTAGCCGCGTTGTCATGAATCTTTTCTCTTCAACAAATGTATTTTATTCGACGATAGATAAGTAGAAAGACATGAAACTTATCAACCATTTTCAGAAAATTTATAGTGAATAACTGTTAAGTACCGTCTTTGTTCATATGGTCATATTTAAGAGTTGTAAATCACTCTCAGGAAAATATCGACATAATTTTCCCTCAGTTTTTGTGGACTAACACGAATCTCTATTCGGAGCATATAATTCACACATGAGGTAGGATTAAGGTTGGTTTCAAAAATAAATAATTGTCCAGTGCTATATAAAAAACTGTAATTTTTTAAATAAGAAAAGTTGAACAATTTTTTGACAAAATTTTCATATTCCTATAAATCTCCACATTTCGAAATATTCACCAATTCGGCTGGGCATTTTACTTCAATGAACGATACAAGAGGATTATCAACTCCTTCCATATATTCAAATCTAAATCTACAACCTGGTTGTAAGACTGCCGGTAAAGTATCACACTCTTCAATAGTAGACACACCTCCGTATCTTCTGCCCCATCCATCTTCCCCTGTATTCCATTGGGTCATACAACCAAGGTTGAAGATACCAACTCCACCGCCGGGTATTTGTAAATCGAATTGATTCTCACCCAGGTCACTTCCTAAAAATGGAAATATATTTATTATCGGTTTGATTAACTGTGAAAATAATACCATAAACACGAAGAAATGAGTATGATCGCAAATCTTGAATCGTTGAATGATTTATTTTGTTTTTCCTTCCATGTTTTTCAATATCTCTGGATAGAAAGGATTTGAGAGAATAGTTCTTTGTTATTAACAATCAAATCACTTCAAATGAAGGCTTCAAAAAGGGCCCTTGAACTCTCACCAGATCCTTAAAGTTTGGATCTAACGGTACAATTCGAAGCCATTTGGACAAAAAACATGCTAAATATGGTAAATTGCAGGTTATAGTGTGTGGCCCCGCTAGGACACGTGCTGCAAGTAAATAACTGATGGATTTGATGAGCAGTGACCAAATGATGTCTGCGATCGAGAAAGCGAATTTTTCTCGCTTGGTGAACATGCTACCATAATGGCTCGTTTGCCCTTAGCTTGTACTCGAGTGCAAAAAGTCCTCCAATTTTGTTTATGAGCTATAAAATTCTTATTTCAATAGGTGATTATTTCCGGAAATTTTTCTTTTCATTAATTTAATACTGTTTAAAATGGTTTCTTGGAAATCAGTGGTGTCCTAGCTTCTATATCAGGTGTATCTTCCACTTTTATTACGAAATTTGTTTTGATTCTATTTACTAATTCTTTGCTAAAGTCAACTAGTTAAAAAAGTCAATATTTTCACATTTATTTTTTTTAAACACTTACCCGTATTGACAATTTGTACCAGCATTTGTTTTCCAGCTAACTGATCTTTAAATGACAATAACAGACAGTGACAACATTTGGAAGTATCGACTCCGCCAGTGAATGAAGCTGCTGTCCAACCATATGCCAATGTCGAATTTACCACAAACGGTTGCTGGATACTAAAAAAAGAGGTAAAATACTAACAGCAGGTATATAAATGAACATTTGTACTACATTCTATCGAACATCATATTACTGGCAAAATGAAGAACTTGAAAGAGATTAATAGTTATTCTTCATCTAGTAGGCGATTGACAAATAAGCTACTACGTGTTATTTGATTGAAAATTGCAAGCGAATTTATTCATGTTACTTTGCTTTCAATCTTTTTCAAACCTGTCATCAATAATTATCACATTGTATGCAAAGTTTGAATATGGTAGAATTTACCTTTAGTGAATAATACTGTCATGCATTTGATGTATGATTTGGCTTCTGGTAACTCGTCGGAAGCCAGGTTGTATACTGTTGTATAACAGTAACAATTGATTGCAGCTAGTTTCCATTAATTTTTATGAAAAGATATTTTAGAAAGTGTTCAATCAAAAAAAGTTGCCAGCGTTATACATCAACATTATTAGTATAAATGATGAATACCTGCACGTGAAAGCAGTACCTCCTTCCACACAACCGGATTTAGCGTTGTTTTCTTCGGTACTAGGAGTTTCACCGTCTATCTGACAAGTTTGATCTGGGATTCCATTTTGAGTTGATATAAAACCATAATAAGCGCAAGAAGGAGCACAACAATCCCAATAGCGGGTGGTTAAGCCGTCTCCACTTATACCATTTGGTATTGGTTGGATATCTGGGGAACTGTCGGCAGCAGCAGCTGAAATATAAACTGACAATATATACTACACTTTGAATGCAGTATAGTTATACTTTTCGGGATTTTTACAAATTCAGTACGTTCAATTTATATCAAAATATTTAAACTTAACCCTTTATTGAATTTGATTCAGGGTTTTGGAATTCATAATTATGTAATTATTCTGAATAACGCTAGAAAACTGAAGACATCGATATATGGATAGAAACAGATAATATGGATATAGTGGCAGAAGATGAGAAAATTTTGACCCCAAGCTTAAGGATATATAATGACAGATATTGAATATTGTAATGTTTTTCTTATTTATTTATACTATTTTTATCGATAGGGTGAATTTATAAGCACTGTATTGTACTTAATTCATTTAAACTTTCATACTAGATTTAACTAACTTATATGATTATTAACTAATCACTAATAGTTAACTAACTAACATAATTTAAATTCATCGGTTACTTTTTTATGTCGTTCCGTTCATTTGACTTTTGATCATATACTAACTAACTCCGCTAGAAAAACTCCTTCATATAAACAAAACAAATTTCTCAAAACCTATAGAAACTAAACATACAAACAAATGAAGAAAAAGACCTGTCCAAAAATTAGTTTTGGAAAAAAACATGAAAAACTAGCCGCTAATGATAAAAAGAATATTAAACGTTCTTCAAAGTCGCTAAATTATCGAATCTCTTTATAATCGGACAGGACCAGCCTCACGTTCAATGTTGAGGACTTTTTTGTAACAATATGAATATAGACGATAATATCAAGAAGAAAGAAAAAGATGAAACTAAAGGAATTGGTGATAAACAAGGTCAAAAGTTTCAAATAAATTAGTATAATATTACATAAGAATGAAAATTGGAACAACAGATAACCGAGAGAACTGGAGCATCTCGAATATTATTTTACGCAATTAAGAGACGGTTTCTAGACAAAAAAAAAGTATCTAAACAAAGAAATATATAGAACAAAAGCAAGATATAGTATACACAAATTAAGAGAAAGAATTCAACAAAAAGAAACAGTTTGCAAATAAAATCGAGGAAAGACAACTTAGTTATTTCGACAACGTCGTGAGAATTGGAAAAACGGATTTTTACGTAAGAAAGATGAGACAATAAAAAAAAACGAGACCAAAGATCGATGGAAAGCTGGAAAGAAAAAATGAGGATCGTAGGAATAGAAATAAGGTGGTAGGAAATAAAACAAATTACATTATATGAAATAAAGACCCATCTGTGAAGGGACCCACGAAATGACTAAACTCCGCCAAGCCTTACACCAGAGAAGATTGAAAGTGATTGTTTTGTTATTTACAGCGAAGTAAATTCATATATTAAAAAAGACGTAAACGTTTTATTTATGAAAAAAAAAATAGTTCATAACATCATCACGAATGCTATGATGCTGATTAGAAGTTTTTTTTTTAAATTGTCCTTTTGAAGGTAAAATTGACCCATTTTATGATAGCAGTATGATTAACTAATCTTACCGATAAACCAAAAACTTAGAATTGCCACTAATTTCATTTTGAAAATTTTAACGTTATGCAGTTTGATAATCTTCTTTTAAATAGTTTCCAATATATCATAAACCCATTTATCCCATACGTCAAGATAAAACATAATTTACAACATTTGAATTCAGTTATCAATTATTATAAATTGAATTATTTTTTACTCAAAGTGCACTTAAGATGCAAAAGAGTTCCGATATTATACATTACGAGTATATTGAATGGTTTGTAATTGAAACTGTTTTGCAAATGATGAGAAAAATATAAAAGTTGATTATCAACAAACATTTGCGATCGTAGAAAATGCAGGTCTCAACTCTAATTTGACTGCTAGCAATTTTACGTTGAATGCTTATTCACAGTTAGTAACACAAGATTTATCAAAGACAATGGTTTTAGAAATCAATCAAAATGTACAACAGGTAAATAAAAGTGGACTAAACTTCAGAAGCCGGCTTTCACTTTGGAAACCAGTAACAGTAACGGGAATGAGAAACTTTCTCGATATTGAGTTGTATATTAGTTAAGTTATTTACGCAAATATTAAAGTTTATTGGAAGACGCATCCAATATAAACTTGCTTGCATAGAAATAGGTAAATTTCTGACTTATACATATATTTTTTTGAAATCATTTATCAGATCAAAAAAAGCAATATGTTCAATATATTCAATATACTTTAATGTGAATATGAATTTATCAGCAAGGATTGTCGTTTATATACCTGGCAATCGGTAAACTAATGAAACATGTTTATGTGGTGTTTGTACCAAAACAAACAAATTTGTGAAATATTGAAAATATTGCCTTTGCAGCCGAAATTTTCTTATTATTCGTTCCTTATAATCTCGAAAGTGTTCAAGGGTGTTGGTTTCATGCATACTACATCACAAAACGCTGCCAAAGCTATTACTTTAATATAAAATGAACTTGATCAGCAAGTTATTGCTAGACAATTGGATATGACCCACGCAGCGATTCGAAGTGTGTGCCAGCATTTAAAGAAGACCGGATCCTTTCATAGGCGACCCGGAACAGACAGAAGGCGATTCACAACCGCTTAATTGTGTCTACAGCATTAAGAAATCGTTCTTTATGCCGTTCAAGTGCAACGACAGCTCCGTGAGGTACGAGGAGTGATTATGAGTCAATAGACAAAGACGAAGACTGCAGGAAAATAACCTGATCGTTAAAACAGTTGCGATTGATCCAAAACTAGTTTGTATGTATGGATTTGGGGTTTCGTATACACTGCGACCCAAACGATCTATTATGTCTCCCTTTCTAGCTGCGAAACTGGTGTCTAATGAGTCTAGAATGTGAGATAGCTCTAAATGGCAGAGATCTTCGTTTTCTATTTCATAATCTCTTGAGTGTAGTGCTCTGAAGTGTCTAAGTTTTTCACACTTCGAGAAAAAGAACTCCTGTTAGTATTCGTAGATTGTTCCTACATAGGTTGATACATTGCCCATCGGCAACCCGCCCCGTTGAGTCCACGCCCTAGAGGGTCATATCTGCCTCCTGGTTGTCCAGGTTCCAGCAAACTCTTTTTTCATAGAAGAAGGGGATCCCTCTTCTCCCTGCTCCCTCTCTCGTGAGGTATTCTCACTTGAGAGGTGGAAGGTTTCTTTATTTTTGCGGTGTGCTTCCGCTGTTTATTTCCTTTTTTTTATTTTTTACCGTCTCCATTATTGTAGGGAGTAGCTAGAAAAAGGTTGGTCTATTCCAGCAGAGCCTCTCATGCCGAATAAGGTCTGAATACAGTGGGGGTGTGACACGGTGCCCCAGGGGAATCGTTCGAGATACAATCACCCTGCTACAATTCATCCGTCGTCACGATGTCTTCCAATTTGGATTTGATTTAGTTTCAATAATGTAATAACGAGAAAGATGCAATCGAAGTCGCATACACCCAATTAGTGTGTTTGGAGAAATGTATACCTGTACTGTAAGTATTTTTGAATGCAAGGTAACTTGGCGTGGTGGCCACAGTTTTTTCTATGTCGATATATTTTTTGTCTTTGCATGAGTTGAACTTGAACCTTTTAAAACTTATTGAAGAGACGTCAGGGTCAGTTGGGTCCAGTATAGTCTATGTTTGCATTTGACATTTTCTGCTAAAGGAGAATTTAATGTGCTAAAATGAAACACTTCTGATTTTAACCTAAAGTTCTAATGTATTATTAAACCTACTGCTACTCGTGGAAAAAACCTGTATTCTTACATTAGCACAAGTATCAAAAATTTATCAAATATATGTCAATACGAGTATCTATATCATAAGATCATAAATACAAACTAAATATGATTGATATTCATTAGTAAAATCCAGAGTACAATTTACCAAACATTTAATTCGATTAGATATCGAAGCTATTGTTTAGTTGAAAACTTTTTTTTCCATCTATCACCTATAATCAAGGTCGTATCCTGGAAAAAATTCCATCATATTTACAAGTACAACAATATAGATAACAAATCCCGATTGTTAAGTAATACAGAATATTTCAATGTTTATTACAATTTAGGTGATAAGAAACTTTTTATAGTAAATCATAGCAATTATTGCAAATAAGCTCTTGAGAAGAAATGGAAGCAACAGTCGATTGGAATTGAAAATTTACAAAATGAAACATAAAATGAAAATATTTCACATTTAAATTATAATTATAATCAGTTCAAATGGCCAAACTCACCATAACTAAGATATTTTGGCTTAAAAAGCAATGTCTAAACAAAACGAATGCTTCTAAGCTAACATCAATACCAAGTTGGTGATTCAGAACAATGAATCGGTGATATAAAGTCCTTTGCTGTAGCTCCTCCTACGGGTTTGTTAGAGGATTATTATCCGTACTGTTAGGTAATCAGTTTAATGAAGGCATGTGATTAGTCCTGTCAAGCCTCATCTGTGAGAACTGCTACGACTCGAAAATACATAAGTTCAAACTCAAATTTTATATTTTCTTAAATAAAATATTGATTGACATGAAAAAAAAACAAACAAACAAACAATAAATAAACGTAATTGCGTCATCATAACATCCAGCATTTAAATTCGCGCAGTCTTATGATTTGCTGTATTTCTATGTGGCGGCCTTTTGGAAGTTTTTTTCATTGGTCGTGCTCAAGAACACACCTTGTCTCTATTACACCATGATCGTTCCGACCATTTTACAGTATTATTCGTTTGCATGCAAGCAGTCAACATGTTTTAAATATTCTGATTGGCCCTTTCTATAGATCTTTCGCTTTGACTATGCCTAGGTTTGCCTTGGACTATTTTGACATCACACCACAAAGTTCAGTAATAACTTTGCTTGCGAATTCTCGGCCGTTATCGGATTGGAGAATACTTAGAGCTCCACAAGGTAAAAAAATATCTAACAAATTCTGTGCCACCTTTTCAGTTTTTAACACCCTCAAATGAACAAATTTTGTTATGTGGTCTTGATAAACCATTATAAACTTGAATTATGCATCAAGTCAAGGTGTACTTTTTTTCATTTCACAAGACCGACAAAGGCTCGAATAGATCATTATGAATAAGTGAACTTTGTATGTCATAAATTTCATCAATGCCTTACATAATATATTATATTGTTCTGGCCTGGTTGCAACGGAATAATCAATTTTTTTTCATCTCCATTTTTGAAAACGTCAAATCGTTCCATTATTCGATAGTCAAATGCAGATTTTTTACTCTCTCTTTTTGCTTGAAGTACTTCACATATCAATTCACCGTATCGTTGTTGTGCTAAGAAAAAACAGTTGTCAGTACGTTTACCGCCAAACAGCTTATTTATTTTGTGATAAAACTGATCACTTTGCAAAGTATTTTCATGTAAATCTGACATTTTGGATTAAACATAACCTCTTCGTTACAGGTGTTAAAACAAAATAGCGCAGCGACGCATTTATGGCCTTCTTGATAAGAAAGCAAAATAAACAATGGGAATAAACCACCTGCTATAATGAAACAAACATAAAAGAGATTCCGGGTATTTCCAAAGGTGTCACGCATCCACCGAATTTGAGAATTCCACTACATATAGGCGATACCAGCTCTAGGGCGGAGATGGGTTTTTTTTACAATAATTATCACTCAAATTTCAGTCAGTTTTAATGCTCAGTTACTATTAGAGCATCGTATGAGTGAGTCGTACTAAATATTTCACAGAAAATCGATAAAATTGAGTAACGAGCTATTGTTGGGTATTTATTTTGAAAAGGTTATATACCTATACAAATGAAAGAGAAGTAAAACACTCACTTCATCAGTCATGACGGTAAAATTTATGTCAGCAGCTTTATTCGAACGTAGCCGTGTCAGCTGGACTAATAACGAGAATTACGGACTGCCAAAAACTGTGGCAACCAGTGATATCATAAGAAAAGTTTTCAAAATTATATAAAATATATGTATAATTGAGGATAAAGAGATGTCAAAAAGCGCACTTGTCATATACTAACTGAAAAATCATGCATGCATAGGATGTCCGCGTGTTGTATGTTGCGTTTGTTCACTTTGGACCAAAAGCGCATTCAAATGAAGATTTTCCAATAATAACGGTTCAAGGAAAATTGGTCGGATTCTTTGCATGAATGCATAACTGTACATGAACTGTAACTGTATATGAATCCTGGATTCACCACCACACTAACGAAAAAAAAAAAAAACAATCAAGACAGTGGATTGCCAGGATGATATTGTACTAAAGAGAAGTAAGACAGAAAAGAGATGGCGACCGGTTTTGGAATAGACATAGGTTGGTGTTCATCTACTACCATGAAAACACAAGAACAAGAACAGGAGAATATTACGCATCATCACTTCTTGAAGTGAAGAAAGAAATTGCAAAAAAGCGACCGTATCTGAAGAAAAAGCACTTACTTTTCTATTAGGACAATGAACCTCTGCAGCGTTTACTTTGGCTAATTGTTTATCCCTTCACCGTAAATATGATATAGGATTTTTGGGTACTGCTCATAATTCCAGAAATATTGAATCCCTGGAACTTCCAGATGACTCAAAATTTAGATTGATTGATAATTGGTAACGATAATTTTGATCAACCAACTTTCTTCATCTCCACATTTTTCAGTATTGTTCGCAAGTTCCTTTTTTTTATGTCGTTAGAAATGGTAAACGATTCGACATTGAAGTCGTCGATCCTTGGTTGTATTAGAATATGTTTCAATTGTTTCCTCACGAAATCTATGACAGTATATTTTTGTGATAAGTATGTACAATAAAACTTGTCTTATGCTCCACCATCAACGGCTTAGTAATTAACAAAGTTAAGAACTTTAACTGAATGGAGGGGCCTGTTCTCCTCAACTAGTGTGGGGAAAACATATATACCTTTTAGAATTTACAGCTCTCCCCCTTACTCGAATCTAACAAGGCTTATCTTTCTCGTCGACATCACATACTAGACCAGAAGATGATTTATTAATTTCTTGCTAACAACCCCAAAGAGTAGTGTATAGTGCTGAATAAATTACGAAAGTAAGAGGCAGTGTCTATTAATTCATTCAATGAATAGAAAGCGTATAAATACTCGTAAATAAGAAAAATATTACATTATATTGATAAGTGCTAACATATTCAGTTTGAGTTCGAAAACTTCTCAGAGAACCCTCGTGCTAAATAAATTAGCACGTAATAAAAATATTGCTATATCGTCTCAAAATATTGAAAATGTATATAAAACCGAATTGAACTACGGAAGACAGGAAGAAATAAGTAAATAGACTTTTCTAGAAATACTGTAATGAGTCGCGTTCTATAATAAAAAGTTCAACAAAGGCGCGTCCCCCATTTATAAAAACAGATGAAAAGGGCCGCGCGTATTCGCCGAATTTCAAAATTTCATTGTAGCTGGACAGACCCTTTTCGCGAGCTTGTTTATAACAATAAGTTGTGAATGCTTCTCTTATTTTTTATGCTTTTTTTGTACTCGTATTGCTTCCAATACTAGAGACATCATTAAATGTATTGTATTATTTGTATTGGGTAGAATCAGTTCTTTAAAAGCCTGTTCAAAATAAATCACTATCAGCACGATCAACTAACGATGCTTGAACAACGAACATAGTATTTTTAACAGATATATTAATTGTTTCTATACTTAGAAACCAGAATACCAAAAGAATTATATATCTTTCCTCTCTGTTACAGAATTTTCAAAAGAACAAACGCATGCTGAAGAACGGCCACAAGAAGATATGGCTAAACATACCAACACTTTCGAGTTTAACTTTTTTGTGTGTTTCTTTTGAAATATACTTCTGAATCTACTTCATCGCTTTTCTATAATAATGGGTCACTATTCAAGTCTAGTTAAAAGTAGAATATGAATCGTCGTCGATAATGATTTCCACATCTTTAGCGGACGACAACACAGACTTCTAAGTTTTGATTTTTGTTCTATTTGTTGCTTCTCAGAATTATTGTACCTCTAGAATGTTGCTTACATACGAGTATTTCTTGATTGATTTTGAATTTATTGACAAATTGTCGCGAACTGACTCCCAGTTTTCCGTAAGCTGCTATAACCAAAACTTCTTATGTTTCAACACGCCGACACGTCGTAAATTGTTTGTCTGGCTATTCCAATTTTTACAAAGTGATTACCGTAAACGATTTCCTGAGATATTTGCAACTATTTTCCATAGTTCGTTTTTTATTTAGATTTTTCCTGCTTGAAATATAACGTCGAACGCAATGTTCATATTAGGACATTCGACAGCTATAAATTTATGCGAAAAAATTAATAATAGTCTCAGTCAACTCCTACTTTACTTACTAAGCTGTCAAAAATATACGGATTTTTTGACCCCACACCCTTATTTTTTTCCGTGCGTATAGCATTTGATTCTTTAAACAATTATGTTTGAGCTCTTGGCGTATTTCGTAAACTATTCCTTCACGTCCCTATTAACACAATTGTAGATTGATCCACTTCAAACCACTTGAATTTCAAATACTATGAATATTATCTCTCGTAATTTTCAAGTAGCCAAAAAACAATAATTACTTTTTCGAATAATCAAGACTATATAAACCAAGTTCCAAACAAAATTTTCAAGCAATCAAGCACAATCGTATCCAAAAAGTATCCAGTTTTCAGAACTACACTTTATACAACATGAAATTCTTTTTTGCACTAGTTCTTTTCGCTTGTGTTGGTAAGTAGAAATTTATTCGAATAATTTCTGTTGTTTATAATTTTAAATATGGATTCTCTCATTAGAATTACAAGAGCTTGATATTCTCGTTTGAAAGAAATTATAAGTTAATCAAATTTTTAGTTACTGAACATAACTGGAAATCCAGAATGATTTTCCAGTAAGGGTCAAATTCCTCTAGGTGAAGTTGACAACACCTATAAAATTTATAATCTCCTTATTTTGAGATAGTAATGTTTGACTTTTTGAGAAAAAAATTCCCACAACTTATACTTTCATATTTCAATTTTTAGAAACAAGGTTCAGAAAAAATTCACAAATAGTTGAAAAATGTTTGTGCTATATTGCAAGAATATCTTCTCAATGGCTGTTTTTCCATATTTATCACTTAGTTTTTATCGAGTGTATCGATTTAGGAAAGACTAGAGACTAGAAACAAAACAAAAACCTTAGCGCAAGTACATACAGTATCGGTTTATTAGTAGGCATAACTGCTCCCGATTAAAATTAAACTGTTTATTCTCTATTTCAGGTATCTATGAACTAGAAAATTTTGTTTAGAAGCATATGATATTGACGTTTCTATTACTTTCACTCTTTATCAAAATATGATTGATACTGACAATTTGCTTATTTATATTAATCAATACATCACCTGAATCATGGATATCAAAATAAAAATTCTTTTTTTACAAGAAAAATTGATTTTTCCCCAGTTTCAACATCTCAAAAATATGTAGCATTCCTAAATTATAAAATAAAACTATAAATTCTACTTATATTATTTTTTTATATTTTCTAAAAATTATCTTGTTCGTATATTTGACTCCGTTTCAAGAATTTTGAAGAATTTATAATTGAATGGATTTTTCATTAATATTGATGACCTTCTAGACTATTTTCTAAATACTGAGAGGTTTGCCCTATGTAGACAGCTAGACAGCGTCACAATCATTACAATGTACTTGATATATGATATTACTTCTATTGTTTTTACTTTTTACTTTAGTGAAATATTTGGAAAATATATTATGTTCTTTATGACTTATACTAATATTATATATATTGAAATAATTCGATAGTCTTTATACATATGCTGAGGAAAAAGTTTTATGTTTTAATGTTTACTGTCTGTTTTTTTTTCTTAATTTATTGTAGTTTGTTTCTCCTTTTCTTGAATATGTTGTTGATCATTATTTGGTTTCAATGCAGTTTTTTTCTTTTTGAATAGCTAAGCATCCAAATTCAGGATCTGATACACGGATAGATCTATGAGCCAAGCATATTATCACTGATCTTTTCAGTAATAAAGGATGACATGAATTGAAGTTCAAATATCCTGAGGACCAAGTTGGTTTTTAAAAACCATTATGTTTTTATGTTATTGTTAATTTCATACAATGTGATAACAAGAAAATTCATTCTTTTAATGTGTTCGATTTCAATTATAAATTGTGGTTTTTTATGATAAGAATTGAATTTTTGATTCATGTTCTCAATCATCATTGTGTCATAATATTTGATATTGGAGCTCTTATAGCGCAAACATCAATGTATATTTAGAGTTTTAGCTTTGATTAATTCGTTTTAAGGTAGATCTGTGTATTCTTCAATTTTTGCCCATTTTTAAATTGATATATCTTTCACAATTGAGTATTTTTCTGAAAAGAATCTACATATAACGATGTAAATATATATTCGTCAGGAATTATTTCACAAGATTTTTCAAATAATTAGACAATAGGGTGAGAAAAGTTTGATAACTTGAAAGAATTGGTCGAAGGGTATGGCGTTGTCAGTTCCCAATTTTCTTGCATCTTTTCAAGAACAAATGAGATTATTATTTCAGTTTTAATATTTGTAAGGTATTATTTAAGTTGTTTGTGAGTTTGTTTTTTTAATTTTGAGAATACTTTGAGTAGGAATTAACTTTTTTAACAATATTTTTTTTCCTTTCTCCAGGACTTTCCATCCAAGCTGCACACCCCAAGTAAGTAACAAATATTAGTAACGTTATCCATTTCCTCTTGATCTTTTTAACCCTCTGTTGATTATATGTTAGTTAATACCATGTGAAATATGGTATCATTGAATTATATGACACTCTAATCAATACAGAAATTACTATGAGGATCTATTTAATTATAAATAATTTACCTCAATTACTCTGTGTCATTTTTGCCACAAAAAATCACTTCATGATATAGGAAAATAGGTTTCTTAATAATACTGACTATCTTAAGACTGAAATTATAAAACATTAAACACTATCACGTTTTTTTCTACAAGAGTCGTTTGAGCTTTACAGAGACATAACTATCTTATATCAAATGGCGGTATAAATTTTTTACGTACGTAAGGTAAAATATGGAGTATTTCGTCTAAGTAAATGATGAATCTAATTAATTTGTTCACATAAGTTATTTTTATCAATAGTTTAGAGCTGTTTCAATTACATTTTCTCACATTGAAAAACAATATATACAACAATAATTTTTGATTTAAAATAAACAACGATTTTTATAAGCTTTATACCATTGACATCAGTTTTTTTAAGAACAAGCATAATTGGTAGTTTAAATCTGTGAGAATATCACAGTCGTTTGATTATTCGAAATCGCTTTTCATTGATATATTATAGGATCAAGAACAAAGGAGGTTTGGTCTGCAATATATGTGAAACTGTTGCTTCTTACGTCAAAGAATTAGCAGAAGAAGATATAACTGAAGTAAGTTTTCAAATATTTTTAGTGTTAGCAATAAATTTGAAAATATGAGCAACATTTGTTGACTTTATAATAGCAAACACGATAAGCGTCAAAGTATCATTTTTGAGTTACATCATAATATGTTTTTTATATTGCCTTATTTCCACTCTGTGTTGCAACTACCATTAAATTCCTCTTTTTTTTTGGTTTTCGTCTTTCGCCTTGTATAGATCCTTGTTACTTATTTTTTACACTTCCAATATTTCTCTCTACTAATTATACAATGATCGATAAACAGTTTTATTAAGTTATATCTCTATAATTCTGAATCCCGGATCTCCATAGTCTTTATTTAGAACAGATAATTATTCTTTGACGAGATTAATTCTCATCGGGCTATAATATTTGATGATTTTATTGTTTTTATAATTTCTCCAAGTATGTTTAAAATTTCCTTATATAATTTCTTATAATGTCTGTACAGGATACACCGTTACCGCCATATTTTATTATGAATGTTCAAATTTCTCTTGAATTAATGGTCGACTTCTGAAAAAAATATATACAAGACTATAATTCCATCAGTAATGGCAAGTCCGAAACAAAGGCTCCTTAAATATTTCTAAATATGATGAAATATTCTTTCTTGAAAGGTTTTTACTTCAGAATCTAATCCTAAATGGACTCGTCTTGGTTGATAGTTTTCTTCAACAAAACAAATCCCTCATAAGATGGTCTATGGACCTTCTAATATTTTAAATAAATTTTAAGCTGTAGGAACCCTATAGAAATTATACGTCAGCCTTACAGGTGTACTTAAGACACAATTCTGAAAAAATTTTGCGATACTGATTTTCCAACATGTTTACTTCTTTTAGGAAGACGTTACAAAACAGATCGAAGCTCTATGTAATGTTTTGCCAGGAACAATGAAGGATTTATGTACCGATGATGTTCTTCCCTACGTCGAAGACATATACGATGCTATTGAATCACAAACAGCAGAAGAAATATGTGAATCTTTGAATTTGTGTTGATTTACTTATTTTCATAAAAGAATAATTTGATATAATTATGTACAAATAAAAATTACATCTACATTATTGTTTTTTCTGATTGCCTATTGCTTGAAAAATACAACTGCATTGGTAGTATATAATCTACATAGCATACCTTTCTTATTTGAGAAAAATGGGTATGGGTACATGATACAATACTTTTATTTGAAATGCCATAGCACAACCGAAAAAAGTGAAAATGATTCTATTCTGGACGAGACTACTCTTTCGTTATAAACAGTGAAATATTGGGTAGCAAATGTTAAATCAGAGCATGTTATCTGCGAAACTATCATTGTAGTGATCAACTCCAGAAATATTGAAGAAGCGGTACAGGATGTATATTAACTGAAATTAACTGATATTTTTGACAAGAGAAAGCTTTGTTCAAGATGGCTACACCGATTGCACACAATGGAACAAAAACATCGTCGTGAGGATGCTCCCATCGAGTATTTAGGCGAATTAATCGAACTTATTGCAACGTTTGAGCAAAGAAATCTAGCAAAAACGGCAGAATTTGGCTAAAAAAGAAGTGTTGCTTCATTAAGACAATTATTACAATGTAATGTCGACATTTGATTGTTATTTCGAGAAGCTTCACAATTCTTATTATAAGGAGAGTATGGAACTTATTAAATTCTGGGAAAAGTGTGAAAAGCTAGGATTAATTGAAAAATAGATATATTTTTTCCTTAGGCTAGGTCTGAGACCATCGTACTTTAATATTTGCAAATGAAATAGTATAAACAATACGACTATATAAGGACTTAAATAATATTAATTTCAAATGATTAATAATGGTTTAAGGAATCAAAACAAAATTGTGGATATGGAATTTTTCACAGTAATACCAATGAAACTGCCCGTTATCAATTCTTATCAGGTCACGTAGAACTAGATGTACCCAAATAACAAGGAAATACTTAGTGACATTATTAGCGTTACATGGAAAACAACCAATTTGTGGATCATAGTTTCTTAGTAATATTTTGACAATCACATCATCTATTATTGTAAGAATCAGTTTTGGTTCACTTCAAAAATTCGAACTTACATTCCTGATCATAACCAGTGATATACTCTGATCAATATCCAGAGACAGTAGTAGAAGTTTATGATGTTTCACTAGAAGAAGGGAATTTATGAATCTTCCAAGCTCCTTAGTGTAGTTGCTTAGTATTCTGAAAATACCTTCTAACAATAGCTGTGCTACTCTTCCTATTGAAATTTCATATAATCTTGAAACAATTGAAAAGTTTATCCAAATTTACTTTCTTTTCTTTGTGTTTGATCTTACACAATTCCTTAGATCAATCAATCAAAATTAATAGTTTTCATCACTTTTTGTCGTACCAACGGATGTTTAAATTCACTTTTCTGCTCCAACAAAAATCACTGCTGCCATGCTATTGGCCGTACCAATTGAACGAAGAATGTACCTTTTTCCAATCCCTCTAGTAGAAAAGGGATATACAGTAATTGTCACAAAACAAGATAGGTCCAGCATATTTGGGAATGCTGGTGATTGGTGATGTTATCAATCCATCGGTTCTTGAACATTTATCTTGGATATTTTTCACAGATTTGTGGAACCTTGATAAATGATTGAGCAGTGAATGATCCCGGAAATTGCATGAACCAGGAATACTTCCACAAACTGCCTTACCCTAAGAGTGTTTGATTCTTCTCTACAGTGTGTCTACTTAAGTAGGAAACAAATGGAAAGCTTTTTTTTTAGTGGTTTTATAAAAAAAAGTTAGTCTTGATAAAAAAGTGTGCATGATCCAAAAGCTGAAATTCAGCTATCAGATATCAATTTTGTGAAGCTGAAGAAAGTAAATTTGGATAAACTTTTCAATTGTTTCGAGATTATATAAAATTTTAATGGGAAGAGTAGATGTTGAAGATATCTTGATTGCCTTATATTCCATTTTTTTCTGCTTTCAATATATGGCTATATGTGATTCTTGAATAGAATATCAAAAAGAAATGACTCATTATAATTCAGCACAGCTATTGTTAGATGGTATTTTCAGAATACTAAGGAATTACACTATGGAGCTTGGAAGATTCATAAATTCCCTTCGTATAGTGAAACACCATAAACTTCTACCACTGTCTCTGGATATTGATCAGAGCACATCACTCTTTATGATCAGGAATGTAATTTCGAAGATTGTTGTGGTTTTTGTCTTAACCAATGTAAAAAGTGGTAAGTTTCTTTTTGTCTGTTCACATGTAGAAATCATATCTAGAGGGATATAGGGGATGATAGAGTTCGTTATATAGCTTATTTTAAGAGAATTAGAAAAATCCTTCTAGGAAAAGAGTAGATGTCCATATAGAAGTATACAGAATCAGAAACAGAAATCAGTTGAAAACTCAACATGTGATTTTTTTAATAAGAATTCTTTATTTAATACTGGATTCAGATTGCATACATTTCATTGTATCTTTCGATATACAATTATTTACGTTTTACAAAGTTCTTTAAAATGTATTAGACATTTTTATGGGCAATTCTTGCTCTGTAGCTTACTGTAAGTTAAGTAAACAAATAGTTTTTCTTTCGAATGATATGATATTCACTTAGACCTGATTGATTGTTGGCGGTTTTAGCCTTGATTTGAATCTTGAGCACCTGAGCCTCTTATTTCAAGTGAATTTAGTAACATCCCGATTCAAAGGGACGGGGGAGGAGATTCTTTTTAAATAAAATTGAAATAAATCATAACACGTATACTAGTTTTTCAATGATATAAATAATTTGTTGTTTTCACTGCTTCCTATAATATTCCTGAAGAATAAATATTTGTTCATTAATTCATAAAATCCTTGCTCCAATTTTGACTATGTAGAAAGTAATATAGTTCATTATACTACTTAGTACTCAACAATCAATACACTTTATCGTTACGTTTATTATATATATTATATGATTTCGTATCTATCATTATTTGATATGTTTTAAGTGAAGCTGGTTACATATCTATCGTACATGTTAACTATATTTTATTATTTCATATGGTGAACAACCAGCAATGCACCTCATTTTTTTTTATATCCTTATCGATCTGGCTAGTATCCCAGACATAATTTAATTTTTCAATAAAATTGATATCAAATCAAACAATAAAAAAACAAAAAACTATTGATTATATCAATTAAAGTAATTAGGAAACAAAGAACATCTGTCCACTCCACTCCTTTGAATTATTTTTAAGTGGCATAGCAGCCACTTCTTTTTCGTTAGGTTGTTAACTTCAGGAACATTAGTTGTTTCAACATCTTTTTCATCGAACCATACTGCATCATCGTCATCATCCACACAAAAGAGTTTTCTGGAACATCTGGCAGTAATTATTTGAGGACGAAATCTCGCGATAGGTAAAAATTCTTGTTGCCTCGTATGTACTTGCTTGTGCTGATTCGTGGCTTTATATAATACAAAATATAGTTTACGGTAAAGATTATCTAAATTATTTTTTTATCATCTTAAACTTGTTTCGTAAGCTAGAAGTCACAAAATAGATGAACTTTCATCCGCGAAAGTCAGTGTTCAAATGTATTTGAAACGAAGATATCACTGCTATAGTACAAATTCAATAAGATTGTCAAGGATCCATTCTTTAGTTCGGAAAATATTAGAGGAGAGTGACTAAATACTTACTTATTTATCTCCACACAAATTCACCCATCAAATGACGGTTTCGCCGTTTACATCTATTAAGGTCTGAAATATACAGAGCTATCTCGCAGAGCTACAAAATTTACCGTTTACTACAGCGGTCGGCGTAATTATCAAGTGTTCATTCATATCAACACAATCGAGACATATTGGTGTTCTACATGAAGAACATTGAGAGTATTATCTGTGTTCGATGTGATATTCTGACTGCAATACCAGCTAGCTCTCTTAAATTGGAGTTAACTAGGACGCTTTGGTTGGTTTTCAGAAGTTCGTGAAACGAATGAAATATATAAATAAATTTCAGCTCGAGAAAAACCAAACAGTCTGTATCTCAGTGATTGGCCTATTGATTTCCAGATACGTAAATAATTTTAAAGTATATTTACGAAATTGATGAAGTTCTCCTCTAATTTATTAAAAATTTTTTAAGAATTTTAAGTTTCCAAAAGTGAAAATCTATTAAATTAAGTTCACTATGTATACAAATATATTGAATCAAGTGCTAGAGTCTATCAATGATAATTCGTAGTGTACAATCCAAATATCAGGAAAATATCCAGATGTATCTGCAACGCGAAATGGATTTGAAACTTGATAAGAGGAGATACGAAACTTAATAAAGAAATTCAATGAGATCTCTTTCCAGAAAAAATGAATTGAAAAAGACGTTAAATGAAAACGACGATGCACCTGGTGCCCTAGCAATATTTATCGGTTTTTATCGATGGATATACGTGTAACTGTCGTGGAAAAAAATAAACAATTGGAAAATTCAACAATAGTCTGTTTTACTTGTGAAAATGTCTTTATTTCCCATTGATATTTTTTCATGAAATTTTAAGGAGATAATGTTAAGCTCATTTTTAAATGATGGGAGGACGGTTCCAGAAGTACCTGGAACAATAAAGAAACAAACAAAATATTTGTAAAAAAGTATATTCGTTTTTCAGCATAGTCTTCTCTTAGCTTCTCTTAGCTTCATACACTTTACTCTTTTCCCAGTAATTTTGATATCCTTTTTATAAAAAGAATTGTCAAGTTCCTCAGAATAATCATTGATTGTCGTTATCTCCTCTTTATGACTGGCAAATCCTTGACTACTGAGCCATTTTCTTAAGTCAAGGAACAGAAATTAATCCGAGGGTGTTTAGGCCATTACAATAAGGATATGTGAGCTGGCACCTTTGATGGAACAACACTTTCTTCTTAGTCAAATGCGGCCATTTTTGCTTGATTTCTCGACGTCATGATCTTGCCTGTAGATGAAACGGTCTTTGCTTTCTTTGGAACCGGTTCTCCCTTTCAGTCCTATGTTTTGATTAATCTTTTGTTTCGAGTGTGGAGTGATGGACTCACGTTTCATCCAATTCCCTCAAATTAAACCACATTAAACCGAATCCGATACAATAAAATTTATGGATTCATCCGACGAAGAACTTCCCGAAGCCATTTTGAAGGCTGCAAATGAAGCTAATTCCGAGCTGTTACCTGCCAAATGACTTAAAACCGTTGCCGACTCCGTCATCGTCATTTTTATGCCATCCTCATTGACGTCATCTACCTTTCTGTTGAAACCAAACTCAACTGGACCGGCAATTCTTACTAGTCTACAGAATATAACAAATTGTGTTTTTAATAATAATATTTATAATAATTAGTAGTTTTTAGTTAAAGTTTTGTATATTATTATGTTTGTTGGAATAAAATAATTTTAGAAAAATGGGTTGGTATACTTTTTTGTATATACGGTCGTAGAAAAAATAATGTTCCTGACTCATGCGTAAAGTGTCTTTCCCGCCCTTGACCGCTTCGGGAGAACTGCAGTCGCGTGTGGGAAAGTATCACTTTCTGGACTTGTTAGGAAAATAACTATTGCATGTTCCAAGCAAATGAACTTATTACATTCTACGAATTTGTATCGAGTCATGCGATTTTTTTACTTTTTACAAATGTAGCATCGCTTCTGTGAATTTCCTGAGTTCAATATTTGTCATTTTAGCCTGCAGGCCACTTTACTGGTACTGGTACTGTATTCTTCTTCTGCTATTTCAATGGTCCATTTTCGCAAATCTTTAGGCAAGCAAGTTGTTTTTGACCTGTATTGTATATAGTCTTTCGTTAACTAGTTAAGTTTAACAATGTATAAAATACTGTCATTGGCCAACGGTTGGTTTTCTTAGAGACATCGCACACAATTTGTCGACGACATCAACTCCCGATTTCGTTTGGTTGTAGAATAACACGATACCTGGCTTTCTCTTTATACCTGTTGCAAGGGTCTACGTCCGAGTCGTGATGCATACTAGAAAGTAGAATAACATTCTTATTCTTTTTTAGAATGTACTAAAACAATGTCGAAGTTTCTTGAAAAGCGAACTTTGATGTATATTCATTTCGACCACGTCCTGCCACAAAGTTCAGTAGAAGTTCTCGTTTATTTTTTCTTATGGTTCCAGCATAACTAAGTCTGTGATTTTTTTGGAGGTCAGTTACTAGTTCTTAACTGATAAACCAGTTATCATCGGTGACATTCCGCAGAACCAAAAATTGGTAAGCACAATCTATTCACTGTGAAGCTTGCACTATTATCATCTTGGTAAGGGCCATCAGGCTGTCTCCCCACGTATATTTTCAAGTTGTAAGTGTAATAAGTTCTTGCATCCACCACGGATAAGATCTTTATGCCATACTTAGACGGCTTGGATGGTATATATTGACGAAATGGACATTTGCCTCGAAATGCCGAGGCATCAATTGTAACCATTCACCAACGCAATAGCTTTTCTGACAACTTACAATAAAAGAACTCAAATATTTGCCAAATAGGAGCAATTTTGTCAATGACTCTCCTCATTTCTGATGTCTTTATCGTCAAAACGTACACTTTGTAAGAGAGTGGAATAGTCATTCGTAAAAGTTCTATACCAGAACCGTTAGTGGCCCAAAGATCTTCAGTATTTATTCTGCTATTTCTACGAAATCCTACCATGTACAAAAGCCCTATAAAAGCTTCCATTTCCTCCAAATTTGTATTTTTGCAATCTATTTCTCTGCTCAACGATTCTCTTTTACTACAAATATACTTATTGGTGTAACTGATAGTAAAAAACATACTCCAACATGTGGAAACATACTGTGCTAGCTTCCCTATGCCCTTAAAGTCAGGTAAATGACTAACAGGGGTATCTAACCTCCATTTAGTTGTTCCATCTCTTCCGAATACAAACTTGGCATGATATTCTAAATCATCTTGGTTTTCCTCTTCATCTCCATTCGAACCTTCCTATTCTGTGTCAGTATTTTCTTTTTATTTCTCTAAGTAGTCCTCTCCGCCTTTACTGCTATTGTTTGTCTGTCTGATCATTTTTAATTAGATTCCAATTCCAGCCTCTGCAAAAACTCAGCATCTTTTTCATCAAGAGGTTTAAAAATCTTTATAAATCCAATATGTAAAACTCACCTTTGTACAAACACAAATCTCAATTAGATCACAATAAAATATATTTAATAAAAATATGGACAGTCTTGAAACAGAAGCGCTCCCGTAGCGTCTAAGAGGCTTAGATTTCAAATTATAGCTCCTAAGCGTTCAACGTGTGTACATGAACTATGACCAATCGTTCTGAATATTGTTCAGTCTAAATTTGGAAGCTGTAGAGTGGGAGAAGTCGCTATTGAATTGCTTTCTACCGGTACCAGAAAAAGGAGGTTCCCCGGTGTCTTGTAGACGCCGCGCGAGCAACGGAGGGTTTAAAAATACTCTTTTAGACGACGCCATCTGAAAGTTGTTCGTTCTGTATTCATTTACATACCGAAAGTTGCGTTTTGAGTGTTCCATGTAGTGAAAGTGACAGTTCCATACTGCAAAACACTTTCGGGACGCTCTGGAGTAGACAGTTTCACTTCGATGATTTTGCATAACCTTAAATTTTCAATTTTCTGAAATTATATCCGGAGTTTTGTCTAAATTAATGAATAACAATAAATGATGATCAGCGATGAAGAGTTACTCGAATCCACGCCACCTGATCTCACCGAAAAAAGCAATGCGGCCGTTCTTAATGCGTCGTCTAAAAAATGTTGTGTACGCCGCGGCTGAAATACTACTTGTTTGGACTCGTCTGTTGCTCGCTTCGCTCGTCTCGCAATTCTCAGACTCGTCCAACAAAGTAGCACTTTCAGACCTTGGCATACAAATAACTATTAAGGTGAATACAATGATTATTTGAATCTATACTTACAGGTTGTACAGATCTAGGTTCGGTGTTGCATACATAATGCTCTCCTGCTGAGTTTCCATCTTTTTTTTTTGCAGTTTAATGGTTCTGGACAACTTCTTAGGGACTATGTTTCAATATTATGAAGCGATCACTGTAAAATTTATATATGTTTCATTGGCTTTTTATTATGTGGTAATTCTAGATAATACACGTGCTAATACATACAACAATGAAAAAGCATCTTGTTTCTCTTGGTGAAAACATTCCAGAGCATATTTGGCTAGCTTCTGATCTACTGGATCCACCGTTGGAATCAATATCTGTTTCACTTTCATTGTCTTGCAATTCCTATTCACTGTATTTCTCAAATTGAACACCAAATTCGCCACAATGTCTCCACTATAAGGAGTATTTGGAATTCAATTATTTATTAGGTGTTACCCGTTACTCACTGTTATCGCTCTGACTGTTTTACATCAACTTCTAATAATACACAGAATTACCATGGAAGAATATTCGATTAAAAAGGTGAATTTGATTTTTAGTAGAAGTATGAAATTTTGATGCACACACGTAGTTGAATGAATATTTAATTCGGATTCTAGCTGAATAGTTTCAAATCTATTCTCATGGGAGAGGCAAATTTAAATTTAGATTCGATGTAATACGAAAGCGGGAATCTAACAGTTATTGCAAATGATAATAATGGATAATAAAGATAAATGGAAATGACAGTTTTTCAATATTCATAAGTAGGGTCCACAGTACACATTTACAGATATGTAAATGAACAATTGTGAAAGCAATTGTGCAAAAAAATTATCATTCATCATTTATATCAAGATTATATTCAAAAGTTTCAAAACGGTTTTTTTATCACATTTACAACAATACACCGATAACAAATTCATCAATTTTGATTACGCTTATGAATATTTAGATGAAATCATTTCGTATTTCCAAGACTCAAGTTGATTAAAAATTCATGATTGTGCCAGTTTATAAATTGATAAACAAATAGTCAGTAATTTGTATATATAATACAATCGACTCAATGACATATGAATGGGCATTAATGTGGTTATTGAAGGAATAATTTGAGAATTTGGTTTTGTTTTGAATTGATTTACCTATAAATTTCGCATCAGTGTTTGGTCTCTTCTCTGTGCCTTTATTTTACCATTGTTAACCCTTAACTGATAATGTCGGAAAATATATGGCCTAGCGATTCAAACATTCAATGCACATATTCTTACATTTACCAAGAAGTGGTTTCGCAGTTTCCCAGCAGGTCTCTTTCTCCTCACATACTATGTGTCAGTTCAAACAAATCCCTGTATCTGCCTTGTTGTACTTTTACGGAACAACGCGGACCAGACCCAGTTAAATAAAATTTTTGGTTAAAATAAAGTGCGTTTTCTTGGTACACAGTATACAACATGCGAATTATACATCAAAGATTATACCCTAAAATAGAGGAATACATCAGCAGTGGCAGTACAGTTTGGCTTTGAAAAGGACTAGAAACTAGAGAGGGTAACATAAATTTATGCTTTACAGATTTTGAAAAGGCATTCGACAAGGTCCGTAATCATAAACTAATAAATATTCTACAGGCAACTGGAATTGATAGCAAAGATTTTAATTTATAGCGAATCTTTACTGGAATCAAAAAGCAAATTTACGAATTAAAGATAAATTAACTCCAGATGTAAACATTAGACAGAGTCAGACAGGGCTGTTTACTGTCACCACTACTTTTCAATTTATACTCGGAACATATATTCCAAGATGCCTTCGATAAAGATGTTGAAGAAGGTATAAAAATAAATGAGGTGACCGTAAATAACTTCTGGTACGCCGATGACACTGTCCTCGTAGCTGACTCAATGGAAGGTTTACAAACGTTATAAGATCAGGTTGAGAAATGTCAGGAGTATGTAATAAAACTTGATACCAGAAAGACTAAGTACATGATCATTATTGTTAATAATGCACCATTAAAGCGATAATGACAAATGGGATTACTTAACAGAAAATTTCGCATTGAGAAAGCTAGAACAGCATTCATTAGACTAAAAAACATATTTAAACACTTACAGTAACCCTTTCTCGAATTCACTCTGTATGTAATAACATTTTGTATACTTTGCAGTATATGATCAACGGGGCGATGAATAAAGTTACAGTATGATTTATATACCGAAACGTTTTTAAAAGTTACGGGTCCTAAATAACTCAATGGTACGTTTTTAAATATGACGATATTCATTCTTCAACTACTCTACTAGTTTTTGGAATGAAAGTTTTTCGACATAAGTAAGAAATATTCATAATATCGAATTATACATTACTCTCAATCAGAAGTTGGTTAGCACATAACATTGTGTATTGATATTAAAATTGATATTGGTTGATATTAAAGTCATCCAACTGTTTTGCCTTCCATGAACACATTATATTATAGAAGGTAGAAAAATATTTTTAGACTTTATTAGGCAATTTTTGAAATTTTTCTCCCCATAACAAGCATCCTCGTACTCCAAGGAATACTATAAAAAAATTAGCGAAATCGATTCAGCTGTTCTCGAGATTTGCGCTTAGCAACACATTCAGCGATACATTTTTATATTAAATATATCAAATTATGGGTTTATTATATTTTCTTCTTTCATCTTGAGAATTTCAGAGCCTTAATCAAAAAGAAAAATACTGTTCACACTTTTCTCTCAATCTAAAAAGGAGAACACCCGAGCCATCAGATTCAATCTATTAGTTTTAAAAACTTCCGCATGACAAATCAAATATAATTTCAATTTCAATTTTCAGTTTAGCAGCAAAGCATCTTGGTTACGAGTAAAATCCTGTAGAATATCTAGAAATTGGTATTCAAAACAATCATATTTTGCATTTATTCATTCATAAATAATTTTCATATTCTCTATGACTCCTAGTAACATGATGGCACTGGTACACAAAGAAATTTTGTTTACACCCTCGGTTCTTACATATCCTTGCACGTTTTTTGAGTTGTTTGATTCTGTATCTTCTACTCTGGTTACTAGACAATATTCTTCATATGAACTTTCAAGTTTTATTTGGGAAAAAAGATAGTCTTAAAAGATAGTATGTGAAATAAGAGATATAAGGGGCAATACTAGTTTTAGTAGAACAATTCTCTATAGGTGGAGATTTATATATGTGGCACTATTGTGATTATTTTATTGCAGCTCTAGCTCCATCAAGTTAACATTATAACACAAAAGATGTATCATTATTTCAACTGTACGATTGGAATCCACTGATCTGGCAACATTTTCCAAAGAAAATGGTTTACCTCGAAAGTGTTTACTGTATTTACTATCCTTAGCGAAACCTCTTCCAGAGCTCATCTTTTGCCTTCCGTAACTTTAGACCAAAATTGCCATATTAAGCACCTATAAGTGAAGTAGTGCAGGTTACAGCATGAACTTTCTTCCAAGGCTGCTTCTTGAATTTATTCGGCTGTGAATCTTGAAGTTTTTTCTTCTTTTCTCCATTTTTGTTCCAAAATCATAGAGATAGAATAGTTAATTATCCATTGTGTTGAACAATGACTGCAAATGTGTTTTCGAGTTTGTTTGTCTTTATATTCGTGGAACCCGTCGTGTAGAAAATATGTTTAACTACAGTTTGGTAGAGAGAGATGGTTTCGGACACCACTGTCCTTAGCTATTTTTTCAAATAGTCTTTAGTCTTGCTACCGAAGGTCAAGAAATTTTTCGAAAATATTAATAGCAGGTGCACCATGCATGTTGGCATGTACATGGAATTTTAACATATTCAAAAATACGACACTATGTCCTAAGATACTGCAGATTCCCCCTTAATGTACCTTAATGTATCCATCAAATCTTCATGAAGTTGCGTTGGGGTCAACCATATTGATATTGAGAGTGATTGACCAATATTAGGGCTACTACTGCACTCTTCAACAGTTTCAGTCATGTCAGTTTTAAACTTGAGTATATAAAATGTGTGTTATTGATAATAATTTGTTTTGATTTATGAAGGGGAAGGAGCAGAAGCTTTTGTATAAATATATTCAGTAATGTTTTAAGTGAGATCCAGCTTCCACGCTAGCAAACCCGAATACGAGAATAAGCTATCAATTAAGATGTAGAAATTCAAAAATTTTAATCTATGTAAATAGCAAAATGCACTTATGTCGATGTGCGTTTGATTACTCGCTTCAAATCACTCACACTTAATATACTATAAATAATATTATCTGACGTATTCCTCAAGTGGTCGACATGATAACTTTTTTTCTTATGATTGAGGATATATAAACTGCGCTCTAAATACCATTTTCGTACAATCAAGTATAACTCGTTAATTGTTAATTATCCCATTTTGAATTCCTTTCCTACCAATATGAAATTCGCTTTGGCTCTAGTACTTTTCGCCTGTGTTGGTAAGTAAAATTTTGTTGAAATAACCCCGATTAAGCTTTTCATTTTCATGATTATTAAAATTATTAGTTCAGTATAAAGAATCATAATCGTTGTGAGAAGATTGAAAATGTGAAATAACTGGAAACCAAATCAGGAATGAATGAATTTTATCTTCTCTACCAATTCCTCGTTTTCTATCTATGCATAACGATGTTTTCTTCAAATGTCAGGAATGAAAGAAACACAATCTGAATTATTGTATCGAGAATAACCTAGTATTGTTGAAATTTGAACCATTTCTCATTGTTTCTCGATCACTAGTGATCCTTTGGATGGAAGACAACTAGCATTCACTTTTATTAGCAATATGTAAGCAAAATAAAATCTTTATCACTATATTTATGAGTATTAACCAAACTATTATCATACTTTGTAGTACCTTTGTCTATTTTAGAGAAAAGTCGTGAATTTTTAGTACTAGATAGAATAATTTCAATTGTGGTATGCCCGTGCCCATTATCAACCATTTGATGATACCATAGTAACTATTCACCTTCACTAAATATTTGTGAAAATATTTTTAGCTTTTGTAAATAGTTTATTCTTAAAATTGGTACAATGGTATTCAAAATGTTTATTTCTCGTTGAAACGTATCTTTTTTGCTATCTATATAAATATATCATAGCCCGAAACTTTGTTTGTGGTGCCCGTTTAAGACGGATATTTTCAGCAATGCCCCAAATATATGCGTTTGAATAAGTGAGATGTGTAGAATGTTATAGGAAAGTCAGTAAATCATGGAATTAATCTTCTTGGAAATTGAGAAACTGCAGGGGTAGTATAGCAAGTTGATCACTCCTGCTAAAAAAATTACGTCAGCTAAAGTTTGCCACTAATAAAACATCCTTTACTGATTAGAACTTGATCACCATTCTCTTTGATAAAGTATTTATTAATGATTCCGTGCCCCTAAAGGGAGCACCAGGATTCTCATTAAACCTTATCAAATCTGTCAAAGGCCATGAATAAATCTTTAGCGTCGATTTACATGGCCCGACAAATGAAAATTTGTTTCGTTTGAAAACTTCATATTTTAGTAGCTATCATAGAACGTTTCCGAGTCTCTTTTTAGTGACAAAATACACTAACCGCATTTTTCTTGTCAATAACCTTAACTGTATTGCACATTTCTATCATTATATTGGCCAATTTCATCTGGATGAAAGCAGTTCCTGGACAAAAATACTTTATCCTACTCAACATCATTTTCAACGACCTGGTTAACAATTGTCTGAATTGTCTATAAGTAAACATGGGTGTGCGTAGAGAGACACAACCTACTTATTGTCGATAGTGTTTATTTCAAGCAATTTCATATTATCTTCTTTTCTGTCGAAGCTACAGCCACTTATTGGCCTTGACCTTTCAAAAATACTAATCCAATGTATTTGTGGTACCCATCGTGTAGAAAATGTTTTAAACTACAGTTTGGTAGAGGGACATTGTAAGAGACAACACTGTTTTGACCTATTTCTTTCAATGGGCCTTGAGCTGTTAAAAAATACTACTCCAATGTATTTTATATCGAGTTATTTGTTGTTACGAGCATTCTCAGGTCCCATAGTATACCGTCCAACCATTTTGACGTTGATTGCCTTCTAATTCGTTTCTAAATAATGTTGAGGGGGCTTTATCATTACTCATACGTGCCTATGAGCAAAGCTAAAACATTTTTTTGATCGGTTAAACATGTTTATCTAAAATTTGCTTATTGGTTGAATTTAGATTGTACACAAACAATTTAGAATTATATAGATATGCATCGATGACCCATGTTGTAGAAACTGTAATCTTATGAAAGCTTCCATCTTCTAAAATTGAAATGAAACTTGATATCCTATGTATAATTGTCGAGATTGACCCAATATGAATTATTTTGGTAAGAAATGATGCATGCATTTGAGATGATATTTTAATAAAAATAATGAGGTATGTGTTTATGTAGTAAGTTCCAATTTAAAGAGAAAAAACAATATGAGTGATAATTTTCCAATAATTTTGAACTCACATGGAAGCTTATGATTTTATCTAAATACAATAATCGTAATTCCACTCTATGCTGATGCAATGAGCTTCTGAAATAACTATTGTAATAATTATATCACCAGTTATGAAATCTCTCCAGCATTTCTGTTTTTATATCGTAGTCTTGTCACTTTCAGCACAGGATTCTCTTAAAATGCACGAAAATACGGTAGTCAGTGGGACCCTGATGACAATAATCAGCATATAAAACAATTGTTCACATTTTGGATTTGATTACCCACTTTCGGGTATCATTCACTCAGTATTACACGCTTTTACTTTTGATAGCATCGCTATGTTTTTTTACAATTTCGAAATATGTTGATTATATGATATTTATAAAGCAAAATTCAACAGCTTATGTCCCAAAATATGGTACACATGATTTTTCCAGTGGAAACGACTTCCAATAGTTTAAACTTTATGTCATAATTTCAAGCAGAACAGTGAAAAAACTTGAGGAAACTTTTAATAGAATATCAAAATTCCGGAACGTTTACTCTCGTATATATTTGAATCAACCAAATCTTCAATAATAACATTGTATATACGAGGGCTACTATTAGTTTTAAGATAGACAAACGAAAACAATTATTTTTTATCGGATATAGCTTCATTGTTTTCGAAATATTCTCTATTGAAATCAAAAAACCTTTGCATGGGCTTTAACTAATTGTCGATTGAGGTACCTCCAAAACAAACTTCTTTTTCGCGTGTAGAAAAACAATTATCTCGCATTTTTTTGATCTGTGGAGAAAAAGAAATCATTGACTGCCAAACAAGGATTATACGGCGAATGACCCATCAATTTGATGTTTTGACTCTTTGCATCAATCTCGCGGTATGTCACATGACGATCTTGCAATATCAGTCGATGTTTTCTGGCATAAAAACCGATTTTGGACGACTTTCACGAAATTCATCATATACTAAAATACTTCTACGACTAAATTAGGAAAAACACGGTGGTTCAAGATGGTGCTTCATCACCAAAAGTTGAAGCGATTTGATCAGCACACTGTTGTTGGTTTAATTCACGTCGAAAGTCATAGAAAATCATCGCGCGAAAATGTTTGCGAATCAATCATATTTCTTAACTAATATGAATGCTTCAAATATCTGGAAACCACACTGAAATAGGACCCGTATAACAACATGTTCTGAGTACGTTCACCTTAAAAAATGTTCATAGCAGCGATGTCAGATTTGACTTATTCTCATTAGATATCTCAGAACTTGAGTAGTAATAATCGTAGTAATGACTCATCCAATTCCTAATCATTCCATTAGTCGTAATGTGTTATCTGCACATTGTAAACTTTTCTCGGTGAACATAAATCAGTTTTAAATAAAGATAAGACGCTTAACAAGGCCGATCTTTGCAGTCGATTGATCTCTCGCGACAGTAATTTAAACAGCCGCACTCTCTGAAGAAATTTGCAGAATTTCGAAATGGAACTCACTCACAAAACATGCCACGTAATATTTCTAGAATTAAATGATGTTCTAATCATGCTGTCACATTAACACTATATATTTTACAGGGCTATCCGTCCAAGCTGCACACCTCAGGTGAGTTATATTTTTAATAGTATGAACCATCAAAGAAAAACTTTAGTTTTTCGAAGCCTCAGAATTTTATTTTGGAGTGGAAGTTGATAGATTACAATTTATTCAAATGTTTTCAAAAAATATGCCGAGTGCTAATATGAATATGTTCAACTATCGTTATCCAGGTATAATTATCATCAGAAATATTTGTTCAATGAAATTACTTGTTGTTGCAGTGTGAGTGCTGAGGGATGATGCTAGCAGCTGGAACACCAACAGCAGACAACACAAAAAAATATCAAAAAAACTTTATTTTGTATTCTAAAATCGACATGTGTGTGTTAAACTGAAAATTTAATACAGTAGCACATGATATATTCAGTCAATGACAAACTGAATACTCTCTGCACCACCAGTGCAGATGCATACAGGCAATCAATTTAAAAAATTTCAATATGAAGAAACTATAACGCTAAGTAGGATGTGGAAACGTTGGGATTAACCACCGTCTAAAACTTCTTTCATCGGGTAAAGTTATGCTAACTGCATTCTGGGATTATTGAAGCGTCATTTTAGTTAATCACCTACAAATGGGTGCTCATTATGCTGATTTAATTACAAAATTATCGAGGCGATAAGAGAACAAGGAGCAGCAACTACAATGACACTGGCAGTATTGGAATTAATTAAACATCATACGTTTCCATAGCTTCGAATTCCAGTGTCGACTGGCTGTTTCCAAAATTTTTCTTAGGAACAACTTGATGCTGTAGGTTGTGCTAGAGGTAATTTTCAGGTTCCAAACACCCAAAGCTGGAGTGTTTACACGAGAAACAGCTTCTAGTGACCATACGTGCTACAAGGAAACGTCATTGAATTTGAGGTTAATTGGAATTGCAAGGTTCGTTCAATATGGACTTCCATTAATCTACTGGCTTTATAATATTTGAGCTAAAGATATATAGCTGTGTGAGGAGATTATTTCGAAAGACAGTTACATAATTCCTGTCCCAAATCTTAAGAATAATAAAATAATTAATATATTGATAAAATTGACAGATTAGAAGTCAAAAAATTGTGAAGCTGTGACTGAATAGAAAATCACAAACTGAAAACCTCAACTTCACTCTTAAATTTTTTGAAATTGCTTAAATAGTATGATCTCTTCAACTTCTTATAACTACGAATTAAAAATTTTGAGCAATACTTTGTTATCAAAGGAACGATGCAAGATAATGATTCTTTGTGAATTTATATCTCAATCCTAGTTAACATCTAATTAAAACGATCTAATATTAATTGATAGTTCCACAGTGTATCAACTCAGATTCCGAAGTTTTACTTCTAAGTTCAAGATGCCTATTATTTGTTGATAGTTATTTGGAAAAATTATATAACAATGATCTATCACCTTGATAATGGTCGATAAGGTTTATTAGGGTTTGTTTATCAACAATCATTGGTGCTATAGGATAAAAGTATAAATTTTTAATCAAATGATGTTATTTGTTCTCGTTCCTTTGGTAAATTATACATCATTCATACCATCTTCAAGTTGATAACTTTTCCTTCAACTTTAGAATTAACTTTTCCATTATTATATTACAGGCAAAACAAAGGAGATTTACTCTGTGAACTGTGTACAACCGTAGCTAATTACATCAAAGAATTGATTCAAGAAAATTTACCCGAAGTAAGTTACTCAAATAATTTGATGAAATGATTGGAATATTCTTAATGTTAATATAATAAACTCACGCGAAACAATGTCATTAAAGAAACTTCGAGTACGAGTACTGCAGAAGAAAAGAATCCTATATCCGGACCGCAATCAATCTTAATATTAAATGAAAAAATCCTAATCTAACATCTTATTGATCCAAAGAATGTATTAACAGTTTATACCTATTTCAATCTCAAAATATTTATGGGTTAAAGCGTGATCCACGAAAACGTGGTGAGGAATCGAGTCACTTTTCAAGATCTTCAAAATCACAGTGTAGTGTCAGTTTTGTTAGAAATTCAAATCAGATTCATGATTTGGTTTTTTATCAATCCATGAAAAATATAGATTCCAATGTGCACGTGTTCACCAAACCACCATTTTGTCATTATACAGTGCTCAATATATGCGTTCTACGTAAAATTTTCGCCTCCGTTATCCACGATATTCCCATGTTGGAATAGGAATTTCCACTGTCGCAGTCATTTTACTAACTATAATAAGAAAGTCCACTGCATTATCTGTGAAGGATTGGATATATGAAGAATTAAATTTTTTTTGTGGTCAAGTGATGATTCAAAATAACGACTTGGTCGATAAACATATACTTTAAATCTATTTGTCGTTTTTCACTCTTCGTATGCGATTCTTAGGATTCTGTGATGCCAGTCACGTAACATCATCTACCCTGGTACATTTTATATATTAATATATTCGAGCAGATGTGGATGATGGTTCAGGATAAGTTGTATTCTTTGAATTGAATAGTATGAAGTGGATTAATAATACAAAAATAACAATCAGTGTAATGATCACAGGGTTCCCTCCAAATTCTCGGCACTGCAAACTTCATTGCTCTTTTTTCATCTCACAACTTACATTAAAACGTAGAGTGGAGCCCATTTTTGACTTAATTTTGAACTTGAAAACTTGATATGCCTCGCAAATCTTCAAATTTGTACTTAAATAATATTTTTACACTTTCACTTTAATAAATTGGCCGCTAATATAACAAAACGAGTCAGCATCTCGTTTACAACTTCTTGTATCCATTTTGCACAGATTGAAACAATGAAAAATGATATGAAAGACGTGATTTCTCAGTAATATACAAACACCAACTGTCGTACATAAAGAGCGATGCAAGAAATATTGCTCATACACCTTCTTACTTCTCTTTCTATACCAATAGCGCGTGAAAGCCGACATTGATTAGGCGCAAAAATTAAACATTGTCAAATCACTGAAGTTCTTATAAATGAAAAATTTTCATATTCTTATCACATTTATTCTTATGTATATGCTTATATAATCAGAATTATATATTCTGATTGTATAAGCATATACATATAATCAGAATATATTAAGTAAAATCCAAGCACAAAAAAAATATTTTTTGTTGACTCGTGTTATTTCATCGACTTCAAACTAAAGTACCTTCATATTAGTAGGATTCATATACTCATTCTTCGAATCAAGATATAATTATGAAATATGTCCCCGTTCAAAAAGAGATTATCACCTTCTCGGATGTAAGTTGAACGTAGTCAATCAAAAATTCTCATCATTTATACATACAAGCATTTTATTGAAAATCTTTTGTTGTACTACTTTATGGTCTGAATACAAAGTATTTGAAGAATTTCTGTTATGATTTATTCTGGAAAAATTTCGCTATCGACGAATTTACGATGAAACTGAGTATATTTCTGCGGCAAATGCCGACAATAATTATATTACAACAATTTCATCAATTATTTCCTGATTGTGGAAACTATTTTCTCATAAAACTCTATTTATAATTCATGGTTTTTCTTGATATTTATTATTTTATTTATCTGTTCTACTCTCAATATACAAGTTTCTTGAATCTAAAGATTTTTTTACATCTTTTTAGGAGAAAGTGAAAGAGGATGTGCAAGAATTATGCAATGGTTTGCCAACAGACTTAAAAGAAATCTGTACCAATGATATTCTTCCTCTTGTGGATAACATATACAAAGACCTTGCAGCACTTACAGCAGAAGATGTATGTAAAGCTTTGGAATTTTGTACAGCTTGATAGATATCAATAAATATATATATAAATAATATTTTCGTTTCTTTCTATCAATAATCCATCATAAATTGGCAATGATTACATTTAAAAACCGTACGTACGTATTCTTTTGTAGAAGAAGGATTGGAAATCAAACTGATTGTGTAGTATTTCGAGAGAATAATAATTAAGAACATTACAAATACACCTTCTTCTTACACCGCCCCCCTTACAGAGAAAAATTACATAAATATCATCTAAATAAAATTGTTAGCTAGACAAGTGTTATTTAAGTTCTGAAGCAGCTGGTAAATGCTGGGGACAACTCCCCAGTATTTCTCTATCATGGCTTTACGTAGTTTTCTTATTGGTTATCGTCTCTTCCTCTACTATATCCATAACATCTTTGTCAGTTTGCGTTGAAGTAAAATTTATTATTTAATCGCGTTGCGCTACTCGATAGGGTTCATTTTGATACTTGGATGTGACTAGACATATGAAGGAAGAACTTTCAACTAACGAGCAAGATAGTGAAGAATTAAATGGAAAATCTCATCATTATTCACGGATCAAAGAGAATAACATAAAAAATCCACCTGAGGACAGACAGAATTTTATAACAAAGAAATAACATAAACAATTTGAATATGAAATATTAGGACCTTAGGAATTACGACTACGACAGTATTAGGAAAATTAACGAATCTCGATGGCTCGAGTTGGTGCTTTGTCACCAAAAGTCGAAGCGAGTTGATCTGCATACTGCTGTTGGTTTAATCCGTGTCAAAATTCAAAGAAATCATCTCACGACTTGATTCCATTTTTTGACTACAATGAATGTTCTAAGTATCTGTAAGCAACTCAAATAGGACTAGGATCACCATTTAAAATGTCGAACTGTATGATGACAATGTAGATTTGATATATTCACATCAGTGTTGCTATATTTCAAAATTTAAGAAGCAACTCTCGTACTATCGCAAATCTATTTGCATATTGTACAAGATATGATATGATATGATCGAGATATCGATGCAACATAATAGGAAATTCGATAAAGATTTCATTGGCTTACAGATTTAGGTGAGTCATAAATTGAAATTTTCAAATAAATGGATGATAGACACACCGCTAAATCCAAATTTATGGTAACGCCAACATTAACAAAACCTCCGTAAATTTATACATTTATATATTCATATATTTCAAGCAAATGGACAAACATGTTTGACTATGATTGATGTTTTTTGAAAAAATCCCCTAGATGGAGCAACAGCGGCAGAGGGAATTGAATTTTTACTCAATCTTATATTGGATAACCACATTTTATAGTATTAGAAAGTAACAGAGAATTCAAAAATTGACATGAAGGACATAAAAGCATATTTAAACGTCGTTTCCACTCGTCCCGTTTGACAATGGAATTGCTGGTCATCGTTAAATTGCTTTTTTCGGTTTGAAAATAAAATAATTATGATTACTCTGCTTTCTAA
Organism: Diorhabda sublineata; assembly: GCF_026230105.1. Classification (NCBI taxonomy): domain Eukaryota; kingdom Metazoa; phylum Arthropoda; class Insecta; order Coleoptera; family Chrysomelidae; genus Diorhabda; species Diorhabda sublineata. Next base: position 11,650,421 of record NC_079483.1, read on the forward strand.
ATAGTTAGAATATTATTAGCCCCTACGTACTTAAATAATAGTTTTCTTTTTAATCGGGACTCGTGGACTACCGCATCCTTTGACTATAATTTTTGCAGCTTTTGTGAACGTTTTCTATAAAAAGAAAATAATAAAGGAGACTTCGAAAATCATGTCGACAAGTTTTTCGCTACTCAACTAATGATATTGTGCAGATATTAATTCACAAAATATCTCGAGTGATAAGAGCACATTTATTGAAATAAGATCGAATAAGAATCACTATAATTTGAAACTGATTATGAAACTTATTGAAAAAGAGAAGGTCCGCAGCATTTAAGGATTTTTCTAATCCATTCAAATTACACTGGTATGAATAAAATGAACTTACAAATATAGTTAACAGCGACCGCACTATAACGACTGGAATTGTGGAGAAATTTGGAGCGTATTTCCAAGAAAACTGTGAAAACTCCATGCCACTTACAATATCACGATAACATCACAAATATAGTACTTAACCACCTAAACACAAAACACATTAAATACTACGAATTCAAAGTTCCTGACAACCTGCATTGAAATATATAACATAATTTTCCAATTGAAAAACGGCTCCAATATCCTAATTAAAAATTTACTCAAAAAAAGTAGTGCAACATGTTCTAAAAACAGGATACTACCCAGATAAGCTCACAATTGCCAACATCATTCCCATTATTAGAGCAAATAAACAGCTATGCTATGTGAATAGTTATAAATCTATATCCATGCTCAATAATATTGCAAAGGTGATAGATAGAGTAACTTTCAAAAATTTACAAAACTTTCAGAGGTGGACATAGTACAACGGCTGGAATAATAAGAGTTTTTAATTATATAAGAAAGAGCTTCCAGGATAAAAATAAGTTCATCATAGTCGCTATCAACATCCAAAAAACCTTTGAGTCCGCATGTTTAAAGGGGTTTGATTTATAAATTGATAAATTTAAAGTTACCAAATCTTTTAATTAAAATTTTGCATTCATATTCAAACAACAGAAAATTTAACGTTGAAAATAATGAAGCATGGAAGGACTATATCCCATAAATGCTGGAGTTCCTCAAGGGTCAGTTTTAACACCTTCGTTGTATTCCCTTTTTAGATATGAGCTACCCACTTCCCAACAAATCCTAACAACCATATACGCTGACGACACTTGTTTTGTAGCATCAGCGAAACATCGCGATCATGAGAAATATCCATACACATTTAAACAACAAAATTTTATACATTTCCAAACAATAAACTAGCTTTATATATCTCAAAAACAGAATACTTGTTACTCAGTTAACGCCCACATCGCTAAAGAAGTACAAGGAGCTAAGATTGCAATGAGAAAACTCCACTCTCTAATTAACACAGTAAATTAACCACACGAAACAAATTTTTATCATACAAACAAATCATTATACCCCTGTCTACTACACAGGTACCAAACAAAATTTCCGCCTCCTCAGGTGGTACAAAACAAACACCTTCGTATGGCTATTAGATATTCATGCTACCCAAAACTTTTTAGAACCTCGTGGTTACATGATATAGCCGACATACCCAATGTCAAAGATTTCGTAACAAAATTTTTTTCGTAACAAAAATTTCAACAAATTTTAACAATTATTGTCTGCCAAAAGATCTTCGAGAAAAACTCAAAGCCGCAATCGCACAGGATATATATTCGACAGTGGTTCGAAAACTCCAAATTTGATTAATACAATAATATTCGTGAATGAAAACTTCCACATATACCAATTATATTCAACGTCAGCCATGTTGCCTTCTCGAAAACTAAAACTATTAATATTTGGACCCCTATTTTTATGCTGCTTTTCAAGGATATTTCAGCCGAAAAATTCCGGAAGTCACAACATTACACCAAGTTATCAAACTTGTGAATAATACCCCGTTGCAAGGAAAATCGACATTGCATCCAGACGTTCAAATGACATTATGGGTTGCAAGAACATCGGTTAACGTATTTATTTATTAATCTATAAGTTGTAATGTAACTAATGAATTAGAACAGAAAATAGAGATATTTTTAATAATAATAGACTGGTATGCATAAAAATCGGCCCTGTCGCTATTCTTGACGATTCCTATGTAAAATCAATCCAAATGTGACCTCAGTATGGCAACAATATTGAAAATATAAAGAAACAATTAGGCATATTCACTGCACGACGCTGATGCTCCCAATACCACACGCGCATATAATCGCTGAGGAATTCACAACAAGCTTAAACTTGCTTTGCTCTTCTCGTTATAGTACCACATTGTTAAGATCAGTACATCTAAACCCGTTGTAGAGTTATCTTGTCGACGATTTAAGCGTGAATTCTGTGTTTCAGAATTATTTATTTGAGTAAAACAGTACGATTAGTTTGGGTTTTCTTCCAAGTGCATAAATGTGATTTGCGTTTAATATCGAGTATTGATTTACTGCTTAATCATGCTGATAGCTTCTGATTTATTTGCGGCGAATTTACTTTAAAAGCGCAACGAAATGCCTTCCTCCCCTTTATAAAACTGCTTAGAATGAATTTTGCTTTGATTGAAAAATCGGCAACTTGGGCTCGATCAGTTTGCTGTACAACTTGTTACAGTAGTTTTACCAATTGACTCAAAAGTAACCATAAATCAATTTCATTTGCTGTGCCTATGGTTTGACATTAGTTCTGTTAGCTCTGCAAGAAAATTTTATCCCTGGTCAAAAACATGTCGCCCACGCTTCTTTGGTACCGAAGGAAAATATTAACTTGCTACCTCTGCATATCAAACTCGATTTGATAAAGACGTTCGTGACATCAATGGATAAGTCAGGTGAAGCACTTCATCTAAGCAATGCTAAAATCACACGAGGACTTTTGTGGTTCCCCAAACTAGACAACATTTTCAAGAACAGACGTTTATTCAACACCTATAAAAAAAGAATCCCAATAATTGCATATCTCTTAAAGTATACTTTCTTCACTGAAAATTTAGAGGCAGTCTCCGTTGACCATGAGAAACGGTTCCATCAAGACATCAAACATCCTGGCGGAGTACTCCTGGTGTTTGAGACGAGATAGCTATATCTCATAGTATAAAAGGAGATGAAGTACCAAATAATGGTTCATACCCTAATTATTAATAATTGTTTCGAGCTAAAACGGTTCCTTCTGCTCATTCAAATTAGATCAATTAACATAGGTTTATTATTATTATTAGAAAGTTGTGAAAATAGGAATGTGGTATCACCCTAAAATGATGAGTTGTGGAAGAAAGCAACAGTTATATTTGAATTGAGGACGTCATTTTACGTAATAATCACCAAGAATAATAGTAGGACCTTCTTTTGCAAACCAAATGTACCCAAATATATTATTGTACAAGTTTCGTTATTTGAAACATTACGAACAACATGTCAACGTTTCTCTTATGTTTAATAACAAAAACTTGGATCCTAAGGTAGTTATACATTCTCAAGTGAGTGCTTTTGTAAATATTACCGTGCACTATCACTTATAAAACCTACGTTATCACGCAAACTCCAATTACTTACGTTTGTGCCCTTTTGACTCATGTGCAAAGAAACGTTTTAAGACAAGAGTTAGCGAAACAACCAGAGACTAGGTCAAATATATCGAGTATTCTTGGTATTGGGGGATGTGAATTCAGCCACATTGATACCCTGATCTACGGTTTCACAAAGCTAGTTTTAAATCACTGTTAAATTCATTGAAAAAGTGTCAGAGGTTAGGTTTAAGTTCGTAAAATAGTTTTATACTTTATAAATAATAGGTGCTATACAAGGCTAGACAATGTTTAATTTTCACTTGAAACTTATCCCATCACTTTGTTGAATTCATATGAATTTGTACATTTTTGGGAAAGATTTTCTGGTTTTAAAATGGTACCTTAAAATCTGACGGAGTTTAACATGAACAAATATTACATTCCAAATTTCTCTGGCTGAATTTACCACACCAAAAGGTCATCTAACTGCTATCATCTCTAGGCGTCTCACAATTATAGTATATGTATAGTCGCAATCATGTAATAGTGTGAATCAAACAAAAAATCAAAAGATTCCGGTTGCCAGAAATACAAGAATGAGTTTTTAAAAAAACCAAATAGAGTTTCGACAATTTCATAATCAAATTTTTTTGCAATTCACATTAAAATTTATTAAATTTTAATATCTATTGTCACCATATTTTGCGATAACTTATAAATAAACTACACATGAGATTATCTTTCAAGTGGTATAAAAAATTTTTTCATTATTGTCGACGATATATCAACTGCGTGTCAGGCCATATTACACTCATTCAAGTATAAAAATCTCACAACATGAAATTAGCTCTGACTTTAGTATTTTTCGCCTGTGTCGGTGAGTACTGATATATAGAAATTACTTTAATCTGTCTTGTCAATTTATCAAATAATGCAATTATGAAAATGGTTTTTCTACCCCATACTCACAGCACAACTTGTAAAATAAAACTTCAATGTACTTCTATAGAAACTGGTATAGAGGCATTGATATAGTGAGGATGCTGATATTGTATTATGATAAAATTTACTAATAGTTGGTTTTTGAAACTTCTTGATGAGCTTATTTGACTAAAAAGAAAAAATATAGTACCATCAGGATGGAACACCATGTCGTTACAACACAATTATTGGACATTTTCTCTTTCAGATTTATCTGACGAGAAAATACGTGAAGTTTCTTTGGCCCTACACTAAAATACTCATAGCTCTCTCCTATTGAAGCTATAATTTCTCCTATAGGTTTTGTTAGAATTTATGATTTATTGAAATGACATTTGGAAGCATTTCACTTAGCTGAAAAAATCAATAACTGATTATCTTATCATATTTGGTCCACGTCATCAAAAAATTCCCGTGAACTATGATACCTCGTGAGATGTGAAGCATTAAATTTTTAATTGGCATTTGAATCAGTTTCTCCCGTTATCTTATAAGAAATCCAACAAAAAAATCCGCAAATGCGAGCCTGATTATACGTCGTAAACAATTGAATTAAACAGATATATTAAGGTTTGATGACCAGAGCGACCAAGAGACTTTTAGTGGCATCGGGCAGAGTTTGGTCCCGAGGTCCATTAGGTCAAAATTGAGAAATGAAAGAAACCTGCTGTTGAAGTAGCCCAATGTCTCATTTTTTTAAAGTCTGTCTAAAACTCGATAAAAATTCATGGCATGAGCTGAATTTTTCTGAAACATCTCTAGACCAATGGGTTAATAGGCTTATAGGACTATAAAAATGTAAAATAATCTGAAAATGTTAAATAAATCATATGTTTTACAACCAAGTTCGAAATAAATATTGGTACATGTGGCGCGAGCGACGATGTCTACTGTCATGGTTTGTATACTCTAAGAGTTTGAGTGAACAAATGATGTCTCTGAGGTCTAAGCTTAGTGAGCTACTGCGCACCAACATCTGTACTATTGTCAATAGAGACGCAACTGTACGTGGATTTGTGAAAGATTGGACAGTTTCTGAACGGAACGGAAGAAGATCCTCTGAACTGTATGCTGGATGCTGTTAATTTTATAGTGGTTTAGAATTTCTCATATTTTTTATAAATATATAGAACTCAATTTGGCCCGAAAAAATGTAAAAAGGGATATAAAGGGAATAAGATATGAGTAAAAAGACTGACATTATGAAATGAAGAATCAAAAATAAAAATTCTAACAAACTCTGAGGGAAAATATCAGAAATTAAATAAAATGGTTGGAAGGGGGGAGAAAACAAAATAATATATTAATAACTGGACTCCCAATAACTAATGATCCAAAAATTGAATCGACATATGAAAAAATTTGTAGAGCAGGACTTAAAGTAGAAACTAAAGTAATTCAAACGCTGGGAAATATAATATTCACCTATCGAAGAAATTGAAGATTATACGGAATAAGAATATACTAATCTAAAACTACTTGAATTAATTCATAGTTCTAATGATGAAATTCTACAGAATCTGAGTATTTCTTTTCTCTAATTTAAGGTTGGTGGGTTATATTTTGGTTAAGTAAAAAAGTGATAATAAATTTGTTCATTGAAGCCAGATTTTAGATTAAAATTTTCTGTGTTAATTAAAGGTACTTATCGGTGATTTTGCACTGGAAATTTTAGAAAGAGTCTTACTTTCTATTTACTGTTTAGATTAATAAAAATTTAGATAAATTTATCGCACTGCTCACAGTAAATCGGGGTCTTATGTCTTATCAAATATGTATATAGGTTTTATAAATTTTTATTAATGTTAATTTACATTTTGAATTTGAGAATACTGTAATATATGATAGATTTCTTAATAACATTTATATGATTCACAGGGCTATCCGTCCAAACTGTACACAATGGGTAAGTTATAAACTAGTACCTCGTATTTATTCCATATATCTTTGCTATAACAACATCTTCCATTATTATTTCAACTTTTGAATTATCATAAGTTCAAAAAAACTGAAAAACAAACAATCATTTGATTTAAACATAATTGAATATACCTTCGAGAATCAAATGAAAATATAGAATGGGAATCAAGAAAAGTTAAATATTTCGATATTTCGGGGGAAAATTGAGAGAAGATTGAGAGAAGACGTCTTCTGTATTTAGGTTTAATTCTAGAAATCTAGAAGCATAAAAAATAAGTAAAAATCACCCCGGATACAAGAATAAAAAATTTGTGAAGCATAAATGTAACCTGTGTTCACCTATGGCGCTTAAATAGTAAATACAACAACAAAAAAAGGTAAAAAATTGATTATATTAGAGAAAAATGGAAATATTAGACCAGCATATGCCATAGTCTTTATTATATATAACAAATATAGAAAATACTGCAACTGTGACACTCGAACAATAAAGATAAATAAAGAGAAATTGAGGATTAAAACGGTGAGCACATTCAAATACCTTGGAATGGGAATAGGAAAAACAAGCAAAGAGGACGCAGAGATTACTAAGAAAATTAAAAAGGCCTCTAATACATATTATAGCATAAACTATTTTATCAATGAGAAGCACGCCTTAAGAAAAGCAAAGCTAAATGTTTTTGAAGCAATTTATAAACAAATATTGATTTACAACTGTGGAACAAGGACTCACTAATAGAAATTTTTAGGACAAATGTTCTAAGGATCCTACACGAGCATTAGATATGACAAAAATTAGCGTGAGGTGGGTATCCGCGCAGAGCAAAATAGAATGTAATCCTATCAATTGTAACGAATCATTAAACTATGGTCTTCTACTATGATCCGACATGCAAAAGAGATTCCATGGGGTGGTAGTTGCGTAAAAAAATTATCGTATAAAGACAAGGTATGCGCTTGCTTTATGACAATGCTCGAGTACCCACTGCTTCAGTTTCCAACGCTATTGTGCACAAATGTAGCTTTACGGAGATTGATCAAACAAGATGCATCGTATTTTTAAAGTGATATTTTACCAGGTCTACTTTCTAGGTAGACGTGAAGTGAATTCTACAGTTAAAAACATAAATCGAAGGAAGAGATGGGACATGAGGATTGAAAGGTCTCAAATCATTGATAGAAAAGTAAAAATTATATTATACATACCTACTATGAAAAAATAAGAGTGAATTAGGATCTACATGTCGTTTTGTCGTCTAGTTGAGCCATTGGTTCATTAGAAATAACATAACTCAATATTCTGATCAATTAATTAATTAATGAATTATATAGAAATAAAAAACTGGAAGAAGAAGCCATATAATATAAATGTTAGAATATTTAGAAATTTTAATTAAGAATTTGATATTAGATTAGCTTCGATTTGGGTTATTCATGAATCATTTGTTTTCACCAAACCATTTTTTATGCAGAATTTTTAAAAAAATAAACCTCTTGGAAGCCCGTGAAAGCAGATTATGTATATTACAACTTTTTATATGAACTATTCAACCCTTATCTATGGCTGTACAATCACCCTCAAATTTATTAAACTTTTTATTTATTTTACAGGTTGGAAAACAAAAAAGATGTAGTCTGTGATCTATGCAAAACTGTCGGGACTTATATCAAGGAACTAATAGAACAAAATTTTCCTGAAGTAAGTTTGTAACTTAATTTTAATGAGAATGATTTAAAAATTGACTAGAGCCTTCAGGTATTTAAATGACAAATTTCTCCCTATAGAAAATAAAAGGATAGTTAATTCATAATGAATAAACCGAAACATGTTCCACATAACCCATTCAAGAAATAAATGACATGAATATATAAATATAAGAACCCATGAAGAATATATTAAATAATATGACTTATAATCAGCAAACTCTCACAAATATTTTCCATTTCCTTTCCACTATTTGTTGTTTCCAGGAGGGAATAAGAGACAATAAGGATAATTTTTGTTCCTTCGGAAAAGTAAAGAGCTTGTCAATGATAAGTATGAAATATATTAGAGAAAATTTTTGTCATTTTTACTTTATACAAAGTACAATTAATAAACAAATCCAATAATTTGGGCGTTCATAGATTCTAAAAAAATCATAGAATTTATTTTCATTACATGGTACAGGATATAGGTCTTCTTTAAATAAATATGCCTTTCTTGAACTACATCTTTCTCGCTTCTACATTTTTTATGCATGTATGAACTTTTTATGCATGATTCCAAATGATTTTATGTTAACTCCTATAGTTAACATTGCTGATATCTTCTTGTATTGACAGTTTTTGAGCTACTACCTGTTTATAGATTGATGTTTTGAAGAACTAACACAACAAAGGAATCGTTTTTCTTAATAAATTTGATTGATATACTGCTGGGAATTAGAAATTCAGTAGATATTTCAATACATGATTTGTCGATATTGCGCCAATATCCGGAAACATTGAAAATACGTTTCATTATTTCAGTCTCAAAAAACTGATTTGATATTCTTACCATCTTATTACAGAATGTGTTCGATTAAAGTCAAATCTTGTCTGTTATCAGCTGCATATTTGTCATTGTCAATTATCTACGATTAAGACACTCTATTGATTGATGATGTTAGTCATTCCAAACCAGTGCTTCCCATTTAGATTCAAGCAGAGACATTTTATTTTATGCTAATAGAATACGAAACAGCATTTTGTTATGGTCGATTGAAATGATTACTCTTTATGAGCTACAGGAATATCCATAATAATATACAATGCGGTCCATATGTATGAAATAAATTCAATTTTATCGTTATTAGGTACTTTGTGAAAAAGCCTAGGACAGGGCGATTTTTATTCTTAAATTAACAATTTACAATATGAAAATATTATTCCTCTCCAGAATCCCCACTGAATTATTAGCACCCCCTCGAAAATTTTGAATAAGTAAGGGGGTTGTGTGGCACCTTGCTGGAAACGGATTTCAGTCCACTGCTCAGCAATATGAAGTTTTATCAAGTCACAAAACTTTACGTACAAGGAAGATAATATGTCCATGATATTTAGAACATACTTTATAATTACATAAAATGTTCAAAATGACCACCATTCACTTCTTGACAATAATCGAGGCAATTTTAAAATTCTCGTACAAAATTTTGTATGTCCTTAGGGGTTATTTTGTCAATTTCTTCCGTTATCCTAGCTTTTGAGTCAGCAATATTATCTAGTCCATTAAAATATACTTTAGGAAAAATCAGATATCTGCTCTGCTAAACATCAGGAAAAAATTTTTGAAAATACTAAAATATTTGTCAAAAAGCCAAATAAACAATTAATATGAATATAGAAAGCTGTTGTTATTTAGATATTCTAATTTACTGAATTTCAGTTATGATTGGTTCTGGTAATAAAACAAGAACTTAAAAAGAGAATTGTGAAATTTTTATAACATATACCCTGATCAACACGTTTCGCAGTCTACAGTAAACAAAATTGAAAAAAAAAGTTTAGTGTAACCGGACATGTAAAAATATTAAAAAATCAGATAGACATATACAATTTAGTGATGAAAAAAGTTAAATGTAATCCAGAGATTCAGGAAAACCTGCCTAAGACAACTCGAGAACTTGCCGCCGACAATAATGTAAAGTAAATCATCTATTTTGAGAGTTTTGTATGAAGAAAAATATTACCCTTACAAAGTTCAGTTAGTTCAGGAGTTAAATGGATATGATTCTGATGGAAGGCAAGAATTCTGTGGATTGATGATGGACAGAATGAACGCAGATCGGCAGTACATAAACAAAATAATTTTTTCTGATGAAGCGACAATTCATTTGAACGGAACAGTTAACAAACTAGATACGGCTATATAAGAAATTTTCATTTTTTGGAAAATTTCAAGTCGAACAAATTCTCATTTCACAAATCGACTCCCGGTATCGTGTAGGGCATAAAATTTCCTATGAATTTGATCTCAACGATTTTTTTGTGCGTGTACCATCGAATTTTAGTTCTTTCAAATGAAATATGCAAACAAGCTGCGTTTCGAGCTTTCACGGGATTTGGTCAGAAATCTAGGCGATGTGTGGTCGGAGCACTCACGTAAAAAAATTCTCACCCCTACTTTTTCTATTTTTTCATTGATTTTTCATAGATTTTTTGATCTTACTTCCCCGGACTGTCAGCTATCATTGTAGTGACAATAATCGCTTCTGCATAGAGCGCCTGATTGTATAAGCTCACCAAGCACAAACCCACTACACTCTCTGATTAACAACTTTTATATATTATTTATCAGTAGCACATTACTTTACTGGCTACGTATTCAGTATATCTGGTGTCAAAAATATATTTTGAATCTCATTTCCTAGTTATGTTTACTAAGTGTATTGATATTATTGAATTATGAAAAATAATTATTGATTTTAATTTCTTTAGGAAAAAGTAGAACAAGAAGTGAAAAACCTATGTGATTCTTTGGGCGGTGAGTTGAAGGAAATCTGTAACATTGTTTTCCCTCCCCTTGTCAAAACAATCTACGAGGAGCTTCAATCAGAAACACCAGAAGAAGTTTGTGAATTACTTGGATTCTGTTGAATCAAAAAGTTGACATGAATTTTTAATAAAATTTAGATATTGATCTCTTGTTTTCTTTTCCATTTTCTATCTATATATGACAAAAACTTATTTCCAAAAAATCATTTTAATATATAATTAAAATGATTTTTTGGAAATAAGTTTTTGTCAAATTTTATATCTAGACTGCTATTATTAGAGCATAAACAAAATAAGTGGTGAATGAAAATTGTGTAAATTGGGTTTGGATTGTGAAAGAAATTTTGTTAATTGAAATGTTTTCATCGTTTCGAGAAATATAAAATAAGGACAGTTACATGTAGGATAATTGAATATGCATTATAGGCACAGCTCACCAGATTCTAATCCCTCTAAAAAAAGCCTTTAGCAGTGACAAAAAGGAACGGCTTGAGTCATATGGTTGCAGGAAGTCTAAATCTTCATAGGTAATAAAATCTTCTCAGATTAAGACCTTTGTCTTTGGATTTTTTATTATTGAACAATAGCTGCCTTTTGATCTATCTCCAGAACCGTTTGGGTTATCATCTTGATTTTCTGTTGGAGTTATCCCTAGGCAATTTCTATGCAAACTCATCAAACGGGGTGAATTTGGGTTCAGTTCAATCTTTGTCACTCTCTTCATCCTCAAGCACTTTTTTCAGAATTTGACTTGTGAATTTGTGAAATCTGTGATGTGAATGTCTGAGAAACAATGAATTTCACACATTAACCTTAAAAAAATCAAATTTTATTGTCAATTGTGTATCACTGTTGCCAGCAAGTGAGCCGAACGCTCAGTTACTGGCACAAACAAGTTCAAATTGCTTAGAAAGGATGTCCCACGTGCTTCAACTCAGAATGCTCAACACCAACTGAATTGTAATATTTGGTTCGAGGATTACCTAAAAGCCTGCGAATTTGTACCAAATATACCGTCGCTGGAAGACACTAACAAAGGACTATATGAAATAGGTATGCTCAAAAAGGAAAAGTACGACACATACGGTAAAATCTTGTGTCTACCCATAGACGTTCATTTTCATGTCTGCACCATCCTAGTAGGACACAGATCCTGCTAGAGGATCGATAAGAGACATCGGTATCTCGTGAAATTTTTGCCAAAACCTTTATGGTAAAAGAGTGGGTTTGTCCAATCCTTCAAGCCATACAAATCTCCCGGAAAGTCGAGATTCACTCCAAAAGGGACTACCTACACTTTATATATATCAAGGCTGGGAGAAGATCCAGTTCAGAAGCTAAATGCTATCGTCTATGAATTGTTGATCTTTTGAAATCGACGAATCGACTGTTTCTACTTAGCTTATATTAAATATCTCGGAGTGACCTTTGACTAGACACTGGTATGGAGTCAACACACACGAGCAGTAGGACATGAGGGACAAAATGTTTTATACAACTATTTTGGAATACTCGAAGAAGAATTGAGTCTAAATCACAAAAATTGAGGAGCTTGTTTTATAAATCTAGAGGAACAATACAAATCATCTGAGACTTGAGAGCTTCTATAGATAGTGAAACAGCAAAATAGACAAAAGAAACAGAACATTAGACAAAAATGCAAAAAGGTTCGTAAATCACGAGTTTCATGTGAATATGCACATCAAGATACGAAAATATTTTGAGTGAGTCCTTTTCAAAGATATTCTTTCCAACGAAATTATTTTATAGTGTTTTACCAAAACGTACGATTGATAATGGTGTTAGATATTTTTGGATACAAACTACGAAGGGGAGATTAATAGATAGAAAACAATATATTTGAAAAATATACGGATAAACATAAATTACAAGTTCAAGAGGATTCTCAATTCATTTAATTCTCCCATTGTGATAAGAATTAGTAATACATTTAATCGAAGTTATCTAAATTATTGATTCAAGTACTGAACATTTATCAGAATTCCCAATAAATATGTACATATAGATAGATCATTTAAAACATTATGATCCAAGGATTTTAGGAATATTTCACTTGTAAACAAATTCAAGTAATAATTGTGTGGTAACCGATATGATTATATTGAAGTGAAAACTGTGTCATTTGTACAATAATGTTCAACTCGCATATACAACACAAAAAAACATTCCTATAATGTACCGTAAACCTGGAAGAAATGATAAGTTCTAATTTCAAATAAGAGTTATGCTGAAGAGGAACCATGAATTATCTTGTTGGAAATAAAATGAAAAAGAAGCAAGAAATTTTATCATATATCCTTCAAAGTTTTCTTTACGAGAACTGAGTTTATTACAAAGTTAAATTCATAATAAGAAACATTTCTGGAAGGCTTCTTTCTCAAGTATTCTCATCTAATCTAATAAAGAATTTTCAATGCCAAAAATGACATTTTCCACTTTTAAGATGAATCAAAAATTTCTAGTATGTAAGACGAATATGAACAGAGACGAATTTTCTGAGGTACTGAAATTTTATGAGCTGGAGAAGAGTGGTCATTTCGCAATACCATACTGAGGAAAAAAGACGTCAGATAATTTTTGGAAATTAATCGGTCCACATAGTTCTGCAAACGAGCTTACTTATTTCCATTTTTGAATCACTAATTATCATTTATCATCATCATTCAGCTCCTGGTAGAGCAAATTTTGTTGACGCACGTTCTTGGTAATTCCTGTAACCTCTTTTTTATGTTAAGCTTACTTTCTCTACATCTTCGTACAGATCTGCCTCTTCCTCTTTAGCCTCCAGTAATCTAATTGATTGCTAATCTGTTTGTGTTTGTCCATTTTCTGTAGTGTATGACCTACCCATCTCCATTTTTGGTTTGTAATCGTAACGTAGATTTTTATTTCTCTCGCCATATTTCTCTATATTCCGCTATATTGCTTACCCCATTTTGCAGATAACTCGAAGGCACCTGTTGATGGACTAGAAAAATATCTTGAAGCTAGATCATTTTTTATACTATGACTTGACAGCGTTTTGCGCCAGAGCTATTCTCCTTTGGATATCATTTCAGTACCTTCCTGTGTACTTATTTTACTGCCTAAATAGCTCACTTAATCGACTTGCTCCAGTACTCTTTCTCCTAAGTATATGGCGCTTTCTGTATCGGATTTGCTGTGTATTGAGTGTTTGTGTAACCTGTTTCTGTTCTATTCCAAATTGAAATAGGCTCCATTTGATTTCTGACCTTTTATCTTCTGTTTTTTTTCTCATTATCCAATCGATTGCAACGTTAAACAGTGTTATCGACCAAACACATCCCTTCCTCACTTCTCACATATCTGATAGTTCGTATGCTTTTAAGATTTTCCTCATTATTTCTCGGTGTATTGGGTCAAATGCTTTATCGAAGTCTATAGAATTTAATCAGATATTTTTAATTGTTTCTATGCATTGGTGAAGAGACCTCGCATTGTGCTCTGTTAAATAATTAGACAATGATGAAATGTGATAGCTACAGATATTTAGGCGAAAATTTTAATGGAGAATAGAGGGATAACGCCAAAAGAGAGGTATATGCCTGTATTAGTTCTGGGAAATACAATCATTTCCTTCTGCTCTTTCTTTTTAGGAGGAGGATTTATTGAAAGAGTTATTGCTTGCATTGTAATTGCTTTTTTTTTCAGGATATTTATTAACCCTGTTGATTTCCGTTGATTTCTAAGTCAACTAGATCGACTTTTGCTTGTTGAAAAAATATTTCACGTTTTTACATAGGGAGCATTCGCAGTTTCTTCTGCTTATTGAGCCAGTTCGTCCGTGAATAGTCGCTTGTCTTCTCTGAGACACTATTTCTGTAGTATTATTCTTGTGATTCATGGCATTCTCACTTTTATTCATATCTTATTTCTTCGTATTTTCATTTTATTTTCTTTAGTCTATTTGCTTGTCTGATTTTTATGGCATTCTTTCGTATCATTTATGCAACATTTAGTGCTGTTTTTGTTGGTTTCCTTTTCTTGGATGTATGCGTGTTGATGCTGTGATTTTTTGATTCAGTTCACTTCATATACGCTAATTGTGACCACTAACTAGTTGCTGAACCTCTTTTTTCCAAATTTTCCTCCTTTCCTGAAACTATAGTCTCAAAAAAAACTATTTCTTTCAACGTTAAACCGAATGAGAAATATTTGGGCTGACGCTATTCGCTTCACTTCACTCTTTCTCAACAGTTTCGATACCCACCGTTATACAGTTTTGGTTATCTTAGATGCGTGGTAACAATTCTGTACATGGAAAAACGTCTGATAACCTATGTGTTTCCTGAATTACTTGGTTAGCTTCGCCAATGACCACCAGGTTCATCATGTATATCTGTTAGACCTTTAACAAATGTATCATTATTCTCTTCTTTTTCTACACTGATCCTGTAATAAATAACAGTAGCACTGCATACTTCGGCTTTTTGTCACTACGTAATTGACTTCTGGAAATAAACGGAACTTTTATCATTCAAACATTTCCACAGTGTTATCAGTTGCACCTGTGGTTATCATTATCAATATAGAAACAAATAGATTGAAGATAATCTAATTCACATGGACCATGTTTACACAAATATCATCTGATTTTCCTAATTAAAAGTACTTCTAGATAAACAACTCATTGATTTTAAGTAATATATAAAGGGTTCCACCAAAGCGGATTTGAATTTGTATCTATTATTAGAAAAATCTTCTCCATACTCAACATGAAATTCGTTTTGGCTTTAGCATTATTTGCCTGTATTGGTAAGTATTTCAAAAATATCATAGTAAATGTCATTAATATTATATGTATTCAAATATATATATATATATATATATATATATATATATATATATATATATATATATAGATATATATATATATATATATATAATTCTTAAGTGAGTATTGTATTTGAGACACTAACTTGAAGAATTTTTAAATTACACGTTTGCTAGACTTTCAGAAAATACATAAAAAATACGGAATTAAAAAAATGTATTCACTGGGCGTCTACTAACTGACTAACAGAAAAATATAGTATTTTCCACAATTTAAGAAATTTTATATATATTTCTTAAATTTGATTAAACCCAAAAGACATAAATTTATCGCTATTTATTGGGTGGGAATTATGTAGTAACGCACTACTACATTATAATACCTGGAACTTTCCTTATAGTTTCGTATATATGAATTTGAATTTGAACTGTTTTATGGTTTGAAATTAACTAACACAGACATAGATATAGGGTATAAAATAAAGGTAGAGTAGAGGGTATTGCATATCATATGTTAACATGATTCTATACTTTTCGTTATGACAAGAGATGGTCTTCAATTTGTTGTTATTGTTAACTTGAATCTTCCAAATTTGTTTTATAGATTGATTTTCGATGGGAAAATATTTTAGTTTAAGTTCAAAAGAAATGAAACATGAAAATTGTTATTGCTAATTGTTGGAAATCATAAATAACATTTCAACAAATCTCGGTAATATTAAATTAGGTTTAGCGATTAATGACAAACCTATGAAACAGTAATATTTGTTGGAATTCCATTTTTCACTATATTAATAAAAAATATTTTCCATTCCAGGGTTATCTGTGCAAGCTGCACACAAGAGGTAAGTCATCTACAAAAAATTAAAAAGAGTACACGCTGCTGTTCAAGGTAACAGAATATTACTGAAAGCCATCTGACATTCTTCTTTAACCATAAACTTTATTGAACATGGAAGCAATATGTGGGATTCATAGTATATTTTTTAAGATGAGCTCCGTAAAGGTATAACAAACAGTTATCGAGCCAAGAAGCATAGTTTGGGAATTTTTATAAAATATACTGACAGAAAAAAAATACCCTGCATTATAACTTTTCATAATCTTAGCTTTTTCCGTGGGATGCGTCAGATACGAGTTTCGGAAAACTCTAATCGTACAAAAAAAAGGAGAACCTTCAATACATCTGAGGTAATTTTTCTTTTGAGATACCCCATACCAGGTTCATATGTGTGGAAAATCGGGAGAGTCACGACAAAAAATCCAAAAATGAGTCAAATGATTCTGGCTACATATTAAAGTCTATTATTTTGGTGGAAACGTGAAATGGACATATTCGAATTTGATACAAAATTTTTACAATATCGAAAAATTGATAGTTTTGGCGGCTATTTGGTTCTTATGAGAAAATAAGAATATTGAGGCTCAAAAATGCCAAAACTTCAGCAAAATTGTTACATGATCACTTTTGTGCACGTTTGTACGTATCTATCTTACTTTATAAGATCTAGTTTATCATTCAAAATCTAAATCTTGTGGTTATGGAAAATGCTAGTCCATTATGAATTTTTTTCATTGTTTTGACTGCAAAGTTGAGTTGAGTACCTTCTTTTCACAATTTAAACTGGTGCAGAATATCTATAGTTTCTCTCAATAAGAGGTGCTGCCTTTTAAGCAACAGGAAGTTAAACCGTCATTTGATGCCAAAAGTCAACAGGAAACGAATTAATCTCCATTATGCCAGAGTAAGATTTGCAACATCTATTTAAATAGATCAGTCGAACAACTTATTTGGCAATTAATCAAATTCTCATACTTACTTTTGTTGGAGTACTTAAAAAATTGATTCAATCCCATTTAGATTTTCCAAATATTTTTTTATTAGCTATGAGGTCAAACATATTAATAAGCAAACATTATTTGTTTGGTTACTCATTGGAATAAAAATCCATATTTCCGTAACTGAAATTTTGCATATATAACGAAAATGGAACTTCTCTATTATTAATGTTTATTTATTGAGAGCTAGAGTCAATCAACTTCAGTGAAAGAATGAAAAGAAAAAGTGATTATATAAGTGACATTGTTATTTTGTTACTGGGAATGTCTTTTGTGTGAAAGAGACGTGGCTCCAAATACTCGTATACTTTTATCAATTTCTTACTTCTCAGACCTTTTGTTCATATATTTTTCTCTATAAATCGTCCTGATTTTAATTGTCTTCTATTTACAACTGGTATTACAACAGGTAGAAATGTAGAGACATTCTTAGTTGTTATCTGAATATCTTGAAAGAAACAAAAATTAGGTCGAAGAGGAAAAAAATTTATTTTTTCAAAAACCAAACTATTGAAAAAATTAAAAAAAAAGCTTCTTGCATATCGGTGACACTTACAAAATCAATAATAGATGCTTTATCCTAGTGATATTTCGAAATATTCGTGACCGATTTTTAAAGAAATTATTATAACATGTTCAGTGGCCTGACATGTTTCTTGTCTTTGAATACGTTTTTCGATTATTTATCAAGGTGCAGCACGCAGTTTCCGGAGTATTAACATTGAAAATGCTCTTCCATTCAACATGTTCAGCCTGGGTGCGGTCCAAAGGCAATAGAACCACATCCCAGAACGGTCATATGGACTTCACGACGTATTTTATTTAAAAACTTCTCAACTTCCCAAGGGACTGTATTTAAAAGTGTTTTATAGTTTAGTTGGACTGTCCTGAGTCTACTCTACGCTTGGTGATTTTTTTTGTAAAACAAAAAACCTTACTTTTCATTTTTTTAACATAAATTTAAATAATATTTTATTTGTGCTACCTTCACGTAACCATGATCTCATATATCAAACTCAGTTACTTCAATTTTATCTTCTACTATATTTATCTTACAGTGTTGGAGACAAGTCTGGCGCACTTTGTGAAGCCTGTACAAATATTGCTCAATTCATCAAAAATGCAGTTGATAACGATTTACCCGAAGTAAGTTATTTTATTATTAATTTTCTCGTGTTATGAATTTATACTCTGCCATCATTAATAGATTATATTATATACATACATTCATTGGATAAGAGCTTTTTCACTTGATAACGAAACTTTGTTGTTCAATCTGAACAATTCTAAATGAGATTCTTCGATATGGTTACGAAAATGTATATACGGTTGATGTTACCATTAACTCTAGAATCGACTTGAGTGCTGCCAAGAGCGATTTTTGTTAAATTAGGAATAGAAAACTACCGTCTTCAGCGATTAAGCTCCAGTATCCCAAAACTGCTTGGTGGTGGAGAGTGAGAGTTAGAAGAAGACAAGGCTAATATCATAATTCTAAATTTTTCATCATATGCCTTGGATATCCTATTGTTGGAGTTGTGGTATATCCGAAAAATTACTTCAAAATTCAACTCAATTTCCAGGCATGATAACGATTAGACATATGTTGACAGAGGAGCGTTGAATAATCTCCACATCTCCTATCTTGTCTACAAGATTTTCAAACTAATTTCCAATTGAACACATTTGGAGTATAATTAGTAAAAGGCTAGGGAGATAACAAATTCTCGAATTTTCTTAGTTTTTCATCATAAAATAGAGGCTGCAAGATGCCGCAAAAGAATATTGATCACGCATTGAGGAGTATGTGTAAGCTTTCAGTCTTCAATGAAGTTGGTGAGCAGAAATTTCGATTATACTCATTCGGTTGGAATGAGATTTAAATCATTCATGTACTATTACATCAAATAAAAAAATTCTCACTATGTGTTTAAATGTTTATGTTACTGGTTGAAGATACAGAAACTGAAAAGTGTCTGTAGTGCTATAGTTTGAATCATAATTTTGACACTATCGGAAATGAAAAATTAGCGCGTCACCTATCAGAAGGCAACCGCAAACTACCGACAATTCTACGTGGTACAAAATATGCGAAAAAAGAAGAATGTTTTCAATATTTTTTGATTGTTTAGTTTGACTTTGAAGCGTCCATAAACTCACAACACTCATAAAAAATATAGTTATGATCACCTGAAAAGCATTCGGAGAGATATTATTTTATCAGAAATTTTTAACAAAATCATCCCTATCTCACTGTACGAGGTACTATATGTAATCGTTTGAAAGCTTCTGCATTATTAAAACTATGTTGGTCCACACCAGAGTTTTGAGAACATGATTAAGAGAATAAATATTAAGAGAATCAAGCGGCTCCCTGCCCAGAGAGACAGACAAGCGATCATATATATGTACTCAGAATATTGATGTCTTAGGGCGGCTTTTGATGCTATAGACAGAGACACCAAAGTTATTGAGAGTGTACTGAAACACCAGATACAGAAGTTGAAACTCTCCTTTGAAATAAGAACAAATTACTTTAATGACGACGAAAGTTTCGGAACCTCCGATCTCCGTCACAAATCGATGTAAGTTTTGACGAGATGTAGGCATATAAGCAGCAAAGCCATTATACGAGGATAGTATAAATTAAACCAAAATTAATACAATTTAAAAAACCAAAAAACGCGCTTTTATACCATATGAAACTAAAAAGTGAGAAATATGGTTTGAAATCAGCAAACTGAGATTAAAAAAAACCATCTTTAGAGAAAAGAAAACTGAATAGCACTCCTTTAAAGCACATCAAACTAGAACGTTGGAAATAATTTTTGAAATAAGCTTAAAAGAGTGATGGGCAAGGGGCACTTATTTCCATATTCCTTCTACTTCCAATGCACGGCGTTTTTTCACAATAATACTAGTATTTCTCACTTATTATTAAAAGAAACTATTTTGTTTGATGTGCTTTAAGTGCGTGTTTTTTAGTTTTTTGGAACTATAAGTTTGTTCAGGGATGAGATGAGCAAAAGAATTGAACAGAAAGTGACAAAACTAGAAGAAATTATGAATATACAAAAAATCCGAAATAATGGATTGTATGCAGATCACGTAATATTGGATGGATAGAAAAATCTACAAGGTTCGCAATTAGATACGAACACATAAGAGAAATGACATCAATAATGAATTAAATGAAAAAGAAACAGTTCAAGTTATGGAAATATGATGAAAGTCAGCCAACAAATGGCTAATAGATTAACGGAAGTAAATGGACCAAGAAAACAGCGGAGAGAAAGGCATAGAAGGGAATAAATCAACTAAATCGAAGGAATAGAACGAAATTAATGGAAACGTCGAGGAAATTGAAGTACTATTCAGAGATAGAATATTATTGGATAAATCGATGGAAGAGTATATGAGGTTTCAATCCTACGTAGGAAAAGGTATACTGATGTAGATATACAGGATTTTAACATTTTATTCGTCTTAATGTTATGTAAATACTACTATTAATCTATGAACTCAAGGTATATTTCCATTATTCAATGTGGCTGAAAGTTAAGTATAATTTACTAACAAATGATATACAATATAATTACGATATAAACAAATAGTCTAGTCGAGTATATCACATATTATGTACAATAATACACGATAAATACTGAAAAAAAAATGTACAACTGTCCTTTTCAAACAAGCTCCTAATAAATGTATACATCAACTCAATTTCCAACTATCCTGGAAGGCTTACATTTTCTAAAATATTGTTTATGATTTGAGTAACTCCACTTAATTCATTTTCATTATTAATATGTATTATACTTCAAGAACTCCATATATCTTTTCATATTTCAGGAAGAAGTAGAGAAAGCCGTTCAAGAAATTTGCAACTTATTATCAGGTGACCTCGCAGACTTATGCAACAACAAAATTCTTCCTCTCGTCAAAAAAATCTATGAAGGAATCAACCAATCAACTCCAGAGGTTATATGCGGAGACCTTGGCTTCTGTTAAGTGAAATGTGAATAAAAAATATTCAATAGTGTTTCTTTTTTCATTCATACATTCATCGATTGTCTTAAGCATTATTATCCTTATATTTTCCTAAAATTGAGAAAAAATATCCAGTGAAACGTTTTCTTTATGAAATGTTTACGAATGAATAGCTCAGATGTCGGGTGTGAAACGTGTTTCAACGTTTTTTGTGGAGAATGTTATACAAAGGTCCTCAACACGCTTCAATTTTAGATGTGATAATAATCATAAAAATGTAAGACGAGATAAAGACACAGTATATGTAACTCGATGAAATCATGAGAATAATTTGAATATGGAGGTAGATGTTACTACTACTACAGAGAAAAGTTTGATCATTTATTGAATCCAAAAGACATCATTTGTTGGAACAGATAAAAAATGACAGGGAGGAAGGGTTTATTTTGTACGATAGCTCTATTATCACCCGTAGACAGGTGACGAATAATAGACCTGACATCATGGTGGTCAATAGAAAAGTTAATTCAGTCCTTCTTGTCGATGTAGCTTTACGGAACACTCATAACGTTCTCAAAAAACACCAAGAGAAACTGGTCAAATACGCGGATCTCGCAATTGAGATTAAACAGATGTAGCCCAGCAATAATATGCAAATAGTTCCAGATAATATGTCGTACTTAAGACAAATATTTGCCACAAAATGCCACAAACCTTTCCTGATGCTTCTGATTTGGCTATTAGTTATTTCAATTAATCTGAATATGTTGAAATCCCTCCTTTTGGTTTGAATTTTTCTTCCCTCCTTTCTTAGAGTTTTTTGCTTTCGTTGGACTTAAGCCTTGCATCGTTGTGGGAGCTGGATTCCTGGATGGAGAAGTATAATAGAATCAAAACAATTGGAGGTCCAAAAAGATCATATTTGAAAGCTTGGGAGATTTCATTAGGGCTACAAAACTATATCAAATTAATTGTGTAAAAAACTCGTGCCACCGAAATTTCAAAAATATTCTATTTGCTTTCCTGCATATTCAAACGAACCAATGAAGCACTGAGAGCTTCAAAAAAATTCTACCAAAATTTATTCTAATAAAGGAGAAACGTAGCCGTTTTTGTAGACCTGGAAAACTAGCAGAATGTATATCAAACCTTTTTTCGCCAGCTGTTAAGCAATACAATGACTGATGATCGAGTTATGCAATATTTTCTATAAATCTCTTCTTCTATAAAACTCAATATAATCTCCTTTTAGCTCAATACACTTTTCCCAGCAGTGTTTCATTAGTTCGATACATTTTTCATAATAAGAATAGTCGAGCTCCTCAAAATAGCCATCAATTGCCGATATCACTCCTTCATCGCCGAAAAATCTTCGACCACCATAAGGTAGCAATTTAAACTTTAAATCATTGATTTTAGCCATTTTAATAAAGGATATGTGAGCTGTTGCTTTGTCTTGATGGTACAACACTTTCTTGTTAGCCAAATAGGTCCGCTTTTGCTTAATTTCTTCGTGGAAAGGTTTCAGTGAGCTCGCATAATACCCGCCGTTGATAGTTTTTCCTAATTCGAGATAGCCAATTGAAATTACCGCACGTGCATCACAAAAAACCGAAGTTATGACCTTCTAAGCAGTCTTTACCTTTGCCGATTCGCCATTTTCAATCCATTTTTTTATTGTTCTTTGGTTTCGAGTGTGGAAAGATGATTATGAAACGGTACAAAACTTCACTGCCAATCACTCAATGGAAACATCTTCACGTTGCTGTTTTTGTTCCAATGTGAACAAATGCGGCATCCATCCTGTGCAACTTATGTCCAAATTTCCAATTGATATACGATGTAACACCCTCTCTGAAATGTTTACTATGTCTGCTAGGAGTAGAAGATCTTCCAGTATCGCTTCATTAATTTTCATCAACATTTCTGGAGTCGTCACCTCACTTGGTCAGCCTCCACGATGACGGTCTTCGCAGGTCGTACGTTTAAACTTTGTTACCCAATATTTCACCTACTAATACCATAACCAAGGACTAGTCTCGCTCAAAATAGAATCCAGTTCAGCTTTTATATTAGTTGAGCTAATGCCTTTCTAATAAAAGTTATGTACCACGACGACCAGTTTTTTCCATGTATACAAATTCACTAGAAATGTTGACTTTTGATGACTGCCAAACAAATTCTAAATAGCGTGGCATATTCAAACTTGAAATATGAGCTCTATAAATTGTGCACTTTCTAATACAGAGGTAATTATTTTGTTAAAGTTCTGGAACAGGTGAGTATGACGGTTGTGTATTAAGAATATAAGATAATGAACTGGGAATTTGTTCTAGGTATCAATTTCAACGATTTTCGAATTGATATGGCCAGTAAAATCAGCTTTTATCTCATAACACAACCTCCGCAATGATCTGATCTTTGGTACTTAGTTTTTGTTATCTAACGTGATTATTTGATTTCCAATTCATTTTATCCTTACTTATATTATGATTGTTAATGTGAGTTTGTTTGTTATTCACGCGAAAACTACTCAGTGATCATCATAAAACTTTGTACACATCTTGGAGATATTTGAAATAACATAGGATACTTTTTATGAAAAAAATTATTTTTTACAATATATAAAGCAATTTTTCATTCCAGTAATGAAGTTTCAGCCCTGAGTACTCTTATACAATTGACTATAGTTTCAGTTGCTTGGAACTCTTCTCTATTGTCATTTTTTTCTATCGTCATATATGCAGTATAGACCTATTTGACTTTTTGTGGTTAAGTGTCATTTCTCTAGTTACATGCTATTCATTATTTTAGATCTTACTCTTTGGTTTCAATTCATACTCTGTTATTTGCACGAAAATAAAGAATCCTCGGTTCACGCAGAGAAGAGGAAACAACAGCAAGAAAAGCGACAAAGTTTTTTGAGAGCAGCTGAAACTGGTACTCAGGTACGAGGTCGTCCAAAAAGACAAGTTACCCTGCAGGCAGCAGTCATAGTACAGAAATGCAGACCAGGCGCTGTCGAAATTTCATACGTGTGGATTGGTCGGTGTTTAATAGTATCAGGTTTCAATTCAAAATCATAATCATCCTTTGATTTTTATTTGATCAATGAATAAAAAATGTCACTATTGCGATGCTGGAAAGATGAAATAGTTGGAATGTGCTGTTTCATTATTTAGTGAATCAGAAGAGCTTTTAAAAACTTGATTGTTGAGTTTCACAGATGAATCGAAGCAATATTTAATCAAAATAAGAAAGTATAACTCTTGTATCCAATCTTGTTGATTAATTCCTATTATAATGATCTCAACTACTTCAAAGTTAGTTGTATATAATTTTGAAGATAATTTGAAACAAGCGGTGTGGTTAAGTTTCCTAATATAAGCTAGGTTCAAGCTATCAAGAAATTTACATAAAACAATATGGTTCAGATAAAAACTTGGAAATTGTGGCATTTTTCATATAACTCAACTGATATTATTTCAATATATCACCGTTCTCTAAGTGAAGACATCAATATATTTTTAGGGAAAAGTGTTTTCATGTCGACCACCTGAGCCCTTTTTCTGAATTAAACAAGAAAGAAATTGAACATTCAAGTTTTTGTTAGTCTTATACTTATTTTAGTATTTGATGAATAAAAAAGAAAAAAAGGGATTGACACATATTAAACAATATACATCTCCCATGATCGCTATTAGTATAGGAAATATTGACTTTTACATGATCACTACTTTATGAGTTAAATAACGTTTCCACATATTTTAGAAACACACCAATGCTTATTCCACTTGTTGCAAGCTCGACTGGGATGGCTCTCAGTATCTTGAGCAAATTACTTTTTCGGGCTTCAATAAACTCATGACGTAATTTTTAGAACCAAATCTGGCAAGTACAGCGGCGATGATTGTACTTTCATATTTGTCAATAAATCATAGTCACGCTGGAAAGCGACTGCGAGTTATTGAGAGAAATCCATGAACTATTAGCCCACAAATCTATTTGCTTCACGTAGATGCCTCAAATAGACAATTATTACTTCTTGCTATAGTTTTAAAATCTGGGATGAATTTCTGGTGATCATGATGATCAAAGAAAACGATTAGCGTCACCTTTTACATAGTCGAGTTTTGATTTTGGCTCCTTTTTGCGATCTTCAGTAGACGATATTATTGCCAAAGGTTCAGGTTCTTTTCATAAAACTAGCAAGATAGATTTTTCCATTATTATTCATTACTTTTTAATCATTCTACGATTATAAACTACAATTATAAAAGTATGATATCCCTTTTGATTGATGTATCAATTTTCAAAATTATTGATTGATTTTTATCATCCATTTCAAATTAATATCAAGTGATGTGATTGTATTAATGTATTAATGTTATCAGCACTTCAAATATTCAATTGATTGATCTACTCACACATATACAAATACTTAAGACCCTGATTTTATTATTATAGGTTGTTAAACGCGGTCATGTATTAATCAAAAATTGTCACGATTAATCAGATACATATAATAATCGGGTATTTTGTAACATCCATTGCTGTATTTCAGGATATTTTGAAATAGATTTTGAAAAGAGGAGAACAAATTAGTTTATATGGATATGCTTCCATCACTTATTTTATTCCCGAATAATTTTGTACAAATTCAATGGGATTCATCGTTGAAAGAACCGTAAATTATGAAATTGGTTCAATTATTGCTATACAGAGTTGTGATAAAATAACACAAAATACGTTAACTGTACAACGTTCATTTTTAAGAAAAAATGAATACTGTATGTTGTACACGTACTTTTTTCTTGTTTCTTCCTTCCTTTCGCCGAAAAAGAAAGGGTAGAATTTCTAATGGTAGTAAGTTATGGTGATATACTTTGGAGTAATGAAAAAACTTGTACTTTATTCATCGAAGCACACTTAAAAAGACCTCCGATTGTTAGAAATACAATTAAGCTTGGTTTATCTTGCCAAAATGAAAACTAAATTGAAATCAACATTAAACTAAACTAATTTGGTGGTAATTTTTCTATTTATACAGTAAATTGAGGATAATTGTAAATTACAGGTTAATAGAAATTCCCTGTATGGTCATTTTTTTCATACAAATATGGAAAGCTTCTGATACTGTCTGTCAGTGTACCATCGTCTAGAAGACATTGCTGACTTTCGGTCATTGCTTTTTTCTTTTGTTTTTATATCAATTTTAAAAAAGAAAACTCCACAACGGAAATCGGCGCAATAACGTGAATAATATTCCCATAATCAAAAAACAAGGATTTTTTAAATAAAACAATATCATAAATACAGACTAACCTAACGTATTCTGTGCTCATAACCTCACAAAATGGAGAAAGTTTGACGAACTCTTACTTTAATTTTAATTCAAATTCACTGTTTATTTCTTGTATGAGCTACAAGTACCATTTCAGTGTCTTTCAGCTAGTAATTCTATTTGTTAGTTTATTGGTAATTTTTAGTTATAACTTAATAAAACGAGAAGCGTGAGGTATGCTCCATAAGCTGGAAACCAATAATAAGCAATAACGAGAAAGAAAAACTGGTCTTATACAAAGTTCAAATTTTGTGAAATCTTCATGAGGCATTGTGATGGAAATCGAAGTTTTTTGACAGTGTAGCAATGTACAAGGCTCGGGAAAATCTCATACAATTTAGACAAAAATATATGGGTAGGAATCGTCATAGTTAGATTTATTGTACCTTATTTCTTCCGTAAAAATTGATTATTTTCAAAGTTATCACTAAAATTGAGTTAATTCAGATTTTTGAAAATTTTGTCATGTGACCTACTTAGCTTCTCATTTGAAAAAATATTGATGGCGTCCAATTTGCTTGCCTGAACGTGCTTCTAACTACTTTGTTTTTTTTTTTCAAAAATTAACATTGTACGTTATATGAATTACATTACTTCTTCACAATCCTATATATCAATTATACAACGTCCATTTCTAAGAAAAATTAATGTTGTACGTTATAATTCCTTTAACCAAAAAAAAAAAAAGAATAGATATTCTAAAGATGATAATTTATGGTGATAAAATAATGAAGAAGCATGTACTTTATTCATTGAAACACAAAAATACCTCCGATTGCTAGTAACACAGTTAGCAGTATTGTTGCCAAACTTAATAAAACGAGAAGCGTGAGAGATACTCCATAATCTAGAAACCAGTCATAAGAAACGAGGCAAATTTATACATTCGATTATATTGTCGATAGGAAACAACCCTCACGCAACTACAACACAAATTTCATTGCAACAAAATATTACGTAGTCATCTACAATGGTACTTCTAAAGAAAGAAAAACTACATTTATGCAAAGTCCAATGGGGGTCTGGAATTTTGTGAAATCTTAATGATTTTTTTTGATCGTGTAGTAATTTCAAACGATGGAATGATGTATATGAATAGTGCAGTAAATGGACATAATTATCGGTACAGGTCTCGGGAGAATCTTCCACAATTTAGAAAGAAATACATGAGTAGGAATCGTCAGAGAAAGATTTATTGGACCTTACTTCTTTCGAGAAAATTGATGATAATTTTAATAATTTTGTCGTATTATTTTCGAATGTGACCTACTTTCCAGTCGAAAAAATATTGATGGCGTCATAACTTAACAAATTTTACGTACAATTTTCTAAACTGAACGTGCTTTTATTTTGTTTTTTCAAAATTTAACATCGTATATTATGAGTTTTGTGCATTAGTTTATTACAACCCTATATATCAATTGACAAAATTAACAGTTCCACGAATGAAAATTATACAGGGTGTTCCAAAATTATGTTTACAGCTTCAGAAATTCATAACTTCGAACATAAACAAGATATTCATATTCTGTCTTTTGCATATATTACGGCAACTAATGAAGTTTTTTTCCATAGACTGAACAGTTATAAGTGAAAATGTGGATACCACAACAAAAAGCTCAATGTATGTTATAGAGACGGAATCAGATACACAGGTTCAACGGAACTTCAGGACAAAATTCCAAAGAGACCCCCCATCCAGACCCTCCATCCGTTCATTATACTCAAGCTTCATGAGCATCGGATCAGTATTGCATAAAAGTGGAGCCGGAGGACCCAGTACAAGTCCAGAAAATGTGGAGCGAATACGCAAAACGTTTCAGTACAATCAGGCTTCAAGGCAACTCCAAATGCCTTCAACCACAATCCACAGGGTTCTTCATAAACAGTTGCGTCTGTATGCCTATAAAGTACAGTTGCTGCAGGCACTGTTACCAACAGATCGACTAAAACGTGTGGAATTTGCCGTAGACATATTACAACGATTGAGCGTGATAAAGATTTCTTGAAAAAGGTGTGTGATGAGACCACGTTCTATGTGTCTGGTACAATAAGCCACCACAACGTACGAATTTGGGGTCCTGAAGCACCATATGCAGTAGTCGACCTTCAACGAGACAGCCCAAAGGTTAATGTGTTCTTTCTTCTTCATAGAAACCACAGTTACTGGCTGCGTGTACCTGGATATGTTTCAAAACTTTGCTCTTTCTCAGTTGGAAGAATTACAGCCGAATTACTTCCAACAGGATGGTGCACCACTACACTGTTTGACAGCAGTTCGCGAACACCTCAACGAGACTTTTTCATGGCCACCAAGGTCTCCGGACATAACTACCCTCGACTTCTTCTTGTGAAGTTATTTGAAGGATACTGTTTACCATACACTGGTTAATGATATTGATGACTTGAAACACGGCATTACACAAGCTTTTAGTACAATCACAGGCGACATGTTACAGCGCACCTTGCTTCAAATTGATTACAGACTGGAAGTGCACCAATGGTGCATATGCTGAAGTGTATTAAAAAAAACTTTATTAGTTACAGTAAGACATGCAAAAGACAGAATATAAATATCTTGTTTATTTTCGAATTTATAAATTTTTGAAGTTGTAAAGATAATTTTGGAGCACCCTGTATTTTAACCAATTATGATGATTCTGTAACCAATCTGGTACCCACCAAATCAGCTTTATAAGGCATAATAATAGGCCACTTAGCATTTGAATTCGAATAATATATCAAAGGTATTTTTTAAACTATTTTCGACTGACCAGTTTTTTAAAACCTACTGACCAATCCCCTAAAGATTGAATCAGCCTTGGAGAAGCTTCAAACATGTGTATGGAGTGCTGAATATTTCTATGTATCTCTGAGGTCGGGACATTGAGGATCTTCTTACATTACGTTTATATCATTGATACGATCAATTCTATCTTATAGTTTACAGTTCTCCATCTTATTGCTTGGAAAAAATATGTTTACGGTATTTCAAAACAATGTAGCTACTTCTAATTTATAGCAAAAATAATGAATATATGAATTAATTGAATCATTGTCTCTGACAACATTAGTGAAGTATTGTTATATATAAATTATTACATGATGTATGTGTGTAATTGAATAGTTTGATGGTTTGCTAAAGTTAGCTTAGATTAGATCATATTGGGTTAGATTAGGTTAGATTAGACTAGGTTACGTTGGAATAGGTTAATTGAAGTAAGGTTAACTTGAACTGGATTAGGTTACGTTAATTTAGGTAAGGTTAGGTTAGATGCATGCGATTTCCAAGCACTTAGATGATAGTTCATTCAGTTCCTTGGATATGGGCATTGTGTATCGATCTCATCTCTACACTCTCACTCCAAAAATCTCTTTTTTGAAAAACAATCTTGAGTTCAAAGCCCGATTGCAGAGCCAGTCCAGAGTACAGATATTTGTTTTTTCATATCTCCACTAGGTGAGGATTTCTTTAACATTACGCCCATCACACTTCAGATACAAAGTAGTACTTTGAATTTTTTTCTCATATTAAAAAAAAAATAATAACAATAAAAATGAAATGAAATTATTGCAATCAGAAGTAGATTATTTGGCTATCTAACTAGCAAAGCATTTTTCTCCGGCTCTTTTTCACTTTCCAGTTTTTTTCTACTCAGGCTAATTTCTCTAGCTATTGGAATATCTCTTCTGTTCAAACGGAAATTGTTAGAATCAATGCAGCTGTATTATTGAAAATTGAATTTAATTTTGATTACAGATTGTTTCTACGCTTAGACAATTTTATATTATGTTCATTGTTGTGTAATTAATGAGAATATTCTCTCCGCGTTGTCATTATGAGCCGTAATGAAAAGAAATATTCTTCTCTACAATTTCCAGCAATTCCGGATATAAATCGTATTTGGTATTTCATAAATTTCACTGTTAATTGAATTAAAAGCTTGTTAGGTTTGATTATGGATATAAGCCTTCAAATTAACCCACTCGTCAATGAATTTTTTCGTCCTGGATATTTATATTATTGACTTTTTAATGGACGGTGTCTTCAATAAGACACCATTTTGTGTTATTTCTAACTCTCGTTGAAAGCATCAAGTTAAATTGTTGAAATTATTCGAACTATTCCATTTATTATTCAATGTACTTTCCAGTTTTTTTGTTGAAATCATGCGGGTATTTCTTCAGCTTTCCTTCAGCCTTCAGGCTAACCAAATGAAAATCCACAAAGCGGTGGAATATCTATTTCAAGACAGTTTATGGAAATGCAAGTAACGGATTCCACCAGAAGTGCTAATGGATATGTAGAACTCCCGTAGCTTACCTACTGAATCGCAATCTCTATTATCTCCGTCCAACCAGAAACTAGAGTGATATTACTTCTAGTTGTGAAATCTCCTTGCACAAATCTGATTATTCCGTTCTGTTGTTGACTATTACATTATCAAGTTAGACCATTGTCTCTTTTTGTCTTTGAATTGTTTTGGTGTAGTAGCAATCAGTTGCCACCATTCTATCTTATCTATCTAGCATTACCTGGATGATATTATTAGTGGCTCTTCTTTACTCCTCTTTCAATTACCTTCCGTATTTACACACGAATTACCTGGGTCCAGTATCATCTGGCGCGTGTTCATATTACGTACACTCAGTTCTTTGCTCATTCTTCATTTTGTGAAGATATCATCAAAAGAAGTCAGTTCAGGAGCTGGATAATGTAAAAGTTCACATCCCTGATTTTCCTTTTTGTTCACCTTCTAAAGTACTATATTAGTCGCGTCCTTTGACACGATTTTTCTACTTTTTACCGTTGTTGCCACGTCTGTATTCATCTAACATAATCGATGGTTGTCACATCCTATATCTGAGCAGCTTCTTTATACACTCTTGCGCTTGAAACCCAACATGTCTGCGAGAATCTTACAAACTATCACTAGGACAGCATGATCAGAGACAGTACATGGAGAAAAATTGACGTCGCTGTCAGCAGCCTTCGTTCTTACGATTTTGGTCCGTAAATGTGTGGCATCAAGCTCTCTGTTGCCATTCAAATCAGTATTCTCGAGAGAAACGTCAGGTCAATTATTTCCTCAACGACTTTGATTATGTAATCTGTCATTCATCTCTTCACGTACCTTTTTCTCTGATTCAATTTTAGCTGTGCTAATTGTGCAGACCTTTCGTCAATCATCACTACCACATCATTAACCTGAGCAAAAAGATGCACGTCAAGAGGACACTCAAGTCTTAACAAACTCTCATATAGACCATGTCATGAATCCGGTCTCAGATTTCATAGGCTCTAGAAATCTCTATGGAAAGCCACCTTCTTCTCAAAATCATAATGGAAAACAAAGAAAGTTTGCTCTGGTACTTGTCAATCCAGTTTATATGGGAGGATTGGACGAATTGCTAGCTGAATGGTTTGAAAATGCAGTATCCGTGAAGCTGCTATATATCGCTTGTGAAGTTGTCTCCACAGTGTAGATGTCAAATCAAAGAGCTGATCTATGAACTAACTGAAACTAATGCCATACAGATGCACGTTGTAGATGCATGTGCATAATGCACAGTATCACGTTTGTTACCTTACAGCCTATTACTCCACGTCCTTTTCGAATGAACACGTAAAGACAAAAATAAGGAAAGCTACCTGCACAATTTGACTATACAGAAGAGCCTTCCATTAGAGATAGGATCTTTCCCCAAAGAGCCCTACTAGATATATACTTCAATGATTACACCCCTTCTCACAGGGCCGTCAAGTGATAGTCCTGTACGGAGAAAGTCAGAACTATAGTACAGCTGGACAGAGTAATGCGGCGTGTATGTCTCGGTATAAACTTGCGGGGCTCCGACTAGCCTACTGTATCTTCTACCTTCAGACCCAGCAATACAATTTGAGTCATGAGGACAGCGTACAAGCTGACCATCCTCGAAGAATTTCAGGTTAAAAATATCATGTGAAAATCTAAATGCAAGCTGCGGGTAAATGTCCAATCATTTTGATGGATGAAGACGAAATAGCTCCTGCGGTCGTTAATAATTAGAGTTCTGAAACACATATTACTGAGAAGAGCGACTTATTCTCATTTGAAAGTATGATTGATGCGATACTGAGTTTTTGCCATCGAATCACAGTAGTCTTGATGTGTTCACACAGCAAAGGTGCCATACGTCTTAACTGTTGAAACGGTGTGGTCTGGGCTTGGAGAGGAACACTGGGAAAAGCTTTCTGCCACTCATACCTAACAAGTGCTCTATTCAAACATCTGCTATTTCCACAGCATTGGTATCACGAACGATCCAGATCGCCGGTAGTACATAGAAGAGTAAGAAACTGCTAACTATGTCATTTGGGAATGGTCAGTACTTGGACAAACCTTGCCACAGTTTGTGGAGTCAAAAAGTTTGAGCTAAAGTAAACTTTACGTCTACCTAATCATAGAAATCATCAATCAGAGTTAAAATAAGAGTTAAAAGTTTTCATATTAACGTTTTTTTTACAAAATATTCAATTCATGGTTTATTTTTCATTCTTTCCACATCCATATTTCAATGTATGCAATACTAGAAAAATTGTAGACAGTTTGACACGGTTTGAAGGTATCGCCATCTTTTTAGGTCATCAATGAGACTTTCGCTTTTTCTCTTGTAGGTTTTCCTATTTCACATAACATGTTTCAATTTTGTGACAGATTTCTTCTTCATTTTTGATTCACTTATAACTAATTATTTCTGTCAATATTTTTTGTATTGAACTCCAACGTTCTGGTCTAAAAATTTTAGAAGCGTAGAAGTTCAGTCGAGAGTTTGGTTTGTGTTTGGAGGCTCTTGTATTATCGCTTAAATCTGATTTAGTTCTTTGTTTGAGCTTTTCTGAAACTCGAACTCTACCCCAGACTTATAAGAAGCTTTGACTTTACTGCCTTTGTCAGTAAAGAGACATCATAAAAAAATTAATCCCATTTCTATTTTAACCTTCTCGCATCGTTGACATCACCTTAAATTCACGAAGTTTATCAGTAAATCCGTCGAGTGGATATAATTCAAGATGTAATGCTCAACATGTAAGATTTATGAATTAGATAGTAGATTATTATTTTAGTCGATTGAAGGCAGCTTTATCCTAACAGTAAACGGGATGAAACACAAAGTATATGAGTCTTTGATTTGGAATAATCTCATTCTAATTAATAATTTTTGGCTAAGAAGGTTTGTCTCGTCGAACGTTACATCCAACCGAGATGTATCTACAATTTCCATTTAACATAGTTATTCATTTGAGCTATTAAACACATTTTTTTCCTAAAAAATCTTTGGCACGAGCGAATAAAAATATATTATTTGTTTAGAATCTCTCAGATGGAAGATGTGTACAGGGTGTCAAACATAAGGTGACCCGTATACTTTTCTTAAAAGCGGTAAGAGTTACCAAATAACTTTGATCACAAAAGTTCTTTTTATTCAAAGAAATTTCTAGACTATTGACTTTTTGCTTATGCCGAGCATCCCAATTCTTCAGTATCAACAACATCAATTTTAATTAGAACACCCTATATTTTATTTGTTGTGTTTGGAAATTCATTTTGCAAATGATGCCAGTTAGCCTCATTTTTATTTTGCGGAATTTTCCAAACATAATGATTTTTCAATAAAAATTCAAATTTCCTCATATATTTCGTAAACCGTGCAGAAATCAAATAGGTCGATCTTCTGAAAGGTGTCTTTGTCTTTACCTAAATCAAAAAACGCAGGGTGTTCCATTAAAATTGTAACTTGGTGTCGATACTGAAGAATTGGATCACCATGTATAATCCAAGAGTCAATTATCTGAAAATTCCTTCAAATACAAAGAATTTTGGTTATCAAAGTTTTTTGGTAAGTCAAGTTTTGAGAATATTATATGGGTCACCTTAAGTTTGACACCCTTCACATTCACACAATGCTTAAATGTGTCTCTACTGTAAGTAAAATAATTACTACATGCAAAAATAATGGATGAATGATGAGTTCATTGCATAAATTTGATGGTATATATTATTCTTCCTTCGCCATTGTCGACCTGAGGAAGATGTTAACTATATATAACGTAGAACGTGAAACTGAACTTCTATATATATATATAACTTGAAACAATAAGGATTCTCCGCTTCGTATCACAGGATCAAAGACATGCAAATTTGTATGCATAGAAATTAATTAATTACATTTTGGTGTCTTCCTAGAACTTGTCACAACCTGCATATACGTAATAAATATGTCTCTTGGATATTATTTCATCATAAGAGAAATAATTAGTTTAATTTTATTTGAATTATGTACAGCTTGACTAATTAGCTTCCGACTCGATTGTATAACAAAATCTAGCATAGGGGAATTCACTAATCATCATTGAGGTACAGCTTACGAGGTCTATTAATATCAAGTTCTTGTAAAATAGGACTATCGCCCAAAAAACAGTGATTGGTCAACAGTTAAATTTGCATTGTACATTAGATTTTGAGAAGCAATTTGAAAATATTTGTGCCAAATTGGTGATGTAAAAATTCTTGACTGAACAGAAGGATAATGCATGTACAATGATTTCATTGAATATGTATACTAGTAAGATTTGAGTAGAATGTTGAAACAAAATAAAATGTGGCATACCTTTCTATCTCGATCCCAAAAAAGTGAAATGAGCACATCAAAGATCAACATAATGCTGACTTAAGACCAAAACGATATTAAGTAGGACCAATTTGTTCCTTCAACGTGAACTGATGAACAAGTGATTAATAATAATACCTTTGAAAGGCTCAGGAAGACAAGACAATGCCTTATGTCACCGACGCATTTGTAAAGAAACATATAATTTGAGTCCTTGTTAATGTTAATCTATACTCTCCTTAAATTACATTATATTCCAAAAAGGCGTCGTTTAAGACCTCTATGACGTTAAGCGACTAGTCGAAAATTTCATGATCGTCAGACTGGGTGAAGAAAACCAACAGTTGGACTAGAACCCATTTTTGATGTAGCCACCGGTGAAGTCATCAAATCTCATGACGGAGATAGCTGGAAAGATATTCCTCCAAAACTACACACAAAAAACCATGAATTAACTAGAATCTTAGCCTAAATTCGTGTTTCCCATCGTACGGTCCAGGCCCTATAGAAGAACAGTTCGAAAAAGGACTCGACTTGAGCTTAAGCCTTCTGCTCTGGGTTATTCAAATATAAACCTACATAATCAATTGGAATGAAAAAGCAAATTCTCAAATAATTGCGGCTAATGAATATTATAAATTTGTTTGACGAGACCGAGTTTTTGGCGTCGTTAAGTTAACCTCACTGGTGCAGACTACAGGCTTCGCGTGGAGCTCCAGATGCTTCAAAGTCTCGCTAAACAACGCTGTTGTTCGCACCTGGATGAAAGGACTTCAATTTATTAGGAAACTAATCTAAGGCGACTAGTAAATAATCTGTGATCCGATAATGTCTTAAAGCTCACAGGACACTATCCGACTCGGAAGCAGTTGAGTAAAACAAGTAGCGCTGTAAGACAAAATCAGTCTTGGGTCTTAAGACCGATGCCAATTGACATAGTCATAGTCATGTGTATAGATAGTTTTCGTATTAATGTTTCACACAGTTGAAAGTTTGAAGAAAGATTCTGCTCTCAATTCAAATCTTTATTAAAACTATTTTGAGTATGAATTTCAGTTTATCATCATATGTTTTAAAAATTTACTTACTGTGTTTCGTTAACAATTTTTTAGTGATTTCTCCCAAAAACTTCATTCATACAAGTTTCTGGATCGAATAATTCAATTTTTAATATCAAAAATTATGTATATGATACACAGAATTTCAGAAGGAAACACTGGTTAAAATCGACCAGATTGTACTCTAAACTTCAGGGTTAGAGAATAGAAGAATATTGCTGGTGAGTAGATTTGGTGGAAAACGTCGGTGGTAAACCAAGTGCGATTCGTGAATTTCAGTCATGCTGATCACCAAAAGGTGGAAAGGTGTGTTGCCTTGTTTGAAAAACACTTTTCCCATCAAAGGAATTCGATTCTCCACAATTTCTTCATCTACCCTAGCAAACAATGAAGCGTAATATTTCTCTGTTGATATTTCAGCTTTTTGAGGATAATCGATGAACACCATCTCATTATTGTCTCAAAAAAACGGTCGCTATTTTTTTTGGCGGATGAAACTGTCCTGGCATTTTCGAAGCAGTATGTAATTTAACTGACATTAAAACTTGATTCACCTATTTTATACTAAATTTTACCACAAAGGAACCTTTTTTCAGCAAATAATAATTCCAGTGGAAAAATCTTCCTGACTTGGATCATTAAATTAAACAGTACTAAAATATAATATGACGAAGTACACAAACTAGCCAGATCTTCACTAATGAAATAAGAATCCATCCAAATGGACAATGTGAATTCTGGCCTCAACGAACATCAAACAGATCACACCAAGT
This sequence comes from Diorhabda sublineata, assembly GCF_026230105.1. NCBI lineage: Eukaryota > Metazoa > Arthropoda > Insecta > Coleoptera > Chrysomelidae > Diorhabda > Diorhabda sublineata. The sequence goes on from NC_079483.1 coordinate 11,687,831, forward strand.
GAGAATATCAAGCTCACGTCTTGGTCATAGCAATTCAACCTATAAACATCTCATTTCAATTTTCATACTATATACCTGATATCGCTAGTATCTTAAAGTTTGGAGCATTTGATATTGAAAAAAAAAATAGAGTGAAATGAATGGTTTAGGGTAAATTAAAACGACTACTTGGAGAACGAAAAATATTTTTTTTAGGCATCGAAAGCAACTTTATAACTGAACTAACTACCTCGAAACAATGGAGGTACTATAATCATGTCCAAAAACAACGACTTTTCCGAAATAACATAGTTTAATGATATAATAACTGAGAAAGTATTCGAATTTCCTATCGTGTACCACAAGACTTATGACCACTATATTGTTTGTATTTACAGAACACCTGACGCAGACGTGCATACTTTCTGTCACAAACTACTGACTTTACTGGAGTCTTTACCTCTAAAAAGCAAATTAATTTTATGTGGCGATCTCAATATTGATTATTCCAGTGTGTGTGCGGGTCGAGAATGTCTTCAGTCAATTTTTTATTCTTTTGGTATGGTCATGTATATAACGGCACCAACCATAATAACTAAAACCAGTTCTAGTACTATAGACTATGTCGTGTTATCATATGATTCAGAATCCACCGACTGTACTATGCTTTCTGGTGATGTGGTCTTCAAATTTTCTAGATTCATAGAAACACTAACCAACCTTGGTTCACTAAAGGTTCTAAAGAACATGCGATCTTTATCTCACCTCGAACAGTGTCTTCTTTAAAAATTACGTGAAACTATACAGCTTGGCTTCAATTATTTACCACATAATATATAAACGCTAACACCCACTGTAGGGATGTCAGATTGAGCTCGGTTCATTCCTTTGATAACCAAGAATGTATGAAAAATAATTTCAATAGTTCAGCGTTAAATCAATATCTACAATGTGACGTTGTTTCCAGCACTAAATATACAGAAATTCTTCTGCTAATCGTGAAATTCCTTCTCAAACTTTGTTGTCTTTTATACTATAAATTCCTAGTTCCATGACTCGCTTCCAAAATGGTACGGCTGTGATTAAAATAAAAGTGTCTAATTCGAAAATAATAGTTTCAAATGTAGTGAGAAAAACGACTCTCAGACTAGAATCGGGAATTTGTTTTAAGCGGAAAACTTTATGAAAGAGGCGTGCGAACAAGAAACCAGTTTCCGTCATGACACCCTGCTATAAATTAAACTCGAATTTTATGTAGCACGCGATGCTTTTTTGTAGATGTCTCGCATGATTGTTGATGCTTTTCCTATCGCTTTATTAAACCCTGTCATCAACTTTCGTTTTTCAATTTTCACTCGTTATACGATGTGATTAAATTTGAATCTAGCTAATAAAGAAAAAAACATTTATATATATCCTCATCTTTATTATCGTTTTCAAATAAGAGCCTTTCGACTTATACTAGTCATTGCTCTATATTAGAGCATATCCATATCAAACTCGCCCTAGCCATATAAACCAATTTTGAGAAAATAAGGAAAAACCGTTTACTTTCTTATTGTTAATAATTTGTCAACGGTTTCTTATATATATCTCAAAGAAACAACTCCTGTGCTTTGTCATTTTTTTTTTCAATTTAATTATGGATAGGGCAAGTTTGGAAATAATTTTGTGGATAAGGCGAGTTTTGAAATGAATTTACTAGGATTCAAAAGGCTTTTGTGAAACGATAGTTCCTCCCTGTCGATCCATTCTTACCTAAACTGTTTTGATAAAAGCGTTTGAACATCATATCATTTTTTAGCCTAAACGGCTACTTCTTTTTGTATAATTATAGCAACATGAGATTTCTCCTCATTTCATGATTTGCTTAGAACTACCAGTGTCTGAGATTTCACCCCTTACCAAAATATTCGCTGAATTTTTTGTTATGATAAACCCTTTTATCTTGGAGAGCTAAAAATGCCAGGACGCCCTGTTTTTGAAGTATCTTCAGCATCCGATCTGAAATTTAATACTTTGCAATTTTGTCCTAAGCTTTCAACTATCCATGCACCTTTTTGGATGTACAATCGTCATCACTTTTTTAGAGATTTCATCGATACCTTCATATACACGATCAAAAGGCAAAAAGGAATGGAATAAATCATTTGAATTTCTTAACGGTTTTCGGCGCAATATTTTTGCTGTTTTACTCTCTAACTGTTGGCACAAAAACTTATTGTAGAGTAACTTGTTAAATTCGTATCGTTTAAAAAGTCAAAAATAGCAGAACAAATTTGGTTAGATCATTTGTAGGAATCGTTTTCCATCCAAATGGATATAAAAATATTTTCTGTAGTTAACTTCGACTTTGAGGAGTCTTTCATGTTTGTAAAATTGTACTTGAAAGCTGGCGAGTGTAGTATGCCGGCCTATTAAGCATGGTCCAGAGAAATTTTCTTTAATCTATCTTTTGAAGCAAATAAGATTCTCATGGAAGTTTTCTTGCAAATTTGTAACTGAAAATGCCATGTATCAGCTACTTTCACCAAGTATTTTGCAGCGACGCCTTTTTAAATACTGTTTTCCTTCACATTTCTGCTTCTTGTAGGTTTTTACTGACATGAACTTAAGTAAAGAAGCGCCTTATGATACCTTTGTTTCATTCAACAATAAAGCGCCAATTATCTTCCTCATCGTCTAGCCTCAAATGTATTAAATCATCTCTACGACATGCGTAAAATATCCCAAACACTTTTATCCGAAGATATTGTTCATCTGAAGTTCAGCATGAAAATGTGGCTATTTCTCTGCCGTTAGTACCCTGAAGTTATTTGGTATATAGCCCACAGCCTGCCGCTCCAAAAAAGTAATAGCTTTTGAATGTTTCCAGTATTTCCTTTCATAGCTTAACAACCCTTCAGCATTTATAATGTAGGATATTCCATATTTTTGAGATCTCAAATAAAATACACACAAAAAAATAAAACAATAGCAATAACAAATATAATGTTAATAATCGTTACTATAGAAATGGTAATTATGATTGGCACTATTGTGATGTATTATGATTACTTTGAAAATAAAATATTTGAGTTTTATTCGTTTTTCATTGTTTACCAAAAAACCTGACGTAGAAATTGATTTTAACAATATTTTGCCACTTAAGAAAAATTACCAAGCACAACTTTATATATTTACCAAGGTCTTAACCATTTTTTCTATTATCTTCAAAGAAAATTCGTCAGGTTTCGAAAATCCAAAACAGTTGATGTAATTTGATCACTTTTTCAATTCACAGAATTCATTCTGATCTAAATAAAATATAGATATTTTTCCGAAAATGTATTTTTTTACAATGGATTGCCTGAAAAGTTCTATTAGATGGTATTTGGTCATTGGATTAAGTCATGTTTTGATTGTTTGTCGTTGAAAACATCTTTCGTTTCTGATAATATGTAATATGCATTTCAATTCTTAACCTTATGTGAAAATATGGAAACAATGCATCCAGAGAAAAAGTACAGTGTATTACACATGAATCTCTCTTGTACAATGTACTTTTCTTCTCTTTTTACTCGGAGCTCATTCTTAGTCTGAGACTTGGGCCTAAATTTTTATTATTTGAATAATGTGTCTGTACTTTAGGAAAAATTCGGTAGTTGATTGAATTACAATGGAAATAATGATCGAATCAGTCAATTAGTACTGTAAATTGAATGTACTACTTTAGGGATGGTTATTATTGATTTTATTAAATTGACACACCATCTTTTGAAGTATTCGTACATATTTACCAAATATAAAATTTCCAATCTCATTCACAATTGAAAACAAATTAGGAAATAATACGTATTGTATGAATTGTATAAGATATTTCAAAGAGATCTAAATAACGAGATATGGAATACAACTATATGTACCTCATGAAAGTAGCCATTTAATACAACCAAATCTTCGAATTAGAGCATCGTGTGTATATTATTATTTCACGTACAATTTCGCGATTGGAAACACTGAAGTTCCAAATATTTTGAAAATTAAAAATGTACTATTGATCATATACAAATTACAGACACTCGGTATACTGATTAACATATAAATTGCAGCATTTAGAAATTTTTGAACGATTTTATCAAAATGTTCATGAAGCTTTAATTTTCATGAAACAAAGTGGTGATTAACCCTTTGGCGGACGGGCAAATGATTTTTTATAAGCGGTCGCGTTGTGCATTTACACTGCTTTTCAGTTTTAAATTGAAAGAGTCGTTGAATTGGGATTTTCTATCAATGGAAAAAGAGAAAAATTGTGAAACAGGTTCAATCAAAATCAATTTCTGCGTCACCTTCGGGGTATATAAATTTACAAACATTTTTAGTCATTGTTTTATTATTTGCTTACCACATATTCCTTGTTGTGAGAGTTATTTGATTGTTAACCTTGTATGTTCATAAATACGCCTGAATATTTTTGGAAAGATTTGAAACAAGTAATCTTTTTTCATTGAGTGGTAAATCTTGTGTAAAAAATATCTCATTTAACTTAAAAACTGAGTCTAAATCTCATTAACATGTTTAAAAATAAATACATTTTATTATTCTGCCTACACCTATTTTTGATTCATAATAATCAGAATTTTTTTACTCACTGTACCGTTTCTCTGGCCTTGAGAATTCCTTTGTTAGTTTGCAGTTTTAGGGAGAAGTTATCATCTAAAATTTATGTTATTGCCAAAGTCATATATTTGTGATTACTCCATCACAGATGTTGAGCATATTATAAATGACAAGCGACATCGCTTCAGTATGGTTTTGAATAAAATTGATGACAATGTATTCCGATGGTTCAAATTTTACATAAGTAGTTCTAGATAAATATGTATCACCTCTCATTTGTGTTACTTAGCTGATAGTTTGAGGATCTCATTGAATCCTTCACATTCAATATCACCATCAACGATATATCCGAATGTTTCAAATTTCGTAAATACAAAAAAATTGCTGAATAATAAAAAATATAGCACGAAGTGAGTACTAAGTGATTTGGATAGATTTGACGCATCTTGTGGACAAAACATTTTTTTAAGTTTTAATGTATGATAAGCACTTTCTGTAGAAAACGATACATAGTTGATTTCTGATATTTTCTTGAAAACCACCCAATTGAGAAGGTATTACAGATAAAAGGTCAAGGCACACATTTCAATTCAAAATTATTTTGAAACAACACAACAATTATATATAAATTAAAGCTAATAGGATGTTGGTCTTAATATCAGGACTATCAATTCAGAAGATATCTTTAACAAAATTAAACATAAAGACAACCAGTCGCTTGGTCAATTATTATATTCTACTATACCCTAGGAAGACCATTGTAAAAAACCTGAATCACACTACTGAAAATCACTAGATTGGAAGTGATGACATAAAAAAACAGTCTCACAAAAATTATACAGTCTGAAAATAATGAACCATAAACTAAATATTAATCAACCCAATAGACACACACTAGAGAAGCATTTTTGTTAAAAATGAATAAAAAATAGAATGAAGTCAAGGTCTGTGACTTCATTTGTAAGAACGTTGATAAAAGTTGTCACATTTGGTAGCACATGAAGTTTTGAAAAGTTTTGTATTTATTGGTAGAACATCTGATAAGATCTGAGTCGTTTATGATAAAATGTAAATAATTCGTTTATATGTTTGCTTTGCTTCTCATGTCTTTTGATCTTTGTGGTGCAATTACAATCCCGATTCCACCTGCCACCACATCTTCCTCAATTATCGACCAACCAGTATCCTCTGTGTCATGTGTCTTCGTTTTTTGATCCTATAGAAGTTAGTTTCTGAATTTTATTACTACTTTCTATTTCATTATATGTTCTTTTTATTTCTTTCTAAATTATTACTGCTTCCATTTTCTACTTCTGTTAGTCATCTGTTCTAATAGTTCTTCTGTCTTTTCCTTTATTTGTTTGTAACTCGCCGAGGTTTCGAACCTCAGATCTTCGTGAAATAAAGTACTTCGACAACCTTACCTATTACATCTTTGAGGCCCGATACAAGTTTCGACAAGATGTAGATATATAAGCAGCAAAGCCATTGAAAAAAACTGAAAAACATGCTTTCACAGCTTATAAAACTGAGAACTCATAAATAGATGTTTTATTTTTCTGGTACATCGAGCGTTTTTTCACAATAATATCAGTATTTTTCAATCATTATTACTAAGGAATCTCTGCAACGGTTGGCGACATTCACACTGTTTCAACACTACTACATTAACACAATAATACTATCTGAGGCGCGTTTCGATAATCAACTTATCGCCTTCAGAGACTTTAAAAAAACTAGTTTATCAATAATTATTGTTATAAACTTATTTTAAAAAATAAATGTTTCTAGCTTTTTAGTTCGATGTGTTTTGAAAGCGTGTTTTTCAGTTTATTTTAACTATATTTATAAACCTTACAATCTTACATACATCGTTATATAACTAATGTTTTATAACTGTTTTTCCTGCTGACTCCATATATCCTCTTATTAATTTTTCAACTTATATTTCTAATTCACAATCTATTGATATTTTGTTGAGTTTTCTCATTGAATAAAAATTGAACCTCATTATAATAATTGATAGTGAAACTGAATCTGATCTTCAATGTAACAATTGATTATAGAAAATTATTGTCACATATGTAAATTTCATCTGCACAGTGGTTTCAAATCAAATGTCAGTAGTTTCCATCAGGAAAGATAATCAATTTACAATAGACACAAAGCATGTTAACTGTTTTGAGGAGATTCATATTACGAATGGCATTCCTATATCAAATACCTCACTATAGGATAAACCAAATACGTGTGTGTTCCTTTTCATAGAGCGTACATACCTTTCTACCTACTATATTATGGTATAAATTGAGGACGTGGAATGAACGTTCTGCTGTCAGGAAATATTTGTTCTACTCAAACATGTTTACCTTATTTCAATCAAATTATATTTGATGTTAGTGTGTTGAAATCAAGAGGACTTTGTATACTAGTGCTTCAAGGAAATTGGATGACATAATATTGAAACAAGTGTGAGTTGAATTTTAAGTTACTATAATAACGTTGAAACATGGATCGTACCAACACGATTTTTTAAATCAATACAATTCCAACGTAGAACTTACAAAACACGTTCTATCGACCATAGTAAGGGTAAGTCAGAAAACTAACGTAAACGGCTGATGGGGTACATATGATGGGCATATCCCAAGTTAATACGCCTTCAAGCTCCTATTGATTACATGTTCTAATCACTCAAGAAGACAAAGTATTAATTAGTTTTGATTATTTGATGCTCAAATTATTACAAAAATGAGAAAACACTTAACATGTAAAATATAACAATTGTTGCAAAGTTTTTATTCCTATAATGCATACAAATTTATGACTTGTTGCAACTTTTTCTATCTTTTTTTCGTTCACAACGTCCGCAGGATCGATTAGGATTCTCTATTGATTTACTTCTATTATCATATCAGCCTCCGCTTCTCGTAATTCGGGAATCAATTTCAGCAATTTTTGCTACATAGAATTTCTCACTTTATTTGTTATAATTTTGTATCGGCGCTTCATATCTTCTTTCACCAGCTCTTCGCCCAAGTAAACAGAAACGTTCATCAGGATTCCAGTTATTTAGATTTATCATTTTCTGAATCCGTTCATAGCAGCCCTATCAAGCAAATGATAGAATACCACCATTAGTCATCTGTTGGGTAGTATACTGCTGAGCCATTTGATCCACTACGTCTTTTGCACCCTTTGCTATTATAGTGGAGAAGAGGTTTATATGATGTACCTCTTCCACTAACTTTATCATTATTATGTTTAGTGGAAACTTTATTCATTGTCGATCGTAGGGTAGTTAAACAGGTGACCATATGAGGAAAAAACGTGTTGCAACTAAATAAAAAATAAGCTACCTTGGAGTCTGCATAAATCAGGGAACTTCTGTGAAAAGACATATTTTGAACACTAGTAAAAAAGCTGAGGTATCTACGATTACCTTGGGCTGCTTAATATCAAATTCAAAATCCAAAATTACAACAAAATGCTTAAGAAAATCAAAGATAACTATCCATTAGAATCTGCAGCGCCTGGTGAGGGAAAGAATTATAACACATGGTGAAGGTGATGTCACTAAAATAAAGGAGAAAGAGGTATCCATGGAAAGCTTCCAAAGACGTTGATACAGTATAACAGAGGTAGCTGAACAAAAATATTTTTGCTTGATATTGAAGTTTGACTCAATAGAAGACAGAGATGTGTAAATTACCACCTTACACAGCTACTCAGAGGACATGGATTTTCATAGCTTTTTTTCACCTTTTTTAATTACAGACCAACCATTTTTCCCAAAGTGTAAAATACTACAGAGTATAATGCATATAAAAGATGGCACGAGAAACGTAGAACAGCCATGCAAAAGATCGGGAGCTTATTGTTATTAGGAAACAAACATAAAATGATAGATAGTGAGGAAATCTAATATGTTGACAAAAATAATAAATCAAAAACAGAAAGATTTAGTAAGTCGGTCGAAATAAGTCCAAGCAGGATGATGAAGAAATACCTCTTGGTGATTCTGTTATACTGTTTATTGAGAAGCAAGGAGGAGGTTTTTTAGTGAGTGAAAATCTCAAATATCCACGCAATTCCTTCAACCGAGATGTCTTTTGAAGATTTTCCCCACTACAAATAAAAACGTTCTCCAACATTTTTTTTTTCGTTATATAAAAAACCAGTGTTCCATATTTTTCAAAAGCAAACATTGATAAACTTATTGCCTTAAATGCCAACGGAAAAGTTCTTTGGGAATGAAGGTTCTATTTTTTCGTAGTGTACCACAAAATGTAATAGTTTTATACCACAGTTTGTCTGTCACTTGAAGACTGGTAATAAAGCTATCGGAGGTAATACCATATCCATTCAATAGCTGATCTGTCATATCCATAAGCACTCTTTCACCTCGATTTGTTAGGTAACAGAAATAAGCATTATCTAAGTATAGCTGCATGTTAGATATGTAAGGTGGATTGCAACATGCAACATTTCACACCTTCAGACCATACTTGGCTGGCTTGCTTTTCATATATAGTCCAAAAAAAGATACTGAGATGGGTACTGGGATTTAGCGCAGTTTTGTAGTTTGAAACAACTTTTTGGATCAAATTTCTGATCGGAACCATTTTATCGTCATGTTTCCGTTCTTCTAGTGCTTCAACTTCTAGGATTATCTAGCGAGTTTACGCAGGATCTCCAGAATACAGCATTTCTATAGGTTCCTCACTGCTTTTTAAGCACTAATTGTAATGAAGAGGCGAAAAAAAGCTATCATTTCAGTGTTGTTTATGAGAATGAACTTCTTTTTATTTGTAGGATGATCAAAATTCCATTTTTTCCAAATACCTTGGCTTTGCGATTTGCTTTTCCTACTAGTATGTGCAATATATTTGAAAACAGTATAAAGGCATTTTTTATACTAGTGACTCCAGTTCTAATACGTGTCAGGAGTCTTCCTTACTATATTTTGTTGCCTTCTCTCTACTACACCCTCGAAAGTTCCGTCATTAGATAGTAAGGGTTACCTGCTGGAAAACTACTCGACTGAACTTCGTCTTCAATTATTTCTTCAACTTCATCGTTCCCAGTAATCATATCATCCTCTTTTGCATCATCAGATAAACAATCTACATACTATCTTACACGCCTTTAATGGATCTAAAAAGATAATCTGGGCCGTCATTCTCCAAAAAAAATATTACTTGATTAATATTGGGTCACCATTTACAATACTTGCCTCCAAAATGATACTGACAACGTGAAGTCTCCGAGTTTCGAGAAGAAAATGGATTCGTTTATGCTCGAGAGATTGGACGCCACTGGTGCAAAATTGAACTTTTGTTTTTAAATTTGCATCCAAAATATTTACCGTACTCAATTTGTTCGTTCTACAATACTGATATTTACAAAATTTTCACTCGTAACATTTCATACTATTATTTTACCGGCGGTTTAGGAAATATTTCAGTAGGGGCAAATTGAATATGCATGAACTTTATTCCATGGGTTTTAATTTTTTCATAATTTACCAATAGTCTATCTATACCCGTATTTATTATCAAAAAAATACTAGATAGAATGTAACAGAGATAAAAATGACAAATTGTGTCGTTTCTATGGAAATTAGGTAAATTTCGAGAGCCCCAAACGGTAGGTTTGAAATATTGTCCATTTTGTAGTGTGAAAATGTGACGTAGTTACAGTAAAACCCAATACTTGGCTACGATTCGCCAGAATATTCAGGAGCCTAACATTCAGAAAAGGGTAGAATGAAAGGGTGGAACATAAAATGGAATAATCGTTTTACTAGATTGAGAAAATAAAGCTCATCCTAAATCACTTTCATGTCTGTATCTGATTGGGGTACTTAATCGTCTCCAAATAGGTTTATATGTATTGAGTTTTCTACCATATATCTTCAAAGTAAACGTTTTATTATGTTACTTAACGTGAACCGTATTAAATTTGTTTCACAATATTTATTAGTTTCATTCTGATAGATTTTTTCTTATCAACGCACCTTTGTTGAGAGCAAGAGTATTGGTTGAAATCACTGATGACTAATCTTGATATACGAGTACGTTTAAAATTGATGCTCATATAAGGATTGTCTGACCAAACTAACAGTGGAACAAAATATTTGTTATAATCATTATCTTGGAACATATTCTCTTTTTATATCTATACAATCAGTCCATAGATGCTCTAGCTCTAACCTTTTTGATCCCTTTTCTTCAAAATAGACGCATACTTGAGCGATAACGTCCTCCTCTGATGAAACTCTACTTCTACTACAAGTAAAAAACCTTGAGGCTAATAAACAGAAAAAGTCGCTGGGATGCAGATGTGGGGAATATGGTGGATATTCAACCAAATCAAAATGCAATTCATTTACGTTGTCCTAATGAAAATTACATCCCATTTCTGTCGCTGGGATTCAGATGTTGTGAATATGGTGAGAAGTCAACCATATCGAAGTGCAATTCGTGATATTTAGCCATGCTCTTACCAAATATGAGATATAGCGTTGTGTTAATGGAAAAGCACACCCCTTTTTATGTATTGTCAACTTTCTGCAATTTTGAACTGAACCTTATCAAAAAATGAGTATCTCGGTAAACGCTATCACTTTTCTGGCTGATGAAACCGTCATCGCCTAATTCGGAACAGGTAAGTCCTTTGTAATCCACTATCTTATACTTTTTCGTTTCGGGGGTATAGTGGCGAACCAAGTTATATCCACAGTTATGAATCTGTGCAAGAATCCAGCTCGTTTTTCTCAAAGCTCTTCAATAAAGCCCGGAAAATGCTCATACAAATGCGCTGTTCAAAGTGACCAAATACGGCATCCGGGGTGCAGATAGCGCTGACTATCGATGCCAGTTGCAGATCAGTACCGAAAAGATATCTACGTCATCTTCCAATGAAAAATTTATGTTAATGGATAATGTCTTTGTTGAAATGCAAAGAAGAAGACAATGAGAGCACGCTTCAAATCGAAAATGAGAACTTTATGGAGAATGTCATCACCTGTTTATATATGAAGGAACATAACAAACGATTTTTTCGGTGTATAAAAATTACGTTATATATTTTTGATTATATCTTGGGAAAAACCGAACGCTGACTAAAAAAATTTGGAAAACCTGTATGAACAGGTTCTTATCTATTATACAGAAGAATAGTTGTGGAAGAAGGAAGAAATAATAATTGACGAGGAATAACAACTGAAAAAAAACTCACTAAACATATAATTTTATTGAATACAACCAAGTTATGTAAACTCAGTCTATTGAATTCTAGCTCAAAGTAAACAAATTCGGTAATTCTTCTTTCGACGAACCAATGGTTGCAGTTGCATAGCGTGTATTTGGTACGTGAGTGTACAATTCCATCTGAAGAAGACAGTGAACTGGAACTTCGAAAGTTGAGTGAGAGTCCAGGAGTGGTACACTTCCCTACGACAATTCTTCAGCAAGTTATTGCAGACGCCCTCTAAGTAGTAGTTCTTTTTCTTCTGGTATTTTACGTAGAAAAGGTTCAAAATTTTCAGAAAAACCAGGCTGGCTCATCATTTTTTTCAGACAGTATTCGCTTAGCCGTGGATATTTTATCATTTGCTCATTTCAGTTTTTCGCTTCCTTTCCATTAATTTTATATTTTTATTTACCTTTTGCTGGCTTCTTTATTTGTTCTTATAGTGATTTCTTCCGATTTTGTTAGTTTTTGTCTACATTTGACATAGCAAGTAAATAATTTATTGTAACAATGGAGACTGATCACCATTTAGTTGATAAGCAAACTTTTCAGGAAAAACTCATAATCTTGTTGCGTAACAACGATAATATTGCTTCAATAAAGTATTTTTGCAATGTACCTGAGATACATGGCATTTTAGAGATAACTCAACCCTACACTTGAAATTGTAGAGAGATTACAAGATGAGGAAGATATTTAGAGACTCCTAAAGAATGTAAGCGGAAATGTCGAAGACACATCGTCTGATGAATCCGACAAAGAATTACTGAGTCAGAAAATGATGGTGCGCGTAAATGTCTACTGAGGTAATTGAATAATAATAATGATAATAATAATAATACCCCTAATAACCATAATCATCAAATGTTCTATTTTAGAGAGAATGAAGCTCGCTTAAAAGCAATAAATCAACAAAGTTGCTCAAAATTTCCTGAAATTGAAACTGGACAAAACGTTTTGGTAAAGATTCTTGATGTTTATAGAGGACGTTTGGCTCCTTGTAATGTTTTGGCTGTTTGTACCAACTTGGTACATCAACTGGTGTTTTAGAAAGACTATATGCAAGAAATGAATTTCGGTTTGTTTTTATAACTATCTATGTGATAAATTATTTGTTCAATTCTAAAATAAGTGCTTCGTTTCGTTCGGTATCGGATTATGACATATATAGGCATTTCGCGATTTGTTCAAATAATTTTATCCGGATGCCGAATTGTATGGCTGTTTCGGCATCAGGTATGTCTAGTATGGACCTATGGCGATTGTCTAATTATTTCGGCCAGAAATATTTTGGGCAGATTAAGGAATCCAAGAAAGTCAGGTTTGAGGAGCTCATAGCTGGTTTGAAATATTAAACGAACGAAAAATCATGATCATGAAATAAATATATGATGTGAAATTTTTGGATGCATTTGAAAGCATTGAGATTGTTAAGCGTGAGAATAATTTGAATACGGACAAAGAGTCTTTACAAGCCAACCTTATGTTTATCAGTTAAGGAATGTGAAATTACCCGCCGAATTGGTTTTTCCCGCTGGAATTGTTTTTCACTGGATAAAGTTCACTGAAGGGAGAATTCCGTATAAGTAGATAGATTAAGTTAAAAGGATTCAGTTTACCTTCAGTTCCTGAAAAAGATAACTCGGTTATCGTGATGGTTACAAATATTACCAATGGTCTTAGAAATTCTAATTTAGTTACAGAAAAATATTAGTATAGTCTTGCTTAAAATTATCGTTAAACAGAAACTAATCATCGAAATTAGCTGAAATATTAGCGAAAATATCTCAATGCATGCCCAAATATATTTTTCAACTTTAGATGATAAGTTTTAACATCTTTCGGTTGAGTCAGTGGTGGATTTACCAGCAGGCTAAGTAGGCTAAAGCATAGGGATGGCGGGGAGTTTTGTAGAAAATTTCGACTCACAAAATAAAAAAAAAATATTATTCACCATTAGAAGATGAGTTCCGAAATTTCTACAGAAAAAGTAGTTCAATAAAAATTGAAATATATTTGTGAATCCGCCGCTGGGTTGAGATATAGCTACTGTATGAACCTATAACTATCTAAATGTATTATACCAAGGCTGTTTGAAAAATGCTGAATATTTAAAGAAACATGACCGCATGTTTGATGTTTATGAAATAAGTGATATAATTTTGCATCACGGTTTAATAAGTTCACTGTTCATGAGGTTACATCACATAGTTTTGGATCTCAAAAAAAGGCAAATGGATTTTACAATCGTGTATATCATAGGAACTAAAAGGAAAAAACACAGATAAGAAGGATAAAATGAACTTTCAGATTAGTACTTTCTTTATGTTCGTTTATGAATCTAAGTTGAATGGATGTGTTAAAGCTTACCCTACAATAAATGGTATTATTCATTACAACTTTTTACTGGGTTCGGTTAAGGCTTACCAAGGTCGAGTGCCAATAAAAACTGCAAAGATGGAAGATATTAAAAAACTGAGAGCCTACATTCTAGACGAGCATCGGAGATTTTTCGAAGAAATTTGTGACTGGCCAACTGACAGATATCAAGAGATTGCCAGCGATTTCGAGGTTGTAGAAACCAAGGATGACCCATAAATCAGAAATATGCCCTCAAATCTACATCTTCGATTTTTTTCCTCTTCTAAACTCATTTAAGTAATTTCACTATCTTTTTAGTAAATCGTGAACATTGTCTAAAATAAACATAACAGTTTTTACTTCAATGGCTTTTCATCTCCTTGAAACTTGATTTTTTAGTTTTTGCCGATATATAAATAACTTATGGATAAAGATACAAATGTAAAACTTTGAATCCTGTTATAAAGTGAATTTCTTCACATGTTGGCATTTTTTAAAAATGTTTTAAGTGAAATATTGTGATTTGAAGAGGTTTTCTTCAGTTTTCCGAAAGTTTAGTTTCTTGGACTTACGCCCATTAAAAAAAAATGTTCGTACTCATAAAATTACCAATGCCGTTCTTAATTTATTATAACCTATTTTTATAACAACTTAGCACTGAGCTTGTCACGAGATTATGATAATTGGAATCTGTTTTATTGACTTATTTTTTATTTCTCTCAAATCATTCCACGTCAAATTATAGTCAAAATACTATACTCAAAACCAATCTGTCGCAAAAAAATGAGATTAAAGAACTTTTATTCAAATAACTTACAGTCAAATTTATTGAAATTTTATATATACAATTCATATTAATTTTTTTATATTAAAAAATGTTCCCGATGTAATAATTTCCCCTATTCTTCTCATTTAGCTTTCGCTTGGCTACGCCTTTCCATAACGGAGGCGTTATGGAAACCGGAACCTATTCAAATATTTAATTAATTTAAATCTCCATCTCATCCCGTCTGATTAAGTCCCTTCTTTTATGTATTCACATCGCACAAGAAAGGAGCTCTCTTCGCCCCTAAATGCATTCGCTATACCGAATTTTATAAAATTCGTTTGGAAAGAATACCTTCCAAATTGGATACGATTTCCGCTTAAATAATAATCAGTTCAATTTTTAATATATTTCTGAGAACAGAAGATATTATAATGTGAATATTAATGAAAATTATTGATGCAATATTTTATATTTCATTTAGTTTATTTCAACATCCCACCCATTAGGTTTGATTGTTAGAAAATCTGAGATTTAGATATGGAAACTGAAGATTCCATGTAACAAAGAATTTTTCAATTCAACCAAACTCCTACAAACCAACCAGACATTAGATAGTAGCTGGTATCAAATAGCTGGAAATATAAAGAATATAAAACAAGATAAAATCCTTAAGTGCTAATATCTAATAGCTGCTGGAAATTGAGAAGGAACTACGGTTGATTTCCGTCCCCAAATTTTTTCATAGCTGTACTGTCATGACTTCCTCAAACACAAATTGTTGATGACAAAACGAGTGGCCCTTATGTTATGTTATGTTATGAAGTAGGCTCTCATTAAACCCATGATCGATACAATGTGTTCAAAATACAAAAATTCCGTTTTTGTTGACATATTTTGGCGAGAAAACATAGTAAAAAATAAGTCATTTCCTTGGGTGTGAAAGACTTGACATTTTCGGTCCATGGCTACACTGGTCTGCAATGAAATTCTCCTTTAGAAAATTTTGTCATAAATATAACGATTCATATGTTCCTAATCTATTCCCGTTGGCCGATTTTTTCCATCACGTCCAGATTTTTCGACATGATTGACCAAAAAAGCTAAGTTTCAAAAATTAGGATTTTTAAAATTTTTTTCCGCGTCAATGTTAGAAACAGTGTATATACGTACAAAATAAGTTTTAGCAAGCTCTAAGAGAAACAAAGGAAGTACCGAAGATGATTTTTATAGTAGTAAGTACGCGCATGCGCAATATTGCTGTTATCACACAGCATTTGAGTGAGAACTTGTCTTAGAATTGTTTATATTTTATATCAAATATATATCAAAGATTTGCATAAAGTTCATGTTCTCTGTATTGATTTTAAGTTTTTTATATGTAGTTAATGTATTTTGTTAAGAGCCAATAAATATAATAAGTACAAAATTGTAGTAGTTGAAAATTATTTCAAAATAAATTTCATGTAATTTTGGGTCATCAAATATCACGAACTTGTAAAAATTCTGCAGACTGTTTTTCCTACATTTTTTGGGAATTTGTACTGAAAACACAGAGAAATGTCATGACAGATCTTCGTAGAACAGCCCGTAATCTTTATTTTTTTGTTTTCTATCGATGAGCGAGATAAGAGTTGGTTGCCAAAATATATTGCAATAGCTGCTCGAGAAATTTGAGAGGTTGATTTCAAAGAAGCCACAAATCTAAATCGTTTACAATTGCAATGTTTTGGAGTGAACCTCAGATTCATGAAAATTATTGTTATTTCTTCATAGCATCAACACGAGGATTCTCAAAAAAAAAGAAGATTATATACCCGAACGTATCATCTGCAAAGAGACCAATTCATCGTGGTACAGGCACTTCACCTCCAGTTCCACCAATGAATGAGAAGGTGGAAAATAAAAATATATCCGGTCTACAATCTCAATCGAGTTTTCCACCTGCCATTATATCTTCATTTACTTTGTCTGGATCTTCCAGCCACCTACGGAGCTAATTTACAAGATGATTTTGTTAGAGAATTGAGACTTTCAAAATCTAAGGCGTAATTACTTTGATCAAGATTGAAACAGTAAAGTCTATCGGATATTTTCGTACGAGGCCAGAAGATTTTACGAGTTACTTTCCTTTTCAAAGAAGATGATTTGGTACATTGTAATGATACTTTCAGGATTTCTTCAAAAACTGAGTTTTCCAGAAGATTCCAGTAAATGGAGACTTTTTATTGATGTTTCAAAAATAAATTTCAGAGCCGTTGTACTCTATAATGGTTATAAATAATCATCTGCGCCCGTCGCACATGCTACGAACATGGAGGAAAATTATGCAAACCTAGGGGTGTTACTTGAAAAAATTCAATATTTTCTATACCTATGGAATATTTGTGATGATTTTTAAGTCGTCGCTATACTTACTGCATTACAAGAAGGATGTACAAAGTTTTGCTGTTTTCTTTGTGGAACAGTCGCACAAGAGAAAAACAATACAAAATAAAAACTTGTCCACTAAGAAAAAATTCAACTTCTGGGCTTAGAAATGTAGATCAGAAATCTTTGATGCCAAGTGATAAAATTTTTCTGCCACCACATAAAGCTGGGACTCATGAAAAACTCTGTGAAAGCTATGAATAAAGATGGTGAAGGTTTTCAATGACGATATTAATAATACCGGAAATGTTTTAATTATCACAGTACCTGATACAAAAACTCATATACAACGTCGATTTACTTGGTAATCATTTATAAACAATATAAAAACAATTCACTAATGTCAAAATAGATCATTTATTTTTGCAGTATAGAAATGGAAAATACGAAACCAAAGCTTACCTAATTCAAAAAACTACACTGGACATAAACTTCGACGCTCTTTGGTGTCTCTATTCGTGGATTCCGATGGTGATATAATTCAACAAAAGAAGCGCGGTGGGTGGAAATCCAGCACAGTTTCGGAGGGTTACATACACGATTCAATATAAAACAAAATGAATTGAACTCGTTAAATGTTGCCAATTGAATTCACAGTTGTACTTTCAATATTACTGACACAAAATAAAACTTGATAAAAGTTTTGTCGAATTTTTTTTAAGTATACGGACGTAGAAAAAAAGTTTTGTATCAAACTAGTGAGTGAGTAATTCAACTGGAAGGAATTAAACGAACCGTCCTACTCTACCCACTTATTACAAAAATAACTATTTCTTAATCAGCTTGAAGGCTTTAAGAAACTCTAGAATTTTCTTCTTATCTGTCGGGCAGTTAAGTGTCTCCTTAAGATTGCTTTTCATATCTGCTGGTATGCAGTATTCTCTGCAGTAAGTGAGGATGTGCTCAACAGACACAGGAACGTGATAACTTTGGTAGACAGGACGACTTTCTGACGATATCAAATATGTGGTTGATGCGGAGTCTTCTTATTGTCACAGCTTCTCTCCTATTCAAAAAGTTTAGGGAAAGGTGAGAAGTAGATGGGTGGATTTGATGTAGTGCTGTTGTACTCTTGCTCCATGTATGGCGTCAAAATTTTTTAATGAAGTGTTTGAAGTTAGTCTTCAGATCATTGACAAGCTGAACTGGGATTTCCGGATGATTATTTACGGCTTCTTTGGCATAGCGATCTGCAGATTCGTTTCCAGCGATTCCAGTAAGTGATGGAAGCCAGATAAGAGATACTTATTGTTATATCAAGAGCTATAAGAGTTTGATAGATGTCGTGAATGTTTTGGACTATTGGATGGTCTGTTAATATGGTTTGTATTAACTGTATGGATGAAAGAGAGTCAGTATATATGGCGATATGTTTATGGAAAGGGGAGGGATGAATTTGAATTTTTAATTTATGAAAAAAATTTCATTTCTAAATATATTGATAAGCCAAGACAACATTTCATTCAAAATTATCACGTGTCTCATAAAATATGACGCAATTTTTTTTTCAGATTGGTAGTTAATGGGTTGATTACACTAACATCAGTTAACCGCATCAAACTAACCATAATGTCCGCCCTAGTTATATTTTACGAGACTTCTTCGAGATATATAACTCTAGTTGTAACATCAGCAATTTTTCAAGTAATCCTCCAATCACATGAGCGCTATAATAACTGCAGTTTTCTTATCTACTACAACTGGCGTATCTAAAAAGAAGTTTAATCAGCAATTTCATGGAAACATTTTTGATATAAAAGAAATTGAAATGAAACTTCTGCTCTAACGAAATGATTTGTGAGAGAAGTAGTGGAATACACTGTTTCTTCTAGAGAAACAGAGAATATATCACTGAACAGAATAAACATATAAACCAATACACATTAAAAAATTTATCTTGATCAACCATGTTATAGAGAGAGAATAATAGTGTGATTGCAGTAGTTCTGAGCTGCAAAAAATTATGCATTGATTAATAGTTGAATAACTGGAAGACGTTATACATAAGTAGATAAAATCCAATCTTTATCAATATGAGATACTTGAGTTCAAAACCGCGCAATCTATACAGGGTGAGTCGTGAGGAGCTTCTACGATATGTAGAGTCCCACAGGGAGGCTACTAAAAAGTGTTCTTCTCTATCAATTCAAAGGGTGAATTGTGGAATGGACCATGAACTCTAATTGGATATAGTATTTACACAGCAGCCCATATTCAATTTTGACATATATTACAATCAAGCATTCCACTAGAATTAGCTAAACGTCTAGGAATTCCAGGACTATCAGATACTTATTAATTAGGAATAGTAATAGGTTAGAATTTGATGTATTTGGGAAAAACACCGCCACGTGCAGGTACATCCCGGCTGATTCTTTTCATTGTATCCAACATAAGATGACCAGTCTCCAATTTCTGGTACATCAATTGATCCACTTTCCAGTTGTAATCAACGGTTATGATGAAAGAATTATAAATAGGTGAAACAAACGTCATAGAAATAGAAATCTCTATGTAAAACCACTTTTTTCCAAACCCAAAGTAAAAAACAAGCAAAATTTGCTCTCATACCTTTCAATCCTCTTTATACAAAAAGTTTGGAAGGAATATTTAGCAGAGTGGACTTCAAATTAGTTTATAAATCCAACGATACATTAAAACAATTGTTGGAAATCCTAAGGATAAAATACCAAATTTGGAAAAGAGTTGTATATATGAAATAAGCAGTGCTGATTGTGACGGGAAGTATATTGGACAGACTAAGAGATTTGTTACTGTGCGGTTTAAAGAACATATAGCTCATTTGATATATGAACGGACCGGAAAATCAGATATTAATAATGTAAAATTGTATCCAATATTAAATTGTTGAATGCATTGAAAAAGGGGCAATTCCTTACGGCCCAATCTATAGCTTAGTAGTCAAAGAATGAATATGAGTATTACCGCCAAGAAGATTTTTCCCGCTGGAATTAATTTTAGCGGGAGAAGGTTTATTGGTGGAAAAATTTAGTATAGAACAGGTGAGTCAAGTTATTGGATTTTAGTTTATCTTCAGTCTCTGAAGACTATAACTTGGTAATCGAAACGCGCGTCAGACAGTGTAATAGTGAATTTGGTGTAGGGGTGGTGTGAACACTGTGTTCAGTATGAATATCCCCAACAGTTTCAGAAATTCCAATTTATTCGGAAAATCAGTTTAGGGATTCGTATTGAATATTGCACCCAGTATAATATTAATTCTTAATCTTAATTAAACGACTCAGAATCAGGGAGATCATGAAGGTGCAACACACGATTACGGAAGACATTAGGGTGAATCAGTTAAGATGGTACGGACATGTCCAAAGAATGCCTGAAGACCGCATACCCAAACAAATTTTAAATTGGGCACCACAAGGAAGAAGAAAGAGAGGAAGAACAAGATTAAGTTGGAGAGAAGGTATCGAGAAGGATATTCGAGAGAGAGGATTGGAAGATCTTTGGTAAGATCGAGAAAAATGGAAACTGGGAATCGGAAGACGGCGAAGAACATTTTAACCCGATTAATATATATATATATATATATATATATATATATATATATATAATTCTTAACTGAAATAAGTGATTTCCAAACTACATAAATTGGAATAATAATAAAATGGAAATGACATATATGCGAAATTTTATCAAATTTTTAACCAATGTATTAATTTGAATAAATTTCGAATATTTCATTTTCACTGTTACTTTGTTTTAATTTCTAAGAGCAGTATCGATTATTTTTCAATTTTGAATCACGAAAAAGTCGCGTTGGGGCATTATTTTCGATAAAGAATAAATTAAATTGTTTCAAATGCCAAACCTCATGTATGTGTTGATGTGTTTTGATTGTAAATGTTACAAATTTCATGTCAGATAATAATACATTGTATCAATTTTACGAAATAAACAACGAGGAACTCTATAAAGTTTTAAAATCTAGATAAATTCCAATTGGTTATAGTGTGTACACAGCTCATTCGATTTTACAGTACACTACTATCAAGCAATCGACTGGTATAAGCTAAACTTAGAGATTCCAGGACCGGCTTTGGTATTCATATTGAATATTCCACCCTGTACATTATTATTTAATTTTGACTGAACGATCAAACCTCATCAAATAGAGAACAACAATAATGAGGTTTTTATTCAAGCAAATGTTATAAATTTCAAGTATTTTATTTGAAATGATAAACATTATCAAATTTCAATATCGACAAACAAAAACAGTAACTAATAACAACGAGCAACAATTTTAGAGAATAACTAGAATTACGTAGCTAACACACAAAAATAAGAATTAAAAAAATTCAATAATTATATAAAAATACAAATTATTCAAAGTAGATTCTTGAAATGGAAATCAGCAGCCTCTACACATTTTTGTTGCTGATGTGTTGATTGCTGGATTGAATTATGGATACTCTGGCGATATCTGAGCTTTACCTATGAATGGTGTCCTGTTCAAAGTTGGTCGATGATTATTAATTCATCTACAAAATTTCAACCAGATGATTTCATCTCCAGTATGTAGTCGTTGAACCATTGAACCATGTGATTATGATATGATTATGATATGGGTACAGATGATTTTTTGTGGGACTCTATTAAATTTTGATTGAGCAACATAGAGTTCTCAACTTACTCATCTAGTGCTTATTGTTGAGTTCATAGTAACAGCTCTTCCTGCGCTCCATCTACATGTCGTTCTGTTCGTCTATTAGGAGAAGTATTAGGAAAAGTGCAAATGATTAAAAAGTGACCAAAATTTTGGATAAATGAAAGCTATATGATCAGTGAAACGTGTTTTTTTCTGGCAGCACCTCTACCATTTCCATTTTAGAACCCATAAATAAAAAATATATCGGCATATTATGTGGTTGAAAACTGATATGGCATTCTGAACGAAAGTAACAACAGCAACCACAGCCTAACCTAACCAAAGCAAACACAATAGTACGTTGATAATAAAAATGTTGACAATGGGTATGAAATATCAAGAAACATAAAACGGTCAACACCAATCATGATTTTAAAACACGTTGCTTATTTGGAACTGCTAATACAGTTTATTATCATCTGAAATGGAATTTGAATCATAATTAAAACTCATTTCCAAAGAATAACGGCGTCAATTTTATGCTGTTTGCTTTGTTAAATTTTGATTCCATGGCAAGATATAACTGTCTTAGGATTGAACTGAAAACTAACTGTATTAATTCAATACTAATTGCTGAAAACTTGAAATAACCTGTTCATGTTATTAACCTGTTCATGTTATACGAAAATGACAGCTACAACATGACGTTTCTCGAGGTGTGACATCACGCTTCCATGCGCTTCTCTGATTGGTGTTCAATTTCACGTGATTAAACACATAATTTAGTCAATTGTATTTTCCCAAAATATTATTAATCTCTAATTATATTGATTAATTATATAGAAAAGTTGTTTTTTTTTGTTTGCTAATCATCATGGATAATCATTAGAAACTCTAGGCCGATTTATTCTTAGTGGAACCAAGCCTATAATCATATTTTTGTGATAACTACCTGAAAAATTCATGTTCATTTTCAAGGTATTCATAGAAAAATTACTTACGTTGTATCCTTCTACTGTTAAATATGTACATAAGTGGAAATATATTTTCTCAATCCATTATTTGCAAGCATAAAAAACCCTGAAGAGAATTTCACAGTGTGAATTGTACAATCAGGGAATCAGATTCTGGCAATTCTCGCAAATGACAAGGTAACGGGATTCCATTTATCAAGTAGAGTGCTACTACAGTCTGCCTCAACAGTGTCTCTGAAATCCTATTAGATAGAGAGCTGGAAACACGGGTTCAGACTACGCACATTATTTTCTTTCCCTAGATATTCGTGATTTCACGAATAAAATAGTATGAAGAGACTATTTGTACATAAAAACATCATTTTCCAATTATTTGATCTGAATAGAAAAACTCAATAATCACCAGATTTGAAAGCTACATTCAAAATGAGATAGATATCGCTATTGGTATATTTTCTAGCTTTTAAAAAAATAAAATATGATAAAACTCCCAATCCATCAATCTCATGCATTTTATATACAGAGTTCTTAATTTCTCAATTCTCTACTTCATTGCAAATTTCATTTTCAAATTCTCAAAACGAACTGTATAATTTTGCAGTAGAATTAGTCTTTTTTCAGGTTTTTCGTTTTTTTATTAGTTGCATTGGAGTTATTAAATGACGGCACGGCTTTCCTAGTCGAGCAAAAAAAGCGGCCCTTTTCTCGAAGTAGTTCAAGCTATTTTAGACCCCGTAACCTATAACCTAGTTTTGAATTGAGCCACAAGCCTTATATTTCTAGTAACCTAACAAGCATTGTGTGAACACAGTATATTTCAAATTTCATCCAATTTGAACTAGTGGTTTGAGAATTATAACCAGTCAAAGTTCTTAATTTTGCAACTCACTGACTGACCGATCAACAAAACTCTAAGGCACTTCTAATAGATATGGAAGCTTTATCGTCCAAACTTAACAAAAATTATAACATCAACGCCTCCAAGAAAAATCCATAGCGACTAGGAGTTGTAAAAACTGTAGCTGTAGTGGGTTGCTATTCAATAAGACAAAAAACTCTGTATAAAATTGTAGGCAACGATCAAGATCATTTTTGCAGTAATCTGAATTTAAACTTTGCTTAGATACAAGAATATAGTCAAAGTACTGATATTGAGTATTAGAAAAATAAGACTGTACAGCGATCTGTAGTTTGTTATCAAATTCCAATACATTTTTGCAATGTTTCTGATGTATTTTTTCCAGAAAGAGGTATTTCTACTTATTCTTCACAACATATATAACCATATATAACAGCATCGTTATCAAGCAATACATTCTTTATTATTTTTCATTGCTCTATTTAGAACACGTCAATGAACACGTGAATAGACACTAATGATATATAATTCTAAAATATCATCAGTCTCCTTAGTGGTACATCAATTAAATACCAATTAGTCTCGTTTACACCCAAGAGTGTATTCTTTCAATAAAACCATCAGATAATCTACTTAATATTTTTAATTCCGAAAAAGACCTAAATGCACAAGTTTTTTCATTAGCTATCAAATCATATCAACTTCAGATGTAACCTCCCGCACTCATGAAACAAAGCAGAAATTAGTGGGTTTCATGTATTATATGGTAAAATGAGTTTCTTTAATTATAAAACGAAGCTAGTTTGGCAATATTCATTAGCTTCCAAGAAATAAGGTCTGGAAAATCATGGTCGGTATATTCATATAAGGTTGTCTGAGAAGTTTCCTACCCTACAAAGATACAAGACATTTTTTCCATTATAATATCTCACATTTCAACAAAGTTTTCTTCTAAGTCTATACTATTAGTGCAGAGACACTTTAATTTTCTTAACCCTCTCAAATAAGTCGTTGAAGTATCTACGCGAGTGAGATTATAAGATTAGGGAACAGATTTGATAATTTGTCTTTGATTTCATAAATACCTTCGCGTTTAGTGTTTGATTCCAGAATTATATTAATCAAATTCAATTTCACAAAAATCAGCGGGATGGAAATGCTAAGTGAAATGTTTCATAAAGTTTAGTGTAGGTGGATAGAATAACCAATTTCTTTGTTTGAAAATTAGTTCCCGCTAAATGAAAAAAGAATCATTCGCCCTTTGGGCTGAATTTGATGAGAAGGGAATAAATACTGTTCGATTAATTCCAACTAGAATTC
The DNA here is from genome assembly GCF_026230105.1 of Diorhabda sublineata. Classification (NCBI taxonomy): domain Eukaryota; kingdom Metazoa; phylum Arthropoda; class Insecta; order Coleoptera; family Chrysomelidae; genus Diorhabda; species Diorhabda sublineata. The sequence goes on from NC_079483.1 coordinate 11,713,003, forward strand.
ACTAGCTCTCGGTCTATTTAGGATTCAGTGAAAATTCGGGATGGTGCTTAATACCAATTAGGAAAGTCTTAATGTTTTCCCTTTATCGTTGCGTTAAGTTGGGTAGCTACTTTCTAAGAACATTTTACTTAAAATTAAGCTCCGCGCATTAGTTTAGTTCTGGAAATAATTTAACTTGATTTATTTGATACGAAAATCGTATTCGGCTCGTATACAAGGCGACTAGACGAATATGTCGTGCAGTTGATTATTTCTTTTTATATTTGTGTAAACATACTATTTTATCTGTTACGGCTTGTATTCACATTATTTATTTGAAAGAAAAATTGTTAAAAATATACTTTAGGGAAATTACACATTCGGTTGGTAGTACTGATCCATGTTTGACAGTTGACGTTGGAAATGATATTTGAATTAAAAAGTTTGCTTGAGCTAGAAAAAAACTCATCCTGTGAGTGGAATATCGGGTGAAGAACTACCACTATAATTGCAAGACGTGGCCTCAACTGCTCTAAATAATTCACCTCTTCATAGAGTGTCACATAATAATTTAAATATATTAAACCATCCATTCGTTTTAAGGTTAGGTATTTCCATGAAATTTCTTCACTGTAGATTTGTATGTTTCGTCCATATTTCATAACAACATTTTCTATGTCTAAAAACTCATAATTTATTTTAAATAGTATTTCAAAATTGAATTTACCTCACACTATACGTGAGCGAGTAATGAATCGTTCAGTCAGCTGTAGGCATAAATCCTCTTGAGCCAGACAGGCGACGACCTTGAGATTGGCGCAAATGGGTTAACGGAGTGACGTCCACCCTAATGGCTCGGTGATAAAGAGTCGTTTTGGAAAAAATATAAAAATTACAATTAATATTGATATGTAAGTATAATTTTAATCGGGGTGTAAACGGAACTGTTCAGATAGACCCGGAGATATCGGAAATTATCCAGAATATGAATTATCGAACGCTTTGAGAAAAGAAAAGTGTGAACCAAAATGTGAATCACTGGCAGTAGTTTCGGCTACTATTCCAAGGTTAACCAACACCAGAATCTTTCCTCGCATCTCTTTCGATTTCTCTTTTTTTTACAGTATATTATTGACCACATATTTTTAACTATTATATTTTGAAAACTAGGTCATATTATTAAGTAGAACAACTAAATGTATTAGTACCACGTATTTTTAGAATAAAATAAGCTTAACAAAATTTTATATATCATTAAATCAACTTTTGATTCTTTTATTTTCTTTTTCTAGCTAGTATTTGGACAGATAAGGAGGTTCCATGTTCTAGGTTCGAATTGTTTTTGTTCCTATATTCCATCTCTTGCATTATAGATATAACATATTCTAGCCATGAAATTGTTTTTCAGGGGCCCCAGTCCAGCACAGAAAATTAATAAAATCGCTTAAGAATGGAGTGTATCATTATACGAAAATGCGTGCGATAATAGCAAGTGAGTGAAGTAATACTTTTTTTCACGTGTAGGATGGTTTGATTGCGGCAATTCCTACGAGTGAAAAGAAATTATTTCACGAGTTTCATAAAAATTTTTTTCTACGCCCGTAGATTTAAGAAATTCGACAAAATTTTCAGTATCAATTTTTATTTTGTGATAGTAATAGTAAAAGTACAACTGTTAGAATTATTAATTTGAATAGAAGAAGTAGTTACATTAATATTGGTACTTGAATTGAGAACATTCAACGAGTTTAAAGAAGTAACATCGTCTTTAGTTGTATTAGTATTAATTGGATTGTTGGTAGAATCGTGAACATTTACAATGTTGCTTGAAGTCCAAGTAGTTGTTCCCGTTAAAATTTTCACTGTGGAATGCATTTTGTTTTTTATTGAGTCGTCTACGTAACCCTCCGCAACTGTGCTGGATTTCCACCCACCGTGCGTTTTTAGTTGAATTATATCATCACCGGAATCGACTAAAAGAGACGCCGAAGAGCGTCGAAATGTATGCCCAATTTAGTTTTTTGGGTTAGGTAAATTCAAATATGTTGCGATAAGCGAGGGAATTTTTGAAAAGGTATTGATACCTATAACTTGTGTTTTACATTTTCCATTTCAATACTGCAGAAAGAAATGATCTCTTTTGACATTTGTGGGTCGATGGTTTTCATATTTTTTATGAATGTTTAACAAATTTAAACAGATATTAATAACAGTAAATCGACGTTGAAGATGAGTTTTTGTACTAGTACTGTAATAATTAAAACATTTCCGATATTATTATCAATATCGTTACACTTCATTTTATATAATTCCTCACTTCGCAGAGCTCTTGCGATTCCGAATATTTAAGCAACCTGGAAGATATTACAAATAATATCCAAGCTTACATTAAAATTTTTGCTGTCATACCTTATGCATGAGATAATGACGGTCTGGAGATTGCAACAGAAACTTATTAGTTCTTTCACGGGTAAACGTTTTAGATTTATTGGGTCTATCATTTTTGAATAAGACGACTAAAGTGCCGAAGACTTCCACATTTTTTATTTAGTTTCAAAGTAAGCTAATAACACTGTTTCTGTGAAGCTGTTTATGCCTTTTTTAGTACACCACTTCATGAAAGAATTATTAATTAGACACAAAACGGATTTTCTTGAACGAATGTCAAGAAATAAAAGTGTAACAATTCATCGGCGAAACGAATTGACATGAGAAAGAAAGTGTTCGCAGCCCACTATTTTTAAAAAACAATTTTATAATTGCGTTAAAAAATTAACCACTACGGTACTTTTTTTCACGTTTTTTGACCAATTCAGAAATTACATTTTTTATGAATCAAATAAATGGAAAAAAATGAATATTATAACGGTCGTAGATAAAATATTGCTTCTACCTTAGTGAGTTTGGAAATGGAAATGTCTCGCTGCTTTTATTTGACAATATTAAAATCCTATGACGAAAATGAAAGTGACATGTTATGATTTTCATTTGCTTTTATCTCCGTTATACTCTTGTTACGTTTTCAATATATCCTCGTATGTATAATTTGATTGCCTATCAACCAAGATACGGCTTGGCTATAAAAGACAAAAAATAGGTTAAAATAATACGAGGCTTTTGTATTCGACTCAGACCCAAATATCAGTAAAATCCTAACAACGAATATTTGTATTTATTCTCTTCCTTTATATATATAGTGTCCTTTTCTTAAGTATGTATTGATATTTCCGAAAAATAATAAAACTCTTCATTATCAGGACATGTTTTCGAGTGATGATTCCACAGAAGGAGGATCGGAAGACACTATTGATGAGGACGAAAATGTGAGATACTCTATATTTTCATGGAAATAACTTATAACGAATATTTACTATATTTATGGTAATATTTTATGCTCTTTTTATTCGTGGGGTGAATAAATAATCACCGACTCTTACGTTATTGATATATTCACACACTATACACTATTTACATGACATTATTGATTCGTTCTATTCACTACGACTATTTATTTTAAACTAACTACATTTACACAAATCATTTATATACCTAAATAGAATTCTACAAAGTTCTGGATAAAAAAAAAACAAAATAATTATTAAAAAGACTTTCCTAGAAATTATTCAGAAGAAATAATATAAATAAAACGCCTGCCAATGAAAAATTCTATACAAATATCAAACGGGTTCCATCATTTATGAAAAATGTAAAAGAACTTTTCAAATTCCAAATATTTCAAACAATCTATTCTGTTATCGCTTAATTACATTATTCTATTTGGATATTATCATGATAACCGGTGACTAAGCTCCAAAAATCCATTTCAAATTGCAATAAGAAAATGAACTTTGAGGGGGATGTAAACAATCAAAATTCACTGCCCTATTAATTACTCGTATTTATATTATTTGCACTCCATGTCTACTTGCCTCTGAATTGAACACTTTTTTGGATTGAGTGCACACACCCTTTATGCAACACGCGTAGGATACATTTCTAAAGCAACTCTCGAAACAATGTACAGTGTCCCATTTCTAATGAACTTTGCCAACGACATTGCGAACCTTGCTTGTACATGCCTCTTCGCGCCATTTCTTTGTTTTTTGAGATTTTATTTAACTAGGCTGTCCTATCAAAAATAAAAGATTAATTTTTTTTTCAGAACTTCTTCACTATTTCAGATTATTTGAAATCAAAATGCGATACATGACAATTTGATCTAGTGTGTATGTATCATGCAAGGCAAAATCTTGCAGCCTCTGTGAACTGTGTCAGCATTGTTTTTAGCCTTGTTTCTCGTATATCAAATATGAGTGCTGTATTTCCACTTCGCTCGCCAATTTGCATTAGACATGTACCCTTACTAGATCATGGACAATTACCAAACTTCCACCTCTTTGAAATATTTTTCTCGCTCAATCGGCACAATATAATCCGCGTTATTATCAGCTCACAATACCAAAGTAGCTTCGATTAATACTTAATAAATTTATTTATATTTAATTTGCATCAAATGTGATATTCCTTACGTCTAGTCATGTTATATTAGGTTATCAATATTTTTCATATGTTTCTCTTACAACTTCAGAAAATTACCAGCCTGTTTCCACGCATATGTTGTATAGTATCCTCCAACTACTGTACACGAAGGAAATATGGATCAATATTCCAATGTTACACCTATGCTATCAAATTTTGATATCCTGTTGATGAGACTAAATTATCTCTCCGGGGACACGATAATTAACCTTTGGAAAATTCGAGCGATCAAAAATTTCACACTTTAATGTAATTAGCTCGACATAAATCACAGAAATGTCCGACGAAGCATTAAGATATTATCGAGGTTGAGCTGTTGGCTAGACTATTTTTTAATTCAGGGAATGTGCATGTTGAAAAACAAATAATTTGATTTGATTTTTGGAGTTATAGGATTTTGAAAGTTATATTTTTGGTCTGAAAGTGGAAAAATATGTTTCTAATCAATAATATCTTTTGAAGAATTGGGTTTTTAAACATTCATTACAACTAAGAGGATGTATTGAAAAATTCTAAATCTAGTATAGAACTAAACAAAATTTCAATGTCAAAATATTTTATTACTCAATATATTCTCCAGCGAACCTGCAACGTCTCTAGACCTTTCAAAAAAATGTTTCTTCTTGCTCTACAAACCAGACTTTCACAGCTTTTATTACCTAATCGTTGGAAGAAAATTTACGATGTTTTAAACTTTTTTTCAGTTGAGGGAAGATATGATAGTCGGACGGAGCCAAATATGGTGAATAAGGGGGGTGTTCTAGTAATTCAAACCTTAAATCACGAATTTTGTGCATGTGCATGAGATTTGTGTGCAGGGGCGTTGTCCTGCAAAAACAAAACACCTTTGGATAGCTTTCCGCTTCTTTTCTCTTTATTTTTTTCCCGTAGATTGGTCAGTAATACCGAATAGTAATCTCCAGTTATTGTTCCACTCTTATCCAAAAAATCAATCGTGATTACTCCATTGCAATCCCAAAAAACTGAATCAAGAACTTTTCCACCAGATTTTTGAACACGAAACTTCTTGTTCTTCGAGAACCAAAGTATCGCCATTCCATGGATTTTTGCTTCGTTTCTGGATTGTAGAAATGTACAGATCGCTACAGTTTCCTGTAAAGTTTCTGTTTGTGACGTAGGTTCTATACAGGATGATTGATTAATGTGATAAAGTTCAGTGCCCCTTTTGTCATTTGCGATATAAATTAGAAAAATTTGAAGGATTATCTTCTTTAAATTTGAAAACCATTCGTAACCAATTGTTTCAGAATACTGTTTCATATAAAAGTTACATTTTTTATAAATAGAACAGGGTTGTGATGTGCTCAACGTGTTATTAAAAATTTTCCATAATAATTATAACAATAACCTATACAATGTAAAAGAAATTCAAAAATGGATATCTATTGCGGCCAAAACATGTGCACAGTAGTATTAATTTTGCAAAGTTATCTATTTCTATACTGATTCATTATTTTCTCAGTTTTTTGAATCACCCAATATTTTATGTAAGTATCGGTAAGGTACTACCAATATACTTCTTTTTTATCAAGAATTCCTTATAGGGGATAGTTTTCCACAGCGAAACAAGTTCTACAGTGAAACAATCTAATTTAATTAAAATCCAATAGACAAACAGCTTTTGCCATCTCGTGAATGATAGCTCAATTAGATATCTGATCCCCACCTAAAAATACTTTACAGATCACGGCGTTTGTTTAGTGCAGATGTATTTCACTGTAAACCATCAGTATTCTGGTGTGCTTTATATTGTGTTTCTTCAGATTAAAAAAATGTTTCAGGGCGAAGTCAGCAAGGAGCCTAACATCTGTAGAGACAAGAAAGAATGCTATAAACTTGCTTAAAAGTTTAAGAAAGGTATTTGAGATAACAAGGATCTCTTATATCACACTGTTTCGCTATTCCCAAAAAAAACAGAGAATTCTTTTGTGAAAGAAATTAGACTTACTTTGGGTTTGTTCAGTATATTTCGAATTTGTCGAAAATGGGGTTCGACTCAACAATAGAGAATGCAGAGAAATAGCTTACGATATGGCTAAAAAAATCAAATACAGGTTTCGGGAAGCTGGGTCATTATAGAGAAACAGGTTTATAATGGTACAGAGGTATAAGAAAGCGTCATCTTAGTATTAGTATTCGTACACCCGAGGGCTGCAGTCCTTCGCCAAAGACCTCAGTCAACCCACATAATGCACAATGATTTTTTAGTTGGAAACCGTTAAACATGAAATAAACACTTTTATAACGGTTCAAGAATTTACAACTCACATGAAACACAACCAAGACTGTGAAAATTAAAAAAAAAATAATTGCTGGAGAAGGGATTGAGTAGCTGAAGAAATTACAAGCGGGGTATATCCTTGCCTCTAGTCATGAGTTTTCATCTAAAAAAGCACAAAACTCACATGACTAGAATCCTCAAGATGTTTTGCCAATATAAGTTTGAGCGCAGCAACAAATGTTCAAGAAAGGGAAATAGACGAAATATGGCAAGGAGGGTGTGATTGACCGTCGTGATTGACTGAAGTGATATATTTTTCTATAATATTTCAAAAAATTACATTTGTAATATTTTGCAATAATTAGGTAATGAAGGAGGGAGGAATAAAAACCCCGGCAAAAATTGATTTTAGCAAGTTTCAGTCAATTTGTTCGCCCACTTACATTGGATAGAGCTTAATATGTGCAAAACCAATGAATGTACTTTCAACATGCATCCGCTGACAAAAAGAATTTTTGAGAAATCGACTATGCCTGGGGTTTTTCATTTTATAGATGCACTATATTTCGCAAAAGGGTCACGCCGTGTACAATCTATACGATCAGCTTGATTTCACATCTCTTTTTCTGACACTTGAAACTACTATATTATCGGAAAAACAAAATAATGAACTTTCCAAATTAAAAGTATTGATTTAAAAACAAAATCATTGCCACAAATTTTGTATATAATGGGCTGGTCCTCATTTCTTACAAATTTTTGGAACTTTGAGGACAATTTTCTGGAGCTTCCTCATCTTCTTTTTTAAGAATATTTATAAACTTTGAAGCACATGTAGTTACCTACTCATTACATCTTGAATGAACACTACAGGATTTGTAGAGGTTGCAAATTTATTAACTGGGATAAAAGAAAAATTAATAATCTTACGTATATGGTAGCAAAAACATAATGTCCAACCTGTTTTCTTGTTTTCGGGACATAAAAAGTCATTAGAAAATTAAATGTTTTCCTTGAAGTGATAATTGGAAAATTATACTAAACACATGTACATTTTCATTAGGGTAATTTGGAATTGAAATGGGGTAATAACGATACCGAAACTACACTCGCAATTATACTAAAAATAATGTGCAAGGAAGTGAAACGGTGTTACGATTACGAGCAAAGAGAAACAGGAAAATTGTTTTCCGATTCTCAACCTCTCATACTCACTTATCTCCGTTAGAGATCTAGCGCTATCTGATCGAGAATAAAGAAAACTGGGAAATTCGAATGATTTCAAAAGAAATGGTTTTTAAACTCCAGACTGATCTTGTCGACAACCCATGTATAAATGGAATAATCTTTTAACTTCGTTACAGCTAGTGAGAAGAACTCAAAAGAAAACGCTTAAAATTTGTCGTGGAATTTCTGATTCAAGTGATTCCATTTTACGGGTCTATTATTGACATTGGTCTTCACGATTCTTGTTCGAGGATTGTTCCAGAAGTACCGGGCTTTACCTAGTGATTGTGATAATTGCTTGAAAAATATAAATATTTTAGACAGTACACAGCATATGTTTCAAGTTTGAAGTGAATTTGTGAACATGGAAAAAGTTGGTTATCGTTATATGGTACAATACTTTTAGTTGAAAGGCTTTAGCTCAATTGATACAAAAGTTGAACTAGATTCTACTATGGGCTAGACCGCTCCTTCGATATCAACAGTGAAATATTGGGTAGCAGAGCTTAAACGAGACCGTCCGACCTGCGAAGACCAGCATCGCAGTGGTCGAGCAAATGAAGGGACGACTCCAGAAATGTTGATGAAAATCTGTACATGCAAAACTGTACCGCACTAGCGTCATGAAGATGTTTCTATCAAGTGTTTGGCAATGAAAAAATCGAATCCAAACGTGGATCCATCACTTCAGATCCGAAGTAAAAGAACAATCAAAACATCGGACTGAAAAGGGAGAACCAACTCCAAATAAGGTAAAGATAGTTACACCTGCAGGTAAGGTCATGGTGTTGGTTGTTTGGGATGCACGTGTGATAATTACTATTTACTATTTTAAAAAAGCAAAAGCTTTTAACGGCGAGTATTATGCAAGCTTATTGCAACGCTTAAGCGAAAAAATAAAGCAAAAACGGCCACATTTGGCTAAAAGAAAGTATTGTTCCATCAAGACAATGTACCAGCTCACATGTCCGTTATTACAATGGACAAAATTAATAAATTGAAGTTTAAATTACCAACTCAGACACCTTATTTGCCAAATTTAGCCCTTTCCGATTATTTTTTGTTCCCAGAAATGAAAAATGACTCGTGGGTCAAAGATTGTCCAGTACTGAGGAGGTTATGTCAGCAGTTAATGGCCAGATACTTCTGGGACCATCCTCGTAGTATCATTCGAGCAATTATTCTCATAATAGTTTCCAAATATTATACAGAATGTAATCTTCAGATTCTTTCATATCACAGATAATAAATTTTTTGAGAGGTTATAAAATTGGTCTGTATTTATCGTCGCTGGTAAGATCATTGTCAAGCTACCTGACATGTCATACATGACAATTGGTCGTCGAAATTTGAAGGCTCGTGTAATCCCTATAGGTAAGTCCAGTGATGGGGAAACTACGGCCCGCGGGCCGAACTTGGTCCGCAGAAGGATTTAATCCGGCCCGTTTAAGAGTGCCGTCGTGAGAATGTTTGTTCGTAATGTGACGACCCGCATAAAAACTACGTGCGGCGATATTCAAAACACAATAGTATTCTGGACAAATCCATCCGACCTTATCAGTCATCTGCAATGACCCTCTGTGACTCGAGTAATTGTTTGTGTAATCTCCAAAACTGCCTCAACAAACACCAGCGCAAGAGCATTAATTAGAAGTAAGCTTTCATCAATTGCGTTTCTGTGTGTTGTTCTCCGTAGTAGGTATCGTCTAAAATGTTAAAAAAAGAAAAGTGGATTCAGAATGTCGAGTTTTCAAAGAATAATGGACGTGGAAATATTTCTTCACTTCACAGAAAAACCTGTGTGCTTACTTTGCAATACAACTGTTGCAGTTCTAAAAGAATAATGGTAATGCCATAAATCCAAAGCCGAGAAATTAGATTTAGACACTTTTTAAGATGTTTTTTCATAGTCGTAAGAAATCGGTGAGAGTTTGCATTTTCTTTCTGGAGGTTGCTGAAAAAATACTCAACGTGAAAACATACCGTGAAAACATACCGTGAAAAAAAGGAGTGCATGGGACTACCCTGAAGATAAGGAGACGATAGCCAAACACTCAACCCATGGAACGAGAGAACACAGCAGAGAAGAGCCACTAACTCATTGAAAGAGATGAAAGGGCGGGTGGAATGTCTTTTTGAACTCAACAATTTTTGAAAGTTTGGAGATAACGTATAAACTATCATTTTTAGAACAATAAATATTGACATTTTGACGCGAAGCTGTGGTCCATTCTGTACTGGTAATAAATTTAGAGCATATAGACTACTTCTACTAATTATGAAAATGGTGATTGGTAGATTAGTTATTCTTAGTACGGCTAAATACATTTGCATCAATAAAATGCAATTTTCAATACATGGTTGAAGAATTTAATGCTTCTACGATTTCCGTGTCACTTTTACGAGTTAAATCTGATAAAGTTCATTCGAGTCAAAGTGCGAAACTATGTTGTGAGCAGGAACAACACATTCAAAATGTATAAGGATTTGGTATTACCAGTATCATCGAAGATATTTGAGGTGTATATATATAGTAAGCATATAAATAATGAATGGGAATTTAAAACTGCACTGGTATATTTCTGACAATTGGAACTAAATAAATAGAAACTACATTAATATATATATATATATATATATATATATATATATATATATATATATATATATATATATATATATATATATATATATTTCTTTGGATTAAAAGGAAACCTTCCACAAATTGTTTCGCCACGCCATTTCTTCGCAACTCCAATTTTAGTTATGAAACTAAATACAAAAGAAAAAAAATTATTGAAAATTTCACTGAACTCCCTTAATGTTTTACGAAGTTCATTGGAATTCTAAGCCCCTTCCAAATTGCATGCTTTGTATTCAAAACATTGTTTTTCTTTGTTAATCTACGCTTGAAACCTTTGTTCTCGCCGTTTCAGATTTGGTTTTTATCTTTGTACTTATTAATCCAAAGATGAAAAGGCACTTTGAGAGTGTACAATATTTTTCAACTACGTATTCAGTGTATCATTATAAAAACGATTTTGGATTGCTTTTTTCTTTTAATATGATATTTATTAAAAACTAAACGATCAGTTCTTCCTTTATTCTACTAGGAATCAATATACTTGTTTTGAGGCGGATATTGGTATTTAGAACTAGAAACTAGAGCCAAGACATCAACAACAAAAACAATAATGAGATCCACAGGGATGAAAATACTGCGAACCATCAAGGGAGTTACCCACAGGAACCGAATAAGGAATTATGACATAAGAGAATAATTGGGCGTAGAGGATGTGGTGAGATAGGTTAGGGCACGGAAAAGATTACTGGAGGGATCACGTAGAAAGAATGCCAGAAGACAGATGAACAAAGTGGGCTAAAACTCAGAGACCAAACACAAGCAAACCTGTAGGCAGACCACCAAAGAGGTGGTACGAGAGCTGGAGTTCAGCTTCTCAGGAAGAGGGCCAAACGTACAGTATTGAACAGGACCTGGTCTTATTGAAAGAGGAAGTCGAAGAAGAAGATATTGGGACGTGGGGTCAAAGGGATTTTTTGAGCAAATGATGAGCTAAACGAGAGCATTCACTTTACTTTACAAAATAATAAGTCACCTAAAATACTAGATAAATAACTAATTTAACTAATAATATTATGTTTTTCAAATTGAATACCCATTTGGGTTATTATAATAACCAATAAAAAATTCAGTTCTAACTTAAGCTAACAGAGTTTGAAATTTAAAACTAAGGTATACTCATCAACGCTACTCTGTGAAATATATTGCACTGAAGTTGAACATGTATACACAAGCTCTGTTTTTACACTAAAAACGACAAACTTACTCAGTCTTCTCTCTAAACCAGTATTATCAAAGAGTCGGATAGTCTCGACATTGGCATGACGATGGAGTTTTTTTTTTATAAAAGTTGGCTAATTCATCAATGTTCTGGTCACCAGTGTCTATTTTCAGGTCCCTATGAACTAATAATATTGATAACAAGTTGTTCTATGGCAACTCAATCCTGATTCTTTGAATCTACTGTATAAAAAAGGCACCAAAATTGTGTTCGAGTTGATATATTTGAGAAGTTATAACTTCCTTGTATGTATTTTCAATAAGGATGTCTCATCACTTGAGATTGTGAGATGAAATAGGATGAAATGGATGAATACATTTATTTTTCACCCATATAACATATTTTTGGAATAGATCAACTAGATCAAAAAAAAAGTTTGGATGTATTAATCAAGTTTTCCAATAAATCACGAGGAAATCGAAATTTTTTTCAGTGAGATATTCACATTCAAACTTTCTAAAGTTGTTGTTCATTAAAAGTTACCGTATGACAGTTACCGATTTGTTTCTATTGGCTTTCGTGCGCCATTTCTCTAACCGACTTTCTTTTGATTTTTAGCATTGTTCACTGCAACAATGTTTTCTGGAGTAGTCACCGTCACAGGACCTCTACCGTACGTTCGCTATCTTCTTATGACTCTCGTCCCCAGCGCAACAACTTTGAACAATTTCTTATTGTTAAAAATCCTTCTCTATTTAAAAAAATTTGTAACAGGCTTAAATTTAATTTGAGACATTTTTTTTTAAATAATTTTTTTCACGCATCACGTACCACTGTTTTTATAAACGATTTTTTCTCTACTTCTTTTTGCTGCTACAATTATCGGCACACGTAACCCAGGCACCGTCAAAACTCGAAGATAGAATGATCACCAGATGAGGTGTGATATGAGTGTCCCCTAAGTACTCAATTGATAACTATTTCTTTAGTTGCACCCTGTATATTGCGCTAAAGAAGATTAAAACGATAAGAAATTCTCCAACAAAATATATTTTTCCCCCAAAATGATAATCTTGAGGAGATCGATGAAATATTCATTCATCATTTTTTTGCTCCTTTTCCTTCTGTATTTATGCTTTTACCCTATGCATGGTTGTTTTATGGGTAGCATTAAAACGACATGTACAACATTGTGCCCGTTAGACGGATACAGGGCCTAGAGTTATGAATAAGAAAGAATATTCCTAAAAGGACAAAAAAACCTACTTCACTCACATGTTGAAAAAGATATGATAAACTATATTTTAATGGAAAGATGTTGTTCGGAGAAATGTGGTAGACAAAAACTCCTATTCCGTACAATTTATACTTTTATTTGCTCGTTCTATATAATATTTATATTCATTTAGGAGTTATATCGATATCAATATTTGAAGCTTATGTGAAGTATAATGTCTGTGTCTGTAATTTTGAATACATTAAATAATGTAAATATATTTTTTTGAAATGCTCGTATTTCCAATGGCAGTTTCTCACGCGCGACGTTAAGAAGTTGTTCCAATTCACATAAAGAAAAAACGGGCATCTAAGAAAAAAAAAAAAGAAATCATCGTCAAATTGTTGATATACAGATTGTGTTTTATGGATGGAATGATTCAATTATTTCAGAAATATTTTGTACGATTTTTATAACTTTTTGTGCGCAATTGTCTTCTGATATAGCCGGTATTATGGTGGTATCTACATGGTTGTCAGATCTTTCCTTTTTCCAGAAAAATAATGAACTTTGTTATTAAAAATGGATCACCCTATATATTCAGTGTTATTAGAAATATTGATTATCTTATGTATACCTAAATGCCATAATTTTGGAATTATAGCTACATTCACAGTATCTCTACCAAAGCTGCAAGAAATATTGTACATTTGATCAGTGACTTTTTAAGAGGTATAGGATTTAATTTTGAAAATAACCACAAAAAATTTTGAATAATTCAATTGATAGAACGATCAGTATAATTTAATGTTTGAAGATGATTTCATGTAAATGTTGGTCAGGGCTCCGCTTTAGATAGCCCATGCGCAATGTTCAATTTTGGCACACTCTCTTCAGCATAACGGCCGTTATTTCACGAATAAATGCTTCAATATTGGCTTTCAGTAGGTCAATCGTTGCTGGTTTATCCCTGTAAACATTAGCCTCAACATGGCCCCACAAGAAAGAGTCCAAAGGCGTTAAATCACACGATCGAGGCGGCCAATTGACGGGCCCCAAACGTAAGATGAAGTTTTCACCGAAGGCGGCTCTCAATTTGAAACAGTTGAAACCACATATCAGGCATATCTAATTCTTTCATTTTAGGCAAAAAAAAATCGTCAATCATCACTTAATAGCGCTCGCCATTCACAGTAACGTTCCGGCCATCGTCGCTTTTGAAAAAGTACGGCCGGATGAAGCCACCGGCTCCTAATCCACACCAAACAGTGACTTTTTCGGAATGGATTGGTAGCTCTTGGAATGCTTTTGGCTGGTCTTCGTCCCAGATGTGGCAATTTTGCTTGTTGACGTATCCATTCAACCCGAATGGGGTTGAATGGATGGGCTTCGTCGTTGAATATAATTTTTCGATAAAAAAGTGGATCTCCCTCCAACTTTGCCAGCGCCGATTCAACAAATTTTAGACGTTGTGGGAGATAGTGCGGCTTTAATTCTTGCACCACCTCTTAAGAGGTTTTACACCCAAATCCTTTCGTAAAAGTTTACACGTGGTGGCCCAATTGCTGAGAGTGGCGGCGAATCAACATTTCACGGTCATCAGTAACACTGGCGGATACAACCGCAATATTTTATTCGGTTCTCACTGTACGTTTGCGTGTTACTGGTTTAATATTCAATAGTATAAACTGGGTTCGAAATTCAGTCACAAGTTTCCGAATAGTTTCGTCAGTAGCCCGACCAAACTGCCCATAAATTGGAAGAAGTGCGCGACGCAATTAACCGAGCATGAATTTTAATAGTAAAATTGAATAATTTGCAAGCGTTTTTGGTTCTTAAGTCGAATCAAAATTGAATTATAGACCAAACTGAATAAATTTGACAATAACACAAGATACGATTCACGCGTCATTTGTCAAAAACAGTTTTGCCAAAAAAATGCCAGCAAAAAAATCACTCTTTAGATGGCTCGTTTAGTTTGAATGGTCTTTGATGATTTAAGTGTTAATACATTTCTTGCTTAAGTACTTTTTTTCGGATTCCTCATAATTTTCCAGTTATTTGCGTTGCAATATTTTTCTGAGTTTCAAGTTCTAGAATTTCGGGAATTCGTGCTTGTAATTTTAGTAAGAGCTGCTAGACTTATTCAGTATCCCAAAACCTCCCATAATCTAGAAAATCAAAACAGCCCAATTCAATTTAAGGTTTTAGATAAATCGCCTAATTTTTCCTGTAATATATAGAAAGTGATGTTTTTATAATATGAATTGACGCAATGACAGATTTAGATAAATGAATGATTGAGGCTCTGCTGTACTCTTTTTTTTTGTGTTAATCTTCGATACTCCTATTAAAAACAAATTTTCTGTTTTTATACTTCTATTTACCCGTTTTTCCTTATTAATGAGAATTTCTACAATTTATATTTGGTTGTTGTCTTCAATTTGTTCAGTACAGCTTGAAAATTGGAACAATTTTCCAAGAATCTCTTTAAAATAAATTGCAACGTTTAGTGATGTCCATTCTGGCGACGGAAATTGAAGGAACGAACTCTGATAAATTGCTGAGCCATCTGCATCCGACGTTTCCGACAAATTTCTAAAGAAAACAATTTATTGCGAGGCGTAAATTTCCAGCAGTTGATAATTCACAAACATCGAAATGTAGCAATTTGTTAACAAATAATTGGGGATTATGATCTGGCAGTTTTTCAGAATATCTCAAAATATTGTATTAAATAATTAAAAATACAAATAATATTGGAAATAATTCAGAAGATTGTTGTGAGTTTGAATTGCCCAATTTTGTCAATCCGTTTGGAGCTACCAAGAAATTGATATTTTTATAGCGTTTTTTGTAGTAAATTAACTGATTCATCCCTTCAAAATATCACTTGAATTTATGTGGAGAAACATAGCCTAACGCACTTTGTGCTTAAAAGATATTCAATTACTCTTTCTAATTCTGTAATGTACTTTCTAACATTGTAATTACGGTTGAAAATATAACAATAAAACTATAAATAGCATTTTGAATAGCTAAAAACCCAAACCCCCACATTAGTAATACCTAGAAGGCCTGAAATTATTCCTCTTATCATCTATCCGCTATTTATTTATTATTGCCAGGTAGTTAAAACATTTATAGAAAAGTATCAAATACAAAGAGTTTTGGTATTCAAAGTTGAGAAATTGTTGAATGTACATCGATATACTACAATCATCTGGGATAAATTTATTCTGAATAGTTCAAAAGGGTTTGAAGTGTGTTTTCAGGATTCTAATCCAGAAGCAGTAAGTTCTTTTTTTTTCTTTAATATATATAAGTAATATAAGTAACATTAAATCAAAATTATTTATATTTATATATATATTTATTCATATTTATATCAAAAGGGCACGATTTATTGAAGTTTGCTGATATTCAAATGTAATGAGTGGAATTTTCAATAGATATATCACTGTAAATACAATCTAGACATAATTTAATAATTCAGAAACAAAAATTTACGTGCTCTCAATAAAGCTTAGATTGTTTTTCAGTCAATAAGTTCATGACACTAGTATTTTTGGATTATAAAGGTGACATTTTTATTGATTATAAATGAAGAAGAAAAACAACGAAGAGATCTGTATAGACATGCGGCTTTCGCGACCCTGTATCATATTTTTGTAAAACTTTTAAAGCCACAAACAGAAATATTCCAACTATTTTTGTTCCTGAACTATAACGAAAATGCTTATAATACATATTTTTATATAAAAGTCGGTAGCAAATTTGAAAAATTTTCTTAGAGCACTCTTTTTAAGAATGGGCACAAACTTTCTATTTTTCAAATCAAACACCCTGTATATTTTAACGTAAAATTTTTCCATCCATCCATATTTATGTTAGTTTGTTTATTTATTTTCAATTACATGCTTTACATACACTCAAAATAAC
Source organism: Diorhabda sublineata (assembly GCF_026230105.1). Taxonomy (NCBI): domain Eukaryota; kingdom Metazoa; phylum Arthropoda; class Insecta; order Coleoptera; family Chrysomelidae; genus Diorhabda; species Diorhabda sublineata. Next base: position 11,729,951 of record NC_079483.1, read on the forward strand.
ACTCCTTAACATAAACTTAAAAATGTTGAAAACAATAAAAATACAGGGTCTTTCAAAACGTTCGCATGCATCGATTAAAAATCACCAAACAATCACGTGTCTATAACGCATAGACTAATCGGAAATTAACAATAAGGTTTAGCCAATCAAAGCTTGTGGATCGTTTAAAATATCATATTAGTAGTTTAGGTTCAGACTCCCCAGCCAATATCAATTTGATTGGAATGAATAACATCTAAATATAGGCTACTAAGTACACGGTACTGAACCAGAAGGAATCATGTATTTCAATATTTAACACTGTAAGTGCTTTTTCAAACGCCCTGGCATCAATGTGACAATAGACTCATATAAAATGCTTAGTTCCAACTGCTTCTGAATTCATTCTTCTTTTGCTTTACGTTCTTCACAAATATTGTTCTGGGTCAATATCAAAATGTTCAAATTCAACAAGAAGGAAATTTTTTTATCAATTATTGTATGCTTTGATAACACAATTAGTATAGATATCAGCTGTGTTTACGAATTAAATTTAGATTCGATTCCAAATCAGTGGTAATCAATATAGCATTACTGTAATCTGCTCCACTTATTCAGGATTTTGTTTTACTGTGAATACACGCAACCAAAACCCCAGAACTGCTACAACTGATCCATAATCAATAATTGACGGAAACTATTTTTTCCACAAATAATGAACTGTTATTAGAAATTAAAAACTGACAAAATGACAACAATTAATTTGTGCATCGATCGGTCTCTAAATAATTCGGAATTGAACTACGAGCAAACCTATTGTTACGAACAAGCTCGCGAGATGGGTGGGTCCTCAGGCCGATCCTGTCCAGCTACAATGAAATTTTAAAATTCAGCGAATTCGCAAGTTAAATTTCTAAAGTGAAACTTTTTCAAAAAGATTTCATTTTAAACTAACTAATTCTGAACAGTTGTGATTTGAACAAAGGTTTTTTCTAGAATTGTTTAACAAATGAAAAGGAAATAAAAATGCTGAATAGAGTAAAATAAGATATGATATAATATATGATAATTATCGTGTTGTCTACACATGTCTGCTGATAAAATGTTCTCAAACACCTGAACGCAAATAATGTGGGAACTGTCCTGTCAGCACTTACAATAATATTATTTTATAATTATGTCATAATCTCCATATGACTCGCGCGGCGCCTTGCATCCTTGTTTATGAATAGCGGACACGCCTTTGATATAATTTTTGTGGTAGCGGATGGTTTATTTACATTATTTCTTCTATATAATTTCTAGGAAAGTATATCTACTTATTTCTTCGGTTTATTTTTGATCTAGAACTTTGTAGAATCTATTTAGGTATATAAATAATTTGTGTAAACGCAGTTAGTTAGTTTTGAATAACTAATCGTAGTGAAAAGATTAAATTAGTCAAAGTAATGTCAGAAATTATTTGAGTGGCATTTATAAGTAAATTATTATAAGTTAAGTGATGTATTTACACACCACTTAATCAATCAAACACGTAAGAGATCGCCCCACAAACAGGAAGAGTGTATATAAATACGATACACTTTACACTATATTTTCAAGCTCTATTTGTATCATGTATATTTTTTTCGTATTTTCATTCATTTCAAACTACATAAACTAAATACACTTCGATTTATCTAGATTATGCAGTGAGAATTGGACTTGCATTTTGGTAAACACTTAATGATTTTAAAAGCCATCTTGTTAAGACATGTAATTAAATGAATCCAATAACATTGAATTTGTTTTTTTATTTTTCAGAAAAATCTGTTTGACAAATATAATGGCGTGTAACCGTTGTCTGCTGCACAGAGCAATACGTCAAGGCGACGACAAATTAGTGTTAAGATTTCTTCAAACTGTGGATACAAAACATATAAATTTCTCAAAAGATTCGCTCTTGTCTTCAGCAGTGAGATTGAAGAGTATGAAAATGGTTCAATTGTTATTAGATCAGGGAGCTAATCCTGACAGAAGAGATGGAAAGTTCTATCCTATCCATATTGCTGTAATCGAGGGGTCATTAGACATTTTTAAGCTGTTGGTGAGACATGGAGGTAACTTGGACAGGAGGACAATTTTTGGATGCCATTCTATACACTTGGCTGCTGATTACGGAAGGATAGAATTTTTGGAGTATTTACTAAAGTTGAGAGTAGATATTAATCTCATTGATGGAGACGACTGTTCGCCATTGTACAGAGCAGTAGTCAGAGGGAGAACTAACGTTGTTGCGTACTTGATTGAACTTAATGCTGATGTCAATAAAGTTGACATACTTGGTGATAGTCCTCTGCATCTATCTGTAGAATTTGGCTTTAAAAAAATAATAGATTTACTCATAAATAATGGCGCTAGAATAAACCAAAAAAACTTCTCTGGATGGACACCCCTTCATTACGCCACATCTTGCGGTCATTTTGAAATTTTGAAACATTTGCATGAAGCTGGTGCAAAATATGTGATCTCGGAGAAACGCAAACATAGTAAGAGGACAGAAGCTGAAGTTGAACGAGATGAAGGTTTCAGTTTGGAGTAACTATTGAGAGCCAGCAGTTTTATCCCTTATCATCGCACTCTATTACGAACAATTTCTACAAAAATGGAAGTTTTAGACTTTATTAACCGATAGTAATGATGCTATTTAAATTTAAATCAAAGCACGGCGAAGCATATCATAGCACAAAATAGTCATGGACTGTTCACGAGAAATTCTGTTTTTTGTTATTAAATTGAGTCACCAGCCTTCGTGGTTATAATAAATTGCCTTCAAGATAAAAATACTGTTGAAATGTAGTTTTTATTTCACTGTGAAGATTTAGGTAATTTCGTCAGCTTTGAGTCTGACAATTATGAAAATGTTATAAACTCAACAGTGAAAAACCGAACACTTATATTTGGTGTCATGATTTTGTCGTTAATATTTTCAATTAATGGTGAGAATTGATTTATTTATAGGTAAATTACAGAAATTCTGCCACAAACGGATAATTTATGTTGCTGATTAATATAAAATTTTGAAATAATATTTTTTAACCTCATTTTACATCTTCATCACGGTTTCTTACCATGAATATTCTTCTGATCGAATATTTTTCTTCCCTTTGCCAAGGTGAAAAGAAGAATTTCTGCTGTTACGCTAAGGCTATTGTATGCTTCTCTACATCTGATTCTAATAGATCTCTTATGTTTGCTAATTACATCAGTATGACAGGAACAGTTTAAATATTCTTCTAATTTGCAAGCTTCTAGTTATCATCATCATCTACCTTCTAGTTATCTATAATGACGCTGTTACCATTTAACCATATGAGCATAATTTGTTTTTTATCAATTTTTAATGAATATAATAAAGTTTTTATTTCTGAAAGAGTCTATCATTATAGCAACAAAAATAATTTGCTATTCTAGTTTTTTCAACACAATTTATATTTGAAACAAAAAATGTTGTATCGTTTGGACATTTAGACCTATTTGTGAATATTTTGGTTAATATAGGACTAAGATAAGAGCTTTATCATAATTAGTATTTATGAAGACCTCTGCGAAAGATGGAGATGATTTTATTCTCTAGTGTTGTGTTGTGAGATTACAAATATTTATGAAGGCTCTATATTTAATGCTCTATATTCAATTATTTGTTTCACAACTATATATTGGCCACGAATATTTGATGGTGGCTCTTGAATTTCTGCTTAAACTGCTTGGTTAGGATATGAAATCATAATTCCCCTACAATAATTAAAAGATTTGGCTTAGATGTTGCCCCATATAATGTATACCTATAGTCTAATATAGAGCATATATAAGCCTTGTAGAATGTATACACAAGGTTGGCATTTGCTATCCATTTTCTTCGGGAAACTACTTTTAGCAGATTCATACCTTTTTCGCTTTTTTTTTTAAATATAATTCATCCTAGTAATTTTTTATCTATGACAATGCCTAGGTATTTGAACTCGGTGACAACTGGAATCGTGAAATCAGCTAGGTAAGTAACAGTTTTTTTTTGCAAAAACCAAGTTATTAGTAGCTGCATATATTCTTATCATCAGGGGAGGTTGACGATATTTCTAAATTATCCCACAAATGTATTAGGGTACTCATATATCGGGAAATCATATAAGCTAGATCATTACTCTCTTTTCTACTTGTTTCAAGTATTAAGTAACAACTTCAGCGATATGTGGGATGGCAGTCTCAAAGAACACTTCCTAAAACTACGTCCGGATAGTCCCATTATCAACGTGAAAGTCTATTGCATCTCAAAACGTGATAATTATTCTTCGAAAGGTCATTACTCCCAAAGTGAGTGCAGTGATTGTCTCCACACTTTGTTGCGATCATTCGAGTGGTATAGATACACAAAAACACAAAAAAGTGTTTAATTTTTTCCACTGTTGACAGTATAAGTAGATATAAAAATATAGAATATTATAAAAAATTTTTTAAAGATTTGAGAGTTTAATCATATATTCCAGAACATCAAATTATAGTATGAACACAATTTACTAGTAGAATTTTTCTGTTAAAACCTCATTGACATTTTATTTTGCTATCCTTTTTCTAAACAAGTAACTTAGAAAATTGGTCATCCATGATGCGGTTCTTGTTTCATCCATTACTCGTAGTAGTTCTAGGAGAGAAGTTATTTCGAACAATAATCCGTACATATGGGGAAGCACAAACTTATTAAAATCATACAAAAATTATTACCAACTGCCACAAACACTTTCTATCGTTTAAATTGCCTTCACAAGAACAATCTTTCAAATACGATTGTATAATTTAACATAAACGTGGTTTCGCTGGAAATCACAAAATTACTTCTAATAGTTTCCCGAAAGTATGAATTTATATACTTTGCCTACTTTTATTTCTTATCATAGAATCAAATTGAGAATCTGTATCTACCTTTTGCATTACAGCTGTACCCAATGCCAATCTATATTCATGATCATTTTCTAAACTAAAGCTAGTGTTATTAATTCAGTCTTACTTACTTGCAGATCTTTATTGTGAAGCATTGAATTAAGAGTTGGAGGCATACAAAGAAGAGATGTCTTCCTAATTATGCTTTATCATAATAACTAAGTCACGATTGCCCCAATGCAAAGATACTTTTTAAGATAGCAGAGTAGCCCTCCAAGTCACTCTAATGTGGATACTTGGCAACAGCGGAGTACATGGTAATGAGCAAACTGATCACGTAGCTTTGAGTTTTTTAAAGATTGTGATATTGGAGCTGTAGTATCACAACAAAGAATTTAGACTGTTTGTTTGAGATAACAATCTAAGACCTCCTGCCCAATATCGTACACCTGTTCTTTGCCTGTAGGATCTTCCAGTTTTGGTACAGCGTTGTGTTGTTCTTTGATTTCAAATAATTATGAGTTAACGTTTCTCTTCCAATTTTAGAGAACACAAAGCAGGTGGGAGTTGTCCTCCCAATGTAAGGTCACTACATCCGGTACGTCGTTTTGAAAATCAATTTTTATGTTTCCAACGTGTTCATTCCGCTTCACTGTTCGAATCCTTCGGAATGAAAACTTCCTTATTGAAAAGTCGTCAATATTAAGTCCAAGTGTATCAATAGTAGCTCCAAGAATAATCATAAAATCACCTATACTCAACTGACACCTGACTTAAGCAGCAACTAATTGTGGAATAATGAAATCTTTTTTCATTACATATTCATTTGTACTGGGCTCTGAGATTTCGACTAATGATGCCGAAGATGCTGAAGCAGAAAGATATTTGCTTCATCGATTGTCTTCTTTGACCGTTCGAAGTCGAACCCTTTTCTCTTTTTTACCAGTTTCTTATTCACTCATCTAAATCTAAATCTAAATAACTGGGCCCTAGTTTGACTGATCTAATCTACTTATCATTTTTATTGATACAGACTGATCCTACACTAACGAAATATAATGAGATTTGTCCTATGGATCTACAAGATTTTTGTACAGAATTTCCAAGGACTTTCTATTGTTGGTTATTGGTTTTGGCCGGTCAGCTTGGGTTGCTTTAGTAGAACAAACTTTTTCAAAAAGTTTTGGTAATTTGGTTACGATGTGGATACGTATCATTGAATGAATAATGATAAAGCTACCTTATCTCAAGTTTCACCACGATCAACGTGTCCTTACAGAATACAATTATTATTTGAAACATGTTCTCATAACATGAATAGTTTTTAGTTTATATAATTGAGTGCAGTGTTCAATTTGATCAATTATTCTTTTTAAAATAAGTATTAAAAACCGAGAATATCACATGGATAATCTCAATAATACATGAAAAAAGTTAATTGCAAGTTGATTACGATTAATTTCAATTAGGGTGGTAGTGGCGAGGATATAATTATTACATTTTTTTGAAAAAGAAAGAAGTTATAAGTCAGTCAACTCTAATGCGAAAGACTTTTGACAGTACTCATTTCAAATATTTTTTCATGTGTTGAGTTTTTTACAAAACCTTCATCAATTCCAAGTTATTTCAGGTTACAGGTTATGAGTTTCGTTGTTCCCCAAAAATAGCCATCCTTCAACGCAGTTATTATCAAATATACAGAAGTTCTAATAAATCGAATCTTTCCATTTTTATTATCTAGATTCTTGTTCTTAATGATTTTGCTGATAAAATAAAAACGTTCTAAGTTATTCATGAAAAACAGTTAAAAACTTTTGTTTGTTCAATGCAAAAAAAGCCGTTTCAATCGTTAATAACTCTAAAAGTACCAACTTTCGAAAAATGCTTTGTATTTTTCCGTCAATTTAATGATAATACGAGTTATAGCTATTCATTTCTTGCTCTTCTTTGGCTTCCTCAATCACAACTTGAAACTAATAATTCTCATATAATTATATTATAACCAAAGTATTTAAAATATTTCTCATAACAAAAAATTCCATCAAATTTTCACCCCTCAAAATTCAATATATCATAATATCATAGATCAGAAATATGGAATCGATTGTAAGAATTTTTTTAGCATAATTTTCAGTATTTCATTATTATTTTCCAATACATCCTCATAATATATACGATTTCTCATATCCACAAACGAGTTTTTTCATTCAATTTAATTAGATCTTGTGTGGTGCATCGTGAGAAAACTCAAGAAACACTGGAGGTGTAGGAACTCTATCAAAAACTTCTTGGAAATAAGGATACAATTCCATTGAACTTCTCGTACACCCTGCTTGCACCAAATTCAATTCAATTCTTTCGGGAATATAAAATCATTTCTGATTTCGCAAATTGGAAATCTTCCATTCCAATAATATTCAATGAAATTCTAGAAGACATCGATTTAATTTTTGCATTTCTCGAGAAATGCATCAGAAACATTCTAAATTTCCATGTATTCCTAACGAATTGACGGTATTTCAATAATACGAAAGCAACGTTTTTCATCAAAAGATTTTTCCAATAAATAATATTTGAAAGTTTATTTTTCCCATTTTATAGTATACTACAAGATTTCTCAAGATAAGCTCCAACAAATTTCATCTAGATACAGCTCTACCAATAACTTTTAGTCCAAATTTTTCCTGAATTTGTCTAGAGAATATGATCAAATACCCAAAATTTGTTGCAATATCTATTTCAATATCTTTTTATATATTCATTTTTCGAAAGTTTCAAACTATCCCAATGGGGTGAATATTGACTGAGATCTGAAACTGAAACTAGTAGCTTTTTATTCAAGATTCAATAATGAATTTTTGGAATTTAGGTGGCTTTAATTTAGGTGAGTCTTCCTGTTCTAACTAATATGTTCCCAAGTGACGAGTCCTGTATTGCCTTGAATCTAGCAAGTTTGAGGAAAGAGGCTACGAGTCTAACCTACAGAATCTGAAAGCGTTCTTTTCACCAGTTGTTTCTTAAGGTGTAGTTTCAAGCAGCCATGTCCTTTCAAAAATCTGATAACAGATTATTTCTAAATTCTTCGTGACATAGTTTCCCCACTTGTTTTATCTTTTATCCACTCCTTCTATTATTGTTTATGTGTTGGTGCCACAAAACTCACGCCCTGATAACCAGCGGGAGAGTGCATTAATAATGACTGTGCCTCATTGCTCTCGAAAATGATTGGGATGACCTGAATACAAGAGAAAAAAACTATAAAATTGAATAAATCAACAGATTTAAAAATAATTTTATGTCATAACTTGAAATCTTTCTTATACATTATTGGACATAAAAAATATGAAATCCAAAAACTCAAAATTGAGTGGAAAACAGAGGAAAAATGTCTGGGACTCTCACTAGATAGTGAACTTCTCTAGAACAAAAGCCCTGATGGCGTGCAGAAACTTCGAATTGTAACCTATAACTTGACCAGTGTAGCTTGAGACTTGAGTTTTGGATGCGCCATAGTCATGCGGAATAAGTCTAGAGCTCATTTTGCGCCAGTAAGCCTTGCTGTTCACTTCGCAGCTATTCCAGTGCCGTAGCAAAAATTTCGGAGTGAAATTATTCATTTTTGTTGTACTCTTATACATTTTATTTAACATGGAGCTGAGAGGTAAATTAAAAAATAAAGTTTAGTGTGTTCATAATCGGGAACTAATAAGTAATCTTCTAAAATTTATGAAAGAAGAAGCGACAAGGCACGAAGTTGTTATATCTCTTTCTAAGGTATGTTTCAATAATGTAACTTTTTTATCGTCAGGAGTTGTCATAAAAATTAGAAATTAGAAAAAGGGTCGTATAGAAATAAAGTATAAATGTGTTTAATTTCAAAAACTGCTTATCCTATATAAGACTTCGTGCTTAAGGCTAATGTATCTGAACAGTTTTATGGACAATGTCATAATTACTATACGAGAAACTGAGTTATAAGATTCAATTAAAGCGATTGTTAATTTGAAGATAAATAATCCTGAAAATACATCTCAACCTATTAATTGTTTGAGGATTTAGCGGCCATAATCCAATATAAGTATGGTTTTTGGCCCTATCGGCAGTCGTCCGTTGTCTCTTACTTTTAATTTTCTGCCAACAAGAGGTTAGAGTTTTTATTTAAATTCATCATAGCTTCTGAATATGCCAGATTGTCGTGTTAGCGAAACGTGGAGAGTAACTGAATACACTACCACTACATCAACAATTACACTGTCTAACGCGCGTTTCGATAACCAAGTTATCGTCTTTGAAGACTGAAGGTAAACTGTTTGAAAGTGGAATTGATTCCTAATCTGTCGATTTCACGATTTATTGCTTCGCGTATTTAGTTTTTACTCACTATTCCATCAACCCCAACCGAAAGCATAATTTTTGGTGATTTCAATAAACGCGCTCGTTTATGGAAAGTTTCTTCTAAAAAATATAAGCGGATTGAACTTAATTGAATATTTCAAATGAGTAAGTGTTGGATACTATGCAAAATTTAGAATTGAGATTGTATTAAAGGAGAATTATGGATTATCGGATTCAATTTAGAATTTATATTCTTGGCTCGTCATTGTGCAGATATTATGGGCTTCGAATTAAAATTGCTTGTTGAAGCGAGATTTTCTAGAATTTACACCTCGATTAATTTGAATCAGTATTTTAAGATGCATTCATTGAGTATAAATTCAAATCTGGATGATTTCAAAACTGCATTTAAAATTGGAGAGAAAGAGAAAAGTAATTAATTGGATTCTATGGATTTCTGAAAAATTTATTTGAAACACTAGATCGTATAGAAAAGTCGCTTCCACATATTTAATAGACAATAAAAATCAAGTATGGAAATAGTTAAACCGTTTCTCTCTAAAATATTTAAAATTATAATAGATATTCTGCGGTAATCGTGAACAAAATATTAGATAAATATCTCCAAATCTAATATGTTGAATATTGAACAAAATTATCTCAGAAAAATTTGCCTCTTGGATTGGAAAACATCCGAACGAGGTACTGAATAATCTAATGATAATACTTCATAAAATCTAATGATAGAAGTTTCTATCCCTGCAGTATTATGATAGGTCATTTCTATAAAATATGGTTGATGAAAAACTGCATTTAAAAATTATCTTTCATGCTAATAGCCGAATCCTACAATAGTATAGGTTGACTCATAGGTGGGGTGCGAGGAGCGCACGTGTATCGAGCGCACAGGCACATTTGGAAAACATTTCGTGTATCTAGCGCATACAACCTGTGTCGAATCCGAAAAATCGTTCGATGAGCGAACAAGACAATTTGATCTGCCGAAGTGAGACCTAGAGATGGGCAAACATACGAACGAAAAACCATCAACGTTTAAGATTTTCCAAAATGAGCAAATGTCCAATATTATAAATAATATATATAAAAATTGATTATTTCTTCTGAGAATGAGTCATTTTTGATATCCAAAATAATCACAAATTACGTATTTTGATTTTTCCACAAAAAAGCCTCTTAATTCAAAAATAGTTAAGTTAGGTTAGGTTATGTTCGGATAGGTTAAGTGAGGTTAAGTTTAAGTTAGGTTAGGTTAGATATGAAGAATAAAATCACCACAAATTTACTTAAGGTAGGTAGACGAAGAATTTGAATACATTCCGATGTTCTATTGAATTTCTCCAGTGAAGGGGGAGATCGATAACAAATTAATTTCATCAAAAACTAGATTGCTAGAATAAATAAATCAGAAGTGACTACTGTGCCAAAGGAATGTTCAATATATTTGAAGAAAAATGTAACAAGCCGAATGGCATGTTACATAACATAAAACCTTCTTTTGAAACCTAATTTGCAAGACAGGCCAACGGGAGTGCTTAAGTTAACTGAGCTGGAATTTCTGGAACTGTTGGCGATATTCATACTGAATACACAGTTTACATCAACACCCCCCACAATTACACTGTCTGATGCGCGTTTACCTACAGTCTCTGAAGACGATAAATTGGTTTTCTATCGGTGTAATGATGATGGATGATTCAGTACAACGGAAGTCTTTGTAATTGAATTTTACATTGAAGGTCATATTCGTATTGAATTTTTGAAAAATAATCATAATTTTTTTATATGCTGGTTACTCACATGATACACTGACATGAAACTGTCTTGAACGGAATATTTTATAACCTGCACTTTCAAGAATTCTTATTTATATTCTAGGAAAAGCTTCCGTCCACTTCCACAAATGGAATAATGTAAAATTATCTTTTAAAAATATTTTCGTAAATTTGGTAATCCAGCGTTTTCCTGCCTTATTTTGTTTTTACTGTTGAACAAGGTATATTCTATTGACACTCCCTTGTTCAATATTGTCTTTGCTAGGATTGTTATCATAAAATAAATCTGGAGATGTAATACAGCTTAGCTATTCTCTGTAAAAGCTTTTATGTCATAAAATTACAATTTATTCAATATTTTAGATATTTGTACTTTCCACTTGAAATTGATTTAAGACGGTTATCAAATTGGAACATACCAATTTTTTAATACCTTAACGGATCTGACAAATTACCATAATCTAATTTAATATTAACATAAATTAGCTTACTAAGAGGAAAAACTACTAATGGTTCATTACATAAATAAAATAAGTATGAAAACCTCATTATAAGTTTTTTGCTTCACCTTTATAAACTGTATTCGTAATGGAATATTCATATTCGAAATAATAAATAATTATGTGGGAATTGATAACCTGAAAATGACCGTATTATGGTATTTACTTCAACTTAAAAAAATGTATATATAGTCGGGACTTGAAAGATTATCAATTCATTTTCATACGAGATTTCAAAGTTGACAGTTGAATATTACGAAAACAGTCCCATAATGAGAGGTAAGTATGACCAAGCATAATTATCTTATTCGTATCATCAAAATATTCCCGTTAGTTTTCTTTTGTCATTGAAAAAAATTTTTGTGTTTTACGAACCGATAAGATAATTTAAATCTGATGGTGAACAATTTCTTCTGCAGCCGCACATATATCATCCACCATCTTAAAAAATTTGTTAACTAAACGAATAGAAAAATGTGCGCAGTAACAGAATCGTTTAATGTATAAATCATAACAGGCCTCAGTGTCCGACCAATAACACATTCTGGGATTACTTGACGCCTGTTTTCAGAACTAATTAGAAATTCTTTCGAGAGGGGCCCACTGTTCGTCTTGTGAATATGGCAGCGAAATTAAGCTACTGATATTGAAATGAGTGTTACTGAACTAAAAAACGCGATCGCCAAGACATGAGGGGCTGGTTATCCAATTAAACGAAGTTCAAAACTTCGGTTGGAATCACTCTACAGAGGAAAACTAAAAAATTACACGCTAAGCGTCCAAAATTTGATCCTGACTGGGTGGCGTTCCACGACACTCAGACCCAGTATAACAAAATCAGGAATCCAGAAGACAGAACTACGGAGGGTTCTGCGAGTGTATCATAAAGATACATATGGCAGCGCACCTATGCACCATCCGGTTCTACACCATCTGTTGGGAAGAGGTGGGAGCACATGGGGCAGTAGAAGGGTCGGCATTCTTTGATATTGAGTGAGCATTAGATAATATCCTCCATGGAATATTGTATGGGGCACTCGAAAGGTGTGTCACGGAACTCTATCTGATAAAATGGATGGAGGATATGCTTTCTCAGCGCCGAGTATCTGCCCAATTGAACAGCGAAGTTGTCAAGACTTTAGAGATAAGGAGCTGTGCACAGGTCTATTTCGATTACCTAATCATTCTTCGCAGCTGTTCATGCATGATCACCTGCATACCGATATGAAGAACGCTACCTGTGCATATGAGCATGCAGAGAAATCGATTATATGGGGTTTTTCACCAAAAATGGTCAATTGTCAAACGCGTAAAGGGTAATAATGAAATGTTCCTATACAGAAAAAGAAGAGAATACAGTGTATCCATCCATAAGGTCCTTACTAGAATCCTTAAAAGTCCTATCAGATCTTTCACGTTTAGACCAAATGATTTAATTTTAAACGAGGAAGATAACATTTAGGCTGAATATTCTCAAAAAATTATAGACTGACCATAAGGAAATCTAGACGAAGGCTGCGGTTTAATGTTTATTCATTTTGAAGGGTTGTGGTCAAATGATACCTGCAATCATTCATAATGAGTGCTTGAAGGCATAAATCACTGATAGAGAACAGTAGACGGATGATTCTGAACCAAAATATAAATAGTGGAGACGAGTACACAGATGGTTTAAGGTTAAATCACTCACCCACAACAGACTTCAATGGCGATCACTCCAAAATAATAGATTTTGTTTTCTCGAGAAACATGCTCCCGTCTTCCAGGTTAAAATATTACATGTGGTCGAATGTAGAAGTGAAATACTCAATTGACATCATAGAACAGCAGTAATCTCAATATGTTCAGAAAGAAGAGTTGCTATATAAGCTATAATGGTTGAAGCGATATACTCTTCGCTTGTAGCGATGTGCAAAAACATGAACTTCGCTTCCCAGATCATCGAGATCAAATATGGGCTCAGAAGCCATTCATATTGTTACCAAATGTGAGGCGAGTACATGTCTGTAGTCTGCTGTGAAACCAGACCGCCAAGACAAGTATAAAACCACCTGATATGAGATAAGCCAAAGCACACATAGATGGAATTTCTGCTTTTTTCTCAAACAACTGTTCCACTTGAATAGGCGCAAAGTTTGACTGGTGACTGGCACTCGTACGATGTTCAAACCCTAAAAAATGATATCTCAACATAAACAAATTTGAAGCAAATAATACCCGAAACTAAAACCAAACTGCCACTCCTCAAAAAAGAAGAGAACAAGTCATCCTCAATTGTCTAAGAATTGGATATATCCGCATAACACATCAATATCTTCTAATAAAAGAAACGGCGTCTTTATGTCAAGCATGCCAAACCAGAGTCACAGTGAAGAATCTACTAATCGAATGCTCTCACAATTAAGAACATAGAAGACGCTACAAGCTAGGAAAAAATTTGGAATCAATTCTCTCTCCATCCGAAAACAAAGTGTTATATTATCTCAAAGACACAAATTTGGTACCTAAAATCTAAAGTCTCTAAATTATACTATTTTGTTGTGAATGTCTCCCCTGCTAATAACTCTCAGTAGTTGATGCGGGGTTAGGTTATGTTTGTTTAAATGAAAAAAAATTTTCATTTAAAATGTCCCCATTCCCAGTACATTATATTTTAAAGGTATAAAATATTTTTTAGTTTATATCATAATCGCTTCTTTGTTTGTCGCTTGCAATAAAATACATTTTTTTAGAAGATCCAGTTCGATTTATATTTAGAATCATAACATTAGGACAAAATGAGGAAAATTTGAGGAAATTGAAATATTTCCATATATTCGTCGGTCTTTTTATAGAATGCACTCTTTTGTTATGTGGAATTAATTTCTTAAGGAGTGATATCAATCTCAGTAAGTTTATGGAATTCTTCACACCGTTCTGCTTCTTACAACCAGTGAGTACATTTCAATTTCTTCGATGCTTTCTCTATTAGATTATTTATTATTTCCACTGCTGTTCATAGAATTGAAGAATATAAACAATAACGAATTTACTAATGGAATGGATGAAATTGTTAGAATTAAAAAGAAATGAAAATCTGGCCTAATAGGGCATATATCATTGCGTTGTTAAAAGGACAATGATATACAGCGTCTTTCGGGATTTAATGTGAAAAATTCGGGAGTAAGTGAATGACGTGAAAATAATGCTGTAACATAAAAAAATTTCTCATATGACCCTTCGAAGTTCTGGACATTGCGTAACATGTGGTTCTTTTTTCGAATATCAAATTTGCATTTATTGGTAATCTTTCTTAATTCATACCAATTCGAAATATATGATTTGGAGTCCTTTCAGACTATTGAATGAGGTAGTTCGTAACCAAGAAACATCCTAAGGTCTTGAGAAGATGGGTTATTACGCAAATAAATACAATGCTCATATCATGGCAAGTCTGGTGTTCGACAAGAAAAGAGGATCGAAGGGAACACTTAGACGCAACTATCCCATCAATCTACAAGAAGAGTTGAGGTTAGTGCAGCGTTAGGGTCTCAGTTCAAGGGGCATAGACTGACCTTAAGAAGTATGTACAGTTTGATGTGAAGTTTCACCAATAAGAACTCGTATAGAACTGCAATAAAGAAGCTCGCGCAAGAGAATAGTGGGGCAGATGCAAATTCTGTGAAGGCAAACTTTTTGAGGGCTACTGGTTGTAGGGAGTGATCAAGGATGACTCAAAAGATTTCAAATTACAATTTTGTCCAGAGAATCACCAAGATAGAGAAATTGTAGAAGAAGGTACATCGATACGCACAGTTGTGTGATGTACTTGTAACTGTTTGACAGAATACGGTTATTTTCATGATACATTCTGTTGCATTTTTTGCGTATTTATTTTTTTATTTATTTTATAAGCTCTTGATATGAAATAATATCAGAAATTGAAATATTTGAATAAAGTGGGAAAAGTGATATCAAAGTATTTAATTGTGGGGATGGGCAAATAAAAAAAAATATATCGACAAATATCGTATGGTATCGAGTTAACCATATCGATATTTATACCGATTTATCGATATTTTTACTTCAAGGTGCGATTATCCAAAAAATTGTCGAACTGTTCTAACGTTAAGAGATATGAATGCTTCAACATTTGCATATAAGCATTATAATTGGTGTCATACAAATCTATACATGAAGTTTGTGATACCAACGAAGCTGTGAATTATCCAATTGAGTTACTGAATTCAGTGAATTTGCTCGGCATGTCCCCACAGCATTTACAATTGTGTCATCTGGTTGCAAAACTGGCCAATTCTTCAATTCTCGGAAAATCTCTGATTATTGTATCAAGGTCCTTCACTAACATTCCCACCCATTGGCAATGAGAAACCATAACAAAAATGATCAAATCCATGCGTTTTGGGGGTTAGAAAACTCCAATGTTCTGCAAAAGTGGCCACATCTACTCACTATATAATATAAAAAAATATTTTTTTAATAAGTTCACTTAACATATAATAAAGTTCAGTTACATAGAAACATTTTAAATGATTTTTCTTTGTAAACAATTTGCTATTTATGTCAATTTTGTAGATATTTTAAGCTTTAGTTTGTTGCAAAACCAGCCAACTCCAAAATAGGTTGCACCTTCCCCCAGATTCTCTTATGGTTCTTTTAAATCTACTATCCTAGTGACACATTAACAACAAGAGATGTGGATCCCCTCTCAAATTCCCCAAGTGTGATAGAAAATCGGTTCTCCTGAAACATTTTCTGTTATGGAGATGACCGGTTTTGCAACGATATTAAAGGTTGGATCTCTGATTATTCTGCTCTGTAACTCAAGCCCACTACAACTGTGTAATGGCACACGAATAGTCTTTGAAGAATTAATGGAAAACTTTTCTGATACAAACATTTTGAGTAGCAAGGCAAAAATGTTGTGCTGCTATGAATCACCATGATTCCTACAGATGTGCCAATTGAATTCAAACACTTTCAATTAGACTGGCTTAAGCAATGACGATCAATAAGTCACAAGACTAGACGTTGTCTATACGTGGCTTATTTGATAACTAATAGTGAAAATATGAATAATCATTTTTGATGTTTAGATGGCTATCAAGAATTGTACTTTGAAATATATTCATCACTCTAATGTAGAATAATTTATTTATCTAATTAAAGAATACTTTCCTTGTCTACAATGGTTTAGATTCAAGTTTATCCTCACTCACTTGAAATAAGTTAGTTATTTTCATTGAACAAAAAAAATGTTTCTTAGAAATAATTTATATGGCAACACCACGTTTGCGGTTCAGCTGGTGCATATGTGAATAAGAAAAACATCTGATTCTTTGATGAACCCCGTTAAATTTTAGAAAATCGACTCCATGTTCCATGCTGCCACAATTCGTATTTAAAAGAAATATTTGCTAATAACAGCAAAAGTAGGAAAAATCAACAACTTATTTATTGTTTCCGAAGTAGATAACATTAGTAAAAAAATCCGTAAACCGTAAATCATTTGAAGATTATCATATATTTGTGAAATGTGAATTTATAATTTCGCTCATTTTTGTGCATCTAAAATTTTTTTAATGAAATAAAGCTCCCAACTAATGCCAATAATGGTGTAAAAATAATTTTTTCAAAATTTTTATTCGAAAATCCTTTAACTTTCAACAGCAAAAAAGAGAGAATTGCATTGGTCACTGTATAGCCAATAGAATATAAAATTATTTTTATTATTAATGTTTCTCTTAATTATTAAGTATCTAGCTTCAAATTAGTATATCGTTTTCTGTCTTTGAAGAATTAAATAGTAAAAAAAAAATTTTTTTACCGCGCGAATACGTGTTTTTGAAAAGATCTATATACAGTATTTTGCACCTTTCAAAGAGTCACTTACTTATTTAATTTTCCGTTAAAAATATGTCTTCTACGAAAAAATGTGATTATTTGTGAAATTCTCTAGCTCTAGTGTAATGAAAATTATATTTCTAGGGTTGTGCAACCATTTATTTGACTGGAACTCACCTTATTAGAAGTGCGAAGACATTTTCAGTTTTGAGAGATATTTCAAAAGATCTAGACATGATGAATTCTAGTTTCGAGATAAATATCTTAAAAGAAGCACGGAAATATGTCAATTATTCAATTATGGCATTAACATTGAGCTTATGTGTTAATATGTTAATGATACCATTTTTAATTGATGATGGATTTTTAGATGTTCTATTTTATACCATAAAAGGCTTTTTTGGTGGCGGTCCAGATTGTATTTATTTGGTTTTTTTCATTTTGTTTCTAATTATACGTGAGTATACGTATATATATGGAAAATAGTTGAATGCATGATCAATTATTTCATGATATCTCACTATTTTCATCCAATATACTGAAAAGTTATTTTATGTCTTTATAGCAGGCGGTTTCTAGATCTAAAGAAATCTTTTGAGATAGATATATAAGGAGTATGTAGCGCAATTTAGTTTAAAATAAATAAAAAAATTATTTAAGTGTTAGATATCAGTTAAATGATAAAATTTCTACCTACTTAAAATAATTATTTAAGGTTGCTGGTGATTTTGAATCGTATTAATTCTTGTAAATTTTTTCAAATTCATGAGTTTCAAAATTCAATACTCAAATTGACGTTGATTGAAATATTGATTAATTGAAATTATGATTCTGGTTACTATAGGTATTTTTATTAATTTTGGATAAGGTTATGAATGACGTTGAATTTTTTTAGGTTAGATAAGGATAAGTTGTAGCGAATGATGTTCAATATTGATTGGTTAGTTTATAATTAACATTAAATTTCAATAGCCTAGGTCGTTATGAATGTAGCTGAATATTTATTGGTTAGAATAGAAATGACAATAAATTTTATCAGTTAGGTCGTTATAGGTTAAGTTGAAATTTATAGGTTGAGTCAGGTTAATTGGTAGATAATGGTGTTGAAATTTTATAGAATTTGTTTTTTCAAAATCTTAAAGATATGCATGAATTACACAGGATGTTCCAGGACTTGTTCCAAAAAAATTTGAGAGTTAGTGGATGACGGAGTGGTATGTTATAAGAAAAAATTTCTCTAAAGATACCTCGTTTCTGTGTTTTGGGCCTTTAAAAGCTGCGAAATGGGAACTTTTATTCGGATATTATTACTCAGTAATTTTTAATAGGTGAATTTTTCCAAAATGATTTGCCACCCATGTTATGTAATATTCCTGTAAACATTCGCAGAGGTATGTGGTTCAAACACATTTTAACAACATTTTCACTGATAGAATCTGAAAATGCTTCAGAAGTGTGTAGAAGTACAAGGTGGTGACTTCGAACATTTATTATAGTTTTTTCTTTTTCATTTCATAAGTGATAGGCTAACCAACAAATTTTTCTTATCTTAGTAACGCGATGTTCGTACTTTTGTTTCATTATCTCAAAATTTTTCAATAAACAATTACAATTTATGATAATTTTCTTTAGAATGTCTCTTTATGGCAATCGGTTTCTTTGGCATGTACAACGATCTATAAATCTTTATATCTCCTGAACTATAGATTTTATTTAGTGAAACAAAGAGTACCATCTTGTCAAAAAATCGATTAGAACATTAATTTTTGCTATCTTTAGATTGTACTAGTTGTCCCTGTAAAAATTACAGATTGTTAACCATGTGGCATGAGCCGCCCTTGGTCTCCAGATATTAGTGTAGAATAATTAACTCTGTCAAACATACTACCTGGACATACGTATACATCTTTTGAAAATTTATAATGCTAGAATGTATAATTTAGAAAATATACTTAACTACAAATTTTTATTTCGTAAACTCAAATGCATATAACTCAGAAACGAGGGGTGGTATGAGACAATTTTTCTTTGTCACAGCATTACTTCACATACTCCAGAATTTTTTGAGTCCCTTTATTGAGTCCCTTTTTTGAGTCCCTTAACACTCTCAATCTTTGTCCATGCATATTAAAATAAGGAGTGGGTAAGTTATAATGACTAACGATATAGTTATAAATTGCTCAAATTTTGATGATAGGTGGATTGTTGTTTTTGTTTTTTTCAAATAATATATCATCTGATAATAAACTTTTTATTTCAGATGGTATTGTTATCATGAATGTATTGTTCTATGTATTGTATGTAACGTTTCACATACAATTCCAATTAATGTGGCTATCGATGTATATCAAACAAAATCTACACGAAAATTTGGGGATACTCTCTGTAGAAAACTCAGAATATCAAAATCGTATCCAAAGACATCTCATACAAATAGTCAAATATCGTTTGATGTTTAAAGAGTGAGTATATATAATAGAGGTAATTGAAAAGTCAACATAAGTATTTATGTAAACTGCAAGAATTGTAATTTGGGAACTAGAACATCAATTAATTATGTGCATGTAAATTTATTCCACGGAAGGGTAGAGCTGTTAATGGCTTTACAAGACTAAGTCCTAGTTCTTGTAAGTAGATTAGCTTCCAATTTGTTTTGTTGCTATTCCAAGTTGGTGTGCCTCCAATAAACAATGTGTAGGCATCAAATGCCACAATATCAATTAGAGTGAAAAATACAGACATTTTCTATCTTCTTGTTGGTCTTCTTATAGAGTGCTTTCTGACCATCTGGTCCATCGTATCGACTCCTCCCTTAGTTGAGTTATAAAATGAACTCACTTTAGTCTTATTTTTCAACTCAGCATTGATTTGTGCGACATGATGTTGAAGTAGATAAAAAAATAAGCACCTCTATTGGTTTTTCACGAGTGATGTATGATACTAATGTAACTGGTGGTTGCCCTGATGCAGGATCAATAAACGCGAAAGCATTTGATGTAGATCTCTTTTTTTGTTGATTACAACCCCTCTGTTATTCCTTCTCGGTTTTTCTGTATGGTTCCTACAAGCGTAATGCCAAAATCTTGGTACAATCTTCTACAAATTCGACAGATGTATAAAAACTGTCAGTGGTTAAGTGGCGTCCTGTATTTTTTAGTGGTTCTACTAATCTCTTCACATTTTGGTATCATCATTAGCGCACATCAGAATCAAAATTTCAATAAAAGCCTACAACTCGGTAGTACTCGTAAGAGGAATGTTTTGTCGAATTGCCTCTTCGTTAGTGTGCATGACGATAACACTCATAATTTCTTTTGTAAGAAACTTTTGAAATGGTTCTAATATAGTTTGTACTTTTCCGTTCCGCCTCAAACCTGGTATTTCGCGCAATATATTCTATAGTGAACAACATTCGAGGTACATCTTTTATGTATACCCTACCATTTTTCGCATTAAATCGTGTCTTGTTAGAGTTGTCCGATGATAAATCTAGAGTCATTTCTTCTTCACTAGACGTATCTTCACTTACTTCACTAACATGTTATTCTTCATCACTATCATTTGGGGATTCGTTGCACTCCATAACCTCGAAGTCCGAAATATTTTTCACTTGTTCGAGTTCGCTCTGAGAGAGGAATCGACTTCCAATTGCACTTGTTTCAGGAATAGTATGAAAAACAAACTATTATTTGCAAATTTGCTACCCAAAAATGAGTAAGCAGCGCGCACAGGCTGATTTCAAGTTGAACACTGAACAGAACTTAAAAAATAAAAGAATCAGCTAACGACTTTGCGAGGAAGGGTGTTCGACCAAGGCATGGCACTTTTTAATCAACCGATTTTTAGTTTAATTAAATAAGTATGACGTTGTACTACGCAGTTTGTGTGGTAGAAACAGTATCGAACTCGAAACAATGTAGAATTTTTCGAGTTTTTTCTTGAAAATTTATAGAAGATACTAAATAATTGTCTCAAGGTGGCACCAAGTGTCAAATCTTGGTCAATCTAGGGTTAATCCACGTCGAAAATATAGAATTTTGGTTTAATTAGATGAATGTTTCAAGTATCTGTAATCTACTCAAGTGGTACTCGTATGACAACACGTTCTGAGTACGGTCACGTCTAAAAAATTTTCATCATTGCAATGTCAGATTTGACGTGATCACATCAGTGTAGCTATATCTCAAATTTCTTGAATTTGAATTTCATGCTAAGATGGTCAAAGTATGAAAAAATCAATGCAAGTTTGACTGACAAGATGATGTACTGTGAATATCTTCATTCATCAGAATTTTCCATTAAGGAAATTTTACTAGAATAGAAAATCGTTCACATTCGAATCATCTCAATTATATTTCATATACTGAATATTGTTAGAATTTTGATTCGATTATTTTTTTCTTTGTTCTATTTTTCAGAGCGTTTGGTAAAATATATATTTCACAAGACCTAATGATAATATTATTAAGTTTGGGAGGCATATTGACTGGTGTAATGTGCATTTATAATTTGAAAAATGTTAGTAAGTTAAATTTCGAATATTATTCTTTTATCTGTTCCGTGATTGTTCTTTAGAATTCTCTACTGGTAGTCTAAATTCAAAAAGTAGAGGTACCAGACTTGTTGATTTAAAGGGTTATTTTTCTCCTGAATGAATCGTTTATTCTCAATTTTACCCGAAAAATAGTGATCAAAAAAGTTTCGAAAAATTGAATTTCCTACAATTTTGGTTACCAACAATTTTTTCTCATGTCCGTTTTTTTTATTAATACTCGCAAAGAAAGGGGTGAATTTTTGGTTATCGAATAACTCGTTTATTTTCAAATTTACGCGGAAAAATTGGGAAAAACAAAGTTGTTTGAATTAAATTTTCTATACCTTTGATTGCCATCAATTTTTCGTAGGATCGATATTTTTCGATTTATACCTGCGAAAAGGTGAGGGAGAATTGGCTAAACGTTCCAAGCAGACGTAAATGGAAGACTCTTAAAAGTGTACTAAAAGAAAATGAAAGTCATGTTCCTAATTGTTAATATTATACTTTTCGATAAACTGAATTTTTACATTCCTCTTTTCCTTCACCCCGAATGTGCGTCTCAAAAATATGAACTTTAGAAAAAATCGGATTCATAATTATAGCAAATAACATATTCAACGCATCCAATTTACCACGACAATCAACAATAAAAAGACAAACAGAAAAAATAATAATACAACATCAATAATAAACGCGATAATAGAATAATTAGGTTAAATTAGGTCTTTTCGGGTTTAAATCGAAAAAAGTCGATCTGGGAAAAAATTTATGGGAACAAAAATTGTAGGAAATTTAATTTTAAACAACTTTTGTGATTGCTATGTTTCGTGTAAAATAGAAAACAAACGATTTATTCAATTCAATTCAAAGCTGGTCATTGACACAAAAAAAATGAACATAAGTTGAATAGAGGACTACAATGCAATAAATTAATTATATTTTCTTATACATCTTGGTAGCTTTGAGAAACTCCACGATTTTCCCCATTTCCGTCGGGCAGTTAAGTGTCTCCTTGAGGTTGATTTTCATATCAAACTGTCAATATGCGGTAGAGTATTCTCTGCAGTCGGTGAAGATGAGCTTAACAGTCACAGGAACTTGAGAAATTCGGCAGACAGGACGACTTTTTGACGACATCAAATAGCCGTGAGTAAGTTTCGTGTGGTTGATGTTTCATGTGGTGATGTCACAGCTTCTCTACTATTCAAAAAGTAGCGAAATATAAGAAGTGGATGAGTGGATGTGATCTAGTCCTGTAGTACTCTTGCTTCATGTATCGCGCCAAAATTTTTTAATTAAGTGTTTGAAGTTAATCTTCAGATCATTGGCCAGATGAACTGGGATATTTCAGGATGATTCTTTGTGGCTTCTTTGGCGTGGCGATCGGCATATTCGTTTCCAGCAATTCCAGTGTGCGATGGAAGCCAAAGGAGAGAGACTGTTATATCACGAGCAATGAAAGTTTGGTAGATATCATCAATGTTTTGGACTATTGGATGGTCGGTGTATATGGTTGTGATTGACTGTATACTCTTAGCAGTATAGTTTCGCTGGAGCTCCATTGAAAGTGGCTAATGGTTTTAATTATGATCAGCATTTTAGGCAAATGCCTTTTACATCATGAATATGGTGATTTTAGTTGAGTCAAGAATTAAAAGTCATACCAAGGATTTTGCACTGATTCACAAGGAGGAAATTTGTTGCTTAGGATTTTCGTAAATCTCAGCCGCTCTTTAAAGCCAATTCGACTGAACTATTTCTTGAGAGATGAAAATTAGAAACTTGTAGTGCTCGTGCGGTAGAGGGGTGAATGTGTGCTTGGCGCCGAGTATCTCTAGAATAAAAAAAACCGGTGGCACACACCCCCACGCCTTACGCCGCCACTGTTTTCACTACACTGTGCAATTTAATTGTCTTCATTCGCCCATGGTCAAAAGAACGTCCATATTTCTATTTGTTTAGAGAAATTGATAAATTAAATCAATCTCGCCAAGCAACACTAATGTCTAACAGGAATATTACGTAGAAATTCTGTACATGCATCCTCGGCCAATGGAAATGCATTTATGTTTACGATTGGTAAACAGTCAAAATGAGAATCCACGAGGATTAACGTTTTGTTGGATATTTACTGAATTTTATATTATTTTTAATTCCTTGATTTGGTATGAGTGCCATGCATATTTATGAAATATTTATACATCTTCGAATAACTGTCTTCTGCAATTGATATTGGAAAAACTATAATTACTGTCTTTATATTGATTATTTTGATTATTCTACCATACTTAATTAACGGTAATGTGTTTCAGGCAACTTACCAAGGTACATCTTTCAAATTATATTTGGTAATAACTATTGAAACTACCATAGTGGTATCATTGTGTGTTTGTGGACAAGCTGTTGCGGACGAGGTAACTATTTTTATCCCAATGGAACATTGATTTTAGTAGCTGAAATTTACCGTAAGAATAAAGAGCGTACGCATTGAAATGTGGATATTCAAATTTGACACAATTTTTGAGAAACATATGTGATTCCAGCAGGTGGCATCATCTGCCTCATCTGTATGAAGATATGAGTGAGGTACGATTTCTACACCGAATCTCCTATATCAACAGTCCACCATGAACTTGCGATTTAGAACGTTTTTTTCCTCTTCTTTCTCTCGTATGTTTTGAAATATCAGATATATCAGATATAAGTAACAATTCCTTAAGTTCATTCCGAGATTACACGCTTCATCGACGAGTTACTTTCATTTGATTCATACATAGATTCGTAGCTTAGAATTTTTGAAAGCGTTGTTGATATTTATACTCACTATTCATGCTTCTTCTGAACCAACAATTGTACTTAGTACAAGCAAATTAGGAGATTTTGAGCTAAGACCTTCAATTAAATTGGGCACATTGGATTTTCTAGATTCTGGCAGGTTTTGGGAAACTCAAAGGGTTTAGCAACCCTTAACAAAATTACGTGCACGGATTTCAAAAATTTTCCTCCCTTCTTGTAGGAAAGTACGACTACGAATGGATCAGGAAAACCAGCGAAACACGGTGGTTCAAAATAGTGCTTCATCACCAAAAGTCGGAGCGAGTTGATAGACAGACTACTGCTCTTGGTTTAATCCATGTCGAAAATTATAGCATATCATCGCACAAAAATGTTCGCAATTCAATTCCATTCATTGACCAAGGTGAATAATTCAAATATTCGCGAACAACTCAACTAGCACTCGTATATACATATCTATATGCAAAGTGAAAATGCTGAAACTTATCAAGTCTATAGGCTGATTTTTTCCTGTTCTGTCGGTGGAAAGGATATTGATTAACTATGTTTATGTGTGATATGAATGTGGAACTTTGTAGGGATCGTGCTGAAGAATTCTGTTAGTTTTTGATTATGACATATGAAGCGGCAAATTGTCAAGAGGATTTGCCAGTTTCGTATTTCAACCTTCCTTAGCTTGAACGGTATACTCTTGCCAACAACTGTGATATTTACTTTAAAAACGTTTCAATGAGAAAACATGGTAAGTAATTCGGTAAATAGCCGTTCCACGAGTTTCGTAGAATCATAAATCATCGTGGCTTTCTACTACTTACTTTGCCAACACTTCTACATTCCTCTCCTGTAAATCTGCGAACACTTAAGTAGGAACAACAGCTGCAAAAGAATCGCTATAGTGTACAGAATTACTTTTACATCTTTATAGATGTAAACTTTTTTTTACTGCACTATGAGGGTGAATTTGGCTACTCCTTTTTCTGTTAGTTCTTTATATAGAGCCTTCGAAATTCTAATGTTCTGTTCTACCTTCTTTATTTCGAAGTACCAGCACTTCTATCTCATGCATCTTTGAAATTTTTCAATTTCAAGTCAGGATTTTCATGTTAGACTATATCACGTATATTTTAATAATATCATTAATTCTCTGTATACTAGTCTTTAATTCTTCGATATTGTTTTCAAATAACATGCTCATGAGGTAATGTAAGCACTCCAGAAAACGTATAGAAGAATATAATTATCATCTTTAAAAGGGTAATGTAGAAGTATATAATATAATATATAGGCTTTATCCGAAAATTTATAGTTTGATGAATTCGAATTATTACTGACATAATTAATTTTGTTTTTTTATACCCAATATATCAATAGAATCTTTGAAGTTTTTCTATTTTTTTTCTCACTTAACAATATATTGAAGCGCCGAAATCCATCATGTGCCGCAGCTTAATTTTTCATATAAGCTTGTATATCAAGTTGATACAAACTGTTGTTGTCAAATGATAAATAAGACAGAATTTAAAAAAGGTTCTATTTACATGACATATGAACCTCATACCAAAACGGATATAAATTGAAATTACCACTGAAGGCAGCTCTAGTATTGCTCCAAACACATATGCTGGTTAAGGAAGCCGTCGAAGCCACATAAATTCACTGTACAAAAATTTGGAACGGATACTTGAACAACTTTATTTTTGTGCTGATCGGATCTGGAACACGATAAGTGTCCTAGATATCTATGCTGTCTATTATGATAGGCAATATATATTTCTACAGTTAAACCAAGACCATCAATTACACAGGGATTGGCAAATAGTTCTGTTAGATATGCTTCCAGTATGTTTGGAACAAATTTATGAGTTGTGTACTTACAAATCTACCTTGTATTGTAATGATAGGGACTTTATTCACCTTGAGGTTTACACAACAATCTTATCCGCTATTTCTGATGCGCCTGAAAATAAATATGGTTCAGCCTGTGCAAACCACTTATTTACGTCACTTAAGACTTGTATACTAAGTATGAGTATATCCATTATTTATTTTTCAGTCTATTCGTGTGCGAGATGTATTATACGAATGTCCATGGGTAAACTGGAATACAAGAAATAGGAAAATATTGTTAATTATGATTACAAATATAGAAAAACCGTGGACAATTTCTCTCCACAATTTAGTTATTATCAACAATGAACTAATAATACAGGTAAGCATCATTCTTACTATGACAGTGTTCTACTGTGAGTTAGTACGAGACTTTCTCATCACTAAACGACCCTCCTCTTTGGGAAGTGATGTACTCTTGAAGAACAAATACTGTCATGTTATCAGCGTACCTCCTATTATACATATCATATATCTACTTACCCATGCTCTCCTCTGTCTTCCCTCTTTTTCCTCTTCATCATTTCTATCTTGAAGTCCACAATTGCTCACTCTTTAACATGCATCCTATAATATGTGACTGGCGGTTTTTCCCCATTTCCTCTATTTAGCGCATTCCTCTTCGTATCACATTCGTACAGGACGTGGCCCAAGTCGTCCCTTCCGCCCGTAGTTCATTAGATGTCTTTCGAATTTCCTACGTGAAGGTTTTAAGCAATCCATGTCCTATAAGAAGCTGCCTAATGAAATATGAAGTGGATCTGTGCTTGTAGGTTACTCAGCTTCTTATATTTTTTATCAGACTTTTCGTCCACTGTCTCTTATAGTTCAGCCTATCCCATCTTTTCTACCAATTTCTGTAGATCATTTCTCGCACCGTCTTCCTATAACCAGCCAGTCTATCTCCTATTTTGTACAGAAAGTATTTCTGTGCTATTACGAGGGGTATTCCGATATCAATTAAACTGCTTCTGCCGATAGAGTTCTATGGGCAGCAGTAATCCTCGACAGTCCCTTTCCATGCGTTTAAATTATTATTTTCTTATGGTTTTCTATTTTCACACCAGTCTCTCCAGACTGGTGTAGCATATAAGGAGACGGCGTACATCACTTGACACTTCAAAGCAATACCCAGGGCTTCCTATATTCGACAGTTGCGCCGAATTCTTATTTGCCTTCTCCCTCACATGAGCTATATACTTCAATTTGAAGTTTTGGTTATTGTCACCCCTATTTCTCGATCGTCGATCTTCTATCCGTCAATCTCTATCCTGAAAGGATAGTTGTTTTTACAATTCCATCTATATCTATCATTTTTTTCTTCAGCGGAGCTATTTTGGGGACATTTGCTCATGTCTATTGGACCGCAAGTGCCACAGCCCTTTTTGGTCTGTTTCTAACTTCCTTTTCTCGATTTCCTTCCTCACAATATACTAGGTCATCAGCGTATGGCCGCTACTTTAGATATGACGTTCCACTGGTCCGAAAACCGAGTCCTTTGGAATACCCATCGTGCACTTGTGGTAGATGATACCTGATGTTACCTCCGGTTGCTTTGATAATTTGGACATATTGCGTCCTCTCTCGAGGCCTTATAAATGCTCGTTCATATTGGAAGCGTTTTTAATATCTATGGTGACTATTACCGCCCATTTGTGATTGCATTTTTTTCTATTTTTCTCACGATTTCTTCATAGAAGACACCAAAGTATTTGGCTTGAAAGCCGAGCTGGTGAGGAGATATAAATTTTTTTTCTCCAATCACCTCCATTGGTCGATTCGCAATCATGCATTCCAACAATTTTCCAAAGAAGTTAATCAGACATATCTATCTGTAGCTTCCTGTCTCGTTTGGATATTTTTCTTTATTCTCTGATAGATTATTAAGGTAGTTTCATGATGAAACTAATGGCAAATGAAGCACAAAACAGTAGATTTTGATCAGAATACCGTTTCGTCGCTTCAAAATTCTATTAACGTTCCTCTAACTGAAAACTATACTCCAGTGTCATGTACGTCTAAAAATAGAATTCTAGGTAACTAGATATAGGCGTCTCTTAATCTGTGTCCTGTACACGTTTTCTAGCAAGTGTCTACCAAATGAGAACCATTCTCATAATATCGTCAGATCAGCGTGTCGTTGGGCATCCTCTACTTTTATGGGCTCCACTCATTAATTATTCTGGCCCACCGATTGTCTGTTATTCTTGCCACATGGCTCACCCAGTTCCATTCTAAGTTATTCTTACCATCGCATCCGTTGATCCTAATCTTTTGCGTAGTGTTATTATATTTGTTACTATGTCTCTCATAGATGAATCTAGCAACACTCCTTCCATTCTTCGTTTCAATACCAGGTGAATTTGACAAACTTCCTCTCCTTGAATTATGTTATCCCATGTTGCCAACACGTTTGCAGATAACTCGTAGGCACCTCTTGATGAACGTTTGAATTTTTTGGAACATTTTCGTCCTTTTTCACTCCACTATTTCAACAATTTTTTGCACATCAGAGTGTAGTGCATAAACTGCGTCATTAGGGCATCAAAAATGTTGATTCGAATACACGTTTGGTCCGAAGTGAACTTACCGCGTGAATAGCTCACGCATGCCTAATTATTCAGTTAGTGTATGACAAACTCCTTCTTTTTGATATGTCGATCCCTCTAACTTCAATTTGACATTCGTCCAGTAGTTGTTGCACTTTTTCAATAAAACTGCTAGTCGCTGCAATGTATGACCATCCTAAATGGTCGTCGTTATTCAAGTTGATTCTGCTATGTTTGATTCTAGGTGCCCAAAAGATTACGATCGTAAATGATAGTTCAAAATCTCCATCTTTCAGGAACAAAATATTCAATGTAAGACCTTTTTTTCAATTATTTCCATTTCAAGAAAAATCCTCACAACCACTCACTTATACTAACATCTTTAGATTGAGATCGGAAACTTTTTGGACAATCCTCGTAAATTTTCTAATACACTAGTATCGTAAGCAATGTTCCTCACAGTAATGGTAATTATTGACTTCACAACAGTCCAACAATCTCTTTTATGTTCATGTGTTTTAATAACTTTCCTCTCAAGTTCAACATATAATCAAAGAAAGTGTTCCAAATATGAACGAGAATTTTTCTATATGAAATTTCATTATAATATTACGGAAATGAAACTTCTAATAGTTTTTCTAGACAGTCCTCGTCAGACTTTACACACTTTTGCCACCTCTAAAGTTGCTTATTTGTGAAAATCTCTCGGATTGTTTCATATCCATGCCTTTTCCAATATATCAAATAAATAATAGTCACATAAAACAAATCCAGACTAAAAGGAGGGTGTTCCAGTGCTCCCCAACCCAATTCGTTCAACGTTTCGATCTTATTTTCCGCAGAACTTATTGAGATTTCAACTGTTGTTTTGTTTTTGTAGGCAGCCAAATTCGTATACAGTTTAGCGACCGTCGTTGCAAATATGAAATAAGAGGAATGTAGATTTGGAAACTTTCAGTACGAGGTATGACGGAAGAATGACTTTTAAATAAAAAAGTTATTTTAGTGTGAAAAAATAACTCATTTTCTAGCACAAAACGTTCTTCTTACTTCAACTACTCAATTCAAAGGTTTCAAAATTTTTTTCAATGAAATATAGATTAGGTAAATCTGATGAATGATGCTATGAATTGTAAGATAATTCTGCCTAATATAATCAGAGGTATTCCACGAAGATGTGCCTTGGTGGAACGGGAAAAGGATCGTTGACGAACTGATTGAAAAAAGGGCTTAAAACGCAGAGAATACTTCAGGTGTAGAAAAACGGTGACCTCGCAATTTATTTTTTTACTTCGGTAAGAAGAACAAATTATGGGTTGTCAAACAAGTACTGTACGGCGAATTACCCATCAATTCGATGTTTTGACTGTTCAAAAACTTTTCGGACATTCTGGCCAACAAATCTAGTGTACCATTCAGAATTTACCGTTGTATGTTGTTCTAATGAAATCGTGGCAACATGTCCAGTTATTGCAAGAGAACAGACGACTTGTTTGGCTCCGGGTTTATATGTATAGACCCATGATTCGTCGCTTTCACGATCTGAAAGACGTCTTTTGAAGCACCGCGATTAAAATTTTTCACTATTTCTTTTGATAACCAAATGTTCTTAGTTCATTGAATGTATGCGAGTGGAACTAATGGCCAAGTATGCTTCAATCCCATGATATGTCACATGGCGGTTTAATTCCATTTTTTGACCAAGATAAAAGAGATAAAAGAAATAGCTCTCGTATGAAAACTTGTTCTGAATACGTCCGTCATCAGAAATCTCAAACTTCATGATGACAATGTCATATTTGACATTTCCATATCAATGTTTTCATATATTAAAACTTAGTAGCATCCCTCGTAGCTGAAATAAATGATGGTCCTGAACATCTAGCATCATTCATTTTCCTTCTTCAAAAAGTAGGCGAACCATTTAAAACATTTCATGGGACAATGCACTTTGAGGATAATATTTACCTTTCACTCATTTTCTCCAATTGTCTCTCACATTAAGAGAAATGTTCAGACCGAAATTATTTTTTTCTCTCTATTCACCAAACAACTGAAAAAAGTTCTTTTTATAAATGTGTTGAAACTAATCCGTCAGAATTGCAACAACTTCCAATATGTTGTCAACCTCTATAAAGTCCTTTCTCCGTCAAATCGTTCTCATATAATTAGTTTAACATATTATCACAAGCAGTCAATTCGCACAATTTGTAGTTTCGATATTAATATCAACAAATGACCACCTATTAATTCTGTCGGTCATCCACTCATCACAAAAGGCACAACACAACAACAAACGAATGGAATAAATTTGTTAACACATAAACGGGAACGGTTGGAAACGTTGATATCTATTTCTAAGTGCTAATCGAAGAAAAAATTAAACAGCATCCAATATCAACTTTTTTATTTTGAACCTCAGTATATCATTTAGTATTTGAAATTCTTCAAAAAATTTTGGACACAAGTCATATACAATACTCTATACTCTTTTGAAATGTTTTGGAAATATTACGTGTTTCCAACTTTATCACGAAAATAAACATTAGAATAAAAAATAAAGTATTTTATTTCACAAGTACACATTACACGCAGTATTTATGGGAATTCAGTTTGATACGGCCGTATTTTTGAGATAGAACTTTATGTAACTGTTACAAAAAGAAACAAAAATCTGTAATTTATTATTTATCTTGTAATAATCAATCAAGTTTTACAGATTTTGGTGACGATTAATTAGTTGATATTTTAGTAATTAATTTTTTTTTAATTGAGTGAGTAGCCATCCTATCCGACCCTTGCTTTGATTTGTCTTGTCTTCAATCTTCTCCTTTGGATTTTTTCACAAGTTTTCTCAAACAAAGTACATTAACAAGGATTCATTAAAAAGAGTGAATACCCTAAAACCAATCTTCGATTTTTTCAGTTTTATAGTAGTTTTCATAACACCTCACCTCACCACAATCATATTCTTACTCTTCTCCAGCTGAATCCTCAGTATCCAAACCTATTTTACATTCTTCTTCAGAATTTGATTCTGCTTTTTTCTTATACAAACGAGGCTTGAGATTTTTTATATTTTGTCTCTGTTAATCCCTGAAATAAAAGTATTGTATCACATAGCGTTGACCAATTCTTTCCATGTTCACAAATTAACTGGAAACGTTGGAACAAACGCTATATAGATTGAATAATTTCTAAAACAATGGCATTTTTCATGTATCTAGATCAGGCCAGGTATTTCTGGGACCATACTCTATTTAATTTTGCGACGAACAACTACTGATTTCAAATATGGGAATCATAGACAAATATATATTCATCATGAAGAAGGTCTCGAGACCTGTGTGCTTTAGACCCATATTGGTCATCTATACATTATGTAGTATAGTGTAAATTATTCCGTATTTCAAGTGTCATTTAGTAATATAATAAAATCTCAGTGACATGCACCATATGGTTTCATTCCATCCTGACATCTGCAGGTCACATGGTAGATATTGAAATAAAATTCACAAAGCTCACAATCAAAAATATACTGTCGATATTTCTATCAGAGCTTACAATCAAAATAATTCCAAAAACGGTTTAATTATAGCTTTAGGAGAATGTGATATCAAAATTTTACCGGACTGCAAAACAGGGAAAAAGTGAATATTGATCCTATTTTTTCTTAATTTTCAGTAGATTTTACTAAGACCTCCGTAAAAAACCTGGAATATTATAAATCACAAAATGTAATCAAGCAAATCCTAAAGGATGAACCATTTATTCTATTCCTCAGTGACGAGGGATATAAAATTACTTTGATATAAAAAACAGTTAAGTGTTAATATTGAGCATCTACATTCATTTTCATAAGAACCACACAAACCAAACCGAGAAGTGCCGTTTTTGCTTACAAGTTTCATTTTCGCTTTCTTCTGGCCAAAACCTCCCTCCAGAAATAGTAAGGCAAACTCAACCCCACGCATCCACCACAAACCCAGCCCTGCAGAGGAGCTATTCCTATATCAGGGCCTACTCCAACAAAACCCCCCTCCTTACGAATATCCTACTAAACTTTAACCAACGAATCTCTCTCTTTTCTCTCATTCTTTCTCATTAGGTTTTAGTTTACCTTTAGTTTCTGAAGACGATAATTGTGAATGTTGGTGTAGTGATGGTGTTAACAGTGTGTTCAGTATGAATATCACCAACGGTTCCAGAAATTCCAATTTACTGAGTTCCCAAACGTTGGAGTTGTATTGATAGGCTTCTTTTTTTGTGGTGAATCAGCTTAATCCTTGGATGAGATGAGATGGCAACTGTAGAAAAGCGAATATGAAGAATATATCACCACAAATTTACTTGAATTTACTTCGATTTGAAATGTATGTAGGTCGATAACAAATTAATTTTATTCAAAAATAGAATGTTAGAATGAATAAATCAGAAGTGACTACTGTGCGACAATACGTGAAAAGGAGAAAATTCAATGGGAGTATTTAAGTTAACTAAGTTGGAATTTCTAGAACCGTCAGCGATATTCATACTGAGTACACTATTCACACCAACGCTACACTAACACTCACAATTCACTGTCTGACACGCGTTTAGTTTCAGTCTCTGAAGACGACAACTTGGTTATCGATAGGTGTAGTGAAGATGTAAACAATATATTCAGAACAACATAAGTTTTTATAAGCTTTTTAATATTACATTCATATTTAATTAATATAGAATTATTGAAAAATAATCATAATTTTTTCATATGCTGGTGATACACATGATACACTGACATGAAACTGTCTTGAACGGAATATTTTATAACCTGCACTTTCAAGAATTCTAATTTATATTCTACGGAAAGCTTTCGTCCACTTCCTCGAATGGAATTATGTAGAATTATCTTTTAAAAATATTTTTGTGAATGTATTTTTTCAGCTTTTTCCTGCCTTATTTCGTTATTATTGTTAAAGAAGTTATATTCTATTGACACTCCCTTGTTCAATATAGTCTGTGTTAGAATTGTTATATTATGATCAAACGAATCTGGAGATGTAATG
Organism: Diorhabda sublineata; assembly: GCF_026230105.1. Lineage (NCBI taxonomy): Eukaryota > Metazoa > Arthropoda > Insecta > Coleoptera > Chrysomelidae > Diorhabda > Diorhabda sublineata. Next base: position 11,764,133 of record NC_079483.1, read on the forward strand.
CAGCTTTTCTCTGTTAAAGCTTTTATAATATAAAATTGAAATTTATTCATTATTTTAGATATTTTTATCCACTATTTGAAATTGATTTGAGACGGTTATCAAATTGGAACATATCGAGTTACTAATACCTTGACAGGACACAAAAATTACCATAATCTAATTTGATATTAACAATGAATTAGCTTACTTAAGAGAAAAAACTACTAATGGTTCAGTACATAAATAAATTAACTATTAAAACCTCATTATAAGCTCTTTGGTCCACCTTTATAAACTACACTCGTAATTGAATATTTGTATTCGAAATAGTAGATAATTATTTGGAAATTGATAACTTCGAAAATTACCGTATTACGGCAGTTAGTTCAACTTAATGAAATGTATATATATATATATATATATATATATATATATATATATATATTCAATACTTGGAAAATTAACAATTAACAATTCATTTTCATACCAGATTCCATAGTTGACAGTTTAATATTACGAAAAACAGTCCCATAATGAGAGGTAAGTATTACCAAGAATAATTATCTTATTCATATCATCAAAGTTTTTCCATCAGCTTTCTTTTATCAATGAGAAAAATTTTTGTGATATAGTTCCACGAACCGATAAGATCATAAAATGTGATAGTGAAAATTTTCTGCAGCCGCACATCATATCATCCGCTATCTACACAATTTGTAGAATTGGTTAACTGAACGTAACAAATACCATGAGTAGAATGGAAATAGTTAGCTGCTGTTCGATGTACTGATACTTGTCGAAGTGTAAAAAATATAATGTAAAAAATGTACGCAATAACAGAATCATTGAGGGTGTCCTCACTACAGGCCTCATTGTCGGACCAATGACACATTCTCGGATTACTTGAAGCTAGTTTTCAGAACCAATTAGAAACGCTTTCGAGCGGAACTCACTGTTCGTCTTGTGAATATGGCAGTGACATTAAGCTTCTCTACTTACTTACATTGAAACTCGCCACATTTTTCTTCTTTAATAACTTTCTTTGTAATTTCCCAACAACAAGCGTACTACTATCTAATTCTACTCTGTCAACAAATTTTTATAAATTTTTGTCTGTGAATGACTGGAAACAATTAAATATTAATGTTTTTCATTGAGGTCTAATTTTACAGCGCTTATGTGCTCTTTCAAATTTTTTATAATCATACTAGAATTCACAATAGATTACAGTCTGCACCTTGGAATCTGTAACCAGAAATACACCACTTGGATCTGTTTACTGTATGGAATAACCAAAATCTTATTTGTCTCAATTCTTGGAATCAAATAGAACAAAATTTTATTTAGAAACTGGTCCTGAATTCGGTTGATAATACCACGTTTGAATCGGTCTTGTTCAAGTCATTAAAATAAACTACTTTTATTGAAATTGCAAACAAATCACCTGTGTCTGTCTTAACTTAAGTGGCAGTGACCATCCAGTGATTGCGGATAATCACAGTGAGTACTAGATCAACTTATTTCAAATATTTTATCTCTTTCGATCTGGTTTCGTTGCGAAGAATTCACAACGGGTTTTTTGGAACCTGTGTTCATTGCTGTAAATTAACCAGGGACAGAATCGGCCTAAGAAAATTCTCCAAAAGCGTGTAAGGATGACAGATAGAATTTCAAACGATGGAATAATACATCCATCACAACAAATCTATCCAATATACTAGCCATCCATAAGACCCTAATATTAAGAAACAAGCTATCATCCTTACATCAATAGATGGAGCCAAAATTCACGACTACATTGTAGGTCAACCGAAAGAAGTTTTATGTGCATATCGGATCACAATCAACAATATTTGTATCTACTTCTCCACCAAAACAACAGTTTATAACCTGATCGAACCAAATAAAACAATTAAAATAAATGGAATCGATACCGAATGTAGGCGGTTAATAATAACATCAAAGCACCTAGTTATATCAAACGTACGCCCAACAATACCCAATTTACAAATCGAAGAAGAAATGGGAAAGAAACAGTATCGAAAATGACATTTCTAAGAGTAGGAATGCCTGAAGCAGGTTATAGCCACGTATTCAACATTGGGAGACAAATTTTCATATCTCCAATTGAAAACAAATCTATTCCAGGATATTTTGTCGTAACAAACGATAACACCACCTATCGATTATTTCTTTCAATCATTGGATTAAGTTGCTCCACATGCAAATCTGTAGGTCACGAAGAATCCGCCTGTTTGAAACAAAAACACACACATGCCACCACAGAAGAAATGATTACTAGAAATAATTCTGACCAAATGAAAATATTGAAGAAAAGTGTTACAAAAGAAAAAGAGAAAACAGATAACATAACAGTAGCCACACCAGAGACAACAACAGAAAAAATCCAGCCTCAATCATCCAAAATAACCCTAGAGCTCCTACCACACCTCAAACACTCACAACAACGACGTTGACAAATTTTGCAAGCCCATATTAACACGGAATACACGAATTCCAAGCAATAACACCCCTATCACTACAAAAAGACAAATTTCAACATCTCCTGAATATTTATTTTCAACTAAAAAACTATATAAGTCAATTAGTAAATATCTAACTAAAGATTATCAAAGATCGGATTGAAAGCAAAGCCCATCTTTCGTTTCAATTACTAAACTCCGAATTTAAGTGCCAGTGACAAATTATCTCAACATAAACAAATTTGAAACAAGAAATACCCGAAATTAAAACCAAATTGCGACTACCCAAAAAAGAAGAGAACAAGTCATCCTCAATTGTCTAAGAATTGGACACACAAATATCTTGTAACAAAAGAAACGGCGCCTTTATATCAAACATGCCAAACCAGACTCACAGTGAAGCATCTACTGATCGAATGTACTCACAATGAAGAACACAGCTATAAGCTAGTTGATGCGGGGTTATGTTCGTTGAAAGAAAAAAAATTTCATTCAAAGTTTCCCCATTCCAAGTACATTATATATCAAAGGTATGAAATATTTTTTAGTTTATATCATAATCGCTTCTTTGTTTGTTGTCTGCAATAAAATACATTTTTTTAGAAGATCCAGTTCGATTTATATTTAGAATCATGAAATTAGGACAAAATGAGGAAAATTTGTGCAAAGTGCAATATATCTATATATTTCTCTGCCTTTTTATAGAAAGCAATCTTCTGTTAAGTGGATTTAATGTTTTAAGGAATGATATCAATTTCAGTAAGTTTATGGAATTCTTCACACCGTTCTGCTTCTTACAACCAGTGAGTACATTTCAATGTCTTCGATGTTTTTCCTCAGATTCTTTATTATATTCACTGCTGTACATAAAATTGAAGAATATAAACAATAACTAATTTACCATTGGAATTGAAGAAATTCATAGAATTAGAAATGAAATTCTGGTAAATAGGGCAACTATCATTGCGTTGCTGGAAGGACAATGATCTCTAGCGTGTTCCGCGATTTAATGCGAAAAATTTGGGAGTGAGTGAGCATCTCAAAAAAAACTTTATCTGATGTTTTAGTAATAGTATTTTTAAATCCTGGCACAAAACACGATTTAAATACTATTTTTAAAATTCAGTAAACAAAGTTTAATAATAACGCTTATTTCAGAATAGCCGAGACAATAACTGCCCTACTTACTTTGTATCATATGTTCAGTGTTTATTTTATACGTATGACGTTACGCAAGATGGCGGCCTTGCTGAAATGTTTAAACTACCTATAAAATTTTTGAATTCTTATCAATTTCTTCTGTATACATTCTATCAAAGAATTGAGAAAATTATAATAAAAATACCCTATTATTTTGAAGATCAAAATTTTCGATTGATCTTTAGGTTGTCACTGGAAACTGAGACAATATTTTTCGTCATTACAAATGAAGCATACTTTCTTGGCAGCTGTTCAAAAGGTGAATTAAAATAAACTAAAACTTCGTAATGTCAAAAAATTATTGAAGAAACATTATGGATTGGCACAAGGTCAACACATTAATTTTTAACAGAAATATTTTGGCTGACTTGGGTGGTAAGGAGGAAGTCTATGAGGAAAGAGATAACGAATCCTTGGAGAATAATAAAGTCATCATGTGCCAGCCTGAGGAAGACCATTTAGCTCCTCGAGTGTGAAGTTTCCTTCTAACTGTGTAATATACAGAAATATTTTTTTGATAAGTTCACTCAACCTGAAATAAAGTTCAGTTACGCAGAAACATTATGAATTATTTTTCTTAGCTGAAACCCCGTTATTTAATGTCAATTCTGTAGATATTTTAAGCTTCAATTTGTTGCAAAACCAGCCAACTCCAAAATAGGTTGCACCTTCTCCCAGATTCTCTTATGGCTCTTTCAAACCTATTATCCTAGTGACACATCAACAACAAGAGATTTGGATCCTATCTCAAATTCTCCAAATGTGACAGAAAATCGGCTCTCCTGAAAAGTTTTCTATTATGGAGATCACCGGTTTTGCAACCAGAGGACACAATAAGTCATAAGACTAGACTTTGTCTATACGTGGTCTATTGGAAAACTAATAGTGAAAAAATGAATAATTATTTTTGATGTTTGAATGGCTATCAAGAATTGTACTTTGAAATATATTCATCTCTCTAATACAGAATAATTTATTAATCTAAATAGAGAATACTTTCCTTGCCTATAATTGTGTAGATTTAAGTACATCCTCACCCACTTATAATAAGTTAGTTATTTTTATTGAACAAAGAAAATGTTTCTTAGAAATAATTCATATGGCAACAGAACGTTTGCGGGTCTGCTGGTGCATATGTGAATAAGAAGAAAAACTGATTCTTTGATAAATCTCGTTGAAAAATTTTAGAAAATCGAGTCCATGCCCCATGCTGCCACAATTCTAATTTAAGTAAAACTAGGAGAAATCGAAAACTTATCTATAGCTTCCGGAGTAGATAACATTAGTAAAAAAATAAACCATCAATCATGAAGTTTATCAAGTATTTTATTTGTAAAATGTGGTTTTATAATTCGATAACCCTTCAACATTGAACTCAAAAAAAAAGAAAATTGCATTTGTCGCCGTATGGCCTATATAATATAAAATTATTTTTATTATTAATTTCTCTTCCAATTATTAGGTATTCAGCTCTAGATTAGTATATCGTTTTCGTTTTTTGGAAAGTCTAATAGTAAAAATAAATTTTACCGCGCGAATACGTGTTTTTGAAACGATCTATATACAGTACTTTGCACCTATCAAAGGGTCACTTACTTTTTTAACATAATTTTCCGCGAAAATAAGTCTTCTACGGAAAAATATGATTCTTTGTGAAATTCTCTAGTTCTAATGTAATATTATTTTTCTAGGGTTGCTCAAGCATTGTTTTACTTGGAATTTACCTTGTTAAAACCGCGGAGACATTTTCACTTATGAGAGATATTTCAAAAGATCTAGACATGATGAATCCTAGTTTCGAGATAAAGGTCTTAAAAGAAGCACGGAAATATGTTATTTATTCAATTATGACATTAACATTCAGCGTATGTGTTAATATTTCATTGACACCATTTCTAATTGATGATGGATTTTCAGATGTTCTATATTATAGCACGAAAGACTTTTTTGGTGGCGGTCCAGATTGTATTTATTTGGTTTTTGCTATTGTGTGTCTAACTATACGTGAGTATTCGTATATATATATATATATATATATATATATATATATATATATATATATATATATATATATAGGAAATAATTGGATGCATGATTAATTATTCTATGATATTCTAATATTTTTATCCAATCTACTGAATAGTTATGTTATGTATGTTATAGCAGCCGGTTTTTTCATTTTGTTCGTTTCAAATTATTTCTAGGAAGTCTATTTAATTATTTGTTTTGTTTCTTTATTTTTCTAGATACAAAGAATTATTTTGCGATAGGTATATTAGGAGTATGTAGCGCAGTTCAGTTTAAAATAAATAAATGTAGTGTATAAAGCGAATTAGTAAAGTAATCAAATTATTAGAAATTAAGGGAAGTTTTGAATTAGATTGAGAATTTAAGAGTCTGTGTTTATTAATTTACTCCACAAATAGAAGAGGTGTCCAAAAAAACGAAAAACATTACAGTTAAGTATGGTTTGTAGTGCCAGTACTACCAGTACTTCCCAACTTATTCGGATAGTTAGAACAGTTTTGTACAGTCTTGCAAGGGATGGTATGTTCTGTTGATATATATATATATATATATATATATATATATATATATATATATATATATATATCAAAAGTGTCAAAATTTAATGAATATGTATTTATTTCGTTAGATGTGGGGTTCTTTATATACAAATATTCCTATTACCACTGTGAAAAATATATTTATGAGAAAATGGGAAAAAATTGGAGAATATACAGAAATACTTCAAAATGACTTCATAAAAGCTATAGAACTCACACTTACAACAACATATTTCAAATATGAAAGTGAAATATACAAAAAAATTGATGGTTCTGCTATGGGAGCTTCCATTTCAAGTTTTATAGCATAATTGGTAATGGAAGATCTTGAGGAAACGGTGCTAAGCAAACTTGATATAAATATTCCATTCTTTTTCCGATATGTAGATGATTGAATTACTGCTGTACCAAAGAATCAAATTGAAACATTCAATTCTTATCATGAAAAACTCCAATTCACAATCGAGGTTGAGCAAAATAATAGAATCCAGTTTCTTGTTGTCACATTATATAAAATTAACTATAACATAAAAACAGAATGGTATACGAAACCAACTTGGTCCTCAAGATATTTAAACTTCAATTCGTGTCATCCTATATCAAAAAAAGATCAGTGATAATAAGTTTGACTGATAGATCTATCCAAGTATCAGATCCTGAATTAGATGCTCAGCTATTCAAAAAGCAAAAATGATTATCCGGAAAAATATAAAAGAAAGATGAATTTTGACGTTTCGACTTTCCTTCAAGCCTTTATCAAAATATAATATTGACAACTTAAAACTTTGTTCTAATGAGGAAAATTAATTTTTCCTTGGTTGGTATCTTAAATATATAGCAGTAATCAATTAAATTATTTGTAGTTCCATTTGAATTTACAAAATAGAACTATAAATTTTACTCAAATTATTCAGATCTTTTTTACCATTTATAGCTTTTTCGATCTTATGAATGTGAACCATTTCTAAAAATTCTCTCTCGTGTATTAGATTCCGTTTCAAGAATTTTTAATTCTTTATAATTGAATTTATATTTTTTTGATATTCTATGGTTCAATAATGCAGTTCTATGTTTTTATCGAATTGATGACCTCTTAGTCTATTTTCTAGATACTGAGAGGTTTGCACTATGTAGACAGCGTCACAATTAGTAAAAGGCACTTGATATATAATATTAGTTCTTTTGTTTTTTGGTGTTTTAGATTTTGATTTAGTGAAATATTTGGATAATGTATTAGGTCCTTCATGACTTATACTAATATCATATTTATTGAAATAATTCGATAATTGTTGGGAAAGTTCTTGTACATATGGTAAGGAGAGAGATTTATGTTTTGATGTTCCGTTTCTGTTTTGTTTTTAAATTGATTGTAGTATCTGTTTATGTTTTTCTTGAATATCTAATCATCTAAATTCCGGATCTGATAGTCAAAATTTATCTTTCTTTCAAAAATTATCAAAAAAAGAACTAATTTCAAGTCAAACATAGAATCAAGAACATTTAGATGCATATATATATATATATATATATATATATATATATATATATATATATATATATATTTGAAAATTAGTATACTATTTTCACAAGTATGGTACTAGTTACTTCACTTTGTGTCGCGTGTCACTTTTGGTCTTCCACTTTTCTGATTTGGCCTAATTTTGCTCATCATAGTCGAGAACTTTCCAATCTTTGTAAATGACCCCACCAAATTTACTGTGTTTTCACCATTTTAAGTCTTTTTGTTTCTATGATTATTGTTTGTTGTTTTAGTGCCATTACTGCAATCTTTTCTTAATTAATTCTCATACCAAACTGCTTTAGTGTATGGTTGTATAGTGTATCAATATGTTGGAAAGCAATGGACTCAAGCCACCATCTTGTCTCCTTACTCCTTCTGTGGTTAGGAAAGCGTCTGAAATAAGGTTTCTACTAGTAACATGGTTTACATTTCAATTATATCAGCTGATGATTGTATTTTGTATATTTTTCTTCTTTCCAAACTGTCCCGTATTTGCCCTCGTTAATTATTTTACTTATATGGAATCCATATGTGCATTATTTAGTGTATTTTCTACTTTTTGTTATCTAATCAAGTATTTTCCCGTAAACTCACTTTTCTTTGCCACAGCATTATTTCACATTCTCCAGATTTTTTTTGAGCCCCTTAACACTCTCAATCTTTGTCCATGCATACTAAAATAAGGAGTGGGTAAGTTATAATCGCTAACGATATAGTTATAAATTGCTTACATTTCTATGATAGGTGAATTGTTGTTTGTTTTTCAAATAATATATCATCTGATAACAAACTTTTCATTTCAGTTGCTTTTGCCATCATGAATATGTTGTTCTATATGTTTTATGTAACGTTTCAAATACAATTCCAATTAATGTGGCTATCGATGTATATCAAACAAAATCTACAGGAAAATTTGGGGATACTCTCTGTAGAAGACTTGGAATATCAAAATCGTATCCAAAGACATCTGATACAAATAGTTAAATATCGTTTGATGTTTAAAGAGTAAGTATATATAATAGGGGTAATTCAAAAATCAACATGAATATTTATGTAAACTGCAAGAATTGTAATTTGAGAACTAGAACTGTGAATGTGAATTTATTCAACATTTTTCACGAAGAAAAAAATATTAACCAGAAACATAATGATTGAGTGCAGCAACTAGCAGTTCTATACTAATATTTACAAATCAAGGTAGAGAGAGAGAGAGAGAGAGATTCGTTGGATAATTTTTAGGTGGGATAAGGCAAAATTAAATAGGAAGGAGGAGTTGGCCCTTATATAGGAGCTACTCCTCTGTAGGGTTAAGGTTGTGGAGGTTGTCTGGGGTTGTATTTGCTGTCCTGGCTGGGAAGAAGGAAAAGCGAATGACCTTTAGCCAGAAGATGGCCACGTTTTTTTGATTTTTCTAAAACTTTTTTGTTTTTTTTTTTCTATTATTTTGAATTTAAAAGGGGTGAAAGGGTAGAGCGGCGCTTCTTTATTCCCTATCGTCGGCCATTTGGCTAGGTAACCGGTTCACCAAACTGCAACACTGACCAGCAAATCAAGGTATAGAAAAAGACAAAAGACGAAAAACATTGGAGATAATATTGATATATTTGTTTAGGTGTGCAACAGCATTGACATTGCAATTTTGATCCGCAGGAAATCGACGAATTCATTGTGTACCAAATAAAAACTGTACGGGGTACGAGCCATCTATTCCTTGCTTTGACTATTCACCGTTTTGTTTGAACTGATGTGTGTGTGGATTGTCGTGATAGATAATGATTGGGTGGCAACAAATTTTGTCGGATTTGGCTCGTCTTGAAAGATCTATACAGTCGATTGTTATTCAGTTTCAAATTCATGTGCATGATTCGTCACCTTCACGATCTTATAGACGTCTTTTGATCTAACGCGATTGAATTTTTCCAACATTCCTTTGCACCAATGGACACGAGTTTTTTTGAGCGATTTTCAAACATTGCGGTATCCAACGCGACCATTTTGACAATCTGATGTATGCGAATGGACTAGTATCCCCCAATCTCACGATATAACACATGACGATTTTGCAATATCATTTTACGCAAAAGCATTGATGTTTTCCAGCACAAAAGCCCATTTTGGACGATCTTGATGAAATTCATCCTGTAGCGAAGGACGACCGTGATTGATTTCGAAAATCCAGCCGACCACGGTGGCTAGAGATGGTGCTTCATCACCAAAAGTCTTGGAGAGTTTATCGGCACACTGATGTTGATTTAACCCTAGGAAGACCAAGTTATTTTTGGTTCCAGGTTGTGCCAAGGTTATTATTCTATTATACATAAAATATTATGTATAAATGACGAAAACGTCAAATGAAAAGTATTTATTGAAAGAGAAACACTATTGAAACAAATAATTTTCATATCAATGATAAATACATACTTCTGAACAAAGAGGAGAAAATTGAAAAATTACAATTGTTTATGGAATTTTTTGGATATGAATCCCACAAGAAAAACGTTAACATTTGCTACAAATTGTTGTAGTTTTTGAAATTTTTCTTTTGAGGCGATTTCTGTAACAGCGAATATGACATTGACCTGTTGTTCCTGCCTATGGAGCTGCATTCGAATGTTTTTCAGAACGATTTCACAATTGTTTACCAAGTGTTGACTGTATTCCCAATATTATGTATGTAGGAATTCCATTTATATTTTCTGATCTTTGCACAGCTAATGGTTTTACAAGACTAAGTCCTAGTTCTTGTAACTAGATTAACCTCCAATTTATTTTGTTGCTATTCCAAGTTGGTATGCTTCCAATAAACAATGTGTAGGCATCAAATGCAACAATATCAATTAGAGTGAAAAATACAGACATGGGCCATCTTCTTGTTGGTCTTTTTGTAGAGTGCTTTCTGACAATCTGGTCGACCGTATCCACTCCACTTTTGGTTGAATGAATTCATGTCACTCTTATTTTTCAAATCAGCATTGATTATTGCGTCGGAATGTTGAGTCGATGAAAAAATAAGCACCTTTTTGGTTTTTCACGAGGGAAGTATGATACTAATGTAACGGGTGGTTGCCCTGATGCAGGATCAATAAACGCGAAAACATTTGATGTAGCTCTCTTTTTTTGTTGATTTCAACCCCTCTGTTATTCCTTCTCGGTTTTTCTGTATGGTTCCTACAAGCGTAATGCCAAAATCTTGGTACAATCTTCTACAAATTCGACAGATGTATAAAAACTGTCAGTGGTTAAGTGGCGTCCTGTATTTTTTAGTGGTTGATCCTTGATGCAGGATCAGTAAACACAAAAACATTTCAATGTAGTTCTCTCTTTTTTGTTAATTTAAACTCCTCTGGGATCCCTTTTTGGTTTGTCTGCATGGTGACCACAAGCGTAATGACAAAGTTTTGGTACAATTCTTCTGCTAATTCGACAGATGTATAAAACCTGTCATTTTCTTCCTGTATTTTTTAGTGGTTCTACTTATCTCTTCACAATCGCTGCTGGACCTCTTGATGCGGGTGTAGTGTCTTCAGTTTTTCAAGCATATAGTTCCATCTCGCTTAATATATCTTTTCTTCACAATCTGCCAACATTCTAATGAGAATTCCGTATTTTCCTGGCTTCTATCTTATGAAGGGTTCGAACGGGCGTCGTCCTCGAAAAAGTGACAGCATCTCATCTATAATAACATTTGCTCCCTGCTAATCGAAAAGCAATGCGTTTATCTTTTCGAAAACATTACGAAATGGGGCAAATTTGTCGGTTTTTCTGCGCTCTTTGCGTGTGTGTTTATCATCAAATCCATGGCATTGTACTAAAATAGACGGACCTTCCAAATTTACTAGACCAAAGATCGTGATAGTCCATTTTGGTATCATCATTAGCGCATATCAGAATCAAAATTTAAATAGAAGCCTACATCTCGGTAGTACTCGTAAAAGGAATGTTTTGTCGAATTACCTCTTCGTTAGTGTGCACGAGGACAATACACATAATTTCATTCGTAAAAAACTTTTGAAATTATTTTAATATAGTTTGTACTTTTCCGTTCCACCTGGTTTTTCGCGCAATATATTCTGTATTGAACGACATGAAATTCTAGGTACATCTTTTATATATACCCTACCATTTTTTGCAACAAATCGTGTCTTGTTAAAGTTATCTGACGATAAATCTGGAGCCACTTCACTAGACGTAGCTCCACCTACTTCCCTAACATGATCTTCATCACTATCACTTGAGGATTCGTCGTTCTCCATAACCTCCATATGTCCAAAATATTTTCCACTTACTTCTTCAAGTTCTCTCTGAGAAAAATATCGACTCATAATTGCACTTGTTCGAAGAATTTTATAAAAAACAAACTATTATTACTATTATTTGCAAATTTGCTACCCAGAGTCAGTAACGCGCACAGGCGTATTTCAAGTTGAAAACTGAACAGAACTTACGAAAACAAAGAATCAGCTGAAAAAATCAGCTGACGACTTTGCGAGGCGACATGTTGGACGAAAGCATGGCACATTTTAGCCAACCGATTTTGAGTTTAATTAAAAAAGTACTACGCAGTTTATGTTCACGTGGAAGAAACAGTATCGATCTAGAAAAAATGCAGAATTTTTCGAATTTTTTCTTGATAATTTGAAGAAGATATCAAAAAAATGATTCAAGGTGGTACCAAACCTTTATCGTTCTAGGGTTAATCCACGTCGAAAGTATAGAAATTTAATTCCATGAATATTTCAAGTATTTGTAACTACTCAAGTGGTACTCGTATGACAACACGTTCTGAGTACGATCACGTTTAAAAATTTGAAGAATTTATTATTGCAATATCAGTTTTGACGTGATCACATCAGTGTTGCTATATCTCAAATTTCTTGAATTTGAATTTCATGCTAAGATGGTCAAAGTATGACAAAATCAATGCAATTTTGACTGACAAGATGATGTACTGTGAATATCTTCATTCATCAGAATTTTCCATTGAGGAAATTTCACTAAAATAGAAAATCGTTAATATTTGAATCATCTCAATTATATTTCATATATTGAATATTGTTATAATTTGATTTGAATCGTTTTACATTTGTTTTAATTTTCAGTGCGTTTAGTAAAATATATGTCTCCCAAGACCTAGCTATAATATTATTAAGTTTGGCAGGCGTATTGACTGGTGTAATGTGTATTTATAATTTGAAAAATGTAAGTTGAAATTGAATTTCCAATATTATTCTTTTATCAGTTTCGTAAAAGTTTAATATGTGATTAAAATTTCAAAAAAAATATGACGAAAGTTATGAAATTCATATAACATGTGTTATATCAATTTTTATATATTTTTAATCGAATATCCTTTGTCATGTCATATACCTGATCCCCAGCAGTGTTGGATTATATATGATCTCAACGCCATCATCTCTGTCAGTTAATTTCGATCCTTGGAACGGTGTGTATTATAAAGTGTCTTTTAAAATATCTACCAAACATCGCACATGTTTTTTTCCATTGAAAAAGACGTCAGCTTAAACGAACACACCTGAAAATAGAGTTCAGAAAATTGTGAATAATTCGAGCGCCTTCTAAAAAAATGGAAAGACAATATTGCATTTATTTCTTTCAAGAAGACCTAATTGGACGCAATCTTCATGGAATGTATGTAGAACAAAAATTTTATTATTATCACTTTCATAGAGTTTTTTCCAGGAAACTGATTTGGACCTTGGACGTGTTTTTTTTCTCGTACCAAAAACCATGTGTTACCAAAAACAGGAGCAACGTATCAATCTCAAATCTCTCGTTAAATTGAAAAAAACTCTGAGTGCTATAAATTGTTGCAAGAGGCCTACGACGACAATTCTCTATCTAGTGCGCGTATTTTTGAGTGGTGTAAGCGCTTCAGAGAGGGTCGAGAGAGCACTCAAAATGATAAGTGTCCAGGTCACCCTGCGACGGTTTTAACTCCGGAAACAGTAACTAAAATCAAATAAATTGTGCGTGCAGATCATCGAATGCGGATCCGGATGATTGCCAAGGATGTAAACGCTGATAAAGAAACGATTAGAGAAATGTTGCACAAGAAATTACATATGACAAGTCTGTGCGAAGTTGGTGCCAAAAAATCCGACTCCTGACCAAAAGCTCTTGCGTCAACGGGTCACTTCAGTTTCCTTGAAAGGATAGAAAAAGTGGAAAAAAATCTGGAAGCGGTAAAGCAAAAAACGACAGAGCTCCTGAAGGCGCTCACCAAAGAAGACTTCCAACACTGCATGGATCAATAGAAAAAACGTATGAAAAATTGTGTAGCGAGGAGAGGGGAGTATATTGAAGAGGAACATTCGAATGTTGAATAATTTTCATGATAAAACCCTTTTAGTTACTAGTCTCGTCATTTAATAGCCAGACCTCGTATTCTGTATCATTCAGTAGATTCAAGAGTAAATTCAAATAGTCCCATCATATGGAAATTTCAAACCCACAATGGTACATCAATGTAAAGCAAATGTATGTGCCCTGAGTTGAAATCAAATGAAATTTATAAAATTGAAAATTCTATTCAAAATAAAAGAGTAATACAAATTTTTAATATAATAGTCCAGGCCTGCACAATACCCTCTCAAGATCAGCCGTAAATTTATGACTTTTGAGTCTTTCGAATTTTATATAGGTTTCGGTAGTAATTCAGATTGTGAAAAATTCTATACGTTCTATGGTCTGTCCTTTCAACAATCTGATGCCACAGAAGAACAGCGCAGGCAAACAACTTCTATTTAAAGACTTATTTGGGCAAATCTAAGATATTTTGAAGTTTTCGCAGCAATAGACGTCCATTCTCTGTCATTGCCAGTTGTGATTGAGATAGGGACTGTGGAGTCATTGAGTTCACAAGAAGTGAGTCGCAAATTGTAATGGAGCAGGCATTTCGTGCTGAATTTGGTATCAAACCACCAACTAGAAAAAGCATTACTCGTTGGCTTAATAAATTTAAAAACACTGGTTGTGTGTGTAGAGGAAAAGGCACAGGTAGACCGCAAGATGATGTCAGACGGATAGAAGATAGTTTTGTTCGCAGCTCAAGTAAGTCTACCAATAAAGCTAGTAGAGAATACCCCAACCAACTGAATGGAAAGTTCTGAGACAGCGCGGCGTGTGCTGTACAAGCCCTACCGCTCAGAACTCATGCAAACCCTCAACTCTAATGGCATAGAGAAGCGCCTAGAATTTTGTGGTAATGTACTAGAAATGATGGAGGATGACAAATTTGTATAGCGTATCATTTTTAGCGATGAAGCAACTTTCCACCTCAGTGGAAATGTCAGTAAACACAATGTTCGCATATGGGGTTTTCAAAATCCACATACTATATCGCAGCTCGAAAGAGATTCACCGAAGATAAACTTGTTCTGTACCTTATCACGTACAAAGGTTTATGGACCATTTTTTTTTCCTAAAAAACTGTGACTGGAATAACGTATCCACACATGTTGGAACAATGGCTACTCCCTGAAATTAAGGAAGATTCTCAGGTCTTAATTTTTCAACAGGATGGAGCTCCAACTTTTTGACATCTCGACGTACGAGGTTTTTTAAGTTAATCCCCTTCTCAGCGCTGATTATTTCTCATGGAGTTATGTTGAGCAAGCTATTTTCGTATAACAACTCTGAGTGATTTGCGGAACCGCATCACTGCTGCCGTGCACTCATTAACAGCATATATACTTGCTCATGTTTGGGATGAGTTTGGCTACCGCGTAGATGTTTGCCATGCAGCAGCTGGAAGCCACTTTGAACACTTGTACTATATTGAGAAAAAATTTGAAACTTCCTCTTTTCGTTAATATAAAAATTATTCATGTAGCATTTGTTATTTAATAAATACGAACTTTTAAAAATGAGCCAATCATTTAGAATAACCCTGTATTGTATCACATAACAACGACCCATTTTTTCTTTGCTTGAAAATTTACTAAAAAGATTCACTATTAATGGCTGCCAAATAAATACTAAACAAGGTGGCGTTCTCAAACAAGAAACATATGCTGTATAAAGTGTGTACTTCCGAATAAAGTGATATTTTTCAAGCAACTTCTGCCATCTTTAGATCAAACCAGATACTTCTTGGACCATCCAAGTACATGCCAATTAACCAGAAGTATTTTTGAACCGAGTAATTTTTTAAACTTTCTTAAAACTCCCCTCTCTTAATTTCACATTATATTAATAGAAATCATTTTACGTCGACTGTTCATAAATTCCTTATTTTATTTTTCCTCGCTCTTTACAAATAGATTATCCTAATTGGACTTCTATTCCATTCATATCTGGACTACTGTTATATATTTCGGTGAGATATAACACAACTCTGTTACATATAGTTCTTCCAATATCAATTGCAGATTATAAAAACTTTGTTCGATTTTCTATAGGCGTATATTTTATAGATTTATTCTTTTTATAAATATTTTTAAGAATATGTATATCTTATGCGAGAAAGTTCGTTAAAAGGCAATCGAATCATTATAAATTGGACGGCAATATACGCCGATATTTAAACAGAAGCACTTAATTGTAGTCCTACTTGGAACTTGGAAAAAAATCATTATTTTACTTCGTTAACTCACTTCAACTGAATATTGAATTATAAAACGTAAATTGACGAGTAAAATAGACAAAAACTGAGCACTTTTTGTGCTCAGTTTTTGTAGCAAAAAAATCTTCTGAATAAAACCAAAAAATGTTTTTGCTGCCATAGAAGAATTAGCAGCCTCTAGCAACAACAGATTCCAGATATGACAACCGCAAGGTGTGAAAATTGACTTGGGATTCATATTTAATATTCCAGTTTTAGCTCCACTGTTTATGCCCATCATATTTGCACCATTATCGTATTCTTGGCCGCTTTTTTAAGCTTTCCCAGTATTACATTAGTCAAATATTCTCCAGTTGATTCAGTGACAGCAAGAGATCCGATAAAATTTTCTATATGTAGTTCTAGTTGATGCATTGCAATATCTTAAGATAATCGACATTTGTTCAACTCCATTGCAGTCTCTAGTGCAATCGAGTAGAAAAAATAATATTGTGCCTCTTTTATCTTTCAATCACCTCACTGGTAACTGTGCCTAACATCAATATTATTAATTCATTTTGAATATCATGGCTTACATAATGGTGTGCAAGTTATTCATTATTAATGCGATTTATGTGTTCCTGTGACGTGGGATCATATTTAGATATCAATTTCAATAAATATATGAAGTTACCAGAATTAGTTAGTTATTTATTTGAGAAATTTATTACATCAATTAATCTCTCAAACAAATTTGACCAATAATTTTGAGATTCAAGAATTCGCCTTCATTTTTCTCGGTCTAATGTTTTTTCCGTGCTTTATTCCCTTCTCTAATGTTATCCATTGGAACATACAGTCCATATGTTCTTTAGAATTCTCATGCCTTTGTAAAATATCACTCAAGTGTTTCCAATCTCAACACCCTTCCTGTACCATTTAATTTTGTGAATTGCTAATTAGTCTGGAAAACAGAAAACTATTTTTAGAACTTGAAGAAACCAACCAGCGACGAGATTGAGTTTCACCATTATTTAGTTTTCTTGAGAAATGAAAACTAGATAAGACAAATTGTAGTGCTCGTGCGGTAGTGGGGCAAATGTGTCCTTGTCGCCGCGGTGGCCAACGCCTCACGCCTCCTCTGTTGTCACAACACTGTGCAATTTCATTGTCTTCATTCGCCCATGGTCTAAAGGAAGCCCATATTTCTATTCATTCAAAGGAATTGATGAATTAAATTAATCTCGCCAAGCAGTTAATGTCTAACAGGAATATTTCAAAGAAATTCTGTACATACAGCTTCTGCCAAAAGAAATACATTTATGTTTACGATTGATAAACAGTGGAGATGAGGGTCCACGAGGATTGACGGTTTGTTTAATATTTACTGAATTTTATACGAGGAGTAAACATTATTTTTCATTTCTTAATTTGGTATGAGTGCCATGCGTATTTATGAAATATTTATTGATCTTAGCATAGCTGTCTTCTGCAATTGATATTGGAAGAACTATAATAACTGTCTTTATATTGATTATTCTACCATACTTAATCAACGGTAATGTGTTTCAGGTAACTCCCCAAGGTTTATCTATCAAAATATATTTGATAATGGCTAAGGCAACTACAATAATGGTATCATTGTGTGTTTGTGGACAAGCTGTTGCGGACGAGGTAACTATTTTTATCCCAATGTAGCATCAATTTTAGTAGTAGAAATTTACCGTAACAATAAATGGCGTACATATTAATATGTGAAAATGAAATTCAAATTTGACACAATTTTTGAGAACCATATGTGATTCCAGCAAGGGGCATCATCTGCCTCATCTGTATGAACCAATGTATTCATTGGAGGTACGATTTCTACACCGAATCTCCTATATCAATTGCTTCTTCCTTTCGTGTGTTTTGAAATATTAGATATAAGTGACAATTTCTTGAAATCATTCCGAGATTACATGCTTCATCGGCGAGTTACTTTCATTTGATTCATATATAGATTCTTAACTTAGAATTTTTGAAACCGTTGGTGATATTTGATTTTCAGCTAAAGCCTTTAATTAAATTAGGCAGTTTCGATTTTATAGATTCTGGGAGGTTTTGGGAAAGTCAATGGGTCTAGCAACAAAATTACCTACACGGATTTTAGGAATTTTGAAACTTGAAACTCAAAAACATTTTGAACCGTGGATAACTCGAAAATATTAGGAATTTGAAATAAACTACGAACGAAGATAGTATTCATGAACGTGTTCATAGTTAGTTCATTTAAAACCAAGAAGTAGTTCTTGAAAATATCGATAATAACACAATCGACAAATCTTTCGTTGTATATGCTTGTTTATATAGTGAGTAATGGAATTTATCCATTGAAACTTCAAATGCTAATATGACCAATATACCTCTCCATTTCGCAAGATTTTCGAAGTCGAAAAGTCAAAAATTATGCTAGCTCATCCGACTAGAAAATAGAGATCTCAGGAATCCTGATGCATTTGGATTTTTTGGAAACAAAGTAGTTTTTCCATGTGCACCTAGAATAAGATTCACTCGGAAATAGTGGTTCTAATGAAAAAATGATTGGATACATTTTTTGTGGAAAATTTTAAGCTATATTTTTTCTGTTTGAGCAGGTTTTTTTGCAATTCCTCTTAGATTTCGAGTTATTCGCATTTCAAATTTTTTCAATTTACAAATTCCAAGATTTCGAAAACCCATGCCCGTGATTTTCAAGTTACTAGGATCATTCTGAAACCGAAAACTTTTGAAAATCTGGAAAATCAGTTTATGCATTTTCATATGCAAAGTAAAATTGCTGAAACTTATCAAGACTAGAGGCAAAATTTTTCCTTTTCTGTCGGTGAAAAGGATATTGATTAACCATGGTGTGATATGAATTGTAAATGAAACTTTGTACGGATCGTGCAATTTGCTGAAGTATTCTGTTAGTTTGTGCTTATGTGGCGGAAAAGTATTTTCTTAAAAATTGCGAAGAAGATTTCCCAGTTTCGTATTTCAACCTTCTTAAACTACGCCAAAAATTGAACTTATTCAATCTCAACATCAGCCCAACTTTATTTATGTGCTGTTTGGATCTGTGATGTTTGGCTGACGAGATAAGTGTCCTAGATGTCTATGTTGTCTGTTATAATAGGCATTAATGAAGCAGCTGATTTGTCATCCAAAGCGTGCAAGACACGCATCTCTAAAAATGCCACTAAATACTTACTGTTTTGTGTTTAGTCTTAGCAAATAGCGATTCCTATCTTTCTAAAGTTAAACCAAGACCATCAATTACAAAGGAATTGACAAGTAGTTCTGTTACATTTACTTCCAGTATGTTTGAAACAAATTTATGAGTTGTGTACTTACAAATCTACCTTGTATTGTAATGATAGGGACTTTATTCACCTTGGGGTTCACACAACAATCTTATCCGTTATTTCTGATGCGCCTGAAAATAAATATTGATCAGCCTGTGCAAACCACTGATTTACGTCACTTAAAACTTGTATACTAAGTATGAGTATATCGATTATTTATTTTTCAGTCTATTCATATGCGAGATGTATTATACGATTGTCCATGGGTAAACTGGAATACAAGAAATAGGAAAATATTGTTAATTATAATTACAAATATAGAAAAACCGTGGACAGTTTCTCTCCACAATTTAGTTATTCTCAACAATGAACTAATAATACAGGTAAGCATCATTCTTACTATGACCATGAACATTTTGTTTTTCTGCCCTATGAGGTGGGGTGAAAGCTAATGCCTTCTCACAGTGCTGTACTGTGAGTTCGTATGAGACTTTCTCATAACTAAACGACCCTCCTCTTTGAACGACAGAGAAGTGATGTACGCTAGAAGGACAAATAATGTCATGTTATCAGCGTACCTCCTATTATACATATCGCCTATCTACTTACCCATATGCTCCCCTGTCTTCCCTCTCTTTCCTCTTCATCACTTCTATCTTGAATTCCACAGTTTTTCACCCTTTATGCATACTATAATCTATGTGACTGGCGGTATTTCCCTTATTTCCTTATTTAGCCCAGTCCTTTTCGTATCCCATTCGTATAGTCGTCCTTTCGGCCGCAGGTACCGCATAATTCATTAGATGTCTTCGAAATTTTCTACGTAAAGATTCTAAGCGATCAATGTACTGTAAGAACCTGCCCAATGAAATATGACGTAGATCTGTGCTTTTTTCGTCCACTCACCTTTAGAGTTCATCATATCTCATTTCTATAACCTCCTTTTTTGGATAGGAATTATCTCTCGGCTCTCATGAGTTCTATAATCATATCATGAGGGGTATTCCTATATCACTTAAACTGCTTTTGCCAATAGAGTTCTATGGGCAAGCAGTTATCTTAAACAGTCCCTCTCTTCAAGCGATGATTAGTATTTTCATATGTTTTTCTTCTCCATACTGGTGTCTATCTTCTATCCGTCAGCTTCTATCCTCCTGCTGCTTTGATAATTTTGGACATATTTGACGAGGTATAGCCTTATTTTCTCCTCTTTTAGGGCCTTATCAATACTCTTTAGTTTTGCCGTATTAAAAGAGGTTTCTAATATCTATGGCCATTAAAATCACACATTTTTGACTAAAGTTTTTTATGTTTCTTGCGATTTCTTCATTGTAGACACCATTAAGTATTTGGCTCGGAAGCTGGGCCGGCGTAAGGGTGGTAATGTTCTTTCTTCAATCTCCTCCATTACTCGATTCGCTATCATGAATTCCAACAACTTTCCAAAGGAGTTAATCAGATATATCGGTCTGTAGCTGCTTGACTTGTTTGAACCTTTTTTTTTATTCTCTGATAGATTATTATAACCCGGTCAATTTTGACATTCGAAGTTACACAAATTCCCATCAAGCTGAAAATCAGTAACATTGTTTAAAATACAATTGAACATAGAATTTGAGTGTTTTCCATCATTTCCGTGTACGGAAGAAATTTTATTCAAGGTCAAAGGTTAGAAAATGATTTTTTCGCAATTTTCAGCAAAACGGTGAGTTTTATCACGAAAATACATTCGACAAAAATTGTAGATCATAAAATTATCTACAAAAAACGCATCAATACTTTTTTCCTACAAGCCACTGTTTCTGAGATATAATGGTGCAAAAATTTGTAAAAGTTGTTATTCACCAATATATTTTCAACAGAAGATTTTTCTTACAGCATTGAAATGAACCAAGACTTATGAGTATTTCTGAGAAATTTCTGTTGACAAAGTTGTTGTTAAATTTCAACGATATTATTCTGCAGTTTTCATATTTGTTTTTAAATTGTATTTTAAACAATTCAACTGATTTTCAGATTGATGGGAATTTATGTAGCTTTACTCTTATTTCTTGGGCTAATTTGACCGGACTATTAAGGTAGTTCCATGATGAAACTAATGGCAACTGAAGCACAAAACAGTTGATTTTTATATGAATACCGTTTCGTCGCTTCAAAATTATATTATTGTTTCTCTAACTGAAAACTATACTCCAGTGTCATGTAGGTCTAAGAATAGAATTCTCATTATTATCAGTATTATTATCAAACCAGTCGCATTCACATCTAGGTTTAGGCGTCTCTTAATTTGTGTCCTGTACACTCTTTCTAGCAAGTGTCCTTCAAATGAGAACCATTCTCATAATATCGTCAGATCAGCGTATCGTTGGGCGTCCTTTACTTTTATGGGCTCCACTCAATAATTATTTTGGTCCACCGATTGTTTGTTATTCTGGCCACCCTAGTTTCATTCTAAGTTATTCTTACCATCGCATCCGTTGATCCTAATCCCTTGCGTAGTGTTATTATATTTGTTACTATGTCCCTCCTCCCTCCAACACTCCTTCCATTCTTCGTTTCAATACCTGGTGAATTTGACAAACTTTCTCTCTTTGAATTATGTTCCAACAGTGTTAATTGCTTATCTAACGTTTGAATTTTTTGGAACATTTTCGTCCTTTGCACTCCACTATTTCAACAGTTTTTTGTATATCAGGAGAGTAGTGGCGGATCCAGGTTTCATCAATAGTTATCCTGCATAAACTGCGTCATTAGAGTCTCAAAAATCTTGATTCAAATACACATTTGATCCTAAGTGAACAAATGCGGCAAATATAGCTCAAGCATTTATAATTATTCAGCTAGTGTACAACAAACACCTTCATTTGATATGCCGATGGCCTCTTCTATCTCTCTAACCTCAATCCGATGTTTGTCCAGTACTTGTTGAACTTTCTCAATGAAGTTGTTGCAGCATCCTAAATGGTCGTCGTCATTCGAACTGATCCTGCTGTTTGATTTTAGGTGCCTAAAAGGTTACGATCTTAAATTATACTGGGAAGTGACCGTCTTTCAAAAACAAAATATTTAATGACAGCTCCTTATTCAATTCTTTCCATTTCCAGAATAATCCCCACAACCACTCACATATACGATTTTTACATAAGGACTAAGCATTCAAAAAGTCCAATATTTCAGTAAAAATCTTCAAACATCTGCTCAAATATGTTTCCAAGCTTAAATTGATAAGAACTGACATATTTAGATTGAGGTCGGAAACTTTTCAGACAATCCTCGTAAATTTCCAAATACACTAGTATCGTAAGGAAAGTTTCTCACAGTAATTATTGACTTCACAACAGTCTAACTACCTCTTTTATGTTCATGTGTTTCAATAACTTTTCTCTCAATTTCAACATATAATCATAAGAAAGTGTTTTAAATATGAACGAGAATTTTTCCATATGAAATTTCATTATAATATTACAGAAATGAAACTTCTAATAGTTTTTCTAGCCAGTCTTCGTCACACTTTACACACCTTTGCCACCTATGAAGAAGCTTATTTGTGATCTTTCGAATTGTTTCATATCCATTTACGCACGATGGATCTACCCCCGCATTGATTAAGAATTGCAGTTCGCCAAACGCCTCTTTCAATATATCAAATAAATAATAGTCGCATAAAACAAATCCAGACTAAAAGGAGGATGTTCCAGTGTTTCCCAACCCAATTCGTTCAACGTTTCAATCGTCAGCAGCGCTGTATGCGGTCTGGTGTTGTGTTGCAGCCATATCACACTTCGGATTGGAATATCACGTCTTTTTGTTCACGCAGTGAAGTGGCTTGGAGTACATCATCAATAGATGTCACACTACTCCAAATAAAACAAATTAATGATGGGCTCGTCTCACTTCTCAAGCCTGATTTTTAAATAAACATGTTATTACGTTATTCTGCTTGCCAGTCTTCGGTTAGAGAAGAAACCATAGGTTTGAATGCGGCTATATAATGTACCTATAATAAGAAATATGCCTTCACAAACTATTTGTTAGCAAATTGAAGCAGATTGGTGAAACAAAATCGTACATCTAGTTGCCTGGAGCATCTTTATTGAAGTTGAGTAATACGCTTATAATGACCAGATCATTCACCATCTACTGTTTATACAAAAACACACGCATTCTGATCATTCAAGAGCCAAAAGGGGACAAACCACAATTCTACTCCTGTCAAAATCGCTAGCCAGGTGATGACTTTTTGAACTTGATGCATTTTGTTAAGTATACAACTTCTTCAAAAGAAAAAATTGAAAATGGAGAAGTTTTTTCTTATAACATAAACATGATCAATGAAACTTTAATATACGTACCTCGTTCTTTCAAAATTATGCGCTTATTTACTAACTTATTTTATTTTCCACAGAACTTATTGAGATTTCAATTGTTGTTTTGTTTTTTGTAGGCAGCCAAATTCGTATACAGTTTAGCGACCGTCGTTGCAAATATGAAATAAGAGGAATGTAGATTTGGAAACTTTCAGTACGAGGAATGACGGAAGAATGACTTTTAAATAAAAAAGTTATTTTATTGTGAAAAAACAACTCATTTTCCAGCACAAAACATTCTTCTTACTTCAATCTTCTTACTTCAAGTTCTCATTTCAAAGCTTTCAAAAATTTTTTCAATGAAATATAGATTAGGTGAATCTGATGAATGATGATTGAAAAGTGAGAGAATTCTGTCCAGTATAATCAAAGGTAATCCACAAAGACGTGCCTTGATAGAACGATAAAAAGGATCGTTGACGAACTGATGAAAGAAAGGGCCTCAAAACGCAGAGAATACTTCATGTTGTTCTAACGAAATCATGGCAACATGTCCGAGAAAACAAACGACTTGTTCAGCTTCGGGTTTATACATATGTATAGACCCATAAATCGTCGCTTTCACGATCTGAAAGACGTCTTTTGATGGACAACGATTGAATTTTTCCACCATTTCTTTTCGAAAACCAAATCTTCTTAGATTGTTCAATGTATGTGAGTGGAACTGATGCCCAAGCATACTTTAATTCCACCATATGTCACATGGCATGGCGATTTTTTTCCAAGTATCTGTAAACAATAACAAATAGCTCTCGTATGACATTTGTTCTAAATATGTTCGTCATTAGAAATGTCAAACTTTATGATGACAATGTAATTTGACATTTCCACATCAATGTTGCCATATCTTGAAACTTAAGTAGCACCCCTCGTAGCTACAATAAACGGCGGTTCTGAACATCTAGCACTATTCATTTGCCTTCTTCAAAAAGTGAGAAATCATTAAAGAAGCATACCATGGAACAATGCACTTTGAGGATAATATTTACCTTTCACTTATTGTCTCTCACATTAAGAGGAATGTTCAGAGTGAAATTATTTTTTTCTCCCTATTTACCCAACAACTGAAAAAAGCTCTTTTTATAAATATGTTGAATCTAATCTGTCAGAATTGCGACAACTTCCAATATGTTGTCAACCTCTATAAAGTCCTTTCTCCGTCAAATCGTTCTTTTATAATTAACATATTATCACAAGCAATCAATACGCACAATTTGTAGTTTCGATATTAATATCAACAAATGACCACCTATTAACCTTATCGGTCATCCACTCATCACAAAAGGCACAACGCACTCACTATTAATTTAACTCTATTAATTTTATTTGAGAACCAACGTATACAGTGTGGAACGGCCAAATGGAATAAATTCGTTAATATATGAATGGGAGCGTGTTAAGAAAGAAATGTTGGAGACTATTATTTTTTGCTAATTTATGCTAATTTAAAATTTTAAAATTAAACAGCATCCAATACCAACTTTTTCATTTTGAACCTCTGTATATTATTTATTATTTGACATTCTTCAAAAAATTTTGGACACAACTCATATACAATACTCTTTTGAAATGTTTTGGAAATATTACGTGTTTTCAACTTTATCACGAAAATAAACATTAGAATAAAAAATAAATTATTTTATTCCACAAATTCACTACATTACACGCAATATTTATGGGAATTCAGTGTGATACGGCCGTATTTTTTTTATGTGGATTTTTATGTAATTGTCACAAAAAGGAACAAAAATCTGCAATTTATTATTTATCTTGTAATAATCAATCAAGTTTTACAGGCTTTGGTGAAGATTAATCAGTTGATATTTTAGTAATTCATCTTTTTAATTGAGTGAGTGGCCATCTTATCCGACCCTTGCATTGATTTGTCTTGTCTTCAGTCTTTTCCTTTCCCGAGTACAGAGTACATTTTTCGTGCATCCATTTAAGACAGTGAATACCCTGAACCCAAACTTTGATTTTTTCTGTTCAATATTAATTTTCATCACAGCTCACACAATCAGATTCGTACTCTTCTCCAGCTGAATCTTCACTATCCAAACCTATTTTACA
Organism: Diorhabda sublineata; assembly: GCF_026230105.1. NCBI lineage: Eukaryota > Metazoa > Arthropoda > Insecta > Coleoptera > Chrysomelidae > Diorhabda > Diorhabda sublineata. The sequence goes on from NC_079483.1 coordinate 11,790,210, forward strand.
TTCTTCTGCAGAATTTGATTCTTATACAAACGAGCTTGGGATTTTTGATATTTTGTCTCTGTTTCTTTATTTCTTTCCTTAGTATTTTCTTTTGAGTATTTCTGCTACATATTTTGCACGTTTTCTTGCAGTGTTATCAATTTCTAGGACTGAACTTACTTCACAAAGAAATTTAGAAAACATTCCGATAGTGTCTGTAACAGATTTGGAGGTTGCTTATTTGGATGACTTGGACTCTCGACGTAATGGCTCTGCGATTTGACTTTCATTAGAAACCCTGGGTTGTATTGGTCCTTTATTCATTAAAGTCTGATATGTGAGAATTATCAGGAATAATCTACGATTTATATGGATATATTCCAGTAGAACTGAAGCCAGAAAAAGCATTCAATTGAGACGTAGATTATCCACAATATTTTAACAAAAAAGTGGCAATTTGTGATCGAGTTATCCTTCGACCTGGATAATTACCACACCAATTACGACATTGTTAACAAAAATACGATTTTAAAAACTTGAAAAAAACTCTATCTATGGATTGGGGATAATAAGTATTATAGCTTAGCAAACAATGAAGAATAATGTCATTTGCTTTGGTAAGTCCAAGAAGTTGGTTTTTGAGGAAAAAAATGGTCTTTGACCCAAGCTCCAATAATATTCGCAATCATGTAGGCCCATTTTTGTGACATGTAGAGGATGAAAATTGAAAGTTAGTCATCTTCATATCCTGATTCTTTATTGTTGCCCTTCCTGTTGCAAGCGGCAATGCAGGCTATTGCAGTTAGAGTTTCTCCCTTTTCCGTCGACGTTGTTGTGACTACGGCTTCACTTTATTCGCTAGAACTGCGCCAGGACGATTATTCGGTTGGAGACCAGTTTCATCTATATTGGAAGGCTTAGTGAACAATTCATTATCCTTCAAAACGGTCTCCAATAGATTAAAATATGATTCTAGATCATTCCGATTCATACCCAGTTACAAAATAATATCTAGCTTTTTGCTTTTCTGTATTTAATTTATGTTATTAATTCAAATGTAGATAAGATTGTCCGCAGATCCCTCCAAGCAAAGGGATATTCCACAGACTGCTTTTTCCGAATAATGAAATCTGAAAATAAAAAATAAATCGGTTAACAAATAAAAATTGTAATGGCCATGTAAGCCTCAACAAATATGGCCAAATAAACCATACATTTACGATAAGATACCCATACAAACGAGAGCACTGACAAAGTAAAATAACTTTGACGATTTTAAGGTTATATTAACAACAAAACATCAAACTACAAGATAAAAATGAAATTAATTTTTGAGGCACAACAATTTGCACTACGTGTGATCTCTCACCAACGTCAAGCGCGCAATGTTGATACCCATCTCCATTTATTGGTAAGAGTTGGAATTTTTTAACTGGTCTTTTTAAACAACTGGCCATATCATCCTGAATTACCCTACTTTTCTTTCAGCTCTGCATATTGGGAGAGTAATCAAAATCTTCCCAGCGTTCCTTTTTTATATGATTTCAACTAAATGCAAGAAAAGTTTCGTTAAATTCCGCTCAAAACTCAGCAACTGTTATCTGTCTGAATGACATTAGTGATGAGTGTTAGTTTCAATTTCGTTAACTGTGTATAATAATAACACTATTAGTCCATTTAACAGAAATGCACAAAATATAGACAAGCGGTAGTCTGTCAAGTCGAATTCAAGTAACAGAGCTCGCGAGCAGCACCGTGTAATGTCACACAAACCATTTGAAACCACATTTGGATCCCCTCATAACTTAAAATAATTCCACAAAAAGGGCCAAATTTTGCTTATATATTGAGACTTGCGAAATACATAGTGCTCCAAACATATAACAAATGGTTATTTAGATTTTACGTCTAAAAATCGTCATTTTTATCAGAGAAAAAGAGAGAGAAATGTTTATTATCAGAAAATTTTCACAATTTGTAGACAAAAGTTTGTACAAACTGAGAAGAAAACATAAAAATAAATAAATAAAGATATAAATAAAATAAAGTTTCAATATACAGATGAAAATTATAAAGAGTTACAAAATGATAAGTAATAGGTGATAATTAGTATATAAGTCCAGGGCAAAAATTAAATCAGTACGCAGCATGCCCGGAATCAAATATTATTATAAGAATAGAAGTCGTTTACAATTTCCAGTAAATATGCCCTCAAATTATTGTGGAATGCGGTAATAGATTATATCGATTTGATTTCATTTGGCAAGTGGTTGTGCATTTTTTGCATTGTAAAATATTGAGCTTTCAACTAATTCTGAACGTGGATTACATTAGTAAAGGTCGTGCTCTGCGTGCCTAAGCGGATAGCTGTGCAACGACCATTCTGAAATTGGAGAAGCGTGCTTACGAACTAGGCAAACGGATTCAAAGATGAATAAAGAAAGAAGAGTTAGAATTTTTGAGATTTTAAAAAAGTCCCTGCAGTGAGTACTACGTGACTTATAGATCAAAACTCTTTCCCAGCTCCAGATGAGCTATGGAGTTCTAATTTGGTATGAAGGTAGGTAATTAGGTTAATGCAAAAGAATAAATCATTAGAAATTGGTATATTCTCATCATTTCAATATAATTTCCCACTCAGAAATCAAAGCTTATGCAGTCTTCACGAGAAAACAAGTTGAAAACCACCCTTAATTTTTTTTAATACAAATTTTTCCGTTTTTGTACTTATAACCAAGATTATAGTCGACTTTCGTAAGTATTACATTATTAACTGGGAGTTAGTATTAATTATTGTTTCAATATCTACCACACATAACTTTGACGCGAACGTCTCCGAGCGCTCATAAGCGCGAGCGCCGACTTGATGTCTGACCTATTATGATATATGACTTGGGTGTTAACATCAAAAGTGAGATCAAATGGGTGCCAAGGTCAATGGTCAGTCCTGAAATTTACTTATAACACCATAAAATATATTTTTTCTGATAACTCAGAATAATATATTATACTTGGTAGAAACTAGACATTAAAAATATATGAACGTATACAAAAACTAACCAAGTTAGAACTTAGGCTACAATATACTCGTATTATCCCAAGTTATAACAAAAAATGGTTTTTCATGTTGTTGTAGATAAATTTCAAGACCATTGAACTTGGCACCCATTAAGATGTTACTTCTTTTGTCGTTAAAGGCAACCACCAAGGCAAATAACATAATATTCAACTTAGCTCTCATTTCACTTCCATGTATTTGATAGGATAACCATTCTAGAATTGATTGTTTGTGGAGAAAATACATAGACACAATTTGGAGTTGCTTTATTATTTCTCAGAAAACTTTAAAATTTGCCATTTATATATCAAGGAACAGAGAATAGAGAGCAGTTTTTCGAGCTGTCAACGCAGTTAGTGATGTAATAAATTGGATATTATGCTGAAGTTCCAAGAAAACCTATACAATTGTGGCCGAAAAGCTGTTCACATCAAGTTTTCGAATATCAAAGAAGAATAATTATTGGCAGGTCTCAGAAATACCTGACCCAATAAAAAAGACACAAAAATTTAAGATAAAAATATTTATTTTTGAACGTAATCTCCTATCAGCTCTATGCACGCTTCCCAGCGATGTTCGATACCCTTTTTATAATAAGAATCGTCAAGCTACTCAAAATAGCCACTAACTGCCGACATCACCTCTTCATTTTTGAAAAATCTTTGACCACCAAGCCATTTGTGAACAGAAAATAATCAGAAAGGGCTAAATCTGACGAATAGTTTGCATTGCAAACTTTGATTTATTAATTTTGGTCATTGCAATAACGGATGTGTGAGCTGGTACATTGTCTTGATGGAACGACCGTTTTTGCTTGATTTCTTCGTTCAAAGTTGCAATAAGTTCGGATAATACTCCCCATGTCCTCATTATAGCCAATCTAGTGCAGCTTTCGTATTAGTGGGGCTAATGCCTGAAATAAAAGTATTGTATCACATAACGTTGACCAATTTTTTCCATGTTCACAAATTAACTGGAAACGTTTGCTATTGATAGTTGCCAAACAGATACTTAACAACGTGGCGTCTTCAAACTTGAAACAAATGCTATATAGATTGTATAATTTTCAATACAATTACATTTTTCAAATAGGTAGATCAGGCCAGGTACTTCTTGGACCATCCTCTATTTTATGTCGCGACGAACAACTACTGATTTCAAATATGGGAATCATAAACAAATATTTATTCAACATGAAGAAGGAAACGAGACTTTGTGTGCTATTAAGCGATATTAGTCATGTATATATTATGTAGTATAGTGTAAGTTATTCTGTATTTCAAGTGTCATTTAGTAGTATAATAAAATCTCAGTGACATGCACCATATAGTTTCATTCCATCCTGATTTCTCCAGGTCACAAACCTACTACAAATTGAAATAAAATTCACAAAGCACACAATCAAAAATATACTGTCGATATCTCTATCGGAGCTTACAATTATTCGCTATCAAATTAATTCCAAAAACGGTTTAATCATAGCTTATTTGAGAATGTCTCGTATCAAAGTTTTTACAGGAATGCAAAATAGGGAAAAAGTAAATATTGATCTTATTTTGTCTGAATTTTCAGTAGATTCTACTAAAACCTCCGTAAAAAACCTGGAATATTATAAATCACAAAATGTAATCAAGCAAATCCTAAGGGATGAACCATTTATTCTATGCCTCAGTGACGAGGGATATAAAATTACTTTGATATAAAAAACAGTTAAGTGTTAATATTGAGCATCTACATTCATTTTCATGAGAATATTATACTAGACCAGTGCTTCCCAACCTTTTATGTGTCATGCCCCACTTTAGCCTTTCTTAAGTCCCTCCTACGTAACACACATACAAAATTCAATTGCTTACTGAAGAAACTTAACTCAAAATAAGTTTGAAGAAGAAATCACAAGATAATTGTTATGTTAGGTTCTAAGTGGGTTAGTTTCAATATCAAGTCTTCGTTATGTGTTATATCTCTTTTCCATTTATTCATTCATTCATTTACCAGAGTAACAGAAAATTATATTACAAAGAAATTCAACAATTTCTCCTCGTCAGGGCGACGCGCCGAATTTTCTAACGGCTGATCGACTTTTTTCTCAATTGACATTCAGTTGATCGTTATTTCTATATGTTAAAACTATAATATTATCCAATTTCAAATGAACTGTTCACGATTTATCCAACGGGTGCATGATGAATTGTAGTTCACAAGAAGGTATTTTCACCCCTCTTTCTAACATTATCTTCACGTCATCTACTCACTCCCAAAATTTTTGTATCAAATCCTGGAACACTCTGTATATTTGTTACTCACGAAAACAACAGAATCTTATTCAGCAGGTTCGCAGAATTGGAGATGTAAATCTGTACCAAGACTAAACCAATGCAGTCTTTGTCTTTTTCTTCTCATCAACACAGCTTTGGAGCTCATTTGAACTGTTTCTATTGAAATATGTTGGTAATGTTTCCACAATATCCCTTGTGATAAGTATTTCCGAATTTATTCAAAAAAAATATGAATCCATATATTTTTGTTATAGTCGAGACTTCATTTTACATTAATTTCGTTTTCCATGTTCTCAATGACGTACTAAATTATATTATTTCAACGTATCAATTAATAGGCTGATACAACACGCTTATCAATAAAACAAATTAAATGACTAATTACTGCTAGTATCAATTAGATAAAATGATTGAAATAATTTTTTCACGTCTATTCTTCAATGGCAAAAAAATGGAACCTCATTAAAAATGATCAATATACTTTTTCTTAATGATAATCTAGTGGATTAAATCAAATATTTAATTCAAGATGTACTTTTCTTGGGTTAATGATCAACGCTCTTATACTAATTGATCATTTGTAAATAAAGCGATCATAGTTATATCATTAACAGAGCTAAATAGGTATCAAAAGAAATTCACCTCAATTGTATTGAAGACTTGGAAACCGTTCCATCATGAGAGGTGAGTTTTGTATAAAGAGTCGATCTTCAAAGTAAAAGCAATGTATGCACTGTTTAAAATATTTTATTGAATTGAATTGAAACCAAAAGTTTATTGCACATCATATCACATCGAACTACATAATTTTCGTGAATCAGCAACCTGCATTTAATTATTAGATAATTTATTGATCGGAATTTTGTGTATTATTGAGCGAGTTTTTTTAACCTATAGTATCTGGTATTAATGACCATACACTATCTCTTTTTGACGATGACCTTCATTATGACCATCTTGTGAGGTAAATTTAGAACTTTAATTCGCAGATAGTCAAATAAACATGAAAGTTATACACCACCTAAATAAAACATGTGAAAGGATTGTCCGGATTGTCCCAGAAGTACTTGGCCTCACCCAAAGACAGCGGTAATTGCTTGATAAATACCATTTAATTAGAAAGTACATAATCTATACAGGAATTTTCTAAATCTAAATCTTTGGAATAAGTCCCTGCAGGAATTGTCCACATAAAGCGCTAAGAATTTAACAGATGTCAATGTTAGTATTATCTAATAAAAAAGACAGCAATGTATTTTGATTTGATGAAGCTTTAGTTCTAGAAACGTTGATTTAAGGGTGGTTAGGTCACTAGATTTGGTCCTATGAAGTGCCGTGAGATCAAGACTGCTTCAAGAGAAAATAGTCTCATTTGCAAATAGACATACTTCACTACTGATGTCTAGATAAGCGATGGAATGTTTTATGAATAGTTTGAACAGCCTCTTCGTTCCAGTTATACCACTTCTAAAGCTATTTGGGAAATATGATTGTTCATGTAGTAATTGTGCGAACAGTGTGTTTAGTATGAATAACATCATCATTAATTTTTTTCAATAAGAAAAATCTGCCGTCGGCGAAGAAATGTTCCGCGTTATTAAGCGGAATTCATTGAAGCTTATTTAATACTATTATTTGTTTGGTGACTATAGAAAAAGAGAATTTATTTGGCTCTGCCAGATGTAGATAATTTCTTTGTACCCACATTTTTAAAGCACTTGTATTAGCATTAATTAAATTACATAATCCCAATATTTTTTCAGAAGATCCAGTTAAATTGATTTTCAAAATAGTGACATTAAATCAGAAGAAACATCTTAAGGCGATACAATACATGAGTGTAATTATATGGTTTTTTTTGGAATCTTGTGCGATATCTGCAATATCAAGTCTATACAACATCAACTTCAGCTTCTTTATGGAATATGTCACAGGGATATGCTTGTTACAACCAGTATATATGAGTTTCATATTATATTTTATTTGTATTTTACACACACACACACACACACACACACACAGACATAACTAAAAGAGACTCACTAATCAAAAAAATAGGAGTATCTTCTTGACACGATATGAAAAGAAAGTTATACCAATCCCTATGAACTTACAAATAGCAGACATAACTAAAACTAAAAGTGTAAAATCGAAATTCACATATTGCCTAGCCTTATGAAAAAATTCTAAATCAAAATGAAAATTTTCTTTCACAAGCACTTCCAAATAACCTTTCAAATAATTTCATTGAACGTGATAAAGAAAAAAATGTAAACTTTCTCAAAAAAATTGAGCAGATAAATCAAAACAAAATGAAACATTGATTGAAAATCAAAAACGAACAAAAAAAAAATAAGCAATCACTATCTTCTTTATGGATAGAAAATCTCACAAATGGAACAATTCCTGAATATGTAGCACAGACCTTAAGTTTAAGCTGAAACTTTGCAGTGAATTTAAATGAAAAAAAAAAAGATATACCTGTCCACGACAATTAAATCTCAAAATAATTATGAATCTACTATTAAAAACATAGTTCTGAAAGAACAACAAAACATTTGAAACAAAATAACCACATCAAAGATCACATCAGAGAATATGATTAAAAAATGAGAAACCTACTTGAAGATACAACACCTACAAACTAATGAAATCAGATCCAATGAATCAATACTAAAAAAAGAATAATGAACCAATAGATTCATGTGAAAAAAATGGATATATAGCTCCAGACATTGTGAAAAAACCCAAAATTCGTAATGCCTTACCACCAAAAATTTATGGTTTATAAAGAGAATATACAACTAAGATTAATAATTTCATGTGTCCAATCCCCTTCACTTCTTTTTCGAAATATCTAATCAGCATTTAAATTAAAAAATGTACAAATCCCGTACAATTATATATTCATTTTTCTGGATGTCGTCTCTCTATACATAAATATCCCCATTTCTTTAGTTTCAAAAATCATGAAAACAAAACGGAATGATATTAAAACTGCGTCAAAACAACGTCAAACCGCCTGTAGATCGGCTTATGATGGAAACGTAGAACGAATTGTGTTAGGAAGCACTGGAACCCCCTTGGTCCATTCAAAAGAGGTACTTGGCAGAGTGTGATTCAAAAGCAATGTGGAAGTAGAATCCTTAGTGGGTGAATGGATAGCGGACCATCCAATAGATTTCGAGAGAAGGCATCAGAAAGCTTCTGAGGAGGCGGTGAAAGTGTTTAGAGTGTGACAGAGGCTATCTAGAAAAACTGTAAAACATCCTCTAGCTTAATAATGAAATTCTGTTTTATATTGGTAGCTGTGGTTTTTTTGCTTCTCTTTCGTTTTTATTGCTCAATTTTTCTTTTTCTTTCACGTTCTGTTCAATAATGCTTCCAAATTAGAAATAGCTTCTTATTGTTACCATATTTATCGAGTTTATTATAGAGTATAGGTAAGCTGTCCAATAGTTGTGATAGTCTAATAGCTACAAACAAAAATTTGTAAGTTCTACCATTGGAAACTAATTTTTTCAGCTCTATAATAACAAAACAAACCTTTAGATATGGAATATATGAAATTTCAAAATATACAACATCAATAAAAACAAGATACGATATTGAAGAAAATCATGTGCAAAATCATAATTTAACATAGCATATTTACAAAAATTATTTGTTCAATAACTGCAAAATGTCCAATTTCTATGCAGTTTACCTCATACAGTAATGTGCAATTTCATTCCATTTCATTGATAAAGTGTTTTTACTTTCAGGGTTGTGCCGGTCTTTGGTTAGCTGGAAATTTTATGGTCAAACTAGAAGAAGCCTTGTCAACTATAAGAGGAATATCAAAATATCTAGAAATTCAGAATCCAAATTTTGAGAATGAAGTTTTGATAGGAGCACGCCAACATATTATTATTTCAATTTTGTTGTTGACATTCAGCACATCAATTCATATTATTTGTATACCTTTTTTAATTGATGATGGATTTGGGGATCTGCTCTATTATACTTCAAAACGCTTCTTTGGCAATATTCCAGATTCTATTTACTTATTTCTGATCTTTTGTTGTTTCATTGTGAGTAAGTACCTATGATAGATAATTTGGGTCTAGTTTCCGTGTGGTTAACAATAAAATTATCTTTTAATGATAATATCCGAGCATATTTTGATGAGGAAAGTGGTCACCATTCGTACAGTTCGCATAAAATAAAACTAAACTGCACAGAAAGACTATGCTTGTGCTTGTGTGCATAGACATTCCGCTCACCATGTTGCTAGTTGCTAGTGGAGTGTCGTGTCAGTATAGACGGGGAGATGGTTACAAAAACAGGGTCGATAAAGTGCGCGCCATTTCAGCTTCGGCCTCAACTAGTACATCACAGGTATAATAGCGCAAGAAGTTTTGCAGGCTGGAAAACCCTCGTAAGAAGTGATCGAAAGTAAAAAATCTCATAACGTGCCCGCGTTGAACTTTTTTATTAGGTTTTTGGGGTCTCAACTAAGAGCCATGTGATAGTTTAAGAAGTTTTGCATGCCGGAAAAACTGAAAAAAAATTGAAGAAAATCGGCGTACATAGTCTTCTGCCGGGGAATTTGAAGTTAAAATGGATAGACGCAAATAATACGCAGATGAATACTGACATTTTCCAGCTGGGTTCGGAGACTTTTCAGACAAATCTCATATAATATTTTCCATGATATGTATGTGGAATATCCAATATAAATTTTTATATAACTATTTTTACAAGCTTTTATACTTGAAAGAAATGCTATTTGATGGCAATTGTGAATCTTGATTGCGATTCCGATAGAAAAATAATATTAAGCTCACTACCATCTAATGTGAATGTGAACTCTATTTTAGGTAGCTTCGCCATTACCTTACCACTCCTAGGTATGAACTATTTCACATTTCATATCAATTTCCAATTAATGTGGCTGTCGGCTTACATTAAACGAAACCTTCATAAGAAGTTGAATCTGTCTACAGAAAACTCTGTTTGTCAAGAATTAATCCACGAACATCTGATAAGTTTAGTAAAGTATCGCTTGTGTTTTCAAAAGTGAGTAATGCAAGGCAACAGATTTTTAATAATTTTATGCTTGTAAAATGGACGATCTAATTTCGTATTATAGGAGCGAGATAAAAAATTATTTTACTGAAAACAAATTTTTAATGTACCATAGAATTTGGATTATTCTCCTTCATATTAACTCGTATAGAGAGGCTTGAGATCTATTCCACTGGTCTTATTATACAGTCTATACTAAAAAGTTTTTTTCCGATTCACAAAAGCTACATTTTGTTCACAGACTTACCACATATTTCGCTAAATACTCATCATTTTTGCGGAAATTCCAACAATTGCTCAAATAAAAAGTGTTTCAATTGTCTTTGACCTGATGGAATTTTTAGCGCAACTTTTACAAAAAAACTGTAAATACCACACTCATCATTTCACTAGTAATGTTATCATCCATGTTTTCCCTTATTACTTATTAGAATATATCATGATTTGTGGATGCTGTTTTCTATAAAATTAATAACATTAGAGTCTTGTCACCAAAAATACCATTAATACCATTAATATCTGAATAAAATCAAAATTAGCACAAAAAAACACAAATTTTTCATAATATATAACCATATTTGTATTATCAAAATACACTCGTCAGCAAAAAATCGACTTAAGTCGCACGGTCACGGTGAAAAGTCTCTAGGAAAAAATCTTTGGCTTCCATCCTTTCCATGATTATAGCATCTGAAAACTATTAGATTAAACTTCATTATGAGTGCTCTATGTTCGATGAGCTGGGGCTAATTTAGGGCCAGCCTAAGCTGCCTAAGTCTTCTTCTGTCCAGCATCTCACAGCCACTTCTTTTGTTTCTCTGTGCTTGCTAGACGTGAATACCAGTGAGGGTCCGATTTCTGATCTATATGCTGACAATGAATCGGTAATTTTTCTCGGATGTCTAGCTTTCACTTTAACCGCGTCTTCGATGAAAGTTACTAGTCTTTTGGTGACAACGGTAAAATGTGGAAACAGCAGATTGACTCATGTTCAATGCTCTTCCCACTTCTCACTGACTTTGATCTTTTCGCAATTGGGTGACCGCTTGAGCTGCTTTAGCACTTGTTGGATTTATTTTCAACTAAAATTCTTATTTGGTGTGAACAAATATATGCATCGTTCGACTTTCGATAGTTAACCGATAGTCAGATAGATAACTTTTTCTTGTGGTGAGATTGTTGGACTGTGAACAAAAAATATTACAATATTTTATATCATTTTGAACTCAAGTCATTAGCTTTAAGATTTCACATCTCGAATACATTTTCATGTTCAGTTCATGTTTTAAGCTATATTGTGATGATTTTATTTCTTTCAGTGCATTTGATACGATCCATATGTTCCAGAATAACTCTATATTCCTACTAGGGTCTTCGGGCTTTTTTGTAGGAGTAATGTCTGTCTACAATATGAGAAACGTGAGTAACTGAGATCTATATCATATAAATCTAGATCATACCCTAGATGACTATATCTATTATCATTATTATAGTGACGCTTCATAATTTGGAAGTCAGAAATCAAGAATCGAAGTTCAAAGTCTTCTTAGGAAATTGCTGCCTTTCAATTGTTTTCAAGACTTTGTTGCTCTCATAACTTATCTTGAAATCATAATAGATCATAGATCATAGATCATGTTCTTGTTGGTTATTATATTATTATAAGCAACTATCATCAAAACAATCAATCAATAAGATGTGTATACAGTCGCAACAAAAAAAGTAGAATGAATATTGCTGCTACTAACAACGATGTTACTAACGAAAATGTTCGAAAAAGTGAATTTTGCAACGACAGTAATTCAGTACGTAGGTTCAATGACAAAATAGAATAACAGGAAAAAAAAGATGAACATATGAAGAAATTAACATATACAAAACCAAATAGAACAAAAAATTGTGGAAGACACAGTTATCGCATGCTATTCAAGTAAATAGCTCTAACATCCAAACTTATCACCTGAAGTTGAAACACTGATGAGAGCATGCCAAAAAAAGGTACTTCTCCTAACCATTTAAAGTAAAGAATGATGAGAACCATCTATTGCTCAAAATGTAGGCGAATCCATAGCAAAACTATGTACAATATAGTGACTTCTTCAAAGTGACCGCTAACTTACATCGAAACATTTGTAAGGATTACGATATTTGTTTTGAAGATCAATAGTGAGAGAACTATCTTTTTTCCTTTTAAAAACGATGCAAAAAATGATTTATTTCTACATTAGAACAAAACTGCTTACAAACGTCGTCTCGTCTTGAGGATAACCTTTCCAACACAACAAGACATTCACTGATAAGTCGAGAAGTCGAACCAAAATAGTAGATTGAAATAGGGCAACCTTGGACATGGAGTAAATGCTTATCGTCCTCTTAACTCCACTCGCGCTTCGAGTGTGAAGCCTCGTGGGCAAAAGCCCTCCTACCATACGGCATATGGCTGATAACTATCCATCATCTAGCGATGTCCCTATTAAGAACACATCTCAACAGTCACACTCCAAAAATGAACGGAAAAAGCGCACCCCCATTTTTCATTTTATCTGACATAAATTAACATAAGGAATGTTACAAGAAATGCAAATTCTATCAAAATCTCATAGCAATGAAACCACGGCAAAAGAAAAATGAATTATGAAACATAGTTATTCAAAAATAACTTAGACAGTTTCCTATTCCTCTATCTGTATTATGTATCTTTTCCTGGTCTTCATCATCAAGTATCCTATCGTCTCCCCATTGATTTATCCATCTAAAAATGTTTGTGTTGTTCAAGTCGATGTTTGTGGGTGGGTATGTTGTTTGTATTTATTGTGATCGCACTTTCAATGTTTATCTATCTTTTTTCTGATCTACATTGCGCAGTCGAGTATGATGTGTTGTTGATCTTTTATCTTATTACAATGTGCGCAGTGTCCGTTAGTCTGTCTTAAGTCTGGGTCGTTGTTTGCTGTTTTAGCTAATCTGTCTGCCTCCTCCATCCCCTTGTCTGTCCTTGTTTGTCTTTGTATGTTGTTTATAATTTTTCTCGATTGTTTCTTGGTATGTAGGTATTGTTGTTTCCGTTGCGTAGTTGTTGTATTACATTGTTGAGTTTTATGTGTGTATTGTATGTCGTTTAAGATTTTGTCGGCTCCTACCTATAGCGCAAACATTTCTAGATTATTTATACTTCGAATTTTTCTCTCATGTCTCTGTCTTTTGTGGTTACGTGAATTCCTATGTAAAGTCTTATCTCCTTCATTCTAGAAACACAACAACGAAAATTGTACAATATAACGCCAGACGAGGTGTTATATTGTACAATTTTCGTTGTTGTGTTTCTTTGCTAGGGTTTGTTTGTATTGAGTTTCTTGCATCGTATTTTTATTTGTCTTTTCATTTCTTCCAATTTACGTTCATAAATATGACAGTTCGATCTTCTAGCGTGGGTTTCCTCATCTCACAGTCGATGCAGTTGACCGTTGCTTTGTTACATTCCGTTCCAGTATGTTTTCCTCCAAATTTATAACATGTAGTTTTGTCTTCTGATCTTGTAGAGTTGGATTATCAATATCACTCTGGGGAAGAAAGCAATAACGGCAAGTTATTAGTAGCATTAGTATCATCTATCTGCTTTACGACATCGGACATGTCCCTCGGCGACACTACAAGTTATGTCCTTATGTGCCTTCTTTAACGACCTTCATAGAAAGTGAACCAATGAAGTGTACAATGAAGGCATACAAGGAACAGACCATGAAACCCGGAAACCTGACTAGGCATCTCAGTATTTTGAAGAAATTTAAGGTGCCAATATATATGATCACGAACGCCGTGTTTCCCAAACTATGCTTTACCAAAAACTATAAAATTGAATAACAAATCAACAGCAATTGTCAAATGTAGATATTTCGTTTCAATGAGGCTCATTAGTATTCATACTAATAGCTCGGAAAATTGAGAATAAGGGGCAGGAATATATAGCCCAGGAACCAACTCGCTAACTCATTGCACTGAGAACCTTATATTTTCGAGCCTTCCTTAAATGTGTAGTTGCTCATTCAACCAAAATGGTCACTCAATCACTTGACGCTTATAAAATGGAGTCAAAGCTAATATAGGACTGCATCAAAACTTTGAACTTAATGGAAACAAACATAGGTCTTAAAGCCACAACCTTTCATAGGTTTCCTAAGAAGTTATCAATTTATGGTCATAAAAAATTGGGAAAACGAGAAAAAATCAGAAACATGAAATAAGATCCCAGGTCTGACACAATCAAAAAGACAAAGTATTTGGTACAAGCCTAAAAAAGAATTGATGAACAATCATCATTCATGCATAGAAAAATAGTATTTAAAAGCGAGATTTGAAATCATTCGTTGAAATTAACACAAATATACTCTAAAGCAAAAAACACCAACAAATAAATACACAGGCTAGAAAAGTTTTGAATCACATTCGACTCTTAACAAGCATTTCATATATTGAATAGAAAAATATTGATGAATGCCCTATTCACATTTATTTTGAAGATATTTTGATACTTCTGATAATAACATTTCAAACAATGGAAGGTCTAAGACCTTCATCAGATTAATTACTACCTATATGGACAATATCATAGTATTGAAATGAAGTTTGTGATATTTTAAAGTGATCATCTTGATAATTATTAACTGTAAATCTGATTTTTTTCAAGATTTGTTTTCCATATTTCCATAGCTGAGACTAAGTATATTTTAATTTATTTTTGCTTTGATTATCAATATCATTAGCTGCCCTGGTCCCTATAATTTAATTATTGCCAATATTTTTTTTCAGAGCACACCTCAAGGAACATCTATCAAAATTTATTTAGTTCTCCTCAATGCTGCTATTATGATGTTACTCTATTCTTCTTTTTCCCAATCAATCACGGATAAGGTAAAGTTATATTTCTAATCTCGTTGTGAAATAGATAAAAATTGTTATATATATATCTGCAAGAAATTTATACCAAAGATTCTTAATTCAATATTTTCGAGAACTTGAAATTATTTAATGTTCAAGTATAATAGAGATAATACGACAATGTCTTGTAAATGAAAAATATTTTTTAACGTACCTTGTACACTTTTTTCATTAAACTAATGATAAAAAAAATTAATTAACGCCAAATTTGAATCAATCTTTTCCAAAATTGTTTCTTCGTCTATTTGAACAGAAAAATTTGTCCAAATTCTACATATTTCATGTCGAATGGAGTCAAAGACTGCTATACGTCATTAAAGGACTAATTTTCAGTTTCAAACAATTCTCATAATCACAATAGAAAATTCAATATACGTATTTAATATATGGATGTTGATGTTCAGTATGTTATTACATACTGAACACATTGCTCGCACCTCAGAACACACCCTAAGAAAAAGTCCAAACTTAGTTGTAAAATATATTTGTTACTCATTGTGGTCCTCTTCTGGATATTGAAATTTCATTTTATTACATAATTCTTATGCTTGTTTTGTAGTTCTTACAAGCTTTTGTCTACAAATTGTAACAATTTTTTGACAATAAAGCATTTCTCTCCCTCTCTCTCTCTATTCAGTGGAATTTTCTATGCCAGTGCTCTCGATGGTACGTGACAGAACTAATATATTTTCGCGGTTCATTTAAATTTTTAGCATAGAATGTCTACTGTATTTTATGATTCATTTCCACTCAGTTCTGATTTCGCAGTTTCGTAAATTCACTATAAAAAACATCTTAGAATAGAGACACGTTTGTTTAGAAAATAATATTTACAGACATTTTCCACTAATCTAAGAAAAATCAATAGACATGATCACAATATCATTTTTAAAATGAAAACTAACCGAATACAGATTTTTCTAGCGAAGTAAAAAAAATTATATGTGTGTAAATATCAACCAGAAATAAAACTCCATTTTGAGACTCGACAAAAAAATATTGCTAGGAATACAAGTTAGGTAAAGAATTCAACTATATCAATAAATCATAGTTGAATTAAAAAGTTGTAAAGACTCCTTTTATAAATAGAGAGTGCAAAAATTTCTTTGTCTATAAATATTTCTCAACTGTGAATTGATGAATTCTTTCGTTATATTATTCAAACTTTCTTCTATACACTCAAAAGTTCCAATTGCACACATCTTCTCCAATGACTTTAACTGATCTTTGTTATTCTTCAAACTGTTTTTTAATTTTGATATTTTAGTTGTATTCCAATGAATTTGATTCTTGATATATTACCATTTCCTTAAATGTTAAATAGTTCTTTTTAGTTCCAGCTACCGTCGAAAATACCCGATTTTTGTTTGTTAAAACTACTTATTTTCTCTATAACAAAGGAGTCTGATAATTTACTTGAAAACTCCAATAAGTAAATTGTCAGATGTTGAGGCATGAACACTCGGACTATCAACTTGATGTTCTTCGACGATCATATTAGTGTCTACTATAGCATAAGTAGAAAAAGATAGGAAAACTACATACTTCAAATGTTTTCTATTGAAATTTGTTAGATCACTTTCCAGAAAATAATTTCCACATACGCGATAATTTGATGTTAAGCAGTGAATTACACAAAGCTCTTCCTATTTAGGACACACCTTAGGAAATTGTTTGGAAAGTTCAAACAAACATTTCTTCATCTTGACAATTGAAAGTGATGACACATTTTTATTACACTAGCACTACGATTGGTGAGACTATTCTCACTTTAACAATGCTTCAGACAACTTATTGGTACATACATTTTCCACCAATTGTACATTTTTTATTTTTAATCAATGATTATGACTAACAGCTTGTTAGGCAATAGATTCTCTGAATCATGTCCGATCATATTTTAAATAAATTTGGTGCTCTATAAGGCAAACAATAACAGACCTCTTAGTTTGTCCAACAAACTTATTGTCACCGTCATTAGAGCTAATATCATGAATAGTACATTTTTCCAAATCTAGTACTTCGGTCTTTAGATTTTTTGATTAACCACCAATGTTTTTAATGTATTGCTAGAACTCACTCGTACATCTCAGCTCAACAATCCTCTTTTACATAGGTCTACCAGAGGTACAAAGATTCTTGGGGTTTCCTCTTTTAGAACAATTAGTACTATTTTCACTCTTCAAACAAAAAGTGGAAATTTTGAGACATGACTTTTTCCTACTGCTTAGGAGTTATATTTCAAAACTGCCATGACATTAGGAAAACACACACATTCCGAAAACAATAACCTCAATGCTAGATCGATCAAATATCCAAAGAGCTAAGTACTGAACACACTGACTACACCACCACTCCACCAACTATAACAATTACACTGACTGTTGCGCGAAGTTATCGCCTTCTTCAGAAACTGGAGATAAAATAAAACCTATCAACTTGATGAACTTATTATATCCTGAATTTTGCCAGCAATGAACTTCCAGCGGGGAAACCTCTTTGGAGGAAAATTTTACATTTACTCCTCAAGTACTGAACTATAGAAATAGGCCTTTTGTCCCTATCTAAACTGTTTTATTAACAAAATTTCTAATCGATAGAGATATTTAGGCAAATTTCTAATCATTTCAATCAATATGTACATTTCTGTTTAGATAGTTTTTGTACTGGAACACTCAGATCTGTTAGTTGGGTAATAAAATATTAGATAATATAAAGATATTTAAATGAATGAAAAAACACTTCTGGGTTCGATCATTTACATTTCATGATGTATCATATCCATCCATCATATCTGGTGGTGAAAATATAGTGAAATATCAATATTTACTTCTGCTTCGTAATCCCTTATATAGGGTGCTCCGGTCCTTGATGCATGAAATTTGGGAGTAAGTAGAAGACTTGAAAATAATCTTTTCTGAGCTATAGGCATTTGAAGCTGCGAAATCAGAACATATATTCAATAAGTAATTCTTAATAAATGATAACGAATGTCCACGTAGTGTGCTTAAGTCAATAAATATTTCTACACTATCTGTAGGTCGGGAGAAGCTCATGCCTAATGGTTGATAATCTGTAACTTTTACGGAGACAACCTGTACATTCACCGGTGAGCACAAAGTACGAAAAGATCAATAGAATGTACTTCCATTGTGTCGCAGAATCTTGAAATTATTTTCCAAGTTCAAAGAAATATACTTTGTAGACTCCGGAAGTATGTAGAAGTGCAAGGTGCCCACTTTGAACATTTATTATAGTTTTGTTCGTTTTTTTTTTGATAAGGTATAGGGTAATCAAATAAATTCTTTTACATATTGATTTTGTAATATAATGTAAGTAACACGATATCCCAATAAATAATTATAATTTAAGATTATTTTCTTCACAATGTGTCTCTTTATGTCGTTTTCACTTTCCTTTGCATCTACAACCAACTAAAAATCTACTAAATCATGAATTTCATCAAGTTAGTAAAAGAATACCTTTTTGTTAAGAGACCGATTGAAAAATTCATCTTTGGATTGAACCGGTTTTGTCTCTGTAAAAGTTACAGATTGTTAACAATAGATCATGATTTTTCAGTCAGTTGAATTCCGAGATTTATTATATGAGTGTCCTTGGATGTATTGGAATGAAAAAAATAGAAAAGTTCTATTGCTAATGATAACAAATACGAAGAACCCATGGAAAGTCTCATTCTACAAGTTGTTCTTCATTAATCACCAGGCAATAACAAAAGTAAGTGTACCATGGCGAAACATATACGTATTCACATAATTCTAAACTCTATGCTATTGTTTGGTGGAAAAGTTACTTAAAGCTCTTTTGAATACAAATCTAGATCCACACATTTTTAGTAGCTTCTCTTTAAAACCTTATTTTATCTTGATATGTTTTGCAAATTCTGAAATTCAGTGAAAAAAATACTGTTTGGGAAATATACTGCCTAGGAGTGTGATGATTGAGTTTGATCCACTACTAGTGATTTTCTTTCTTTCAAAGATGGACAATATTAATCACTGATTGAATAGCTGGAGTATGAATCCGATTCTGAATGTGATTAAGCAGGAGATGTTAGAGATTCATTGTTGATGATTGCATTTATGATTATATCGATTGTCCATTACTGGACGTGGAATTTGTCTCAAGAAGCAGTTGGAGCTACATTTGGTGAGCTTGTCCTGTCCACACTGAAGGTATTAGAATGTTTGAAACTTTAGTTTCGTAAAGAAGTGAAGAAGTTTTGGCAACTATTTTATATTGATGAAGTTTTAGGCATGATAGTAATTATTACAAATGAAGAGAATCACATGGGAAAAAAATATTAATAGCAAATCTATCTTCAGAAAGTCTCTTGAGGTTATGGGGGTTTAGTGACTCAAAGGGTACAGTGGAACAATGTACTCGATACTTATTAATAATTTCGCAATAAACTTCATCTAGGATGAGTGCAAAGTAATCAGTTTGAGTCTGTCCGAGACCGAACCAACATTTTTTTTGTTTTTTCAAGGTATTGGCATATTAGTTGTTTGAAACTTGTTTTGTTTCTCTGTCATTGTTGATAAAGGCATAAAAAGTTCAGGTAGATTTTCATTCAACTGTATTTCTTTATTTGGACAGAAAAAAAATGTTTTTCCAAAATGGCAGATGTGGGTGATTTAACCTCTATAATTATGGGTACACTGGTAATGTGTTTCATTAGAACCTACGTTTTTCATTTTCAGTTCAAAATGCCAAGAGTAAGGAAATGTGTAGAAAGATTTGTTGGAAAAACTTCTTTAGAGACAATGGAAAATACCACACAAAAATAAATTTATTGATCCCAGCAACGTAAAAAAAAATATTTCCTTTGAATAAAGCGAAAAATAAACACGAAAGAGCACAACTGATGCCCAAACTATGAAGTTAATTGTGTATTTTGATAGAAAATAGATAAGGATTCAAATACTTAATTTTTGCTAGCAATATTCATCGCGGTTTAATGAGAAAACAAACATATCAATTGGCACTGAAAAATAATCTGAAACTGAATCAGAATACCCGAAGCTAATAATATCAGGGGAAAGAGGTGTGAAAGTCCTCTAATATCTTTAATACATAGTCATGAGACTCACGTACGAATCGATTGATTTTGATATACTGTGGACAAAATGTAGCATTTCCTCCAGACCCTACTGAAAAATCAGAGCTTTTGTATAGATCTGTTGTTAAATCTTCAAATATTAATGATATTTGCAACGACTGTAGGCTAAGTAATATTGGTAGAACTATTTCAATTTACGATGTTTCAACATTATCTGATAACTTTCATTCATGGCTAATCTTGACCGGAAATATCATCAAAGTGTTAAAATGTACAGAAATTTGGCTCCAGATGGCTCCAAGACCATTCAATAAGCTGAAAAGACCCTCAATGCCGCTCTTCTAGTTACCTGTGATAGTATGTTTTATACTCTGTATTCTTAAGGCTTCAGATCACACCTTTGCACCATATAAAAGAATTGACTGTGAACATCAGCAACCGCCTTTTTCCACCGGTCCACCAACATGGGAAATCAACTTACTAAGTACAGCTAAGCCCGCTGCCATGGTATTTGATCCCAGAAATTACGCTTACTATAGGTAGATATTCAAAGATACTTGGTTGGGCCTTTTTGATTTAAGTTGGTTATCTCCGATAAGAATAATGTTACGTCTTTTTCATCAGAAGGATACTTCTTGCACCAACGACAGACCATGATTCTCCTTCATCTAGCTCGTCGTATTGATTTATTCAGTTTTAACTGGGCCAGCTCCAAATCTCGAGGAGCCGCTACAAAGCCAGGATATTGTTTCCATTCTATGCTGTTCCTATACAATGCCATTCACAAGGTCCCTCTAAGGGACTGGATAAAATGCTCCTCAGAAGATATCGTGATGTAGGGAAATTATATTACAATCCGCGAAGCATATCACACCATCTAGCCCAATTTAACATCATTTTCACGTGACGTTCGCAACGATGTGTATTAGATCTAGAACGTACCAATCATATGCTATTTGAACAGGTCTCACCTCATATCAGTATTATGGTATCAGTGGTCTAAAAATCGGAGCTCTTATTCCTTCTCCTTATACCTGCGAGATTGGGTTGGTGATTGAGGTTTTGAATGGACAATGAATTTCACAAATTGAAATTCATCGTCAGCTCTGTATGTAGGGCGAAATGTTATATGCATGCTGTATGCCACATTCACCATTCACTTTTAAAAGATAGATTTGTACTTTCCTTCTTCGTACATACTCCATTTAAACTAGACTTTGCTTCTCATATGCAAATTAGTAATTATTGTAAACTATGAGCTCGGTGAAAATTCTTTTTTTTTATTTTGTAGGCAGCCAAACTAATATACAGTTTCTCAGCTGTCGTTTCCAAGTTTAAATGAAGACGAAACACACCAAGTATTTTTCTTCAAACTGTAGAAGCACCACAAACATTGAGAAAAAATCTTCTACCACATGGTTGATCGATCCAGATTTAATATTAAATGAATCTGTAAATCTATATTGAAATAAATCACTCGCATTGAAAATTTTTGTGTGTGTACTAATAATTGGAACAGTTCAGTAATTTTCTTTCAATGTAGTTTTTTTATTCAGAAAAATTGTAACATGCCATTTAGACTGTTGAGTTTTCCTTCAAACATTCTGAATATTCCTTTGTCCACGTATAGTCGCACAATAGTCACTTCTGGTTTATTTATTCTAACATTTGAGTTTTTGAAGAAATTAATTTGTTATCGATCCCACACTCCATTCTAGAAACTCTATAAAACCTCGGAATGTATTCGAAATCGTCCTCTACCTATCTACACTAAAGTGTTTAAATTCAAGTAGATTTTTGTAAATTTGTGGTGATATTATTCTTTATATTCGCTGTTCTAAAACTAGCAGTTTGGGGTTTCAACTACATCTAAATATCCAACCGGTGTATTACAAGTAACAAATTCAACAACATCCAGTTGAGGGCTACAGCCATCGCGAATTACCATAGATAAGTCCCCGTCTTATCTTTCATATAAAGACATCACAGAGTTGCTTTAATTTATAACTGCTTTCAATCGTTGTGCTCTTATGGATACGCAGTTAATGTGAATTAATTTTTTTTTATCAAATTCATTTGTTGCTGAAACTTTTTTTATAGTAATAGAGGAACAAATCAAACGATCTTAAGATATTATGGGTCCACTACTCATACTATTACTAAGATACCTCTAATTTTGATAGAATATTGTCGTTAATTTTATTGATAGATCTATTTCTGAGAATAAAACGAATGAGTCGTTGTTGTTCATTGAATCTCAATAAAATAACTGTAGAAAAATAGTGTATTATTTTAGAAAAAATTAGTAATAGGTATTTTTTTATTGCTCTCAGTTATTCTACGATAAAGAATTTCGACAACAAATGGATTATTTTACTCAGTTGATACATTTCAAATCAACTGCACTATATAACGCTAATACGCATTGGAATTTCCACATGTAATGTGCAAGACATTAGCAAAAATATTGGCTCGATCCTCTATCTTATGTACACAGCTGATATTTCCACACACAACATAGTAACTACCGGTACATATGCGAATGACATTGGATCGCTAGCTATGGCCTCTCATATATAGTAGACAAACTTGGACGCTATACCACATTCAGTGTCTGAAGACGATAACTTGGTTATCGAAACACGCGTCAGACAGTGTGATTGTGAATGTTGGTATAGTGATGGTGTAAACAGTGTATTTAGTAAGAATATCGTCAACAGTTCCAGAAATTCCAACTTAGGTCTAGAGCTCAGCAAACTGTACTGGTCAATATCCTAACTAACAATCGACAACAAGCTGCTAATATACAAAGTCACACTAAAACGTTATTGCTTGTGACCTCCACATTAAGGCAGTTAAAGAAAAAATATCTCACGCACAAATATATTCGTACCGAATGGAAACGCATATCAACATATTGGCTCAACCTCTAATGAGACCTCCCACTCAGCGAAGGCTTAGAAGGCATCTTCCATGTGATATCCCTGACAGTTTTTAGTGTCATAGTGATGTGTTGTAGGGTCATCCTTCAATCGAATAACTTTTTTAAGCGAAGAGAAATTACCACCGGGGTTATAAAATAAAACGTAGCTAGTGAGACAGTCGGAGTCGGAGAAAATTGGCGCGGACGTTACTATCTGAGTTTCATAGTTTTCCGCGGATTGCTTTGGCTATTCAACATGATATTTAAAGTTTCCCTAATTAAACATAAATACCATGTGCTGTTGAATTTGAAGATGAAGGATTATTGTAATACGTAATTGAAAGAAGTGTGTGAGCTCGATAGAAAGTAAATAAAATAGATTTCAAAAATCGAATCAATTAAAGATGTTCATAAACAAATACTCAACAAAACTGAAAAATTCCACTTCTTTTTCTAGCAGTTGAGCAACAAGAACAACAACTCCGAATTCCCACTGTCCGAAATTTCGTGTAAAGGAAACAATATAACTTGTGGTTATAGTGGTATCCAACGCTCGATTACCTAGACACATGCTTTGCTAGTTAAGTCTTGACATATGGCTAGTTCAGTACATTAGTCAGCCAACAACTATGGAGGTACCCTGGCCCTGGGAAATAGCTTATCCAGCTGCGCCACGGGTCAGCTAGTTCGCTAAGCTAGTTATTCGATGACACCGGGCGAGCTTAACAACTTCTAGTGAACTAGCTGGCAAGTTGCTTGTAATCACGGTTTGCATGAATAAAGTATTCTTCATGGGCTCTCTGAAAATGTACAAATCTATTCAATCCTACGAGATTTTATTATTTTGATCTACATTCACAAAGGGGTAAAGTACCCAATAGTTATTGTCAGTACGAACGAAACATACGGTTAAGAAGCAGTTTTTCAGGTAAAATAATATGCGAGGTTAACATTTATCAATGAAGCGCAGTTAGTTTAAAATACTTATTTAATTACAATTCGAATTATTATTGATGTATTACATCACTCAATAAGTCGTGTGACTGACACACAGATGGCACTGCCATAGTCAAATCCATATGACGTTTATGAAGTAACAATTTCATGATAATGATATTGAGAAAAATAGTAACGATACAAACACTGTAACAAGATAATGTTTGAAAATTAATTTTGATCAGTAGAAATAAAAGAAAGAATCAGTTGAGTTAATGCTGGACAGCTTCATCAAAAGAAAATCATGTTCCACAATCCGTGATATTGTCAGGATATCAGGGAAAATTTGAAGCAAATCATTCCATTTAATTCCTTCAAAACCAAAGTGATCTACTTGTTTTGTGATTCCACCATCAACGAATGCGTCACTTTATGTCCGTTTTCATAAACCGGGAGGTGTTTAATTGAGCAATAGACAAAATCATAACCATCAAACTATAATGAATAGCATTATTACTTATATGAATATGAGTTGGAAGACATAATTTCAGTACTCACCTACTATCAAACATGGAAACATCAGCCATATATAAATAATATTGGGACCGTCGCCATAAAATCTTTTAACAGTATAAAATGTGAAATTTTCGCATCCATCATCAATAAGTGAAGGTAGGCATGGAAGATGAACGCATATTCTTAATGTCAATATCACTACCGATAAAATCTCATACATTCTTACCTTTTTAAAAATTTTCATCTCGAAAGCTGTAATTTGCGTTTCTAGGACTTTTGAAATTTCATACAAAGTTGATGTAACTTTTTCCGATTTTGACATGAAGTTTCCTGAAATAACAAGACTAGCGCATCCCTGAAAATATTATTATATATAAAAAATATGGAAGACAAAAAATGATTGTTGAGGAATATAGTCCTAACCTAATCATTGACAATCAAGCATTTCTCAAACGTTACAAAAGTTATTCACTTCCATCATAAAACAACTCTACTGCCTTACCGTTGAAGTAATTAGTATCAGTTTCTCCCAACGTTTCATGATGCTACAATCCATTTCTTCGAGATTTCAAAACCAATGAGCTTCTGATGATTCACACTATCTCTGATTATTCATCCCTACTCTTGGTATAATGTCTAGCAGATGAATGCCCCTCCGGTCCTAATTCTTCGTATCTAGGTTTTGAGTTATTATTAATATTCCTTATACTAGTAAGTTATGGGATGGATTCTACGAGTATTTTGGACTTATATCCAAACTATTATAAGTATGTAGATGATATAATTTCATTCCTTCCATATAAAGAAATGTTTAATCTGCAACTATACTTCAATGGTTTGATCTTTATATACAATTCACTATAAAAAGAGACTTTTCTGAAGGCGTGACCTTTTCTTGACATCAAAATTATTACGAATGTTGACAATGCTGATTCTTCATTGTGTACGTTGTTTACTGAGTGTTTAAGATGCCTCCGACAATCGTGAGTCCCGCCGATTGTAAAGTACAAGCTGTTATACGATTTCTTAGTGCTAAAGACGTAAAACCGATCGATATTCATCGTGATATCTGTGAAGTTCACGAACAAAACATTATGAGTGATGGAATGGTAAGGAAATGAGTGAGAACATTTAAAGATGGTCGCACAAATGTGCATGATGAAGAACGTCGGTCGTTAATGAAGATTTGGTGCACAAAGTGGACGAGAGGTGAGAGAAAACAGACGCTTTATAATTTCATCATTGTGAGACTATTTTCCTCAATATTCACGTAGTGTTTTGTATCCCATTGTGAACGAGAACTTGAAATACCGGAAATTGTGTTCAGGCTGGGTCCAAAAATGTTGACGGATTTGCACCAACCCCAACGTTTAGGCAATGCATTGACTTTCCTTGAGCGGTACCATAATGAAGGTGAAGATTTTTTAGACCAAATTATTACTGGTGAAGAAACATGGTTGGTCTATGTCACACCAGAATCAAAACAACAATCCATGGAATGGCGATAATCATCATCACCCAAAATAGTGAAGTTTTAACAAACAATTTCTGCCCGAAAAATCATGTGCACAGTTTTTTGAGACAGAAAAGGAGTATTGCTAGTGGAGTTTCGGCCTTGTAATGAGACAATCAATGCAGCGTCTTATTGTGAGACATTGAACAATCTCCGTCGTACAATCCAGAATAAAAGACGTGGAAAGGTAAGTAAAGGTATTGTTTTGCTGCATGACAATGCCCGTCCACATGTGGCTAATCGGACCAAAGATCTCATCAAATCATTTCAATGGGAAATTCTATATCATCCTCCCTACAGCCCTGATCTGACGCCCAGCGACTACCATTTGTTCCTGCACTTGAAGAAACACCTGGACGGTCAGCGTATTCAAGACGATAACGAAGTCAGAACAGTTATGATACAGTGGTTAACAAGAAGTCAGGCGGCAGAATTTTGTGAGGAGGGTGTTCAAAAACTGGTGCCACGTTATGACAAGTGCCTCAATATTCACGGAAATTATGTAGAAAAGTAGATTAAGGTACAGGCTTTCACGTAAAAATAAAATTAATGCGATATCTTTGCACTTAATTCCAAAACGGTACTTACTTAAAAGTATGCCTCGTATATTCTATAAAAGATGTGAAGTATCCAGGCAAAAATCGAGAATCCAGAAATTTACGGAATTTACTTATAACTAATATAATTCACGTGAAAAAATGGAAACATGAAATTTCAAGTGCCTAGTATACTAGAATAGAAAAATTGATATAAAAGATAATTTGCTAAGGAATGTTTGTAAGATTAATAGCTATAAAACTTTTTCCTGTATATATTGCTGAAGTGATCAAATATCATTTCAAATATAATCGATAACGTTCAATCAAATAAATTATTCAGTACCATAGCAAATATAACAACAAAGCTCACTTCACGGACAAATTAGAGACAAAAAAATAAATGATATAAGGGGTGATTCATTAAGGATGAACTCTGAAATTGTTATCATCCCTATGTAATTTTTTGTGCAATTTAAGCTAATTATGGACCATAATAATATTTGTATAAGATATATTGAGTTGATACGTGATATTTTGGATTTTTTGTATATAAGAAGTTTAGAGTTGGACATCCTCAATGAATCACCTTTTATATCAATTATTTTTCTTTGCTTCGATTGTTCTTGTAGTGCAGTTTGTTATACTTCTAGAATCATTGAATAATTAATTTGACGTTATCAATTATTTTTTGAACGATATTTGATCACTTTAGGAACAGTTTTTTAGGTATTGATCTTATATAAACTTCTTGACAAAGTATTTCTTATAACTAATTGAGTTTTTATTCATTTATTTATATGGGTACTTATAATAGTTATACCGGAAAAAATGTTTTAATGTTCAAAGCATGCGTGGCAGTTACTTTTACTAAAGCAGAAGAGATTTTTTAGTTAACTTCAGATCGCTACTGCTGAAGTGCTCTATCCGATATATTATTTGTTTACCAAATACAAAGAAAGTTGATTCGGCAAATCCTCAAGGTTAACATACAACAGTTTAATAGAGGACGTATGAGAAAGTCCAATATCCTGTAGAAAAATGACTTTCGTTTTCTACAAATGCGTTCGATTTTCTGCAATTCCACTCCTCACCTTATATGGCAATGATAAGTAGTACTCTCTTATTATTTTACCACTTTACTGATAGTCTAAAAGCACAACCCCATCACTATCTCAAAAAACGCCCACTATAACTTTTCTAGCCGATCAGTCATTTTTTGCCGCATCTACTGATCTCTATAGCTGGATACTATTCCAATTACATTTTTTATTTATGATATTTCATCTTTATCACTTGAGAACTGGGGTTTCGAGAAAGATCATTGATTATTTCCACGGCAGAAATATTCAAAAGACACTATTCTAAGCAGAGAAAATTTCATATATACTACTTCGAAAAATAGCTAATATATGTTTTAAAACTATTCAACATTCATAAAATATGAATGAAACCAGCAAAAGCGCTTATATTTATTTTACTTGAGGTCAATTGTGAATAATTATTCACTATTTTCAAGCAAGAAAAACTTCACGCACCGGAATAATTTGTCGTTGAGTGCTTCATCAAAGTTGAAAATTTCCAAACTAGTCTTCTCCGTGTGAAAAATATATATTCAATTGTGTAAATGAAACATTTTTGGAAAAAATTTGCCACCACCTAAAATCTGCCGCATTAGGACACAGCCTGATAAATCAGTCACTGTGGCCGATGAAACCGTTTAGCATTTTACGAGGCATATTTGTTCTTTTCAATTCAATTTTCCATTGTTTATTTCAGCAGTGTTGTGGTAGATCAAGGTTTCATCCACAGTTATGCACATTAGGATAAAAATCACAGACTGCCTCTTGATATTTCCATTTTAATTGAAAAACCAGAAAAACAATGTTCAGATATAGGTTATGTTAGAAAGGATTCTAGTTTCATGCTAAAAAGCTCTATAACTCAACAGTGGCTTAATACGATCCTCAAATTCGATCAAGTTTCTTGGTCTACATATTGACGGTGCCCTTCAATGGTCTATCTATGTAGAAAGCTTGGCAAAAAATTTCGATCCTCGTACTGCTTCAACAACTTTTTACTCGTTGTTAGAATCGTATCTTCGGTTTGCCTTTCTGGGGGTCTTGTGATTTGCACCTCTTCGAATCTATCTTCAAATTACAAAAAAGAGCTGTTCGTTATATTTTTGGTTTGAGTAGTAGAAAACATTGCGAGTTCTATTTAAAAAAAAAACACAAAATACTAAATCTCCCTGCTCTTTTCATTTTAGAATCTGTTTGTTTGGTTCGCTAAGACTTCCACAACTCAACTGAGAGACCCATTCATACCTTCGGAATTGCATATACATTTAATGAGTTTCGAAGATTAACAAAGACATTTCTGCTTTGAAGACTTTATTATTCTGTGGCAGAATTCTACAATTTACCATAGAATCAATATTTACTTCAATTTACTTCATTTACTCAATAGGCTCATAGACTGTGTACTGTACTTAACAAGTAGAGTATGATGGAGTAGAGTAGGCTATACTGCTATATATTTCACATAATTTTTCTCTCATTGAGCGCTGCCACATTGTTTTATATCATTAATACCACCTGCTATTGCAAAACTTGCTCAAATAAGTACTCAATCTAGGAAATTTCCCATCAAAGAATAGTTTTGCTCTATGCATAATATTTTGTTCAGTGTTACCAAATATAAATCAATAAAAGCACGCAGCATTCCGCTTGTTTAAACAGTTGATTGTTTGTTTAATAAATTATTAAATATTAGGTCCTGGTCTGACGCGAGCGGTCTCTCTTTAAACACCGAGAAAACTTTAGTTTTATCCTATAAAAGAGGTTAACCAGCTCTAAAACTCAACAGTGACTTAATACGATCTTCAAATTTGATCAAGTTTCTTAGTCTATACATCGACTGTGCCCCGCAATGGTCTGTATATGTAGAAAACTTGGAAAAAAATCCTCTGCTTTTTTGGCGATTAAATCTGGGTCTGAACAGCTCGCTTTTCGTACTGCTTTAACAACTTATTACTCGTTGTTGGAAACGCATCTTCGGTATGGTATGCCATGTTGAATTTCATAAATAAAACAAAAAGTTCAATTTCCAAACATGGATTTCATTTCGAAAAATTTATATTGACATAAATTATGTTGCCTCATAAATTCCACATTTTACAGAATAGATATTCAGTTTAACTCAGAAAGGACAGCCGCTGTACTGTACGCAAATTTGCTTTCCTAAAAAAATAAAACAATCAAAACAGATATGGTATATCCAATTCCAATGCCTTACACCCGACAACACGTATATACGATTATTAAAAAATTTTGAGATAACAACTTCTTCAGAACTAATACGAAATAGAGATGCAAAAAAATCCCCTATTCTCACTGTTTTTCAATTCTTCTATATCTCCTCCAACCATTTCTTCCCTGGTCTTTTCCATATTTCTCCACGTTTAGTACACATTTTACTCATCTATATTCTGTTATTCTATATGTTTGTTCCAGCCGTATCGTTTTGTGTACTTTGAATATATGGGTTATACTAAGGTGCTTCTTAACTTCAGACATCTCTCTGTTCTTTTCTTCTGTACACTCCATCTTTTTGGATTCCATCGTAAATTCTGCCCAATATCTACGTGTTCTGTTTCATTTATTGTGCAAGTTTAGCATTGTTGATACTATTTCTACTACTTCACTGCTATTGCTATTTTTTTCTATTTACCTTGTAAATAAAGTACTGTTCTTCAAAGTTACTTTGGTAAGTAGTTTTTCTTATCCGGTATACTCAACTTTTTTCTCTTGGTGGTTTGGTAGGCATATCTGTGATGGATTGATAGCACATTCAGACCTAGATTTTGCTCTGAATCCTCCTTAGTACTTCCCTTTATTCTCTTCGTAGTATTTCTCGAATCTATTTTCAAGAATTCTGCCAAAACTGAAGTGTTATTTCGCGATAAATATTGCATTCTTCTCTTAGACCTTTTTTTCGATTGCTATGAATAATGCCCTACCCCATTTTCTTTTCTGGCCCTACTTGAGCGTATTTAACCATATAGAGTTGACGATTTAAGGTCACAAATACACCAAGATTGTATGTTTGTGAAAAACAGTAAGAGAACAATCAGCACTAGAAGAATTGCTTTGAAATAACAATCTGACTGAATATAACAAAAATAGAACATTTCAGAACATGGTTCAGATGATATCACCTCTAGTATATGGAGAAGGTATCAACAAACATGAGTAGAGTGCTCATTAATGAACAAACTACCAGCTAGAACATTGCAATGGTGTGGGAACGTTCAAAGAATACCAGAACACCGTTGGTTAGAGCGAATATTAGAACGGAAGCTTCCTGGGAGAAGATGTAGACAACGACCAGCTCTAAATGAAGAGCATCAATTGAAACTTCGATGATAGATAGAACGTGGAACAATAGAATGTAAAAACATTATGGAAAACAAAGCAGTGAATTCGTAGGATGAAGTGCCCAAATGAAAAAAAAAAGCGTTGATATGGGTTGAACATACGTACAATTGGAATTTGGAAAAAACGTAATAAAAGTTGTGATACGGGAGTACAACGAGAGCTAGAAATATTCTTATAGAAAAATAGTAAATGCTTCTCTTCTATGACCAAGCAAATTTAATAGAGACTAAGGATGATTTTACATCTAATTGATCTAATCATGGACAATGTCAATAATTCAATGAAATTGAGAATGTTCTATGATACTAGATGTCACATTTACATATTTGCAACTGAAATACATGGCCACAAATTAACCAAAAAAATCAACAGCCTACAGTCGTACAAAGCTATAGTTTCTCATTTCATTCGTGATATTTGCAATTTTTGTCGTTCCATTTTTCTATCTCAAAAAATAGAGAATCTATGGCCTTGAAATTAATCAAACAGTTTGATGATACGAGAGGTACTTCAAGTGGACGAAACTGAAGGATAAATTGTTCAAAGAACAGGGCACCGTGTCTTGATGCAAAAACTGAGTAGATGACGTGAAAATAATGCTGTAACATGAAGAAAATTTGTTATTTGAAGGCCAGGGGCGGTTCATGTCCAATAGTTAACAATGTCGTATGTAAACTATATTAAAGCTAGGGCAGTCTAGCAAATTGGGATCATGCATTTGATGCCATGCTGCTGGTCCCCGTCCAAGTACTAGTTCATAGGTGGGGAACCTGCGGCCTCGAGGCCGCATGCGGCCTCCGCGAGGTTCTTGTGCGGCCCTTTGCCACATAGTACAAAATGGTAGAGTTCGTTTCAAACAACTATTGTACATCAACGCCATGATAGTTGCGCGAAAAATCCCGCCAAAGACAATGTCATATTGTAAGATGACGTCAGAATATTAGTCTGAAACGGACCCTAACACGCATGAGCGAGGCTCTGGCCCACAGACCATCCGTTTCAGACTTGGACACTCAATGTTAATTTTTTAAACAGTTTTCAGCTCCCCCAAGTTGCTAATAGATTTGCTGATTTTGACGAGCACACTCCTGCTATGAAACTGGCATTTGAACCACATTTAATAGATATATCCGAGGCTCCTGCAGAACTACAAATGGAGTTAATTGATTTAGGGGAAGATAGTATCATCAAATTCCTTTTTAACGCTAAAAAGGATCCCTTAGAAATCTGGAAAAATGCTGTTGAGTATCCATGCCTTCGAGAATATGCTCGCCGTTTACTTTCCTGCTTCGGAAGTACCCACGGTTGCGAGACATTTTCTCTCATGTCAAAAATAAAAACATTTAAGAACGAAAATTACAGATGCACATTTAGAGGATCAATTAAAGCTAAACTGTGTGTTATGAAGCTTGATCCAAATATACAATTACTGTCAAACAAAAAACAAAGCCAAATAAGTCACTAACTTAGTGAATAAGAAAATATTTTTTATTGTATTTTTTTATAATATTTTTATATTATTTTATATGTATATTGTATTTAAAATTTTGTAGTATTATATTTTATTTTTTCTATATAATGCAATAAATTGTTAAATCTATAGAAAAACTAATAATTTCACAAAAGTCACTTTCTTAGGTCAATCAGCTTATGCGGCCTCTCTTATTGCTGCCTAATTTAAATGTGGCCTCTAATGGTAAAAAGGTTCCCCACCTCTGTACTAGTTGTTACTAGTTGAACTGGAAGCTGCTTGAGTAATAATTGCTATAAAAACTCATTCGTCACAAATTTTGATCGCACTTCGTAAATTAGTTTTGGACTTAACTGCAGTTGAAGTATTAATATTATCAACTTACCTTTGTCAAAAATTGGAGATTTGCGGGTATTAAATTGTAAAATGAAATCTCCCATGGCTGCATTATATTTGTTGTTATTAATAATAATATTTTCCTATTCTTTATATTCCAATAATACCAAGGACTTTCGTATAGTATATCGCGTAATTTCATCGACTGAAAAATAATTAGAGAATTGGCAGAAATATTGTATTATACAGTCATTTGAATAAATTTAGGACAATCCAGCCACACTTTTTCAAAGATTTTAATAATGGTTCTGAAAATATATTCACATATCCCATTATTATGATCCTCAGTTCAAATCAGAGGCTAGGTGATAACTCGTATAGACTTTTTCTCATGAAATGTACTCGTCATTTGTCACCAAAAATGTTTTTTGGCGAAAATATCATTTTTAATGTCTAGAGGAATGGTAAATATTTATAAAAAATTTGAATAGCATCAAAGCGTATATATATATATATATATATATATATATATATATATATATATATATATATATATATATATATATATACAGTGCTTTTCAGATAAAAGTATCCACCTTTAATAACTTTTGTAATACTGGTATTTAGAAAAAATCCAAAAACACGTCAATTTATGTTGGAAGGGGCAAGCATTATGGCTTATTTAAACTTACTGGAAAAGCCACCCCCTCACCCCTAGCAGCATCCCCTTTATTTTTTTAAATTACTTGTCATATTTTTTATGTAAAATTTGGATACTCCTCTTTGAGCTGATTTCAAAAATGTATAATACTTGTAGGTTGAAGTGGTTAGTTTATGAGATAAACAATTTTTCTTTTAAGAGCACAAATTTTACTTATTATTTACTTTCACCTTATTTCCCTGTACTAAAATGGGTTGTACAACAGTTCAAACTCTTTAATCATTTTAACTGTGCTATTTATTCTACTTAAAAAATCCAAACAACGAAAAACTCTACTTTTTATTAAAGTTTGACATTGTCAACTAGAATTTGTAGTCACTATTGATAGTGTAATTTGATACATTATTTATTTTGTTTCTCTGAAATGGTTTACTCTTTGCAAGAAAGAATTGAAATTGTAGGTTTATACTACCAAAATAATAATTGTGCAAGAGCTGCTGCTAGAATATTTAACGAATTACATGACGGAAGACATGCAACTCATAAGTATGTAATTCAACTGATGGAGAAATTTACCACAACCGGGTCTGTTTGCAATAAAGTGCATAAGCGAGAGGGACTCGTAAATAACGAAGCAATCCAAGTGGCAATTTTAGGGCAAGTCAGCTTAGAGGCTCAACAACCCCAATCGTTGTCAACAATAAGTAGAGCGATCGGTGTTTCATCTTCTACAGTTTTCCGAGTTCTACATAAATTCAAGTACCACCCTTACAAAGTTAAGTTGGTGCACGAGTTGAATGAAGATGATTTTGATCGTCGTCTAGAGTTTTGCGGATCAATGACACAAATTATCAATAACAATCCACAATTGTTAAACAATATTTGCTTTTCTGATGAATGCTCATGGTCATTAAATGGCTTAGTAAGTAGGCATAATTGTAGATATTGGGCTGAAAGTGATCCACATATTATGCGTGAATTCCATACACAACATCCCCAAAAGTTAAACGTTTGGTGTGGTATCCTAGGTGACCACATTGTCGGACCTTTCTTCATCAACGGAAATTTAAATGGTGAATCATATATTGAGTTACTCAGGAAAGGGGTTGACCCACGTATTACAACAATAATAGAAAATGATGATAACCTTTCCGAAGAATTACTGGTATTTCAACAAGACGGAGCTCCCCCACACTATGCTATGCCTGTCCGACAATTTTTAAACGAAACATTGCCCGCTCGTTGGATAGGTAGAAGGGGGCAGATGATGGAGTGGCCACCTAGGTCACCGGATTTAACACCCCTAGACTTCTTTTTATGGGGGTATTTAAAAACAAAAGTTTATGCTACCCAACCAGAATCTCTGGATGATTTACGAGAGAGGATAGAAAATGAATGTCGACAATTAAATCCAGCCATATTAAGCAATGTCAGAGAGGCATTTCAAAATAGATTATACCATTGTATGGAAGTGAATGGTACTCATTTTGAACACTTATTGTAACTTCATAATAAATAGCACAGTTAAAAAGATTAAAGAGTTTGAACTGTTGTACAACCCATTTTAGTACAGGCAAATAAGGTGAAAGTAAATAATAAGTAAAATTTGTGCTCTTAAAAGAAAAATTGTTTATCTCATAAACTAACCACTTTAACCTACAAGTATTATACATTTTTGAAATCAGCTCAAAGAGGAGTATCCAAATTTTACATAAAAAATATGACAAGTAATTTAAAAAAATAAAGAGGATGCTACTAGGGGTGAGGGGGTGGCTTTTCCAGTAAGTTTAAATAAGCCATAATGCTTGCCCCTTCCAACATAAATTGACGTGTTTTTGGATTTTTTCTTTCCAGATAAAAGTATCCACCCTTAATAACTTTTGTAATACTGGTATTTGAATTTTTTTCAATGAATCTAATATTGAAAAAGTTATGTTCAATACTACTTTGTACGAACCGTGTTACTAGCACCTTCTATGAGAGTCAGGCATAAAAACAAATTATATATGTATATAATTGAACATAACTTTTTCAATATTAGATTCATTGAAAAAAATTCAAATGAACTTGAACATCATTCAATTTTAAACCAAAGAGGAACTCCTAAGGTAGAAATCACAGTACCGTATACTGAAGTAAATCAACGCAAATGTGTATAAAAATATTTTTTCTGTTCGTGCGAACTACTTACCATGTGTAACTACTCCAATTGAGGAAAGTCCAAGATTTTATATCATCTATCTGATCTATCTATCTGATTTATTTCAAGACCAGATTGTAATGCTAATACAATGCTTAAAAATTGCAAAGCACAAGAACGACCTCACTCGCACACACATTGCATTGGATAATAGAACATTTTTATCATTGAGTTACAACAGGGATCGAGTTTGTAAGACATCATTTTGTCAATTTGAAACATTCTATCTCCATATCAAAGCACATGGTACATTGTCGAAGTATAAAAAATATTTTTACGAATAGGAATTTCCTGAGAAGAAATTGTTTTTCATGAAATGAAAGAGGGAAAAGGTGTATTGCAACTTTACTACTTTATTTATAAAACGGACCACCTGTGGTAAAATCTGGGTGTTTCGAGTTACTCTGTCTTGAATACTGATTCTTTAAATAAATATATTAAAAAAGAGAAATAACACGACATGCTGCTTAGAAGTTTTCCTTTCTCCTAATCCAACGCAATTTCTCAGATTTCTAAAACAAGCAAGTAGGAGAGCAGCTCTTTCGACTTGTGATTGTTTTGCATTTGGAAATAAGTAGAAATGCAACCCATCAAGTATCTGTAAGTGTGGAATCATTTCTGTTTTGCATAGAAATCCAAAGATACCTTTGGATATGAAATTGTACAATAAAGAGTGAGTGCGACACTTGAC
The DNA here is from genome assembly GCF_026230105.1 of Diorhabda sublineata. Classification (NCBI taxonomy): domain Eukaryota; kingdom Metazoa; phylum Arthropoda; class Insecta; order Coleoptera; family Chrysomelidae; genus Diorhabda; species Diorhabda sublineata. The sequence goes on from NC_079483.1 coordinate 11,826,836, forward strand.
AATTATTTTTCCAAAAATGAAATGAACTATATATTTGAGCTAGATGCTATTGAAGACGGCTAAGAAGACTTATCGACCATCAAAGACTGTTTCCTGAAAATACAGAAGAATGATGAGTATAAATAATAAGAGTTCATCATCCTTTTTTAAAAAATGAATAAATTGCTAGCATAAATATCAAATTGACAAAAATATACTATTTCTCTTGAACAATTGAGATTTATTTGGATAATAAAACCGTTCAAATAGTCTGATGATTGGAAGAGTTCATTCAAAAAAACGCCTGGCAGGATTATATACACAGTTTCATCTACAGACGCAACTTAGAAAACAAGATAGACAAAAAATGTACTCGATTTATTTCTTGCAAATACAATAGTGTGCGTTATGGCGAAAAGATCTACCATCTACTCAACATTCCAGACGCATCTACAGTAATGAGTTTTGCTTTCATGTACTTCGTTTAGTTTTTGGGAATGAACTCCCAATAAAGATCAATTTTATCAAATGTACGGTGTTCTATGAATTTCAAAATTATGCTCATATCAATTGTTTGCTGTTTTTGTACAAAGAATAACATAAATTTCTCAATTTATTGGAGAATTTCAAATCCATGCAAAATGGGAGAAATAAAAGTTGGATAAGTTCGGAAAAACATTCAACAATCTATGCCAACTCTACAAATTGTATCTACGACTACCTACGACTATTTATTTACCTCATCTGAAATCGATTGTCCACGTATGCAACTTACTACCGTGATAGAAATAAGAGTAGCCATCACCAAATAGAGTTTCAAAGATTTTGATTGCGGGGTGCTCTAAAAAACATTACAATGTACATTAATAGGTAGAAGGAAAACTATTGCAATAGAAAGGGAAGATAAGAAATTGAAAAAACTGATACCTTTCAAATAATTTCTTGGTTTTGATTATAACCACATGAAATATTTTGAATCATAACTGGCTACTCTGATACTGTACGGATTCATAATCCGGAAGCTTGAATATTTTTTGTGCTTTGATTTTATTTATGAAAAGAATGAATTCGCCCACAAAAACGGTTTGAATTCTTTCTAATCTACTTGTGATCGATAGCATGAAATTGCCAATCAAGGTTAAACATATCAATGATATCAGTGAAGCTTTGATATTCAATCAACGTCGATATATTTCTCAAGTTTATAATTTTCTAGACCTTTACACATAACTTGCTTAATTGTCTTACTTCTAGTTATCGTGTGAAAATTAGTTTTGTGAAAATAGTTATTTATGTAACAAGTGTGTAAAGTAGCCTTTTCTCGATGAATGTGAATCTTGACAATCACTCGAAACGAAAAAAAGACCTTTACACATGAATTGCATACAATATCTTTTGCACTAGCGAAAATTTTATCAAAATACAGAAGTTCCATGGTAATGTTCCTTATGGAATATATCATATATTTATTAATACTTTGAAATATTTGATTAAGATAAAAAAATTGACAAAACAACAAACGAATTTGTGTAGTTAATAAATTCATCAACTCTTCCCTTCGGAATGTTTAAATTTCACCTGAAAATAATGTCACCTAAAAATAATCATCACTACATAAGTAGAAAAATATGTTTCCATACGCACTAGTGCGTAAAGTGAAGTTTTACACAATCGAAAGTGTGTCTAAAATTTACTTCAGTTTAACCAAGAATTTCAGTAACTTAATTTTGTAATTGAGAAACAAATTCAATCCTTTCGTGAAATAGGGTCCATGCATTATTTTTTATGTACCTTAACTACGTTAGTATCTCATTCTTAATCACACACTAATTTTTTTAATCGGTATATTAGTTGTTGGGACTCGCACGGCTGTGAGTACTCAATTTTGTATAATACAAGATGACATAACGCTGGTGCATTGTACCAGAATGTACAAAAACACCAAATAAAGTTTTCGTGCAAGTCCCTCGAGAGGAAAAGGTACAAAAACAATGATTTCAAGCTATAAAAAGGGATTGTGCGAGCGTCAAATCTGGCAGCCCAGTATATGTTTGTGAAGACCATTTCAATGTAAGTTTTATCTATTGATATTTAAAAAATATTAACTTATTATTAACTATTAAATATAATTTTTTACTGTAGCTTGAAGCAGATTTGGAAAATTCGATTGCCAGGAAGACCGGTAAAGGGCATATTGTTAAACATTAAAACGACAAAAAGCCTTCAATCTTCATGACTACATTTTAATAAAGTTCAAGCAAACAAATGTGATAATGACGTTACTATAAGAACGTATAATTAGCAGTGTTTACGTATCTGCCTTTACTCCACGTATTTCAGTCAAAGTAAATAATTGATATTAGCAAAGAAGGTAGCAACCATGAATGCATCTACCTTAGGTAGATCGTCCGATCTTGCATCGATAAATCCTATTTCGGCCATCATTTCAATTAAAATAGTCTATGAAATTGTTACAAAAACACAAATCGCAATTACCTCCGCTCACAACAACAGAATGGCGTTTGAAAGGCGACACGCGTTTACCACGTTGAAGTATTTACTTACTTTCTACGTCACAACCTTAGTAACCAATAGAAACTTTTTTCTGTCACGTGTTATTACTCAAATTAAAATCAATTTCTATTTGCGATTTATAATATTTGAAGTTATAATATAATACAATTACAATAATATGATATATAAATATATTTGTTAAATACCCAAATTACCGACCACTGCAAGGACCCTATTTTGTAGATATCATTTGTTTCACAAATTGGAGGAAATACAACCAAGTCAAGGTAAAGTTAGCTAAAGTCGTTATGAATTTTTATAGGTTAGATTATAAATGATGTTGATATTTAAGGATTATAATTGATCGATAATACAAAGTTTTTCTATTACTTACGTTATTTATATTGTAAATACACATTATTGCAGTTAGTCCTCCTGTTAAAGTGAGTGATAATATACTGAACTTCTGAAATATCTTAATAGTATCAAATGCTCTGAAAATTATCAATTGTTTAACGGTTGAATCTAAACAATAAACATAAAACTTCTTAAGATCTACCAAGTGACTTTGATGCCTACTCTACTAGAAGAAAGAATTTGAACATTTACTTAACCATACTCACTTCTGATGTGGTAAAAAATTCCATCATCTTCACCTAACCAAAAAATTATTCAATCAGCTACCTTCGGAATTAAAAATGTTCCGAAGATTGACAAAATTTCTTCTTGAAAGATCTTTTATACTTACATATTATCTATACAAAACTGTAATCCTTTGTCGATAAAATTGTGAAATTTTTTAATGAACATTTCTCTATTGAGTGTACAAAAAGTGTTGAGTTAACAATTGCTACAAAGGCTATTGTTTCAATATTCGAACAACAATAACAAAATTGTACATGTACAAGAACTTGAACAATAACGTTCAATTATTTGATAATTATACATAGGTGAAGAATTCTAAAGTTCATCAATATCATCCATTTTATTTGCCTAAACTGTCATAAACACAAACAAGATCACTTCATATCATTTCATACGATACCTCTGAAGAGGTGTCGGTTATCAAAAATTATTGATCCGAATTATTGAAGAAGTCTTCACGAATTCGTCAACTATCATCACTAGTACATACTCACTTTTTGAAACACAATCGATATTTGACTACATTTAACAGATGATTGTGCACTAATTCCTGCTCTCTTGCGTTGTTGAAATTCATACCAAATTTCTTGTGCAAATTCTGTTTAACATACTCATTGAGCCACGTCAATTGGAATTGTATATGAAATGTGAAATAAAGTATAAACAGCATCGGAAATACGATGGCTAAACCAGCTGAAATGGAATAGATAATTACAGTAGGTGAACGAAATTGTTTGAAATTACATATAACAACCGTTTCTCGTCGTGACTTAGCCCGCTATACATGCCCTTACAGTTTAATATTATTTAGAACATTTTTCATCCAAATCTGCGAAACAGTTTATACATAACACGAAACGTTCAAATAAGAATAGGTATACCATCGAATTGATCCGGCTATTGCTAGTGGTGCCATCTATCGAAAATTATCATAGTCACCATTGTCCTTTGATACATGAATTCCTCTTACAAATGTGGGGGTAATATTGATGAAAAAATGGGATAAAATTGAGGAATATACTGCAATACTTCGAAACGAGTTCAGAAAAGCATTGGATTTAACACTAAAATGAAATAAATATAAACAAATTGATGGTTGCGCCATGGGAGCTTCCATATAAGTGTTATAGCACAATTAGTGATGGAAGATATTGTGGAATCTGTCTTAAGCAAACTTAAGCAAATGAATATTCCATTTCTTTCCCGTACTAAATAATCAAATTGGAAACATAAATAAATATTTCAATTCTCATCATAAACAACTTCAATTCACAATCGAAATCGAACAAAATGTAATCAATTTTCATGATGTCACATTATATAAAATTAACAATAACATAAGAGCAGAATATTATACTGAACCAACTTGGTCCTAAAGATATTTGAACATCAAATCATGTCATCCTTTATCACAAAAAACATCTGCGATCATAAGTTTGACTGATAGATCTAGCCATCTAACAGATCCTGAATTTAGCTATTCAAAAAGCAAAAACTGCATTGAAAGAAAAAAATTATGCAGAAAAAAGATAAACAACATATTAAAAAAAACAGATACTGTAATCAATCAAGAAATCAAGAAACAAAACAGAACCGAAACATAAAAACATTTCTCCCAACTATAATGTACAAGGACTTTCTCAACAACAACTGTCAAATTATTTCAATAAATATTATATTAGTATAAGTCATGAAGTAAATAATACTTTATCCAAATATTCCACTAAACTAAAATCTGAAACACCAAAAAACAAAAGAAGTAATATTATATATCAAGTAGCTTGTAATGATTGTGACGCTGTTTACATAGGGCAGATATCTCGATATTTAGAAAATAAACTAACAGGTCATCTACAACTAAAAAACAAATTCAATTCTAAAGATTCAAAAATTCTTGAAACGGAATACGCGAAAAAGAGAATTTTTAGAAATGGTTCACATTTATAGGAACGAATGATAGACAAGAGCTGAATAATTTAATTTATAGCTCTATTTTTTACATTTTAATAAACCTATGAACAATTTAATAAATGGCTGCTACATATTTTTGGGATGTAAAAGCTAAAAATCAATTGTTCGAACAGACTTCTATTTTGATTTTGATAATTAAATTGATAAAAACGCACGGCTAACTAAATCTTTTTCTGTGAATTATATGACAATTGACTTATTCGAGTTTATCAATTCTCGATTATTCCTATATTTTTTTGTATATAGATATCAATCACTGGTCGTGATAAGTTTATGGAGCGTAGGTTTTAATGTTGATGGTTGTGGAGCGCTATTGGAAGAAATTGATACGTTCGAACAACAGTGCAGAAAATGAGACAAAAATGGTCCGCATTGAAGCGAAAATTTAAGGTGATAATCAATGGGAAATTAGTCATAGTCGAAATCATTTAGAAATAATTGAACTGGATTGAAAATAACTGAAATTAGATTGGAAATAAGAGTAATTTACTATAAAATGGCGCCGCTCTCATTCTATTGCTGATGACTGAAGTACGTCTTCATCTTTGAATTTTCTCGTCAAAATTGTTACTTCGATAACATTAATAATCATTTTCTTCGCTGAGAGACTGATTTCGTTGCAAAGTCGTGGTAGATTCATAATTCTACGAATTACGCCAATTTTCGACAGATAGCGCTACTCTCATTCCAATTATTTTGATATATTGCCGTGACAGTTCATGCTGATTTGAATTGAAACTAACACCTCGAACAAATTGAAATTGAAAATTGGCATACCCATCATTATTCTTCGAAACATAGATGCTCCACTCAGAAATCTTCGTTTGTCCTTGCATAACAACTTTGCTAATGATCATCACATGATCAAATGCATAATTAATGATTTACTGAAGGACATACAGAGAAACATTCTTTTCTATATGTATATTCAAAGATAAATCTCATTGGAACTATTTTTCTCAATTATGAGCAATATGAAACTAAAATAGGAAAAGGAGTAAGTATATATGGACTCGAAATCAAATGCTCACGATCAATAGGAAGTGATCCAAGTAGACTCAGAGGGAAGTTATGGCTATTAGATAATGTCCACAATTAAATTTGTACAGGTGCTAACAATAATGAAATAAGCAAATGAAACGATACTTGACAGATTAATGAGCGAGCTCATAGTTTGACAAAGAGGGTTATTGAGTCTCGAACACGAACAGATTTTTTTTAATGGAAAACAGGAGATATTAGAAAACCTATTATTGAGAACTAGAACAGAAACCTTCGATCCTATATATTGGAGACTATTTCTCTGAAACTACAACTTCTGAAGGTCTAAAGTTCTAAGTAGGTAGAACATATGTGATAAGATAAGGTTTGTAGCGCGACATTGTAAATTGAATTAACGTATTGTAAAACACATAATTAACATTTCATCCATGCAACTACATTTACATTCAAAAACGAATTATGATTACTTACTTGTAAACAAAAATGGAATAACGAGACATATGTAAAAACCATTGGGACCATCACCATAAAATTTTTTAATAGTACGAAAAAGAAATGTTTCGAATCCATCATCAATGAGTGAAGGTAAACATAGAAGATGTGTGCATACGCTCAATGTTGGTATCACTATCGATAAATTATTAAATCTTCGTGCTTTCTTCAAAATCTCCATCTCAAAAGTGAGGTTTTGCGTTTCCAGTACTTTTGAAATATTATTTATGCCAGATGTAATTTTTTCAACGTTAGTCAAGAAAGTTGCCATAATAATAAGAGTAGCGCATCCCTAAACATATGAATCCTAGTTATCGAATCATCGAATATTAAATGATCCATTGAACAATATTTTTTTATTAATCAGTTCAGAAGTATACTTCTGTCATAGTAGTAGATATACGAGGGATATCCAGAATGTAGGGGGTGTGCGTTGTTCACATCATTCGGCTTTAATTAAAGTATACAGAGTGGCTCACAGTTTGCCAATTGACAGTATCCATTAGAATAATAATGCTTGAACACACAAATTTTTATTTTACAGTGAACAAACTATTATTATGTAGAAAGTGGCTTTGGATTTATATATAACCATATAAAAATTAATACAAGCGACTTGTCTTTCGAAATATTGAGATATCAATCAGATTATTGTGATTTGATACAGCCTCAATATCAATTCAATAACTGGCACCATTTTATCGACGAACCTTCATCCAAGAAACGTTATAAATATGCGTGGCCATTGAAACAAATTCTATCTCAAAATCTGATAAAACCACCACAAAAGCGATTTTAGGAGCCTTCACTTGTTTATTAAGTCTTTGGTCAAGTTACGTCTAAATCAAGATAGACTAACAGTAAAAAATTTTTGCTCACGACTCATAACAATAGACTATAAAAGATTTCTTATTCGTATTGTCAAGCGATGGTCGAAACGGTGTTTTATAAATAATAGGATCCGTTATTTATACGAGCGCCATGGTTATATTTTGTCGGTTGGTGGGGCAAGCTAAAACTTGTACCGGTTGATTTGCTAATCAATCTTCAAATGTAAATTATTTCTCTGGTATTTCAAAATGGATGAAATCAAGGAAATATCAGTGCACTAACCGGCTTCATAGTCTAGGCAAAAGCAACCGTACCATTGCCGCCGAATTAAAAATATCAAGACGTAACGTGGACTACCACGTGAGAAAAATTGCATCCGCTAGAGACTAAGATTGTAGTTTCATTATCACGATATTCTTTAAAATATGAATATCAAAATCGATCGTTTTGTTATTATTTGATGTGTATGAAGCGAACTATAAGGTGGGCAGAAACTTTAGAATAGCAGTGTACGTCCATCGGAATTACTCGGACAAAGTGTGGATTTTTCCTTTGTAGAAATAACCAGAAACTTCTTCTGCAGTCATCAATTTCTCCAGTATTTAGCAAATTGTCAACACTATGATACAAAATTTCCAGATAATTACGGTTGAAAGTTGTCAGTTCATTTGAAACACTGAAGCAAATCGAAAATATCTGTGCTTGCCAATTATTGTTGATTTATCTTCAGAGACTTATTGGTCTCGTCCATATCAGAAATGATAAATTTGAGAATACTCTGTGAATATTTCATTCACCGAAGGATTATACCCTCCCTAGGAAGACTAAAATATATATTTGTCTAGTTGATAGAATTGAATGATCATTTTATTGCTAAAGGAATTAGTAAAAATGTATTTCCCCGCCAATAAATTTGGATTCTTCACCCATTATCCACTTCTCTATGAGAAACCTTTCATATTTATAAGCATGTGTAGTTATTAAAGATGAAAATAAAATACACTCACAGGCTGTAAAAAGGAGTACGGCGTAAAGTATTCCATAAACGTGATAAAGTTTGTATTACTTATTATAAGGTGTATTCCTGGCACTGTTATAAAAAGTTCAATTAGAAAAAACATAAATAATAAAAAAAATTCTAGTATCCAGAACCTATTTCGATTCTCTCCTAGTGTTAATAGCTTTCTTATCAATCGAACTGGGTCATCTGCAAAAAAATTATATCATAATTATCAGACAAATTGTATCACTTTTTTATCCATATGAACTATTATGAACTAAAAAATGAGAAACAAATATTTTTTTTTTACAAATAATAAGATATGCTCTCAAATTTATGAATAAAAAAGTAAAAACTAAGCTGCATTGAGGTTTACAGTTCTCACAAATGTCAAATCGATGCTCTGCATACATATTTCTTGAGCAACGTGTGACGTCCTCTACGATCACGAGATGGGGGTTCTTGCGGTAGAACAAAGGGTAATCACAAAGAGATCATTCCAATCTCTTGTTATTTTCTGCATATGACTTTCTACTGAGGATATCAGGTAAATTATTTAAAATTCAAGGACCCACTACAAAGTACTTTAGATATATTACTCGTAGTTACTGAGAGTAAGTAAATGTAGTCTTAGTTCTGTGAAATTACTTCCAATTCATTATTCATCTTGATGCCGTTCAATCTTTTGGATTATGGCTAACGCTTTATGCGTCTACAATTGGGGTAAATCACTCCCCTTGTTCTTTTTGTTAGTCCTGGTTTCGTTCGTCAGCCTTCTCCACTTTTTCTGTTTTTTGCATTTTACTTCCAGTTTATTACTTCTAGGATTTTGGTCTCCTCTTCAATTTTGGTATCTCCCGTTATTTCTTGGTCTGCCTCTTGGTTATAGAGTGTTATTTTGTGTTATACTCCTCACCATTTCTGTAGGTTTCCTTCTCATAATATATCCTCCTCAATTTAATCTTTGTGCTTTTATATACCTTATTATTTTTTCTCCTTCCCCTGATTCTTATGTTTCTTTATTTTTATTCAATCTTCTTTCTCCATGTTCTATAATATTTAATCTAAGTATATTTCTTCTTCTATCTTCCTATAGGCAATTCTGCCTGTTTCTTTCTTTTGTTGTGCTCTTAAGTTATATTATCGCTCCATATTTTCCGAGGTCGGCCAACACTTCTCCTTCCAGCCGACGATTTGTCCCTTGCGATCTTTACTACCCTATCATACTTTTTTACTATTCAATAATCACTCGTCAATCTTTTCCACTGTTGTTCTAATGTAGCTGCTACTTACTTGATCTCTCAGTGCGATCCCCGTGATTTGCTGTATGTCATTATTGGTCTTATAACAACTTTGTAGCTTCTAGTCTTAATTTCCGTTCTAATGTTCGTTTCTCCATATTATATTATTGATGCATCCTGCTGCTCTATTTGTTTTCTTACTTCTGATTCTACATCTCCATAGCTTGATAGTGTGATGTCTAAGTAGTTAGTTTTCATAATCTGTTCAATGCTGGTACAGTCAATTTCTATCTTAATTCTAATCGGTTCTTTGCCAATGACCAGTGTTTTTGTTTTTTGGGATGAAATTACCATATTTATCTTCTTTGCTACTATGTTAAACTTATTGAGCAATCTTTGTAGCTCGTCTTCACTGGCTTCACGTGGCTGATAACCAAGCCACACTTGAACTGTTGGAGGACAGCAACTGAGGTTGGATGAACACAAGCCAATTGAACTTGTTTTGTACTTACTGCTTGTCGAGTTGAATTATTGTTTTTAAGAACTTCAGCACATTGAACTGAATCTTTTTTTCAATCATTTTGCCTCTCCTGTAAAATGCAGATGTCCTGTCACATCCATTATTCCTTGTAAAAATAGTACATGATTTTGACACATTGCAAAAGTAGATAAACTTTTTGTTAGTATTTGTATGAAATTTATGTTAACTGGTTGGAACTGTCATAAGTTCATCAAATAAAATATTAATTGACGAAGGTGCTGCTAAAGTTCCAAGACGATATTTTGCAGATTTTATATTCCTCGTGCAATCATAATAGTCATCAAATACGATAGTAACTCTAGAACCAAAATGTTGATGTACATAATGTATGTATTCATTTAAAATAATGTTGAATGTTTCTTATTTCAACATATATTGGCGTAGATAATTTTACGATCCACAATTTTTGACTCTAGTATTTTCATGATAAAACTCACAGTTTTGCTGAAATTCGTAAAAACCTATTTTTTGACCTTTGACCTTAAATAAATGTTTTTTCCATACACGAGATTGATGGGAAACTTTCAAATTTTATTATATTTTATTATATTTTAAACAATTTTTACAGATTTTCAGCTGGGTGGAAATTTATACAGCTTCACTCAATTCTGGTCCAATTTGACCGGACTAGTAAGACTAATTTGCAATAGGTAGATAGAAATTATTGAGGAGAATTTCAGGTAAAGAACAAGATGTTCTTCTGAAGAACTGTATCGGGTTCTATATGTTTTAGGAAAGTGAAAATGATTTTTTATTTATATCGTCTATCTACTTATGTTTATATAAATTTCTTTTTGTTCTCATTTTATATTCTATCATTATAATTATTAATATTATTATTATTTAAAATTGCACAAACTCACCCCTCATGATGAAACGGTCTTGATTGGAATGAAATCTTGGAACTCCCTAATGAAAATGAAGCGAAGCTTCTCCAAATATGCATTTAATAAAGCCTACTCCAAAACATCTCTAATATTTTTTATTCATGATAAATCCACAAAGGAAAATGTTAAATATTTGATTTGATAGTCCAGTGGAAGAATTTTTATTTGGAAAAATATATGTCGTAAAACTTTTGGAAAAAAGTAGTAAATCTCTTATGTAATTCAGTTCAATATGAAACTAATAATTAGTTTTTTCCTTATTTGAAATAAAAATAAACAGTTTTTCATCAGAAGTTTCCAGAAATAGCATTTCCTTCACTAATTTCCAAATGAAAAATCGACTGTTTTGAGCACAAGTATTTTTTATTCGTAGACACGAATGTACGGTAGTTAATAGGACATATAGCAATCAAATTAGTATTTTATAAAAAATTTTAAAAATCATATATCCTTCATTTGTTAAATAATGGTACCATATGAACAGGGTTCGCATGAATCGGGTTTTCACCCTCCAAAAAAGTTTCAATAGGGTCGGAATCCACAACACTATCTGGAATTGCATTCCGAATTCCAATAGTCAAACTCTTCTACAGATGTGCACGTAAAATACCTATTATTCTGATTGACCTTTCGATAAAATGATTGAAAATGAGAATTATCGTTTATCCCATCTCGTAATTGTAGATAAATATTACAAATCCCACTGAAAAAGTGAATAAGTACCGGCAGAAATCAGAACTAATGAGTTCCAAGGAAGTTTTCTTCTTATACTGATTAACTAATAAAGTATAATGATTATTCATAACTTCCAATGAATATATATATATAACAGCTAGACAGAATACATAAGTATGAATTTGACATGATGTACAATATGCAAAAATTATCTTTTTATATATAATCCGAGCTAGAGAAGTTGGTATTAGTTTGGTCCAAGCTATTTCACCTAAAAGTGTGCGTGGTGGCATTTGGTATGAATATAAATTCCTATCTTGCACGCACAACAACTAACTATTAGCACTTTCACACTAGTCATTTATAATTGTAATGACAACAAACTTTTTAATTAGTGTGAGAAGAATTGATGTACGTGGAAATAGCATCACGATCATACCTACAGTATGGTTCTCTTTATCGTGAAGACATTGTCCTCATTTCTTCAATATTATGTGAGTTAGTTTTCATATTTCCCCGATAAACTCATCGCTACAATCTATATTGGTGCTTTCAAATCATATATGTAATATTTCTACATCAACAGTTTAAACGGGAAGTAATGTCTCATTACTAAAGTAACGACAATATACTTTTTTCTCTCTCGTTCCAAATACCTACTTCAGATTGCGCATGCTTGACAATGCGCAGAACTGAGCTGTAACTTCGGAAGATAGAGAAAGCGTTATCATTCTATTTTCCTTCATCGGAACAGCTTTTACTTATAGAAATTGTCCACATAGAAGTGTAACATAATATATGCTTCAGATAGGCTGCGCATTTTCATGGAAAAAAATGGCGATTACAATGTAACCCCACATTCAGACCTGGTTCCAGTTCAAACGAGTGGAATGATTTAGTGCTTGATTTGAGTTTGTCAAAGGAACAGTCAGAACTTCTTATTTACCAGAATGAATACCATTTTTTCCATATTTAAAAATATGGCAAATTAATTTTCTGTATTTACTGAACTCGATACCACCAAGTACAAACATCGTACCTAGAATGATATGAATGAGCTATTAACCGCCGACATCCGATTAATATGCGGATAAGTCACAAGACAAGTGAGAAAGAGACTATTAGAATTGACTTATTCATCATTAGTGCGAACCATTCTAAGAAGGCTCCCGCGCGAAATTTTGCGTCACAAAATTCATATTTTTTGATAATGTAGAGTATGGCTAAGCGACGTAGTGGACATCCTAAAGAAGAAATACGTTCCGAAAAAAATAATAGACATTTAAACAACGACACACCCATTCACATTTTAGTTAACCAAAACCTGACAGAGGAAATCAAACACCAATGGGTATCCGACAGGGAGACTCCTTAAACCCGCATCAGTTCAACATGATAATGGACGAAATAATAAATCATGTCAAGAATACAGCAGGAGGATATTTATTTAGAACGGCGAAGACGACTTCCAGCAGCTCCTATATCCATTTTATGTGAAAAATAAAACCTTTAACATGCAAGTATCCACCGCAAAAACTGAAACCCATGTCATCAATTAAGAACCAACGAGGTGCAAACTCGCACTAGAAAATAAAACGATAGAACAGGTCAGGTCATTTGATTACCTAGGCTCACAAATCAGCGCAGACCAGAACAGAACAAATGGAGTAAAAGGACAAGCAAACAAAGCCAGCCGAATGTCAGGCGCACTCCGGGACATTATCTGGAATAATACCAGTATGAATAAAAGGACAAAAATATACAAAACCTGCGCTAGACCCATATTGATATATGCTACAGAAACAAGAGCGGATAACAAAATAACTAAAACCAAGAAAAACACAGATATAAGACACGAATGTAAGGTGAGGTAAACGTAGAAGAGCTTGGAATGAACACGTGGACAGGATGAGCAGGTAAAGATTAGCAAAGTTCGCACGAGACGGTAAACCAGGAATACGCCGACCTTTAGGAAGCCCTTCAAAAAGATGGATGGATTCATGGACATGAACATCTCAAGAATGATAAGCTGGAAACTACAAGCCTAAGGCCTGCAATACGTTGAAGAAGAAGAAGAATAAAAAGAAGATAATGTAGAGTATGACGAATCCAATGAGTTTGAAATTCTCTTCTTCAATATAAGCTCTTAAGGGAGCCATAGTTAAATTATATGATTACAAATTAAATCAGAATTGCCACGATATATGGAAAAAATTGGTCCAGCCATTATAAAAGCTGAACAAGATTTTACTCTGGGTGAGACTGCTCTTTCGCAATCAACAGTAGAATATTAGGTAGTAGAGTTCAAGCGAAATCGACCAAATGAGGTAACGAATCCAGAAATGTTGAAGAAAATTTACATAACGGCACTGGAAGATCGTCGACTGCGCCGTTTCATAACGATGGGTGATCCATAACTTTACAACCGAATCAAAAGAACAATCAAAACAATCCACTGAAAAGGAAGAACCAGATCCAAAGGAAGCAAGGACCAGTTCACATCCGTTATTCCAATGGCCAAAATCCATAAATTAAAGCTATTAAAGCACCCTTTACGCCATATTCTCTTTGGATTATTTTCTGTTCCAGACTTGAAAAAATGGCTCGGTGGTGAAAGATTTTCCAACAATGAAGAAGTGATGTCGTCAGTTAATGGCTATTTTGAGGAGATGGAGATTCTTTTTTTAAAAACGGCAAAGAATTCATTGAACAGCGCTAGGAAAAGTTTATGGAGTTGAAAGAAGATATCGTTGAGAAATAAATATATTTTTTTCCAAAATTTTTGTGTTTTATCTATTAGACCCAGTGTTTTAGGGACCATCTTCATATTATATAAGTGTACGTATAAGTGTATGTGTAGTAATACTCGACGGTTATTAGCTATTTGGAAAATATTGAATGAGTGACTATTTATATTTAATAAAATGTTCAATTTAACAATTTTTATGCATTGTTGTAGTTCATTTTATCAATGAGAAATCACATAGTGACCCTTCTATTGGAGGAGGCAGTCGAAGCACCGCCCAGCTAGCAAAGTAGTTCTATAAATTTAGAGTAACAAGACTTTTATATTCTGTTAATGTTTTCTAGTTGTATCTATAACACTGAATTGTTGCATGAATGTTGCACATTAAACTGTTTTGCCTTTAGAAACTGAAATGTTTTTTAAATTTATTGTAAGAACATTTTTAGAACATAATTTATAGAGCATTTATGAGATAACTGCTATTGTAGCTCTATAAGTGCTTACAGAACACAATTTTACAGCAACGGTGCTCATAGAATAAAATTACTGTAACGCCCATGTAAAATAGGGCATTATGGAATAATACCATTTCTTGTGACACTATTATAGAGTTGTACCGTAAGATTTTTTTTAGTTTTTTCATAGAACTATTGTGTAATGAGCTTCTAACTCACAATGTTGCTACTGACAACAAAATTCAAATATGGAAGCTACTATCGAGCTTAACGGAAAATGCTCCTTAAGGCGATTAGAGAAAATAATAATATAGTTGTTATTGAATCATTATAGAGAAAGTAAGTATTGGCACAATTCTTTTTGTTTAATAAAAAAACTGTATTGAATTAACATAATTTACAACCCATTTGGAACCAAGAATCCTCGGTATAGAGGTTCCTATTTTAATAAGTTGTCCTGTTTTCATTTTGGACCAGAAAAGCATTTCTTGTTTCTCCCAAGCCTAGGGAACTACAGTCAGTTGCTTGGAACCCCTCTCTATTGTCTCTCTAAATCACCACATAAACTATACACTCTTAAAATCATAGAAATTTAAGGTTATGTTTATAAATGTAGTACAACTGAGAGCAAAATAAAACGTGAACTTGTATAAAAGCTCTATTAACGTTTCGGTGTAGTATAGTAAACTGTTGTATGAAGGTTCGATTATTGCATCACTTTAAAACAACAAAATGGCGATTCGCGCTAAAATCAAAGTATTTCAAGAAAGTGACTATTAATCTATGTACAGCGTTGCCACTTCAATATTAATAATAATGTTATTTTCAGAGGGTCTTGTGGGGATTTGATTTAAAAAACATAATCTACTCAATAAGAAAGGATGGGTATTTCGTCAGTAATGAGGGAATTTAGACCGATTTGAAGATGTAGGTTTGTTCGCCATTTCTTTATTGTTGTTGAAAGGAAGCTTACAATAGTTGAGTGAACTTTGTAAATCTGCAATACCTCCACAAGCCAGGAATGACGTACACTATCAAACGCTTTCTCATAATTCACGAAGGCAGTGTGTATATTACGGTGATTTCTCTGTGTTTGCCGAAGTATCACAGAGTCCATGATAAGTTATTCTTTGCACCCTTGATGATTTCTTCTGCAACCGTTCTGTCCCTCTACTAAGATGTTATCTAGCTCGATAAAGTAGTATTATTAGCATAAAAAATAAACAATCTAAGACAAACTACTATTTTAAAACTGGAAAATGAATAATTCTACCCATTTCAAAATATAAGGAAATTTGTTTCAAAGCATAAATAGTGAAAATCGTTGAAAGTTGTGGTCTTGTATTATCAATATCTTCGTAAAATAATATAAATTTAAAAAATCGCATATTATAGAAAACCTTTTTTGGTGCAGGAAATTTCTTACAATTTGACAACACTGTGAATATTAAATGGCATAGATGTGTTAAGGTAGCGGCTCACGAAGAATATCAATCTGAATCTTTGCCTACTTACAAAAGATAGATGCCCTCATCTAGCATTAGAAAGGCAAATATTTAAAGAACGTCTTTCATTATATATATATGACTCCAAGGACTGACAAGTTGAAATAGGAAAAATACTCAAACACTCAATACCATTGTTGTGGGCAAGGTACATTTCGCGAGGCCCTGGTACTAAAAGAAAGAGATATAAAATAAAAAATCACTTGAAATTGAACAGTTTTTTATTCATTGAGAAAAAAACCCTATTTTCACTTATACTTAACATTGAACAAAAATGAATAAAAAAATATTTGAACAAATAGCAATTTTCTACTTTGACTTTACCGAACTATTTAATGATTGGTTCGTAATTTATCTGCTTCAATAGATAGAACTTACAAAACTGGAAGTCTTCATTGACCCATCGTATTTCTCAAATAATTTTCAACTAGTTTTAATTTTGGAAAGCTCCTTTCAGCGGAAGCAGTACTTACAGGTATTGTTAACAAAACACCTTTGGATAGCTTTCCGCGTCTTTTCTCTTCAATTTTTTCCCGTAGAGTGGTCAGTAATGTCGAATAATTATCTCCAGGTATTGTTCTACCCTTATCCAAAAAATCAATCATGATTTCTCAATGACAATCTCAAAAAACTGAAGCACTAAGTTTTCCAGCAGATTTTTGGACACGAAACTTGGTCTTGGAGAACCAAAGTGTTGCCATTCCATCGATTGCCGCTTTGTTTCTGGATCGCAGAAATGTACCCAAGTCTCATCCATAGTAACAATTCGGTTTAAGAAGTCTAGATAGTTTTCAAATCGAGCACTGATCGAACGCGATGCTTCTACCCTCCACACGTATTTACTATTTTCAGTTTTCCTATCGCTTCTTCTATTTCCTCTACGATTTGCTCTCTTGTCTTTCTATCATTGTATAATTTCTCTTTATCCTCAAATTTTTCTTGTCTTTTCACGTTTGTACCTCAGCAGCTCCTACTATATCTTCTGTGTTTACTTCTACATTGTTTCTTGTACTTATTCTTCACATTTATTTTCTTTTCCTTCCTGCCTTTGCCCGACTTTGTTCCAAAAGCTCCTTTAATAGTTTCTCACCGCTTCTTCTATTTCCTCCTCCACGATTTGCTCTCATGCCTTTCTGAAATCGTATAATTTCCCTATATCCTCAAATTTTTCTTGTCTTTTCACGTTTGTGCCTCAGCAGCTTCTACTATATCTTCTGTGTTTATTTCTACATTGTTTCACTAAATTTCTTCTCATTTATTTTCTTTTGCTCCCTTCCATCGCCTGATTTTGTTCCTGTGATTGTCTTCTTAATTATTAACTGATTCTTCTCCAAATTTTTTCCATGTTTTCTTTTTCACTTTTCAATCCTTATTTCCTTCACTTTTATTTTTTATATAATCCTTCCATGCTGCCTTTTTCTGCTCAACCATTATCCTTATCTCTTTTTCTCCATCTGGTTTTATGTTACTTTTCAATTTTTAATTATTTTTCTTGCATAAAAGGTAAACTTTTTCTCAAATAATCAATCTTACGAAGAAGAAATGTCTGCGAATAAGAAATACTTGGCTTAGTCGTTTTTTCATTCGGTAATGCGATTTTTTGTAGAGACAGACAAAAAATATTCAATTCCAAATTACGGAAAAAGTTGCATCTGTTCATATTAGTTTTTAATGTACTCAATCAAATAATAGATTTATTATTCCTTTCCAGTATTATTACGACTCTTTTTTCTCCCAATAAAAATACTGAATTTTCTCTCTGATTTTTAAAATCAAATATCCGATATTTTTTATGTCGATCGTTTATGAATAAAATAATATTAAAGACGTTTCTGAGCAAGCTTGATTGAATGTATATTAGGAGAAAGCTTCAATCCGTTTCAATTGGAAAGTTTCAGGTTTCCATTCTAATAGAGACAATTCCATCATGAGGGGTAAGTTTGATAAAACAATTATTAGTATCAATGATAATAATATTGATGATAATATTTATAATAATAATAATAATAATAATAATATTGACAATAAGATTGAAGTGCAAAAATTAGGAAGTAAATTATACGGAGAAAGCGGATCAATAGGTATTGTACCTCATGTCCCGTTCAGGATAATTGCAATGGATACTTTGTGAAGACTCCCTCTGCTAGCGACGAGCAGCGCTACTGCGATAATAAACACAATGTAGGAAGACATCACTAACTTTGTTCCACCGACTCTTGCTGTTTCTAAGGAGACGCAAATTAATGTGCTTACAACCACAAAAGCTCACTAGCTCACTAGCTCAAAAGCTCACTAAGCAAATCACTGAGTTGAATTAATTTATTATGCGCTCCTACGTCAGACCAACAGACCAACAACAAGTACAAGGAGAAGTCGTTCTAGATTTTCGAGGAATTGATAATCATCACTCAGGAGAAGAGGAAAAAAGCCTCTGCATCGTCTACAATACGCTCGAGCGACTTCATTCACTTATTTCATTGTGGAGCGGTTGCAGTACTCCATCCAAGCAATCAGCAGATAAACGTAACAAAGATACGTACCAATAACACCAACACAAAACCCTGGTGATAACGGCATCTAGAACGCTCTGTAGATTATTAGGAACGATCTAAGAGCCATTAGGGAATGCAAGCTTGCTGGACGGTCCTATAAACATACACAAAATCCAGATCATCAACAATATACTTGAGGCATACATTTTTTTCAGATGACCCAGTACGATTGATATTCAAGATACTAACATTAGGACAACATCAAAATAATTTTTGGATTATACAATTTTGTTGCTTATTCTTGGTTTTGTCAATACAAATTTATGTAACATTGCCTGGGATACACCTTATAATAAATAACATAAATTTAATAACGTTTATGGAATACTTCACGCCATACTGCTTCTTACAAACTGTAAGTATATTTTCATTTTCATCTTCAACTCCTATGCATCCTTATCAAAATAGTGAATAATGAGTGAAACTTGATGGAGGGAAAGACAAAACAATAATTTTGGTCTGCTACCTGAAGAAAAATTTTCTAACAATGATCAAATAAGTAGAACTATTAACAAATTATCACAAAATTCATGATGATTTTAATGGTTTCTATCTATAAGACTTGAAACAACATCAAGTTTTTTCTGAATATAAGAAACAATGATAGGTAAAAATAAATGATTCCAATTTGCTTTGATAGAGTTTTCTAAATGAAGCATTGACTGGGTGACTATTTCTCCGTATTAATGAGGACGATATCTACATTTCGGAAATTCGTTACTGGAAAGAATACATTCAATCGCTTCCACAAATGAAAAAATCATGCTTATTTTTCAATGTAGTTAAATGTTGGGTACAAAAAACACATGTTTCATGCCCTCTAACATTATATAAGTAGAATTAAGAAATTTAATTGCACGAAACTTGTTAAACAATTTTAGAATTTGTTTATTGATGCAGCAAGTTTAATCACAATAACATAATGAAATTGATAAAGTGAAAAATATGGGAAAAATATTTCTGAAAAGTTTGGTATTTTCAATTTTGAAAACTCTGAATGATGATCGTTTGAACGGCATTTATATTTTTATCAATCTCTGCTTATTTTTGAAAAGGTTTTGATACCAACAACTTGGGTTTTCCATTTTCCATTTCTATACTGCAAGAAAAAATGATTTGTTTTGGTATTTGTGGGTCGTTGGTTTTTATATTTTCCATAAATTTTTACCAAGTTAAATCTATTGTCAGATATTTCACAGTAACGTTGAACATGAGTTTTTGTATCAGGTAATGTGATAATTAAAACATTTCCGATATTTAAAGCAACTTGAAAGATGTTACAAATAATATCTAAGCTAATTTTTTGCTGTCATACTTCATGCATGAGATAATATATATAATTGATGTAAAAATAAGCCTACAAAAAACACCAAATTAGAAAAAAAATTGTTTTAATACGATTATTAGAAGTCTAGACAACCCAAGTTAAAGTCAGCTAGGTAGTTGCC
The DNA here is from genome assembly GCF_026230105.1 of Diorhabda sublineata. Classification (NCBI taxonomy): domain Eukaryota; kingdom Metazoa; phylum Arthropoda; class Insecta; order Coleoptera; family Chrysomelidae; genus Diorhabda; species Diorhabda sublineata. The sequence goes on from NC_079483.1 coordinate 11,847,320, forward strand.
ATGAGAAATTTTGAGTCCGTGATTGAATCTGTCGAATCCTCCACTATCACGCCGTACCAATATCGCCCAATAGTTTCCTTGCGCTTTAAGAATAACTGTAATTTTCATATATAAACACCGCAAAAAAATTCTCGCATCACTCATTATTTCTTAAATATTTTAAATGTGTTGCCTGTTTTTCGAATTTTATTATTATTACGAATCAAAACACCAACAGATACACCTTTTGCAACATTTATTATATATCATTTCAATCTACAGAGGACAAAAAGTTTGATTTATCAAAACATAGAAAATATCAAAAAAATTGTACAAAACATCTATACAAAAAAATAAACGGTGCTTGAAGTAAAGCCAGCCTATGAATTCCTAATAGCGTGTGTTGCCGCCCCTCGCTCTAATTATAGCTTTCATTGGTCTTGGAAGGCTTCTAAACAGGTTCTGGACGTAACCTTGCTGTTTTCCCAGAAGTTAAAAAGAACATTATGAAGATCATCTAGTCTTTTTATTGGTGCCGGATATTGCTGAATTTGCCATTCTAGATGGTCCCAGACATGCTCTATTGGGTTAAGGTCCGGGCTACGTGCAGGCCAATTCAGGGTGGGTATCTCGACTTCTTCTATGTACTGCCGAACCACTTTAGCAAAGTGTGGACGAGCATTATCCTGCATTAGCACAGAGTTGTCATCAATATGAGGCATATAGGGCAATACATGGGGTTGTAGGATATTGTTTATGTACCTGTCAGCATTTAGTCTTCCATAATTCACTAGTACTAAATTCTCTATTCCTTCCCAAATCATGATAGAGCCACCACCAAAGCTTTCAGTTTTCAAAATTAACCTGTTCGTGCCGTTCACCACGTCGCCTATATACTGGTACACGCCTATCTGATGAATACAGACAAAATCTTGATTAATCCGTGAATAAAATATTGTACCAATCTTGAATATTCCAATTTGCGTGCTCTCGAGCAAATTTCCAATCTTGCTACTCGATGTTCTCTGGTAAGACGTGGACCTCTAGCTGGCACTCTGGCTCGTATACCTGTCTCTCTCAGCTTATTTCGAACTGTTTGTAGGCTTATTCGAACATTATGAGCAGCCAACAGATCTGTTTGCAGCCTTCGAGCGGTGGTATGCCTAATTATTAACGCCGTCAACCTCAAGTAACGATCATCTACTACCGAAGTTACCTTTCCGCGACCTTGTCCTGGTCTTCTCGTTAGCTTCTCTGTTTCTTGGTAGCGAATAACAACTCTGGATATGGTGCTTTGTTGAACTCCAATTACCCCGGCGACGTATCTTTGACTGGGGCCATCTTGTATGAAGGCGAGGTTCTAGCGGCTTCTACATTCATCACATGTCTTGTTGAACGCTGAGGCACATCCATTATTAACAAAATAAATTTAAGTTTTTACTATACAATAACACAATTTGCTTAGAAAATTTTCGATCTCAATGCATTCTCCAAGACAGAAATGATTTACTCAAGAATTTTTGCTTCCAAAAAAATTTGTAATAAATTGTGATATTTTTTTGCCCATGTAGTAGAACTTCTTCTACCGTTGTGCAAGAGCACTTATATCTTTATAGTATAAAAATTATCTATTGATTTTTTGCGTTGTTTCAAATCTTGTCTTTTTAATTTTGCATAATACAGTGAGTGTATTATATTTGGGAGTTATCGTATCGCAATATTTTTGAGTTTTTAAACGATATCTTCTTTCTGCCCAGAGATATCCTAAGAAATGTGTGACTGGTGAAATGCTTAGGATAGTTTACCCAAAGGAAAATTGAAAATTCATTTGATATGGAAAGTTCTTTCATTGATCTACCTGCAGTCACTTGAACTGTTTTCATAATAATCTCATTATTGTTGCTAGATTGCGTTTTCTAAATATAAAGCCAATATTTCTAGCAATGAGATCAAATCATTAAATAAACCATGTAACAAATCTAACAATTAACAGCTCATATAACTAACTACGTAATTACTGTTGTCCTCGGTGTTCAATATATCGTCCATCATTTTTTATACATGAAATCAATCGCTGACTGGTGAACAGTACAGCAGTTTAGATTTTTGCCATTGAAATACTCCGTATTACCTGTTATATATATTCAATCATATCGAATTGCGGAATAAATAAACTTCTACATCATATACACTATCAATGTATGTTCGATCTAAAAAATGGTGAACATATATGGAATAATGTGCTGGGCAATCATCATGTGTTGTGGTAACATGTCACAAGTAGTGGCTGAGGATATGTCTTCTTAAAGAAATGGAAATTCGTTTCTTAAAATGTCTCTAAATACCTTTTTCTATTGTCTGTCTGACCCAATTATTTGTCCGCCTAGAATTCCGCACCACACATTTTCAGACCAACGCTTCTGCTGATTCGTTTTAGACCAGTAGAGCATAGTTTGGTGAATTACTCCATCAATACTATGAAACATAACCTCACATCTCGCACATTCAAACTCTGGTGTGGGAGCATATGATAAGAGTGTAATTTAAAATAGTTTAATAAGTATAGTATCAGAAGTAACAGTAACAGTGAGATAAATTCAGGTCCATCGTTGTAAGCGAACGAATAATGACTTAAAATGTTTTAACCTCGGGGTAATTCTAAGGATGTTTTTCGCATGACCTCTTATTTTTCATTGGTTGATAACTACATTGTAATTTTTATATCAATTTTCGATATAATAATCTTGAATTCTTATACTATCTTTAAATAGACTGTTTACACTACCACTGCACCAACACACTGTCTGACGTGCGTTTCTATAACAAAGTTATCGTCTTCATAGAATACAATATTTCAACGGGAACACCACTTTGGCGGGAAACTCTACTTTTATTCCTTAGCTACTAAGCTTTAGAGTATTAGGAGTAGGCCCTTTTTTCCTGGCAGCGTGATCGGCAGTACTCTATTTTTCGGTACGTTCATATTTTAAATCTGATCTTTAAGCCAGATATTAACGAATCTCTTAGTTTGCCCGACATATTTCCCATCACTATTATTATTATTATTATTATTATTATTATTATTATTACCAAATTTTAGAAATTTAATATTTTATCCTTCGGCTCGCCCAACTATTGATATAATAACATTTTAGGTATGATTAAAATATGACAAAAATATCAGTTTGTACTATTGTTTAAAAATGGTCAAACGATGAAAATTAAGTCACATATAATTCCTACTAAAGTAGTCACCTGTGTTCCCTTAAAATTTTTGGAATGGTGGTTCGACAAAAATAATATTTTTCTGCCAAATGTGATATGTTTTCTTCTACAATAGAAGTTGCCGTTTCGGATGATTTATAAACGCACTTCAAAAAGCCAAACCAGAAGTAAACCAATCCAATTATTAGTGAAACCGTGAGGACTAATTTCCAATATACGGGATCTCGATGAATTTATGATGAAATTACTTCCGAAAATGCCGATTCTGTTCTGATGCATACATTTTTACTATACAGATATCTGAAGTTTGTCAAACCTTCCCTTACACCGCACAAGTCTATGCATTTAGATTAATGTTGAAATATTGTACTGTTAAATGTTTTCTACTTCTACTGATGCTGGAACAACCCGCCATCCAACGATGTCAGACATATACGTTCCTTACTTTATCAATATTCTTTGTATATCAACTGTCATTTTAATATAAATATCCTTCAATTAATATTTTCAGGGCTGCGCTACTATGATCATTTATGGAGGTTTCCTGTCAAAAGGCGAAAAAATTGCATCAGTTTTATATACTATATCAAAATCATTAGAAACGCAAAATCCCAAATTCGAGATGGATATTTTGAAGAAAGCACGGAAGTACAATATCTCATCGATATTTATCCTAATTTTGAGCGTATGGACTCATCTTTTGTGTGTTCCATCACTCATTGATGATGATTTCGAAACTTTCATATTTTACACTGCTAAGAGATTTTTTGGAGATGGTCCCAATTGTTTCTTTATAGGTCTCACATTTCTAATTTTATTAACAGGTAAGGTTTCTTATGTGAACATAAGGAATGAAATTCTTTATTGGTCAATTATTTAGATATATAGATAGATTAATAATGGGTCTCGTCAATGTTTTACAAAGTATGTGATGACATTTTCTCTATTTGCATCTAGTACCCTCTCTTAAAATCCAAAGGAACAGCTAACGGTATCACAATCATCTTATTGAATGGCTTAGTAAGAGATTTCAATCTAGGCTCGAAGCAGAAATATCAGTTCCATGGCGTAAACAGTGGAATTCGCTGTAGAAGGATAATAAAAAGATAAAGGAAGATGGATTTATTCATCGCAATGATGATAAAGGTACATTTGGAGCTATTGGAAACCATTGCGTTCCTGCTGAATTACTCTTTTTATAGACAGTTCTACAAAAATTTTTGGAACAATTCTCATTTATGATGGAAATATTTTCCTATCTCTATCTCTGATTCATTCTCTGATAATCATGGAAATTTACGAGGACCCACGAAAAACAGGAGAGGTTCAGCCTTAAAAGAGTGATCCATAGCTCTCTTAACAATAAAAATATGCTCACTTTGAATAACGATATCGATAAAAAACAATGGGAATGATTTTTTGGAATATACTTTATATTTTGAATAACCCAATAAAAAGTAATCGAGTGGAGAAACATCGGGGGATCTAGCCGATCATTCGATCGTTCCACGTCTTTCAATCTACCTATTGGGAAACTGTACGTGCAGAATGCGGTGGAGCTTCATCTTGTTGGTAGTAAATAGATTGATCTATCTCATTTGGATGATCAATATCAAGAAAAAGTCTTTGTAATGTAAGCGCTGAGAAGCACTGAAAAATCTAGATGAACCATTAACTGTGCCCTCAAGCAAATAAGGGTCAATAATTTTATTGCTAGTTTTACCAGCCCCACGTTTTTAGTATATTGAATGGGAGCCTCACACATCCAGTGGGGATTTTCTCTGCTCCAATATCTACAGTTCTGTTTATCAACCGTTCCGTTTGAAAGAAACGTCGCTTCATCAGAAAAAACTATTTTGTTTATGAACTGAAAATCTACGTTCACTCTGTCCATCATCAATTCATAAAACTCTTGCCTTTAACAGAATCGTCTTCATTCTCCTCCTCCTGAACCAATGAAACTTTGTTAAAAGGGTATTTTTTTTACGCCAAACTCTCAAAATAGATGATTTTTTCACATCATTGTCGCGGCAAGTTCTTAAGTTGCGGATTTTCTTCAATTCTCTGTAGACTTCGAAACGTGTGGACCAAGGTATTTACTATTAAAAATTTCGCAAACTTCCATCTGAGTTCTTGTTTTATTATCATAACCAATCATAATTAGAATGTCTGTTCTTTGAGTCTCGGACAAATGAGCCATAACATCAATTTTCTCAGTTATGATTGGAATAATAATAATATTTTCATACTGAAAATTGTCAAATTAAGAATAAAAATCGACCTATTTGAGTTTTTTTTCTAATAATAATGCTAAAATTGAAAATATTCATTACATATGGATAGCATTGTTTATTTAGGAATCTTTGTAAATAACATTGATTATCATATAAATGTTTGTTTTTCTATTCCAATGGAATGGAAAAATTTGATATTTCTGTAGGAATAATTAATCAGCTCAGACTGAGAAATCATGTTTTCTTTTGTAATTCATAATTACGTCGACTTATTAATGTAATTAATTTTAGCTGGTTCAATCATCGTAGTACCAATGCTTTTTGTATTTTATTTTACATTTCATATACAATTCCAATTGATGTGGCTTTCGGAATATGTTGAACGGTATTTACTCAAAAAACTGAATATTTATTCGAAGAACCCAAAAGAGCAAGAATTAGTCCATCAACATCTAATAAATGTAGTCAAATATCATTTATGTTTCAAGGCGTGAGTATAGTATACATAACTGTTTCAAACTACTTTGTTATATTTGAAATGGTAAAATTATTGAACAAAATATGAGAGTCAATAGAGTTCCTTAGTGGTAATTATAAATGATGTCTTCGTCAAAGACGTAGTCACAATTATTATTATTGGTTGGCGACGTAATAATTTCGGTTTTGTAGTATAAAATAAAACACTTTTTTAGAAAAGATTTCTTTTTAATCAATTATATAGTTCACCTTTTACTATCTTCCTTTCAGCTTCATGATTCCGAGCATACTTATCTGGTACTTATCAGTAAAAAACTCTACCAGGTGAGATTGTGAAAGTTTGACCATTCAAAGAATTAATAATATTAGAAGAAATAAATGCTAATAAGATGTTGCCAGGTTAAGCCTGTATGGGGAATGTGGCATCACTACTCAGTCAAGTACCAATAGTTTCCCACAAGTTGCCAAAGATGTGTGAAGCATAGTCATGGTGGAGCACTGAAACTTTTCGATTTGACAGTAGTTCTGGCCGTTTTTCTTTGATTGCTTCATCCAGTTTCATTAATTGTTGACAGTAGACATCAGAATTGATCGTTTAGTTCTTTGGAAGCAGCTCAAAAAACACAACACCTTTGTAATATTACCAAACTGACAGCATGAGCTTTTTTGTTGTTTTTCAGCTTTCAATGTGGTTTGTGCTGGTTCATCGTGTTTGCTCCATGATCGTTTTCGGACTATATTACTGTACAGTTACTGTACCATTTTTCATCACCAGTGATGATTCTTTTCAAAAAGGGTCGATTTCATTTTATTTAAGCTGCATATCGCAAATTTTGATTCTTTTTGTTAAATGAATTTCTTTCAATTCGTGAGGTACCCAAATATCAAGCTTCTTAACTAGCCCAAGATATTTTAAGTGTTCTTCAATTGTGTGCGATACATGTAGCCTCTCCCCAACCTCTAGAACAGTTGACGATCCTCTTCAATCATGACTTTGGTTTGGTCATAATCAACTTCAGAAGGCTGACCTGAAAATTGCTCAACTTTGAGAGAAAAATCTCCAGAAGAGAATTTTCTAGTTCTGACATATCCGCTTTTTTAAGCAATTAGCACTATAACTTCACATATCTTTGTGAGCGGCAGCAGCTTTCTTTTCTTTTCAGAAATAAATAGGGAAAGGAAAAAGTAAAATATGCCGAAAATGTTTGCTTCCCCTCCATATAAAATTAAACCACAACTAGTAGCTTCAATAAAAATCACCGAAAAGTACAGCACAAGTATAAGTTATCAAAAATGAAGCAAGTCTCTATATCAGTAGAAAGCGAAAGTACTTAGTGGCCAACCTCATATTTTAAACGGCAAGCGACACCACAAGATAACATATTCATTGGTGCTAATCTTGTTCATGTTTATAACAGTTGCGGCAACCGTCTTAGAAAACAAAGCTGTCAAGGAATAAATCATTTGATATTGAGAGCTAATATTCCAGTTTTACCTTTGGATTGTTATCAAATAATAAGTTTCCTGTAGTTTCTCAATTGCAAACTTTTATAACCGTCACAGTTTTCTAATATTCAATAATGAGCCAAACACTCAAGCGTTACAAGAAGAGAAGATGCAAAAAAAAATAAGTAACTTATGTAACGAACTTAGTTGATTTTCATAATAGCCTGTAATGTCAATGACGAAAAAGATCTGGCAGAGCACAAAATCCTGATGTAGGAAAAAATGGATGAAGTGGCAGTCATGGTAAAGTCTCCGTCAAAAACTCAAATTTCATATACCTGTAAAATCTATTGATGTTCAGTACACATAGTGTACTTCATCTTTAAAAATTAAAAGTTATTTATCATCTTTCAATTATTATAACCATCACCGAAGACTGGGATGTAGTATCAGTATGGACACTTACAGGCAATGTCAAAATGTTTGAACAGGTGTCTTGAAAATCCGCATCGTTGTATCTGATTTAAGTGATCAGATTTATCTGGAAAAGTTACTTAAAGCCAAAGAACAGTTAATTATTGAAAGTTTGGTGGATCATCTGAATGAATTCAGTCACTTGGACATCATCACGATAGTGTTCTTTCACACAGTTAGTGTGTAGTAGCAAATATTTTTTTGATTCTGGAAAAAATTAAAAAGAAGCTAGACACTGTGTTTTTGGGCAAATGAATTTAAACATGACCGTACCAGCTTCACTGATTAGTAGCATTTTAAACGATCAGAAATTGCGACAATTGCGACAATTATTATCTGTTTGAACTATGATATATCATTTGATAATCTATAATTTTCAGTGCATTCAATACCATTAAGATTTTTCAGTCGATCGGTATAATCTTAATGACCTCAACAGGAGGAATAGCTGGAGCAATGTGTATTTACAATATGAAAAACGTAAGTAATAAATGGATTTGGTATTATAGATCTTTAAAGATCTTCAATATTCATCATTCGATATAAAAAAATTATAAAACTAATGTTATTTATAACACACACACGTACACACATACACACACACACACACACACACACACACACACACACACACACACACACACACACACACACACACACACACACACACACACACACACGCACACACACACGCACACACACACACACACACACACACACACACACACACGCACGCACACACACACACACACACACACGCGCGCGCGCGCGCGCGCACCTGCAGCAGAGGAGAAACTGCTAGCAGTCGCGTCTCCCCGAGCGGATGGGAGGATGTCCTATGTCCTTGGATGAAGCTTATTTTCCATAGCTGACGAGGGCAGAAGGTAGGAGCCAAATAAAATACGCTCCCGTGGACAAAACTCCCCTTTTAAAGGATCGGTCATCACCATCGGACCGAGGAGGGCCAGAAATACATCTGGCCAGCGGGTCACATACACAAACGGATAAGGGTAACGCTGCTCGAAAGAGATGTGCGATATGATCCCTATAGCGCGGTGTATATGGTAACTCCCGGCATCTACGTGCCGCACCCATGGAAGCAAGAGGAAGCCGATGAAGGAAGCAGGTGCAGGGTCGAAGCGGTTGAATTTTCCCGCTTCAGGGCCAGAAACTCTCACAGCAATGGGGGTAGCTGTAGGAGGGATCTCCCCCCACTTCCGGAGGCATCGCGTTCGGAGACGACCTTTTGCTTTGGAGTCATATCATAGTTTATGGAGAACCTTAATCAACAATCACAAAAGAATGGAGGAAATGGGCCTCATGCTCAGCAAGACGCACTACTACTCAGTGTGAAGAAGAAGAGAACAGATGCGCTAGAACATTTGGAAAAGCTAGTCAATGGACTGCAAGATTTCCTTCAAAATAAGCTAAATGTCCACAAGGAAATCAAAACGACGTCAATGACCCTCTGCAGTGCCCTGAGAAGGTTCAAAAATCAGGATCAACAATGGCAGGAAATGCAACAGCGGCATGGCCACGTCACCCTAAAACCAAGCGAGTCACTGCAGACGGCAACGCCAAAACAAGCGGAACTACCACCTGTTGAAGCGATGGACACCGGAGCAGAAGCTGACACTGAGTCAGTTGCTGGTCCCCAAGAAGAATAACAAAAGGGTACGGAGTTCACCTGATCCTGGGGACACGCAAGTGACGAAGAAGCTGGACGCGAAACAAAGTCCGCCGACGAAACTAGCGACGCTCGACGCTGACAAGAATCAGACCAAAACGGCTTGGAAGCTTGTTCAGTCCAAGAAAGACTTGAAGAAGCAGAAGAAAGAACAGCTACGGAAGGAGAAGCCAACGAAGAAGCCCCGGCCGGAGCATAAGTGCAGAAAACCGCGCCAGCGGATCAAGCCAGATGCACTAATCATCCGCCCATCTGAGCCGACAAAGTACGTAGAGATTTTGCGTTGAATAAAGAAGGACGTCCCCGAAGAGCAGGTCCGTACCACCGTGGATAAGATCCACTAAACCAGGGCCGGAAATATGCTGATAACACTCTCTAGGAAAAGTACCGACAAAGGCCAGGCCTTGCAGAAAACTATCGTGGACATCCTACAGGAAGACGCCAAAGTAATCTGTAAAGGCCCACAGGAAGATGTCGAATTTCGAGATCTTGACGATACCACAACCATGGAGGATATCCAAGCCGCCCTGCAGATGGAAATTGGAGAGTCCTGCGAGATACCACTGGAGGCAATTAGGATCCGAAAAGCCTACAGAGGTACTCAGATTGCTGTTGTGACTCTACCAGTATCTGCAGCGAAGAAGATCCTGGAAGGAAGCGGTAAAATCCGGATCGGCTGGGTAAACTGCCGAATTAGAGCAAGGAAGGGACCGATCCAACGCTTCAAGTGCTGGCACTTTGGGCATCATGGATCTCAATGCAAAAGCAAAGTAGATCGTTCTAAGCTTTACATCAGGTGCGGACAAGAAGGGCACAAGATCGCCGGGTGTAAAAATCCAGCCAAATGTGCATTATGCGCCGAGAACCAAGGTGCAGAGAATGCGGCTCACAATGCCGGCAGTCACAAATGCCCGGTATTCCAAGAGGCCCTTCAGAGGATGACAAGCAAGAGAACATGAAGACACTGGAGCTCAATCTCAATCATTGTTAGGCTGCGCATAACCTGCTCATGCAGACGGTGCGCGAATTAGAGCTTGACTTGGTACTGATAGCGAAGCCATATAAACACCTAAGCACCCAACCCTGGGAATCGGACAGCACATCCAAGGCTGTCATCTGGTCATGTGGCAAGCTCCCTTTCCCGAACGTAGTCGACAACAACAATGCCGGCTTTGTAGCAGCATCAGTAGAGGGCATCCGCTATAGCTGCTATGCACCACCTAGCCTCTCTATTGGTGACTTCACTGATTTCCTGGATCGACTAATCGAAGATGCGAAGCAATACCATCCAGTAGCGATAACCGGAGACTTCAACTCCTGGGCAGTCGACTGGGGTAGCAAACATACCAACGCACGAGGGAAGGCACTGCTGGAGGCTTTTATTACACTAGATGTAGTCTTGCTCAACAGCGGTGATACGCCGACCTACACCAAGGGCGACACAAGCTCGATTGTAGATCTCACTTTTGTCAGTAGTAGCCTTGCTAAAGGTAACGAAAAATGGGAAGTATTGGATATCTACACCGCCAGCGACCATCATGCAATATTCTGGGAAATATCAAGCAACCAGAACTTCAGGAGGCATATCAAGCTATCTAACAACGTTGGTTGGAAAGTAAAGTCTTTTGACCCAGAATTATTGCTAATAGCTCTCGACAGTGATCCGATCAACTTTGGATGTGCGGAAGAACAGACTAAGGACCTGATGAGGAGAGTAACACATGCTTGTGATGCAAGTATGCCTCGTAAACGTGGCATGAACTCAAGATCTTCAGCGCATTGGTGGAACGACCACATCAGCAGCCTTCGTAAAGAGTGTCACAGGAAGAGAAGAATCTCTCAGCGCGGCTATCAACGGCCCAACTCAGCGGAGTTAATCGCAGAGTACAAAAAAGCGCGTCATGAGCTGAATAAAGCTATCAAAGAGAGCAAAAGAAGATGCTGGAAAGAACTGATATACGAGGTAGACAAAGACGTGTGGGGTAGACCTTATAAGGTGGTCATGACCCACTTGAAAAAGCAACAAATGCCATCACCTACGTGTCCTCATCTCCTTCAAAAAATCGTCACTGCGCTGTTCCGACAGCAAAGAAATTTCGATTACCAGTTGGTTCCAAGTGAACTGGATGACATACCATCTGTCACTGAAGAGGAGCTGATGGAGGCCTGTAACCGTGTAGGAAATAATAAAGCGCCGGGATTGGACGGAATCCCTAATATTGCCTTGAAAACCATCTTAAAGGCAGCACCAACATTATTCCTAGACGTGTACAACATCTGCCTCAAAGAAGGGACCTTCCCAAAGAAGTGGAAACAGCAACGACTGGTACTGCTTCCGAAAGGAAAAAAGCCGCCGGATGAACCGTCATCTTACCGTCCATTTTGCATGTTAGATATAGCAGGTAAGATTTTAGAGCGTATAATTCATCAACGAATAGAAGAAGTAGTCGATCAACTCCTAGCAGACAACCAGTATGGATTTCGGAAAGGACGATCAACACTGGACGCGATTAATCTGGTTGTTAATATCGCTAAGGAAGCGATCGCAGGAACCAGATGGAAAGGCGGCACAAAGAAGTATTGCCTGGTGGCGACATTAGACATCAAAAACGCCTTCAATCCCGCCAACTGGAACTGCATCATACAAGCTCTACGAGAGAAAAGCGTTCCAGAATATCTGTGTAGGATAGTAGCCAGCTACTTTACCGATAGAGTTCTCAAATATGACACGAAGAATGGTCCTAAGGAGTATTATGTTACAGGAGGTGTACCTCAGGGCTCTATTCTAGGCCCACTCCTGTGGAATGTCATGTACGACGGACTCTTAAGACTGAAACTACCAAGTAACGTCAAACTGATAGCGTACGCAGATGATGTAGCGGTCGTGATCGTTGCCAAACATCTTGATGAGATAAGCCATATGTTCGACATCACCTTTGACAAAGTCAACCAATGGATGGACGAAATGAATCTCCAACTGGCGAAGCACAAGACTGAGGCAGTGCTCATTAGTAGCAGAAAAGCAGTAGAGACCATCAAGCTGAAAGTCGGTACACAAGAAATCACATCACAACCGTATATCCGATATCTGGGAGTGATGCTTGATGCCCGACTCAACTTCAAGCAGCAGGTAGAACACGTCAGTGCCAAAGCATCAGTTGTCACATCGGTGCTCACTTATGGAATATCCATTTGGGCAGATGCGCTGGAGCTGCAAGAGTCGCGGAGAAAGGCTGGACCAGTATATCGTCTAAATGCTGTAAGAGTAGCCAGCGCCTTCCGCACAATATCGGAGGAAGCAGTCTGTGTCATTTCCGGAACTTTGCCACTCAGAGTTCTAGCTGAGGAAAGAAGGAACCTTTACCAACGAAAGAGGTCAAAGACACTAAGTGCCGAGGAACTCAGAGCTGAAGAACGGCAGAACAGCATCACACGATGGCAATCGCAATGGGATGCCGCAACAAAAGGAAGATGGACATACCGGTTCATACCAAAGATCGACGTTTGGCTGAATCGGAGTTATGGCGAGGTCAACTATTATTTGACGCAGATGTTGTCAGGACATGGATGTTTTCGGACATATCTTCAAGCATGATGATTCACCGGAGTGCCCGTCCTGCCCAGGAATCAATGAAGACGCAGAGCACGTTTTCTTTGACTGCCCACGATTCTATCCACAACGAGATGAGCTGAAGACGATCCTAAAGAAGAGAATCTAGCCAGAGACAATAGTAGAAGAAATGCTGTCATCAGAAGCTGCCTGGAACGCTATCAATTCGTTTGTCACGGAAGTCCTTACGGAACTGCGTTCCATTGAAAGAAGAAGAGCGAATGACGTCCACTAGAAGAAAGAAGATATAAAATCTTAGCTACTAGAAGGAAGAGCAGCAGCTAATTCCTCCCTCTACGATGTAATGCCTAAAAGGCGGGTCTGCGGGGGATGAGAGGATAGAAGATAAGAGGTTTAGGGTTTAGTGAGTAGGGGCACCAGCGCCGCAGAGTCGACTCTCACATATCCACGTATGCCTGGAATCCGTAAAAAGGATTCCCCCCTCTTAAAAAAAACACACACACACACGCACACACAATCACACACTCACACACACACGCACACATACCTACATACACGTGTACACACGCACACACACGCACACACACTCACACACACACACACACATACGCACATAGACGCACACACATGCGCACACACACTCACACATACGCGCACACACGCACATACACGTTGATATTAACATCCCCAATGGCTGGCAATTGCAAGGAGAGGTTTCTCTTGCAAGCATATTCTACTTTTTGAATCAGTAACCAAGAATTCTGACTGTTGTTTCGACAACCTCAAATTACGCAGTAAATGATTCTACTCTTTTTGAGAGATTTTATGTGGTTCACCAAAACTAGAGGAAGGCATGAGTTTGGAGTCGGTATACTGTTTATAGTATACTCACCATCATTATTCCGAAAAACAATATCTTGTCAGTACCGCTGGTACTAGTAAGTCTGCATTGTAAGGGGCATGTCAAATACAGATTACCAATTTGGATTTTCGATCTTACGCTTCTCTTGGAATAACTTTCAGTCATACATAAATATAGAGTGATCAAAATGGTTCGTAGTTTCTCGCCATACCATTGCCACTACAAGAGACATACTTCTTAAGTTCTCGTTCATCCACCTAACCAATGGAACGCTACAGCTAGTACAGGACACATGGGGAGTCCAATGATTGTCTTGATATCCGACACCACTCTCAAAACCATGACTTGAAGATTTGGTCGCAGCAGAACGGCAAATTTTGACTTGACTATGAAAAATATGTATCAGGCGATCGTGTGAAGAGTTTAAGTAGATCAACGAAGGTAGTAAGTTCTGGTGAACAATTTACCTTCAGTCTATGAAGATGATAACTTAGTTATCGAAACGCACGTCAGACAGTATTATTGTGAGTGTTGGTGTAGTGGTGGTGTAAAGAGTGAACCAACGGTTCGAGAAATTCTAACACCCATATTGAACCCAGATTTTTTGATTTCTCTTCTTCACCTGAGATTCTAATGATTTATCAAAAAAATCACGTGCTGCCTATTAATGTATATTGTCATATTTTTCAGAACACTCCTCAATCAAAATCCCTGAAAATATATTTGGTGATGGTTCTTACCATTTATAATGTAGTAATGATTGGCTTATGTGGTCAAGCAATCTCAGATGAGGTAAATAATAGTAGTAGTCTTAGATAAATTAGTAGAGTTACAAGTTAAGCTAGAAATAAAAAGCCTTTTGAAGCATATCTACAATAGAATCATGAATTCGTGAGAGTCACATCACAGTATCAAGCTGGATCATGTCGAGGAGAACTCGGGAATCAAATATTCAATCCTAATGCAATCATCTGATATTGTGAAAAATAATGTCGAGAGCTGAAATGGGGTAGACAGTCGTATATAGATAAACATTCAAGTGAAGTAGTTTTTATCGCTGCCTCACAGAAAAATGTTCTTCATTTTCTTTTTTTTTTATAATACATCTATCGCCTATTCCTTCTTCGATGTCTATTTTCATCCTGGCTCGAGGTTGTGGCTCCACTTTTTTCGTCGTAGATCTCTACTCAGTGTTCCAAGTGGAGATTTTTCCCTGTTATGTTTACCATTCCGATGTTTTCGCTTCTTTCTCAATCTAGTAGTGTATTCCCCGAGATCCATCTAAGATGTCAATTTCTTTCGTCTTCAAGAGTTGATTTATTTTAGATGTTTCTGGCCTCATTTCTGACGTCAACGTCATTATAGGTCTGCATTATAAATTGGTGCCTCTCGTGTTTGTTTCGCCATACTACGTTATGAAGATATTCCGCTACATTATATGCTCTGACTTGTCTTCTTACGTCGTCTTCTACGTCTTCAACTGGTTATATCAATTTCAAGGTACTCAAATTTCATCATCCGTTGTATTTTTTGACCATTTGTTTCTATGTTATTTCTAATGGGCTCTTTTTATGTCTTGCATATATTTTTTTAGTCGAGAGAGTTATATTATAGAGCAACGCACTAAATTTCAATTTTTCTATCATTAATGTAATAATCATTACCTAGCCGAACCTTGTTTATAGTTTCATGAATTATTTTGTTGCATAAAATGGGACTAAGCGACTCTCCGCGTCTTGTAGCGCTGTAACCTGGCACTGGTTTTGTTTGTTAACCATTAATCCGAGCCTAAACTCTATTTTCTGATTAGATGTTTTCGATTACCTGTATTCTATGTAGATATGCTTCTATTGCACAATAGCTGTTCTAGTGTTGCGATCGAGTTAATTTTTGGAACGAATCGTTGTATCCAGCAGATTTAACCTCCTATGGTTAACTGGATCGCCAAGTAAATATTGAAAAAGTTAAGTATAACATTTGACTTTCAAAATAATAACCGTAGACGGTAGATGAAAAAGTTATTATACAGGGTGTTCCACGACGAGTTAAAACTATCTGTATATGGCAAAATACTAATAGTAAAATCATTAAAATTTCTAAGTTTGAGTTTTCAGATATGATCTTTACAACTAAAATATTTTCAAAGATAGCCAACTTCCGCTTCTACAGGAAGTCGACTGTTACTTTGTTATTTTAAGTAGAACATCCTGTATGTGGATACAATTTTAAAATATATGTAAAATTTCAGCATACTTTTGTCTGAAAACTTTTTTCGAAAAATGCATACTATTTGAGTTATTCATTTTTTGGTGAAAAATTTGATTGTTGCAGATCCTTATAAATTATTTTTTTACGAGGATACCCTTAAAGATATGAAAATGGTTTCTGTCCAGTTGCTTCAAGCAAAGTTAGACGTATTTGAATCTACGTTGAAAAATTTTCCATTTTATACAGGGTTTATATAAAAAGTGTTCAAATTAAACTTCATAAATATCAAATTTGTTTATTTTTTTAAATAAAACCACCTGGTCTTTTCTATTTTAATGCATTCAGAGATAAAAAATTAGTCAAATTCATGTATACTTTCCTATATCTAAACCTTTTTTTTCACTATAGATATAAATAATTCTGACCTTGTTAAAAGCACCCAACAGAAATCATTTTCATATATTTAAGGGTATCCTCGTGAAAAAATAGTTAATAAGGGTCTGCAATGGTCAAATTTTTTTTTAAAAAATTAATAAATCAAATAGTATGCATTTTTCAAAAGAAGTTTTTGAACCAAAGTATACTAAAGTTCTAAGTATATTTCAAAATTGTATTCACATACAGGATGTTCTATTTAAAATAACAAAGTTACAGTCGACTTCCTGTAGAACCAGAAGCTATCTTTGAAAATATTTTAGTTGAAAAGATCGTATTTGAAAACTTAAACGTAGAAATTTTCATGATTCTACTATAAGTATTTTGCCATATACAGTTTTAACTCGTCGTGGGACAACCTGTATGCTCAAAATTAAGTTTCCAAGAAAAATTGTATGATTTCTTCATATCTAGCACTTTAACGACCAGGCCATTCCAGTGAAACTTTCTTCCTAGACCAAATTGGTTGTGTCTCCCAAAAGTTGTAATATGTTCTTAAAAAAAGTATCATACATTTTGTTTTAATAGTAGTTCCGAAAGTGGTCGTTTACTGAACGAGTGGGCAAATTGCAGGACGAGCCGCAGGGACGTATTACGTACAATATTTTCTTAAACGGGCATTGTTGTATCATAAACACAATCAAACGTATCATTTTGCATATCCATTTTATAATAAATGTCACGTTTTCAACTAAACGTCGAAATATGTTATAGTTATTTTATAGTTTCAAATAATACTCGGTTACTATAGAAACCAATTGACCACTATCTTAGACTAACTATTTTATTATTTTTTTTTTCATTAAAGATAGGCCGGAAAGTAAATAAAAATGAGTCTGGAAAAAGCTTTTACCGGACTATCACAATAATTTTCTGGCTTGGTCAGAAAAAATGAGATTTTCTGACCTAAAAATGAACCGGAAAGTATTAATTTCTAGCCCGTTTTGAAAAAAAAATATTTACATATCGATAATGAAGTGAAGAAAAGAAGCTGGCGCATATGCCAGTATCCATAGAGATAATATAGTTTTTTCTCCTATTTTACCATTGCTAGTGTCAGCACATATATCTGTCATTCTTCAGACGAAATAAATATTTTTACTACGAATCAGTTCTTGGAATGGCGGGCGTATACATCCACCGTTGTCCCTTGGGTAAGTGAGTGTTAGAAACAGCGAAAAAATTAGGACGATAGAACTATTGGGAAATTAGAAAATGTTCCTGGAACAATTGTTGAAATTTATGAAAAACATTCAATCTTGTTAAAAGGTTAGGTTATCCTATATGTAGTTAAATGGTAAGTAGCGAAAATGTTAACACAGATGTTCTCACTTTGTAAAGCAGAGTCAAGTTACTCAGCACATTTTGATGAAAGTTACTCATTGAGCAAAAGAATCTTTGGTAGAAAAGTTGTTGATACCATTTTTGTTCTGTTATTATCGCCAAAATATGGATACAACACAAATAACTTCTTAGCTCTATAACTATTAAAATTTTCTGGAAAATTTTAAAATTATGAGTTTACCAAGTTTTTCTTTTGTTCCCCATTTATAATACACATTCTGTAATACAATTATTCCAAATCACTAGCATCTCTTCTCGGACTAAGAATCACTGTTGCTAAAATCACTTACAAATTTATTTAAAACTGATACATGTTACATATAGTGGATTTCAACTCCTTTCACATCATTAATGGTATTTCTCCAGTTCTCGCTGCTAACGTTTGAATATTCTTCCAATATCAGTTCCACAACAGTGGCGGAGTTTTTAGGTGAAGGGTCATTAGTTTTGGATTCAAAACACAGTACTACGAAGGTAAACTGAATTTCTTTTCACCATTCTTCTTGACCAGTCCATCTACATCTTACTCTTTTTGTTTCTAAAACTCTATGAGCTGCTTCTTTGTAATACTCTTGGAAGTCTTGTTCACGTAAAAACTTCTGTGTGTCTGCTTAGGCTGGAATTTTACGAATTACGAACAAGACTCGAAAAGGGTTCCTTCAATATCCTGGTGGTAATCTAAGGAGGTATCCTTGACATATTTCTAACTTGATAATAATGCATCATTCACCCAACCTTCCCACCGCAATTGATTATGGATATGCGTTTACCTTTGGAATATGATGCTTTCATTTTGTTTCAAATTATCATTTGTCCAGATGATATTTAACGGTTTCTCATTAATGGCTATTTTATATCTAAAAGCGTGTTTGGTTCAAAATATTTCCAGTGTTAGTACCTCACATACTCAAAGATATGTTTTATTTTCAGGTTTTTAAGAATTCGTAGAAGATTTGATATTGTTTGATGCGAAAATACTGAAGATTGTTTCGCATATTTGAGTTTGTTTATTGAAAAATACCTTGAATCATTTCTTTTTCGTCTAATTGTCACGCTTTTCTTTACAATTATAGAATCTAGTCTAAGAAATATTTGTTTCCTGTGTTACATCTCTTCTGGACATTCCTCGAGTACAAAGTCAGTAACTGTTGGTACAGGTTGGCAAATACAGGAGTGAATGTCGAGAAACATACCAGAGGTTTGAAGTTAAAATGAGGAAGTATTGGTTAATTAGTACGGTAAATAATCAAAGTATTAAATTCTATACCCCTGAATAAAATATATATTCTATCTCGGTATCCAGTAAAAACAATGAAAGTAGATATCCGCGCAGTGCTCTTCACTAACAGATAATATAATTGACAATAGTAGTCAAGTATACCATGCTTGAGGTACTAATCCCTATTATCATCATCTAGTAACACGCATTGACGGACGTGGCTATTTCACATTCATTCCTGTATTAACCAAAGTGTACATAATTTATTCTTCACAAAAATTTTATTAAAGAATAATTAGAGCTTCAATACATCGCACACTTGCAGAGCTCACAGGAAACCTTAATAAAAGCACCTACTCGATGATTATTGAAAAAATATTTCGAATTATATATAATACCCTATTTACGTTCAATAAGCTAATGACACAATTTCAACACGTGTCAACACGACACGTCAGAATGCGACACATCAGATAGGCCGGACACAATCACAATCCTCCGGAGCTTATAATATAATGGAGCACCTACAAGAAGAGATGGATTGTTTGGATGAAGAAGAGGAAATGGTTGCGATTACTGCAGCATTGCTTGTGCTACAATATGAATCCAGGGAGTACTGGGTTCATCCACTAAACCAGCGTAGGCACGAATGTGGTGGATATCATGTAAATTAAAGAAGCCAATTACAAATTTTAGAGAAGCAATATTTCCAGAGGAACGACTTTTAATAACTTTAAGGTAGAAAACAACAAAATACAATATTATATTTTCTTAAATACAACCGAGTATAAAAATGTTATAAAACTAAACATAATATTGTAATTTGTAAAATTGATTAATGTATTGGAAAAGGAACTTCCTTGAGTATTTTCTGAAACATAAGTATTGATTTGAGATTGTCGTTTTCGTTGGTCGCGGTTATCCTTATTTCGGAAATTGTACAAAAACTCATACTTTCGTACCTCCTCTATAAATTATACCTCTCAATTAAAATAAAGATAATTATAGATATATTACGGAAACGAATATAGTTAAGGAAATGCTTTTCAGTCACGCTCAGAACAAACTCGGCACAGGTGGTGAATATAACTTACAACACTTTGTAACACTTCTGACGAAAATCTGACCAATGTAGATATTGAAAACACGCGCTATGACGTTTTAAAGCGTGTTGTCGGTCTCTGACGACACATCACAATAATATGCATAGATCTGTTTCAAATAACGTAATAGATATTTATATAACACTTGTTAATGCGTGTTAATACGACACGTGTTAAAATGTGTCTTTAGCATTATTTTCTCAGTATCATTCGATTTAGTAACCGGTTTTATTTTGAAATTCTAAAGGATGGATTTTTTGAACGATGATTGTTGTTTATCTATACTACTAAATTATTAACTGATTCTGAAAATTGAATATTGTTATGCGGTCCTGGATAAGTTATTCATTATTTAGTTGACAGTGGAGCGTCTTTTTTAGAAAAATAAGTTTAATACAACTCATACATTCTATTTATTTTTAGTCGATGAAACTACGCGATGCATTATATGAAAGTCCTTGGTATTATTGGAATACAAAAAACAGGAAAATATTATTATTGATAATAACAAATATTTCGGACCCATGGGATATTTCATTTTACAATTTGATACCTATCAATCATCAACTTCTAACAATAGTGAGTTGTTAATATTAATAATTCAATTATAGTGAAACCAAAGGCTAATTTACGAGGCGTGATCAAAATATTCAACTAGTGTCTGTCATACCTTCTTCATTTCGATTGTGACACGCAGATTGAATAACATAACATTAGTTTATTGAGAAAATAGTGACGAATCAAATGAAGGAAGTTTTGAAATAAGTGTTCGATAAGTGCATCGAACTGTGGATTCAACATTAAGATGAGCACATTGCTAGCTGACGGTGATAGTTGGAAGGAGATTAATGCAAATTTCATGTTTATTTGTGAAGAGGGTGATACCACATCCTCATCTTCTTCTTTGATAACTTTCATTGTGAGTTCTACAACCTCTTTACTCTGTTCCGAAGACTGATTACATTTTCGTAATTCCGATTTTACTTTTGCCCATATCAACTCTATAGGGTTGAAAATGTAATAGTAAGGAGGTAGTCTAAGAAGAGTATGACCCTGTTCTTTGCAACCCTTGTCATAATCAGTTTCCTCTAACCTTAGACCTTCAATAACAATAACTTCTTTGTATGTTGTGCCTTTTTTGCGTTTGCTGGCAGAAATAGGAATATTTTTTCCAGACAAATGCTAAAATTTGAGCTTTGATACTACAGTGTGCAATTTCATTATTATAAATTGAATGAATTCTTACCAAGCGACGCCACAGCATATCGCAGACTATCTGGCAGGATTATTTAAAAAAAAATTGTGTACATACGCTTTGCGACAGCTTCGATCACTAGAAACGCATTTATGTTTACAATTTGATGTTTTCATTGATAAACAGTGGAGATGATGAATTTTGACACACATGTACCAAGTCCACGTGGACTGAGGATTTCTTAGATGTTCACCGAATTGTATACCGGGTGTAAACATTATTTTCCATTTCTTCATTTGGAATTAGTGCCGTGAGTATTTATGGAATATTGATTGTTCATAGCATAATTGTCTTTTGCAATTGATATTGGAAGATCTTTACTTAGTCGCCATCATATGTTTTTTGGGGCGATGAGCATCTGCTAGGAAATCTCAAGACATAATATCCAAACGGGCATGTAATTGGAAATTTTTCAACGCTCTACTTTCTTTGTCTACCCAAACCATGCCATTTGCCTTCGTATCCATCATGGTTATGTGTATTGAGGTAAGCATTTGAAGATAATGCGACATACCTTGTAAGCAATCTTGTACAAAAGTTTACTACTCTAACTTGTGGTAGCATAAGTACTGAATGAAATTTGATATTTTCAAATTAGAGGACTGCTAATAAATATTATTTCTTCGTAATTTTTGCCCAGCGTTGAGTCTCTATAACTAATCAGGAATGCAACTTGTTATGGAGATGAATTGCTCGTCATATTTTGGGCAGCATTATACGTCTCGTTTTTGTGTCGATTCTTACGCCATATATTATATAAGCCAGATTTTTGTCATTGACGTAGACATTATTTACAGTTATAAATGTTTTTTTAGGGAAGCAAATTTGCGTACAGTCTAGCAGCTGTCCTTTCAAAGATGAAATAAACTCTTAAAGTGTGATATCTGAAATATATGGGATGACGAAATCATTTTTGTTGTTATTATTGAAATATTAATTTTTCTCTACATTACTGATTGTTTGAATGAATCTATAAGAAAAGTAGAAATCCACCTACCCTATCAAAACAATTTGAAAATAATTTAAATGAAAATAAAATTTCCTTTTTTATTACTATCTCAAAAGATACGCAAATAGTTATTTTCCTAACAAGTGCGAAAAGTGATACTTTCCCGAACGCGACTGCAGTTGTCCCGAACGACGCAGAGACTATTTTCTAATACGAGAGAGTAATAAAACCTTGTTACTGATCTGAAACTTGGTAAGGTCATTTTAAATATTATTACAAATTTTTTTTCAAATTGAACTAACCGTTTACTCAGTAGTTTAAGTTTGCTACCCCATTAAAAATCCGCAAATGTGCTGTGTTATTTGAGACGGGACAATCATATCTATGTCATTGTCCGAAAGATGAGATTAGGTAAGTAATTGGATTAATTTCTTTTTTAAATGTGAATGTTAAATAATTAACTATGTTAATGAACATTTATGTATTTTTTGTAATATTTTTATTCCTGTGATCATCTAGACGTAAAGTTGTTAATACTAATACTTTTAGACGTCCATGTAGGAAAGAGAACTTGGGATTTGTATACAGTCATATTTATGCCAATACGACTCCTAATA
Source organism: Diorhabda sublineata (assembly GCF_026230105.1). Taxonomy (NCBI): domain Eukaryota; kingdom Metazoa; phylum Arthropoda; class Insecta; order Coleoptera; family Chrysomelidae; genus Diorhabda; species Diorhabda sublineata. The sequence goes on from NC_079483.1 coordinate 11,870,405, forward strand.
ATTTAGTTATAAATTGAGAGTGTGCGAGACACATTTCCTTGAAGGGAGTTTTGTACAAAATAATTCCACAAATAATCTGCAATATAATGCTGTTGCGTCACTGAATTTGATGGATAGCTAAGAACCAACTCTTGCTGCAAAATTTACACAATTCATCAATGATTCACTTAATTTATCAAATTTTCGGTATCTTAGCAACCTTAACGTATTCAGGTTTATCCAGAGAATTTTTCAGAGTTCGAAAGAAATTATTGCGGAAATATTGCTCTTCCGTCTGTTTCTTTTTTGTTGTCCTTCGACTTACCAAAGTTTTCTGCTTGTCTTGAATTATCCTTTCTCTGTCCTCACAAGCTCAACTGCCTCAGCTTACAGTTCTTCTCTAATGCATTTTTAATTATATCTTTTCTCTTCTTCTTCTTCTCCTTTGGGTAAGGATTTGGAAATTGAGGGAAAAGATCTTCTTAATCTTATACAACAGTCGAGTGTGCTAGAATTTGTCAAAAGTCTTGCTCATATCCAAGAACACAGCAGAGCAGTACTTTTTATCTTCTAGACCCGTTTTACCTATTCAATAATGGCGTGCTCTTCTTGAAAACCAAAGTGATGTTCAGGGATCAAATGGTTATCTGAAATTGATCGTTTCTAGTTTAGTTTTTAGTATATTTTCCAGTATTTTGGACAAAATAGGGAGCAAGCTAATTGGCCTATAAGAAGTTACATGTTTGGTTGGTTTACCAGCTTTAAGGATTAAGATGATCTCCATTAGATTGAAAAATGTCCCAACCTCAAAATGGCATTATAAATAACTGGGGTAGTTCTAGGAGAACTTTGGCATTTATCAAGTCATACTCTTGAGATTGAGATCTTTGGTTTCTTTCGGGACTTGGTTTCTAGATAGTTTTGTTAGCGGTAGTTTTAGCTGATACGGGAGTCCGATTGTTTGTTTTAGCTCTTCTTCTTGACCATCTATTGTTAAAGGATTTGGTTAGAAGAACTTTTCCAGGTGGTCAGCAGAAGCATTTGTTGTTAAGTCGACTCTTATCCAGTGGCTTTCTATAGAGCGGATAGGGTAGTTTATTGATTGTGGTCGGTCAACCTTTTTCGTTGCTTTCCATTCTATGACTTAGGTTGCATAAAGATTTCCCAAGTAATTTTCTTGAGTTGAGTTCTTGAGAGGCTCTGTTTCTTCTATCTTCTAGGTATCTTGTTCTTTGCCAGATTTTACGTAAACTTTATGAGCAATTTTATCTCTAATATTGTAGTTAATTCATGTATTGCACCTGACTGCAATTTGAAGTCTAAAACCATTTTGAAGGCCCTTTGAAAATCATTTTCCTCGAAATAAGTTCATAAGGTTAATATTTTATTCGTAATAAATTAATAAAAAACTAAAACGTTCATAATTAAGTGCACACCTAGAGAGAACATTTCATTTTTTTAGTAGGCATGAAAATATAGAATAATAAATCACACATTTTGTTTTATATAGAAGTTCATAAAAAGAAGCCTGGGACATCCTTGTAAGATTGAAGAACTTTTCTTCTCCCAGTTAGATTTATTAAGTGAAATTTCAAATAAACTTAAACATCATTAAATTTGATACCAAACAGGTACCCTTGATAAAACTCGATACTGTGTACCATTTTCGAAATATTTTGGTTTGAAAGGACATTTTGAGCAACTACTTTAATTGAATTCTATTTCATGTTATTAGCCTTCTTTTTAAATTTTCATCTTGTGATGTTTGGTTTAATTAATACATTTATCATTACTTCATACTGGTATCGGTTATAACTTCATAATTTTTAAATCGAAAACGATACACAATATGTAACAAGCGCCCTCTATATTCGTATAAAATTTCAATGCAATGTTAACAGTAGTTGCGACAAAATTGTTAAAAATACGTATTTTTTTTCTTCTCGACCTTTTTTTTAAACATCCTGTATAGGTGGAAGAACTGTTATTTTGTATTTTGATATTGTATATCACTTTTTAGTTTGTGAAAATCCATAATTATTTAGAAGTATTCATTCAAAAACAGATCATTTTTCCTCGTTTATTCAAAGCTTACAACATCAACTATGTGCTGGTATATAATTTTTGTTCAGCTTATAAATATTGTGCTCTGATAGTCTCGCCCTCATTTAAACTTGGAAACGACGGCTGAAAAACTGTATATAAGTTTGGCCGCCTGAAAAATAAAAACGAACGAATAATTATTTCTCAGTTGATAACTAATTTGGAATTACTGTAACCGTTGGTTATATTGATACTGAACATTGTTAACACTAACAAACTTAATTTTTAAAATTACGAACCCACCAAAAATAATAATAATGATATCAATTTTTCGTGTTAATGGAGATACATATTATCTGCTTTATGTCTATTATCTAAGGGTTAATTCAATGAAAGAAATTATAATTCGCATTCTACAATAAGAGGAAATATTTAATCTTCCAGTATTCCCACGCGTTTGTAGAGCACCAGAACTCGCGCTGGATCTACAAGAAACGTAATTATATTATTTTTAAATACATTTTTTCCATTAGCAACCCTTTGTTGAACTTCATATTCGGTTATTTGATTGCAGGGTGATCAGAATAACTTTTTTTATCTTATTAATCGAAAATAACTAATATTTTTACAAGTAAATAGTAATTATGTAACAAAAATATCAAAATTTTAACCTTCAACAGTAAATCTGTTGGTTTATTTTGGTCATTTGGACATTTGACTGGTCATCTGGAATCATATCGATTCCCACATACAGGACAGATAGCTAGTGTGTCACACAAATTTGACAACTGTTTTCGTGTTGTCCTATTTTGAATACAAAAAAAATCAGCTTTCCAGCTTTGGGGGTACAATATAGCTTTGAAGGTACAGTGATTTTTAATCAATCAGTGCAAATTGGAGATGTTATCAAGAATCTTCAAAATTCAATAAACAAAACAGACGTCAACAAAAGACGTATTTAAAGGAGATGAACAGTTAAATATCTAGGACTACTTCTGGATATGAAACTATAAACAATAAAAAAATATATTGGTTACTAGGAAAAAGCTCACATATTACTATTAAAAATAAGATACTGGTACACAAATAATACTCAAACCTGATGGTTTATAGCTATGGAGCTGTACTAGTGTATGTAATTATGCTGCAAATAGTCCAGAACTAAATACTGAGAAATTTACTTAACGCCCGCAATAATGATCTACACCGAGAACTCCATATCAAAACAGTCGAAGAAAAGATAAAGAAGATCAGTAAGTAACGAAAAACGACTTTTCGTAGGCTCAAACGCAACAAGTCTTTCAAACTTTTGTGAAAAGTTATAGTTATAACCCAGTTCAGTAATTAGTATAGTTCTTTCACTATCAATTGCAGAAGCCAGTTATGCGAGAAACAATCAATATTTCATAAACACGTATGGCTCTCATACCAAATTAAGAAATGATGAATAATGTGTACTCCACGTATAAAATTGAACATCTAACAAACCCTCAGTGCACGTGGATCATCATCTTTACACAATTTCTTTGAAATATTCCTGCTAGATAGTCTACGATAAGCAGTGGCGTGGCTTGGTGAGATTTATTTGATTCATAAATTTTTTTAAATAAATATAAATATGGCGTTCTTCAGACCACGGGCAAATGAAGACAATGAAATTGCACAATAAAGTGACAATAGAGAGAAGTATATAGATATATAAATATACAAACACAGCAGTTTATTTTAAATATAATAGAATGTTTAAAAAAGGGAAATATTCAGTAATCTTATAATGCAGCCATAATAAGATTTGCTTAATTAACTAGAGTGAATAATTTTTCCATTTTTCGAGTAGTCACGAAAGGGGTTGGTGCGGATCATTCACAGAACCGAAAAACATGTAAAGAAAAACTGAATTCAGTAGACAAAGCTACACACAAAAAAGTGAATAAATTGATGGCAATAACCGAATAGTCAAGGATAGTTCGATGGCGACAAGATTATTTGCGTCAGATAAAAGACTACAGAAGTTCTGATAGACGAATGGGGTACAAAAAGGGCTCAGTTCACATCTGGTACCCTGTTTAAACCCATCTCCCTTACAGTCAGGAACATTTTACTCGTCTATTTACGTTTAATAATTTAATATTCAGTTGTAGCAAGTTAACTAGGTATGATATCTAATGATTTTTTCCAACTTCCAAGTAGGAATACAATTTAGTGCATCTCTCTAAATAACGGCGTATAATGCCGTCCAATTTATAATGATTCGATTGCCTTTTAACGAATACTTTCTCGCATACGATATACATATTCCTAAAGGTATTTATGAAATCAATAAATTCATAAAATGAGGTATTTACACCTATGGTAGATCAAACAAAATGGTCTGCAAGGGTTTTTATTTATATAAGTTTTTATAATCTGCAATTGATATTGGAAGAACTATAGCCACAATAGTGTAGCGTGCATAGAAATACTAAGGGCAGTAAAGTAATTAGATTATGTTAAATGTAAAATGTCGGTTAATCGCAAGATATGGTGTATCGCTTCTCTCACAAAAAAAAAACTTTTACAAAAACTTATTTTCGGTTACCCCAAATGGAATGGTAAACAAGCGAATTCGTCGGTATTAGAATATGCAAAATCCGTTATTTATGTGGGAAGGTCAGATTCAGTACCCTATTGAAACGAACGTTTGAAATGTCATAATAAATAACAGAATAATAGGAGCACATTTTTTGCTACAACACTCACTGGAACGAGTAATTGGATTGTTCGTGATTCCTTGACCTGGCAAATATTAATAGAGACTTCCCAACGTACGTGGTCTATATGAAAAATTTCCTATCTCAAACTAAACATGTCAGCACTAATCAATGTAAGTTGAGAAATATATTTGCGCATGCGTTGAGAAGCATTATTTCTGTTTTACAAAGATCAGTGTTAGTCAAAATGAAAAAAATTGAGTATCGAACTGTCAATAATTATTTGATTTTGAAATACTATAAACCTATGCAAATGTAAGAGGTGGTTAACTCTGTGTACGGACTCTGCACCATCATTTTCGACCGTAATATTCGTATAATATTCTCAATTCCATGTAAAAATTCAAAATGAAACGTTGCGTGCTTGATACACTTACTTTTGTTATTGCCTGGTGGTTAACGAAAAATAACTTGTAGAATGAGATTTTCCATGGATTCTTCGTATTTGTTATCATAAGCAATAGAACTTTCCTATTTTTTGTATTCCAATACATCCAAGGACACTCGTATAACGTATCTCGAACTTCAATGGACTGAAAAATTAATTTCAACAAATTGTTTATCATGATAAACGGGAGAGAATATATTATACGGAATACAGAATTATGAACCTTCAAAGTTTGAAACTAATTTCGTTTTTTATTTTTATTTCCCGTATTCTTTATCTGATATTCATAAAATTTACATTATGTTTAGAATGAATTTGTATGTTTATTTTGATATGGTGAACAGATTTACAGTATTTCCTTGAAGCCAGAGACGAGCTGTTCGAAATAGCTAGCGAAAATGTACTCTGGTCGACATTTGATACAATGAACTGTTTGGCTAATAGTTGCTAATTTTTTCCTTTATGAAGATTTTCTACGTAAAGAGTTGATGTAATGTAATGGATTAATACCGAAGATTAACCTACTTAGAAATGGTTGACAATGGAACTTTTTAATTAATTGAAAATTTGATGAGAAGTTCTCAAACTTATTTCTCCGGTGGATCAAGTCAATATATAATTTGTTCTGTTAAATATCGGTCAAACCTAAAAATAGTTAATAAATACTTGAAAGTTACAATAGAAGAATTGACTTGTTCACTGTTTAATACGCGGACATGCTTTACATTAGAGGCTTTTAAAACCTAAAATTTCACAAACAAAGCATTGCTATATAGACAAATCGTATTTATTTGAGGTAACTAAAAACATGTATTCATAATTTAATTCAACTTAATAGTATGTTGTATAAAATAGAATTTGAAATTTCGCACCATGAAGAGGTGGCGAAGGTCCAGTAGTGATGTGGGAACTGAACAAGACGCAGTAAATAATTAGCTTTCAAAGAGTGTACGAAAACTATCAACAGAACATAATGTCTCAAAATCAGTTGTTTATAAAATTTTAAATAAAATAACTATTATATCATTTTCAAGTACGAAAAGTAGACAGTATAATAGCGGATGGTTATCCTGCACGACTTTATTACAGTCCTTTGTTTCTGCGACAATACTAAGCGAACGATACATTTATTTCTAATTATTTGTACGCACGAATCCTGCTTCACCAAAAGTAAGTCACTAATTTCCATAATATGCATTTATGAGATATTGAAAATCTACAAGAAATTATAAAACAAAGAACCAGCATGGACTTATTAAGAATGCTTGGACAAGAGTGACTGGCAATCATTTAATTGGCCGGTACTATATTGTCAGTATTTGTATTTTTTGTATACCGAGCTCTGGCATTAAGTTGCGCCAAAACAAACTCGAATTACTTCGTGGTTCGTGTATGATAGGGCGGGCTGGCTCTTCCTCATTTCAACATTTCACCGCGAACTGGAGAAATCGATCCCATTGATTTTTTCGAGTTAACTCAAAAAAACACCTCTGTAAACAAGACAGAATTCGATGGATAGATTTTCGTATCGCTGTTAGATATAATATGGATTACTCTTCATAGACTTACACGTGAGTGGGATAGGTCATATTGAACATTGATCCTTTTTTTTTCGGTTACTTTCAGTGAAATATTTTATGAGTTGTATCGTCACGAAAATTGGACGTAGTACGATTTTTCAAACATTTTGGTTTATCGGCTTCCTTGAGAATACATTTTTTGAGACATGCTGTGTAATTATTTTTATTCCTATCTACAAAATTACATAAAATCAGATAAACACAGTTCATTCTTCGAACAAAAAATTCCATATGAGACATCCCAAAGCCGTACAGAATATACGAACATGTTGTTAGGTTTACATTAACATACTGCAATTTCAAAAAAGTCGGCCGTTCAACAGCTTTCCTTAAATTCAGTGTCATACTAATGTCAGATGGTGAATAATTCATTTTAGGGAATAATTTCCTCAATTGCCGTTTAACCATATATTTCTCCGTTTTTGAGATCCGTATGCAGAGACCTCGAAAACATGAATTGAAAGTTATTTCAGCATAAAAGTATTTAACAAGAAAATTTTGAAGGCCATAATTTTTAAGTGTGAATAAAATTTATTCTTTATGCAGTTTTCCTGCTTCCTACTTCTTTTATTTCATATTCATTTGCGTTTTCCTTTGCTATTTTCTCTTTCGTCAAGTAATGTTTTATCTTCTTGTACTGCTCCGAACGTACTTATTCACGTTCTTCTTTTTTTCACCCCTGATATTTATAACTGTTTGACATTCATGCCGAGTCTTCAAGAAAAGTTAATTAATAATCCGTGAAATTTTGTAGAAATTGTGTGAAGATACTAATATTTTTTATAATTACCCATTTTCTAAAAATATAACTTTACCTTGTCCGCGATTGATTGGCAAAAAAAAGACAAAAATAACATATTAACAGCAGCAGCGAGGAGAACTAAGTAAATTTTAATCGATGCTCCTTGATGGGTGTTCTGAAAACGAAATATTAATAATGATTTAATCAGAGACAACTAGGCATCTACTGATCCCGACAGTTATAGTAAAAGTTTATCCAAATTATAACAATCATTAAGTATGAGATAAATGTAGAAATCAGAGACTTTTCTATCAAAATTGAAAAATAAATCTTCAAATCTTTATTACCAAAAGTTATAGAAATAACTAGCTTCGCATCTCACAGCTTCCATTCACTACCTAGTAATTTATGTATTTTTAAAAACAATTCTTTGTTTTTCTATAGTACAAAACATTTTGACCAATATATGGTTTCCTGGTTCTCTTAACTTGTCCTAGCTTTTTCAAATTTTTATCCTTCAAAAGTATTTTTTCTATTTGTATATTTCTATGGCTGTTCTGTTTTTTTAATTCCAGCATATTTGGTTTTCTTCGTTTCGTCGAACAGAATACCTTCCCAAAACGTGCGTGAATTGTTATGTGTTGGCCTTTTTTTTTTTTGGTAATGTCCCTTCTAAAGTAACCGAGAGTCATCAATAATCATTTTAAGTAGTTAATATATCTTCTAACTTTTGTTGACAACAAATTCTAATCGATGAAATATTTGCGTGATATTTTTCAGTGTACCATTATATGATTTCTGGTGAAGTTACTATGATATAACTGTCTCTATAGCTCATAATTTTCATTTCGTTACCATCTTATCTATAGTAATAATTTGTTAAAAAACCACTCTAACTTCTCTGCGAATCAGAATTTCTCAGTTTTCGGTTTATTGCAAAAAATGATGTGCATTTAGTGCTTAGTATAAGAAAAGGTTTCAATTAATACCTTCATAAATTTCTCTTTTATAAAGTCGAATATGTGTGTAGAGGCCACCTCTCAATATTTTCTTAGTTAATATATTGAATTTTTGCTTGAAATGTAAAAGTTATAGGGTAAAGAATAAAGCAGTATTATATGACTATCTATTTTTTTCTTTAAAATATATTTTGATAATTCAATAATTATTTTATTATTGAATTTAGTTTCATGGATTGTTTTTTTTTTGTACATAATTAATTTATCGTACTTGTAACTCTTCTAAGTAGAAGCCTTGAACTTCCTCGTCAACAGTTTTTATTTCAAACGGTTAAAACATTTCAAAATTGAATTGTGCTTTTTCTATTATATGAATTCCGTTATGATCTTTCTAATCATTGTTTATATATCCGGGTTACTTCAGTTAAGCTACCTTTTTGAAAGGCTGGAGAGGCTTTTCGGAATCAATGATTTTCATTTTCCTCGTAATCAATTTAATTTTTTTTTCCTTTCTAGTCAAAACACTTACTTCAGCGATGCTCTCACATTTTCAACACTTTCACATAATAATCCTTTTCTCCAAAACAGATATTTACGAAGAGGTCGGAGGCAAGATCTTGTGAATTTCTTGGTTGATCAACCAACTCATAGTGCAATTCGTGAATGTTGGATATGGCAATAACCGAAGTGTCAGAAGGTGCGTTGTCCTGATGAATATAATCCCATTACCATCCCAAAAAATGATCCAGGTTCCATCTAAAGTTATGAATTGATGTCCAGAATCTAGCTCATTTTGATAAACTGCCTCAAATTCTTCATTTAAATGCGCTTTTCGAGCATCGGCGTGGCGCGGCTGTCTTATGCATGAATCGATCGGTACAAAGCAAATGCGTTCTTTATACTTTATACTTTTTATACTTTTTTTTTATACTTTCATTATTACCATACCATCAAATTTAACCCACACTCACCAAGCTCTTATCGAATCAATATGACAATGATCCAGTTTCTTATACAGTTGTTTTTAAATACCTTAAATGAATACTCTTTTCCACTTCCATGGACTGCTGGCGCGTTTTACAAAGTGGATTTTCAAGTTTCAAATAAAGAAAATGTCTCTGACCGCCAAATATTGCAAACACAGCAGCTGAGCAATCACTTTCGCCTCGTATTTGTACAAAAATCATTCATAATTATTTTGGAATGTGGAATCACATTATCATGATAAAAAATTCGTAATCGGCCCACAAACCTAGTCGTTAATTATATATTCGCGTCGACGCCTGCCTCAAAGTGATACTCCCATCGCCCATCTGGATAGAATTTATGGTTGATCCACATACGGTAATCAAAGATTACCTCTATTTCCGACTGAATTTGTGGCGGATTTTTCGACTCCTCTTTTTGGAAGCTTTGTTCTTTGGTTTGTTCAGCAGTTTTGACATCAAATTTATATTAAAAAACGTTTTGCCATCAGCAATTATGCGTTTTATGAATGTGGGTTTCTCGGCACTGTTGAGTAACTCGACGTTGTTCATGCGTAGAACTTAGGTCTCTTAATACGAGTCTAGTATTGACACGATTCATACCTAAAATATTAACAAAAAAATGTTAGGTTCATCTATAAGAGATGTTGAATGCCCCTGGCATCTATCTTGTGCCAGAACGACTATTTTGGAGCACCATTTCCTGAATATTTTAATTTTATAATCAGTAACAGAGGTGGATGAACCACTCGCTTGAGATAGGTTTTCAACGGCTTTACGATCTCTAGTGAATACTTTCTATTTAAATAAAATTCAAATACTGCAATATTTTCATTGAAATAGGAACCGTAATTCCAACGAAATTTTAAGAACACTCGTTGTTCAATTTTCTCTTCATAGTCAATATCGCCATTATTACTATTCATACATTGACTTACGTTTCTTAAATTGTAAACACACATCACTCCAACGACTAAGCCTGAAGATCCCAGCATGATGATAGAGTTATCCTGGAATGAATGGATCGTTTCAAATGCACTAAAAAAAATCATCATTATTTCATTCGAAACCTGAATCGAAACATACAAGAAATGAGATATTTTGGTAACATGTTTTTCATGTTTCATTATCATCTCAGATTCATTGAAGCTATAGTCATAATAATAGCTATAGTTATAGTATGCATATTTTTCTAAAAATCAAAATATCGAAAAGAAGTGATATTATCGACAGATCTGAAAATAGGGGCAAACAGTAACAACTGTCTTGAAGTAAGTTGGAATTTCTGAAACCGTTGGTGGCATTCATACTGAACACACTGCTGTTTACACCACCACTACACCAACACTCGCGATTACACTGTCTGACGCGCGTTTTGAAAACCAAATGATTGTCTTCGGAGACTTAAGGTAAATTAAAACCTAATGACTTGATTCACCTGTTTTATACTGAATTTTACCACCAATAAACCCTCTCCCACGAAAATTAATTCCAGCGAGAAAAAACTCCTTGGCGGGAATCTTCACATCCATTCCTTGACTACTAAACTATAGAGTGGACTGTAAGGAATTGGCCCTTTGTCCCTATTTAAGCTACTCTATTAAGGAATTCCCGCTAGAATTTATTTTGGTATTATTTTGGTTTTGATATTAAATAGGTAAGTCAAGTTATTAGGTTTTAGTTTACTTTCAGGCTTTGAAGACGATAACTTGGTTATCGAAATGCGTGTTAGAGAGTGGAATTGTGAGTGTTGGTGTAGTAGTAGTGTAAACAGTGTATTCAGTACAACTGTCATGAAGTCTCCTCGATTTTAGCACCCCATGTGTGAGTTGATCTTATAAATTAATTATGCAGCACTAGGAAATTTGTTATCAAGGACTTAAATTTTTCAAGGTCATTGAGAAATTTTAGCATCTCATTCATGGAAAATTAAAACATGCCATCCGTCATCGAGCGAAAAGCATTCGCTGATAATTGGTTAGCTTTTATAAATACTTGGCAAATCGTAAAATCATCCGATTTCAATGATTTTTTCAAAAATCTTCGTTTTTACGGCGGAAAAATATGGGAAATATCTCACCTGGAGATGTCATATACTTTTATGACTTTAAATATGATCATAAACGCACTTTTTTACAAAGTATCAAACGCAGTTCATATATTTTTTTTGTTAATCTTTATTAAAAACGAATATTTTGAAAAAAAAAAATTGAAAAATGTTTGTTTATCTATTTTTCATCCTATACAGTAAAATAACATTGTTTTAATAATGAAAATTCTCAATTTTTCGAAGTTTCAAGTCAAACTTTTATTATTATTTGATTACAATGAGTGATTTTAAGAATGTTTTTGTTCATATAACTATAATGATTACTTAAAAAAAGATACAAATGATTATATGCGAGAAAAGGTCAATTTTAAGAGAAATTGTTATTATTTTCAATTGTGAAAACATGATAAATCACCATATTTGTAAAAATTCTTTTTTCAATTTGTTCGTTTTTTTTATGTAGATTATGAAAAAAAGTATAATAACTTCATTTGATTATTTGGAAAAACTCATCAACAATTATACGTGAATGAGTGCATTTTCATGAACATTTAATGCCCTGAAACCAATATAAGTCTTCATTTTCTTTTATTCCCATAATTTTTCTCGTAAGTCCGCCGTGGAAACGAAGAAATAATTAGTAATAAAAAATCAATTAACATCAATAACTAAACTTTTATTCTAATTTTTGAACGTTAACAGTAATGGTGCAACTACTGTTACCAGAAACATTTATTGTGGGAATTACTGAATGTACTTCTTTATTTTCAATAATACTGGAAGATGTATAGTTTTGGTTCATCACTTGTACAAAAATTTCCCCCCTTGTATCGTTCTTATTATTTTCTTTTTACTCTCGACGGATTTTTCCACATATCTTCGAGCCACTGATGAACTGTTCCATCCACCATACCGTTTTAAAACATTTATATCAACCTCAACGTTGGCCAGCAGAAGTCCTTCTGTGGCAATCTCCTGTGTACTTTTCTGGGCGCTCAAGATTGAGGTATTCAGAATTTTTTTGTGTGTTTTTGTTTGTAAATTATAAATGTCTTCCCTTCGACACCCTCGGGCAAAGCCAATTAATGCGATAACTTTCACCAGTAAATACTCTTTGTCTGGGGCGTTCCTCATAAATGATTCAACTTCATCCTGTGTTAACACCTTCGACTGGTTTGGATGGTAGTATACATTTTGTTTTTTAAAAAAGCTATTTACTTAAAATAACGGTAAATGTTGACATATTCTCATTTAACCATAATCATTGATTTGACCATAGTGCAAAGCTATTTGATGTTTTAACTGAAAATTTGAGGTTTGAAAAGAATGCTTCTGAAAAACAACTGTTCTTACTACGTCCAAAAAATAAGCCTACATCACATTTTCATCAGCACTTTCCATCTCGAATTTCTTAAGCCAGTCTCAAAACATCACATATTCTTTTTCGTACCTTTTCTTAATTGGAATAATTTGCCCAACTGCTCCCACACTTTTCTCAGAAATTTTATTTGAATTATCAGCAATTTTTTCGGAAAATTCAATATTTCCGCCTTCATTTACAATTTTACCTTAGTGACTTCTGTTAATTTTCGCATATTTAAATAATAAGGGAATAATCAACTTCTCATACTTTAATAAAATTTTGTTTTTCATTTAAAACCGAAAACTTTGTGAAAAAAACATATTTCGATATACGTTTTTTGTTAAAGTCGAATAATATTCTAATAAAGAGCGAAGTATATCGAAAAGTCAAGATTTCATCTGTTTTTAAACAAAATTTTAATAAAAAGAGACCCAAATCAAGACAGATCATCAGGAAATAGAATTATTTCGTCTTCAAACACTTACTTTTGAAAACACAAGTGATATTTAACTATATTTATGAGATGTTCATGGATCAACTCTTGATTAACATCGTTCCGCGTATACAAATTGAACTTCTTATGCAGGTTTTTCTTAATATAAGCCGACAACCACATCAATTGAAAAGTTATGTGGAATGTAAAATAACTCATGAATAGAAGTGGTAAAGTAATAGCAAAACCACCTAAAAAATTGATGATGACGTTAGGTTAGGGAATAGTAACAATATTAAGGCTTGTAAAGTGTAAACTCCTAGTGTAGAAAACATGTACATGAATGCAATCATCATAAAAACATAGTTTTCTTATGTCACGTCAACCGCTTAATCATTTTTTTAAAATCGTAGTTAAAACAATAACTACATGTTGTCAGAAGTGAGATTCTTTTTGACAGTTCAATTTTAAGTTTGAGCTACTCGAATAGATCAATATCATACTCATAATCTTTATAACAACCTAACCCTTTAATGATGTCATCTTTGTATTCACCTTCCTTCAGAGTTTTCACCCTTGCAATAAGTTCTTACTTTCCACGGGGATCAAGTCCTAGGATCGGTGTAACCTTTTCTTCAACTACCTTGAATATAATGTTGTTTTATTCATTTATTGTCATACTAAGTATATCTGCTTCACCTAGAACTGCTATGTTATCTCTGTGTAACTTAAACTTAAATTCTTTGTTCGGCTTAGTTTCAGACTTGCCTTCGTTTTGTTCTTCAAGTGTCTTGGTAACACGTTGCATTGTGCTCTTGTATCTAGTTTTAAAATTAATTTCGCATCATCAACTTGTATTCTTGTATATTCCCATTGCACTTGGTACTCGGTTTATTCAATTGCTCAACATTCTCTGCAGTTATGTTTTTTACAATATCTCTCGGTCAAAATATTTATTTTGTTAATTTTTGACACATTTACTTCTCACTGCTTATACTTTATTTGCTTTATTTTTACCTTCGAACTCGTCTAGTTGTTTGTGAGTTTTTCAAATATTTCCTCAGATTGTTGACAGATTTGGTTGACTCTGGTTTATCTTCTATAGACAATTTCTCTCTTACTTGGATGGGATTCCAAAAAATTCGCTTAACTGTTTATCTACGTTTTATAGAGTTTTGAAAAATATTTATCTCTGATATAAAATATTTGCGCGAAGTCCTCTTCAAACTTGTCTTTAATGATAGGCAAGTCCTGTTTGTTTACAACGCTAAAGTTAAAACTCTGATATACTTCGACCACTTTTTAGCCTATCACTGCCATTAACGTTAGTACCTGGACTTCTGCTGCGTTTTTATCTAATTTAACAGCTATGTCACCCCAGCCAAATTGTTGTAACCACTTTTTCTATCACGTTGATTTGTCCAAATTAATTTGTAGGTTAGCTGCGTCGTTCGTAGCCATTTTACATCTTTCTCAAGTATCGTTTTCTATTTTACACGATCTTCTATAATTCTGTCACAATGTAACAAATAATGCAAGGAGTCATAGCTGAACTAAAGCGATTAAAATTAGAACCAGCCAACTACAGTCATAAGCACATTGAAAACAATTTTGAAGTTAATGTAAAAGTCAGAAACAAAGTTGCTTATGGCCAATGAGAAGAAGTGAAAGTGGTAGAAAAACCTCTACCAAGATTTGCAATCATCGAAAGGCCAAATCCCATGCAGAAAGGGACAAGAGGTGAAACCCCACACACTAGGATTCAAGCTTTTCAAATAAATAAGACTGAATTATCCCTCGAAAATATCACTGGCTCTTAGATCATTATGATTACATAAGTTTGCCATTATTACCCAATTATTGGGAAATAATTGAACAATTAACCAAACATTGATTTCACAAAAGTTACATTAATTTGTACCGTGTTTGCATCCCAATTGAAAGATATTGATAATAGTAAGTCAAAAAAAATTATTAAAATGTTCTCTAAAGTCTAGATTGAAAATATTCTATTACTTGGTTACTTGGTACGACAGAAAAATAAGCATATGATAAATTCTGGTCTTTATTTTGAAATTTTTCAATCATGCTTTGTTATTAAAATCAATGGTAATCCCTTATCATATTTTTATTCCAAGTTCTTTCATGATTTTTCTCAAAAAGCTTTGAATTTATATGAAAACACCCCGTTAATAACATACATCTCTAGATGTCAGGGGGAAAAATTCATATGTAAGTTCATGAAATGAATTTTCAGTAACATAGTCACTCTCATCTGTCGGAAAATTTTTACATTGTCATAAGTGCGAATCTAGGGGCCAACAACTATTCCTTCTTCTAGTTTTGCTTTTATAATCTTTAGAAATATTGTTTGCGGATGCTGAAATACGGAACTAAGTTTTCAAGTCTTCCACATAGTTCTTCAGAAATCTATCTCAGTTTAATTCGTAAAGAGGTTAGAAAAATGTTTTTTGAGTTTCTAACGACTTACACTAGATGGTTTTTTTCGGCTGAAGTCTTGAAAAGACTATTATTTTCTTAAATAATGATGCTCTTTGACCCTGCTCTTTCTACAGTTTTCCCAAACTCACAAGATCAAAATTTTGCACTTTCTACTAGATATTTTATCTCAATTTCAAACCAAACATTGGATGTTGACTAAGAATTGACGGATATTCAGCTTAAGTCAGCTTAATTGATTTGGTTGAATAAAACAAATATGACATGGCATAGTATTTCACTTCGAAGTCTAAGGAAGGTTAGGTGAGGTTAGGTTAGGTTCACTTTCATGCACATTCGTTTCAGGTTAGGTTAGATTACTCTCTAGACTACTACTTAATCCACACTACATGTTAAACTGTTTACTTTGAATCTCTGAAGACGATAACTTGGTTTTTCGTAAATCGCGTCAGACAGCACATTGTGAATATTTGTGAAATAGTAGTGTGTTTATTTTGTACATTAGTGTTGATTATAAAAACAAATATGGTAAGTACTTACCTGCCGCTAGACAAAAAAATAATGAACACGATAAAATAGGATCTGGAATATTGCCATAAAAGCGTTTGGTAGTATAATAGATAAGATCCGCAAATCCATCATCAATTAAGAATGGTGTACAAGTAATATGAGTTAGCATGGCGAAAATCAATACCATAATCGGAATAATATTATGCTTATAGCTTCCTTTCAAAATTTTAGTTTCAAAATCGGGACTTTGCATTTCTAGACATTTTGATACACCATTCAAGTTTGACATGGCTTTTTCTATTTTATTCACAAACTTTAAAAATAACAAGAGACCCACACAACCCTGAAAATAAAAACATAAATGATCTTTTTATAAATAAATTTTACAGATATTATAGTTTTTCTATAAGATTTCATGATTATTTTATCAATAGTAATTCATGACAACTTTTTTCAATAACCGGAATACCTAGATTTAGTATGAGATATTCATCCATTTAACGACATTATACTCGAAGACTTTCATATAACCATTCATCTTATTGAGTCTATCCATCAAATTGTCATTGACTTACTAAAACACACTGTTAGAAACCTTGGAAATGTAGAAGAATAGAACTGCTACTGTAGAAGCTGCTTAGTATGCGTATAATATAATAGTCGGTTCCTTTTAATAGCTGCTGCTTTCGGGTGAACGTTTGAATATTGTAATTAAAATCCTCTCGCTTATTCTTCTTTAGTTACCATCTCCAGTTAATGAAGATTGACGACAATTTCAACATACTTATTTCGGTCCTGAGTGGTCCGAATTAAAGATAATGTGTTCATACCAGTTCAATCGCACTCTAATTGTCCCTTGTCGTACTCCTTTTTCTAATTTCTAATAAACTAGTATTGTCAAAAGGACATATAATTAACTGGGTGGAAAGCTTCCTCATAGTCTATGAAACAGGCATAGATATATTTCCTGATGTTTCGACATTTCTGGAAGAGTATTATTGAGCTGGCTAGTGCTTCCCTAGTTCCTAGACCTTCGCGAAATCCAATTCGGGTATCGCTTTGATCGGCTTCACATTTATTGTAGATTCGGCTCATTAAGCTTATCAGTCTGATTTCATCACATTTCTTGGCATTTGATTTCTTACGGAGGGGAATCTGATACGAGTTGTTTTATTGGAAGTTAAATTTTTTATTTTCTTATGAACTATGTGGCTGTCTTGTTTATTCTGAAGTAATTCAATTTCCTCGCATCTTTCTTTCATCCACTCTTATTTTGCTATTCGGATTTTTTTTCTTATTTCTCTATTTATTTGTTTGTATTTTTTGATGTTGACATGCTTGTGTACTCTCCGATTGCCCATCATCAGTAGTATTTCTTCTATCATCCATTTTTTCTTGGTCTTTGGGCTGGCATTTCATATTTCTTCCTACTTTCACTATTGCATGTTTAATTTGATCCCAGACAAATTCTATATTCGTATTTGGTGTTGTAGTTGACTTTATTGTTGCAAATTCTTCATCAATTCGCTCCTTTGTTTTTGTTTGAGTATCTTTGTCTCTAAGTTTTCTTATGTCAATACTTTTTTTGTTACCCTTTCTTAGCCCTTTTAATCTCACATCGAAGTTACGTTACCTACCTCAGGATTATGGTCTTCCGCAAAATTATCATAGATAAAGGGAAGCAAATCACAAGCTTAATTTTAATATAAACCGTTGAATAGCAGCATAAATATTTATTTATATTTATTTGAAACAGTTATTAGGACGAGATTACTCTGTTGAGGATTATGCATGATAATGTGACGATTAAGACTGTATACCTAACAGAGAATTCGGAAGTCCGGAACTGCGTAAAATCTGATAATTGCTATTACTTTACACTTTATCCCTATCTACAAAAATGATTATGATGAGATATACGACGATATATTGGAAAATTCTCAGCCTACTATAGAACCAAAGAAATTTTAAATGTCAAAATATTTTATTACTCAACATAATTCTCGTCTCGATTGGATACATTTATTTCAGCGAACCAGCAACGTCTCTGGACCTTTCAAAAAAAATGTTTCTTCTTGCCCTGCAAACCAGACCTCCACACCTTTTATTACTTCCTCGTTGGAAGAAAATTTACGACCTTTTAAACTTTATATATGCATTTTATTAGATAATATTAATAAGTAATTTTTTCCCTATTAATAACTTTTTAACAATAATTCTCTATGAATTACGTTTTTTCATTAAGTGTACTACAAATTATACGGTGGTCATGGTTGTATTCGTAATTCGTAAAATTGGTAATTCTGGACCTGTTTTCTTCTTCTGCTGCCTTGCACCTACAGTGCGTTAGCGATTGTCTTATGGTCAGACATCTATTTATAGCGGCATGAGACAGCTCACCGGTGTTATTTATGCCAGTCCAGTGTTTTATATTGCGTAGTCATGACATTTGTTTTCGCCCTATGCCTCTCTTTCCTTCGATATTTTCTTGTAAGATCAATTGGGGTATTGTATATCTTTCTCCTCTAAGAACGTGACCCAAGTATCCAACCTTTCGCACCTTGATCAAGCTGAACAGCTCTCTCTCTCTCTCTCTCTCTCTCAGTCCCCGCTCTTCTTAATACATCCTCATTTCTCAATCTGTCTGTCCATGGTATTCGCAACATTCTTCGAAGGGTCCACATTTCGAAGGCATCTAGTTTATTGATAGACGATATCTTTAAAGTCCATGTTTCCATGCCGTTTAATAAAATTGACCACACATAACATTTGACCATTCTATACTGAAAGTCAAAGGAGAGATTACAGTTACACAACATCGGTTTAAATCTAATGAAAACCTGGACCTATACACTCTGTATACTTCTAAGGACCAGAAATACTTGGTTCGCTGCTTTCAAAATTTATCACGATATCCAACGACACAAAATCAATCAAATAGTTCTCTAAAGTAATGAAATAATTGAATATAAAATTGAACTGGTATATACTGGTTGTAAGAAGGATATCACTGTAAAATATTCCATAAAGATGCTAAGCTTGATGTTTTGGTAGAGACTTAATATTCCTGGCAACGCACAAAATTCCAGTAAAAGGCACATGATTAGACTTAGAAATTGTATTGCCTTCCGATTGAATTTCTTATGATTAATTGTAATTATTCTGGAAATCAGTCTAACTGGGTCTCCTGAAACAATATCACATGATTAGTTTTAATACGACAGCAGAGTTAGTACATATATGAGAAAAGCTCCAAAAAATAGTCCCCTTTTTTCCTTCATCAAGTAAATTGTAGAACTCATCATAGCTGTGAAGAAACTTTACCAAAACACACACACAGGGCAGAGGTGATATTGCTACGGAGCACGTTCTCAGGCTGCGGATCTGGGAAACCTTGTTTTCCGCGTTGCATGGCACAAAGTAGGAGTGTAATGAATTAGCTTTTGCAAGGAACCAATAGAATAATGGGAACTAAATCAATAACAAGCAACTCAAGCGCTGAAACACTTGGGAACTCTTCAATGATCTTAAAGAGTTTGATAAAAAGAGCCTAAGACAAATGTCCGTAAGGCTATCAAAACTGAAGTGGCCATTGGTAGTGCTTTCAGAAAGCTCAAGGCATTTAAAGTAGCGCGCCCTATTAGTTTGGCGATAAACGTTGTTGCAGCGCCAACAACACCACGTAGACGAACTACTACCAGTAGACACTAAGACAGACGCTAACTGCGAATAAATAATAACAACGAACAACGAACGTCACCAGAGACATGGTAAAAAAATGAATGAGACAAGGCCAACTCCACTAACCACTGAAGTAATAAAGTCCACCGAAAAGGAAGAAACAGATTGACAAATAGTAAAATCTAGGAAAGATAAATAACTGCATCGCAAGAAGCCACCGAGATCAGTAACTAGGCCTAATGCACTAATCGTTTGTCAAAAAGACTCGGAAATACGCAGCCGAGTTGAAAAAATATCCCTGTTCAGGCCTCAGTTGATAAAATTCGCAGGACAGCCACTGGAAACTTACTAATAATTGAGATGACATAGAGGCTATGGTTTTTAAGAGACCATTGCTAGTAACCTTGGAGATGATGCGCAAGTGATTGGAAATAAACCACAGATATATCTGCAAAATGCAAACTAAAACAAAGGACAAACCATGCCGGATGAAATAAAGTCACCGCGAGAAACCTACGGTGGTACTCAGCTTTTATTAGTTACATTAGCTTCTGCCATTTCGGATAAAATACTGATAGAGCATAGCAGAATCAGAATGGGCTGGCTTAATTGCTGGATAAGAAAATTGGAAAGATTAACTGAATGTTTCAGGTGTCGTACACTATGGCCATTTTGTTCCCAAATTCATAAGCCAAGTGGACTGATACATTTGCTGTATGAAGTGGGAAGAAATTGGCCACAGAGCCGCAAAAATAACGCCCAATGCTTCTTCTGCTTCGAAAGTCAGGATCCCATCACCGAAAGATGAAAAAAGACTACTATAAAGATATTGCAGATAAAACTTATTCATTGTGAGGCGGTGCATAATTTGCAACCTCTGCGAGCCCTAAACCAAAAGCTTGCATTGATCTCAGAGCTATATAGACAAATTGCTAGTAAACCTTGAGAAACGGACAATACCACTAAGAGTGTCATTTGGTCATGTGGGAAGAGCCCGTTCCAAAATGGTGTCAAGGGTACTGAAGCAGCTGTTTTTGCGTTAGCGAAGCTGGGCGGAATAAACTTCTATAGCTGCTATGCCCAACCCAGCCTCGAACTAGACGAAAATGTGTTATTTCTAGATCGACTGACCAAAGACGAGGAACTCGTAGGCAACTGATTGTTTTACTGACTGTAGCACTAATGAAAACTGTGTCAACTCTGGACATGGTTTTTACATAATACAGGCGATAAATCTACATTTATTAAAGATAAGGCCACCTCGTAAGGAACTATCATCCTACTGCCCTTTCATAATCAACATGGCTTCTAAAAAAACCGCTTGGATGCTATTAATTTCGTCGTCAACACAGCTAAGGACGCAATTCCAGAGAGTAGATGGAAAGACGAAACTAAGAAGTACTGCTTGGTGGCAACGACGAAATACGACGCCGAGACCAGTCCAAGAAAGTACAAAAGGTACAAAAGTACTGGAAGTGTACCTGAAGGCTCCGTTTTAGATGTACTACTGTGAAATGTCAAGCTGGAATGCCAACGGATGTCAAGCTTGTGGTATACGAAGACGATGTAGTCGTAGTGATCGTAGTAAAGCATCTAGAAGAGATTAACTTGGCATTTGACATTACTTTAGAGAATATCAGCCAATGGATGGATAGAGTTAGCCTGAAATTGGCTGAACACACAACTAAGGCAGTGCTCATTACTAGTAGAAAGCAGCTGAAAACGATCTTATTGCAAATTGGTGCGAAATTGGTGATGCGAAATAACATCTAAACAGTAGGCACAGCACTTGAGCGACAAAGCGGCGATGTTCAGAGCAGTCTTAGGACGATATGGGCTGATACCTTTAGAACGGCAAGCGATTTCCGTACGGTGTCTCAAGATACAATGTGCGTTATAGCCGGAATGCTGCCTATTAGCTCACTTGCTGAATAGAGAACTGCCCTCTACCGGCGAAAAGGCTCTACTGAATTTTAAGCAAAGTAGAACATAAGAATGAGGAACAGTCTGAAATGATGGCAAATACATTGGAATTTCTCGGAAAAGACCGATAGATCGTCTTTGTCCACAAATACATACCTGGGTAAACCGTAAGCATGGAGAGGTCACTCGACTCAAATGATATCAGGACATGTGTGCTCTCGGGAATATCTGTATCTTTTCAAGCACGACACATCTCCCGAATGTCCGTTTTGCGCTGGTGTAAGCGAAGATGCTGAACATGTATTTTTTGCATGCCCCCGTTTTGAGTCATTCTGCAGTACTTGTTAATGCAGAAGCTTCGTCCAAAGACCTTGATTAGCACCATTTTCTCTTTAGAGACAGCCTGAGAAGAGACGAGATCTTTCGTGACTGATATTCTTAAGAAACTCCACTGTTTAGAAAGAGATCAAGCAGCTGGTGAAGCAGGCATTTGAAAAAAGAGTTGACTTCAAGGAACTTGAATAAAGAGTATGATTACTAGATTCTTTCCTCGCGAAGTGACACCTAACTGCAGTGCCGCGAGGAAACAAAGGTCGAAGAGAGAGAAGTATATACATTTAATAGTAGACAATAAAGTGAATTTAGAGCTCGAAAGGACATCATTATATTGGTTCGAGGTAGTAAAGTCGTATGTGAACAATGAGATTTGAAGTGATAAGTAGATCTTTTTTGATAATATTTTTCATAAAAATATTATGAATACCTAACAAGATCTCTTTGCAGACATCTAGACCATTCAGATTACTTCATGGGGTTATATAAGAAACAAAGTGTTAGTTTTGATAACATAGTGTAGAGCCCTTCGGCTTCAATGAACTTTTAGTAAGATTTTTGGTTCTAAGTGCAAAGAAGTCCTATCTAGCATCGTATTTAGTTCGTTCCTCCACGTTCCAGAATATCAGTTCAAAAACCTAAGTGCTTTTTATATTTGTGTGAGACAAAGGTTAGGAGTTTAAAATCGCTGACTCCTCGAATATCCTCGATGGAGTAGCAAGTAAGGTGTGGTAGGAATGCTCTGAATATATCGCAAGACGCACCACCTCAAGATATTAGACATATTAGTTTTCGATTTAGATACCAAAAGGCAATTCACTAGTGCGGGCATCATCTGGCGTTCAAAGGCTCAAAACTAACAGCAATAGAAATTCGGACGACAAATGGCTGAGATGAAAGAGATTCTAGAAGGCAAAAGATGTTCTCATACTTCATTCATGCACTATATATTTCCATGCTCTTTCCTAAAATTCGCAACTACAATCCACAATCAAAGGTTTGAAGTAATAACCTAATATAAAAACTAACACTCACTTCTCATGATGTAACGTTTTTCGACTCTTCAATAGAATTAAAGTGAGTTTTTTTAGATCTTATTAGCTTTGCCAATAACTAGGATCGCTTTATTTACAAATAACCAATTAGTATTATAACATTGATCATTACCCTAAGTACATCCGGAAGTAAACATTTGATTTAAGGAAATAGATTATCATTTAGAAAAAATTTATCGACCAGTTATAATGTTTCCATTTCCTTGCCATTGCTGCAATCATACCATGTAATTGATTCCATCGCTATCTTATCATTTATTTGGTTTATAAAAAGCAATTTATTTCAGATTATCAGTTAAAATAACATAAATCTTGGTCTTTGGTATATCATTAATAATGAAAATAACTATGTACTAGAATAAATGATCAGCAATTACAAGAATGTATAGTTGAATCGTTTATGTAAAATATTAATAATCAAGAGATATTGTGAATAAATTAACAACATATTTCAAGGAAAACAATTCAAATGATCTACTCAGCCTCGCTGGTAATGAGCGAATCAAGATAAACACTGTATCGTTTATAGACAGCTAGATATTTGATTAAACTTCACTTAATGTAGAGATTTTAATCATTTTCCGATTCTGCTTCGTTCCGACTTGAAATTAGAGATTTTCATAGTCATTTGTGAATTATTCAATGAGATTCGGATGCAATAGACTGCTTATTTTAAACTCATAAAGTACTATTTGGTAATGAACAATTATTTCAAGTAGATATTTGAATGTTTGGGTGAGATAATAAGTGAGTACAAGGGTTATACCAAACGATAAACTAAGGTGTACGAGGGTTGTTACTTGAGTTTTGAAATAAACAAATAAAAACAAATATTTATAATTGGATTTGTCTTCTCAGAATATTCTACATCAAAATCTATACCCTCGTATAAATAACTTCAAGATATTTAAAAAAATATTAGAAAAAGAAACATAAAAGGTTTCCGTAAGGTGCGTATACTGAAATTATCTTGAACTATACAAGGTTTTGTATATTTCCTTTACGAACCATATGATTTTATAAATGAGAAACCATGTAAATTATACCAAATTCGGATTACGTGTATCTTTTCAAAATTTCAATATAAAGTTTTCTTACGTGAACCCGTTTATGCGAAAACTGTAGTAAATCAACGCTCTGAATCTATTACTTACTGTATTTATGCTAGAAAAAAACTTTCATTTGACTTAACAGTATTGTAATATTGAAGTAAATGTTCAAAGCGTTTACGCTTAGCATCAATGTATTGTTCGAATCATTGACTGACATTTCCCCTAATAAATTGGATTACAGAGAAATCAATTTTCGTTAAATCGGGATTCAGAGCTGGCTGATCAGTTGTTACCCCTGATTTCGAGAAAGGTATTGAGATAATCCTGTGTAGACGCAGTAATATGAACTGGAATCATAATGCAGAAATCACATTTGTCACCAAATATTAAGTGGAACTTTCCAATAAAACTTACAGCTGGCTGTTCTAAAGAAACGTACAATTCCATCCCAAACATTACACGATCACCTTCATTGCCTACTATGGGTTTATTATTCACTGAT
This sequence comes from Diorhabda sublineata, assembly GCF_026230105.1. Lineage (NCBI taxonomy): Eukaryota > Metazoa > Arthropoda > Insecta > Coleoptera > Chrysomelidae > Diorhabda > Diorhabda sublineata. Next base: position 11,895,194 of record NC_079483.1, read on the forward strand.
CCATCTTAATTAAAATTCAACTGTGCATAAAGTACCAAATTAAAAAAAATTCCTTTGCCGATTGATTTTAGGGATGCATCTATTTTTAACACGCTCATATTATCTTCACCTGTATGTAGGTTTGTTTGTAACTCTCCTTTGGACTGAAGATGGTTTAATAAACTTTTACGTCCTCGCTTTCGCTGACGCTCTCGTTTTAGTTACGTTCGACTTCACGTTGGCTAAGTGATGGAACGCGAGTTTGTGTTTATAAGTCACACTTCGTGATCTGTTTAATTTATGTTAGAAGAGGGCGCCAAAGTAACCGCGAACGTAAAGTTCATAAATTGATGTTTAGAGCAAGTAGTTTATTTAATAAAAATTTCGTTCGACAGAGACTTTAACCCAGTGATCTCAGTGTTGGAAATTGAGCACCTCGACAACCTTAATAACTACACCCTTGCAAATCGATACAAGCTTCGATGAAATGTAGGTATATAAGCGGTATCAATTGAAAACCAAAAACTAAAAAACACGCTTGCGAAACATATAAAACTATAAAGTTAAAAATAATTTTTAAAATAACCTTGAACTAATAATGAATGAAAAATACTAGTATTGTTGTGAAAAAAGCATGCGACGTTTTGGTCTAAATATCTCGTACATCGAGCGCCCGGAGCTTATTTGAAAATAAATATTTTCTAGTCCTTAGATTGATCTGCTTTAGAAACGTGTTTTTTATTTTCTTTTTTGAACTATATTCATTGCACGGTGTCATGATTGCTGTCGTGAACACTTACAGGCGGATCCTCTATAATACTCAACGCACACACACACACACACACACACACACACACACACACACACACACACACACACAAACACACTAGGAGAAAACAGGTCGTTACCAGTGTACTGGTAGAACGACTCGATCACCAACCTCCGCAAAGAATGCAACTGAAGGAGAAGGCTAGAGCAACGGGCGGGGAAAAAACCACAATTAGAAGAAATGGAGACAATGTACAAGGAGGCCCGACAGAAATTCAATAAAGCTATCAAGTGGATTAAGAAGTAATGCTGAAGGTAGTTATGTAAAAACCTACCTATGCCACATGACCTCAACTCATGAAGAAAATGATAAAAATTTTGCTTTCAAGCGATCTCAGGTCCAGATAGAAAGGAGGAACTAAAAATTCTGTCTAGTGGCGACGCTAGATATAAAGAACGTATTTAATACAGCTAGATGGGATCGCGTTATGGAGGCTCTTCGAACCTATGGGCGTGCCGTAATACCTGCAGAGGATGGTAGCTTCCTAGATCACCGGCAGAATCCTCATGTATTACACAGAGAGCGGTACAAAATCACTGGAGGGTTACCCCAAGGTTCAGTGCTAGAGTCTTTCTTATGTAATATCATGTACGATGGGCTACTAAAACTGATCTTGCCGAGGGCGGCGAGTCTTGTAGCATTCGTGGACGATTTGTCGATTTGTAAGTGGATTAACTCAGCCTAATACTAGCAAAGCACAAAACAGAGGCGGTGATTGAAAGAGAATTGGGCTGCAAATTGAGGAATACGAGATCACATCCCAACCGTCCATACGTTACTTGGGAGTGATGATTGATGCCAGACTGAAATTTAAGCAGCCAGCAGAGTCCGTAGGTGTAAAGGCTTCTGGAGTAAGGAACATCTTAACTCAACTTATGCCGAACGTGGGAGGTCCAAAACAAAGAATGAGAGCTTTGTTGTCGTCGGTGGTCACATCAGTGAACACATATGTGTTTGGGTTTTATACTATGTATTATATGTACTAAAATGTTACTTTGTATAGTAAAAAAATCTAGTTAATCAATAAAAACTTTTTCCTTATTGCTAGTTATTTTGCGAATTGAAGTACTTTTTGGAACATGAAAACAAGTCTTTTTGTTATACCTTTACAAAAAAGTTCACAACAAACAAGACTTATAAATGGTCAACTACTTTTATTATAATGAGTCCAAAGCAAAAAATACAAAAATGAAACTGAAAAATTAAATGTTTTTATTCGTCTCCTATCAAATAAACATACAGAGCTCTGTATCTCAGTCAATGATATGCTTATAGTGGTATCACTCTGTTTATTCGTTCGAATTAAAAAAATTCTGAACGCATTATAATTATTTCTCTAGTTATTAAAATCGAATATTCGATACTCTTCTATGTCTATCGTTCATTAATAAAACAATATTAGAGACGTTGGTGAAGAAGCTTGATCGAATGAATATCGCCATTTCTATTGGAAACTGGTTACAGGAAAGTTCTTAGTCCAATACACAAACTGTTCCATTATGAGGGGTGAGTTTGAACAAAAAATTGTTTTTGACGTATATATTCATTCTAATTATCAATTCAAATATAAATTTCTCCATGTGTCAAAACTAGGATTTTTTTATTTATAATTTATTGGATGAATTTTTTTGCTTTTCGATCTAATCTAGTTATAAGGATATATAGAAATTATTAAAGCAAATAGTAATTTGTTTTGGCATTTCAATTACAACTGCAATCTAAAAATATTTAGACATGTTGGCCTATCTATATTTCATAACATTTTTCAATTTTACAGTTTAATCCTGCGTTTATGTATTTTTTAGTTTATATTCAAATGATTTCTAGTTAGAAATTTTTTGGGGGATAGAAACCAATCGATTAATTCTTAATATCTTAAATACGTGAAAATTTATGAGGAAAATATCCATAGTAACAAAATATATGGTCTAGAAGTTGCTTTGAAATCACTGTCATATATTTGTAATAGAAATTGGACTATTCGCAATAAACGATCAAAATTCATTGCTCAGCTAGAGAATGCAATACCGGTATACCGATATTGAAGATTTTGATTTTGAAGGTACACCAATTACATCTCTCTCCGCTATTAATACTGCAACTGTTTCGTTAGAAAACAGTTTAGAGAATGTGATTAACAAAGCAATGACAAAGGTTCCAAACTCAAAGAAACAAAACAAAATACTAGAAATAGAACTTAACTTGAAAAGGAGTTACAAATTTTTTTGAAGAGCATGGAATTAGGGTGATGCATGAATATGAATACTTGTTAATAATACCACCAAGTGTGGAGTTAGAGCGATTCTTTTCGGCTGCACAACATATAACTACAAGACGACGGTACGTTGTATCTTATATGTTTTTTATGTCATATTTCAATTTCCTCAAAAATAATGATCACTTATACGAATGTATGTAATATAGATTGAAAAAGTTGGATTTAATTTTGTTAAATTATTCTTAAATGTTAAGTTAAAAATGAATATTTTGATTTTTAGTGTTAGACATATATTTGTACTACACCTAAATAATAACATATCCTATGATAAGTAAATTTTAATTTTGTTTACATATTTTACAATAATACCAATATCGGTATTTTACCGCTATGACTCGTTCTAAAACGAAAATACCGAAATACCGTTGTCGAACATTTTTAACGGTATTGCATTCCCTAGCCATACGGTTAATCGATAATTCGATAATTCACGAAAAAAATTGTACTAAAATGTACTAATTCAGCAAATAACAATATTTTTCTGGTTTGGTTAAAAGTTGAAACATACAACAAGCATTTGCGATTTTTGAGTTTTTCAACTTATATTAAAAAAAATTTCTGACCCAAAACTCCACATTTTTATTAGCAAAAAAGTACACATTAATCTGGAATTTCACCAATAAGGCCTCTGGTAGAGATATCGCTTTTATGTGTTAGGTTCCAGTTTGAAAATTCACTTTTTTCGATTATTTGTATTACTAATACGTGAAACTGTCGAAGTACGATTTTATTTAGTTCTAGTTTCCGCATTTTTTGGTTGGAGCTCTTTATTTTTGTGGTCTGTGTCTCACGATTTTCTTCCAATTCATCTAACTTCCGGAAACGTTAAGGCTGGAACCAGGAGTTGAAATGACCCAATTTCCAGACTACTGCATTGTTAATTCAATAACTAAGATCGTTAATAACCTTTTTTGCTCCTCAGTGGAAACATTTATAGGTTTATGATATGCTTTTGTTAGATATTTTCGTAAATATTCTTCTGTTTGATTTCATCCTCATGCTGTACATGTTAAATTTTATAGTGAGTAGGCATCATTCTATACGTGCCCATATAAATATCTTAATTCTTAGATTATTTTTAAATATATATCGTGAATTGCAATGGCAATGGCAACTTCACGTGTTGTTTCGACTGGTATTGTGAAATAAATCCCAAAGAATTCATATTAACGCAAATATGAGGCACTATCGCGCATATGTGAAATGAATCGGAAAATCAAGTATTTCACCGGCAAGTAATATTGAGTATTTTCTATTTTCACTTCTAATCACTGTCAATACGACTTTCCTTGTAATGTAATTTTCAAAATTTATTTAAATTCTGTACTAGTACCAGTCTACCAAATCAATGCTTGATTCAAACAAATATATTTTTAGTAATGTAATTATAATTTGAAAATTCTTTTTTCATTGAGATTTCACTTTTTCTGCTATAGGTATTCAACTTTATATTCTGTTGAAACCAAAAGAGTAGCAATTAAACATTTTTCGATTATAGATTTTAGTGTCTATAAAAGATTGATTCAAAACATTTATTTCATTCTCAGCACAGTAATAACTTGATTTTTCATAGCTTGACATAGAAACGACATCAATCCCGTTACTGGACAATTTTAAAAAAGTAATTGTATGGTTCATAATTTATTGGTTCTTTTTGAGGTCATAAACACTCATTATAGCACAGCATTTAATGAGAAAAATGTCACATAAATCTTCTATCTAAATTCTATCAAAATATTCAAACTCCTCTTGGAGATATTTTAAAACATATTTAATACCAGAATAACAACAATTTCAAAAGTGAGGTTTATAACTAAACATACAAAATATAACAATTCCCAAAGAATATGTATCATATTGTATTACTTCTAGTTGTTGCATTATATACAACTATCCTTTTAACAGGGTAGTTTGAAAAATATGAATTCAAAAACCGTCCTTTTTCTTTGCATCAAAACGAAACTTTACAATATTACTATATGCCAGACATTTTGTTCCATTGCACTTTTATGTTGTGTTCTTGGAACCTTACTGCCAGAGCTAAAAAAGAAAATTCGAATGCAGAAAACATCATAATTTAAAAATTCTTTTTGAGAACACACGTTATATAAACTACAGAAACAAATAAAAAAATAGAATTATTGGCATTAATCTTAGTACAATTGGTCTTTACGAATGATTTGAATAATATATTCTGATGATGATGATGATGTAGTTGTAGATAAGTATAATATAATTGGAATTATTTTTTTATATGTCATGGGTTGTTGATGTAGTTCCATTTCTATTTATTCTATTGATGATCTTTCAATAACCTTTCTGAATACCGATATGTAAACAGATTTAGATTAGATTTCAGTTTAATGAAATATTCTGATAATGTAACGTTCAAATAATTCAATAGTTGTTGAAAAAGTCCTTGTATATATGGTACATAAAAATGTTCTATGTTTAGTTTGTATTTTGTTTCTCAATTAATTATAATATCTGTTAATTCTTTTTTTGGCTATGTTATTTATATTGCTTCCAGGATAAATATTTTCTTTTGATGCAGTTTTTGCTTTTTGAATAGCTGACCGTCCAAATTCAATATTTAGATAACTTGATCGGCTAAATATCAAGGTAATATAATCAGGGGTGTTTGAGTGTTTTCTGTGACATATAATGACATGCACTGAAGTTGTTTTCATTTTATATAATGTTACGAACGTGGAGTCGGTCCTGCTTGGATATAGTAGAGTTCTAAAATTGATAGTATACCCGGAATTCATTTGATCTTTGTTTTAATATCAGTTTTTATAATATCTGACGTCTAGCATAGCACTTCGTCTATAATTTTCACACAATGTTCTGTCTCCCTTTTATGAATGGATAATCTAATAGCTTTTCTCAATGCTTCTGGCATTTTCTCGGTTTTCTAAATTTGAGAAAGTAAATTGAAAATTTCTTCTTCAAGCTATTCACCACCATGTTTTATTTGTTATTTTGTCACTCAATCATCTCCGAGACTTTTATTGTTTTTCATCTTATTTATCACTTCTTCAACTTCGGTAAGGCCGTAAGTTGATTTTAAAGGTTGTCTTCATTTGCTATTTCTTCGAGTGCATATCATTTTTGACACTAGATATTCCTTCGAAATATTCTTTCCATCTTCTAATTTTTTCTTCTTCATCATCTACAGTTTTTATTTGGTTTCCTGAAGGTTCTCTTTTTTTCATCCTACATAATTTCTTTGATTGTAAAATTCACTAATGCTTTTCTCACCTCTATTTTGCGACACTTTCTGTCTAAGTTTCCTTTTTTGTTGTATTACACTGTCACTTTCATCATCTAGCCACCTTTTCCTTTTTTGTGATTTTTTCGGTCTGAGATTTTTTCGTGGTGGTTGTTATTACTTGTTCAATTTTTTCCCAGTTTCATTCAACAGTTAGTGTATGGCTTTCTTCTCGACTGCTTAAGTATTTTCAATTGTTATCGTATTCTTGCTTTCAATATTTTTTTTCTTTAAAGTCGTATAAAATTTGCTTAATCTTTAGAAAATGATCCGAACTTATGTCTGCTCCACGATATGTTCACACCTTAGTGATTAGGTTCTTTTTTATTAGAACATGATTGATCTGATTTGTATCATTTCTACAGGGTATTATCCAAGTACCTTTATAGATGTCTTTTCTCTGAAAGTAAGTTCTCATGATACTCATATCTATTTCGATTACCAATTCTATCAATCTCAGCCATTACTATTTGACTCTTCGATATTGTATTATTTTCATTGAATGATGGACACCAAGAAACTAACAATCAAGATATGTTGAACTTGATCAAGATATTTTAAGATTTTAGAATATAAAGTTCAAAAATTGAAGATTTTATGAATATCCCTCATATTCATTATTTTGTTTGTAGGGTAGACTTTGTTCCTATAATTGTATAGGATATTGCATAATTGATGATTTGATTGAAATTGTAATTTTGTAAAAATAAAATCGCATAAATTTTCATATATATGAAGAGGAATAAAAATAAATGAAATTAATCAGCTCATTCAATGGGTTGTGCCAATTCAGGTAACGGATTCTCCATGGTAACGTATTGTCCATTGAACATACGAGCGGAGCTTGTCAGGTTTGAAGCTTTCGGTACTCTTTATGTATCCCACAACCTTTCTATTCTGTCTATCCAATATCTTGTTGACGCAGTGCTCTAGCAGTTTTCTGGTCATGAACATGAATAATCCCTTTGGCAGAACTGTATCCTGTTTACATCTCGGACAGAAAATATCGGGAGACTTCTCGACACTGATTACAAAAATTTTCAGTCTGTCCAAATCGCTAGCATTCTCGGTTCTTGGCAATGGGTTGACAAACAAACCTAGCTCCTTGCTGTAGGGACAGATACTTGTTAGACGGTTTTGACGATTACAGTGACAGTCACTGGGTGCGGTGGCTTGCGAATGGAATCAGTGGTAAGAACGGTTGAGTAATTACGGCTGTGGGGTGATGGCTTTGGAATGCGGGGGTGGGCGTAGTCTATATTGATAAGTAGAGATGATACTTGGGCTTGCTCAATATCGAGACGAAGTATTCCCGAGCGACCTCCGTAAACCTAGATTCCTATAAAGCCAATTTAATTCTTGCTCCGAGGTGATGCAGCCATGACGTATGAGGGTCTGAATGTCAGTGATATACGTGGCGGTACTTTCCTGTAGATGGTGAACTCTTCTGCTAAATGGGACCCTCCAAGTCGTAATGGTAGTTGACCGGGAAGAAGAAATCTCGGAAAGTGGAAAATTTCAGGTATAGCTTGCAAAAGCGGGTCGATCGAGATGGCTTGAAATTCATGGATCTCCTCAAGCCTCTCGAGGTAAGAAAGGGAGCCGCCCGTTCCAACGAAACCAATCCTTGGGCCTCAATGATTCGGTGCTCGGTATTTTTACGTTGAAAACTAGCGAAGATATAATTTGGATTCGAAAACGCTAATTTCGTTGTTTTCACGTTTTCGTAAAATGGTAACTTCATAACATATACCATACCCTTTATCTACACTAGCGCCATTCTCGAAGGTTAATGTACTGTTTTTTATCGTATACAGCTAGACGTTTCCCGCATATGAGAAATTCTCCTTGTGTCTACCTTCTATAGTTTGCGTAAATTTTCGCAGTAACATTTCATAAACAATTAAATTAATCACTTATTATTATGATTTATAATTATTTCACAGCTTCCACATTACACCATTTGAATCTATTATTGAACCATTTGTTCTTGAAAAATTGTCATATTTCTCTTTATATCTTTTCAATACTAATTCAGCACACTACAGTTTGAGTCCAAGAACGTATGATCACTCAAAGTACCGCGGCTTATTCTGTTGATTGACATACCAATTCACTCATAAAGTGTTGCCTGCTTTGTACTAATAACATCGACATTTTTTAGATGACCCAGTTGGATTGATAATGAATATAATAACATTAGGACAAAACCAAAATCATTTGTGGATAATGGAATACATTTATTTATTCGGTTTTTCCATCATTGAGATTACTTTTATATTCCCTGGATTACATCTTCTAAAAAATAACTCAAACATTGAAATGCTTACAGAATACTTCACGTTGTTCTGCTTCTCACAGTGTGTAAGTATATATTCATTTTCATATTTAATTTTTATACATCAATATCGACGTTTATACTTTGATTAACAGAAATTGAGATGAGAAACAGATAATTGGTGGAGGATTTTAGTATTAACACAAACTTTTAGTATCCGCTATAACAACTAGCATTTGCTATATGAACTTATATTTTTTACGAACTTTTCAATGACCATGTATACGGTATACTTTTGAATTTGAAAAATAGAATTTGGGTAGGGCCCAAGGGAATAAGAACATATCCAAAAACTGAATTTCTATTTTCGAAATATAACCATACAGAAATCTATTTTCTTTGTTCCGTTTCCAATATAAATACAAATCTACAAGAATTTGGGTACACAAAAGTTGCTGGTAAACATGTTATTCAGCTTATTACGTTTTTCTTCAAACACAATATTCCTTTGTTCACGTATTGTGTCTCAGCATTCATTTCTATTTTCATTCTAACATTCGAGTTTTTGAGAATATTGATTTGTTATCGACCTCACTATTCAATCGAAGAATTCAATAAAATCTGTATATTATCAAATCGTCCTCTAACTGTCTACATTCCACAACAATTATAATTCAGTGAAATTTGTGGTGATCCTATATTCGCTAGAAAGTTTTTCTTTGCTGTTATATTGTGTTCACACAAATACCAGTTAGTTTTGTGGATTTCCTTTTGATTCAAGCGAATTTCGTAATAGTTTCCGTGTAAATTTATTTGGGGAACATAATGAATAGAGTAGAATAGATTTCTGTTTGGTTTTATTTTAAAAAAATATGAATTCAGTTTTTTTATATGTTGTAACGTAAGTTCCTTTTTGTATAAATCTATTTCACTTACTCTTTCATTTTTCAGTAATTTCCATCTGTATTTCCGTTGCTTTCTTTATTTTATTTTTCCCCAGTTCTACAGCTGCCAGACTGGAATTTGAATCACACCCAAAGGACTTAACTCCAACAACTGGGAATTTAGTTGAGGGATGGAGCTATTTCGGATGCACATAGATAAGTCCCAATTTTATCTTTAAAAAGAACTAAGGGAAGGAAAGGCCTACGGCATCGGTTTGTGTCCAAGCAACAAGCTTTCGAAATCTGTTATAAAATTGTTTCGAACAATTATAAATGTCCTAGGGTTATTACGACTGGAAACAAAGTCAAAGAGTAATAAAAGCTTGGAAATGATATCATTCAAAGTACTGCCTAAGATTGTTAATGAGCAATTTGATTGTTTTGTGTTTTGAATGATAGGAATTATTTTTCTAAAACTAACTTTCCAATACACTATTTATTTTTGGCAAGAGGATGAGAAGACTTGAAATGTCCATCTGGGAAAAAAAAAAGCTCATGGCCCATTTCCAGCTCTTTTACTTAGTTGGAATTCCTGGAACCGTTGGTGATATTTATGCTGAGCATACTTTTCACACTTACACTCTCTGAAGTGCGTTTCGATAACGAAATAATCGTTTTCAGAGGAAACTGTTAACCTTGAGTCTCTAACGATGATAACGGATCAGTGTGATTGTTAGTTAATTAGTAGTAGGGTGTACAGAGCGTTCATTCATGTTTCACAAATGTCCCAGTCACTATTGTCCCCTTTGGAATGAACTCGTATAGGTTGAGTGGAGTCTAATTTTCCATTGATAATCGAGAAGTTTTCTCATAGTCATATTTTCGGAATAGAAGGCGCCAGATTCATCTTGGTTTTTTGAAGCATCTATGATTAATTTATAAAAATTAGCGTATTCACTCAATCTTCTCTAGTTTTATTATGTTTGTTGGTTTTTCTAATTTTTTGAGGTGAGCAAGTTCTAGGTCTGTAGTACAAATATTGTCCATGATAGCATCTATTGATGATATATTGAAGATATTTCAGAATTGCATATTCATACTGGATAGATATGTGTTGACTTTGTGATAGAGAGGAGTAGTGGAGCTGGTTGAATTATTTCTTAGAATTATCAGATACGACGTTGGAGATTACAGGATTTTTTGTATTTGATAATACAAAGATAGCGTATGAGATGCTGAGATATGGTCTTCAGTAAGAAAGTGGTATGTCTCCAGATTCTCCATATAAGCTCCAGGGACTGTAGAAGAGTTTTTCTAGCAGAGTTGTAGACGAATTACAGACTGGCATTGTTTCTTCGATATCAGAATATGTGCTTCTGCAACTCATTCACAAATTATAAGTATTGATGCTTTTTTCCAGACAGATAGTTAAATCTTCAAATGAGACTCTTTTTCTTAGATGCATAAATAATTTCAAACTTTCTTATTATTTTGTTTTTGATGGTTACAAATGACAAAATAGATCCACAGCAATTAGAAAAAAATTTGATGTATTATATTACACGAATTACACTCGAAGACACTCACCTGTTGCTTCAGATATTTCATTTTTCACTACTTATGAAGTTTCCAGCTCACATATATTGTTTTTGGAATGATTAAATACGTAGAATATAATTTCTCTTGTTGTTTATTGCTCAATATCCGTTAGCTTCTTCCAATCACAATATTTCAAACACTAGTCCTTAGGTATGAGATTGATGAAACTCAATATTGGTGGAATACGACTAATTTCATAATTACTTCCTAGTTGGCGCATGCTATACTTCGATACAGAACGATCTTTATTTAGAAAATGGTTATCGAAGTTATTGATAAAATTTTATGAAATGTATTGAAAATTTCTAGATAAATTCAATCTTTCTACTATATTTCTTATGTTCAATGACGAATTTTTTCAGGGATGCGCTGGTCTCATTATTTCTGGTCACTTTCTGTCAAAATCGGTAAAAATTGCATCAACTTTGAGTATCATTTCAAAAGTCCTAGAAACGCAAACTTCAAATTTCGAGATAAAGATTTTAAAAAAGTCTCGCAACTATAATATTATATCGATAGTGATATCAATATTGAGCGTATGCGTTCATCTTTTATGTCTACCTTTTCTCATTGATGATGGATTCGAAAATTTCACATTTTATACTGTTAAGAGATTTTATGGCGACGGTCCTGATATTATTTATATTTGGCTCATCATTCCATTGTTAATAGCTGGTAAGTACCACAATTATATTTTTCAACTCATACTTCATTTAAGTCATAATGCGGATTGTCTGCACGTGATATTATATTTAATTATTTAACTAAAAACTTCATCGTATATAGATACGACCTTAATGTGAGATTAAACAATCATGTAAGATTTTGTGTAAAATACATTAACATATGTTATGACTATCTTGAATAATTTTTGTATTAATTCTACTAATTCGTACAATAAATTTATGAATATGTTTTTACTGACAAAAAAGTAATTTCTGCCGCTTCATGTGGCTCTTATGTCGTCCAGTGAGTACGGCCCAATTAGAACCAAAACCCACGAAAATTAGTTATGTCGCTGATTTTCTGGATCTAGGTAGTTCTGAGGGTGCTCTATCGATACAGTGAAAGTTAACATCAAAATTTTGGCTGCTAAGCGATATATTTTTGTTTAAGTTTACAAAATTTTGAAATTTGCAAATAACTCGGAATCTCTGCCGAATTTCGAAAAAAGTATAGGGATCAAAAATGTATTTTAAAAAATTTCTTACATCAAAAAATCTCTGTGATTTTTTCCTAATCTCAAATTACAAGAAGCGAATTTCGTGTTGCTGGACTTTTTCAATAGTGCATTTTTTGCGGATAACTCAAAAAAGATTTAAAATTTAGAGGTAAATTTCTGAAATGAAATGCCGAGCTGGAATTTAAAGATTTAAAAAAAAATTGTTTTGGAGCTCTTGGCGAGTTTCCAAATTCTTGATGGGTAACCGAAGGTTTAACGAACTTATTTGAAGAGGGAATTGAAGCTCGACAACTCAGCTATAAAATGTATGCTTCAGTTTTTTCATTGTTTTACTAAAATGGCTGGTATTCAACAACTTATGAAAAAGTAACTTGTCAACTATGAAAAAATCTAATATTAGTAAAATTAGTTCTTTTCCTATCACAGAGTGAGCTCAAAGGTATGATTAGTCTCATTTTAAAGGTAATCGTCTAATTGGCGACCTCAAGCAAGGGTTCGCTGCTGGGTGTTCACTCAAGCAAACAGCAAAAAACAAATCCGTTTGTGTTGTTTTCCAAGAAAATTTTACAAGTATGAATTTTTTTTCAGATGCAATTAAAAAGTAGAGACTGTAACGAGTAAAATGCACTTTCGTCCCGAAGTGTTGAGTTTTCTAGGAGATACAACAGTTTCTTTTTCAGCCGGAGCCGGAGACGTTATTTCCATCAGACTCTACGTGGCGCGAAATTTTTTTAGTAATAAGCGACCCCGAAGTTTCAGCATATTTTACAAATAAATGACAGCTCTTAGGGAAAAATCGCAGGATGATTCATTTTAAAATAAAAAAATTGATTATTTTTCAGGATAAAGGACAGATCTGACAACAATGTAAATACCACCATAATACCAGCGGTATCACAAGATCCTAGTACACAAAAATTGATAAAAAGCGTAAAAGCCATTTTCGAGATAATTGGGGCGTTTCATACATAAAACTCACTCTGTATAATTAATATCAATGGTTATTCATATAACACGGTACGCATGTAGAGAGATTTCAGTGGACGAATTACAAGTACAATTAGATTACTTTGATATTTTTTTAAAAGGATTTGAATAAAATTTGAGGGGTCGCGTGGACATATCGATGCATAATTAATGATGATATTCATTTGATATATCGAGTTAATGAGGTAAACAATGTTTACAGGAAAAAATCCAAATGTCTTAGAGTACTTGTTATTTGTTAAAATAGTTTTAACAAATTCGTGATTGAAAGAAGTCATTCCATTTACATATTTCAGAATTCCTAGGCTAATTTAGAGGCTTCTCTTAAGAAATGATTGCACCCCATCCTTGCCTACTTCTTTGCGAGTTCTATTATAATCGTGTCCAATACTATTAACTTTTTTATATTAGAAAGTCAATCCATGAATTGATTTAACTAATTAGAAAACGTGAGTTTCAATCTTAACTGATAAGATGGAAGGTCTTCCTAATTTCGGAACGGATCTGTAGTTTTTCTCTCTGCGCGCTCTCAGTATTGTCTAGTGAATGTTAATTAACCTGCAAACTTCTCAAATTTTTCTTCCAGAATCTATAGTATCAAGAGCTTTCGTGAAGTCTCCTCGGTTCAAAGAGCGATAATTGGTTTTCTTACGAATTTGTAATGAAATAAATCTAGTGTCACAAAAAGGTTCATATCCAATAAAACAAGCGTAAAACTGAAATATACCACATCAGATTTGTTTCAATATGTGTGCAATACGAGTCTCTCCAATTAGAATTGACATTCAGCGATCGCTTGGACGTATAGGGTCAAGCGTACAATTGCCCGACATTCCTAATTTCGTTTCTTAAAAGAATTTATATTCAAATTATATATGATCGCTATTGTACTTAATGTTGTTTAAAATACTTAAACAAATTCTCATTGAACCTCATGGACGCTTGTGGTGAAAGCTAAGATTAATTGTAAAATATAATTTTTTATTGTTAAACATGTTTTATGTACATTTTACTACATTTTACTATCCTGTGCTCGAATAGAACACAAATTATTTGATCATGTTACGTAGTGTGAACGCGGCCTAAATGAATAAAAGCTTCAGTGTATAGTAGGCGACCAGATAGAATCCGCAAATTAGGGAAGGACATTTATCCTGTTACATCTTATCACTATTTTGATTAAATTATTTTTAGTGCTTGTGTTTGTTGAATATCAAAATACTGGACTTCTATTTCAGCTGGATTAGCAACCGTACAGCCACTATTGTTTTTAATTTATTTCACATTTCATATACAATTCCAATTGACGTGGCTCAATGAGTATGTTAAACAGAATTTACACAAGAAAATGAATATTGATACGACAAATGGAAGATATCAAGAATTAATCCACGATTATCTTTCAAATGTTGTCAAATATCGGTGTTGTTTCAAAACGTAAGTATAGAGTATTCGGCAATCTAAATCAAAACTAAAATAAGATGTTGATTCATTCATATTCAAGAAATAAAAATGAATCCTCATTATTTAAAACTATGTAAATGATCTTTTATTCATCTTGAGGTGCTCCGGAAGTAAAATAGAGAAAAGATGAGATATAAGAATGCTAGATTGAGATTTTACGATTATTACTCGCTTAATCGTGAAAGAGAATGAAAGAGAGAAAAGATAGTCTTTATGGCAAGAATAAAAAATCTACCGGTTCTGTAGAACTATCTTAAAGTAAGTCGTGATATCATTTTCAATTCTGTTTTGATAAATTTTACTTTCAACATAAAAATAATTTTTTCCAAATGGTCCAATTGGGTGAAAGAAATAATATCTACGGTTCTGTCAAATATATCGATAGAAAACATATAACGTAAAGTCTGCACTAATACTATATTCTAAAATATTTGAAGAAATGTAAAGTTTCTCCAGATTCCAGTCCACAACCTTTTTTCCAAAAATAAACTTAAACAAATATAAATTTACTCAGGATCTACCATCCAGATTCTAGAAAAAGTTTAACGTATCTACAAATAAAGTCTTAACTGGATTATTTTATTCGAAAAATGATAGTGAAGAACCATAAATTTCTTCTCTATATATTGTGATTTATAACTTAATTCGTGCGTTTTTTTCAAAATTTGAACGTTTATTTAAATAAAAAGTTACTCAAAGTATTGCCCATCTAAAGCTATGACCTTTTCCCATATTTCTGGCACCCATCCTAAAAGACTGCGCCGGCTTGGCAGCCAAGAATGAATCAAGCCAATTTTTGATATTTTGCTCTGATGTAAACCGTTTTTCAGTGAGGGCGCTCTGCATCGACCGGAACAAATATGGTAATCAAAAGGGGTAAGGTCTGGACTATAAGGCGGGTGAGGTAAAACTTCCCATCCACTGTTTTCCAAATTGTTCTTAAGCGAAATAGCAAGGTGGGGCCGAGCGTTGTCATGATAGAAAATTATTGCCTCATGACTGGTCGCATATACCGGGTGTTTTTAAGCTACTGCTCTCCTAAAACGGATTAATTGTGTTCAGTAGAGTTCTCCATTGATGGTTTTACCCGAAATTAGTAGCTCATAATACAACGTACCCTTCTGATCTCACGAAATAGAGAGTATTACCTTCGCACCATGGATATTTGGCTTTGCTGTTAAATTGGCTGGTTGGCAGGATTTCACATATAATTTTATGCACATGGGGTTGTCGTAATGGATCCATTTTTGATTACCAGTAAGAATCCGATGCAAATATGACTTCCTTCTGTGACGTTCCATCAGAATTTCGGACATGCAAAACCGCCTTTCGACGTCTCTCGGCTTGAGTTAATGTGAATCCCAATTTCCTTGCTTTTGAATATATCCAGCTGCTTTTAAACGTTTGGAAATGGCTGCTTCAGTGATATCCAAAGATTCTGTGAGCTCTTCTTGTATTTGGCAAAAATCTTCATCAAGTAATGCTTCCAGTTCTTTATCTTCAAACTTTTTTGGCTGCCCAAGACGTTTATCGTCTTCCAATCAAAAATCACCACTTTTGGCACATTCGCTAAGCTAAAGCATGTTCACTATAAACCAAAATACGATGACTTTCGGCAGCATTTTTCTTCATATTAAACACTTTTTCGGGAACAAAGTTCGACATATTTGAGTGAAAAGAAATTATTGTTGTTGACGCTTCAAATGAATGACAAACATATTGAAAAGATGTTCAATTACAATAGCTTTCCAATGCAGGTTCGCAATATTGGAACGATATTATACAAGTTACGCCATCTCTTATCAAACCGCACGAATTATGGTATAGACCATTTTTATAATTGAGAGATGCACTATTCCAGAGAAAATAAATAAAAATTTAAGACAATTTGAATGGAATTGTGTTAGAGTATTAAGATTTATTGTATGCGATTAAAGACCACACTCTATAATAATAGCAAAAGAGCCTAAGAGGGGATTTTCAGTAGGGTAACTTACCCATGATAAGTATCTCCAGCCTTCATGAAACCTTAATAGAGAAAAGTGTGCTCAGGGGACCCGTCAGATTAGTAGAAAAAATCGATTCTCTAAAATAGTCGAGCGCGTCAGATTAGGATAAGGAGATTATTTACTATATAATGTGGAAAATAATTAGGGTTTGCTTGGTAAATAATTTCTGTAGTAGTATTGAACCTAATTTTATACATAATACTTTGTTAGATGGTTATACTCAATATTAAATAATCGATTAGTCTTTTGTTAATAGACGTCTTAGTTAGGTCCGTTGGTTGAAACCGCTTCCAACGTCATACTTCGTTATTTGTATGAAACGATTTGCATTCAAGCACATTACTGTGAGTTCTACGAGGAAATATTGAACAATTCTTAGCCTACTATAGAACCAAACAAAATTTCAATGTCAATATATTTTATTACTCAACATATTCTCCTTTTAATTGGATACATTTATTACAGCGAACCCGCAAAGTCTCTAGACCTTTCAAAAAAAAATTGTTTCTAATTTTTTCATTTCTACTCGATCCATTCTGAAAAAAAGATAAATAGAACGGATATTATATATAAATAACACATACATATCTACGGGTGAGTCGGGAGGAGCGCACCAAACTCTAGGAGTGTATTATACACGTGAAAATAATGTAAGAAAACTCATATGTTCTTATCCGATTTTCATTTGTTTCCAAGTTATAGCATATTAACAAATAAACAAATTATCACATAAAAATTTTTTTAATCATAGCGTTCTTCCAATAAATGTTCAAAAATATCACCATTGACTTCTAAACATTTTCTGCTTCGTCTACGAAGAGCTTCTGTTGCTCTCGCAATTGATTCATTTCTTTCTTCTTCAATATTCTCAATTCGTCTAATTAGTGCATTCCGTGTGTCCACTTTTATTTTGTGGACTTAATCTCTCATCCATCCCCATAAATAAAAATCTAGTGGTGTGAGGTTTGGAAATCTTGCATGCCTATTAATGGGACCTCCACGACCAATCCAACGCCCTGGAAAACGTTCGTCCAAATGTTGCTTGATCTGACGAGAGACATGTGCAGGAGCTCCATCGTGCTGATAGTACATCTGCATTCTAATATTTACAGGAACATCCTCTTGTAGGCCTAGTAATTCATTTTGTTAAAAATTTAGGTATACCACACCACACGTTTACAGAAAACCGATTTTGAAAATTGCCTTCGACTGTTGCGTGGGGATTTTCGTCCGACCATACATGATAGTTACGAGTATTATTTATGCCATCACGGGTAAATGTAGCTTTTACGCTTCATCCGTAAAGAGTATACTCGATACAACACGATGATTATTATTTATCCACCGACAAAACTCCATACGGTTAGCGTAATCATCTGGTTGTAGGTGCTGTACTCTCTGTACGTGATAAGGATGTAATCCTTTTTTATGGAATTCCCAATTGAGTGGCAATCTAGTAGTTGCAGAATATAATACATAATAGTTCTTCCACTAGATGCAGCGCGTTCAGATGATAATATGTTAGCACAATTTGTTAAAAACTCTAATAAACTTTGAGCCTCGAACTAGGCATACTTTGATAATGTTAAAATTCTGATATAAGTGAAAAGCTAGATGAGTTTTTTCACATTATTTTCACGTGTAGGATACACTCCTAGAATTTATATATCTACCGACGCGCAACGTCTACCTAACCTAAACTAACCTAACCTAACCAAACCAACTTTCTCTGTCATAGCTTAAGACCAGTATATCAACCAGCAAGGTGGCAGAAGTCTTAAAAAAGCTATGTAGGGTGTATGGCTTTGCATTCAGTAACTTTAAGTAGGTTGTTTTATAATATATACAAATTTATTAATACCATGTTTCTGTGTGGACCACATGCCGTGCTGTTATCACATTAGTTGGACGAATATCAATATACTTCTTCCATAGTTTGTAAAAATAACCAGTCACAGTATATTTTCTGGCAGTTTTTGTTTTAGATTTGGGTATGGTAATTAGGAGGGTTGATTCAAAATCTTGAATGTCTTCCCATTTCAAGCCTTCATTATACCTATGACAAATTCAAACTCAAAAAATTTCGAATGTGGCGTAAAGCACAATAATTTTTACATAGTATGTATGTACTTGTTAACTTTGTTGCGAGGGATACATCATCTGGAGCTTCTATGATATAGTTATTTATTTCTTGTTGGGTAAATGTTTTCGGTAGTCTTCTTTTCGTTGAATGGAAGCACGTTCGAATACTATGTTAAATTCATTCCATGATTCAATGTTAGCGTGTCCTTTTACGAAATTTTTCGTAAAATAGGCCGTTATCAGAAAAAGAAATTACTTTATTGATATTTCTCAATTCCATGAAAGCCGTATATGTTCGATTGTAGTGTTTCCTTGATTTTCAGTAGAAATTACCCAAGAAAATTGTTAATTGTTCAAAAAAAATTTTATAACAGGTTTCGAAAGCTTGTGACTTGACAGAGACGCGACGTCGTAAGCGGAGGACTCTTGTCTGTAAGCAACAAGCTCCAGAATTTATGAAATTAATCAATGTTCGAAGGTTTTGTTTTCCAATTATACAAAAAACTTAGAGAAAAAACTATTTGCAATTGCAATTAACAAAAAAACAACAATTAGAAAAGTTAATGTATGTAAGTTATGTGAATATGTATTTCCGATACGCATGCTGATAATAGTTTGATTATGATGTTCTTCGTCAATATTCGAGTAGGGTTTTCTTGAGTTGCCATTGTTGTGACCCGTAATTTTTATAATTTTTATAAGCTCTTGCTCTTGTACATTTTAGGCTAATCGACCAACCACAGTCGATCTATTGGAGTGATTAGTAATTTTTCCTTGGTATTCAAACCAATCGCTTTGGCAGACCATTTTGTCTAATTTTGAATCGTATTTCCTCCAATGAGCATGTTGTCTTACCAGTGATCATTTTCGGATTCTCAGTGACAATTAATTCTGTTTATTATAATATTTGAGTCCCTTTTGACATCAATTTTCTGAATAATCTGACAGGACAAACTTTGCTGTCGTTTTTATCTGCTGAAAATTTGCTTTCAATACACATTTTTGAACCACCTTGACAAGTCTTGCTGAATACATGGTTGTTTGATTTAACACAAAAAAGTCAGTCAAACAAGCAAGCAGCTTCTATACCTTGCTAAGCTTATTCTACTGCGGCCTTGATAGAATTTCTGTTGTAGTCTTTCAGGATTATTTTCATTCCATAAATTTGAAATTTTCGTTATTTCTACGGAACTCAATGCTGTCGAACCTTGTTTCCTCTTGCAGATATCTGATTGCAGTTTTTATCGTATAGAATAGCTCGCTCTTGTTGAAATACGACACTTTTGAATGGGTCAATAATAACTTTCATTCCTTTTGAACGTAATTTCTTCAAAATGTCCTCAGCCCATACCTTTAAAATCAACTCCAGTACTTCCACCGTCCGATCTCCATCTTTTGATGCTTTCTACCATTGCCATAGTCCATAAATCCTTTCCATATAATTTTTTCACTTTAAACGATATCTTTTGGTATGTTTGATTCTATTATTTCATTATTATTCTCGTCAGTATTAGAAACAAAAAGGGTGACATTCTAAAATAAATATTTGAAACTTCAAAATCGAAATAAATCGCAACGTGATAAAGTGAAAACAGATGGGATTTCTTTTCAGGATAATGTACTGATTTATTGTCTTCATTCAGATGACTTTATTTCATTGAATTGATTTTCGATTTTAGGTGTCCTAATGAAAATTTATTTAACAAAAAGAGTAAATATTGGCGTTTCGTTCTATTTCGGTCTTTATCAAAATATGACTTGACATTAACAATAAAAACTCTATAATAAAAATATAATAATGGAAATAAAAATCTTTTTCAACTCCAAGAAATAATTTTTCTTTGTTACATTTCAAAAATACGAGTATACCAATTAAATTATTCGTAGTTGCATCAAAAACTAATAATTGTTACTATGAATTTTACTTAGGTATTTTTCCTATGTTTGTGAACCATTTCTAAAAATTCTCTTTTCCTGGTATTTAATTCCTTTTCAAGGATTTCTCTTTTTTTTAACAGCATCATATTTATTACAAGGGACTTAATATATAATATTATTTCTCTTATTTTAGAGTGCTCTAGATTTCAGTTTAGTAAAACATTCTGATAATGTATTATGCTCTCTGTATTTATTGAAATAGTTCAATAGTTGTTGAGAAAGTCCTAGTAAATATGAAAGGAAAAAATGTTGTAGTAGTTGAGGTTGCAGAGCACTTACAAATAAATGAAAAAATACTTTATCCTTGGTTGATATATGATTTTCAGAGCATTCGATAGTATCAAGATGTTTCAGAACTTCAGTATGATTATACTGAGTGCAACAGGATCAATGACTGCAATAATGTGTACTTACAATATGAGAAACGTAAGTAATAGTTAAACTTGGTATTATCAATATATGAGTATGTTTAACATATTTTTTCGAACTTTTAATCCAAACCGTTATATTCCATACAAAATTTTCTAATGTGGAAAAACATTATATCGATTTGATTTCAATTGGCCAGTGATTGTACATTTTTTTTGCACCGTGAAATATTGAGCTTTTAACAAAATCTTAACGTCGAGTAGGTAGGTAAAGGGCGTGCTCCGGATTTTTAAGTGGATAGCAACGATCTTTCCGAAATTGGAGAAGCGTGCTTACAAAATTGTGTTAGGAACAAATAGTTACGCCAATAACGAAATAAGGAATACAACTATTCCCAAAGATTCAAGAAGTGTAGGATTGTTTGACCACTAGTGCATTTTTTTTAATATGTTCACTATTAGAATATTCAACCAATTACTAACCAAAAGAGTCTGCAAAATGGGGCATATACGTTTTGGCTGACTTCTCCCATATTATCGTAATATTACCTTCGATAATCATATGAAACCCTATTTCCCTGTCAATACTCGAATTTCATGGTCCTGGAAAGATAAGAGACAGATAAACAGCAGTATTAACTCTAGATTCATTACAAAAACAAGATTTGTTAGAACAACAAAATGAGGAAAAGCCAAAAATTGTTGTTATCTACACGGCTTCAATGAGTTGTGTTGATCGCGCGGAAAAATACGCATCATCATACTGTTTCCTAAGAAAATCTTTCAAGTGGTGGAGGAAAATATTCTTTTGGGGATTGAAGATGTCTACCATAATTTTATAGATTTTATATAAGTGTGTAAAATAGCGAGAACGAAAAATCACGGTTCCATTTGAAATTCGACGAAATAATAGTGGATCAACTCGTAGATGAATTCCGCGAAGATCGATCACTTTGTTATGAACGTGTCACCGTCCTAGAGTCGGTTCTGCGTAGATACATTGAAGTTCTAATATTCGGCGAAGGCATGCGCGGCGCCTTTAACTTACTTTGACTTAAGGTCTATTGGTTTATTTGTTTTGTTTCTTCAATAATTTCGTTTGTATATATAAGCGAGCTCGTTTAGCGCAGTTAAGTTCAGTTTATAATAAGTAGTCGTAGTAAACAGGACGAATTAGTAAAGTAATCGAATTATTACAAGTTAGTTAAGTGTAGTGTCTAGTATTTAAATAGATAAAGAACGTAAGAGACAGTGTTTATTAATCAACCCCACGAATAGATATCGTATAAGTAAAGAAGAAAAGAGGACAAAGACGCGATACTTTGGAATATTGTAATACTTGCTTGGTAAACGCGAATGCATATGGGTAATTGTTTCGGAAGATACACACTAACAAATTCTAGCCCATAAAATTAACGTTTTTATTTTATAATATAACCTAGAATATGTTTCCTCATAAAATAGCTGAGAAATAAATGTTTTTTTTTTTGGAGCTACTTCATTTTTCTTCTAAATCACAACTATGTACTTGTAAATAAAAAAGCAATGGAGTGCATAGGATGTTACAAAAGCAAATTTTTTCCTTCCGTATATTTTTTTGCCTAATTATAATGTGAAATAGCAATACAACTCCTCATTAATGAATATTAATGTTTTTTAGAACACGTATCAATCAAAATCTATAAAAATATATTTGGTGACTGCAACTTTTCTTTCAATTTCGGTATTATTGAACATCTGTGGTCAAAGTATCTCAGATCAGGTAATTATAATTATTATCGTTAGTGAAATAGGTAGTATGACAGTGGAATATGTTTATTACTATATAATATAATAGTACTCAACACAAAGAAGAAACTTTCGCATTTTTAGGTTATTTTTATAACGTCTCTGCGTTTCTTAATTGTTTTGTTCACTTTACACTACTTCTTTTATTCTGATAGTTTTTCTTATATTCTTTTATTTTTAAATTTGTATTTACATTTATTTCGTTGTGTAGATTAGTATTTTTTAAAAAACTCAGTTACTTGTATAAAATATGTCTGTGTCTTTTCAAATTTTTTTTATTCATTAACTTTTGCTGGTGTTCCATTATACTATAATTACAGAGTGTAGCTCCAAAAGTTTCATTCCAAGTAATGGCGGATACAATTATGCTGAAAATCTAAAAGTACGAGGCTGTAGATTTTGAAAAACGCTGAGTTGGAATATAAGATTGTCATGTATGTGACTCTTTTGGCTAAACCGAAAGAAGGCTTCAACATTGTTCTTTTAAATATAACCTAATATTTTTTATTACATTTAAGAATACCACATAATATTTTGTATAAAATTCTTGCACATTGTCCCATACAAAAAATGGAGCATTTTCGAGATATTTTTCAAAATTTTGAAAGAATCTTATTCCACGTTGAATACTGATATTTCCATTAATAATGAAGCTAATGACGTGAAATTGCAACCATAAACTCTTTTCGCTCACTCAATTTATATAGTACTTCAAATTCAGCCGTTAACCTTTCATTTCATCACTTTTTCCGATGTATTTTTTGAAATCAACTCTTCTGGTATCGATGTTCTTTATGTCTAAATCCTTTCACTTTGGAAATATCTCATTATCTTAGTAAAAACATAATAATAATTAATTATTACATAGGTAAAGGGTGGGCTATGTCTGTTTCGATATATATCTCTACCAGTTTGTATTTAATTGTGTTTTTGGAGAGTGATATCCTCATCAACCAAACTCACCTGGTGATATTGTAAGAAGATTGCTTGGAAACTTTAGTAAGTTTGGTCAATTTAAGAAAAAAAATTATTAAATATAAACAAATTGACATTGATATAAGCGAAATTAATGTTTTTTTTTGAACTATTTCACGGTCTTTCCAAATGCCTCCATTAAAGATTAAGGAAGAGATCTTATTTTGTCGAAAAGAACAATTCATCTATCCTAAATAACCCATATCATTGGGAGCAACAATTAAAATCGGGTGATATTTCTTGAAGGAAAGAAAGAATTCTTCCATAAAACTTCATTTATTGTTATATATAGTTATTTTTGTTTGTGAATTAATGATTAAATCAACACAAATATCTGCCACATAGCATTCCAGACGTTTTTTTCCAGTGATCGAAGCAGTTTTCTTCGATGAGTGCCTTTAAGAGCTCTGCCGCTTTTTGCTTTACCGCTTCCAACGACTCAAATAGGATACCTTCGAAACTAGACTCTATCTTCGGAAATGAAAAAGAGTCGCACAGTGCCAAATCTGGTGAGTAGGGCGGGTGTTCGAGCACTGGAGTACGCTTACCGGCCAAATACTGCTTTATAGATAGCGCGTTATGGGTAGATGCAAAATCGGGTCGTTTTTTACCAACTCGTTCTCGCAGTATTACCAAAACTGAAAAATAGTAAATCTGGTTGAGAGTCTGACCCTCTAGAACCCATTCAGTCATTACAATACCGTTAATGTCAAAAAAACGATCAATTGGTTCATCTTGAATTACCCCCGTTCAAGTTTTATCCATAATTGGAATATCATGGAAATACTTGACACTTTAAGGTAACTTTATACAACATTTCTTAAACTAAGTCAAATTTTCTACAATATTGATGAATAATGTTGATAATCGAGTGAAGTTTATTGCATTATTAGTTTGACTATACTTAATGGAATTCCAAATTTGATTGGCTACGTTGATTTTATTATAGAATGATTTTTCAATGTAGCTTTCGACTACTGACGTGTTAATAATACATATTTAAAAAATCAATTGAAATATATGAGTAGAAAGAAACGAGATATTCCCCATACTGTACAAACTGCATTTATAAAGAAACTGGAAAACAAACCTTATAAAAGCTGTTTTAGAGGGTGTTTCCCGTGATTCCGTCTCTAGGATTGATAGAAAACTTGAAAATATTTGGGTTTTGTTCAGTAAAAAATTTTCGTAATGCCATCCGTATTCAAGATGAAGTTAAAAAAAATTATGCATATGCTTTGGAAGCTGATACATCCTATGATTTCGTTTTAAGTCTGATTGTCATGGAGGGCGCTAGTTACACGGTTCGTACCAAGTAGTATTGAATATAACAAACTCTAAATATTTTTCAGTTTTCTATCTATTCTAGAGACAGTATCACCTTTTTTGAAACACCCTGGATATATTTCTCTATCAAAAACTATGAAAAAGCTAACTCTAAGTAGAACTTTAAGGTTACGTATTGATATGACCTAGAAATACACTTTGTTTTTTAATTCTCAAAAGGATTGAAATTATAAAACATTTTTTGTACATTGTATACTACGATGAGCTAGAACTATATGTAGGTGCACTATTATTATTATAAAAAAAAAAATATAAACGGAAGTATTTCGAAAAACCTGTTTCAGTTATCCACAACTTCCGGATATGCTGGAAATGAATTTCTAATCAATTTTTCGAAAAATGGAAACATATATATACAAGGAATTTTCATATAACTTCAATCAAAACATCTTATGTCTGGAAGGGTTGCAGTTTTCTTCAATTTCCAGTTTGAGCAATAACACACAATAAAAATTAGTCGAACTGAAATAAACTGGAATTTCTAGAACCGTAAATGAGATTCATACCGATAAAACTGTTCACACTACCTCTCAGGTCATAATAATGGATGGAATGTTCACTGTTAGTGAAGTCAATTTGTTCTAATATACAGGGTGTTCCGGGCAAAAAATTCGGGAGTGAGTAGATGACATGAAAATATTGCTGTGACCTGCGGAAAATATTCTCATACGACCCCTCGTTACAGAGTTATAGGCATTTAAAGTTGCGAAGTATATTTTCTAAATTATACATTCGAACATTATGAATATTCAATGGATGATTACTTATGTCCATGTTGTGTGTTTGATGTTATAAATATCTCTACACCACTATCTGAAGACCATTGATTAACAATCCGTAACTTTTATAGGGATAACCTGTACAATCTAAAGGTAACAAAAATGATTTTTCATTCGATTTTGCAACATCTTTGTTCAACTCGATAAAATGTAAGGTTCAGGAGATGTAGATTTTTAGATCGTTGTACACGCCAAGGAAACCATTCGACATAAAGAGACATTCTGAAGAAAATTATCATAAATTATAGATGCCGATACATCTTAAGAATGTTGCCAAGTATCGGCATGACCCACTTCATATAATATAGGCAGATCTTAGATCTTCCGATTATTTTCTAGTCAATAAAACTACGCGACATATTATACAAGAGTTCTTGGAGTGATTGGAATATAAAAAACAAGAAAATGTTACTGATGATAATTACAAATATAAGGGATCCATGGGAGATATCATTTCATAATTTGGTCTCTGTCAACCACCTATTTTTAACACAGGTAAGTTGTTAATATCAATAGTTTGGCTATGAATAGTTAAACCTTAAATAAATCGACACCACATGAAACAAATACCATATCTTTTTTGGTTATTTCAGAACCAATTAGACATATTAGATTTTCGAAATATTCTGCGGCCATCCTTATAAAATTTTTCATATGCATATAATCTGAATCACTAAGCAAGGCAAAATTTTTGACGCCGGAAAAACCTACATTTTTCGTTCTATTCTTTTTTTTTGTCTTCCTTATAACCCTCTAATTCCTCTATAATTAAAATGCATCAGCGGATATGGTAATATCAGATGCACTTAAGTCAAAAAAGTCACAAACAAACCCGAACTCATTACTGGTGGAAACGCAGTGAACACCAAAACGTTCCGCGCAAAATGTTTTGTTATAGGGTGCTCGGACCGCGCGCAAATATGATTGTTTGGAGGGTGCGGTGCGTTTGGTTCGTTCGGAGTGCTTTGTTGCAAGTGGATACGCACAGAAATTGAATGCAAGAGTTTTTAAAATATTCAGCAGTAGATACTAGAAACATAAATTTGTACACTCAACCGGCGAACTGTTCTAATCACAAAGTTCGATCAATTAAAACATTTTTGCACTATTCGTGATGATAACAATATATGACTGTTACTAATTTTAAATGCATTTTTTGCAGTTAGCCAAATTGGTCTACAGTGTGGCCGCTGTCCTTTCTAATTTGAAATAACCGAGCATCTCTTTTAATATCTGAGGTACACAGAATATTAGGAATTCATTGTTACAATTTCGGAGCTCCTAGAAGAAGCTGAAAAAATGTTTGGTTTGAATAATTATGTAATAGATTATAACAATATATAATGTTAAAACAAAATTTAATTCAGATGGAACAGAGCTGAATTATCTTGGTTTACATTCAATTTTATATGTACATAGTTTATTGCTACCAATAAATAATATCTCTGACCAGTTTATTTCTGCATTTCTTCCCTTAGGTTACCAGCAACCTGTATCACTCAGCTCAGGAATAAACTGCCAAATTTAGCATACCTGTACTTCAGTGTATTTTTATTAGAAGTTGTATCGTTTCCTCAAAGCTTATGAAATAATTTCCCTCAAAACTCAAAAAAATATTCTTTGGCTTTTTGTTGAAAAATGTACCCTTATCCCGTTATTTGAGATTAAATACTCAAATACGTAAAACAAAAGCTATTGAAGTATCTACAACTTGCTTTAGGTAGAACATAAGATCTTAAAATATAGCTAATTGTCATTGTTTTTTTTATAAGCTTCATTTTTGTTGATCACACTTTTTTCGATAAAATGCATAGTAAAAAACTATTGAAAAATGCGGTTTTTATCACGAACAATCGTACTTTTCAATTGCGTATAACTCAAAAACGATACTTTATATGACATTTTTTACTTCAAATTTGCTAATCTTTCGACTTCTGGCGTTATTTTGGGTAAAAATTTTTCACCCCTGAAAAGGGGGTATCCCCCGAAAAGGGTTGCACACTTGGCACCATGTAGATCTCGCTTTTTGGATACACACCTATCATCTGTAAAAATTTCAAATAAATCGGTGCTGCATCAAAGAATTCGGATGAGAAATGCTTGAATACCTAGCCTAAACTTGAACCTCCTTACTATATGGAAAAAAATAGCGTTTTGGGTGAAATTTGTTGGGAGGCTCTTGAAATTGAATTAAAACAAAATATCTAACTTTTATTGGCACTTGGGCACTGGAAGATCTTATGAAACGGCTTTATAATCTTTAACACAGAGGGTTTTTAACGAGTCCAAACTTTTTTCTATTGTTCTGTACATCTTATGGTTATAAAAGTACAATAAAAGCACTAAAACTTGTATTAACTCAGATACATTTAGATATCTAATATAGATAATTAGATATAATAATATCTAAAATGACCTTACCAAGCTTCCAATTAGTAACTAGGTTTCATTACTCTCATACATAAAAATAGATTATAAGAAAAACTAAAAATATATACACGATATGTTGCTAGCGACATTTTAGTAATAAATCGTTCAGTGATAATCTTTTATTTTATCTATATTCAATAAAGGTGTTACTACTATAAATAATTTGTATATCTCACACACTCATCAATTCTTAACAGAAAAAACTTTATTAGAAAAAACAAATACTAATACAATTTCAAATTAAGCTACTCTACCTGTTAGAATTATGTACTGCGGTCCACGAGTACTTGTTGTCATATAATAAATAGAGAAAAAACCTTAGAACAAAATCTGTAGACTTTGAAATTTTCTACAAAAATAGTCCTTATGATTTTTTTTCTAAGAATCACCATTCCTGAGATATCGCGATTCTAAAAGTTATATTATATATGGAGCGCCAAAAAACATTACATGCATTGATAAATACCGTTACTCAACTTTTGAAAAATCACGTAAAACAAGAAGCAAGTTTAACTATCATGTTTTTCTCCAACATCGGCATTTGTTATTCAACACTTGTGTCGAGTATACTATCAAGCTCAAACATAGCTAGGCAATCAACTGAACCTAGAAGACAGAGGTTGGAAATTGATAGATAATATCCTGGAACCGATTGAAACTTTACTGCCACCTGCTCCAGATAAACTCCTAGATAGTCGGGTTGCCATTTTCTCTAGAGTGTACCAATTGACAAGAACAATTGAGTACAATAGAGGAACATTCCTAGGATTTTAAAGAAGAGACCAATGACTCAGCCACATTTGAAAAATTTATGAACATCTAGCAAGAAGAAGAAATCGAAGAAGACATGACTGTTGAAGTAGACTTTTAAGAGTATGAATCTGATTAAAATATCTTAAGAAAGCAAAATAATAGTTAACTCAAAATTAATAGCAATATCAATAATAAGGTAATTCTAGAAGTTGATAGGACAGTTAGTGGAGTAGGCTTACGCCGAGTACACTACCTCTCAAGAAGTTTAAGATCTACAGCTTTGGTTTGAGGCTTTTTTTTGATAAATTCGCCGTATTCGTTACCGAAAAATCTAAAAAACCAAAAATTTTGAACTTTGACCTCGAATAACTTCTGAACCGCAGCTCTCCACCAATATTTGGCTTCCCGGGAATTTTTGTTATTTTAAATGTCTATATTAACCGGAAAATCAGGTCTACACAAAATTTCAACTTTCTACTTGTTTTAAAAATTGCCTCAAATTGAATTTCGCGCTGTTATGAAATTTTTGGCTGAAGAAGAATTAACACCAACCGCAAATCAACAAAATGGAGGCTGCTTACGGTGACTGAAAATAATTTTTTTCTCATCAACCGACACGAACCCGCGGGTAATTATTAATGTGAAATAAGCTATAAAACTTCCATTTAATTTCTGTCGAGGTAGATACCTGAGCGAGTTAAAGTAATTTTCGTAATTTCTTTAATGTTTTTCATTAAAATAATTAGGAATATATGAAAGTTGAAGCTGAATTAACTTAAATTATGATAATAAAATTGAATTATATGAAGATTATTTATTGATTTTGTTTAATTAAAATATTTGTTTAAAAAAAAAAGAAGTTTTTCCATGGACGGTCGTTTCAATTGATCGTCTTAAGATATCTTGGGTTGAAAAATTGAAAAAAAAAACTTATGATGGACAATCACAATAGAAATTAATAACAACTTAACCAATGAAAAATAAGGGACATTTCGAAATTTCAGATATTAGTACATGTCCACCACCGGCACCGCCCTACTGTGTTGTGGTGTACGAGTGTTTTCACTCTAAGCACGCCTCGTATTTTTATAGTGGCATAGAAGCTTCAGTCAGACGTTCTGAAAAGTATGTGAAAATGAAAGGAGAGTATAAATAATCAGAGTAATTCAGTTATGATCTTTTTTTGTTAGGCTAAAAGCTCATGGACCACACTACGTATATATTTTCCAAAATTATTAAATATTTAATTGGATATCACGTTCTAGTTTGCACAAAGCCGTGATTATTTAGCAATCAGCCCATTTGTCGTGGTTTATCCATCAAATATGTGCTGGTATATTATTCTTGCTGAATTGATGGTGCTTCTGATATTTAACAATAAAATTTAAAGTATCTCATTTTCATTTAAACTTTGAAACGACAGCTGAGAAACTGTATATAAGTTTGGCTGCCTACGAAATAAAAACGAAAGAATTATTATCACTCAGGTGCTAACTAAGTTGGAATTTCAGGAATTGTTGGTGATATTTATACTAAACATATTGCTTAGGCTACCAAACTTGATTTTCAAAAATACAATGCTACCAAAAACAATGATAATAATTTTGATTTTTAGTTTCAATAGAAATACATATTTCCTGCTTTATTTCTATTGTCAAATTACAATTTGTATTCTGAATTATGGAGAAATATTTGGAGAAATCTGTTCAATATCTATTTCATCCATTGAGGCATATTTAGCTCATGAATATTTATTTTTCCATTTTTATGAGAAGGGTTAGTTTTAACCCCTAAAAAGCTTGATTCCAAATTTTCGTACAAATTATATTATCGAAACAAATTGCGAGGCAATACTCCATTTTCACCATTGGTGACTGAATATTATGAGAAAATTAAAATTGAGTTGATATATAAATCAGGGATTGGAAAGGATAATTGGAAGTGATAATTTCAAATAATTAAAAATCTTTACGTTCCAATAATTCCAGTTTATAAACGGGGCCCCATATTTGACATTGAGGAAAATTGAATTTGCTTATCTAATAAAGACGATGTATTAGGCCCTTTTTTTAATCAGCTATGGTTTATTTCAAATGTACACGATTGCATAAAATACGATTTACTGTACAAGAAACTGTCGACCAATGACTGGAGCTGGAAAGTCCACCGTTTTTAAATTATTGCGGAGGAGAAAGATAGCATGCCAAGTGGAACCTCCCAAGAAAAGTCCAGGCAGACCAGTAAAAGTCCTTGAAGAAGACACCAAAAGTGTAATTCGAAGAAAAGTTCAATCTTTTTATTTTAAAAAAGAAATACCTACCCTAGATAAGATTTTAATGGAGGCATGATGGCCAGGATGACAGTATTCCGTTGATAACTAAAAAATTTTTATGGACCACTTTGAGAAATATAGATAGCACTTTTACTGGAAAGCGATGAAATTGTTGTGAAAAATCTTTCATCTTGATAAGACCTGGATTAATGAAGGTTATACAGTACGCAAACGGTGGCAAGACAAAAATATAACCAGTGCTAGCCAAGCTCTCATGGAAGATCTGTCAACGGGTATTGAGCTGTCTTCAGGTAAAGGGTAAAGACTAATAATCGTCCATATTGGAAGCGAACAAGGTATTTTTAAAAGAAGGTTTGCTAACCTTTCAGTCGTGCCATACGGGAGATTAACAAGAGGACATGGAATCGTATGTTTTTGAAGACTATTTTGGTGAAATGATAAAATATCTTCCGGCTGATTCAGTAATAGTTATGGATAACGCAAGTTATCATTCTCGGCGTAGAGAGAAGACTCCAACTTCATCTTGGAGAAAACAAGAAATTATTGACTGGTTAACCACCAAAAATATTGAATTTGAATTTAATTTGATAAAAAAAGAACTATTAGCTATATCAAATTTAGACAAACATCGTTTTATGGAATACGCCGTAGAAGATATAGCAGAAAAACACAGTGTAACTGTGCTGCCCACACCGCCATATAATTGCAAACTAAATCCTATAGAACTTATATGGGCGCAAGTGAAAGGACACAAGACACAACACGACATACAAAATTAAAGACGTTAAGCTACTGTTTGATCAAGCCATTAAGGAGGTGACACCAGAGAACTGGCGAAAAGCAGTCCAGCATGTCATTAAAGAAGAGGAGAAAATGTGGGATCTTGATTACTTGATCGATCGAACCGTCGACCCGAATTATAACGTCAAGAGGAGATGACAGAGGTTTCCGCAGCAAGCAGTCCACAATAGATAAATTAAATCAACTACTCAACACCTCTGAATGTTCACATACAAAATTGTAAGCTGTAAGTTTACAAGAAAACACTCAATGTGGTTTCGGCGTTAAACCAAAAGCTTTCTAATAAAATAACAGTATAAAACTTCTGTCCATTTTCATTTCATGTGAATATTTAAAATATAACCTTGTTTGTTACTCCATGGTATACTTACTTTCGTTATTGCCTTGTGATCAACGAAGAACAACTTGTGAAATGAGATTTTCCACGGATTCTTCGTATTTGTTATCATAAGCAATAAAACTTTCCTATTTTTTGTATTCCAGTACATCCAAGGGCAATCGTATAACATATCTCGGACTTCGCCGGACTAAAAAATGAATTTCAACAAATTGTTTTTCATGATAAACGGGAGATAATATAGTATACGGAATACAGAATAATGGACCTTCAAAATTTCAACTTCAATTGTGGTTTTTATTTTCAATTCCTGTATTTCTTTGAAATTCATGAAATTTTCATCATATTTATAATGTATTTGTACTTTTACTTTGATACTGTGAACAAATTTACAATGTTGCCTTAAAGCCAGAGATGAACTACTAGCGAAAATGCCCTCTTGCTAATATTTGCTACTTTATTCAACTTTTTTCAAATCAATTTACGTATACATCATCTATCAAGAAATGTATCCATACCATATCGATTCACCTACTCTAATAGAAATGGATAACTAATAATAAAAATAATAATGATAATCTTAGAAACACGGAAACTTTATAACTAAGCTAACCTAACCTAATCTAACCTAACCTAACTTAATCTAACTTAAGCTAACTTAACCTAACCTAACCTAATCATTCGTATCCAATTGCCACGAATATTAGTCACTCGTGTAACGTTGTGCACTATCAGCAAGCTTAGATGAAGAGTCATAGAATAAATTACGAGATATACATAGCACTATCATCAATTCATTATTATTAATAAATTTTTTGTATAATTTGTTCTAAATGAATGAAAAAAAAAATGGGATTAGAAATGGCATATATGTCAGATTTTATCTATAGGTGATATTTATCCGTGGATGATATTTGTCCGTGAATGGTATTCATCCATGGACAGTCTTCATCTGCGGACAGCATTCATCGGTGAGTTAAAGCTTATTATTCATTCACGGCTGAAATTAGTAACACGTATAAAGCTTCATTCGGCCCATTTCTTTAAAAAAGTCCTTGTGTCTATGGTTGAAATTAGAGTCACGGATTTTTCCGTGGAGGGTGCCAATAGACATTTCGATGATCTAGCAACTAAATCTAACAGCCTATTACTCGAAAATTTGATAAGGTCTCAAAAATATTTCTGTGGTACATGTAAGGATTGACGTGTCCAAGCTACATTAAGGTTGAGAAGCTTTGTAAATAAACATTTCATGAGCATTGCTATAAAGACGAAAAGTATTTATTTGAGGTTTATAAAACGGGTATAGATAATTAAATTCAACTAAGCATGTTGTACAAAATAGAACATCACTTCTCAAAATCAGTTGTTTATCGCATTCTAAAAGAACAACTGTTGTATAATTTTCAAATACCAAAAGTAGAAAGTGGTTATGACAGCAACTGGCCATCCTCCAAGACTTGAGTATGGTCCTTGGTCTCTGCAACAGAACTAAACTGACTATATCTTTATTTTTTTATTGACGAATCTGGTTCATCAGAGATGCAGTCAATAATTTTCATAATATGTTTTTATGAGATAGTGAAATTCCACAAGGGTTTATAAAACAAAGCACCAGCATATATTTATGGTGGATGCTTGAACAGAAATGAATGGCAACCATTTAATAGGGCCGTAATCTATTGTTGCAATATGTATTTCTTCTTAACTGACCTCTGGAAGCTGTTTGAAGATGTGTCACAACAAATTTGAATTATTTTATGATTTCTGCTTGATGGAACTCCTCCTCATTTCAAGATTGGCTACGAAGGTTCTTTGCAGTTGCCACCACGATAATGACGATTCATTTCTTTTGAATTTTTTGAGTTAGAAAGGTCATATTGAACATCAATCAGGTCAATATTACATTTTTTTGTTGGTTAGTTGCAGTAAAATGTTTCATAACTTATATTTTCACAAAAATTGGTACGATGTGCGATTGTTGAAGATTATGTCAATTTTTTTAAACGTTATGTTTTTGTTATTGGCTTCCTGGAGGGTACAAGTTTTATTTCAAATATAATTTTTGAGACAACCCTTGTCAAAATTCTGGTTTTTAACTACATAAATATCTTTATGTATTTAATGCATGAGCTACAGAATCAAATAAAATTATATCAAATAAACAAAATATTTTAATTATATTCTGGGACATTCTGCACCCGCACAAACATTCGAAAATGCTGGTTTTTAGGTATAGATTAACATACAGTAATCTCAAGAAAGTTGGCCGATCACCAGGATTCCATATAATATCAAATAATTTTCTATGAAATTTATCTCAACTACTTGGACAACTCTCCCATATCCATAAGATAAAACCCTTTCTCATCAGTTCGTCGATCGTCACTCTTCCAGGTTTCCCTGTAACCTGGTGAACCGATTCACCAGCCAAATAACCGACGATAAGGAATAATGCAACCGCAGTTGTACCCTCTTGCCCCCGAATTATATTTTTCAAAAAAAAATATATTTTCAAAAAATACCTTTACCTTGTCCACGATTGATTGGCAAAAAAAAGACAAAAACCACATTGTAAGAGTAGCCATGAAAATAATCAAATAAATTTTAATTGATGCTCCTTGAATGGTGTTCTGAAAAAAAAATCTTAATAATAATAGAATCAAAAACAACTAGGCATTCACTGATCTCGATAGTCATAGTTAAATAAAATTTGACCAACCATTAATCCTCACTGGTCAACAAAAAAAATTTTTTTAAGTAATTCAAGAGTTAATAGCATATTGTGATAAAATGGACAAATAAGGAAATATGACAAAAATAATTGTTACACGTAAGGTTTTTTATGTTACATTTATAGAAACATATTCATTGTTAAAATATTCAATATTTATTTAAAAAACAATTTCATCAAACCAAATTTAATGTGATGGAGAAGCAAAAGGTCATTTTTGCGATCTACAAGGGGCACAAACTTAAAATTGTGAGATCCCGGTTGAAACTCACTTCTTGCTTGCCAATTTTTTTTACATAGTGTTGATCTACTACCCGACTGTCCCATAGATAAAGAATGTTTCGTAAACCCACCCTGAAATCCCATCAAAATTCCAATCACCTTCAAGTCTCCACATATCTGCCACTTGTATTTAATTTTGTCTAAAAGTAAGCGAATATTTTTATAAGTTTCTTTCATCTTCACAGAATGAGCAACTGGTGTAGACGGTTTTAAATTTCCATTGTGTAATAATAGTGCTTTTAATCTGTATTTAGACGAGTCAATAAATAGGCGCTACTCACTGGGATTATTATTAGACCATTAGACAAATTTTTGTCTCTTTTGCTAACAACTTGCTTTCCGTCTTAAGGAATGGAATTTCAAACTTTAGCTTTAATAACCTCTAATTACGCGCTAAATCATTCAACTCAACTTGAACATTCAAATGTGTTTCGCCGGAACTAGTACTTGGAGTAAAAATAGTGCATTGCTCCTCCGAGCTTTCTGATGATACGTTGTCTCCAGTATCTCCTAAAACAATATTTTACGGATCTAAAGGCTCAATCTGTACTGGTAAATCTTCGTTATGGGAAACAGGTCGTATAGCAGGCGGCACATTTGGATACTCGATCTTGTGCTTTCCTTTCTTAGAAAAACCTTCAGACAAAAATAGCAGTCGTAAAAATCCTTATTATGTTTCCGCAATACCATTGGAATTGCTTTTTTTCTTTCCATTTATCCACTGCACCAATGACACGCTACAACTAACACAGCAGGCGCGGGGGCCCACTGCTTGTCTTGGTCTCCAATTAAAGTACCAAAATATTTGTGATAGGCTTTTTCCACATTTTCGGAAAATGGCCTGGCTTGCGATTTCACCATAAATTCTCCACAAATATAGCAATATTTGTGAGGAGAAGTTATTTTAATGTTTATCATTGTGAATAATACAGTTCAAGTATTTTTTTGTCCATAAAATTAACTCCCCTTTATAAAATTACCTACCTGTTAATGGAAACAGGGATCATTAAACTAATAAAAATTAAAAAGTGGTACGTGTTGAGGCTTAATGAATATTTTTTCTATTATTGGACGGGTATTTCCATTTTAAAGATAAAGGTCTCGCCTGGGTTACGAAAATCTTGTCGGCCAGTGTTATTAGATAAGTATAGAAAGCAGTGATTTCCCTATTACATTTGTGAAACAAATCTGAAAAACTCATTTTCAATAATTATAGAATTAACTGATTTTTCATTACACAATTTTTATTCCTTGTACCTTGTAATTCATACTAACGAATTCTTAGAAAAAAACATTTTTTACGGCATAAAATCTTGTTGACCAATATTATCAAGTCCCGGTGATTTTTTTTAGTGTGAAGTCATCAAACTGCATCAGAACGATATTCAATCTCATCTTTTCGACTAGTATCCAGTCGGCGTTTCTCTTGTGCTTTTGGGAGTCCACCACAATAAAGATCAATACTTTTCCAACGTCTGTTTCGATGACTTAGGTTATTTGGCGTAGCTCCAAGCTTCCCGTAAAATACTTTAAGTTTAATATAAAAAATGTTATTCTGTTCCTCCGTTTTCGTGCATTCATTGTATTTCGTTAACGTTTAGATTTCGATTTAAACTTTTGAAAAAGTAAATTAATATCTTCATCTTCTTCTTCTTCCTTCATGTATGGTGGGTTTAAAACCTGTTTTCAGTTTTAGCCTCCTGGTTCCAGATTGTCACACCATCTCTTTCTCGATCGACCGACTGTTGGCGATTTATCCCTTGCGATACGCACCAGTCTTTCCAGTGAGGCATCCTGCTACTTCATTTGTTTTGTCAAAACAAAACAAAACAAATTAATATACTCACGCAAATGTTGTTGATGTTCTGGATGCTATGTGTGAGTAATAATTTCCTCCAATATTTTTATGATGTGATTTCTCGAGCGATTAGAGGGTGATTCACAATTCTTGTACTTCATTAGGCGTCCCAGCTCACTCCTAATGGTATCGATGGAACGTTCTAGGCGGCATTGCCAACAGGGTTTTTGTTAGTATCATTGGTACAGATATTTGTCACGTACATTTACTGATTATGTAGACGGACTAATGCACTAGCTCCACTATAAATAAGTGGATGAAGCCACTTTATGGTCATCATTTAGGTGATTTTGGACGACGTACAGTGTTTGTGCTCTCAAACCCCGCTAATGCCTTGTACAATTTTAGTGACATTTTATAGACGGTATTTGGTTAGGTATTGTCAAAATCGGGTATAGTCTGATTGATGGTGATTACATCTTCGTGTTCGCCGTTGTTGGTTTTAGCGTGTGTACCGTTTGCATCTTGTGCTGCGAGATGATCTATTCCTTGAAGATGTAGAAGGAATTCGTCACAATACTTCTTCCTTGGTCAACTATTCATTATTCCGTTAAGTGCTGGCTATCTCTCAATGAAATCACGATGAATGGCGTATCGGTAGGTGGTCATATCGGTCTCCATGTTGTTTGCTCTAAAATAGAAGCGCATAATAAATGATTTCAACTTAGTAGTCTTCCTTTCTAGGCAATCCGATTTTCGTTGTCGTACGCACATGAACTTGCGTCACCGTAGAAACAGCAAAAGCTGATGGAGGAGAGTTATTGATATGTTTTTCCATTATGTTGATTACCACAGTAGCCCTACGCGGCGATCTCCGCTACCCGAAGGCATCTGTAGCTCACTTTTTGAACGGGACCCTTTACCTAAAGGAAGATGTGAAAATTGAAAAAGTGGCAAAGGGATGCCCAATAAAGGGACTAAAGTTGTTACACTACAAAAAGACTGGTTGAAGAGATCAGTGAAGTCAGTGAAGTAATGTGACGGGGTGATATCATGACTCACTTACGTTTCTTAAGTTGTAAACACACATCACTCCAACAACTAAGCCCGAAGAACCCATCAGGAATATAGAGTTATTTTGGAATAAATTCATCATTTCAAATGCTCTGAAAAAAGGAAAACTTAATGATTTTATGCAAACTATGTCATAGTTTTTGTCACTAGGCTGGAGATTAGACAAGTGACAAAAAGACTTCAATGTCGCGTTACTTACATAGAACAGAATAGATTATGAGTGTTGCGTTCAGTTATACAACTCAATAATTGATTATTTTAAAAAATTAGCATGCAAATTTTTTTTTCATTTATTCATATTATTAACGCTTGGGCCAACGCTGGGAAACCCGCCCTTGGCACACCAATAATGGCCGAAGCCTGGTTGAACTCTATGTAACTTTACTTCGGGCACCCCATATTCACCCAAACCTAGCTGAGCTCTGGGTAACCCAACCTCCGCCATTCTATAGTTTATCGATTAACGCAATGTACAAACCTCTATTGTAATTCAAAGATGGATAGAGGTTAGTCTAGGAAACAGGATAATAGAAATAGAGCATACAAACCATACACAAAGACCCAATGCTGTTGGACAGGTCCAAAAGAACGTGGGAACCTAATGGTAAAATAACCCAATGGTTGTACGTAGACATAGTTATGCCAATGATCGGTAAATTTGGTAAAAGACAAAGACGGAGAGAATGTGGACTATGAGATTATTGAGGAACACCAAAACGCTAGCTTATCTGCGTGTCCCAGGGGCCATATAATAAATAAATATTATAATAAATAAATAAATATCTGACGAAATATACCTACATATATAATCCAGATATACGAGCGAAGTATAGGAAGCTGATTCCAATACTGGAAGAAATCAAAAGACACCGTGTCCTCAATTCTGTAATGTTCATCTCTAAGTTGGTATAGAATAGTGTGTGTGTGCTCTAAACATGCTTGGTGGCTGATAGGGCCATAGTACCTGTGGGTACGAAAACGCGAATGAAATGGTTAAATGAGCTGCTTTAATAAAATAACTCAGACCTGAATCTTTTAAATAACCGAATCAAACACGAAATAGTCAGACCAATTTTTGAAATTAACGGCAAATCTTATAATACACGCAAACAGCAACAACTGGGATGATTAAGTTCTCAACAGATCTGCCACGACAGACATACAGCAGAAATTGTAATAAGGCCGTTAACAGGGCGTTATAAGCTCGACATTTATCTAAATTTGACGCAATTGTCAGAGTAGTGCTTATGTAGAATACAGGAAGAAACTGGAGAGCACAAACCATGTAACATACAACGCACAACGTAACGTAACGTAGATGCGTTATCATAAACAATCTGTTCCTTCGTCGTCTTCAAATACTTACTTTTGAAAACACAAGCGATATTTCACTATATTTATCAGTTGTTCATGGATTAATTCTTGACTAACAACGTTCCGCGTATACAAATTAAAGCTCTTATGCAGGTTTTTCTTAATATAAGCCGACAGCCACATTAATTGAAAATTTATGTGGAATGTAAAATAGCTTACGAATAGGAGTGGTACAGTAGCAGCAAAACTACCTAAAAAAATGATTTTTCCATTAGATGGTAGTAATAAAATATCACGGGCTATATTAAGTATAGACACCTAGTGCGTACATTAAAAATATGGCTTTTGTATGTCACGTCGACTGCTAAGTTATTTTCTTTAAAATTGTAGTTAAAACTATAATTACAACATCACATGGTGTCCAACAAAAGTGGTATTCTTTAAGTTTTGGATTCTCGATTAGGTCAATATCATACTCATCATCTTTATAATAACATAACTTCGCAGATGGTCTTTTCACAATTACTTTCCTTGAGTGTTTTCACCATTGCAATGAGCTGTTACTTTCCACAGGATCGGTATAACCTTGAATATAATGTTGTTCTCTTCATCTTCATTTTTTATTTTACAAATAAGCTTTGCTTCACCTATGACTGCCGATTTCTCTTCGGATTGACTGATTGAATATGTTTTTCAGTTTCAGATTTGATATAAGGTTTGTTAAATATAAATTTCTTGCAGTCAAAATTATCATTTTGTTTATTTTTGATGCCTTTATTTCTCATTGCTTATACTCTATCTGCTTTATATCAGCTTCGAACTCGTCTAGTTATTTGGAAACTTGTTCAGTAGATCACAATTTCTCTCCCACTTAATTCGATCGGAATCCAAACACTATCTTGTCTTTTAGAATTCTGTTAAGATAATTGTTAATTTGATAAATTCGCTTTTGCTTGCCTGAGTTTTTACTTACCTATCTAAATACACTGATTCTAATACTATGTTTTTGATAATATTTTTAAGATATCTAATTAATTATTCTTTTGAAAATGCTCCCATGGAAGGAGAGAAACGTTAAGTTATACATAAAAATTTCATTATTGTATCTAAACAACCTACGAACCCAGGAAATTACAAAGAGGAAAAAAATTTATATATATATATAAGAACTAGGTTCATGGGTTGAGCCGCATTGGAATTTTGAAAATTCTCGACGTTTCAGCTCCCACTTTGGACCCATTATCAAAACAAGGGTGGGGATAGGGTGGTGATTCGTTCATTGGTAAGAAGTGATCCGATTCCGTTGTCTCAATCTGCCTACTTTACGCAACGAATCATCCCTTTTTTGGTTGATTCCAAGGCCTCAATCTGTCTACTCCTTGGAAGTTTATAGAGGAAATGAAAAGCTGTTGACACTAACACACTCACAAAAGCTTTCAGACTGTCTTCTTCCTCTTATTTCTCCGTTAAGTCCAATGACTTATGTTTACTGGGTAATGTTTAATCTTATTTGTGATTCTGATGACCAGCTATC
Source organism: Diorhabda sublineata (assembly GCF_026230105.1). NCBI lineage: Eukaryota > Metazoa > Arthropoda > Insecta > Coleoptera > Chrysomelidae > Diorhabda > Diorhabda sublineata. The sequence continues at coordinate 11,936,585 of NC_079483.1, forward strand.
CTGCCATCTTTTTTGTGGTCTTCCTCTTGATCTTTCCCCTTCGGATTTTCCATCTCTTATGATCTTTCAGACTGTATTTTCCGGAATATACGTATAATAATAGTACTCCCTTCCTGTCCTAGAAAAATCCGAGTTAACCTTATTGATGTTTCTGAACAAGGTAACTTCCATATATGGTGCTAACAAATTCCATTATTGTTAGCGAGTTTTAATTTTACATCATATCTTGATCATTGTGAATTTCTAATAAGGTCATTTGAGAGAGCTGGATCAATTATATGTGACAGAACTTACCGTAACAAATTGGACATGGAAGGTCTGATCGAATGTAAAATTGGCTAAGTAACAGAATTATTAATTTGCGTGATTCCTAAATTCTCTCCACAACACAATTGATTCAAATGGAATGTACACATCATCTTCGGCTGACCATTCAAGTGAGAACATTTTTTATAGCTTTCACAAAGTAACAAATCCACAATAATGAGAATCTTTGTTTTTAAAGAATCTGCGATTGGTTTGAAAACAAAAACCGTCCACAAACACAACAAAAACTATCAAAATTTTGTTTTGCACTTTCTAATAGATATTTTATTTTAATTCCAAACTAGACAATGTTGATGTGGATGTGGATGTTGATACGTTTATGAACATTCGTTTCAGGTTAAATGAGAATTTTCACAATTTTCATACTTGTAACTAAATTTGGATTTATGGAACCATATTCATTATCAACCCACTGTTCACATTACCTCTACATCTTCACTCACAATTACACTACTTGGTAAACTGTTTACTTTCACAGACGATAACTTTGTTTTTCGAAACGCGCGTCAAACAGTGTATTGTGAGTGTTGGTGAAGTGGTAGTTCAAATGTAAACGGTGTGTTTATATTGTGTGCTAGTGTTGATTATGAAGACAAATATAGAAAATACTCACCTGCTATTAGAGAAAAGAATAGCAGAAACAAGTTAATAGAATCTGGAATATTGCAATAAAAGCGTTTTGCAGTATAATAGAGAAGATCTCCAAATCCATCGTCAATTAAAAAAGGCATACAAATGATATGAGATGATATATTGAATATCAGTACAATAATCGGGATAATATTATGCTTACGTGCCTCTTTCAAAATTTTTGCCTCGAAATCGGGACTCTGCATTTCTAGACATTTTGATATATCACTCAAGTTTGACATGGTTTTTTCTAATTTAATTGCAAAATTTAAAATTAACAAGAGACCAGCACAAGCCTGAAAATATAAAGATATCATAATTTTTCTATAACATTTTTATTTAACTATTTCATCTTATTACGAACTACTCTTCAAGTTCCAGTTGACTAACTAAGAAATTCGTTTCTACAAACATAATAATCTTGGAGAAGTGGAAAAATAACCAGAACTCCGTTGCAGCTACATGGTATACTTATAATAGTCAGTTTGAAACTATAGCTGATTTGCTTTTGACGTTTGAGTATTTTATTGAAATCCGTATGTTATTTTGACAAAATTATCATAAATAGAGGAGAATGTATCATCACATTAGTTTTCGTGCAAAGGATTGCTTCGAAGCATGAATATTTGAATGAGTTATAAAGAGCGAATTTTTCTGATACCTGCATACCTATCAGGTTGACTGCTTTTCTAAAATATATAAGCCCCACAACTGTGCATTATCTGTCCCCTGGAACTGGCGGTTTGACGCGGACATGGTGCGATACCGGTTTTCGGGGCCCGATAAAGACGTAATTAGCTTTTCAATTTCTATAGTTCAACGATATGAATTATAAAAGGTTTAAAATCAATTATTAGAAGTAAAAACATGTGAGAACTTACTGTTATTATTCGTTTTGTGATCAGTTGTCCTGTTAAAGAGTTTTTGATGTGTCAGTTAGCTTACTATTTCTTACAGATTTAGATAAAAACATCAAACAACATGAAATATTTCATAATGCTTTATTAGTATAAATGCTATTTTGAAATAAAAAAAAATTGTAAACTAAATATATTGCTGGCAAAAAACAATTCAGCTCCAGAAATACTATTTTTTATGAATGCTATAATAGCAAAACAAACACATTCCTGGTTGTCCAGGACATTCATTGCAGTAACTTTGTAACCAAGTTACTTGCATTCTGGTTGGAATGTGTTTCTCTTAATTTATGATAGCATCCTTGGCATTCTCTTCTACTTTTCTTTCGTGGCCTGGACATTTTAACAAAGGTATGTAGAACTTTTTTGGGAGTAGTGGTTTCTTCGTGTACTACTAGAGTAACAAGTAACTCCCGTGCCAATGTTCGTCTAAATTCCTTTATAAACAACTTTAAAGAAGAATTAACCTTGTTATAGATAACCCAAGTATTTACAATAGCTGTTCCGAGCAAAAATTCAAATCAAAATGTTCGGTACCATTTCAAAGATTTTTTTAATACGGAATGATAAGAACTCATCTGATCATAAGTATTTTCTATTTCAATATTATCATCGAATAAATCACTGGTACTTACATCACTACCCGATTTATCTGAAGAAATTACATACTTTTTGTCCATAACAAAATCGTCCGATTCAAAGAGTCATCCAGTTCATTTTCACTACCTGCAAGATTTACCACCACAATTGGGTTATTTTCTGTATATTGTATATTTTCAGCTGAAGTACACGGTTCGTTACAATCTTCACAATCACTTTTTGTGATACTTGTATTGGCTTTTTGAGTTAGAAACATTATTTTTACAACAAGAAATGACATTTTCAGCGCAACAAATCGCAGGTGTAAACACACGTGCAATTGCAATACAACTAATACAAAATGCCGATTGCTTGCGCATACATGTAAATGTAAATATGTACCGGTCTCCTAGAACCGATCCAGCACCAGATTAACAATGTCTGTGCGTTACCGGTCCCCAAAGCCCGGTACATTTTCTCCTTTTAAAAATGATCTCCATACTCAGTTACGTATAATGGTATATTTAGCATTTGAAATGAACCAAAATTAACGAAGATATACTTTCCCAAATCTTGAATATTTTCAATTTTCGTATACCGCACCACATTAATGAACCCAGTCCCGGTCCCCAGGGACCGGTAACGCAGCCAACCTGCTATCAAAGAGCTTACATGCAACGCAGACAATTTATATCCATTGAAAGGTCAAATTTACACAAGCAAGTCAACTGATCACGAAATGAAATAATAATAAAATATTTAGCCACATACTATAAAGGATCAGGAAGCGATATTTCAATTAATACTTTTTTAATTAGTTCATCTTTAGCAAATCAGTTACATTGATGAAAATTGACTTTGACAATAGACTAACAGATGGTCTCCCGAATGTTTTTAATACTATCGATAGATAGATACATGATTTATCACGAAAATAACAAAATTATATAAAAAAAGACTAACGAGCACAAATTATTTTCAAGTCAATTGAGAAGAGAAGTTTCCTGGAAAGAATAAAATAATAGGAAATAATAGGCAATCGAGGGTCTCCTGAGAAACCAGTAAACTCTACACACAAAGCAACATCAAGTGGGTCTAGTGTGGGAACAGATTCCACTGGATGAAAAATTGTTGTACTATTGTACAGTATTGATATCTAGTTAGACTAGACCAGTTTCATGAATAAACAAAATGTTGCGTTAGCAACGAACAATAAGTGTAAAGTTTGACGTCAAAAAAAGTAAATCAGAGTTAAGCAATAAATTAAAAGGAAAAAGATGTCCACCGACATTGTGAAATTCGAAAAAGTGGAGTATCGAGCCATCATTAAGTACCTGTATTTAAATTAAATGTCCTTCGTATACGACCGTGAAAAATTGGACTGCAAGCTTCAAAAGAGGTTTCTGTGTCAGTCCCCGAAAATATCGCATGCAGTTTATGACATGATTTTATCAGACCGTCGAATTGGGCTAAAACTGATATCTGAAGCTCTGAATATTCAATACTAATGCGTTCATCATATAGTTCACGTCAATTTGGACAATAGAAAAATTGCTGCAACACGGATCCCCAAATGTTTGAATGTTGACCAAAAGCGTGCAAGGGTAGAAGTATCGCGTTCGATCTGTGTTCGATTTGAAAACGATGTAGACTGCTTAAGCCGTATTGTTACTATGGATGGGACTTGGGTACATTTCAACGATCCAGAAACAAAGTAACAATCGAAGGAATGGCGATACTGTGGTTCTCCGAAACCTAAGAAGTTTCGTGTCCAAAAATCTGCTGGAAAAGTTCGTGCTTCAGTTTTTTTGGCATTGCCATGGAGTGATCATGATTGATTTTTTTTTATAAGGCTAGAGCAGTAACTGTAAATTACTATTCGACATTACTGACCATTCTATATTTTTTTGATTGAATGTACTACAAATAAAATTAGAATTACACTGTCGTCATATTTGTATTTATTTGTTACAACGGTGCACTCTGTATACTTCTAATAGACTTATTTAGAAATACACGGGTCGTTGCTTTCAAAATATAGGGTAAAGCTGGTAGAGATGACAATTCTTTGCCTGACCTAGCAAAGGCAATTTTGCTAATTAAAAAAAAAACAAAGACATGGGTACAAAATTGTAGAAATGGAAAAAACTATTGCTTAACTTTTCGTCGGGGGCGTTTAATCTATAAATTGAGTAGAATCCATTTTGGTCTACCAAGTTTTTCAACAAAGGCTAGACCTTCCAGCTTTATAAGAGTGATCGGCAATCCTTGGAAGAATTGAGAGGTTATGACGGATAGTGAGTGAAACGGTTCATTAATTAGAATAAATAGAATAAAATTCCTTGTGACGTATACTCGATTTAATAATATTAACAGCAGAAAGACTCAAGAATAATTGGCAGTTCACCATATGGTCCAATCATTTGTAAATATTGAGATAAAGTTGTCCTTATTATTTGGATATGGAAATGATGCAATTAGAAGCACTCACATACAAAGTTGTTCAAAATATCGCTCAGCTGTTAAATTCCCATAAAAGAAATATAGACCAATAAATTTCCCTACCCAAATATAATTTTTTCAGGGCGCTGGGTGTGTTTTGATCGAATCCAGTGGGGGTTTTCTCAAGCCCAGTTGGAAGAATTGTGTATATTTACTGAAACACTTGAACAAAACGTTTTAAAATACTACTGTATTTAGATAATTCGAATTTTCATCACAATGCCTCATGAATATTTCACAAAATTCCTTTCTCAAGAGTTCGTGAACAAGTGGAACTTTGTATGCGTACAGTTTTTATTTCTTAAAAAACTTTACTACAAATAGACTGACTAATATTTTATTGCAAGCCAATTTCTGGTACGTTGTCTTTTATTGACAGCAAAATATGAAAATTTACGTCGTCGCTTATTCCTGGTCTCATTAAATGAAACTTATGCTTCGAGTTACCTATCGTCCTTAAAACTTATAATTCTCTTTTTCGGTTAAGAGAACCATAATAAGAAATGTACTTGATCTCTCAGATAAATTGCGTCCATTCAGCTTACGAATCGTATTGCGCCTGTCAGAGGGTTACAATCGAAAACAGAAAATCTTTCATTTAGCCATCTCCGCTTCTAGGATAAGATGCTCCTTACGTGGTGGTAATGAAATTATTATTTACTTACTCCTTTTTGTTTTAACCCTGATGCAGTATTCGGGATTTGTAACCGTAAAAAGCTTTTCCCGGCAGCTTCATTTTTAAATTTGTGTGAAATGTGTAGAGCATTTGCGAATCTGTAGGCTATTTGCCGAAGATCCAAATGAACCACAAAGATGCAAACCCACAGCAATTTGTGTATATGGTCCAACATATTATTTTCATCTCCGACACCAAGACTGCTATCTATCCCCATTTATTCCTTTTCAAAATTTTGTTCTTGATGGTATTCCATAAGAGCGCGCTGCTAAATTAGTGCTCAACTCGCCTTTATCAACTGCCTGAATGACTGCCAATGAATTTTCCTCGGTCCGTTACCACTCTGAAGATATATTCTTCTTATTCATTGACGGCATTATATCTAATGAAAAAATAATAAAAATATATGGGCCATTTCTACCTACTATGACTGAGGCATCTCTACCAAAAAGTTGTAACAGATGACTGATGATGCAACTTATATAAACCAACAAATGATTAATTTTTAAGGGTTCGAATTTCTACTTAGATCCATAATGATCAAATTGCAGCTACCTTAAATAAACATGATAAAACTAAGGTATTTTCAAACACATAACACTTGGTGCTCAAAGTATACTGACTCGGTTAAGAGTGTCTGCACGATCGTACATATTATTAAAATTGTTGGCCATCCTTACCGCCAGGGTATCTCTTCCAACTTCACCCTATCACTATTTCCATTGTCAGAAAACTAAAATAAAGTAATAAAATGATTGAATATAGAATTAAACTGTTATATATACTGGTTGTAAGAAGCATATCGTTGTAAAGTATTCCATAAAAATGCTAAAGTTGATGTTTTTGTAGAAACTAAATACTCCGGGCAACACAAATAATTCCAGCAGAATGCAGATGATTAGACTTATATATTGTATTGCCTTCAGATTATATTTCTCCTGATTAATTGTTATTATTCTATAAATCAGTCTAACTGGGTCTCCTGAAACAATATTACCATGATTATTTATTTATTGTTAATAAGAGGGCTATAAAAAGTGAGTATACAGATATTTTCCTCATCTGAGAGGGTTCATAAAATTTTCCTTTTCTAAATAGTCACCAAATAAATTGAAGCACTCGTCATAATGGTAAATAAGCTCTGCCACTCTGTAACGCGCACCAGCAGTTCCTCGTCGCCGTCAAAGCGTTGTGTTAAGGTAGTCACGCACTTGTCGTCATCGGACAGAACACACGCACGCATCAAACGGATCGAATTTTCCGAGTGTGATTAAAAACATTGATTCAAATGGATCTGCGCGCAAAAATTCGCATCGTACGTATCGGAGATCGGCAATGGCGACGAAAGTCCGGTCCGAGAAGGGGCATTCATTCCGAATCATCCATACGGAGTGTAAACAGTATCAGAAATTCCTGGGAATTCAGAGAATAATGTGTGTTATTCTCCATACTCCTGTCTCATCTGATTGATTTGATGTACCCAAATTGGGGGCTTTCTGGCCAGCTTATGTTCTATCTCTTCTTCTGCCAGCTAGCAAGAAACTATTATGATTGGTCCAATCTCTTTGATAGACTAATTGAGGACGCGAAGCAAAAATTTTTTGTGGCAAACGCAGGAGATTTTAAAGCTTGGATAGTCGATTGGGGTAGTAAGGAAACCAACGTGAGGGGACAAGCATTACTGGAACCGATATCTACATTGGATGCCGTTCTACTAAAAAGCAGCGAGGAGGCTATATTTACCAGAGGAAAGACGCACTCAAACGGAAATATGGGAAGTAGCAGTCCGAAAATCCAACATAATTGGCTGGAAAACAAGCACCTTCGATTCTGAATCGTTTAAAGTAGCACTAGAAACACACCAAATGGATATTGGTAGTGCAGGCAGCAAAAGCCAACGACATAATTAGAAAAATCACCAGGACTTGCGATGAGGAAATAGGTCGACATCGGTGTACTGGTGGAACGACTCCGTCACCAATATCCACAAAGAGTGCACCAGATGGAGGAGACTAACGCAACGGGCGTGGAGAAAAAACACAATTCGAAGAACTGGAGACAAAATACAAGGAGGTCCGATGAAAACTCACTAAAGCTATCAAGACAGAGAAGAGCCTTGCTGGCTCGAGCTGTTTGTGGAAAACACAAAAACACAAAATCTATCTGATCCAGATAGATTTCCAAACGTTGCTCTCAAAGCAGCCTTCAAAGCAGAACCGGGACTGTTCCTTGATGTATATAACGCGTGTCTTGATGAGGAAACATTTCCTGCTCCGTTGAAGCAGCAGAGTCCAGTACTCCTGGAATAAACCATCATCCTATTGTTTGCTCTGTACGCTGGAAAAAGCTGGTAAAATCCTTGAGCGTATAGTACACAAAAGGATAGAAATCGTAGTAGAACCACTACTAGGAGAAAACCAATACGGCTTTCGGAGAGGTCGCTCCACCCTCGACGCCATTGACTTCATCGTCAACTAAAAAGTAGTATCTAGTGGTGGCGACTCTAAACATGAAGAACGCTTTTAATACTAGCTAACTGGGACCGCATTATGGAGGCTCTTTGAATGATGAACGAGCCAAGATACCTGCAGAGGATTGTAACTTCACCAATAGAATCCTCATGTATGACACAGAGAGCGAACCCAAGAAGAACAAAATCACTGGAGGGATACCCCAAGGTCGTGGTGATAGTTGCAAAGCACTTGGATGAGATCAATTTTACTTTTGGTACGGTTTTTGAGAGGATTTGTAAGTGGACAAACTCAATTGGTCTGATACTAACAAAGCACAAAACAGAGGCGGTGCTAATTACAAGCAGGAAACACGTGGAGACAATAGAGCTGCGGGATCACATTCCAAGCGTTTGTACGTCACTTGGGAGTGATGATCGATGCCAGACTGAACTTTAGAGAAAGCAGAGTTCCTACGTGTAAAGGTTTCTGGAGGAAAGAACATCTTATCTCGACTTATGCCGACCAATACAGAGTAGGAGAGCTTTGTTGTTGTCAGTGGTCAAATCGTTGATCATATATGGTCATCTGGGGCGACGTATTGCAGAAACAGGAATCATGAAGAAAAATAAAATTGGTTTATCGACTGATTACCAGCCAGCGCATCCCGCACAGTGTCCGATGTCGTAGTATGTGACATTGCAGGAATGCTGCCCATTGAAGTGTTAGCGGAAGAAAGAAGATCTCTTATCGGCAGAGAAGATCGACCACATTAAGCCAAAGAGAGCCCACGGAAGATGGACTCGCGGTTAGATATGTAGGATATATGCAGGATATGTTAAAAGCTATGCCCTCATCAGAAATTGCATGAAAAGCGACGAACATGTTTGTAGCTGAGGTGTTGCGAAAAAGTGCCTAACGGCCTGTCATTCCGACAAGTCATTACTGGATTTTTCGTCACGTTTTAGGAGAATATTCTCATTTTATTTCCCTAGGAAATACCGGGAGATCTTCTCTTTTCGTGAAAGGATAGCTTCGGTGGCTATACACACTTGTCATCGTGGTTATTCGTTCATCGTAATGTGTGTATCGTTTTCTCGAGTTGACCTTTTCTAACCTTATGGATATCTATAGAATTAATATTAAAGAAAAAACAAGGTATAGTAGCTTGTTAAACTAGACCCGAACTATGTTTAGAAAGAGAAAGAACATCGGTATACCACTCTCTATACCTCTCTACTCTATTGTATAAAACGAGAGATTTCATTTATCATCTGCTGTGTTGATTTCATAGGGCTCTGAGAAAAATAATAGTTTCTCACATGATTCAATTTAGGTTAAAAATAGTAGTTAGAAGGGAAATATAGGACCTGATGATTTGATTGAACTGAGAAATTTTTGATGACATTAGTAGTCATAGAAGACACAGAAGTAAATTTAGTACTCTTGAGGACATCAATATTTTGGTTGGAGGGTGTAAAGTTGAATGTAAACCATAATGTTTTATTGATAAATAGTTAACATGGGGTTGAATGGGGTTGAATGGAAAGCAAAGTAAGTGAATAACATAGAAAAATTTTACGAAAACTATTCACAAAGTCTTTCATGAACTTTCATTAAGATTTCTGGTTCCAAAGGCGATCTAACATCACATTTAGTTTTTATCCTCACGTATATATATCTGTTTAATCTGAAATTTATCCACAATTACAAAAAATAAATCCAAAAATTTGAGTGATTTGTATATTTGTGGAAGACAAAAGTTTAGAATTTAAAATCGCTGTATTTGTAACTACTATGCACATTCAATGGTTTGAAGTAAGAAAATATATAATATCAAAAACTCACTCACCTCTCATGGTGGAACCCTTTTCAACTCGTGCATAGAACTAAAATGAGTTATTTTAAATTTCTTTTTAAATTTGTTAATAGCATAAATAGGGTTGTTTTATTTACAAATAACCAATTAGTATCAGAACATTGATCGTTAACCTAAGGAAAGTAGATATTGGATTAAACAATTGTTTCAATGAAACAGAATATCATTTGGAAAAAGTAATGATACGCCATTTCTTTGCCATTGATTCACTTTATTTCAATAATATCATGTCATTAATTCCAGCCGTATTAGATCAGTTATTGGTTTTACACAAATTTAGGTCTACATAACGAAAGTAAGTAATAAAATAAATGATCAGCAATAATAAGAATGTATAGTTAAATATTTTATTTGAATGTACTTTTGAATATTAATCACCCAGAGATATTGGGAACGAACTATTAACATATTTTAATGGAAACAAATGGAAATTTTTTCTCGATGTAAAGAGAAAATTTACAAAGATAATTTCTAGAATAAATTTGCAAGAAAAAAATTTTTGTTACAGCGTGAACGGGATTTGAAGCCCAAACCGGCGAATCAAGTTAAAGACTTATCCTGCTCAGCTAACGAACGCAATTGAAGTAGAGGGATATACTAACAGTAATAAGCCACAAAGCAGAGTAACAAAGAAGCACACAAACAAACAGACCCACATACAGGTGAAGCTAATAAAAGCAAGTTAAAACACATAGAATACTGACAGTCTACATCCGTGACAATAATAATGACAATCTAAACATGAAATCTCATGAAATGAAATTCGAACTGACAAATTTCCAAGAAATAAAGTAACAAAAATTGATAACTGAGCGGATTATGTGAAAAAAACACAGAAACGGGGTGAACTGACAGTTCGGATGAAGACGGAAATGAAAACTGAAATGAGTTTTAATACTATTTATAAGCTTAACTTAGAAATGGAACATTTTCTTTTAAGTGGAAATTACTGATTCATGTTAAATGAAATATATTTATATGAAATTCACATTGATTATTATATATATATATATATATATATATATATATATATATATATATATACATACATATATATATATATATATATATATATATAAACACAGGTAATAAATCAGTTTTTGCCTAAAACCGCTTAGTGAAATTTATAAGAGTTCAATTTATAATATATAATTCAATCAATATATAATTTATAAGTAAAATATAAAAAAGACAAGGAAAATTTATCAATTCATTAAACAAATTAAATTTGAAATTTCCTTGATATGAAGTAATTCTAGAAATTGAATTCCAGTTCAGAAACATATCGTGCTTCAATCACTATCATCAATGTTGCAACCATCTAAACAAACCTTGCTGCAGAAAATGATATTGGCTGCATCCGTTGTAAGTACATATCTATATGGTGAACCTTTCACAATTTCACTTTTTCTCGACAAGAGGGACACTTTCTTGTTGTTGTTTTCGCAACTACAGAGTTGCTGAGAGGAGCCACGTTCAGTCACTGGAGGCCAGATTCGCTGAATATGTCGAGTAGTCAGCCAATTCGAGTGCAAAATGTGGAGCCATGGCGATCACCGAGTGACGAGATGCGTTGTTCTGATGAAAAAGCACAGATTCAATCGCTTTGTTGCAATTTCTCTCTTCACTTTATCCACCTTATGCGTTATGCTCTTCTGTTATTGTTTCACCTTTTTTAGAATAGTCGATAAAAACAATCTAGGGAATGTCCCAAAAAACGGATGCCTCTATTTTTAGAGCAGAAAACTGTCTTTGTGTTTTTCGAAGCAGGTTCGCCCTTCACTACTATTTTTTCCATTTGCGGATGCATGCTGCTTTACAATAATAAATATTTCATGACAGCTCAAGACTAATTTTTTCCATTTTCATAAAAATCTTCACAATGATTCACTTATATGATTGGCAAACGAAAACTAAGCGTTCAAAATAGCATTAATTTTGATGTTGATATCTTCGGGCTAAGAGAAATTCTTAAGACAACCCTCGTATACTAAATATTTGATGTTTACTTTTTCAGATATGTTATAATCGATATTTTTCTTAAATTAAACAACTGTGTGAACAGGTTTTTTATTATGTGGATATTGTAATAGCTTTTGAAAAGTACATAATGGCGCTGTATGTTTCAATTCAGTATCTGAAATAATAATTAATCGGGATACTATCAAATTCGAGAAAAATCTACTTTGTTAGAATCTGTCAACATAATTATTTCCTTTTTACCTAATACAAATCGTTAACCTTAAAATCCGAAGAAAAAATACATGGGATTGATCCAAGTTTCAAATTTCCAACATCCCCCCGTTCTCAATGTTCATTCATCAACAACGCCCATGAATAAATTCCCAAAGAAGATAAATCTTCATCAATTCAAGTCAAACGAACACAGAATCCTCCTCGCCTTCCCAAAGTTGTTACCTTCTTAAGAAATTACATCACGCGTCCCTATAGTAGCCTTTCATATCCTCTCTAGTGTCAACAATACCAACAGGTATTGAATTCCTAAACGAGCACTAATCTTGAAATTTTCCTTCCCCTTTTAACAGTGCAGAAAAGATTTGAAAGAATATAAAAGAAGTATTTGTATCTTTATATTCTGTATTGAACTTCATCCGACATAGAATACATTCCAATTCAAACGGAAATATACCGGGCGCTGTCATTGAAATAGAAAAATATATCATTTAAAATAGAAAAACTAAAATAAATTGAGTGAAAAAATAGAAACTACATGCATCAAAAAGGTCATTTATCGACAAATATTGAATAATTTATGGATTACTAAGACCACTGACTAATTTTTAAATGACCAAAATGGTATATACACAATCGAAATAGATGACTAGTATGGCTAACAAATTGGTCGGGTTCGAAAGATGAGAGATACTGAAATACGAAAAAGTTCGCAAAATGGGTCCTTAAGCCGGCCTTGCTTGGCTTGGCGAAGGCGCATATTTTTTATACATTGTATACATTTACAAGTTTTTCTATAGCAAGCGATTTATTTATATTGTTTCTTTTGGATAATTTCTAGGAACGTCTATTTATTTATTTGTTTTGTTCTGTATGTTCTAGAAATTTGGAGAAGTCTTTTGGGACATTTTTTAATCATATATAAGGAGTTTTGTAGTGCAGTTGAGTTCAGTTTATAATAAATAGTCGTAGTGAACAGACGAATTAGCAAAGTAATCGAAGAATTTAAATAAATTATTCAAGTTAGTTCGAAGTAGTGTATAGTATTTAAATAAATAAAATACGTGAGAGACAGCGTAGTGTAGTGTATAATATTTAAATAAATTAAGTACGTGAGAGACAGTGTTTATCAAGAAACCCCACGAATAGAAATCGTAGAAATAAATTAGGAAAACATTACAATACTGAACTTCACAACGAGACTAATCCGCACAATATTAAATTCAAGTATTAAGTGAAGTGATTTTTTAGTGAACTCCGATTGGTTATTTTATTTAATAATAACTGACATTAAAATGACACGCAATTTAAGAACCTTTCGTCCAAATATAATTTGTATCTGACTCATTCAAGCGTACATGATTTTTGTTTTAAACTTTTTTTGGTTCAACAATATATTTATATTATTTTCCGAATATTTAATATTATCTTAATAAAAATACTAATTTTTAAGGTTTTATTAATAAAATGTTATATAAGTTAAGAAATAACTAATATTCAACGCTCATATACTTTACAAAATGAAAGATTCTTCTTGAGCAGGGGTGGGCAAAAGCCGGCCCGCAGGCGGATCCGGTCCTTTTGCTTACTTTATCCGGCCCGTTGAAAAATCCTGCATGCAATTTTTTTAATCACTCATATACGATTATGTCGAAATCAACAGTATTTATATGCGTAGTGTACATATAAATAATGAAATATACAGTGTGAATTTTATGTATGAAACGCCTCAATTATGTCGGTAACGATTTTTATAAATTTTTGTGTACAAAAGTCTTGTGATATGGCCCGTATTATGACATTGTTGTCAGATCTTTCCTTTTTTCGGAAAAATAATGAACTTTGTTATTCCTAATAGATCACCCTCCATATTTTTCGCTTTTCAAAATCCTTTGTAAATACTTATTATTTTTTATCAAATGTTCCCTATACCTAAATGCCATAATTTCGGAGTTACAGCTACATTTATAGTATCTTCGCCGAAGTTAAAATAATACATTCGACGTTTCAACAAATTATTATTGTTTATTGAAAGTCACAATGGATCGTTTATATGAAAAATAATTGATATTTTAATGATATTAGGATATGGTAGAAGTCAACAATAAACATGTAATATCTTTAATAATTTATATCCTAACCGAAATCTCAACAAGATCTAGTGTTAGTTAATTACTAAAAAATTAACGCAACAGGTTCAGTAAAACTGCATCAGCTGAAAACAAATCTTTAAATGTTTGTGTCATGTTAGAAGTAGATCCACATCTGTGAAGTAGAAAAATTGCGATTACAGCAGATGTTCAAAGTGTTGCCTTTTACTTTAATAAAACAAGCTTGTGAGATTTTAAAAGATTTGCAGTATATTTTGCAACATCCCTGACTGATCAATTCTTCTTATCACTGTGGTAATTCTATCTTTTGATCCCTGAATATTGGCAGGTTTTGATTCATCTGAAGAAAATTATTTGTACATGACAGAAAACTTGAATAAGCAACAGAATCTGTTGCTAAGCTCTTCGACCTTTTATTGAAGAAGAATTTGCTCCTTCATCTCTGGTTCTATCATCATAGCTTGGATACTATCTTGTCGCAACTGAAATCCTCAACTTTTTAGGGAAGGTCATATAAAATAGTGAACCAAATAGCAGCACTGATACTGTTTTAATTAGTTCTCACGAATGCTAGAGTATTAGTTTACTCTGATGAGATGCAACCATGTCCAAATCGGTTAACGGATTACTTCTTTGTTACCTTACAATATCGAGCCATTAGAGATGTCTATATCGATCGATGTCAGGTTATTCGGAGAAGATATAGTTCAATGTTCGTCGAGACATTGACTCGATAAAGTAGTTCTTTCCTTCGAGATATTGCAGATTCCGTTTTCAAATCATAAAACTCCTGTCAAATTCATTGTATATCATTCATATTATACACAAATTAAACCTCCGATAATGGATATACGGAGTATATTCAAGTGAAATCAGGAATTTTCTAAATAAATTATAATTATTGCAACATTATATGACTTTTTCACATTTGAAAATAGCGGGATTTACAATACAAATAATCGCCTACCGCAATATGATAAATATCTCCATAGCTTGCAGCTGTAAAGAAACAAACATGTTTGGAGTCCCTTTTTTCGTTGAATTCGATTTAGATAAACATCTTTCGTTCCGTCACAACTTCAAATTAGACCCTTTACTAAACTCAATTCTTCCGCTTCCATTACTCTTGCAGATATTTTCCGAGAAATTCAAATATAAATGGAAATACAAAATCCAAAGTTGGATTTACGCAAAGAGGATCATCCAAAAACAAAAAAATATCATATCTGGGAATTACAGAAAGAAAACTCAATCCCAGGAACTAAACCTGAAATATTGTGGCAATTATTTTTTATGTTGCCAAACAGTGAACGGCAGCTCTTCGTTTGGCGGCACTGGGTCGTGGTTCGATTGAAAAATTTCGAAAGTTACATTGAATGTCTGAGCTTTTGATGGCATGGAACTCAGAAACCTCTGAATAATTTTAGACAGACTATTATGAAATAGTAATCAAAAATTCCCAATTATATTTTATTGTTCTTTAATGATCAATAATAGTGATTATGTACAATTATATACAGTGCTCATTGAAAGACAAAAAATTTTATTTTTTAGAATGGTATCCAGAATGATTAACAAAAAAAGTATATAGAAACTGATCAGTTTCAAACAAAATTTTCGGTGTTAGAGGTGGATAATATTTTCATATTGTAAATTGTCAATTCAAGAATAAAAATCGACCTGTTGAAGGTTTTTTCACATAGTACATAATAATTTATTCCACGCATACGGACCACATTATATAAAACCATACTTCCTATCGTTCCCTGGTGCAAATAAAGCGGTCCCGTTTGGCCCATGAAAAACTATGACAACACTACCTACTCACATCTTAATCACCCATTATAATTGTGATCTTATCATTGTATCTCATTTAAATGATGACTATAGATGGCCTCGGGAATATATGAACAGAAACTATTCTCGCTAGAATTTAGCGCTAGGGAAACGCCAATAACGTCGATGGAATTTGATTTGCATAACATATTTACAACATCTAGTAAATAGGACTAGAATTTGATTATAAAACGATGAATATCCTAACCGATGAGAAAATGTATAGAAAGCTAGATATATAAGGAATTACCAATTGGTAATCACGAAATGTTTCATTGTTAATTGAACTATAGACAGTAATTTCTAGAATATATATATAGTTAACTGACTTATATATATATATTGAGGATACTGAGATCTTACAGTATTTAGAAAATTCCTTTTCAACACGATGGAACATCTGTTCATTTTGCTGCAGCGGCAAGAAATTACTTATACGTATGTTTTAGAGAAAAATGGATTGGTCAGAGTGGACCCAATTGTTGGCCTCATATATCACCTGACTTAAATCCTATCGATTTTTTATATGGGGTTATATGAAGTCCTTAGTGTACAAAACAATAATCGAATCAGAACAAGATCTAATGGCTAGAATCCAAAGCAGAAATCATTCAATCCCATCTAAATTTAACTAAATCTAACTGCAATCATCCCGGTTCACGAAAATTCAAAGTAATATTTTCTGCTCAAATGGCGGAAAATAAGAACGAAATATTCAAAGTTTTATGATAAAAGTTACGCAGCAACGCTTTTGTAGAATAAACGTGAAAATACTTGCGGTTGTTTTTCATATCACATTCCAGACTCAGTCGGGTAGATAAATTCTGAATTCGAAGAATCGCAGATTTTCAGGTAATTCTACGGCTTCTAATAATTCAGCTAAACGTTCCATTCGAGATACACATCCCCAAAGACTTGTATATATTCAGAAAATACTTCCCAAGTGAAAAAGAAAATCACTGAGGAATCGCATCCAGGCAGCCAGGGATTTCCGATTAAACCGTATTGGGACAAAGTACATCAACTACGTAGATAAATAAAATACTAGACAAGGAAAATCTAAGGATGCAGTAAAGTATGTAAGAGATTTATTACGGAAATTGGAATGTTACGAGGTATATCCAGAAAGTAAGATTACCAACATTATCCCTTTGAAAGTGAACATCAGTCTTTTCAAATGCAAATGCGTAACAGATATATAACTTATCAAACCAAATTTATTTTAGATGGACCTATATGAACTGGAAACTCTTAATCTTGAATGCACATTTAATTGCGTAAAAAATGCGAAAACTGCAGTATGCTGAAAGTTGTTTGGTCATCAATATTACAGCTCTAATGCCGATCGCAGCCGATCACGTTTTCTTACACCTAAGGAATGCATGTTCTCTAGCACATATTAACAATTCAATAAAAATTATCCTTTTTTATGCTTATCTGAATGCTACTCTTTTCCTATCACTCTAGGCCGAAACACACTAGCAACACGTCATCCCACGCCACATGTCGAATATGTATGTATACGTTTTACCATTTAATTCAATTGTCTATGTACACACTCAGCCCATCAAACACCACCTCACGCCACGTCACGCCATCATGGAAAAGTATATGCACACATATTTGACACGTGGCGTGGTGTGGCGTGTTGCTAGTGGACTTCGGCCTATAGTATAGTCACCGCCGGAAAACATGCATAAGCTCGTTTTTTGCCACACCGCGTCGTAGGGAATGTGGTTCAAATATATAGATTGTCTTTATTTGTTACTAAAATAAGCATTGACTTGACAGTACTTAGTTTTCTTCTGTAAGAAAATACCTCGAATGTGCTTTTCTACCAGAAAAGGTAGTATTTCTTTGGCAAAAGGATAAAATTGAGTTTTGTTCTTAATTGTGAATATTAGATAATAAAAATATTTCAGATTTGGCCCCAATACCTTCAGCAACCAAACAAATATTGGAAAATAATGCCAAATAATCGAAATGATAATAGTAACATTTAAGAATAAATAATTATTAATAAAACGTATAAATTGCTCTTTATTTTTTCAAATAATTCTTGCCAAGCCCCCGTCAATGCTTTTTTTTAATCTTGTATTGTATAAGAGGTTTGTTTATTTATTCAAGCTTGACTTTGGTGGTAAACTCATAAAAATATTTATACCTGCACTATATTTTATAACATATATCTTTAAAAACAAATACGGGATACCCCACGACGATTTAACTATCTGTATATAGCAAAATACTTATAGTAAATTCATGAATTTACTATAAGTATTTTGTTCTACCGGAAGTCGACTGTAACTTTATTATTTCAAATAGAACATATATTAATTCCTTATTGGAAATCTACGTAAAATTTTAGTATACTTTTGTCTAAAAACTTGTGTAAAAAGTGATAATCCGGATTATTCATTAAATCGTCATTTTTATGTTGATCATTCTTTATTAGTATAGATTGGTGGCACTTCGACTCCATACTGAATAAAAATATAAACATGAGCGCACCACAAAGGCGATGCCGCTCAAAAAAACGAACAAGATCGAGGCTCAAGCAGCGCGATGCGTTGCCGACTTCCGCTAGAACTGTAACTTTGTTACTTTAAATAAAACAACCTATATATTAATACATTTTTGAAATCTTCGTAAAATTTTAGTAGTCAAAATAAAATTTGGACCACACCTGCATGTCTAACAATTTACAGAAAACATTTATTATCTGGATAACGGTAAGATTTAGGTATAGAAAAGTATACATGAATTTTCCTTATTTTTCACCTCTGAATACATTAAAATAGAGAACACCGGGTGGTTCTTTCTAAAAAAATAGAGATATTTGATATTTATGTATGAAGTTAAACTTTGAACACTTTTTATACACACCTTGTATAAAATGAAAAATTTGTCAACATAGATTCAAATACGTATGATCTTGCTAAAAGCAACGGAATAAAAACTATTTTCATATCTTTAAGGGTATCCTCGTAAAAAAATAATTTATAAGGGTGTGCAACGGTCAAATTTTTTACAAAAGAAAACTCAAAAAATATGCATTTTTCGAAAAAAGTTTTTAGACAAAAGTATACTCAAATTTTTCGTTAATTTCAAAAATGTATTAATATATAGGATGTTCTATTTAAAATAACAAAGTTACAGACGGTTCTACTGGAAGTCGGCTATCTTAGAAAATATTCGTCATAATTCAAATAGTCTTTAATAAGTTATCGATGTCCTCTCCTTCTCTCTCCCTCTCCCTCACTCACTCCCTCCCTATCTCTCTCTTTCCTTTTCTCTCTCTGGTATGTCCTAATTTTTTGCCTCAGCCCTTCGACGATCTCTGTCATCAAAGGGGATGGAGAAAATTTGAAATCTTGAATCACTGAATAGTCTCTATCTTCGTTAAGTCCAAGACAATGTCTCGACAACAGATAATTTTTATTCTCCACCTCTCTCTCTCTCTTTCTCTCTGTCCTCTCTCTCTTTCTCTCTCTCTGTACTAATTTAAATAGTTATGGAATGGAATTTAGCAATGATCTGCAATATCAATGTTTTATTTGTACGAGGTCTTAGTTAAGTATAATAAATTTGACGAGAATGACTTTAGACTTTATTGGAGCATCAGGACAGCAAGTGAAATTTAAAATTTTATAGAATGTTTTTTATCATAGTCATATAATCTTGTAATATGGTTTTTTATTTTTGTTTCTCTTTGCAATCATGTGAATTTTAGTACAACCAATGGCATCTACCAATGATGATAACTAAATAGATCTACGGACTTACAGGTTTCTTTCTTTCGATTCTTAACGTTGAAATGTGTAGATGGCGGTAGAAACAGTAGGATTACATTTTTATAACTTGTCGAAAAGAAAATTGAATCAATTTGGAATATGCAAAATTAGAAATGTATTTATCTGCGCACTACACTTTTTGAAATTAATTAATCAATTAATCTTCTTATAGCATCCAAATGTCAAGCGATTAATACATTCAAGAATAAAATGTACTTGTCTAAAGCAGAATCAAATTGCTAGATTTATAAATAAATGTTTATACTATACCATGCTATGAGATACATAATTTCAAAGAAACGCAGTATGGACGATTTTATATATGATAAGAAATAAATCGACGTACTTTTCATTATCCACTAGCCAGGGCCGAATTTGCATTAGGACAAAAATGGTAATTGCCCCGCAGGCTACATGGACCGTAGGGAACACTGGTAATTTTTTTGCTTAATGTGTTTATTACCGTTAGTATATGATAGAGCCGGCAAGGGACGAAATAATTTCTCTGGCACAATTTATGATACAATATGTTATAACATTATCGGAATACCGCCAAAGTCAAAGATACCGCTCGTATGAAGATGATAGATTAGACAATCATTTGTATCTAAGAAATTAGCTTACTTCACACATGTACTAAAAAATAACAAAACATACATGTATTGAAATGATTCTTCTCTTTATGTTATATATGGTCTCGAACGATACCCAGCCAATCATATATAATATGATTTGGTTGGGTGCCGAAAGGCAAAAGGCCAAATTTAAGAAGACTGAAGAAGTAGACAATATGATTTTTTGTGGTTATATTAGTGTTTACAACCTATATGAAATTAATGAAACTCAATGAAGCAATGAAATAAAAACGGCCAGGCTTGTCAAATCGGAAAGGTTAAGTGTGCCACCATGATAATGCAAGGCCTCACACATCTTTGGAAACTATTGGAGCTTAGCTAGGAAGTGATGCCACATCCCCCTACAGCCTTGATCTGGCAACATCTTATTACCATTTATTTGGAATTTTGCAAAATTCTTTGAATAGTCAGAACTTTTTGTTGATACAGACCAGAAATTCTATAAGCGCGGAATCATGAATTTGAAATTATAATGGCAAAATGTCCTTGAGCAAAGTAGCAAATTTATAATTGATTAAAAAGAATTCTGTTCAAGTGTTTTATTTTATACTAAAAACCCGAAATTACTTTGTAGCTAACCAATATATAAACCCAAAAAAAATAAAGTAGAAAGAACTCTCTAAATCGTTTGGTATAATCCCAATTAATTAGAAATCACTATAAGGCAAGTTAATCTGTTAGTTCCTTATAATAAAAAAATTAGGAGTCATTTTTAAAAAACAAATATATAAAATCCAAAAAACAATAGCTTTAAAATATTAACTACAAAGTGGCTCTTTTTCTGATTTATTATTATCTGTAATTATCAATATCAATAAGAAATTCAGTCCTTAGATACTGTTCAGTTTTTCCGTTAATCAACTGAAATAAAATAAACAAATTCTATTTAATTACATACTAATAATTTGTAAAATATATCTGGTGAAAAGATGTTACTTTATAATCAATTCTAAAGTGTATTCAGGTTTATAAATGAAAACAAAATTCACGTTAAGATCAAGATCATTTTATTTTGTATTATCAAGCAGTATTGAAATAAAAAATCAGCCTTTTAAAGAAATCAAAAACAAAAATAAATCAATTTCCGCCTCTCAAACGCAATACCAAATGAAGAGTAGATTCTTTTTGGATGTTGTAGTCAGAAAGAGTTCTGCCATCTTCCAATTGTTTTCCGGCGAAGATCAAACGTTGCTGATCCGGTGGAATTCCCTCTTTATCTTGGATTTTAGCCTTGACATTTTCAATTGTGTCTGAGGGTTCTACTTCCAAAGTTATGGTCTTGCCAGTCAAAGTCTTGACAAAAATTTGCATGCCACCTCTTAATCTCAATACCAAGTGGAGAGTAGATTCCTTCTGGATGTTGTAGTCGGACAAAGTTCTACCGTCTTCCAATTGTTTTCCGGCGAAGATCAAACGTTGCTGATCCGGTGGAATTCCCTCTTTATCTTGGATTTTAGCCTTGACATTTTCAATTGTGTCTGAGGGTTCTACTTCCAAAGTGATGGTCTTGCCAGTCAAAGTCTTGACAAAAATTTGCATGCCACCTCTTAATCTCAATACCAAGTGGAGAGTAGATTCCTTCTGGATGTTGTAGTCGGACAAAGTTCTACCGTCTTCCAATTGTTTTCCGGCGAAGATCAAACGTTGCTGATCCGGTGGAATTCCCTCTTTATCTTGGATTTTAGCCTTGACATTTTCAATTGTGTCTGAGGGTTCTACTTCCAAAGTTATGGTCTTGCCAGTCAAAGTCTTGACAAAAATTTGCATGCCACCTCTTAATCTCAATACCAAGTGGAGAGTAGATTCCTTCTGGATGTTGTAGTCAGAAAGAGTTCTGCCATCTTCCAATTGTTTTCCGGCGAAGATCAAACGTTGCTGATCCGGTGGAATTCCCTCTTTATCTTGGATTTTAGCCTTGACATTTTCAATTGTGTCTGAGGGTTCTACTTCCAAAGTTATGGTCTTGCCAGTCAAAGTCTTGACAAAAATTTGCATGCCACCTCTTAATCTCAATACCAAGTGGAGAGTAGATTCCTTCTGGATGTTGTAGTCGGACAAAGTTCTACCGTCTTCCAATTGTTTTCCGGCGAAGATCAAACGTTGCTGATCCGGTGGAATTCCCTCTTTATCTTGGATTTTAGCCTTGACATTTTCAATTGTGTCTGAGGGTTCTACTTCCAAAGTGATGGTCTTGCCAGTCAAAGTCTTGACAAAAATTTGCATGCCACCTCTTAATCTCAATACCAAGTGGAGAGTAGATTCCTTCTGGATGTTGTAGTCGGACAAAGTTCTACCGTCTTCCAATTGTTTTCCGGCGAAGATCAAACGTTGCTGATCCGGTGGAATTCCCTCTTTATCTTGGATTTTAGCCTTGACATTTTCAATTGTGTCTGAGGGTTCTACTTCTAAAGTTATGGTCTTGCCAGTCAAAGTCTTGACAAAAATTTGCATGCCACCTCTTAATCTCAATACCAAGTGGAGAGTAGATTCCTTCTGGATGTTGTAGTCAGAAAGAGTTCTGCCATCTTCCAATTGTTTTCCGGCGAAGATCAAACGTTGCTGATCCGGTGGAATTCCCTCTTTATCTTGGATTTTAGCCTTGACATTTTCAATTGTGTCTGAGGGTTCTACTTCCAAAGTTATGGTCTTGCCAGTCAAAGTCTTGACAAAAATTTGCATGCCACCTCTTAATCTCAATACCAAGTGGAGAGTAGATTCCTTCTGGATGTTGTAGTCGGACAAAGTTCTACCGTCTTCCAATTGTTTTCCGGCGAAGATCAAACGTTGCTGATCTGGTGGAATTCCCTCTTTATCTTGGATTTTAGCCTTGACATTTTCAATTGTGTCTGAGGGTTCTACTTCCAAAGTTATGGTCTTGCCAGTCAAAGTCTTGACAAAAATTTGCATGCCACCTCTTAATCTCAATACCAAGTGGAGAGTAGATTCCTTCTGGATGTTGTAGTCGGACAAAGTTCTACCGTCTTCCAATTGTTTTCCGGCGAAGATCAAACGTTGCTGATCCGGTGGAATTCCCTCTTTATCTTGGATTTTAGCCTTGACATTTTCAATTGTATCTGAGGGTTCTACTTCCAAAGTGATGGTCTTGCCAGTCAAAGTCTTGACAAAAATTTGCATGCCACCTCTTAATCTCAATACCAAGTGGAGAGTAGATTCCTTCTGGATGTTGTAGTCGGACAAAGTTCTACCGTCTTCCAATTGTTTTCCGGCGAAGATCAAACGTTGCTGATCCGGTGGAATTCCCTCTTTATCTTGGATTTTAGCCTTGACATTTTCAATTGTGTCTGAGGGTTCTACTTCCAAAGTGATGGTCTTGCCAGTCAAAGTCTTGACAAAAATTTGCATACCACCTCTTAATCTCAATACCAAGTGGAGAGTAGATTCTTTTTGGATGTTGTAGTCAGAGAGAGTTCTACCATCTTCCAATTGTTTTCCGGCGAAGATCAAACGTTGCTGATCCGGTGGAATTCCCTCTTTATCTTGGATCTTAGCCTTAACGTTTTCAATTGTGTCTGAGGGTTCGACTTCCAAGGTGATGGTCTTGCCAGTCAAGGTCTTAACGAATATTTGCATACCACCTCTCAATCTCAACACCAAGTGGAGAGTAGATTCCTTCTGGATGTTGTAATCAGATAGGGTTCTACCATCTTCCAATTGTTTTCCGGCAAAGATCAGACGCTGCTGATCTGGTGGTATACCTTCTTTATCTTGGATTTTAGCCTTGACATTTTCAATCGTGTCGGAGGGTTCAACTTCCAAGGTAATGGTTTTACCAGTTAAGGTCTTAACGAAGATCTGCATTCTGAAACAAAAAAAAAGTAACATTAATGCAAGATCCTATTAAAAAACTGAAAGTTGGGGTTATGAAAATTAACAAACAACGGCACTTTATGGGAATACTAGCAACAATATTAATTAAGGAGACATAAAAAAAAGGTAATTTCGGTAATACTCCACAATGTATAGGGTTCACGCCAGCATGGCGACATAGCGACAATTGTCGCCAAATCATCAAGAAATGTCGCCAAAATCATACACATCGACGACAAATTTGTCGCCCAAAATATTTTTAATAAACCTATGTTTTATATTTACTGTGCTGTTTTTGCATAAAAGAATTTATATATGCCGTAAAAATATGTATAAAAGTGTGTAGCATGCATATGTTAATTTTTTTGGATCACTAAATCATAACTTAGGTGGTCCTTTTGGACCACTAAATTTTAATTGCTGGTGTGAACCCTAACAATGTACATATAATTAATAGACTATCTATATGCAGCTTAATATTTTTGCCAGTTTAAAATTATAACATAAAAACTTTGTTCTCTATGAAAACAATAGAAAAAATATTCAACACAAAAATATTGTGACATGTAAGTTCTGCCCGATATGAAAATTACAGAAACATTAGTAAAAATAATCCACATCTACAATTTCATAATCAACAATAGCTTGAATTTTTATTTCTCATTAATTTTTATCAGTTTATATCTTTCAAACCTCCTTATATCCACTTCATTTGCATCTTTCAAATATAGAATTCAGTACATTAGTAGTACAAGCTCATCCCAACGATTTTTCCACCATACCTTCTTAAAAAATATATTTCTTGAAAATAGTTATTTGTTCTACAAATTATGAATCTTTCTCGTAAGAGTTGACTTTCTACCCTTGGTAATCTTTTCAAAATATATGTCACAGAAAACTTACACATTCTCTAACTATTTTTAGCTCTTCATATAAATCTTAAATATGAAGCCTGATATGAATACCAAAAAATACTTCATGAAGTATTAAATACAATAAAATATACATAAAATACAAATAGATTCACTCCACAAATATTTCGATAATGAATATGACAAAAACAATTTGTCAAAGTTTATAATCTGATCTGTAACATTTTTTTGAACACATCCCTTTTTGTTGAGAAGATGAAATCACTCAAGATTAGTACAAATCATATAACACCCTAAAATGCACCAGGATAATCAATAAGCTTTTTGTTTCATTTTTATATCTATTGTTAATAATCAACTCAAAAATAAGTACAGAAAAAGGAGATTTTAATTACAATAGAAAAACTGTGTGTGTATGGGACCAGGACTAAACAAAATAAGGGGGGAGATACTTAGATTATCTTTATTTTGTTATTTATAAAGGGAAAGGTCATTTATTTATACACATCCTGTATGCAGAATAAGAATCAGCAGAATATTTAGGCTAATGGGATATTTGTAATTGTAAAATTCAACAAATATGTATATGTGAAATTTGGGATTAAATATATATCTAAAACAATGAATTTGATAAAATCTGTTTTTGGAAAATAAATCAGCTGACCTCTAATTCAAAAGTCACCTTTTTAGAATCAGCCACCATTTTAAAGTTTGCAATCTCTAGAATTATTAACTTGAGTTCATTTCACTTTTAGGTTATAATTAAATACATAAAGTAAATTCTTGGTCGGATTGAGATTGAAAATGAAAATTAACTTCACAACGCTAGTGAATTGGTATAAAAATAAATGTATTCCAGTAATATAAAAAAATCAACAATATTTAATATTGTGACAGAATTAATTATTTCCATTTGTGAAAGTGAAAGAAAAGTATTTATGATATTTACCAAAAAGTTTGTATCAAATTAAAAACAAAATTTCAATGTTGTACTAATTGATCGTGCCTGTTGATAATTATCAAGATCTTAAAAAATATATATAAAATAATTCTAGAATTTAATGATGAAAAAGCAGTGTACAACATAATAGAAATTATTGTGCAATTCTCCGTTGACAAATAATTGAAAATACAAATACATCTTCTACACAAAAGAAAAAGATTAAAAAGTTGTTGAAGCAATTACAACTAAATATATATGCGAAATAGTTGTATTGATTTATTTGCAGTGTTGATTTGAATGAAACAAAGAACGAGTATGGTGCGTCATTATAGGAGTTATCATGACAGCTGATTCAATAATTCTAGAAATTTCGTTGTTGAAAAATAAGTTTTAATAATTCAGTAATAAAAGAATTAAAATAGTAAATGTAATCACTGACCGCATGTATTTAAAATTAAGATAACTAATGTTAACGTGATAGCAAAAATCTTATGAACTCGAATTGTATATTTCAAACATTTCAGAAATTAATATTTTAGTTGAACTATTAATCGAAACTAATTCGATTCTATAAATCTTTTTTGTTTGCAAAAAATTACACTTACGTTAAGTCTGGATGTAACAAACTCTGAACGAATTGCGATTCACTTATTGATTAAATTGCGCGTCAGTTATAATTGAAACAAAGAACGAAAACGAACACGTCACCTAAGGTCACATGACATCTGTCTAATTCAATAATTCTAGAAATTTCCTTATGATACTTTTATACATAACAAAATACAGATACGTTCAATATAGAAACAAAAAAAAACAAAAAAAGGTGAATAAAAACTATAACATTTAATAAAAAACACAGAAAGATTCTTAAAACAAATGTACCTATAACATCTTGCTAAATACATCTATCTTTGTAACTAACAAACATAAAATTTGGTCTTACCTGCTTATTTTTCAATTTCACAATGATCTTAAAAATTCACAATCGCTTCGCTTTTTAACCGTAGGTCTACTAGCTTTAAAATTGTGTTCTATGCCAGGATTTGCCTCTTTATACCTTCGGTTCCCCCACTTATCAACCAAAATTGAACTCCTCAAACAAAAGCAAATTATTTTGTTTATCTTAACTACTAGAATTTTATACAAAATAACAAACGCATGAGCTGTAAAGAAATATAATTAATCCAATTTTTCTAGTTTGCTCACAAACTCTACGTTCATTTTTCTTAAAATGCCACAAATATAAAAATAATAATTAGAAAAGTTTAGTTTTTACTAAATCAAAGTTTGTTACCCTGCTACCATAAAAGATCAATAATCCAGATTCAAAGAACACAAAATATTATTTTTGTTCTGTGATCCGAATAGATATGTAGGATTTTATTGCTAGCGATATACTGCTTTCAATAGTGTGTGTGAATAAATAGCATCAGTTATTGTATTATACAATTATATTAGTACCAAAATAAAGCACAAAGACATTGACAAATTATCAGATTTGTCGTTTGTCAAAATTATTCGTACTGTCAATGTCACAAAGTTTATTGACAGGTCATTGGAGAGGTCAGGAAAAGAAGGGTTTAAACACAGTTTAACATTTTCACGAATGTAGAAACACTATTTATGTTCTGGGTTGGTTCCAGAGAAAATTGTAGTGATTATTTGTACATATTTGTGAATTGTTTTTTACCAAAAGTTGAAATGGCTGGTACGAACGACCGTCATCTCTATCCTAACAATGACACTAGCAGTGATACTGAAGACTACACAGATGATAGGAGAAGAAGAGTCTTCAAAAATAGATTAAGGTATTTTTTTAAATTTACATTTTTTTTTCATTTATATACAATGTTACTAGTAACATAATGTCAAGATTCTTGGAATGATTATGTACAAAAAAAACATGAACCTTCTAAAGCAAAACATGTCTGTATTTTATAATATCTACCACTTGATTGCAATAATTAGAGACAGTACTTTAACTTGGAAAATCTTTATATGGCATGAAAAACTAGAGGTATTGAAAAAAATATTTATTAGGATGACTTCTACCACTTCTAAAACCATGTTTTAATTTTCTATGTTTTCTATTTACTCTAAGTATTGTAATAGTATTTATTGAACTACTATTATCTTTATATGACTCACGTATCTTAGTCATGGTAATTTCAGTACAATTAATGGCTCTCTTTCTTAATTGTTGTTGGCTAACAGAACAAACACTTCATAACATTTTGAAAATTGTAGGTCAAAAATAATTATTTTTCTTTAATTTCTTATTTCTTAGATCTTTTGATATATTAATACATCTAAATGTTCTTGATTTTAGGTCTCTTCTGTTTTGAAATTATTAAAAAAACTAATTTTAAAACAGAAGAGACTTAAAATCAAGAACATTTAGATGCATTAAAATAATTGTTTTATTAAAAATCATTGTGTCTGAAATACTTAAATTATCACTTCTGAGTGTTGTAGTAAACAATTAGAAAAAATTCTGTTAATGAATATTTGCCTGTAATAACTTTATGAAAAATATTTTTATAAAATTTAATTCAAATTGAAAAATATAACACTTTCAAAATTAAACCAGACTATTGGGGTCAAATAAAAATTAAAAATAAATGGAAATGAAAAATCATATTATTTTATAATATAATAATTTTATCAGATGCGAACGTTATCACATAAGTAAACACCTATTTCGAAGAGAAATATGGCAAATATTATTTGGAAGAGTTTTAATCGTCAGCACATGGAGTTATGACAAAGTTTGGCACAAACCATGGAGCGTCTATGATAATTCGCTTTACCTAGGTTCATATGGGCTTGAGGATTGCTTTGTAGATAAGTACTTTATTTTTTAAAGATAATCGGGATTTCCTACCTATCAGCCAGTATAAATCCGTTAGTTTCAAACACAATTGTTTGCATTTGGTAAATATGTGTTAATTGCTTGTCCAGTTGCATGCCAAAATAGTTTACATCATCACGTTGTGGTAGGGTTGACTGTTTAGAGTGACTTCTAGGCATTTGACTTTGCGATTGGTGAAGGTTATCTGAACTGATTTTGATTCGTTTGTTTTAATGTACCATTTCTTCAGCTATTTTTCTGTGTTGTTGAGATGGAGCTGTAATGTATTGGATGCAATTACAGGATCTCTGTGGGATCCTAGTATGGCTGTGTCATCTGCAAATATAGCTAATAATACATCATTGTTAGTTGGTGGATCTGCCTTGAAGATGAGGTAAAGCAGTGATCTCAGGCCGCTGCCTTCAGGTACTCCGGGACTTTATTTTGTAAAGTGGGGTTTGTCCATCATTGTAGTTAACAAAGAAATAGCGATCATGGAGGTAAGAATGAAGGATTTGGTATGATTTAAATGAAAGACCATCATGCCAAATCTTGTCAATGTCTATAAACACTGCAGAACAATGTTTTCAAAATCTTCGTTTATTATTTAGTTACACAGAGATCTTGCGTTAAAGATATAGGTTAAGTATTTTATGGCTTTGGGACTCAATTCTTGCAGTATTCTAGCTGTTATTAGTCCGTATCCAGCGGCTTTACGTGGATTTAGCTTTGTCCTGATAGCGTTTGTTACTTCCCCTATGGTAAATTTATCAATCGGAAGTTCTAGCTGAAAAGAGGATTGTGTAAATCCAATCATTTCAGTATCTTTGTTTTCATTGGGATCCATTGGAAACGGCTAAAAGGCTGGCTTCAAATGCTTGCCAAACAGTGCCGCTTTCTCGCTATTAGTCGTAGCCCAATTACCTTCTTCTGTCCTAAGTGGTGGTGATGTAGCTGTGATTGCTTTATTTAGTTTGTTGCCTTCCAGAGTAAGTGGTTTGCGTTGCCGTTAAATTGCTCAGATATTTTTGTTGTTGCTGAGTATTCTCTTCAGCTTTTGTTGTGATCTGTTGAGTTTCGTTTTATCTTGAGGGGCTCGTAAAATGATTATGGAAAAAAAATGTCTTGTTTCGTTGTTAGATAAGACAACCCTCGTAAATAAAATATTTTAACATGTATTTGAAATTCTCAATTTCTATTATTTAATTTTTGGCGAGATAGGAAAGTAAATAGCATTTTAAAATTTCGAAGAAATCTATTTAATTGCCTTACACTGATAAATACGTTAAATACGTACACGACGATTAAAAGTTTATCTTTGTTGTATTTGAAATGGATTACTATTCAGTTTGTCGTAATTTCTTTAAATTACAGCGCATGTTAAGGCAAATACTTGATTAAATATTTTCGCGGACAATAATGTTTTCCAAAAATATTACGTAAAACACTTGGTTTATTTACATTAACTGATTAAAGTTCTCTAGAACGAAATTAAATCAACAAATACGTTCTTTTAAAAAATATGGTTTTAATACATATTCATTAATTATAATAACTTTGTTCCAACTTTCCTAAGTTTGCCCTATATGTGTGGACTGGACCCATCATAATTTTTTATGGGTACTAAGTATATTCTTTATATTATTAATGTACGTACTTATTTATTATTGTTTCTGGACTATTAGAGACTAACAGTAAAATAAATTAGGCAAATATTATCGACTTTTTTTAATCCTTTTAAGCATTTTAACAAAAATGTACTGAAAAGAGACACTGTAATAACTGCTAACACAAGACGTAATAAACAGGTTTCAAAGTCCGCTGTCGCCCTGTAACAAAATGTCACCACTTTAATTTTTTATTTACCCCTGTATGGGAATCAAACCAAATCATTCCTATGTAGAAGGGCAGCTGCTGTCACCAATGCCGGAACGGCACAACGGTAAGAGAATTATCTTCTTTAGTAAAAAAACTGAGCCTTCGGCACGAGCTAAAGAGAAATCGTTAAGGGGTTACTGCGCTCCTAACACTGTGGGCCGCCAGTGCTTACAAACGCCTGGACTAGGTGCTCACTTTTAACGAGCTTTTCTGCCTTGTCCACTCCTCATTTACTCTTTGTAGTTAGGCCGTTTTCGCATAAAAGGATGAAGTAGAATTCGAGAGTGTTAATATGGAAACAATAGGTCGAACTATAACATTAATAATTCAACGATAAAAAATAAAAATGAATAATAAATGAGACTAACTAATCAAAGATAGAAAAAGAACAAAAACAAACAAATGAAATATATATAAATGCATAATCTACAAAATTATGTTTATCTGAGACGAATCGAATTTTTGGAAACATTACCTAAGACTTCTCGTTTGTTTATATTTAATCCTAAATTCTTTATCTGAATTAATAACTCCGTAGATTTACAAAAAATATATAATTATACGTGTATTACTGCCCGTAAACATTCAATCTTCAATTATTCCTCAAAATTAACATTGAATTACGTATTTAAAAAATACCGATAATGAGTTCTTTGCGAGTTCACGAAAATTACAGAATTTCAAGTTCCTAGCATTACTAAACTTTGTAAAAATACATACCTCTATATGGATTATATGTATATTAATTCAATACTGTTTAATGATCAATAGAGAACAATTTGAATATTTGCTATAAATTTTCTTCGTTTTCTTCTAATGTATATTTATTCTTCATCAATTATTTTGTACTAAATAGAATCTTTTTATCTAACAATGAATACATGCGTTACTGCATATTCAGTATATTTATTGTTTTGTATTTTCAATACGATGGCCAAGCGAAAACGAAATCTACAACAAAATGTCTTGAAAACCCAGTAACCGATTGAATTTTTCAATATAGATTTTTTTTCAATAGTTTGAAGCATGAATTGCACCGAAATGGCATAAAGATTTTAATGACTCATTAAAACTTTCACAGTATATGAAACAAAACTCTTTAGAGTTACAATAAATTGTTACAATTTGTAGACAAAAACTGTTAATAACTAAAAAGCAACCATAAAAATAACTAAATAAAGATACAAATAAAATAAAATTTCAATATACAGCAGAAAACCACAATGAGTAACAAAATTATAGGTAATAATTAGTATATAAGTCGTATAAATCTGCCCTCAAATTATTGCGGATTGCGGAAAAAGATAATATCGATTTGATTTCAATTGGCAAGTGATTGTGCATTTTTGTTGCATTGTAAATATTGAGCCCCCAACTAATTCTTAACGTGGAGTAGGTAGGAAAAGGTCGTGCTCCGCGTTCCTAAGTGGATAGCCGTGCAACGATCTTTCTAAAATTGGCGTGCTTACGAATTAAGCAAACAGATTCAAAGATGAATAAGGAAGGAAGAGTCAGGATTTTCTTAATCTTTCAAAGATGTCCTTGCGGTTCGAGTAAATATCCAACAGCTCTCTTTTGTAGTTTGAAGAGTCGCTCAAATTGAGTCATAATAGACTGTTAAGGAGATGGATAAGTTCAGTTCTTTAAAAACTGATCTCAGCGCAAAGCAGAAGGAACTTAATTATTTAGATAAGGCGACGATATGTAACTCCCATTTCAAGGAATTGTCCACAACAAGACCTAAGAATTGTACAGATTCAACGACGCGCCCATTGACGTCGCGACGTGAATGGTGATGTTATTTAATAAAA
Organism: Diorhabda sublineata; assembly: GCF_026230105.1. Lineage (NCBI taxonomy): Eukaryota > Metazoa > Arthropoda > Insecta > Coleoptera > Chrysomelidae > Diorhabda > Diorhabda sublineata. The sequence goes on from NC_079483.1 coordinate 11,969,297, forward strand.
AATGCTGCAATGTATTGGTTTTAGAAACATTGAGGCAGATAAGATAGAATTGCACCATGATTTAAGGGTGAGACCAGGGTTGCTCCAAGAGAAACTAGTGTCGTCTACAAATAGACATATTTTACCACTGATGTCTAGATAGGCGATGCTGTTTATAAACAAAAGAAACAAAATAGGACCCAGTACTGAGCCTTGGGGCACTCCACATTCTATTGGCTTGCTAGATGACATCGTTGTATTAACCCTAACAAGCTGACTTCTGTTGGTAAGCTATGACTTATACCATACGAAAGGTGCTCCACTGAAACCGTAGTACTGCAATTTGTTAATTAAAATATTATGATTAACACAATCGAAAGCCTTAAAAATCACAAAAAGTTGTTGCAGTGGAGTGATGGCTGTTAAGGCTAGAGTACATATTATTATCATTTGTGCATGTGTTACTTAAAAACCCAAATTAATGGGTAGTAAATATTTTATATTTAAACAAAAATGATAAAAGCCTCTTTTTTACCAATCCTTCTATGATCTTAGATAACGTGGGTGCAATTGAAAAAAGTGACATTTTGAAATGAAACCTTAATTAAAGTGCAATCGGGCAGACTCGAAAATATTTTTAATGTAAGTTCAACAGATCAGTATTTATTTTTGATGTCATTAATTTTACTGCGAAGCTCCACTAAAACTACGGGCATAAAGAAGAAACTCTGTTGGTTAAGTATGTTCAAATCCTTATAGAAATATTTCTATCAAACGTCATTTTGAATATTGAATTTTGAAACCCATGAATTTAATGTTTTAAGAAGAATTAACAAAATTTAAAACCATAGCAAATCTCAATTAATTATACATAAGTATTCGAAAGCTCTGAATATATATTAAAGTTAGTCTACTTTGGTGTTTCATTGCCACATTCCCAATAAGAAAACGCTCAATCTAATTGGCAAAGACTTCTTTCTAATTAATATTCCAATTCAAATTTATATCTTTCGCCCTATTATTTATGCCCACGGAGATTATAAAAAAATTTGTTAGTGAACAATTAAATCACTTTTTGAAAAATCGTGATTAAACTCTTTTTCTTCGAGCTCGACTCTTCAAAGTATTAAGAAATGAATTTGATGAACTCTCTTTAGCTGCGGCGCACACATACCGTAACAGCCGCGCAGAGCCCTATTTCCAACCTCAAATTAAAATTATAAATAATGGAGTTAGAGTTCAGGAAGTCTCAGAACTTTTTTATCGGGAATTTCCTCCTCTTTAACAAGCTTTTTTCAAAATTGCTTGAATATGTCTGTTTTCCTCTTGATTGTTCCTTTGTCGTTGTATTTCCATATATTTAGTCTTTTCGTAATTTACCCTGAGCCCGAGTATTTTCAATTAATTTTCCAGTCTTCTGTATACTTTTTTCGAGATCTGGGTAGTGTGAATAATAGGGGTCTCTCTACTCGAGCCTTATTTTTCCTTTTAAAATTCTTGATATCCTTACTTACTTCCACCTTTTGATCTCAATTGTAACTATCTGTCTCACCTATATTTTCTAAACCCTCATACAAATTTGTTCCCTCTATTGTGTCATAAGCTTTATTATAATTTATGAATACTAGATATAGTTCCCAATCTAACCTCATTGATGTTCACCGACTTTTTGATCATTAATCAGTTCCGTGTGTTTCTCATTATCCTAACCAAAACTTTCTAGGTTACATTCAGTGAAATATCCTGTAGCTGTCTCAGCAGGTCTTTTCACTTTTCTTATACATAAGGAATATGACTGCGTTGATCCAATCATCTCGTAACCGCCCTTCATTCTATATTTTCTTAGTTTGCAGAGTGCAGTTATCACTATATCGTTTTTATTATCTCCGCTTCTCTCTACTCTTTTTTTTAATTGCAACATTGCACACTTTATCTCTGTAAATGGGGCTCTACTACTTCCCTTGCATCAACCTGCTCTGCAGCCTGTTGTTCCAAGATATCGCAGTTTCCTCTGTTGCAATCAAAAATTTATCGAAATATCAATTGTTCATTTCCTATGATTTCTTCCTCCTTATCCCTAGCAATATTGACTATGGAAAAAAGTTGAGCAACGAGTTTTCTTGAAATTTTGTGTTTTCAATGGAATTAAGCAAATATTTTTTAGGGGTCGCGAAATCAAGTATTTGAGTAGCAGAAAATATTCAGTGAAGGTCGCTCATCCATCTCTGTTATCATCAAAAAAGTTGAGGTAATGGTGCTGGAAAATCGTTTCGTCATCCGTTTGATAGTAGAGGCTCTCAACATCTCTTATAAATCAATTTAACATAATTTAGTTGATGTTGGTCATGTAGAGGTGGCAGAAAAACCCTAAATTCATCAAACGTATTATTACTGATACGAGACAAGATATGAATAAGTGAAAATGCCCAACAATCTAGCAAATTGCGCTTCAAAAATGATCCGAAAACGTCAATTACGTCAAATTCAGTTGAAAATCAAAGTTAAACGTTCAAATCTGGTGTATTTATTAGCTAATTGATTCGTCTACGTGAAACAATTCGGATTTGTGGGCAGACAATTCTTGAATTTTTCTCCATGCGCCGTCACATTCCTTGATCATGATTAATTTTTTGGCCAAACCTGAGAAGGGAGTAATCGCTCAGACACCGTATTCACCAGATTTGGCTTCCTGCGACTTGTTTCTCTTTTCGATACTCAAAAATCTGCTACCGGAAACGCGCGATGAGTTCATTGAAGCCGTAAAAAGTAATTGGCTAGGGTACCTGAAGGTCATGGCCACCGGGACTTACAACAAGTATACGGAACATTAAATCAAGCGTTAGCATGCTTTTATCAGCCCTAAACGAACCAATTTTTTTCAATTTATTATAATACGTGTTTTGCTCAGTAAAATTTGATCACATGGTAAAATTCTCGAAACTAAGTTTATTTAGTTTATATCGACGGAAAAATTATTAAATCGACATTTCAATGTCTTTCGTTTTCGTTTGGCTACTCTATCTAATAGAGGCAACAAATAACTAACACTTGAATATTGCTTTGCGTAGTTATGGATCACTGTCGAAGCCGAAATCGTGCCTTGTTCAACGTTCCATGTCCCTCTCGGAATCTCGATGCCATTCCTTAGCTACGCCTAAGCAATCCCATTCTCGCACTAGACAAGAAAAATACGGAAAACATCACCCAGAGTACTCTGATCTGCTTCTTTTCAGATCCAGAGCAGTTCTACAGCCAGCCAACAACTCGAAAAATCAATGTTCACCTCAACAGAATACCATCGGAATAACTAACGCAGAAGATAGGGTAACTCTTGTTGTAGATAATACTCGATTCGTAGTGGATCCGGCGATATTTACCGCACATCCGAATACCATGTTAGGAAGAATGTTCAGTTCCTCTTTGGAATTCACGCATACTAACGAGAGGGGTGAATATGAAGTTGCCGATGGAATACCTGCTTCAGTTTTTAGGGCAATTTTGGAATATTATAAAGGAGGACTTATCAAATGTCCACCTTCTGTATCTGTACAAGAACTACGTGAGGCTTGTGATTATTTGCTTGTGCCGTTCGATGCGAATACTGTTCGATGCCAAAATTTACGTAAGTATTAAATTTTCATTTATTTAAATACACGAGCACTTATTTAGACTCAATTATCTTTTTTATTTAACAATATATTATTAAGTACGGCAATGCAACTCATGATCCCATCGTCGATGATGGAGAAGAAATTTCCGTCTTTGATATTTTTCAATCAGTACTGGAGATGATGAAAGCATAACACCTAGTTCTTCAACAACAATGAAGCGACGGAGATTGAACTAAATTTTGAAATAGTGAGTCAGATGTGGATTAGGCCTACTGGGGATACTACGATAAAAAACGCGCCACTTTCTCTACCTCTTGGTGGTGTTGAAATGAGTATTTCTGCCGAAACGTGTGTTGAACTACACTTTAAGGCGCCAAAATCTATAAAATTTCCAATTTTCGAAACTACCGGAAAACTTTACAAGTAAAAATACGCAATGAATGTACTATTAGGCATGACCTGACGAAAAGGTAGTTTAAATGTAGTAAACAGTCGTATAGAGACGAAAATGCAGGTTGGAGCACATGAAACCGCTACCAAATATGAAAATGGGCGAAGTATCTGGTTAAGGATAATGAAAACACGTTATTTTATATTTTAGCGTTTTCAAGATCGTAGAATCTATTTTTGGATTGGTGGACTTCCGGCTCGGCTTATTGAACTGAATTTATGAATTAAACCAAAAGTTTCCTTTCGGGGGACCTATTTTCTAGAGATTGTGGATTGGTCGAGACGTGGATAGAAGTACAGCACGAAAAAGTGAAAAATAGCACTGAATAACAAAAATGTGTAAACGTGTTAGCAGAAATATTTTAACACATCACAATTTCTTCCTGCAGTCACTCCCTAACGTGGTGATACAGTTCATTGTTTATCCGTTTGCTACGTTTGTTTGTTATGTTTGTGGACAGTTTATATTTTCAAAAAAGAGATGACACATTGTAGTTTCGTTAAAAAGTGCATATCTTCATTATTTTGGACTTCCTTTTACAAATCAAGATAAAAAGTGTGTGCTTCATGTGTTTCACGAAAGCTGTAGAATGAATGGTAGGTACTCCAATGATCATCCGGAAAAAACGTTCGCCTTCCATTTGGTTCACCAATGCAATGGATAGAATGTAGTAATCATTAAAATGACTGTCACTTTCGAAGACATAGGGATATAATAAAAAAAATAAGGCAAGTCTTGCATACTCCGAAGTTCCGTCTGGTACTAAGCTCATATTACGAGGATGGTCCCAAAAGTATCTCTATACACTTTTCCCGCGATGTTTAATACCCTTTAGCCATCTACTGCTGACATCACCTCTTCATGGTTGGGAAATCTTTGATCTTTCTTCAAGTCTGGAAACAGAAAATAATCTGAAGGGGCTAAATCTGGCGATTAGGGTGCATGAGGTAGCAATTCAAAGTTAATTTTGTTACTTTTGTCCATTGCAATAACGGATCTGTAAGTTGGTGCATTGTCTTGATGAAACAACACTTTCTTCTTATCCAAATGCGACGGTTTTTGCTTTATGCCTTCGCTCAAACGTTGCAATAAGGTCCCATAACACTCGCCGCTTATAGTTTTTCTTTTTTCAAGATAATCAATGAAAATTATCCCACACGCATCTCACAAAACCGATGCAATGACCTTGCATGCAGATGGAGTGGTCTTTCCATTATTTGGAGCCGGCTTTAAGCTTCAATATAATAAAATCCAAACTCGTTTGGGATTACCGAGAAAAATTAAACCAGCTAGGCAAGAAAAATAAAATTACCCTCCGATTTATTCCGGGACATATCGGAGCGAAGAGAAATGAAAAAGCTGATAAGCTCGCTAAAGCGGGGGCAGACAAAATCTTCATAGGACCTGAACTGTTCTCTGGTATCAGCTACAGAAAAATGGAAAAAGCACTGGGAAAGAAGGTAGATAGGAGCAAAATCAATTATTGGAACAACCTACAGGGGCTGAGACTGGCTAAGACTGGGAGGACAGGCCGTAATTTGGAGACCCCTGTCTAAGCTATCGTTTTCAAAGATTAAAATTCTCATTAATTGTTTTCGTGATGCTTCTTCACTTTACTTCACTTCACTAATCACTTTAATTACACTATATTTTGTTGGTTTCTAAATAATTATCACGTTTCTTCTGTATACACAATATATTTCAATCTAATTCTATTTGCAGGTGGTCTTTTACACGAACTATCCAACGAAGGTGCTAGATGTCAATTTGAAGTATTCCTAGAAGAATTGATTCTACCTCTAATGGTGAATTCGGCTCAAAGAGGTGATAGGGAATGCCACATCGTCGTCTTGTTAGATGACGATTCTGTTGATTGGGATGAAGAATATCCACCGCAAATGGGAGAAGAATATAGTCAAACGGTCAACAGTACTGCAATGTATAGATTTTTTAAATACATAGAAAATAGGGATGTGGCCAAACAAGTTTTGAAGGATCGAGGATTGAAAAAAATACGGTTGGGCATTGAAGGTATGTTTGTTCTTCATTTTGATATACCTTTCTAGTATAAAAAGTAGAGTTGCTAGCAATAAACAAGTGTGGTCAGAAGTGTTCGGATGGAAACCTCTCTAAAAAGCGCACTAAAAAGAGACTATATCGATAAATAAATGTTCTTTTGTAGTTTGAGTATTTATCGGAACACCCTCGTATCAAATATGAAACGATACTTGTTAATTTTATACTAATGTTTGTATTCTGTTTTAAAGGTTATCCAACATATAAAGAAAAGGTGAAAAAGCGTCCAGGAGGCCGTGCCGAAGTAATTTACAACTACGTACAACGTCCATTTATTCATATGTCGTGGGAAAAAGAAGAAGCGAAAAGTCGTCATGTGGATTTTCAATGTGTGAAATCTAAAAGTGTGACGAATTTAGCAGAAGCTACAGCAGATCCTGCATTAGAACTTGATTCTCGCGGAAATCCAATAGTATCATCGATGATGGCTGCTATTCAGCCAAATCTACCGACAGATCAGGGCGACGCGCCTTTAATGCCCGAAAATGAAGAAGGTGCTGTAGGAGGATTACCAGATATTGAAAATGTTAATAATACGCCACCCGAAGAACCGAATTTGTAAAGTATTCGGTAGTGTTAGAATTTTTACAAAGTGGGAGAGATTAATTTCTTTATATATAGAAAGTTGTGGGGTTATGTTCAACTTGAAACGATTCGACGTAACTCCAAGGCTTTTGATATGTTTTAGTTGCAGTTATATTTTAAATTATGAGATTTTTTATGAACTATAATTTAGTAAAAAATTTAATTGTGACCGTTTTTATTCTTGGGTGGAAGTAATACGAAATTCACAAGTTTTGCATCATCATTGTAATCCTGGAAATTAATTACATTCGGAATAAACGTAGGGACTTTTTTGGTGGTACCAACCAATAGCAAAATCTCTATATGACTTGAGAAAAATAGTGTTTGAATACAGATATGAAGAAAACGAGACCCTTCACAGAACAAAATTGCTTGTCACGCAGCTGTTAGGAATCTATAAACCTTTAAGGACACTAAAGCATGACCATATCTTATTGAAGCTGTGTAGCATGAGTAACTCAAAACAGAAGGGGTTAATTATAAGTACTAGTTTTATCTTTTGAAATTAACTGTATTTAACATCAGCAGGTAGTGATCCAATTACAAGAGCTTGTCAATGCTTCTGATGAAAAACGATGGTATTTCCTTCTTTCCTTCAACAACTAATCACAAATCTAGTAAAATGCATATGCCAACGTCTTCAAGCTGTAAGAGCATTATATCAATCTTTGAGACGCAATTCCATTGAAGCAATATTGTGGGTTGATATTTGTTGCCTATTGTAAGCTTTGGCTATGGGGAATTGCTTGCAGTAAAAGCCTTAAACACGTATGTAGTATGCTTAGGCAACTTCATTTTGGTACAATATGTGATCACAAATAATTTTGACATCTGTTTGTTAAATGATAGCTAAAATACCTTGTATAAGATTGTTAGTGAAGTGATAGTTTTTAATCGCTTATGCTAGATGAAGAACCATCTCATTTTTTGCTTCCTCGACACTTCATTCATAACTATGTTGGGCATTCGGGAGTTTTCCATATGTTGAATATTCCAGACCATTAGATTTTTGGAGCTTTGATGAAACTAAGATTGTCTTGATTTTGTAGAATGTTACCTTATGAGACTACTGGGATTATAAGAGTTTTATAGATCTGCATTTTGGCGGTTTATTTTTCAATAGACTGAGATTTGCAAAATTGGATCTGAATCCAGCTTATATTTATTTCTTCATGAATGTCGAGCAATTTGCATTGTTCTATATGTGTATGGGAATCTTCCATGTTTATCCTGTATCCTTGCATACAACTTGACCCGAAACAATGAATCCTCACAGTAGGACGTGTCTTTGGTAGTGACAGGTTCAGATACTCTTTCACTCATTGCAATTCCAAAATATTTGTGATGAAAAATCGTCCCAGGTTCGAATCCTTTATTCTTTTTATTTGATCACTACAAGTCGCTCCGATCCATTGGCTAGTGGATAGACGACGACATGTCAAATCATATCATATAACAATTTTTAACTTGTAGCATGCTGTAAGGAGACATATTTTTTGTCACTTATTGTCTTCTATGGAAATACTGTGCAGAATCGTGTCTTTATAATTTATTAATAATTTATTTGATTTGCTTCCAATGATTTAATTTTTAAAATTCGATGTGATGCAAAACTTCTGAATCTATTTGTATTATTCGATTGTAACATGGGTATAAGAAACATATTTAAAATTTTACCTATCATAAACAAACATATATCTACTTTTTATACATTTTGGTGTTTATATGGGCACAAAATATTTGTTGAATATGTAGATTAGGGATTTTTGAAGAACTTTTAACGTCGCTTGACATGAAGAGAGAATGAGATTTCTTAAAGATGTGCTGATTATTGATTGCGCCATATATTTCAGTTGAATGTTAATGAAGTTGAGGGTAATTAAAATTATTATTCGCACTTCGATTAAGAACTTAGGAAGTATTAATTGTCAGCAAATAAGAAGTGTGAAACAACTGTTGGACGAAAGCCTTGAAAAAGGCATCTGTACATGAGACGCATGAAAATAAATTGTTTTAAGAGGTCAAGATGTGTGTGTTGCCTACCGTAGACGCAGTAAAAAAGGCTTTCTCGCGATTTCTTTTCAGGAATACTACAAAATAAATCCATATAACAGAAACGTGATTTTATTGTACATATCTGTGACTGCTCACAATAATTTTTTTACTCCTAATGAGCCATTGAATTTTTTGATTATCTTTTATAACTGCTATAGAACTACGATGTATATTTGAGGTTTTTATCGATTTTTGGCTAAATGGAATACTTTTAAGTGGAAAATGAAAAAATTTCCTAAAATATAAAATAATCTTATTGGCTAACTCTAATAAAGATTTTCCAAATAAATCGCATGTACAAAAATTCAATATTTGTTGGGTTATTGAGTTCAATAAAAGTAGCACCAAACTTTTCTTTTAATCTTAGACAAATCAGATGGAAAACAATAGAAGTTATATAAGACATTTAGAAAGGAGTGAAACAAGAATAAAATAACGGTACTTGCAGTTAAAGGCGATAATTATACTTGTTCTGGTAGACTTTCAAACATAATAACGCCAGTGATTTTTATCTTATGTGATTAAAGGAGAAAGGAAAGATTATTACTGGTCATAGATCATGGGTTTAGAGCTGATTCAGAAACAAAGAGACAGTTCAGAATTCTGAATTTAGAAAACCAAACACCACGTTAAAACCGAAAACAAAGAGATGGTCCACAATAATGTAAAGGACGCACTAAGGAAAATTCCTAAAACTTGCAGAAAGCAGAAACACGACTGGGATCTTGCCACTGGAAGAACAACATAGCAGCGATATGAAAGTAGAAGAGATTCTAGAACAGATCTCATATATTGGGTCTTTCATTCCGGCGAACTTTCTCCTACTCCATGTCAAGCGGTCTTATATAAAATAGGACGTGGTTACTTCCTTATTTAAAACTCACGCCACCAAGTGATTAATAAAATTAAAGCGTTGGTATTTGTCGCAATATCTTATTTAAAGTTTTTGTAGTGTATGAAGGCAAGAGTGCCTGATCAATGTGAAGATCTATATTTACTTCAAACGTTAGGTGATCGCTACTTAATGTGCAGTGGATACCGTAGTGTGCAGAAGAAACCCTCCATAGCAATCAAGACGCCTAAAAACAAAGTACAAGGACAGTGACTTGGCGATCTGCACACAAACATTCAAATTAATTATCCATATTTAGTCCTATGTGCTTTTTTACTTTACTTTTAATCTTGGAATCAAATACTCTTTATTATATGAAAAATTAGATTTGTGCTAACAATGATGGAAAAGCGCACAGAATTTACAAATATCGGCTATGTCAGTGCATTGATGAGAAAAGCGGAACCTTCGAGATGTTTTTTAAAATCCATGAGACTTCGAATCTACCTTTAAAAAAAATCGGTATTTTTGATACTTTGTTATGATTTCTTAAAATAAGGAAATAACCAAGCCCCGCCTGTTCCAAGTAAATATTTCTTGGAAGGTTTGTTGTCATTAATATATTACTATTACCTTATTGTTGATTTTGTTACTGAAACTGTTAGAGAAAAGACAGTAATGGATCTTCAGGTGTGATTTCAAGTCAAGAACAGTTACTCACTTTAGCACTTGCTCAATAATCGGTATTTTACTGTATATGTGAAATTGATGTGATCAGAATTGTTGTGTATTATTTAGGAGTGTTCCGTAAATTTCGAACTCCCCGCTTTTTATTATGATAGCCTAGAATTTTGTACTTGTTTTATTATAAAATGCAAATAAATATATACATTCTATTTATCAATGTTTTATTTAAAAAGAATCTTAAACTAATTACAAAACGTTTAGTTTAACTATTTTTAGTATTTAAAGGCTCTTGAAGTCGAAAACAGTCACTAACAATTTTCCACTTATCACCTTGTGCTGTAACAATAAAGTTCTGTTGAAATGTTTTCGTTGGTTTTTCTTGATATTTTACATTTCCTGAAACTTGAATCATCAAAGTGATTTGTCCGTTTACTGCAGAATCTAAAACCAAAACCATCATAAATATATAGAAATGTTCTTCAAGAAACTTAACTTTATTAAAAAATTCTTTATTCACAATAAACAATGTCTACGGAAGAAAATTCGCGGAAATTACGACAATAAAACAATGAATGAATGTAAATTTATTGCAATGAACTTATATTTATCCATGTTTTGGAATCCGTTGATCGTGTGGCAGTGTCTGGGACGTTCCACATTTTTATATATTATTCTGAAGAATTACTTTTCCCATGACACATTGCAATGTTGCACGATTTACTGTTTTCATATCAGTACCTCAGAGCCAAACGGTATAACAAACAAAAATCAAATTTTGAAGCAAACCAATTTGAAATTTTTTATTGGCATTACATTAATACAAAATATATACTAAATAACTATTAAAAAACCATTAAACTCAATAATAATATGTGGATTTTCTAAGTTTGAAAAATTTCCAATATTTTTCCCAAAAAGTTATTGAAACAACAATTAAATAAAGTTAATAGCGTATGGCCCTAATACTTTCATTAAAAACTTGAAAAAATACTTTTTTTCTGAACTTTAATATGAAAAATAAAATTCTGTTAATTTATTCTGAAATTCGTTATCATTTTTATTGATTGCAGGTTAAAACAAAAAATTGAACATTGCAAATTGCGATCACAAGCAATGCACTCACACGATGTGTACAATTTACAAGTACGCGAGCACGAACGTTTGGCTCAGCAGTGATCGTGTCAGTGCCTTAACCAGAGGTTAAGTAAACTACTACTAGAGGCGCTGAGAATTCTCACTCTAGTAGGAGCCACAAAACTGCCACTGAGGGAGCTAAGTATTCACAGACTTCAGCCAATCGATTATACCGTAGGGAAAGAAAACTGCTACTGGATGCGCTGAGTATTCACACTCCAGTAGGAGTCGCGAAACTGCCACTGAGTATTCACATCTCAGTGGGGAACGTGTTACGGCCTTCAGCCAATCAAGTAGGAAAACAATTTGGAAAGTTGTTTCTGAAATTGATAAACGCGCATGCGGTAATTTGCTAACGCGAGATTTGAGAACTGCAGCCCTTACTGTAGAGCTTTCACTGACCAAGAGCTTAGTTTTTGCACACCGTTTAACCCCACTTGTTACACGCATCTGTTTGTCGCACAGTTTATTAACCGTTTGTGCCTCACTTGGCAGTTATTAAATTAGTAACAGTAGAGTTTATGCTTTTCGTATCATTGCTTTTCCCAGCTTTGTTGTTGTTGTATTTCCATATATAGTTTGTTTTTCTTCTAGTTTTAAATATAGGAAATTATGTTTAACCGTTGTTCCGCTTTCTTATTCGACTCCTTACCTCAAAAGGTTCATAACACCAGCCGCAAATACCCACGTTACCGATCCATACAGATTCAGCGTATTCGTCATCACCATACTGACCCTTGGAGTATTTCATTTTTTTCACCGACATTGCCCAGTGCAAGTAGAGCATACCATGATAAAAAAACTGGTGCCAAGGCAATCTGATACCTGATTACTAAATTGTTGAGTAGAGCCATTTTTTAGCATTTTCTTTAGGTACATTATTTTTAAGTAAGTCTGTCCTATAAAGTTCACACATTCCATTTCTATTCAATTCATTTTTCAAGTATTTTCTGTCTGAGCACTATCTTGTGTAGTGAACCTCTTAATATGATCCCAAAATTTTTATTTTTCAAATTCAGAAATTACAATCAACGAAAGTGCTTGTAAAGAATTTTGAGGTTCAGAAGAAGAGAATAGTACAGAGGGTAACATTAATGATATTAATAGTTCCAGTGACGAAATTGCACCTTTCTTAATACCAGATCCAAATGAAGTACCATGTTTTTTTCTGAAAGCCCTTGTCCAGCTCTTTTCATGGCGATTCTAGTATAAATCTGGACAATTTGAACAAAGATAACCCTATCCATTTATAAAATGGATAGGGTTATCGCAATTTTGGATTACTTGAAGAAAAAGTTTATGAGTATTTATGTTCGCAATAAAAAAAATTTCAAAGGCGAATCATTGTTTGGGCAGAAACAATATATTCCTTCAAAAAAAAAGACTTGGAATGAAAATATTCGTATTGTGAGAAAGTGAAATTGATTATGTATATAACATTTAGATGCAATAATATATCAGAGTCTAAGGTCAAGGTCTAAGAAACAATAAATTGAAGAAATTTATACTCAAGTACCCAGCGTGGTAATTCCATTTACCCCGCTGGACCTGTAGCCAGTAGAATCATATTGAAGTTATCAGATCCTCTTCTGAACAAGGTTTACTGTTTATACCTTGATAATTATTATACCAGTGCTGATTTTACTGATACATTAATAAGAAGACAAACAGATTGTGTTGAAACAATGAGAGTAAATAGAAATAGAATTCCAACTGAGAAAGAATCTAAAATATTACAAAAAGGAAATCACATAGCAATGTACACAAAAAACAAATGATATTGAAATGGAAAGATAAAAAAGATATAGTAATGACTAGAATATTTCATGATGATAGTAAGAAATTAGCAAAAGGAAAAAAAATACATGAAAACCTTAAACTCAACTTTCTCTTAGATTTGGGAGAACAAATTTTAGATCAATTGCCACAGAAAGAGAGGTTTGTGGACAAAGACTTAAAGTACCAACAACATCATGATTCTTTGAACTTTCACAGATCTAATACCCCCAACTACAAAAGAAAAGCTCATCAACATTGTGTAGTATTATTCAAAAATGGGAAAAGGTAAGAGAACAGGTGTTGGTATGCTGATTTTCATACTGGACTTTGTATGGACCATGCTTTAAAATTTACCATATGAGAAATGAAAGAAATTGACCTGAATTGAGAAAATATGTTGAAAATATATCATAAATATTCCTTTTGTTAACATATCACACAATAAGATATTTTTTGAAATACTATGCCCAAAATGTATATATACACTAGCAGATAACAAAACTTCTGGTTCTTCACAATATCATCCTACAGGTGAGTTGTTATCATGGTTATGTCTCTGTACTTTTACAATGTACATATTTTTTATATTTTTCAATGAATATCTTGAAAAATATAGTATATCATTAAAATCAAAACTGTAAAAATGAGATATTGACATTCTAGACATTGGTAAAAAATACCAACTAGGACACTACAGAAACTGAAAATTACATGATAATTAATTGGTTTTTGTACCTAATATTGGTTGAGCATCCAGAGTGCTAATCTCGTGATCTGTAGGCGGTAAATCAATCATAAATTTTAAAATATTTTCATTTCCAGTGACACCATTGCCATTCCAGGATAATAATCCAGTGTCCATGTATAATCTGGATATTAACTAGAAAAAACTTAGTTATTAATTTATTAATTTTCAATTTCTTATATACTTACATGTCGACGTTTATCAACTGTTTCATAATACAATTTCGTAAATTCTTCAGCAACTCTGCAAGCTTGGTCAATCTTCGATCTTACCTAAATTCGTAGAATATAAATTTATAATGAAAAGGTTTCTTCACTATACTCACATCATCCATATTTCAATGTTTTATTGAAATTTAATATCAAGAATAAATAAATACCACAGCTTATGTGAATAATATTTTTATTTTCTATTCATCGATGTTTTTACTAATTCTTCTTCTCTGAGTCTTTTGGTTGCTTAACAGTGCTGCTCTTGTCACCAGTCAATGTATGGATTTACTGGTCGCTTAGTACTGTGTTATTCAACCATATAAAATTTTTGAATAATTATATTCAGGAATGTTTGTAGTTGACTTCCACAATCCAAGTATATACCTAGAATAAGCTGTAGCTGGAAAAATTTTGATAAATAGCGTTAAAAATGCTGGGTAACCTTATTCCCGGTATAAAATAGATAACTTAACTTAAGTGAAGTTTAAACCTCTAATGTCAGTTTAAATTACAGATACCGATTTTTTCAAATTTTATAGATGGCGTTTACTGACAAACTTCAATTTACACGTTACCGTTGGTCCGGGGGTAGTTTAAACTTCAGTTTAATATGAAACGGTGTTGATGAGGAAATTATAAACATTGTCGACGCGCCGATAAAACAAAAAAATTTCTTTAAATTGCTCCATTTATTTTTTAAATTTGTTGTCCTTGTTGTTGTTGAAAACTTTTCCTTGTATTTTTTCACAAGGTTCAGCAAAAGTACTACATGTTCATACAGCTTTCTGAAACAATTTATCTTCGAATCAAATTTCGTTTTGGTTATATTTTTGATATCTGGCAGAAAAATGTATGTTTCACTGTGACCTGTGAAATAGAGCAATATTGTTTATCCTTGGTTTAATCTAGAGATAAAATCATAGTTTAAACTTCAGTTTAATCTCCACTTTTGCCCTAGATTGTGAAATTGGCCCTTAGAAGTTGATCTCTAGCTAAATTAACAACATTTTATGTATTGTTTTATAAATGATATGATCGGTTTTGATAGAAATTTGTTGATTAACCAATATAGTCATAGAGACGCCATTCAGCGCTTAAATATATCTCATTTTCAACTTTCAATATATCGACAAAATCGCGTTCTTAATATATATATAATATATTTTCAATTTTTTAGGCTCCCATAAACGCCGTTGGCCGCGTACAGCGTCTCGATGCTTATTATAGAAATGTACTGTTATGGTCTTTTTCAGAAGCTGACGTTGGCGTGTGGACACCGTAGGCGCCATTCAAACACTTTACGCCGCCGCGTCTCTAGTTATTTTGAACCTTTGCAGCGTGAACGTCGTATCTGGCGTAGCACAAAATGTTGAAACTCAATAAAGAAAAGACGAATTATTGATTGAATCAGTCCAATGTTACGATCAGCTTTTTCTTCAGGTGATATGAGCTTAGGATGGCTTTTTGATGGCAGTTTTATTATATATTCCCGCAGTTCTACGATATGTTTGAATTGTTCTTGATTGACACGAAAATATTTAATAAATTTAGTATTGTTGTCTTTTAATTGTTTCATTATCGAAATCTGGAAACATCCTTCTTTCTCCCTCTTCATAACTAATCTGTACCGCCAAAAGGGTCGATCCATTTTATATCACACGCTAACACTGTTTGTCGACTACTGTTGTTAACAAGACGTCGTCGTTCACGTATATATTGACCGCTGACGAAGTCCCTGGGGATCAGACATTGACCGGAACTTTTGCTTTTCAATTATATTCAACCAAACGCCTTTAACACATCAATTTAACACGGGAGGATCTTATTGGTGATATTACTCGGACCTGGGCTATTTATTTTTCTTTCTTCTCAATCATGGCTTGTTCATATTTCTGGTATATTTAATAAAGTTTCTTTAAACATGCCTCTCAACGTGCATGGTATAATTTTCTTCTGTTTAAATTAGTCGCCGTCCGATGTTGAATCGTCCAAAGGAAACTGACTGGGAAGCCGTAAAAGGATCTTCAAATCCTTGAAGAGGACTTTACATTATGATCTGTTGTACTGTGGAGGTGTAGCCTTGGAGTTAAAGTGCTTCGCTGATTCAGATTATGGCAAAGATTCCGACGCGACGCTGAGGATCTGGATTTGTTACTACTTGTGGTGGAGCTACCATTACATGGATGAGTTACAAGCAACCAATCGTGGCATTGAGCACAACTGAAGCTGAATATGTGGCTGCAAGCGAAGGCGCGAAAGAAGTAGTGTAACTGAGTAGGTTGCTGAACCTAATAATAAGCCTGGAACCCACAGTTTCATCGACGGACTAAGCACATAGAGGTGTGCTTCCACTTCATGCGGGAAAAAGTCATGAGTAAGCAGATCAAGTTGGAACATATTTCAAGTCAATATGTTCACGAAGAGTCTTTCTGCATTCTAAACTAATAGGAAATCTATTGGAGTCTTCGAGTTTGGGGGAAGGCGTTGGAGCTACCTACTTGGTCAAACACAAGACAACAACAATTAAATTACCGTTTGAATATTGATTTCTCGGAAACGTTTCTGTAATTATCTATTTTTCTTTTGATATTGACGTTCAATTTTGTATGTATGTTTAGTCATTTTTAATTACACTGTCAAAAGTTCTATTCTTTTTTAATTTGAATTTAACCCAAGAAAATGTTCATGAGGGTGACTATTATCCTTAAAGAATTTAGATATCTAAATAATTGCATATGAAAAAAGAGATGTTTCAGTGGAAAGAAGAATGAACTAACCAACGAACAACCTTTATAATATCAAAACTGGTCTATTCAAAGATTATATATTGGGCCTTTCCACTGCATCCATAATTACCTAATAAATTAATTCATTCGTTACCTGAGGACCTCACTGTTAATTGACACGAGAAACAAAGTGTGAATTAAATAAAAATGGTCATATGAAATAAAGAAAATGTTAACGAAAAAAGTACTTTTAATCCGTTCACTACATAAATAAATAAATAACAAAAAATATATTTTAAACATTTGTAAATTAAAATTATATAAAATAGTTTTATAATTATTCGACTTCCGTCCATGATTTTAGAATAAAACTTGAAGAATCAATTAAGAAAGACCACATTGTTGTTTTTATACATTTGTGTACTGACAATCGTTAAATATTTTAAAAATACAGGAATTAGTGAAAGTGTGGATACAATAATAACTCTTTTACCTCGAAAAACGTGAATAAAATTCAGATTAATGACTTAAAAAAAAAAGATTTGGCGTACGGCAGTGTCACCTAATGCAAAGTTAAAATTAGTTATTTTGAAATAAAATTTTTAATTCATTTTCAATTACCCAGGTATTACTTTAGATAATTAATACATTTAAAAGTTTACACATGTGAATAGTTCTAAATATTCTTTTTAATTTCTATTTTTAATAAGATCTGGGTTAAAATAAAATAAGGTGAATGAAGAGTCGAATAACGTTGAAACTATAGTTCCTGACAAAGATCGAACTCAAAAAGGTGAAGCCCGGAAAAAATGGAATTGAATGGAAAAGGATTTAGACTTTGCAAGCCGCCAGAAATTTTTAGGACTAAATCCCAAGGTTCTCCTAAGAATTATACACACACAACATAAATAAAAAGTTATTATTATAATCGGAAATCAAAATGATTAATACAGAAATACAAAACTTTACAAATAGTAAAGACAGGAATATCCTGGAATTATATAGACAGAATAAGACGGAAATTGGATGCAGAAATGTAACAATATTATAGATAGGTAGAGAAAATGATATATAACACAATAACACTACTAATTAGAAAGAAAGAACAGATGAAAATGAGGAAATAGTATGGAAAACTGAATAAGGCAAAATACGAAACAAATACATTAGAAAACGAACAAAACAAAAATCGAAATAATAGAAAAAATATACAAAAAACAGGTAAATTATTATGGAAATAAGACATAAGAATTAGACAGATAGATGAATGAGAAAAATACACTTTCAAAAACGAAAATATAAAAAAAGAGATACTAAATAAAACATATATCAGAGTTTTTGATAAGGAAAATGGTCAGAAAAAATATACAAAAGCCTGAACACTCATCCGAGACATCGGAATGGGTGAAAGGAAATATGAATATGAATTTTTATTTTTGGAAAGTTTGATTGAAATATAATCACGAAAGTATTAAAAAATGTCGAATGCTAAGATAAGGGTGCTCTAGAGGAATAACAAATGCAATAAATTAATAAAAATAGAAAATAATCTTCATGATAGCAATATCCAAAAATGTCAGAGCCCCAATCCACATCAAATTATGTTATATTTTTCAAATGATGATTAACAATGAAATAATCCAATCTAAAAATCTAATCTCACAGGTAAAGGTAGTCATAAAAATGCTTCTATGGTTCTATAGATATGAAGAGGAATAGCCTTTCAAAACACTTCACTAGTAATAGCAAAATATTTGATAAAACCCATGTGGAATATTGTCTATAAGAAGCTAGAAGATAGATTGTCATTCCATTCCATCAAATACAAAATTAAAAAAAAAATTAAAGTGTCAATAAAATATGTAACGAAGAAAGAGAACACATTGGGATCTGCAAAAGAAAAATTATAAAATATTTCGAATATGTAGACGGATAGAAGAGCTTTGTTGTATTTTCAAATGAAATTAGTGAAAAACAATGATTATGGTCTTTCAATATAGAAAAAATATAGTGTACCCGGGTCTGTCAAATCAAAGAATTGCAGTCAAAATTCCAAAACATTGGTTTTTAAAAATTGTGAATGATTGAAACAAATGATAAATTTAAAGAAAGTAGAGTCTATTATAAAATTCTTGCTCAAAATCTATCCTAACAATTTTTATATATATCAAGAATGACATCCAAAATGTTTCGAGTTTTTTAAATTTTCTATGAATATTACCAAAAGGAAATGAAAGATTAGATAGAAATAACATTATTATAAGTAGCCATTTGTATAATAAACAATGATGAAAGGAACACAAAGAAAGGTGGTAGGAAAGCATCTCTACGAAGGATAAGCCAAAATCGAAAAAGCGATGGTCATATAGCAAGCTGGTATTCTGGAAAAATGGACTCAGCACTATAAACAGCATTTTAAAAGAAATAGTGGTATTGAGCTAATAGGATATAATTTCCACAATGGCGATTTAGAACTACTAGATGTACCTGAAAATCAATAAAACGACCAGAATTGATGGACTGCATTAAGAACTGTACGGAAGCAGATTAGAGAATTTGCATGAAATAATACTAATGGCGTGGACAGAGGAAGTAATACAGGAAGATTGGAAGACAGGAGTAACATATCCGATACATAAAAAAAGCATCGGTACTCACAATCTGTACAATGTTGGAAAATTACAAACAGCGTCAAAAGACTTATGTCCTTTGGACGAATCCAATATTATTGAGATATAATTGAGGAGTTAATAGCTTCAATTATCTAGGTTCAGTGATAGCGATTATCCAAACAGTGACGCCCAATTCTGTCGAAAACTTTGAGATGACGAAGGCTATAGAGCAAAGGCTCTCAGTCTTTTATAGAACAATTCTTAGGAAACTATATGGTCCAGTAAAACAAAATAATCAGTGGAGGATACGTCATCATCAAGAACTTGTACAAGGACATAGACGTGGTCAATTACATAAGACTTGTGAGTCTGTTGTGGGTGGGTCATGTCGAATTGATGGATAGAGTTAATACCGAAAATGATCTTCAATGCCGAATTAGCCAGGAAAAGAAATGACGCAAGTTTGAAATTTAGATGCTTGGACTGCATCAAAAGTGATACCAGGATTCTTGAAATAGCAAACAGGTCGGCAACTGTGGAGAAAGACTACTGGAATTAGTTATTATAGACAGCTCAGATTTTGAAATGGATGATCGTGCTGAGGCTGATGATCATGATGATTTGTATGATAAAAAGTGTGCTTGGAAATGAAACCTCTCCGAATGATCACTTTTCGTGATAAAAATGTGTGGAAATGAATCACATAGAAGAAAGATTAACATTTGTATGCAGCAGCTAGAAATGGATTGCTTTCATGAAAAATCAGGGAAAGCGTTGGCAATAATATTACAAGGAATACAATATACAATACACAAGACGTGATAATTAGATAGGCTAGAAAAATAAGTAAAGGATGGCAGAGACACACAATCTGGCTACAAAAATTTTGAGAAGGTATTTAACTGAATAAAAGATGCCATTCAATGAATACTAAAAAAAGGATAACATTAAGCATAAAATTAAGACAACTAAGTAGAGTGCATTACTTTTTCAATGCTATAGTAAAATATTTGGTAAGTGAACATTAATAAAAACAAAACTGAATGTTTTTATAGTATTAACATATTTGGAAAATAACTATCAACAAGGTTAAGAAAACAAAGACATTAATCATAAGCATAGAAAACAAAAAAAAATATGGAAAATATATTAAAACGAACTAGTTTATGAATACACCAAAGTGAACTCCTAATATGTATTCCCTCTTCTGGGAAACTATAACCAGAGTAGGTCTGCTGAATGTATCAACCTAAGTGTCAACAAACACCTAAAGACGCTTGATCAGCAGATTTTGCAGGTTTTGTTGCACAGAGGACGAAACCTTATCCACATTCTCTCAAAGTGTGGAACTCCAGAGCACTACACCTGACAGCGAAAGAAATAGAAAACGAAGATCTCTGGCAATTAAAGCTATCCCACATTCTAGACTTTTTAAATGGAGTGGGATTAATGGATCAGGTGTAAACACTGGGTTCTCCAGTATCACAGCAAGAAAGGGGGACACAATAGATCCTTTGGGTCGCAGGGTATATGAGATCCCAAATCCATACATACATACAATATGCATTTCGAACTTTTGAATACTTACATATTTATAATCATCATAATTCTTGAATAACTAATTCCCCGATGATGAATAAGTAAGTATTCGAAACTTCGGAATACATATTAAACAGAGTACACTTGATTTGCTATATATTCATTACATGTAAAAAAAAGAGATGGCATTAAAAATAAAAACAAGAAAATAAGAAATGTTGAAAGACCGACAAAAATATACAGTAATGGATACTAACAAGTGTAATTCAGGGTGTCATATACCCTGTAACCCAAATGATCTATCGTGTCCCCAATGACTAAAAATAGATCTCGATTAAATCTAACACACATTTGATGGAAAATAGATAGTGGAGGTGTCCAGACATAAATTAAACATAGAATCATTAAAGATAAAATAGAGAAAGGATAATAAAAGTGGAGAGTAAAAAGGAAACGTGAAAAAATAACGCAGCACCCTATGCATAATGGTAAAACCTACACTTGATACAGAAGTTATTAATATAACGTGAATTTTTGAAACTTCAAAGTGACAACAAAAATTATGTATTTTTTATTTTTTGAATTTACATCTTTTTGGACCGGAAGTTACGTCGAGAAAGTAAAAACACCTTGAGAAGCGCTCCATTAAAACTAATTTACATTTCACTGGTCAGTACACTATATTTTTTCCACCTAGATTGTTTATTGTATTTATTATAATTCATATTGATTTGTTTGTTAAAAATATTTTTAAAACTTTGATAATTCGTTTTTTAAAATTGACTGGCTCACTAAATAAAATTTTAGTGAAATATACTATCAGTACTTGTTTTACAAGTAGTAGTAAGTTTAACATAAAAGCTCCGAATTACTTGGTTTTAAAAGTTTTTCATATAAAATTGATGAGATCTTTTTTGTGGGAAAACAATATTTAATAGAGTTAAACTAAAATCGAAATGATTTAAAGTTACCTTTCAAAATTGACGTTATATCTTCATATGTATCCACACATTCAAAATATCCTGCATAAAACAAACTCTCACTAAAAAAGAAGACGATTTTTACAATATAATAATCATAATAATAAAAAACCAATGGCTCTCATAACAACAATATCATCCATAATAAAATTGCACGCAAGCCATTTGCCCTGTACAATATATATTTATAAATAATATTTTTTCGCGTATCAATTGTCTCGAAAAAAATCCATCTCGAAAAACTTTTGTAATTTTCTAAAGTAAGAAATTTTAATTTTTTGCGTGTCTTCCCATTTGAGCTTTTTATAAATCAAATAAAAGTTGTTTATATTTTCATTCATCAAATCATCAATATATTTATATCTTGTGTAAAATAAAATTGATAAACTATCTCGTTCCTTCCTTCAGTTGTGACGAATCTTTTATTTATTTAATAATTATTATCATCATTTTCTCTCTATTATTTTTGTTCTCGTTTCCCCGAATCTATTACTTGTTCATTGATCTCGGATGTAACTGTATTTATTTCCTAGTGACATAAAAATGAAGAAAACATCATTTTGTTCAAAAAAAGAAATTAATTTCTGAAAATCGGTTGAGTTGATTAATTTTTTTCTTTGATAGATAATTGAAGGTCAGTTTTTTTTCGAATTCTATTACCTTTCTATTCCTATTCTTAGTAGATATTTTGTTTTGTATCAATTTATTTTATTACAGAAGGACTATCTCTTTGCTTTATCCTTTCGTCATATTCTGAAGCCTTCTGATCTCTCTGATTAACACTATTGCTGTATTATTTTATCAAAATGTGACAAACTGTCCACGTCAAAAACTATTTTAATTTATCCAACATTTTTCATTTACATGAAATATACGGATAAATAAAATGGAAAAATGACTACCTACCATAACAGTGAACTTGCATATGTAATTGAAGCCAAACAGAACCTGAAAAATTACGAAAATATCCTCCACAAAATTGCAAAACAGAAAAACCGAAAAATATTTTCTACTTTGATGCAAAAAAGTTGTAATCTACATTTCTGAATTTCAAATAATCCCAAATAAAATTTACAAATAGTCGCTTGCAGCTGGAATATCAAAATTTAATTAAGGTGTAATATTTTTTTTTTACTTTTCTAACGTTATTTTAAACAGGTAATGATAAATGCAATATTTAAAAGTTATTATTTCAAAAGTTTCTTGAGACAGATTGTTTTTTCAAAACAATCTGTATAATGACGAATCATTTCTTTTTTTTTCTCTAATAACGAGTTCTACCTATCAAAAAACTTGTCAACACGAGTTAATAATCATTTTAAATGAAATTTTATATAAATTAGTTTAGTCACTATTATGTATATTCACAATTACATTAACTTACAATATGTACAAAAATAATATTACGGTGTTGCCATAATTGACTTTGTACAATGAATATCACATACTGGAAACGGTGTCGACAGTTTTCCCATTTTTGGATCTCTTTTTCTCGCTTACATAGTTTTTATAACATGTAATAAAAATGATTAAAATATATCAAAATTCAACGATACTACGGAAGCGTTCGACAGGATTGATAATGAGATCTTGATTAAAAAATTGAACCACTTGGCTTCTCAACAAGTCTAATTAAATTTTACAAAGACAACAACTTGTCTCTCCCAACAGTAATCATCAGAGATGAAATACCTTATCAAGTCAGATGTACCTCAAGTCTCTAACATAGAATCATAATTATTTTTATTATTCATTAATAATGATCTGAAGGTTTTTGTATCAAATATTTCCTTTGAATAAATTTAATATTTATTTATAGTTAATCAACTATAATTTGTTAAATGATCAATTTAGTATATTTGTAAAAAATTTGTATATCAGAGATATAATAAAATTAAATAACGATCAATATTTTGTAGTTGATCAACCATAAAAATGAGCAAAATCAATTAAATGTAGTTAATAAACAAATAGAGATCCCTCAATAATAAACTGTCGACGTTAATTTATCCACGTATGTGTCCTTCGCTTAGCCTACACATTCACTAGTCAGCTTAACAACGTGGATTTAAACATGTGAATAGCAGCTAGCATCTCATCGGACTGTACAAATAATTCGCAATTATTTAATCTCTCTATTTCTGCCTTCACACTGGTCACTATCATATCCAACCAATATTACATATATTACACAATTTCGACATAAATAAATTTACACGATTATCATCTAACTTCGCAGTCTTTATTGACGGCTAATACCGGAAGGGCGGGGTCTAATGGGGATGGGGAGGATTTGGCGGCAGGTTCCGTTTCTTTATGAGGCGTTGGTTCGGGATCGGCGGGTGGAGGTTGGCCCGGTTGTACCGCCCTCTCCTCTTCTTTTTCGGTGTTCTGGACGGGAGGTTTCATCACATACCCGGAACCTTCTTGACATCTAGACAGTTTTAATTTTATAGGAATTAATTTAACCGGCGGTAATTTATCGTCCGATTGTATTGAAGGTTTATCCGGAATATCTTTATTACCAGATTCCGGTTTTATATCGTCCAATTCACCACTCGTCCGTTTATCACTCTCACTATCACTCTTTTTACCAAACCGAATAATCAGTTTTGTAGGATTTTCACTAGCGTTGGCAATTATTTGTACTTCGGACTTGAGCTTTTTCTTTTTTTTCTTCTCGCTCTTATCCTTTTTGTGCTTGATTTTTAGATCTTTGATCATCATTTTTCTAAACTTCATACTCTCTCGTTTCAAATCTTCCACCTGAAAAGCGATTTATATGTTACCAAATATTACATTTCATACATAAAAAAATATGATCAAAATAAAAAATTGAAATATTTAAACATGGATTTAATTTTGAAAATCAATATTTACTAACAGAATAATTAGTACTTTCACTCTGAATACGCTGTTTACACCACCACTCATGTTTACACTGCCTGACACACCTTTCGATAACCAAGTTATCGTCGTCAGAAACTGAAGATAACCTGTCAGTCTTTGAAGACGATAACTTGATTATCGAAACGCGCGTCAGTGTAATTGTGTGTGTTGGTATAGTGGTGGTGTAAAAAGTATATTCAGAGTGAAAGTACTAATTAGAAAAAAAAAATGTGAGAAAAATTAATAGATGTGAGGGCTAAAAACGTCCATATTAATTATGGTGTACATACTCTAATAAGCTGGAGTAAATAAAGAAGAATGACATAAAGCAAGAGTAAATACAATATTTATACAAGGAAGATGAATGACAATGAAAAATAGCAAAGGCAAATCATAGCTGGAAAGAAATCAGAGGTAACAGAAGACACCGGGTGCACACTGTCTCAATAAACCACATTGTATTATTTTGTATACTACAAATATATCACTTTCTACTAGTATACTTAAAAATTCATTATTTATCAAGTTTAAAGAAACAAAAAAGCTAATAATTAATAAATAAGAGGTGAAAAACACTTACAGATGGTTTGTTAGGTGTAGCAACTAATCGCTTCTTAGGCGGTCTTATCCTATCTCTTCGATCGGGTGGATGGTCTAATCCACCCACAATACTATTGGTATTATTGCCTATTTTAATTTTGAGCTTCGGCGTAACCTGCTGTTGGAATGGTTGTTGTGAAGACGGCCTCATTGGTCTTCCTCTTCGTTTATTAGCTAAAGATGAATCGAAACTGGCATTGTTGGTACCTGATGAGCCAACACTTCGTCTTCTTTCAAGATGTCCCTCGCTGTCAATTAAATCCAATTGACGAAGTTCTCGAGAGAGAGGACGCGACTTTGATTCTTTACGGAGGTGTTTGGAATCGAGCAAATCATCCGAATCCGTCCTATAGTCACGGTAATCTTCTTTTGTGGGAATGCTGGTCATAGAAGCGACTGCCTTAGGAATTGTTATAATAGTTCTGTTGACAGGAGGCGCTGCTGGTGCTGTAAAACCTACAGAAGTATATTCAACTTAATATTGTAGGGGTTAGGTGAACAAAATTATCAATACTTATACACAAAGACATCTACCTGTATTGCTTGTAGGATCATCCATATTCATATCCTGTGTCCAATACTGCCTCAACAGTTCCTTCTTTCTCATTCTCCTTAAACTTGACGGGACTCCTCCACCTCCAGAAGAGATGCTTCCGATTCCGGTAACACCACTATTGATGATTGCATTATTGACAGCTGAATTAACAGAAACAGGTGTCGAACTATCGTGAACGGGAGGTGGTAAAGGCGGAAGTGGCGCGACAGTTGATGTATAATTAGCAATGGGTCCTTTTATTTTAACTTTCAATTGATTACGTGAGTCCGAAAGGGAAACTTTAATATTGTTTGAGGATTCTGACGGTGGTATTGGAGGTTCAATGGGTTTCTTGGCTAGAGCAGTATGAAGTTCCTTTTCAAAGTCTTCATCTATATCCTGCACCTGTTTCAACAAATAAAATTTTAATATTAAACGTATAAAATGAAATAAATATTACTGTATTTACTATAAATACTGTAGTTATGAAAACAATTTTATTTTTGAGGACTTTCAAGGATAATCCTTGAATTAATCTATTTCTTAATAAAGTTTGGAGCAAAACCTATTTTTTAAGATAAGATATTGAAAACTGTATGTTTCGATTGGCATCAGTTAACTAACCAAAGTGTAACTAGTTGAAAATTAAAAAAAAAAGATATGCTCAATAATATTAATGATAGAGAGATGTAGAATAAAAAAGAAAGATGATGGTTTTGACAGAGTTTGACATGCCAACCTTCTAAATAGATTAAGATAGTACGGATTGTCGTCCTCGCAGGCTTAGTAGCTTTCTCATAGATCGATCCATCCAGATTGCTATTGATGGACATGGACA
The DNA here is from genome assembly GCF_026230105.1 of Diorhabda sublineata. NCBI lineage: Eukaryota > Metazoa > Arthropoda > Insecta > Coleoptera > Chrysomelidae > Diorhabda > Diorhabda sublineata. The sequence continues at coordinate 11,996,162 of NC_079483.1, forward strand.
GAAAGGTTTTAGGTTAACGCTGGTGTTCCCCGAGGATACATCTTGTTACCTACTCTCTTTCTCCTGTACATTAACCATCTACTCGACAAAATTGGAAATCTGATCTATAGCATCGTCTACAAAACACACTGGGGTCGTTCTAATCAACTGCCTCTATGAACACGACTAACTCTAACAAGATTAATCTATCTTTGGAATATTGCTCGCACATTTAGAGCTCGACTCCCAAGCATACTCTGAAGATGCTCGAGACAATACAGAAGAGAGCAATTCGAATTTTAAGCGATCCAAAATTGACCAAAGAGATGGACAGCTAAGAGCATAGATAAAAGGTTGGCAACCTGATTCTGTTTGACCGATTCTACCACGGCAAATGCTCTTCCGAGCTGTCCAACATAATCCTGCCTATAGCAGCTTTTTGCAAGACCTACTTGACAAGCAGACAAGGCTCATGAACAGAGTTTGCCTGTAGACACCCAGAACTTCAATTTATCGGGTCTCATTTCTTTGAAGAAGCGCAAGTGTGGGGAATCAACCACAGGCATCTCCACACGTCAGGCACCATCGAATTACTCGAGTGAAAAAGAGTTTACCCTCTTGAGCTTGCTTTTTACATAAAAAACCTGTTTTAAATTAATAAATCAGCTTTACCTGTGTCTCTGCTGTGCCGCTTGCAAAGGCACTTAGTAGATTCTGTTCATTATAAGTTTGTTGATCGAAGTTGGCACTGTAAGTTCGCATGTCGACTGGTCCAGGTAGAGGGGGTGTAACATCTGGAAAAGCTCGCGTTGAATCATTGTTGGAATTAACGAGAGATATGTCAGTCTTCGATCGACTATCTTCAATTGGGGTTGGCGGTCGCAATTCCCTTAGGTCAGTGTTATAACTCCTACCTAAAAACGGGAAATAAAAACAAGTATTAGAAATAGTTACAGATTATTTTTGGATGGGTATTTACATCAACTATGGTTGTTATGACTTGTATGTATTAAGAGAATATTCTTCTAATATAAAATGATAGATTTATGTTTTTAGTTTTTAATAGATTAAAAGTTGTTTATTTAATTTAGCCCAACTTTCACATTTTCGATATATATAAAAAAAATCTATTTTTATTGAAATTTGTTAATGTCTTTTATTATAAATAATAATGGAGTATGCCACGTCATCACTAACTCCAGGAAAAAGTTACCTGATAATCTTTTCGGTAAAAGAGAGGTTAGAGAAACGTTGGAATGATTGTACATACTACTATGTAAAAAGAGAAATTTTTGTCTTACATATTTGTTGTTATTGAACATCATGTGTTTTATATTGAACAAATTTTCATTCTATAATTACAATAACAATGCATTGAAAAAATTACCTTTATGTGATGTTTGTGATGGACTAGAAAATTTGGGCGATCGAGGAGAATTCCTAGTTGAAGAAAAGGGTTCGTATTTTCTTTCATGGAGATCTAAGGACTTTCTTCGCTCTCTCATGGACTTTAAGTCCGCCATGTTATCATTGGATATATCATCATCGAAGTCTAAATCATACACCGTGCCAACTAGTTTATTGTGAATGGTACCAGCGCTCACAAAGTCAAAGTCACTGTGGTGGTTGCCCCTGTTAAATTATTAAAACAATGTTAAAAAAGAGAAAAATATATTTTTATATATAGCTAATAGCTAATATTCAAACAATTAGAAGATTAATTAATTCTTTGGAAAAAAGGATAGGAGTATTCCTGAAAACAAGGACAATTTCAAATCGTTTTTAACTTCATAATTTTAGTCGAAATAATTATTACCTTATAATTCATATTTAGCATTACTTTCAGTGAAGCATACCGAAATAGTACATATTACTATGTTTTGCTGTAAAATTCGCTGTTATATTTAAAGCTAGACGGTCAAACATGTAGCCAGCGCCCTCTATAAGAGCCAATATATAAAAATATATTAATACATTATTTAATAACAATTGTTATTGGTTAGAAATTTACAAAACTAGTAGACCAGTTTTCAAATCATTGCGTCTTCAGTACAAGTATGGTAACTAGTTTTAGGATCGAAATTGTAATAATCAACGTTTAATAACTTACTAATAAACAAAAAATAAAACACGCGTGCCTAATCTCTAGGAGCAGCGTAGCCCTGCCAAAAGCGACTAGGCATTGGAGAGCTGCTCCGAGGAAAAACAAATTTAACTCTTGAATTCAAAAACGACTCGTCTGGGTTTTTGTAAGTAAGAAATAGTAGGGGGTATCATGATCAGTGTGGAAGGTAGAAGTATATAGATATGTTGGTTCTTCCTGAATCGTGCTACCATGTATATCGAAGAGGATCAAGTTAATAGCATGCTGTTAAGACAAAAAGGAGGTTATAAAAGCAAGGTGACTTTGAATTCGCTGGGTCAGACATCGGCCAGTAAGGGATTAAAGAAAGGGCACATGGCGTGATCGCCACAAAACTAAACTTACCTTCCTCTGCTTCTACCTCGTCCTCTTCCTCGTAAGGCACCTGCTCCCCTATTAATACCACTTTTATTTGGAGCGCGCTTATGATCAGCTTTACCCCTTCCGGGACCACTTTGTTTAAGAGCAGTCTCTTGTCTCGGACTTTTTCCTGGACTTTTGGCAGGCGATTTGTTCATCATTTGAGAACTGACTCTAGCAGAAGTTCTTGTTGGTTTACTAGGCGATTTCTTACCAGTCGAACTATTAGATTTTAAGGATGTGCTAGGAGAAGGTAACGTGCTATTTGCTGTTGGAGTACTGTTGCTCAGAGCCGGTGATGGAACAATCTATACAAAATATGTAAGTAAATATGATATTCAAATATTTCTCTTTTTTTAAAACAAAATCAATATAGCAATAACAGTAATGTGATGTTTTTAATAGTAGTCTCTATTGAAGATCATTTCAAAAAAAACTCGACCACAGAATTTTTTACTCCTCAGTTGATTCTTATTTTACTCTAAAACCTAAATACATAAAACTAACATTGTTTTTTATTTATAGATTTATTTTTAGTTCAATTTTATCAAATTTCGAAATTAGTTTTTAGTAACTATGGGATGCGGACTCACAGGTTGCTTTCATGGGATCCTCATGGATAGCTTGAATTCCTTTATCAACTATGAAGGTGTCTTTAATAGTGCTAACATTAGTTTCATTACTCCTAAATACTGTCGCAGGAAGTACAAATTTTATAGGCTGTATCAGCATTTTTAATAATTTCTAAATTATCTCTCAGTTAGATATGAGTTTAATTGATTGTAATATGTAGCAAGAGTAATGCTAATTTCATTTAACATATTACTAGATCTCAGATTTCATTAAATGCTAGGCAAAGATTCAAAAATATTGTGCCTGCAATGTGGTGATTTGTCTTGAACTTCTGAAGGTTGTAGTGATCGGGAAAGATGTGCCTGATTCCATAGGTTTTGCATTTCTCAAAAACGAGGAGCCCTGGTAAATTAACATTCTTGGCGTTTGCAGGCGAACTCGAAGATCCTGAGCCTGCCGAGTAGATCTTGCGAATACTGCTCTAGGTAAGATTATGTTGGAGGAGCATTTGCAATTACAGTCAGGTCTGTGACTTTTCTTCTATGCTCTAGGATGTTCAACTTCCTGGTCAACTTTGGATCACTTAAGAGTCGATTAGATCTTTTCTGTAGAAAATCAAGCATCCTCAGAGTATGCTTGAAAGCAGAGTACCAGATTTAATCTAAGGATGGACGTATCTGGGCCATGTAAAAGATTAGAAAATGTTGCGGAATACACAGATTTCTAATAGGTTTTAAGATTATTATTATTTCTGATTTTTCAAACTCTTTTTGCGCATATTGTAGTCTTGTGATGAAATTATCCTTGGAAACTTAAAAGGTTCTATCAATTTTCCAAATGGTTGGTTGTGTGGTTGTTACATTAAAATGGTGAGTGATTGAAATGTGTTCTAGAAGGAAATTCCACATAAAAAGATAACAGGATAAAGAGAATGATAACTTATGAGAAATATAATAGATATAAAACAAGTTTTGCAGTTTTGCAAAGATTTTTAACGAATTTGACAGTACTCATAAAAAAGTGAGTTAAAAGAAGAATATGATCAAAGAAGAAAAGCTGAGAATCGTGGAGACCAGTGCTAACACCTCAAATTAAACTTTATAATGAATTGTAATAATTTATAGAAAGTACATCAGAGATAAAATATATGAGACAGATAGAAGCGACAATATGCAAAATAATAATTGGTTTGGACATAATCCGTAGTACCACAATATTTAGTTTTCTCGTTAACCAAAACTGCTGGATCTTAAAATTAAGTTAAGACTGATATAACTAAGTGCTATCGAGATATAAAATCCTATTACTGCTTGCTCAAGAAGCTGAAACAAAGACTACTAAGAAGAAATTGGATTTAACCAATTTTATCGAAAATGGATTATTTTCAACAAGCCAAGCAGATTTATTTAAAAAATTCTTTTATAGTATCTCAAAAAAAATTTATTTGTTTAAAATAAAATTGAGTATTAACAGTTATTGTTAGTTTATGGGTATGTTGGTGGTTGGAGTATATTTTATTAGATTTAATGAAAATACTGTACCTCTTCAGCAGATGTGGTAGGTGTTAAAGAAGGTGGTACCACAGTCTCCAAATTGGGTTGTCCCAACAGATGTTCTTCCAGTTGTTGTTCGATCGGCTTAGGTTCGACAGTAGAAGGAGGCATATTAACCATTGCAGCAGTAAATGCCATATTATGTTGAGAAGACGTAAACGCGGCTGTACATGTCGATGAATAGGTAACTGAAGATTCTTCCACGGGTTTTGTAGTCGACATAGGCGGCATGGAATGAGATGAAGCTGGAAAAGGAGCACCAAAAGCAGGTGGATGGTACATCGGAGCAGGTCCAGTAGGTGGAAAAGGTAATTGAGTATTAAGATTAGGTGGTGGAAATAAGCTAACAGGATATCCATCTGGAACAGAATAACCACCAAAGTTGTCTAAAGGATTTGGTGGATAAGGAGGTGGAGCTTGATTGGCTAGGAATGATGTCGCCATATCCAACGTTGCATGATTGACTATTCGCATATCTGGGAGACGTGATTCATCTTCATCTCGACGAGAGCTTGACGACGACGATGAAGAGCTTGAAGACGACCTTGAAACAGATCTAAATATGGACATAGTGCCGTTAATAATGAAAATCAAAATAAAATAATTAACCCGAGTTGTTAAGGGTTCATTGTTAAAATCAAATTTAAAATATTTGTAAATATAAACTCAAAGCAAAATTAAAATGTAAAATTGAACTTATCCTAAAAAATTCTCCAATAATATTTTCAAATGACGTGATATTTCAGTTTTTAGTATTAGTTGATACCGCAGCTCAAAATGTATTACGGTATGCTATGACCTTGACTTACATTCAATCACGATAGATAATTTAATAAAATATTGAGAATACAATAAATGATTTTGAATGAATAGAGAAAATAAAATTAGACACTGGATTGTTGACAAGACGATGATTTAGGTCACCACCAATTATTTTGTTTCGTTTGGCAAAAATATCGTTTGTTTTTCCATGGATCAATTATTTTTCTTTCAGTCTACCATTAGCTCACGCTACACATGGTTTGGTGACAAATATTCATTACACTTTCACTCTAAGGTATGGGAAAACGATTTTTTTCGTCTAAGTTTGCCTATGTATTGAACTGGGAACTTACCACCGTATAAAACCATTAAAGTGTCAACAACAGGTCTAATTTTACTGTCACTTTGGACAAGTATAAATTAATATGATACAATAAAGAAGTTGTCAGTAGCCCAAAGACAAACTCAATTTACCTAAAGTTAATCTATTAAATACCATAGTGAGAAACGCAATTTTTGGAAAATTTTCATAATAGTGGTTTGAAATGTGGGAAACAATCTCCAACATTTATAGATACAAAATCCTAGTGGCAAAAATACGCCTGCTAGAACTTGCAGTAAATTATTTACCAAAAACAAGTAATTTCGAGAACATTCCAGTATTGCTGAGTGAGAAAAAGAATTGGAATAGGAATATATGACACACTTTATTGATGGTATAATGATGCTTAAAAAAATGGAAAAAACGGGGATAGGTGTACATGGGCCAAGCTCCAAATATTTATATGCAGAAGATGCACAATTCGATTTCAACATGAACAATCGAAAAGAAATACAGCAACTTTATTGGTCAAGTAGCCATAAGAATGATCAACTCAAATAATCAAGTCAAAGTTGGTCATGGACTAGTAAAACAATATCAACTAGGTGTTCATAGTTCATAATTGTGGACGGCCAGGCAGCCGTTGAGCACATACGCCTGCAGATAGGCCCGTCGCGCCCCACTTGACGTTACCAGAGGCCGATGTCCTTTGAGAAATCATCAGGCGCTTTAGCTTAAACCCTGTACTGTCATTAGGCAAGTTGTGAGGTTTGCTCAGGTATTCAAGCCGCGCTCGAGTGAGTGCAGGTGGTCTGCGGTTTCGTCCTCCTCCTCCACGCACCAACGGCACTCCGGATCATCCGTGATGCCCATGGTGCGGAGATGGTGTCTTAGATGTCAGTGTCCGGTTAGAAGTCCGGTCACTAATCGGATTTCGCGCCTGTTTAATAGAAGCAGTTGTTTGGTGTCGGACACACGTGGCCCATCAATAAGGGCCTTCACTTGTGTCATGCCAGGTGTCTCTATCCATCTCTGTCGAGCCCACCTTGGGTGTAGACCGTTCAGAGATGCGATGGCAACGCTTTTGGCCACACCAGGATCGGTTCTGGACCCATCGATAGGTTCTCTGATCCCAGTCTAGCGAGTGAGTCCGTTTCGTCGTTGCCTTTGTTGACCGAGTTACTAACTAAGTGTAAAGATGATAAATCTGGGTACCAGCACATAGGAGTATACAGGGGAATTAGATTCACCTTAAAAAATGATAATAAACTGAACAGAAAGATATATCAGCTAGTTTCTCGAAATTTTCTATTGAAAATAATGAAATTTTAGTCGTTTCAAAATCAGTTTAAATAGATGATTTTATCAGAGCTTTAAATGATTCGCGACAAAGCCCTAGTGAACTTTTATTTATGTATTCAATAAAATCTGAGCTAGAATTTAACGACTTATTTTTAAAACACATATAAACCATTGCTATAAGTCGCCTTCATAAAGCCTTCCAGAGGAAGACAGACGGCTGTTTAATTGTCCATCAATTTACTCATATTACTCAAAATATTATAAATTTTAATTTGACAACATCGCTTATATACACCAAATACCATGTTAGAGAAATTTGTAGAAGAATTGAATTTGGCAGGGATAAACTTGTTCACGACAGGCGACCAAAATTCCGGGTCCAAACAAGAGATACATAGTAAATAATAAGTTTTTCCAACTTATAAGAACCACAGACAAAATCAAACTATCAATATTCTATAACTACATACAGAACATATCTGTAAAGGCATCATTGTAGGGGTTTTTGGTTCCTTAGCCTCATATCTATCTTAGTAATAATAAATGTGCAACAGTAACATTTCAAATTCTAATATGATAATAAGATACACAAATTGTGGCAAATAAGGATGGCATTAAATAAAAATATTCTTACCGTCTATTCGGCATGACCTCGCAGTCAGCCCATTTAGCTTGTGGATGAATGTTTGAATAAGGCATTGGACTATTCATAGAATCCATAGGAGTTTCACTGAGCGGTGTCTGAGATATCCTATTTCTAATTATCGGCGTCGATTTCAGTACTTCGTCATGTAGTCTAGCTTCTAGTTGAGCGGGTAAAGAATTAAATTGCTTTTTGTGTTGTTGTTGGTCGGTATTATTGTTTCCGAATTGATCTATATAATGGGGAACGACGGTATCTTGAACTATCGATGGTATCACAGAATCATTACTAATCGATGGTACAGCAGGATCTATGTTAAATCGTTGATCTACCGGATGTATGTCGGTATAATTATCGCTGGGCGGTACCCATCGTTCGTCACCTTCTACCGGCGCACTGTGAGCTGTTAGACTTTCGTTTGGTTGAACAATATCTTTAGATACATTAGGAGGAATATTATTTAAATAATTATAATCTTGTTGAGTATCTTTGTTGGTATGCGAAAATTCTTTAGCAGAGGCGAGATCACACGCTGGTAATAATTTATTAATCGGAGTTTCTTTAGCTTCCTCATTTGTAGATTCAGAAGGTATTTCTTGATGAAAAGGTATCCGTGGATCGGTTTCGCTTGTGGTAGGTTCGTCCAATTCATTACCTCCCGATTTTTTCGACAATCCCATTCTAAGTTTTTCCACCAAATTTAACGTTTCTCTAGCACTATCTTCTTTGGTATCTTCCCTTACTATAGTGTTATTGGCGTTAAAGTTCCAAGATAGAGTACTTTTAATTATATCATCATCTTTACTAATATCCATATCAAAGTTAACTAAATCCAAGAAATCAGTTGCGTCTTTAACGTGCGGTTGCGGTGAAAAAATAGAACGATTTTGTAATACTTGATTGGTTAAGCCGATTGGTTTCACGAAATTTTTCTTTTCGGCCTCGAGATCGTTAAGTAACGTTTTAGCTACATCTGGTGTTACCGTAAAAGCCTCCTGAACGACTTCCGATTGACGAAACAGATCTTTCGCTTTGTGTATCTGCAAATGATCGTCTACTATTTTGTCCGCTAACGTTATTTCATCGGTAGTTTTTATTTGTTTTGGAGTCGGGGGTTTTTTGATATCGATTTCGTTTTCTTTGGTTTCGCTATTTGACAGTTTATTAGCGAAAATGTCATCTATGCTTCTAGTTTTATTTGTTGATTTTTTATTAACTACTTTCTTGTCTTCTTTTTGTTCCAGTTTTTTGTCTATCTGTTCTTTTAATTCCTTATTGGGAGATTTTATTAAGGATTCTATTTTTATGGGTTTATCTGAGGAAATATCTGGTAATGTGGGTTTTGGAATATCTTCTTCTTTGACTTTATCTGATGTACATTTTTGCTGGAATTTATCTTCCACAATTTGCTTCGGAGATTCGACAGTTTTATTAGATTTTTCCAGTATAGTTTTTGACTTGTCCACAAAATTATTTTTGTCAGGAATTGTAAGTTTTTCAGGTGCTATAAGAGGTCTTTCAACTTTAGAAGGCTTGTCTAGTATTTTCGATAAGTCTTTCTTTACTTTTTCCGTCTTTTCAACTTTCTCCAAGTTATCTATTCTTTCCGATTTGACTTCTTTTTTCTCTGGAGTGCCAAATAGTCGTTCAAACATGGATGATTTGCTTTTTGTTACCGCACCTTCTTTGTCCGCTTTTCTCTCGAGAATCTCTTTTTCTAATGTACAAGTTTCAGATGTTTTATCATCCTTCATTTTTTTATCCGTTTTACGGACCGGAGAGAGTAATTTATCGACTGAGGTTTCCTTTTCGTCCAAACTATCTCTTGTATTTGATTTTCCCTTTCGTCCTTTCGCAATTTTAGATTCTCCTTCCACACTGACACGTTGGCTATCAGACATATCTCTATTCCTGACATTAACATCTCCGAGCCGTTCACTAGAGTTTGATGTCTTGGGACGACCTCTAGGAGCTCTTCCTCGTCCTCTAGACGATCGTGATTGCTGTTGTTCTTCTCGTTTAGAAGTCGCCGAAGGCTGCTTCTTATCGGGACTCCTTTTGATTTTGGTAGCATGTTCATTTGCGGCTCGCGATGGAGAGTCTGTTTGGGATACGGGAATTGGTGAAGGGGACGAAGGTTTCTTTGTGGGTGAAGAGGGGGGACTGGAATCGCTTGAGCTTGAGGAACCAGAGGTTGCCGCAGACCTGGCTCCCTTGTCAAGAAAGGGCAAGTCTTTGACATTGGACCGCTTATTACTCTCCGATCGCGGCTGTTGAGATGGTTTTTCATCTGACGGTTCTTCGCTATCTGAACTTGAAGAACTGGATGAATCCGATGAGCTATTTGTAGAGGAAGACGAATTACTGCTCGAATTAGTGGAAGACTTTCTTTTACTTTCTGATATTTTAGCTGGTTTTATTGGTTCGTTATCACTTTTAGTATCTGACTTTTTGCTACCATCAACTTTCTTTGTTGTTTCGAATTCTTTCTTAATTTTTTCCAAAGTTTCTTGTGATTGAGGTATTTCATTAGTTTGTGGTATCGGCTTTCCAAGTCCACTCTTTATATGTTCTGCAGCTTTCTTAGCAGCTTGTCTTTGTGGAACATATAATAATTCTTTTTCTATTTCTTTTTCTATATCAAATACTTCCAATTTATTTTCCTTTTCTTTGTCTTTTTTCTTTTCTTTGATTTCTTTCGATAGTTCTTTATCTTTGGGCTTTTCTTCTTTTACCAATTCTTTTTCTTTATCTTTTATTTGTTTCTCCCTAACTTCCATCTCTTTGACATCACTTTCTTTGCAGGCTTTCGCTTTCTGTTTGGGTTTCGCTTTTTCTTCCAATTTAATAGGAGGTTCTTCTACCGGAACAGGATGGTCTTTGGTTCTTGAAGTAGTGGTGATTTTTAGATTTTCTGTGGCCTTTTTTGCTGCTTGTCTTTGAGGAACAATGAGATCAGAAGGTACATAGTCTTTTTTCTTTGTGTCCTTTTCTTTTTTAGCCTCATCGACTTTTGATTTCTTTTTAATGTCTGCATTATTACTATTTTTATTGCATTTCGGTGGTTTTTGTATAAATTCTTTAACTGCTGCTTTTGTACGCAACCTGCTTTGAGAATCGGTAGTTGCGTTCGAAGATTTATCATCGTTTTTCCCTGAATCATCAGAACTATCAGTGTCTGAATAAATAGACGACATAGAGTTTGCGGCAGTTTTGTGATTGTCATCTTTGTGTAATGATGTAATAGGTATCATAAGGTCGTCGCTATCGCTAGCTGATTCGCCTAATTCTTTATCCATTTGACTTAACCTCGATCTAGAAAATTGTCCCCAGTCTTTTTTCGAAGGTTCTATATCCTCTTCACTGCTAGTATCCACAATACTTTTTAACATACTGTGTTTCTTTCGACGCTTGTGATCCACAACTTTACTGACGTTATTATGTTTCCTAGGTATCTTTTTCGTTGAATTAGATGCCGAAGGTTTTTCATCGTCAGTATCAGTATGTAATCTATTTTCTTTATTATCTTTAGGTTTTTCATCACTACTGCTCGGTTCTGACATACTGCTACTATACAGACTAACGCTTCTGCGTTTGGAAGATCCGTTGAAGTACACTTTTTTATAAGGATTATTTTTAACATCTTTGAACAAGCCGTTAACTTCAATTTTAGATTCATCGCCAGAATGACCGGGAGATTTACCCGCTATTCTTGCTAATATAGTTTCAAAATCATCCGTATGATCTTCAGCTTCATTGTGTGAATAGAGCCTATCGTAAATTGACGGACCATGATTAGCCTCGATGACTGCTTCGATCACGGAAGGAGGTAATGTCGGTGGCGATTCTAGAACTGCTGCTTGTTTATGGAACGTTTGCTCCCTCATACGGAAAAAGCTTCTAGAAAGTTTTTCTCGTCTGCTAACCATATAACATAAATTTCTCACCCTTTCGAGATCTTGCCTCAACTGAACAAACATCTTCATCTTTTCTACATCGGCCTGTTCTCTTTTATGGGATAGTACATCTACATCTTCGGATTTCGGAGGTAGTAATGGTTTATTAAAACCGGCTTTTCTCTTTAATTTCCAATAGTTATAGATATATATTAATGCATCGTTGTCTAGGGTGAATGTTATAGATATATCTTTGATAGAAACGTGCTTGAAAAATTCCGCTTCTATTTCTTGTAAACGGATCGCTCGAGCCTGATTTTTTTCTTCAGAAGTCATATCTTTTCGTTTTTTTCTCTTACAGTCGTCATCTTCCGATCCCGAACATATACTTTTTTCTTTTTTACTAGATTTACTGTGTTTTTCGCAATAGGATCTAAGTTTTACGCCGTCATCGGCATTTTCGTCTTCGATTATGGCTCTCATTTCGAGGCCGTGTTTAAATGCGCATGTTACATGATAAGCGGTTTTACAAGTCTTTACCGAACACTGTATACAAGCACCAACTCGTTCTCGACAAAGAACGCATATGAGAGCCCATCGACTTTGCGGAATGCTGGAAACTTTCGTTATTGGTTCCATTTTTTCTACGCATCCTGAAAAAACAATAAGTAATTGAATTAGAACAGTACCAGAAAATATCTATCCAAAAATGTGTAACATTATTATTCATATTCAATAAACTGAGTACTGTACTCGTTGGATCTCAAGAATATTAAGAACACACTATCCCTGCAAATGCTCTCTTAAATACTAATCTTATTGTATGCAAGAGCTATAATTAATTATATTTGTAGTCGTTAGAGTCACATTAATTTAAAATAAAAGTAAGTAATTTGATACGTTAATGGGACATTTGAAATCGCTTAAATATGACGTTGGTTCCCATTAGGAGCGGTCAGTGTACAATAAATCTCAACAAATAAAATAGTAACTAAAAGTTAAATAGGTAGATTTATGATTCTTCACAGTCATATTAATATAAAACAAAAATTAGGTAATCTGAGACGATACATTATTGGAGGGTAAAATAAGGGTCACATTGTATCACTTAATATATGAATAACAGATCCTAATGATTCCCCTCGGGAGTGACGAGATAATTAACGGCATCCAAAAAGGACAATAAGGAGTCTGCAAATATACTGATTTTTTTTTAAATTTAGAAAATATTAGTGATCCGGGTAGTAGAGCATGTAATCAGTTTACAGAAAGCTTACGATAAAGTACCCATTACGAAATTAGAGGAAGCACTCCAAGAAACAGTATAAATCAAAACCTTCTGAAAGCCATTCATAATCAATATACTACGGTGTCCGTTATTTCCTAAATTGGATTTTGTTCTGCAAACGCCCCTAAAATTTTTAGGTTATGACCTAAAAAAATATAACGGACCGAAACCAGCCCGTAATATTCACAATAATGACTTTTGGCGGTTAACTTTTTTCCACTGTAACAAATGTAGCTAAAAATACTCAACAGCTATTTCTTATAGGAAATTTAACGCTCTACAATAAAGAACTAAATGCTTTTTTTGATCAAATTTACCGTTTAAAAGTTATTCAACAATAAAATTGTATTCATTGTTAAATTCATGTTTTTTTTTAAATTTCCTCCATAATTTTTATTTATATCAAACAAAATACACACAGATAAATGATAAAATAAATACATTCAAAATTTGGTTCAAACATAATAGTTATTTATGTAACAAGTGCAAAAAGTAACTTATTGCACGAGTTGCATACAATATTCTTTCTAAGTTCATGAAAAAATTGTTTTATTTAGGTATAGAAAATATTTTATAATAAATGGGTTAACATTGAAAAGGTAAGTAACTAGTAATTAGGAATAATTCAACTTGAATATCATTTGTCCCATTAATATTAAAACTAAATGTACAATTTTTGCGATTTTCAATATTAATATTTTTTAGTGAATTATTTTTTAATTCTACTCCTTGATTTGTGACTTCTCTAAATGTACTAGTACTTAGTATCTGTACATTATCATTTTCTTCAGCTTGAATTATTTGTTTTGCAACATTGAGTTTTTTTGCAAGATATTGTCCTACGTGTCCTTCCGCTACTGTCGAAGATTTCCATCCGCCATGTCGTTTGAGCTCTAATATATCTGGTCTAGTATCTGCAAGAAGTGTTGCTGATGAACTCATGAAGCAGTGACCTGTGTGTAGCTCAGGATTCTTCAAATTCACAAATTTTGTAATTTCATACGAAATGTTATAAATGCCTTTACACCAATAGCTTGGACATTTCGGTAATTGATAAAAAATGTGGAATATAACTGGGATGTAATTTTGTGTATTTACGGTATAAAGAGATCACATTTAATCCTTCTTTAACCTTCTATGTCTTCAATACTCAACAACAGCTAAACAATAATTACTGACTTACTTTTCTTAGAAATTGATAAATGTGTCCCTTACTGACTGCTTTTGACTTTTTTGACCGAAATTCTGCATAGTTCCGCTTCATAAATGCCATTAGTTTTTTTAATTTTTAATATATATATATATACATATATATATATATATATAAAGTGATGAGAAATGAATATATTTCGATCTCTTTGAAAAATAAGCAAGAAGTACTTTTTATGTAAGATTTACAATTTTTTTTATCGAAGCACCACTCTTTAAAACGATTATAACGAATTTCATATAGTTTTCTTGATTTCACTAACTTCTAGAGTGGCCCAAACAAATTCTTCTTCATCACTATCATTTATTTTTCCTGACAGTTCTAGTACTGCAGAGTTGCGTTTGTGTTTATAAATTGTAATCATATGGCATTTTAGTTAAAAATGCATTTTCTAGTAATTTCTTAATCCAGTACATATTAAATATCATTAATAATAAAATAAAATCCGCAATTGTTTGAGGCGTATTACAATCTCACAGGAAAAGGACTAAATATTTCGATGATTTGAATGTTTATGTTTGTCTTGATCACAAACCCCTGTACTATAATGACAGATGAGTGCAATAAATATTTATTGCACTAGTGTTGTCCCGCAAACTAGGCAATATATTAAGATTTGTGACCTTAGTAAATGTCTGCTAAAATTTGTATTGCAAATGCTTCAGCTACTTGTTCGAAATCACTAACCACTTTTCCGGTTTACATATTTGAAAATCTGTTTTCGGGAACTTTTAAACACCAGCCCATAAAATTCAGGTTTTCCACTTTTTACATACTTGTCCCAAAGTTTCCTTTTTAGATCTATTTCTTTAAACAAGCTTGGTGTAATCCAGAGTTTGCTGTGGTTAACTTTTATTGTCTCCAGTGGTATGAACAATTCTATTTCAACCTTTTTTTTAACATCATATGTTATTTATTGTCACTATTGGGTTGTGGAAAATTTCAGACCATTCCCAAACTGGTATTGGTCTGTAATACAATTGGTTATCCAATTATTTACTAATATTATTTCTGATTTAGATTTCTTGTTCATGTGTGGAGTAGACACGTCTCCCTTACTTAGTAGTGGAAGCACTATGATATCTCCTTCCCGGGTAGTGCTGAAGTGAAAGTAGAACCATAGTTTTGCACTATGAGGAGTGAACCAATGACCCCAAATCGTAAAAATAACATAATTTAAGCGTAAAATTCGCTCCAGTACAAAAACGGACAGATCAACTCAACAAAGAAAAGGAAAAATACACAGAATAATACACAACAGACCAAATATGAATTTGAAGGTATCAAATTAGCCATCTGGAAGTTGTTGTATAATTTAGTCTTTCATTTCAATTGCTTATATCACTTTTTTGCACACACTTCTCTGCACCTTGCTAGAGTCGTTCTATTGTGGCAAAATTGTTATTATTTCCAGTTGAAAATTATATTGCACTTTTCCTTATTCGGAATTATTATTAGGGTATTTCAAACTATATTTTGTTCATAGAGTTACTCCATATTTTCAAGATGTGTGAGCAAAGATGGAAGTTTTAGGAATCGACACCAAGTAGTATAATAAACGTTTCCAGCGTAGCTCATGAAAGAGGTAAAATCAATAAAGTTGATTTGAATAGTGAGAAAAATTATGATCCATCTACCGCGTATGCGCAAAACAAATTAGCAAATATTCTATTATTAGCAATAAGATTATAAGGTACAGATGTAACTGTGAATAGTGTCCACCCTGGTACAGTAGATACAGAAATAATCAGACATTATCCAATAGTTGGATGTCAAACGAATTTTTAAAGCCTCTGATATGGCCTTTAATTAAAAATCCTTAACAAGGAGCTCAAACTATAATAATCTTACTATAGATACGAGGGTCAAAAAATCAGTGGGAAAAATTTTAGGTCAGTGTTTAAGAATTGTTTATTTGATAGTATAGAGTATAGAGAGATAGTATAGTTAATTTCAGAACAGCGACCTTCTGCTGTCTTGGCCTTCACCATGTCAGGATTGTTGAAAAAATATATCGCTAAAGGTGGATGTGAACTTGTGGCACAGCGCATTGTCATAAAGCCCGTGGTTGAATTTTCAGGTCATTTTCTTTGCATATTGTTTCTCACATGTTCCTGTCCTTCATGTTCCACTTTGAAGAACAGACCTTTTTGGGGCAAGTCAGTTCCTCCAGTGAGAGCTCTGAACTTTTGACATAAAATTCAGATCAGCATGAAGACGTTCTTTGAGTTCCATGCAAATTAAAGTACAATTCCCTTTTCTGTTCATCAGTGAAAAGTCTTGGGACAAATTTCACGCGTTTGTGTCAAAATACTTTGTACAAACCCTTAAAGAATTTGAGCTCCTCACTATTTTTGATCTGAAGGGTGTCTCAATCATTGCTAGTCTTTAAATGATCAATTTCCACTTTTAACGACTCACCTTACTTCTTCAAAGAAACTACTAATATTATAAAGGTTACTACTAAGTTTTGATATAAACAAATAAAAACAAATATTTATAATTGGATATGCCTTTATTGTTTTTCAAAATATCCTCCATTAAGATTAATACACTTTTCCATGCGTTTGGACTAATTGTTGAAGCATTTTTCTCATTTTGATTGAGGTACCTCCAAAACACATCAACTGCTTCTACAGGTTTAGAAAAGCGTTGAGCTCACAATTTATTTTTGATCTGCGGGAATAACAAGAAATCAGTTGGTGCCAAACAAGGACTGTACAGCGGATGACCCATCAATTCGATATTTTGACTGTTCAAAAAAGTTCTGAGATTGGTTTCCCTGATTGTTTCGAATATTTCTGGCAAGCAAATGCTGGTGTACCATTCAGAATTGACTGTTCTATGTTGTCAAACGCAATTGTAAAATTATGCTGTATTCAACGCGAATAAATCTTTTTGACAGCCAAATGTTTATGCAATATTGTATGTATGCAAGTGAAAATAATGCCCAAGTATGCCTCAACCTCACGGTATGTCACATGACGATCTTGCAATATCAGTTTGCACATATTTTCTGGCACATTAGCCCATTTTCAAGAAACTTCACGAAATTCATCCTGTAATGAAGTGTGACCACGATTGTATTCGGAAAACCAGCGAAACACGGTGGCTCGAGGTGATGCTTCATACTGTTGTTGGTTTAATCCACATCGAAAATCATCGCACAAAGATGTTAGCGATTTCATTCGATCTTTTGCCCAAGAAGAATGTTTCAAGCATCTGTAAACAACTCAAATAGCACTCGTATGACAACAAGTTCTGAGTTCGTATTTATAACACATTGTAAGCTTCTTTTGCACTTTTTTACCTTTAATTAAACATAACTTAATGCTTTCTTTAGCATCCACGTTTTATGACAGGCATTGCAAATTTGATTTTACTAAAGTAGCCATAGTAGCAGACTCACGAAATGGAACAGGTTCAAACTTAAGACTATTTGTCTTAGCATATGATAGTATAAGACATACCAATTGAAATAGCAGGGTAAGTAATTTTGACTACAAAAATCGTCATATTTTTGATCATATCTAATTTGTTTATTAGACATAATTAAATGTTTATATTTAAATGTATATAATAAGAGTGAATAAATACATACCTATACTGACTTCAGGTATCCAAAGAGCACAAGAGACGTGAGCCCATTTTTGGCCAGTTCTAAGACATTTCATAGCCCCTCCTTTATTAGGACACAACACACATTCCGGCCTCTTACCGATGTTACATGTACAGCACAACCATTGACCTTCAGGAATTCGAGTGATACCATAACAGGCTTGGTGAACGCAAATATTGCAACTATCACAAAATACCATTTCGTTTCCTTCTTCTGAATCCGGTGACCGACAAACGTCACATATGACATTTTCATCGTATTCAATTCCTGAAATGTATAAGTACATATTTGAGTAAGTTTTCAATTTTCTTAATTTTCTTTTATTTAACGTACATGTGACAACTGTGGCCATTAGCATGAGTATCAATACATAATATGGAAATGTGTATGTCACGACAAATAATGCGAAGATGCGACATCAGCATAATTAAATTATTAATTCTCGTGCAAATTGTCATTGTTGTTTTTTTATCACTCATTTACACAAAGTTGTAACTATCATTTAACAAAGTTCCATTTGTCAAGTCATTGTGTAAAAAATAAAGTTTTTTAAAAGTTATTCTAAGTGTATGAAACATTTCTGAAGAAGAAATAGTTAAATTATGTTAAGGGAATCATGAGATAAAATACATTTAATTTAAGTGTAATGACGAAATATTATATTTCTACCAGAAACTAAATCACTTTATATGCTGGGTATAAAATATCTTTCTAGTTTAATTCACGTCACGTAGAGCCGAAGTAACTTGATTCCAATGATTTTGCCAGGTGTTACAGTTATGTCCGCAAATGCATCCTTTCCAAGATATATTTCAAATGGTGTGATAGATTTTTATAGAAACTTTTTGACAATTATAAGGTTGATAATAGAATGAGTTTTTTCTGTGGGGGCATATGAAGTCTCGTCTATTAGAGTCTGGTAGAAAATGAGGAAGATCTTATGGTCGTATACAAGCAGAAATAGAAAAAATTTCTAATACGCCTAATGTTTTGTGCAACATGCATTTAACAATGCTGTGAATAGACGGGGCTTGTAGGAGCAAAGTAGGTGGACAATTTGAGCAGTTGTTTTAATTTATTGTGTTTCAGCTAATTTGTGTTAATTGAATGTTACCTTTTTATTCTGCATGATTTCTTTGTAAAATTATCATCCGAATTGCATTAGTGAATCAAAAATATCCGGAAAACAGGTTGAGAGTAGTAGAATATAACATTTTTTCAAAGAAAACGATCAAATATCATTTTGCAGGATACTATTAACCTATCGATATAAGTTGATTCAAAAGAAACTGTTTTGTATTTTTCTATAAACAGACACAAGAGTGGCCTCAAAATGATGATTTTCTCGAAAACAATTAATTTTCAAGGGTGGGAAAAGGGTCCTCACGCCTCTGGAAAAAACTAGAAATCATCTATTCATGTTAGAACAAGTAGTTTATTAACCTGATAATTATCAAAAAAATTCAATAAGAATCGATCATTTGAAATTTATCAACAAAAAATCGTTTTATTTTCAAAACTTTAACACCCTGTATCTTGGAAAGGATGCATTTGTGGGCATAAGTTCCCTATCCCAATAAGCATAATTTGACCAAAGGAATTTCTCGTAGAGGGTTGGCAATCTTTAGGGATACCCAGGACAGATTTAAAATTTAAATTCAGTTCCTAGCTTATTAAACCAAAAAATTATTTGTCTTGATTGTTAAAAAAATAGTATCTGTAAAAATATTATGGTGAATAAAGTCCAACAACTTACCTAAACCTTCTTCGTTCCTGAGTATCGATTGAATTTTTTCCCAACAGCATAATTCTAGCCTCTCCATCACCCTTTCCAATTCTTCTTCGTAGACAGGTCCTAAGCCTGACGCAGCTCGTTCTGCGTTCAAGATTTTGAGCCAAGCTACATCACATTCATCTAAGTCATAAGAACATGCAGCTTCCGCTTTGGCAGGCGCTTGAGATAGGACGTGTTCATCCGTGTTAAAATTTTCATCTTTTGTAATGCGAGTATATTTAGTTTTGTGCCTGAAAAAAAAATAATTTTTATAAAGCCTATTTAAAGGTTTTATATCAACTGAGATATTTCAAATAATGGTATTCTTAAAAATCAATAATATTGTATATTAAATATTTTTTGACATGTGTTTATAGTCTAGATATAATAATGTATTTTCTAACAATGGTGTCAAACAAACCTTAGATCAAAATCGCAATCGTTTTTTTTGTTGTTATTTCACAAATAATATGAGTAAGGTTATATTAGTCAAATATGATGATGGGAAGATTGAAAAAACTAGAAATGAGATAACAAAAACATAGAGAAAAACATGAAACGCAGATATCTAGACAGAAATTTAAAATATGAAAGACATCTATCCCAATCAAATCAATGGTGTTTTTTGGCAAAGCTTAGAAAGGGTTATGTGTTTGTAGTAAGTAATGATGTAAAAAAAATATTAATCTAAGTATACTTTGTTGACTTTAAAAAAGCTTCAATTATGCCCAACAAATGGATAACCAGCGCGTGAGCCAGTAGAAAAGCACTACTGCAAGTGCAAAACAGAGTCTATGAGGAAGAAGGATTGATGTATTGTGCTGAAATCGCAGATTAATCGGTAAGCATTTTATATTATTTGTAACTTCCATTTCCCATTTGCATACAATCTAACTAAAAAAGTATAGAGCCTATCAATATGCAAATAGACAGTATGATTCTTTATAAAATTACTAATTATATGAACCAACTTGTGAAATTGTATGATTCTAAAGGTATTTTTCTTTGCATAATTAGAGAAAAAATCGTGATAATCGAAGTAAATTGTTCCAACGCCTGAAAAAATATAAATTTTCATTATTTTTCTATAAATTGATGTTCATATTCTTAGGAAATAAATTATTGTAAAATCAAAACCTTTTTGATTTTAGATAAAAATCGGAATGGCTACAATGTGCACAATTGGAAAACGAAATTCACAACCTTCAGCGGACATCACAGTGTAATGTTCTTATTTTTGGATGAAATTATGTAAAAAAATTATAGCAATAGTTCAAAATATAATTGCAAAATTTTATAAAATTATAATTATTTCTCCCCACCAAAAAAATAAGTTTTAAAAGCCTAGAATGTCTATAACTAAAAATTAAAATTTAAGCTTAGTGTAAAAAATTGTTGTATTTTAAAAATATGTAATTTATTTGATGAGTCTTGTACATATAGTAAGTGGATAGAACAAAAAAAATCAATACAACGATATTATCCTATCTGGAGGCACCTAATAAGGTAAATACAGGTTCATAAAATACAATCGTTTTGTGCCAGCTTATTCACTACATATGTAAGGTGACCATACGAGCCGGATTGGCCGGGACAGTCCCGGATTTCCACCTTGCGTTTCAGATTTTTCTGGAAGCAATATTTGTCCCGGATCCAGGTTTTTTGTCCCAGATTATCCCGAATTTTTTAAAAGGTTTTTATTTTCAATATTCAATATCTGAAAATGATATATATACGACAAGTATGTTTATATGAAACTATACGTTACGGAAAACAAAATTGCCAAATGGAAAAATAACCAAATTGCATCAATCCAAAAAAGTGGGTTGAAATAGTCTCTCACTTTAATAATCGTGAACTTCTATTTTCAAATTCACGAAAATTAGCAATTTCTTGGGAAACTTATACTGAATTAGACAAAAATACAAAAACTGCTATTAACATATTATTAGATCTGGAGTCATATAAAACAGGTCTAAAAATTAACAGTAAAAAATATGTTGCTAATTTGTTGAGAATTAATTATTAGTAACAAATTTTTCCATAAAGAGATTTGATTATTGTATTAACAAGATGTTTGCTACTTCAATATAAAGTTACCATTGACATTATTTTTGAGAAATTAGCTGAAGCAACAAAATTAACTAACTGGAAATTAATTAGAAAAAAAATTATAGAAAATTCTTGTAATATATAACAAGAGGGGATTGCATCTCCCTCCCACAAATTATAAACTAAATGAGTCCTTTTAACAAATCGGTCCTTCGAATACAAGCAACAAAAATCTTTAATAACAATCATTCAATTGTACTGACTTCTTGGAACTACTCAAAATCGGGCAATCACCTCCATATCCATTGTGGGAACAACAAAAATTATTTATCATTCATCTTCACAATTTTTATTTTATACTTAAGTATGAATCGCAAAAAACTGCAAATAGATATACTTACAATTTAAAATCTGTAAGTGGTCTAAACGAAGAAGAACAAGATGAGCTGGGTTTTATGGTGACCAATGGTTCTGGCAGACTATCGGGGTTCACAGGTACCTGTACACCTCTTTCCCATTCCTGTTTCCATTGATCTACTATCACCCAATATTCACTGGAAGCTAATTGCTCGGAATCAGGAAGCTTCATAGCGCTGTAAAAAAATTTAATTTTAGCCAAGAATTTGTATTGAAATATGTCATGTTTGTTTAACATATTTATTTACCAGCTAAATAAATAGTTACTGTTGTGATGATTTAGCAATACTCAATTCATTATGGCATATTTTCAGCATTCAATTATGGATAAGTAACCCATTATCATCAGGGTTGGAATATTTTAAATAAATACATGAACAACTTGAAGGATAATAGTTGTCCCTGCAAACCACTACAACCACTAATTTCAAGGAAATTTCGTATTTCGGAAACTCCTTTTAACTAAATAAAATGGAAATGCATGACACTGCTTAATGCCCGATATTTTCTTCAATTGCACTCTTATATGTGTAGAAAATTATTTATACTCTGTTTTGAAGCAAACAATTAATTTTAATATCTATACCTATAGTATCTACTAATATCAGTGGACTTTTTGTTAGTAATGTGTTGCTTACAAAGCTCGAATTAATCCATTTATAATATAAATCACTGGAAATTGTAGAAAAATAAACTAAAGAAAAATAAGGAAAAAAGATACTTTACACAAAAACTAGGGAAAAAGTAACTTTTTATTTGGTACTCTAATTGTTTAATCTTATTCTGATTGGAAAGTTGCCATGAGCCGTATCCTGCTCTTTGTAAGATTGTATGTTTTGGTGGACTCCACTCTACACCACTCTCTAGAGAGAGGTAGTCCTTATTGTTAAGTTTAGCTTGGAGTTAGTTATTTATTGCTTTTATGTTATGTTTTAGAATACATTCCATGTACTAAAATATAACAACTATCTAATAAAGATAATATAATAAATTCTAGTAGGTAGGTAGGCAGGCGAGTAAAATGTAATTACCTGATCAGATCTTTACGGAATAATTCTGCTGGTGCTTCGGTTGTAGTACGGTTATAGATACTCTTCAACTCATTTGTACGAGGTGGCTGCCAAGCCACATTAGTTGCCCCTCCAGTCCCACTGGCATTACCACTTGTAGCAGCTGAATTGATTGTCGATGCTGCTGCCAAGGAGGTCGTTTCTTCTTCTTCCGCCGCCGTGCGCTAAGAAATAGAATAAAATGTATTTGTTTATAGAATATCCTAGAAATGGGGATCAAAAATTTGTTTTTATTTTCTTTTAAATCAATAACAAAGTAAAAGATGAAAATTGAATTTTGTTTCGATGCAAAAACAAATATGAATTCTTGAATAAACTAAACTTACTTTCCGCCTTTTATTAGGAATTGAGCCATCTTCAGAACGATTAGGCCTTTTAACTCTCTGTGACATTGCACTTAATTGGTGCACAGGCTTATTTCCTCTGTGCAGCCTAAAACATATTAAAAATATAGTTTGTTCTTTGGAATTTTTTTCTATTAAATTGTTGCTTTTTCTTTTAATATCATTTAATTTATTAACCTGTATTAAGTTTGAATCAAAATATTCAAATCGTAGCTAATTCTTAATGGGACTTCAATCACAAATATTAATTATTGCATTCACCAATTTATTTCGAATATACTTCTCTGAGTTATAATAATAATAATATGGCAATGAATAACCAAAGAAAAGGTTACAAGACGCAGAATTTGAAAACTATATTTTGTGGACAAATTTCTCCCCACTGTAGAGAGAGTTGGTGATACCTGTCATACAGCTGGTGTACAGGTTCATTGTGTTATTAGCCCAACAATTCATTATGATAAGTACACTTAGAAAGTTGAAAAAATTATTAATGTTAATCCAAGCAAAAGTTATTATTAATTCAATTTTTGTATTATTTCCATAATCATATTTTGTTAGACTTTATTTAAATGTAAAAATTGAGTAGACAGATTTTTTAAAAAGGCTTAGAAATACAAAAGTAACAGTAATTTTCATGTTTACTAAATTCCATCCATATAGCTTAAACAGAACCCATTTTTCCACATCTTTGTTCACTAGAAATCCAAAGAATGAAGAAATAAATAGACAAAGATATAAAAATGTCTAAACTAGTGTCATTGTGTAAATGAGAAATCACCTATATCTGATTACGGACATGGGACAAAAAGATGTGTTATTGTAATTTTTGTGGAAGAATAGGAACAAAGAGCTCATTACATCATACACAAATTACAAAATTGGGTTCTAACTTTAATCTCACAAGTAACTCCAGATGTATTAAATAATAATGTTCACCTAGGTCTAAAGTGTGTTTCTATTTACTTATTTACTATTTTTTTAGTGTGATTTGCTTCAATATTGGACAATATTGAGCAATTTATTAAGGAAAAGAATCAAGGTCATTTTAGTTATTAAGATGAGTAACTTGAATAAATAAACAATAAAAAGTTGGTAAAACAAGATACTAAAGTGACAAAAGTTTTTGGTTGATAAATAAACTATAAATATATGGATGTTTATGGTTATCATCTATATTTTTTGACATTTTGTTTGACTAAATTTCCACTACAATTTACTTTTTTAAACACACAGGATTCATGCATTGCATCACTTACTCTCTTTTACTAAATGTTTATGACTATGATAAATTTAGTTTTTTACTATAAAGATGTTACAAAAATCTTTGAAGTAAAGGGGCAATTATGCTCCTAATTCATCCATTTTCTCTAGAATTAGTTAAAAATTAGTTATACAAATATCTTAGAAACTCCAAATGATTTGACTCAATCTATCCTTAAAAGAATTATATCACATAATACATAATACTTTGAAAATAAACATATCTTTGGTAAATGAAATACCCAAGTTTTTTGCAGAATTCAGTTGATTAAAATTGTGTCAAATATATAGATAATGCTATTATTGTATTTTTATTCTGGTTATTCAACATTACTGAAACATGGAACTGTATTACATCTTCAAGATTAATTTTGGAAGAAAATATTCCTTTGTTTAAGGTCTGAACAAGTCTAAATTAACCTGTCTTTATTCATAACATAAATGTATTAATAATGATATGGTCAACATAAAATCATAGGAATTAAATTTTTAAGATGTTTTCTCAGACTGACATCAAGAAATAACAGTAGAGTTTGAGGTAAAGCCTCTTATGTTGATATACATTTGATATGCAGTAAGAAAGAAAAAATTTTATCTAGGTTTTGACGTAAAGTTTCAATATTATTATTTAGCATATTACCCAGAATCTAAACCAAAATAAAAGAGAAAATGTCCAACAACAATATAGTTTTGAATGAATAATTACCATTGTTTACATGTTTTATGTTGTAAACAAAGTAACATTCTGTTTTAGAGAATAGAGTTTGATAAACTTTAAATAAAAAATGGACTTACTACATAGCTATCCAATACCTGAATATGAAGAATAGTCATAATTAGGTCTGCAACAAAAAAATACAGTCAGATTTTTTTTCTTCCTCGAGCATATTGGTTATACTTCATATACTACTGATTTCTACTTATATATATAAGTATTGGAGACGTTGATGAGCATTCACAGCAATTAAAAGTAAAAGAATAAAATTTTCATCATTGCCTGTGGCTATACTTATAGGGGATGATTTCAACATTCCAAAAGTTTATATTTGTATCCAATAACATGCAAAGAAAGTAAATTCCATGTTAACTCAACGGAAAAATGCAATATTCCCAGGAAAATCGTTGAAATTTCTAGTGACAAACAGCAGAGGTGTCTCCCATGTCTAGATTGTAAACATTTCACTTTAAAGCGTTCACTTGCACGCACAATATTTTGCACTTTCCTAATTTATAATTTTTAAATAAAAATTCATTTGTTTACCATTTCAAAGGAATTTTTCATGCTTTCAAATTGATTTTCTTTTCAAAGAATTTTCATTAAATCGACTCCATTAGACTCCATTTGGTAAGCCTAACAACATTGACAATATAGAGGGCGCCACATTCATTAGTCGACACAGCAGCGAACTATCAATAAACATTGCCAAGTTTTTAAAAGAATCCTTGATCTAGAGATTTATGGAATAGTTTTCTGAAAGAACTAAATTGAATTCACGATATTTGGGATATCTATATATACATTATTAGACATGTATTGACAAAACTGTTCAACTATACAATCTCCTTGAAAATATATTTCAAAAATTTACCAGATTAAGAATATCATTTGGTTTGGATACTTGGAAAAATAATTGAATTTTTATATCAAGAAAACCTTTTATAGACAATAAAATTCAAGAATTAATAGATATTTATATTATTCTGTAGTATACTTAATGAAACTGTGAACAAAGTAAGAAATAGTTTTGATGTGTAAATCATTTCAATATCTATACATTTTTTTAAATCAGCTGACAACATTGTTTCCGTCCTTCTTTCTTTATCATTTCGTAATTTTTGCCCTGTTTTGGAAATTCAATCGATAAATTCATTCTAGACTGAAACTTTCATGTGTTAAAGTATTAAAAAGATATCTCGCCTCTAAATTTGTTGTTTTTATTCCAGTGACTTAATTGAAAGTGTATAAATTGATATCATAGTCCTATCTCTTTTTAAGTTTTACCAACATGTCTTAATTTTCAGCTGTCCTATGGGTTATAAGTCAAAAGTAGGTAACTATAATATCATTTGAAATGTTTCACAATAATCACTACATTTATTAATATATTGAGTTATATGTAGAAATGATTTGGCGCGATTATATACAATATGAAAATATGCTTTATATAGGGGCCACGTTGTAAATATTCGTGATTTCATGTAAAATAGTTATTTAATGTAAAATAACAAAGTTGTTTCCTATGTTTATTTTTAATGAACATAACCTTGACTTTGGAGACATTCAATGTTTGTGATTCTTCTATTATTTTTATAAAATCAATACATTCTGGAATCAGCTTCAATTCGCTTACGCCCACTTTTAATGAAATAATAATAATAATAAAATATAATTAAAGTATATTTTATAGTGAAATGTGATGAGTAAAACATATGTTGAGGTAATAAACAATAAACAAATTTATTATTAGCATCCTAACTCTTAATTCTAAATTCTTATACATGTTTCACATATCTATTAATATAATAAAATATCGAAAATAAAGAAAATGTATCCAGATCAAAAATCGAGACTAAGATCTTTTGTATTCATATAATGACATTTATTATGTTTGTTTATATAACAGAACTTCCCGGGTAGTTCTGAGTAAAGTAACGAGCAATTAGTGTACTCGTTGTTTTTGTATAGCGCAACGTATAACGTCATGTATAAACAGTTTCAAACATAGATAAATTTCAAAAATGTTTTAACTGGAAACCTTGGAACATACATGCGTTTATGTGCCACTATGGAAACTTTTTATTTTATAAGCTTAGGGTGGCACTACTCTGCAAAATTTGAGACGTATGGTACTTATAACTTTAAATATAATGTAATAGACATTAATACATTAATTTATGGTCTTTACTGATATTGCCTATGGATTTGTTTATTAAAATGTTCAAACCGTCTAAATTGATTTATCACAAAAGTATATATATCCATTATACATTTTCATTTTTCTGAAAAATTTGAGATCATACTCAATTATAAGAACTATTTTTAGAAAAAAGTCATAGTTATAGTCAATAGTGAGTCATTTTAAGAATAACGTTATCTAAAATATGTGAAAATAGTAAGTAAAGGGAAGGTAATAAAATAGTAAAAACGTGTAATGAAATGAATGGGCCAATTAGGGAGTCTAGGTGGAGAAGTGGAAGGTGGATAAAACAAATTCAATCGAGAAGTCAGGCACATGATAAAAAACGTATATATGCATTTTAAATAAGCATATGACAGAGTTAATTGAGCGAAAAATGGGAACTATGTGTATGACTTGCGAGGACATTTAGGACCTAAAGTTATGAACCATTAAAAATGTGAGAAAATAGTGAATTAAAAAACTACATTATAAAATTGGAGATTTATAAAACTTGAAGAAATTAAAGTGATTTAAGAATTAATGATTGGAAGGATATTAGATTGAATTGGTTTCTAAACAAAACAGAAATATTATGTGCAGCAAAGTTATTGGACAATCCTGTTAGAATAGGTGGTCCCGATCTAGCCTGTAGATAAATGGTCTAACCATAGAAATGAATCATTATTCTTCGAGCGTAAATACAATGTTATTAGGGTATTATTAGGCATTTTTAGTCGAAATTCTTTTACACTGTGGAGGACAGTTAAGCTGATTCACGAATGTCCATTATAATAGTTACCATTGCTCCTAGATTACTTATTGTGTCCATGAAGTGGCGAGTATACAATGAAATTAGAAATTTGAACAATACAATTAAGCGAATATGGGGAGTGATTAAGGACCATTTGCACCTATTAACACATAAGCCATACTTTTTTAAGCCGGCATAATTATTTGAGGGAGGCTTATCTTGTTGAAGATTGCAGCAATCTATAAATCAGTTGGCCTTAGTAAACCTTTCTTCTTCTTTATCTCTAGTGCCAATTGTCGAAAACAGAACTAAAATTTGAATATTTAGCTCAATTGTCTTACATTATTTTTTATGTAGCCTAAATCTTTTAATAAATGCTAAATCATATATTTCTTCGAATGTGTTCCAATATGTAACTGTCTAGGAAATCTATAATGGATAATTTCCAATATATCGAGAACATCCTCCAAGATATCTTCAAAATCCATTTTTATATATCAAAAACAATATCGTGCGTCATAAAATGAGGTTAGGAGACAGCGAAGCCAAATTTAAGCCTCTACTATTGATGGTTTAAAATAAACATGGCTTAAAATAGTAAAAGCGTAGCTCAACTGGTGGCTATGGAGGGAAGAGGTGAGTAGAACCATATCGGTGTATCGAAAAGTGTCTGTTGAAAGGAAGCAAATTAAGATGGCGCTATAGCAGCAAGTGGAAGCATTCTAAAAAGAGCGCCACAAATTCTTTTTTGAGTCATAACTATTCCAAAGAAACTATTAATATAAAACTTCACTCGAAAATTGTACATAAAATATATAACTGCTAAATTCACATAATTTCCACTTGCTACACTATCGCTATTTTGGCGAGTCTGATGTTTACAACTGGACACTTTTTCAACTAATCCCCCATAAAAACGGTTCTCCTTACTTCTATACTGGTGGCACAAATGAATTTTTGACATAAGCGTGGCTTATTGCAAAGCCGAGTTTGTTTTGTCGGTGCAAATGGCGCTAACTCAAATTTTTGACGTTGTTTTGGTCACTAATCCCAATTGTTGGACTTCCAAACGTTGCGGCATTCTGGCCACCTTACTAGTCATTTCAATTTATGTGTGTGTGAGATTATAAAACTTCTTTAAATTTTGTCTACTTTAGTAATTTTCGCCTACAGTTTTTCAAAAGAGTTGAGGGCACATTTTGATCGAATATGACTGTTTAAGGTACCGGAATTTTTGATTACAGTATCTGTATTCATCAAAACAAAGGATTTCTATTAATCACCTTTGAAACAATTTCGAAAATAAATATTTTGTATTCCACCGTTCTTCAAAGGGGAAAACAACTATTTTCCTGGCTAATGCTTCGACGAATATTGAATTAAAATCCTTCTGAAGAGCGTGATGTCAATCAACCTTTTTGCCGATATCAATATACCGCCATTGCAACGAGAGGGTGTAACTACTGACTAGTTTCGACGTTATTACGTCTCATCAGAGCTGTTTAACACCCCTCGTTCGGGCTTGAGACCCGAACTGAAGACAACGTCAAAGAGCGAGTACATGTAGTTAAACATTTCCCAATGAACGCTAAGTGGAGCCATCCTCACTTCCAACGAAGTGCTTTCACAATTTCTGAAAAATAGTGGTTTCTAAAATCCAAATAACAAAGTTTTTAGTTTGGTTGACTGGTGAGCACAAAATCGGTAGCCCTCGTTGGAGTTTATTTAAATTTAATTGGATAAAGGAGATAACTTGTTTCTAGTAATTAATTAATTTTATTAATATCAAAAATAAGGATTTAAAAATAAAACGGCTAATTATTACTGTAGATAAATATTTATTTTAGCGTTCTTGCAACTATAAAGATTATATTTTTGGTATTGATTTGTAATACAGTATCTCACGATTTTTAGATATAAAACTGCAAAAATTGGTGAATATACAAATATTAAGTATTATTACAGCAACTAATATATAAAATAACAAAAATATCGTCATGTAACTTGCTGCCAGCAGCAATTTTAAAATCGACAGGGTAACAAAAGCTTCATAAACTCAGTTTTTTATCATTCAATATCAATCGATTGATTCTAGAAAGAGAAGCAGCCAAACCAATATTATAAGATCATTTGATTTAAGATAAGTTTACTAAATCCTTATTTTAGCATACAAAATGTTCTACAGTCCATTATTAGATTTGTTCCAACCCATCAAAAGACCGACCTTTGTATGGTGACGATTCTGCGCAATAGAGATCACGTGTTCCAACCGGGCAGTTATTTTTATACGAAAGATTCTGTTTTGTGTTCCAACCGACTGACATCATTCGTGAACCGTTCCCGATGCGGTCTTTTCGATACTTGGTTGATGGCAAGTATTGTTACCAGAACCGTGCATAGCCGGAGATTGCACAAAAAATATCATTTAAACGCTTTCAATAACCGTTCCAAGTACGGACCCGATTAGCAGGTCAGAACAAACCTATTTAAATGGTTGTCTTCTTTCTCTCATATCATTTATTATTGTAACAAATCCAAAAACTTAGTTTTTCTCTAATTTCTTCTCTGAATTCAGTAGCGGATCGAGAATACCAATATAAAAACTTAAATGTAATCGTTAGTTACAAAAACCAAGGAAAAACACACGTTTATTGATTCTGATGACATAATGACTTCTCTTTGTAGGATGATCACATTTGTCAATGGTTTTATTGGGCGAAAATCATGCTGCCCACATCAGGTATATCATATGACTATGTCAGTTTTGCGAAGAAATGATAAGGCGACGTGATGAGAAGTTTCCATCGAAAATATTCTTTTCTGATGAAGCTAACTTTTCTTTAAATAAAATAATTTCCAAGTACAGTGAACCTCATACGTAGCGTCCGGAGAAAGTAAATATATAGCCAGATATCATCGATCAATGAAGCCTACCTTGGCTCTATGCCGGAAGCGATTCTAAGACAACCCAAAACGTATAAGTTCAGATTTTTTATCAATTACTATAGATGTAAATCATCTGTTAATGTAATTGAAAAGAACAAGATGGCCGAAATTCCATTTGAAGGTGCCACGTTTTTAAAACTAGAAAATCCGCAAACTTATAATGGTCATTGTTTCCGAAGGACACCGACTACGTAGTTTGTTAATCCTAGTGGTGATTTGGTGACGTTCAAACAGTATAAAAGTTGAGATTCTAGGAAGATCGCTGAGAGATATGTCACAAAATCATTAACAAGTAAAAAAGAAGTGTCAAATTGAATCATTATTAGTTGATAGTATACTTCAATTCTAATTATTTCATATATTGAGTCAATAGAGCTTCCTTTATTGTAAAATTACCTTATAAGCAGCAAAATCACGTTAACATCAATGACGAATCTTTAAGATTAAGCAATTAGTATTTTAATATAAAAGTGCATTTTGGGAGGAACGATTTTTAAGAATTTATCAAATTGTATAATTATATGGTAATGTTATAATTTTAATTGTTATATCTGAAAAATAACAGTATATTTTCTAATTAAAATTTCCATATATTTTTTTATAGAGCAAATTTAAAAACGATAAGAATGTTACAATTGTCGCCAACGAGTCAAAAATTGTCCTCACTCAGAAAATCAGTTTCCTCCTCTCGAGGAAAATTGTCCCCCTTCATATATAGATCCGCTACCGTCTGGATTAGAAACAAATATTATTTTCTTTAATTTATGAAGCCTTGCATAATCAAATATTATCATGATGTTTCAAGATACACACCAACTTAAAAAAATGTTACATGACTGATGTAATCCCGTAAAAATCATGAATTTAAATTATGGACAGGACCAATTATTCCGTTTTATTCAATGTGGAAGACCAATGAAACGAATACATATTGAATAACATTTGGTAACACTGAAAGTATTAACATAAAATTAAAGTAATTCGACAAGTAGGGCGGATCTGTTGTTTATATAGTACAATTATATGACATTAAAGCGAGCAAAGACATATCAAATTATAGTCCCACAAAAAATTCAGCTAGATGCTTGTTAGGTAAATAGAAGAATATGAAATAGGTAAAAAACTATGGAAATGCAGATATGGAAAAATAAACGTGAAAATTTTGGGTATAAAAAAAACAAACAAAGTTTCAGAAGAAAGGAACTTAACCAATACAACCATGGAAAGGAAATTAAAAGTAAACCACTATCACATTAGACACAACAGATTTATCAAGAACATATTTGAAGGTCAAGAAATAAAACAGTTGTTGAATAGGAATTTGTGGTTACAACGAAAGTTCAACATTTAGAAGATAATGATTAGTAAGTTACATTCATTTGTAAGTAATGAACTGTCAATCTTACAATAAAATGAAACAGTCAAAGTTGAATCGGGATCTGTGTCTACAATGACAGAGCTCGGCCTTTATAAAATGGTTAGAATTGGTAACTTGCATTAACTTCACTTTCCAGAATAGAGAGAATTAGACTTATGATAGCAAGGTCCTCTCTGATCAAGGCCATCTCATCAGCAAATCTTCTCAGTTGTGGAAAGAACAAAAAATGAACATGGAAAGGTTTTTACTATGATTTTGAGTAGAAAGATTAAAAAAAAAAGAGATCTACCAATCGAACTTTCACGAAAAATGCCATCTAATCTTGTGCAAACCTCTTTAAAATAGAAATACTTGTTACTGAAAGATGTGAGGAAACGTGAAATAGATTCATTCTGACAGTTATCAAAGTATTAAACTCTCACGTTATCAAATCAAAGCTAATGTCTCAGGAAATTCAATTTCTGAGGTAAGAACAATAAGGTCTTTTTCTTTTAGATTCCCAGTAATTCGGAAAATAGAAAAAAAGGAACAAATATAAATGTCAGAAATGTATCGACCTAGAACCTCTCTGTGGTATAAAAAAATGCATCTACAAGATTTTTTCTCATGATAATGAAGAATATAATATATTTTGTGAATTCTTCCAAGACTATAGTGTGATGTTATTCACTTTATATAAAATCCAATTAAATGTAATGTAAAGATTGCTTTTACAATATAAATAGTAATTGTGTAAAAATTACATTGAGGATGTATTTTTCCGTATCTATTAATATTGTATTTGCTAGTGACATCCCAATCATTCTCATATCAATAAGAAAGAATTTAAAATTAAAGTTCATAAAATGAACATGTTTATTCCAATATAACTGGATAGTAAGATATATAATTGGGCACCTCTCCTGTAGATATTCATGTAATCTTACTGGATTGTGTATTAAATTAGCAACAACATGCTTCTAAAATAAATTAAATCAACATTTACAACAAGCTTCATAGAAAAAGTATAAAAAAGTTGGATTTTACATAATTCTCAACGAACTGAGAGCAGCTTCCAATCTACTTATCTCTGCACTGGTCTGAATCAGTTTCTCTTCATTTAACTGCCTAACTTCTAGAGGCACTTTAGATTCATAATCTGAGGCGTCTTTTGCTGTATTCAATCGTTCTCGAGTTGATTGTAAGAAATCTAATTTCTTTCGAATTTTTGCAATTTCTTTAGGCGGATCGATTAATCCTTTAAGCAGTAAGTTCACCTCACATTTGTCCGAAATAGTTAGAATAGTGCAACCGTCAGGTGCTGTTTCGTTAACAGCGATTTTTGAACAGAAAGCCAAAGTCTGAAGTGCCGATTCATAATTCAACATAATTTCTGCAGTCATTTCGTCGTTACACTGAATATAAGCTGAAAATAATAAATATTGTCCTAATAAATATTACTACATTAATGTATGAGACAAAGATAATATTTTATTAATTTTTACATATGTCCCTTTAAAATTATTTCATCATCAAGTACTGAGCTTATTTTAACAACAAAAAATAGAGACAAGTCAATTTTGGGAATTGGAATGTAGTTTTTGTCAGTCCTCCTCTAGTGTACACTACTTTGAAAATTTATAACGAATCCAGTTACTAGAATTGTGCGTTTTATAATAAGGTATGACAATTAATATAGAGTTACAACATAATTTTAACTGAAAACATTTGCTTCTTTGATGTTTTACTTGAATAAAATGGTCAATTGAAGATTTTGTATTTGAATTTGCTACTGGAGACACTAGTGTAGAAAGAGCTATCGGAAATGTCGAATGTGACAGTTCATTTGGTGGCCCTGAATATGTTTATTCACTACACAATAATTTCTGGTCTCAATATTTTACAAGAGATATTTACAATAGTTGGTTCTTTAGACACCTTCAAATCACGAAAAATTTAACAACAAAGTAATTTTGGTTCCCAATCATGCTATACCTGAGCCATTTTTTTTTTCTACATTCTTGCCTGTAGGACTTTAGAAAGGACTAGTTTAAGTAAAATACATTCTTTCTAATAATTTCTATGATTTTGTTGGATATTAGTAGTTAAAATACTTTAAAAATGTATCATATTTGGAACATATCTCGACAAAATGAGATAGCATTCTGGCTTACGGCACTGTTTATGGTGAATACACTCGTGAGTAAATCATTGTACTAGTGACATTTGGCGCCTTACGCGGAATCTGTTAGTACTGATGATATAGCACCATTAAATCCTGTAAACATCATCTTAAACTATACATGTCAATTTGAATTTTTTTTTGGGATATGGCACTATTGAAATAGGAGTGCGATATGTCTAACATATACTAGTTGATATATGTAGCTTAGCGACTTAATCATTGATGCATAATGAACAAAATGTATTAAGAATTAGTTCATTATAGATAAAGATAATCAGATGTTATTCTATAATTGCATTGAAAGTTAAATTCATAAAGCAGTTTTAGCAAATTATACGGAGCATACCTTCTGTCTTTGTCTTATTAGGAATATTATAATCGCTTCTAGCGGACCTGATACTTTTTGCTACTTTTTGCACAAAATACACTTCGTCCTCTATATCCTCGTTCTTCCATCTGTAATATTCTTTTTCGCTTGGGTAACTGGCAACACAAATGCTTGGAATTTTCTCAACTACATCTTTTGGTCTAGGTAATCGTTGATACAATTCTTCAGTAATAAATGGCATAAATGGAGATAAAAGTCTCAATCCTATTTCCAATGCTCTATAAAGTGTTATTTGAGCAGTTTTTTTGGCTTCATTATCATCACTAGCAAATACTGGTTTTAATATTTCCTAAAAATTTTTATTATTCAATATTAAAAGGACATCACATTTTCTCTATTAAAAACCATACATTCTCAACTCTAGATTGTTTTTGCTTGGTTTTGAGTTTTTGAATGCAATCTCATTATAACTGAATTATAGAAATGAATTCTAAAATCTACCAATGTTACTTACATGTAAATAAAAATCAGAAACTATCATTAGAATGTCGAATTTGTAATTACTTTTTTAGCATTAGGTGAAAATAACTGAAAACAATTTCAAACTAAACAAATACTTACCAAATAAACATCACAGAGCTCATACAGCCAAACATTATAAATTGCAGTGGTAACATGACCAAATTCATAGGCAGTTAAATTACGATTTGCCTCAGTAATAGCAGTGGCTAATCTACTGAGCATCCATAAGTCCATCAAACTTTCGTTTCCAATTAATTTATTATCAGAAGGTGCATCAAATTCTGAAGAGAAGTAGGTCAAAGCAAATCTGAAAAACAACAACCATTATTCTATGCCTAATTTAAAAATTATTTTACACTTTAGACAGTCATGGATTCATCAGCAGGCTAAGTAGGATGAAGCCTAGGGCGCCAAAAATTTTTTTTATTGTTTACACGAAGAAGACGAGTTTTGAGATTTTTACAGAAACAAAAGTGATTTAATAAAAATTAAAATACAGTACACTAAAGCTTTTCTTGCTTGAAAAGAGTGAGGAATTATTTATGATAGATATCAAGTGAAGAAAAGCTGAACACGTCTTTTATGCCTAGTCAGACCTAGTGAACAAAATTTTATGCGTCGAATATATTATATTGTTTTTATAATATAACTTAGCCCATTAAAACCCAAACGGGCCGTTAATGACCCCCCAGAGTAGAAATGATTCCATTACGCAATGTGATTTGCAGACGACATTAAAAGTACATCCATCTAAACAGAAGTTCCCAAATATGTTTCTCCTCGTAAGCCACTTTTAAAATACTAATTACTAGTTTCAGTTAATACATGTACACCATATCACAAACTCGTCAAAAAATCAGATCTAACTAAGCACATTAAAGTACACTCCTATTGTAGAGCTTCCAGTGGACCCCTGGGAGTGCAGTTCAAAATTTTATTATTAAGTAGCTTCTGTGTCATTGGTTTTTCATATATTAGTATTCATATATTTATTAGCTGTTCCTGTGATATACGTCTTCATTTTATTTTATTTAAGTAGTATGTACGTTTATTAGCTGTTCCTATGATATATGTCTTCATTTTATTTTATTTAAGTAGTATGTACGTGTTTTGACCGTGTGTGTTCTCTGGGTCGTTAACGAGCCCTTGGCCACCTATCGGACTATTTACAGCTCTGATTTTTTTACCACTGAACTGTTAGAGGAAGCCGATATGATATGAATGGTTTTCAGATTCTTCCGGAAGGCATATACATAACTCTACCGAATATGATGGCGAAATAAGAATTGTGCATGAATGAATTATCAAGGAAGAAAAAACCAAGAAAGACTATAGAAAGTGAACAGATTGGGAAAAGTGTTGTGTTTAAATTTTTCACAAATAATATCCTGGTTTACGTTTTTCTTATATTTTGATTACTTTTTACACCGGCGAAGTTAATGTATGCACATAGACAAATTTCACAGCAATGGGAATAGTTAGGGAGAACATAACTGTGAAATGTGAATTAGTTGATTGAAAAATATTGTTCTATATTCTACGATTTCCGAATTGGCAAGTGTGAAGTATTTTTCATCATCCATAACAATGACTCTCTCACTCACAAAACTCTTCTTACCAGTTTTTATGCTGTTTTTTCCGTGGGAATTCTCGGTTTTCCACTTTTTGGAAGATTTAGATATTTCACTTTCTTTTTGGCAATTTGTCTGACAAATTGGCAATTTTTTTCAATTACAGAATCAACTATGCATAATTCATTTAGGAATATATTAACAATTTGTAAAAAAAAGTAACTTTAAAAAATTAAATATGATAAAATATTGATATATTATTGAAGGTACTAAACATTGCGTTACCTTGTTGCATTCCAGATCTTATTACAAAAAAATCGATATCCCTGAACACGTAAAATATCCAAATTGATATCCCTGCCAGAGCACATTGCACAAAGAGCAAATCTAAGAGCGTCAGTACCACATTCTGGAATTCCATCAGGATAATCTTGCTTTTGTCCCTGTTTGGCCTTCTCTATTTCTTTGATATCTAAATTACTCTCATATAATTGACTATTCAGAGCTTCCAAAGATATTCCAGTTATAACGTCCATTGGATCTATGACATTACCCAAAGATTTGCTCATTTTTCTTCCATGAGCATCTCGGACAATGGGATGTAAATACACTTCTCTAAAATAGAAAAAAAATAAAGGATTGAAATAACAATACTTTTTATTTAAGGGGGTTGTGGAAATGAAATATTTGTTTTGATATTGCATTGTCAAGTTGTTTGGACGAAGACAATGTTTCCATTGCTAACAATGTCAGAACTTATAATTTTAGATTTCAATTTGAGGAAAAAATTCCAAGTTTGAAGATGTACTCATTCCATGATATAAATATGCAGTGGAAAAGATGGCAAGCATTTATAATAGCAATAAGCATCTAGAAGTTACAGTAGGCATAAAAAATTAGCAGTGAGAAGTCAACAATATAAAATTACTTTGTTGGAGAATTTATTAATAATTCGTGGCCAAAGAATTAATTTGTTGATTTATTTTATTATATATTTAAAAATAACGCCAATGATAAATTTATTTATGAGCAAAAATTTTGCAAATACAACATCAAATCACTATATAAGAGAAAAATTTGTGACTATTACTTATTTTATTGTTTCAGCCAATTCCTTAAAAATATATTTTCAAAATTTCAAAATTAAGTCGATATTGAGATATCGTCTGGAGCAACAAAATTATTTCTTTGGCAACAACAAATTCTCCAGCAAAATTGGTTCGACTTTGCTAGTTCTCACTGCTATCTATTGGGACCTAATCACATTTCTATTACGGAAAGTACACTTCCATTAAAATTTAAGAAAAGGTAATACAGAAAATAGAATAACAGCAGTAATTTCCATGTTCATACATGTTTTTAAATCAAAAATTAGCTGTTAATACATACTTGAATGGAAGTTTTCCTAATAATTTTTGACCCATAAAGACCATCCTAGCGACCCAGAAAAATAAAATGTCATGACCAGTTTCTAACAAAGATGTTGGATAAAATACTTTGAGATCTTCAGTATCATCAGGCCATCCGAAAACAGAGAACGGGAATAATGCTGAAGAAAACCAAGTGTCCAACACGTCTTCATCCTGTGTTAATATCAAATCATCTTCTGTTGTATTAAATTTCTTGGTAGCTTTCGACAATGCTTCTTCCTTTGTTCTACCAGATACCCAAAATTCACCATCCTCTGCCTAAAAATAAACTAAATCAAAATCTATGTTAAACAAGAAATATTATCTCTACCTTCAGCCCTTGTCACTACATTTATTACCTTTCCAAGAGCAAAAAGTTCTCTGTTTGACAATTAGTAATAAAATACAAAAGAAGAAAATCCACATAGGTTATTAAAAAAACCGATTAGAGAAACTTATCGATATAAAAAATATTATTTCCTTAATTCTACTAAGAATAGTGACAGAAAGAGAAAATCAAGAGGTAATAACTGTAGACTATCATCTAAATAAAGCTATTAATTGAATAATTCTATTCTGTAGAGGCTTTAATTGGAAATAAAGATGGACAAGAAATACCATAGGTTTGCATTTTATTATGAGCTATTATATCTTATGAGCTAAGATATTCATCTTCATCTAAGTATATAGCATAAAATATATGCCTGAAATGCTCAAGATTACTAATGTATTCAAGTTGATAACACTTAACTGAGATATTTGCACTATATACAAAATAGACTAAAGGGTCTGCAATACGATAAAAAAAATGAAATTGCATTGATGAACCTCGAAATATCAAAAAAACATACATTAAATTATAAAGAATCGAAAATTCTTGAAACGGAATCGAATACACGGAAAAGAGAATTTTTAAAATTGTTCATACTTAAAAACGAGAAACCTATCTATGATAAAAAAAGACCTATATAATTCAAGGGAAATTAATAGTTCTATTTTTTATATTTTAATAAAACTAAGAATAATTTGTTTCTTGTTAAAAAAGATTTCTATTTGGATGTAGGTGATATTGGTTAATAAAGTTCCCAAATTGTCATTGTCAAAATCATATTGTCATAAAAATTGAAAGTAGTTGAAGCGTCAATATTGTATGATTTTAAATGAAATTTTAATTGATAGAGACCTAATATCAACAATATAAAAAAGGTCTAAGAAATAAGAAATTTATATATATTTATAAATAGTTTTACATAATCATGAGTATTCAACCAATTTAAAAATTAGAGCATACATATACAATGTGAATTATAATTCATAAACCTCAACTTCTTCATTAAAAAATCAAACCAAGTGTAAAATATGTGTATTTGAAGATATATTATAAAATTGGCTTACTTTCACTTCGAGGGTGAATTCCTAGATATTTTTATAACAGAGCAAGCTATAGTAGAAGTTAAGGTTTATGAATTATAAATCAAAATATTTTGATAAAGACTTAAAGTAGTGGAAACGTAAAAATTTTTATCTGTCTTTCAAAAATTATAGAAAAACTAATACTAGAGGATAATTAATAAACTTGACAAATCGACAAATTAAATACCTATGTGGCGGAGAGCTTTGTTTTATAATATTCAGTAATACTTACACCTGGTTGTAATTTATGGCCAGGTTTGCTTTTTATAGTAACAAAATAGGCAGGAATTCTATGACCCCACCATAGCTGTCTAGAAATACACCAGTCCCGAATACCGTCCATCCAATGATGCCATGTTTTGACATGCATTTCTGGTATTATTTTCAAGTCTCCATCATTTACTGCTTTTATAGCATTTTGAGCCATTTCTCCACATCTTACATACCTACGAAAAATACATGAAACTACTTTCCAACACATATATTATAGTTGTTTTTGTTGCTCATAATACATAACTTGGCTGATTTATTATTTCTACTAGTCTTGGAATTTTACTCCTTACCATTGAGGTTTCAGCATAGGTTCCACAACATCTTTGCTACGGCTGCAAATTGGTACTACCATAGGATTGTTTTTAGTTTCAATGTAGAGACCTAGTTCCGTTAAAGATTTCACAATTTCTTTTCTTGCATGAAACCGCTTCATTCCCTGTAAAAATATAATTTGAAGTATTCAAATTCACTGATCGCTGTATTATTTCTGATGAATTTTAGTAAATTATTAGTGGAAATGTAGCTGACATTTCCACTAATAATACTACAGCAAACTATATAATCCTCAAAATACATATATTGAATTGAGTCCATAAGGGATTTGATTAGTTTCTATCCACTAATCTTAGTAAATTCAATTTCGTTAATGAATTATTCAACTGAAAAGAAGGAAACAACTCACTCTTCTATGATAAGAAAAACTTAAAAGCAAACGGCATTTGGTTGATGTTGATATGTGTTTTGTCATCCCAGATGGTTTCAAAGAGTGGAAAAGGTCTATTGGATATATGAAATTTTGAAATTGTCGTCTACTAACCACTTCTTTAGAGTACTGCCTCTGCTTCATGTATTCTTTTAAGGGACTAAATCCATGGCGGATTGTCATTAAGAAGTCATTGTATATTGAACATTATTGGTAAAAGCGCCAACAGCGCTTAAAATAAATGTTCAGTTTACTACAAATCATCAGTGAAGTATTTTATATTAAAAAATAAACTATTCCAGTCCACTAAAGTGTACGAGTTTCTTCTAAACAATATTAGTATACGCCTACAGTCAATGGCCCATTTTTAGGTTTTACATCATTTCGTAACGTTTCGGTAGTCCAATCACCTATTTTGACAAACAGGTATCTCCACTTTTTGCACATTTAACTCTATTTTTAATGTTGAAAAACATCCCTGTGGTTCCTACTTCCAACAAACTTATTTTACTCCTTTTAAATCAATCATAACCCTTCACAACACTCTTCACAGTTACTACCTTATTCTATAGACATTTGTTAGCCTTGTTTAGAACTTCTTCAACTTTCACAACAGTTACTACAAACACACTCTCATTAAAGTGGCTATAGAAGCATACAGTCCTTGCTTGGCTGAAAAAATTAGAGTATCTTCTTCAGACGAAGGTTAGCGACGATCATGACTATTTGTATTTTATTCAAAGCTGCTCTAAACAATTGGTTTGATGTGCAGTTAAATTATTCCAATAAGTTTCGCAGCCATTATATTATTTGTCGTCCTATACCTCTCTTTCCTTGCATAATCAATCTATGAAATTCATATCATTCTCTCATTACATGACCAAAGTACTCTAATTTGCGGGCTTTTATGGTAGTCAATAATTCTCATTGTATTGCCAATTTGCATAAAACTTCTTCTATCTGTCCATGATATTCATAATATTCTTCTCAATATTTCAAAGGCTTCCAGTTTTTTCATTATTACTTTGTTTAAAGTAGCTACCTCCATTCCATAAAGAAGGATCGAGTATATATAACATTTCATCATTCTCTTTTTCAATTCGTTATTCAAGTTTCTCA
Organism: Diorhabda sublineata; assembly: GCF_026230105.1. Classification (NCBI taxonomy): domain Eukaryota; kingdom Metazoa; phylum Arthropoda; class Insecta; order Coleoptera; family Chrysomelidae; genus Diorhabda; species Diorhabda sublineata. Next base: position 12,038,209 of record NC_079483.1, read on the forward strand.
TCAAAAGAAGTTTTTCATTTTATAAAATGTACTGCAAGCAATTTCAATTCTTACTTTTATTTCTTCAGTATTAGAGTGTAAGACATACAAATTGAAATTTGTGCAGCTAAGTAAATCTAACAATTCATTCAGCTTTTTTACCACACTCAAAAATTGTATTCTAGCTGTTTTGATTGATTAAATTAATAAACTAATTTTTTTAAATTGATTTTTAAAACACGAAAAACTTTCAGCACATTTTGAACTCAAGACTTGATTTTAGTGAAAATGTCTAAAAAAGTCATAAATCAACTACATGAATATACTGGATATGCCTAAAATGTTCTAAAACCAGGTTTGCATGAATATCTTTCTAATGAAATCTCTTTGAGGCACAACAGTTAGATGGTTTCAAAGTTTGTAAAGGACAGGTAGAAACAATTTTTGTGTATGATAAATAGATAATACTTACAGTAAACTTTCCATAACCTCCTACAATAACTCCTGCATCATCAAAAATAGTAATAAAAGGTAAATTGTGCTTTTTTCCTATTTCATAGTCATTTGCATCATGGGCAGGCGTAATTTTAACAGCTCCAGTGCCGAAACCTAGTTCAACAAAATCATCGACTATAATTGGTATTTTTCTATCACAGAATGGGTGAATCACGTATTTTCCATGCAAATGTGTATATCTAAAATGTATAAATTTTTTATTATTTGGAATTTTAGAATGAAATAAATGTCAGTAATAATTTCAGCTTTATTCAAATACAACAGCATTCCACCTATATTTATTTATGGTGACGTAATTTACATATTTCTTATATATAATTATAGTACCTATCATCATCAGGATGGACAGCTACTGCAGTATCTCCCAACATAGTTTCCACACGAGTTGTGGCTACGATCAATCTTTCGTCAGAACCTTCTACCTGATATGCAAAATGTACTAAAACACCAAATTCAATTTTCTCATCATAACCAGGAACAGAAAGGAATGTTCGGCCGGGAAGCTCAGTTTTGTCCACCTAAAAAGTCAAGAGAATTATTAATATTTCTTAAAATATTCATATTATTGCTGTGCTATGGAAATTTTGAATGAAAATTATTAGTATATGCTTTCCCAAGAAAATCCAAAATCTACCCAAGAAAATAGCATTGTCTAACTTTTTATCTAAACAGTATCCAAATATCACAACTTATTTGGTATAGCTTCCAAATTAATACTCGAAAACCATCTCCTTTTCTTTAAACAATCAAACCTACCTGGATGTATGGCATCAAGCTTTCTATAAAGAAATGCTATTGCTCTTGACAAACTTAAAGAGAAAAATCGGGTTGTAGTTCATTTAATTAGAGAAATAACTTTTAGAGATTCCACCTACCTTAGAATTCTGAAAGTTTAATTGATTTATTATGATTTGTAACAATGTGTGTTATTTATTTGAAGAAAATAAAAGACAATATGGGGTTTTAACACTACAAAAAAGGATTGAGGTGTTGCCCATAGCTAGACACAAAAATATTATAAAATTGAACAGCCATTATCCAGAAAAGTTAGTTTGAAATACTTTGCCTTTTGTATATCGAGTTCTATGAAATCCAAAAGTTGTATATAAAAAGTTAAAACAGAAGAGGAATCCCCATAAAATATTTATTAACCACATAAGTACCTTACTACATGTATCAGAACTTCAAACAGAAAAAAGATTTAAAAAATGCATCAACAAACCTTCAAAATAACCAAAGACATAAAAGTACCTATACGAACTCTAATGCTATGTTATTAACTGTAAGAATTTATACAATGATGTATTGACAAAAACATTGATTGCCCACCTCAATATCTGATATTGCAGACTTCAATGTACACGACCAGTTGACTAATCTATTAGATCTGTAAATTGTCCCATCTTCATGTAGTCTCACAAAAGCCTCAGTTACAGCCTTGCATAATTTGGGATCCATTGTGAATGCAGCTCTATCCCAATCATAAGATGAGCCCATTTTTTTCAACTGATGGTAAATGCGCACTCCTTTTCTAAAAAATATGAGACTTATTAACTAGATGAAATCAATGATCATATGTAACTGATGTATTAGATATATTTTATAACATAATGACAATAAAATTTTGCTCTTATACTTTTTTGTCACCTACATAGAGTATATATACCCACAAATTCTGTTTCTGCAAATAATATAAATGCCTAGCAGGATCAAAAGTTAAACTAAATAAATTATAATCAGTAGCTTACTCATTTTTCCATTTCCACACGTTTTGAATGAAATTATCTCTACCAATATCATGTCGCGTTTTTTTCTCTTCTCTCCATAATTTCTTCTCCACAACTACTTGTGTTGCTATTCCAGCATGATCACAACCTGGATTCCATAATGTTATGTCACCTTTCATTCTATGCCTACAAATTTGTTTTTTTGAATTTCATAAATTAAGGCTACATTACTTAAATTTGTGATGTCTTGGTTAAATATTTAAATATTAAAAAAACGAGAATAAATTCTCTAAATTATTTTCATTTAATGGTCTTATAATAACTACACTCCTAGACAAAAAGTAGTGTATAATTTCAATTTTTTTAACTTAAAAATCTTACAATGAATTGGAGAAAAAAAGTACTGTAGGAAGATGGAACCAAAACATCCACAAATATAAAATGAAGGTATTATTTAATGTAGTATGAAATATAGAGGCTTTTATAAGACATTCAAAAAACGATGAGCCTATTTTCATAAGGTATATTTCCTCATCTGACAATAAATTTAGTCAAGAGCATTCTATATATTGATGACTTTCATGTAAACTATGAGGCGGTTTCAATCAAGCCCATGAGTGACTATCAATTACATCCCAAAGTGGCTCTATCAGATTAAGGTCAGGGCTATTAACTGGCATACCATTAGGTTTCAATCTCTTGAATGTAACTTTGGACGAATCTTGTGATTTGCTGTAGAGAATTGTTATGAGGAAATATTTTACCAAGGCAGTGAAAGGTACAATTATAGTTTTAATAGATTAATAAGCGCTGAGTATCAAGACAATCTCCATATTAATACTGTCCCATATTATTACTGATTCAACACAATAACTTATGTGCACTAATAAATGTCAAGCTTTTAAAAAGTCTAGATTCATTTGAGAAAATCACATTTCACAGCTTTTGTTCTTGTCAGTCCAAATAATCTCTTATTAAATTATAGTCATCCTCATCAATTTGCTGGGGTTGGTTGAGGTCCACTTGCAGGCACTCTAAACCATAAGTCATCTCCTTATAATTCATTGCATATTTCTTGTTGATAGCTCCAAACAAAATATTTGTGAAGTACCTTACCTTACTAGATGGCACTACAGCTTGGTGTGATCCTTGACCTCCTTGACAATTTGCCTGCAAACTGGTCTGTTATTCACCAGCATGCCCCATCCTCTTATCTTGGTGAAGTGAAGTGGGACTTTCTACACTTTCCCTAGTCTCTGCATAACTTCCATGTTGGTGATGTGTTTCGTCCACAATATTTTCAAAATACGCTGATATCTAAGAAGATCTACATGTCAAAAGATTCTAATCTTTTCAAAGTAGCCTCGGTTGTGGTCCAACCACTACACCATAGAATAAAACCGAAAATATGTAGCACCTGACTAGTCTTAATTTTAGTTGTAAAGAAATATCTTTGCTGGTATTTTTTTTTCCTGTTGTTAAATGTAACTAGAGCTCTTTCTATATGTGATCGTATTTCTGATGCCTGGTTCCATTTCACATTTACTGTGGTTCCTAGATATGTGTACAGTCCTACCCAATCTATATCTTGACTGTTTGTCATTAATGCACCCACTTAACTATAATACATAACAGACCTTTGTCTTATAGCAATTGAAGTCCAACCATTTATGGTGATTTGCATCAGTTACACATCCAAAATGTTGACCTGGTCTTCTTTTATTTCTTCCCTTTTAATACTCTAGAAATTGATGATTGTACTATGGATAATCTTAGTACCACTTGGACTTGTGGTATGTTGCTGCAGTACATTCTTCTGTATTAAGATTTACTTGTCAGATAACAAAATATGCATTAATTTTGTTGGGGAGTGTATTTTTAAACCAGATTTCCAGCGTGTTCTGAAGAAAAAAAAACAGCTACTTGTCTGGCTACATGTTGTGACAAAGGCAAAATGATTGAATTACATTTTTTCAAAAAACGGTAATAGACTCCAATGGATTTTCATACCCTCTTCCTTATTCAGAGTCACTAATTGAAACAACTGAACAGTCAGATTCAGGTTCTTCTTAGTTATTAATATTACAATGGAAGAAAAATCAGTTAAAGACTACAAATTTATAGCACCAAACTGTACACTATGGCAAGTGACAAATCTATAATGAGTAAAATAAAATGTGTAGTACAAGCTCTTCACAGAATGACAATCCTCACCCTGGATGGCTCAACAAGTGATAAAAATGCCAAGAAATAAAAAAAAGTTTGTGTGGACAGAAAGAAATATTAGCTTTACATGAAGTAATATAAAGAAAATGCTCATATGTTTGGTAAAACAATTTAGGCCACTTCTTAATTCCATTTCTATATACATTCTTAAGACAAAATATTTGGTTTTGTAAATGTTCTATTTATTTATACAAAAAAAAACTGTTAAAAGTTTTAGTATTGTATATTTATATCTAATCTGACGATTTCATAATTTCAAACAATACTTACCATCTTACCAAGCAATCTTGTATTGAATTAGTAAGGGCATGCCCTAAATGTAAAGATCCAGTTACATTTGGAGGAGGAATAATAATAACAAATTTTCCATTTTCATTGGCATCTTTCAAAGATTTTCTCTAAAATAGAATTAATAGAATTATAAACATTAAAATATTCTTTAAAATATTACTCCATATTCTGGCTTAAAAAAGTTTTGTTTTTCCCACCAACTATACCAAGCAGCTTCAACAAATTTTGGACTGTATGCATCAGGTAGTGCACTAGTAGTATCTTTCTTATCTCCCTCTGGAGTAGGAATATCATAAGTTGCCGCTTCCTTCACTTCCTTCTTCTTTTCTCTTTTCTAAAAATGATGATTCCAAAATTATGTTTTTAATCCACTAAATCCAAAATTATTCAAATAATGGCAAATTAATGCCACTATATTTTAATGTCACTGTTAGTGAGAAAATGTATTGACTGAAAATAATTGAAGTTTTTAAGGAGCAATTTTCCTGCTTCAATATACACCTATACTTAGATACTTAAGTAATACAAGAAACTGGGAAAAGACAAAGTTTTTAAAAAAATGGAATTGTTTGTGAACTTATATTAAAGATATGTCGAAACAAAGAATTTCAGTAGAATTTTTTTGTTGAAGAAATCACTTTGACGACAGAGCTAAACATCTCTATAAATGAGAGATATCGAGGACCCCTTGCAAGAAGGAATGAAAGCAGTTAATTATGACATATAATTGAAACAGAGAATGATAAAATGTAAGCACCAAATGGAATACTATCAAGTTTATAATACAGTAAGTAAATAATTTGCAAGTTTACCTTAAATATATGCAATACAAACAAAACACATTAATATTTGTTTTTTCCAAATGCCAAATGAATAGTATTATATTACTCAATTGAATTTGCTAATTCTTTATATTCAATGCCTAATATTCAAAGAACATTATGTTGAACTATATCAAGCATTAAATTATGTTTCTAATAAAGTACACATAAAATTAATTGTACTGATTATTGTATTAAAAAAAACTATAGAACCGCCTAAAAACATATAAAATTATTTAATATTTCTTGATATTGTACAAACCTTGAATAATTTTAGTAATAGTTACAATGATTCATACATGAATTGTATATTTACTAAATTCGCAATAACTGTTCAGTTATTAATACCTATATAAAAAAGATTTTTAAAATGAACATATGTTAAATTAAAACCACTCACCTCTTCTTTATCCTTTTTTGGAACTGCTTTTTGTTGCTTTTCTAATTTCTGTTTTAGTTTGTCTAATTTTGCTTGTTTGGCGGCTTCTTTGGCAAGTTGTTTCGCCGACTTCGGTGCCTCATCACCATTTTCAACTACAGTTTTTATTTCATCACCCATGGTTTGTCGTTACCAGCACGATTTACTTTCATGAATAAAAAATTGACACCGACCTAACCTATATCATATTTGACAGCAAGTGACGTAACAATCGATATCTGTAGTATCAATATTTTTTCATAAAATAATCGATATTTGAATAATGAACATAATATTAAAATTAAGTTGATTTTTTTAACTTTTTGTATTATAGTCTACTTTGAAAGTAGTTTATAATTTTATTGGCTAAGATTTTCGCGCAATGTTGCTAACTTTTTATACTTTTATACATGTGCTGAAGATGTAGCCATGTAATTTGTTTTCTTTCTTCCTAAAAAACGTTTATAAATCTACATTTTGAAATTTGATCGAAAATATAATTACGTAAAAAAGAAGACTGTTGGTTAGTAGTCGTTATTTACAAATTTTTGAATAAAAGGATAATCAATAACAAAACTTAAAAATGGTAAGAAATCTGGCCTCTAAATATACAGTTTGTTAATATATACGGTCTATGTATGGGGAAACCCTGGTTAAAAATTCTTGTAAGATTGGACTGTATATTATTTATTGACACTTAATCTTTATGACAATTTTCGAAACATCTAATATTTTTTTGATAATAAAACTGCAATATATTTGATTACTTTATAAACAGTCGCAAATGGGTGTCTGTATTGTCACATTTTTATGTAACAATTATCTTGAAAAATTAATTTTTTCCATACTGCTGTTAAATGCTACATTATTTTGTCAGTTCAAGTGTGTAAAATGTTATATTGCTCTGTAAAGTAACTTTACCATTCTGTAATAGTTTAGTTAACAAAATTAAGATCAAATTATCATAAATTTAATGGTGATCCTGCAGTTTGAATCAATTGACTAGATCAACAACTTACAGTTTTTGTAACTACTTTACTGATTTCCTGTGTTGGGTATATGAATTAACAGTGTGCTTTATAAGTTAATAAAATATTTTTTTTTAAGATAAAGTTGAAAAAATATGAAAGAGTATGAAATAAAACATTATGAAATGTTCTAGACTCCATAAACATAGAAAGTTTTACTTTAATCGACCATTTCCTGGTCTTGTGATGTGAAATAGAATGGAAACAGGTGTATTCAAATAAGAATTTTATTTTTAAAATCTAATTAAAATAAAGAGTTGAATTTTGTCATTTAACTTTATATAGATCTTCAAATATATAAACATATTTATTTCTTTGATGAAATATCTGTATATAAAATCCTTTTCCAATTAAGGCTTCAAAAAATTATCAGTTAAAATATCTAACATTAAGTTGATAGTTTTTTCTCATTTTAATTATATCATACAGTCTAATTATATCAATATATTCAGAATTTCATTAATGAAATAAGTATAAAATCTACACATATACCGAGTGGTCAAATAAATTATGTGGAAACTATGAGTCATTAAGACTATCGATAGAAAATTTTATAGCATTTTCACCTCTCGGCCATAATTTTTACCTAGATTATTTTTTGACATTTATTAGTTTTCATATTTAGAAAATTGGGAATTTAACTGTTGAGCACTTAACTGAAAATAAATATCATTTCCAAGAAAGTAGCAGTAATTATTGGACTTATATTTTTAGTCAAATAATAAAAAACAAAAAGATTGTGGATATTACCAATTATCTATATTCACAACATTTAGTGAAGAAAAGCGACTTAAATCAATCACAAGAAGCATGAAAAGAAAAATGAATCCAAAATTAAGAATATATGTAATCTTGAGATATATTTCTAAAGCATATAGGAAAGTTAAGGCTGCAGCTAGCTTTTATATGAATAAAAGAATTTTAGAAATTCTGGATATGGTGAGTCATTGTATAATTTTTTTAAATTTGAATATATGTTCAAAATATTATAACAATCATCATTTTGATTGAGAAATGATAGAAAATTATTTTTATAGCACAATTTTAAACCCATTTGAAAAATTTGTTCAGATAATTGAGGGAAACACTCACTTATGCACATGCACACCATAGGTCGTTGGCTATCAAGGGGTTCTAGTTTAGCAAGATTCTCAACTATTTTTGAATATATACATTTGTAGATCAAATAATCTCAAATTGAATCAAACAAAATTAAAAAAAATAGATAAAAAAGAATATTCGCATTCTTGCATTTGACCATATTGAGAGCATATTACACAATGAATGAATTTACATTGATCACCATCAGTATAGATGAAAAAGAGAAATTCAATCAAGTGTATCCGAAGTCCTAGTTGCAACACAACATTGAAACATTACTGAAAAATAGCTTATCTTGTTTCCATCATCATACCTACTCGGACAAAGCCTCAGAGTGGTTCCAAATAATTGAACAAAACAAAGAAATGATCCAAGCTTTAGCTCCACAAAAAAGTAAAGAGGGAAAACAATACAATGCATTTTTTAATAACCATAAATCTAATCACTTTAGATACAAATATCTTTAGTAAATCTTTTTGTGTATGTGTATGAATATTTACAGAATCTTTTGATATATATATTAATTTTGGAAACAAATTCAATACTGCGCAAAATCTATTGCTGAATATTGTTATTCAGTTCAAATCGTCCTAAGAAACGAGACAGTTCTGAAAGCTATTTATTTAACGCACCATTTATTACTCGCTGCGCTGAATGCAGTGAACTTCTCCAATTGAATCACGCCATACTTTTTTAAGCTGCCGGATATAACGTATGTCATTGAGAGAGCGCGCAGAGCCCGTATAACTAGATGGATAAGACAACTGATGAACGCTGGAATTTCAATTCCAGTTTTTAAGTTGAGTTAAAAGGCTGCTTAGTTATAAAAAATTTTCTTTTGAACATTTAATAGAAAATTATTAGTTTAGATTATTATTTAAATTATGTCCTAACCGTCCCTGCTGTAAGTTTATTATTATTAATTATGCTTGATATTCACTGTTTTTTTTGTTCTTTATGTGGGAATATAGAGTGCAAAAATCCTTCTGTTCTAAGATATTATAGTTCACATTTTTAAGCTTAACATAATTTTGGAAGTTTTTTTATTTTTAACCTTGTAAAAGACTATATTTTAGTATTTAGTATAAGTTTAATTATAAAATAGATAATAAAAACCCAAAATATTTTAGATTAAGGGACAACAATAGTACAATAATTGTAAGTAGTCAGTTCTCTCCGATCCTTGACATGGTTAGGACATACCTCTGAAACTCTATTAGAAATAAAATAATCTTTCAATTATTAACGTGGATATCTAATTATTTTTGATAAATACACCATTACCTTATCCATAATATTTTCTTTTGGTAAATTTTCATAAGATTTAGTGCGGTACATTGAGGAACATATATTGTGAAATAGTAATTTTTTCACAAAAATATTTTTGTTTTAGATCTTACCTCAAGAGTATTTCGGATCTTCGCAAAATAGGAAACGTTTCTATTTTATCGTTAATAAGATAATGACACAATCTCGAGGAGAATGTATTTTTAAACATAACTTATATGATGGTTTTGATTTAGAATGTATAAATTGGCTACCAGAAGCAACAGACGTTACTAAACGACAGAAGCGGTATTTAAGCCAGACAAATTGGTACATTTTAGAACAAATTGTGAAGCCATTAATAAGAAATTTTTACTTTTGTTTAAAATCAATAAAAAGCTACGAAATTCAATTTATACCATTCAAGAAATGGAACAAGTTTCAGGTAAAAAAAACTCGTTCTAGTAAATCAATTTTGATAATATTACGAATTCTCTTTTACATCTTCAATCGACTAAAAAAGTTTTTCGAAATCTGATTAACAGTTTTCAAGAAAAAAAATATAATAAAATATAAAATTTTTCAAAATTGTATCGAATGATTCATAGGACATAAAAATTTCAACATAATATCGAATTTCAGTCACCATTTTTTTATTTCAGAGACCTAAATGGTCAATAAAATCTTCCCCCACATGGTAATTGTACTATTTACTACCATATTTTTAATAATTTCATATAACTTGTGCCTTTATTACCACCAGCTCTGGGTATAGGGCTTTGAAATCCACAATTTGAAAGTCAATGCATGCCATTTCTATTCTTATTATGAGGGATTAGACCCTAATGAATTTTCTTTTGGATTATACTTAAAAAAAATTCTGCATATGTCAATAGTTTATACATTTTTTTTCTGATGAAGGTCTTGGACAGAACTGCAATGAAACCATGATAAAGTTTTTTATAACATCTATCACACGCTCAGAATATATTTCATCATTTTCCTGTACATGGTCTCTTTTTCTCACAATGTGGTTATGAGAATATGTCCAATGGTTGCTTGGAAGTGATTCTAAATCTTCCACCTCTTCATATATTATTAGAAAGCATGGGGGACAAACCTCACTCAATATGTTTAGGGGAGTCACCTGGGATAAACCAAAACCTCCTTCAAAGAATGAAAAAACCTGGGACTTGTCTCAGGATGAAATACCGGAAAAATTTGGCTTTGAGAAAACAAAAATTTTCTCAAAACTAAGCAGTAGAAGTAAATGGGATCAAAACACCATACTAGAAATGTCATCAAATGGTATGTGAATGCCTCCAAAATAGCAGACAAAACTGGAATATGGACTATTTTAACTTAGAACCAAACACTCTGAAATCTTCAGCAATACATAAAGTATTTTTCAAGCAGAATTTATTCAGTGTGTCCAGTCCAACTTAAAAAGAACTTATCGCCATTAGGAGACTATTATTTTTTCCGATAGTCAATGTCATAAGATTCGAGCTGGTTAGGGAGTGCCTAGACAAGCTGAATGATCTCCGTAAGAAGGATAGAGTTACCTTCCAATGGGTTGCTGGACATATTAAAATGTAGAGAAATGAAGTAGCAGACAGACAGACTTGCTAAAGTAAAGTTGGATAAATCTTTCATAGAACCTGAAAATTTTTATGGAATCGACTACAGGACAATAGAAAAAATTAGAAAAGATGGTAGATAAAATCCGTTACTGAAACATTCTACATGGGCTAAGGCGAGTAAAAATATTGTTGGGAAACTATAACCAGAGAAGATCTGTTGAATGTATCAACCTAGGCAAGAACAATCAGCAAAGGCTAACAAGAGTCACTGGATCTTCCATAGCTGCTTTAACAGTTTCTTGAAAATGTTTCAAATATAAAATGAAAAGTTCCTCCGTTCTCCAGCCTTTATCTGAACAGCAAAATGCTGTCCCTGGAGAACCTCCTTTCTGAAGCAGATAATTCATTCGTTTTTGCCATAAATAAACATGGTGGGGAACATAAATCCCCGATGCACTGAATGCACAAATTACAGTTATGTTTCTTCCCCGTTTCCAACTTGCTTTAATCTCCTCTTAGCGAGTATTTTTTCAAGTTTCTCTACGGCAGAAATGCCAGTTTTGTCCAAATTATAAATTCTTTATCCCGTGAATTTATATTTGGTTAAAACCTGATCCAAATTCTCAAAGAATAAAGACACTGCTCTTTGTTGAAGGCTGTTATTCTATTAATACTAGTAGCCTCAACTTTATCACGTGTTTTGCAAGTTCTTGTTCTTCAACTTTAGAAAACACTGTGTTACGACCTAGATTTGGATCGTCGTATTTATTCGCTTTCATCCTATTTGTATGGTGCTCCTTGGTATAATAAAAGTTCGAGATACCTCCCGGACGGACCGACCATTTTTTATAGCAGCAGCAGCAGCCGTAAGGTTCTCGGAACCCTTATTGGTTATCCTTTGTAAAGTCTAGTCATCTGAAAAGATGTCGAGCACATCACAAAACATAATTACCTGAATCAGGTAATTGTGGCCTGATCCCATTACCCTTATTTGCGTGGTTATCATAACCACAAAACACACGATTTGTGTTTCGGTTGCCCCAACAAAAAGAATGATGAGAAAATATATTTACTTTCAGTCGCGATGAACAAAAGCATCACGAGCAACTCTCCGCAAGTTTTCCGAATCGTACAAACCTTTGAAAGTCACAAATTTCACACTCAAAACCGGCATGAACCTTACATGAAAAGATACTCTCTGAGATTTACTCCACTGCCATCTACAATTGTTTTCCTAATTTCTACAAATTTCGTCCGGAAGTTACGCTACAAACGAACAGATGGCAGCACATTCAAAATATAGTGAAAGGCTAATGAATTAGCTGGAGGTTTCCATTACCTCGACTTCCCTTATGTCTTATAGTTAATTGGTATTGTGTTGTTATGCTTAATTTCTATTGCTAGAAAAAGATAGTATGTAGAAAATACGTGTTCGATAAATCGTATATTGAGACCTCCATCATTTCTACTATATGAATACTTGTTTTAACGTTTTCTTAATTTTCAGGCAAACATATTCAAATCCCTCATTATTAATAAACATTTAATACCCGGCAAATTTTCTAATCCAAGAGGGAGTTTGCAGTTGTTTCCAAGAGGCGATTTAAACCAAATGAAATACCGCCCCATTGTACGTGCCAACAAATTGAACCAAATCCAAAAAATAAGAATCACTAAGATATTGAGAAAAATTCAGCAGCTTGCTCTGTCTTTTAGTAAATCATCTTCACAAAAGGAACTTACTTTTTGGAAAAAGTGTATGGAACAATTAAAATCTAAAACATTGTACGGGATCACAGTCGATATAGAAGACGCTTACGGTAATGTCAATATCAATAAACTATGTCAAGCAATCATCGAAACTAAATTCGAACAAGAAGAAAAATCTTTTCTAATCAACCACATACAAAATCAACATGTAACTTTTAACAAAAAAATATTCAAATGGTCCCACGGTCTCCTACAAGGAGACCATCTGTCTCCTTGTCTGTGCAATCTGTATCTAAGCATTTTAGAACATCAACATTTATCCAATTTTATCGAAACCAATTACAGATTACACCGTGTGGTTGATGATTATTTATTTTGCACGACCGATATCTCGGAAATCGAGTTGTTTAAACGTACTTTCCAACAACTTTTTCCTATAAACGAATCCAAAATCCAAACAGCGAACGTAGACGACTGTCCTTTATTGATTTATTGCGGGAAGGAAATTAACTTTGCTACTAAGCAAATCAGTAAACATTTTGATGCCGAACAAACTTGTTTGAGACATAAATTTAAACTTTGGAACGACAAAGTACCAAAGACTAAAGCTGAAATAATAACCGCCGCCGTGAGCTTCCGCAGAACTTATCATTATTTCAAACATTTTCAATTGAGCGATCTTCGAGATACTGAAGCAATTTTGACTCAATATTTCAAAGGAATTGTATACGTCGCGTTTAAATTTGATATGACTGTCCGATCAGTGGCGGATTTTAGACAGAAATCGTCGGATATGCCGTTTTTATTACGTCTTATAAAAGATACTATTACCACTCATGCCAAAAAGGTGTACCACTATTTACGTAATGAATTTGATTTCAAGTTATTACGGACAATTGCTAAGAAAGCTTTCATCGTAGTTTTAAAAAAGAATTCGTGTTTTTATAAAGATATCATTGGCTCTTTATGTTTGAACAAACCAGTATATATACACTTGAAAAATGCAGACAAAAATTTGGTAAAATACTTTACAAAAATTCCTATAGAATTTCAAAAATTAGAAATGAAAAGGACCTCTAAAATCTAAAACAGTATCACCTCATATTAAAATTCGAAGTTTAAGCGGAGCCCAGAGAAGTTGAACCTCGTCTATCTCCTCAATGAAAATTAAATACATCGATTGATATTCTCGCCCATCAAATCGGTACACCCCACACCTTTATTATATTCGCCGATTGCATAGTGTCCATCGATATGTGTGATTTTTTTCTTCAGCTTTTGAGTATCGTTTATTATCGAGGTGGGATGGGTACCAAAACAGGTACTCGCTATGGAAACTTCGTTCTTGTTTAGCTATTTAAGAAACCCCCTTTCGTTCGCTCTAGCGTAGATTCGTGCGCTCTTCTTTTATATTGTTTACTCACGATCTTTTTATTGGTCAACGGACAGTCCTTTGGGATAGTAACGTTTCCTGTAAAACCAATCACCGTAAGGTAGACGACTCACAGATTGAAGCTTGTAAAAAAGTTATTAAAGATGAAGTTGTATGGCAAGTGTTCCTCCTTTGCTCTTTCTACTAACATGGAAAACAATTTACAATTCTGTACAATTTCCAAAAAACTGTTCATCTTGAGAACAACAATTTTTATTTTTATCCTGGTACATATCACAGCTAACAAGATACCCAGATGCAGTATGGATGCACCACATTTTAAAACCAAACCTTATCGGTTTTATACACACACAGTGTATAAACAGTAATATTGTACAAATTCGGTTTTTTTCTCAGCATTTGAGACCATCAAGACATCAAGACATATTTTTATAAAACATACACTTAGAAAAAATACTCCTTAATGCGCAATAGATAGATAGGGCTTTTCTAAAGAAATGTCCTGATGAAATCTAGATACAGATGAGAGTGCAGAGTATGTATTTCTAAAAACATATTACATCCCAAAGCTTTGTATGAAATTTTAAGCTCATTGATTAAGTCATGTATCTATAGTTTTCTAGGAAATTTTGGTCACAAAACATTTCCAGATCATTTAGCTTCCTTTCAAAGTTTGTATCCTTTATTAGTTCCCGTATTTTTGGACCAATCAATATTCCCTCTTCAATTTTACCTTGCTTTGTTTGGGAAATATCTCTTCCAGATATAAGAATCCATTTCTATCTTTAGGCTTTTGCAAAATGTGTCATCAGGCCGAGCATTATATGCAACGGTGGTGAAAGTATGTTGTCAAGGATTATTTTCAACTTTCTTCTACTCTGAAGAAAGTGACCTGGGCCATACTTTTGTGTGTAGTGACTTTTTCCCTCTCTGCTGTCCCATTCGCAAATGAAACAACAAACATTTTGTGTAAACAACCAAAATAGCAATAACTTCAAAATATCCACAAATTTTCCAAACATGTTCACAGTATTAAATTTTTTCAAGAAGGAACTTCATGTTCTCGTAAGTCTCTTTCATATTACGAGTAGAACCATGGGCAATCGCCACTGAAGGACATTTGTTTTCGTTGTAAAGCAACACTGCTTTAAAGCTAGTTTTTGAGGAGTTGATGAACAATCGCCAGTGACTTGGATCATATTCAAAATTCAATAAATTGATCACTACAGGAATATGATTACAATAGAAATCATCTTCTTTTGAAAAGTAAGGTTCCATTTCATCATTACGATGACGGAAACGGAAAGAATTTTCGTACCAGGAGAAAGTAAATTCCAGTTGTTTAATTCATTTAATTCACTTTGTATCAATAAATGCAGTTGTTTTGAAGTGGACGGTTCATAAAATACTGATATGATCTTTTGGTTAAGTCCAAATCACTAGTACACCAAAAGTTAAATGTCTAGATTCTTGTTTAGCACAACTTAATAGGAGTCTCACACACCGGTTTTTTAAAAAGTGCATAATCTCCTGTCTACGTCATCTCCATCGCAAAATAGCTCAAATTTCTCTACAGGAGAAAATATAATATTGGTTGTAGTCTAGATCGGGAAAGGATTTAGACCTATGTTGAAGGTCGCCAACAGTCCAACAGTAATTTTTTTTCTACAGCATTTGAAGCTGAAAATACATTGTCTGTCTTCAGTGCAGTTTTTAAAGATTTCTGTTTGATCCGCTTCTGTAATGTATGGTTTTTCTTTAGTATTGATATCGTTGGTCATATCTTCTTCAGTAAGACCAATTCTGCGCCAGATGCTAATTGGCGGGCTATCTATGTTACAATAATTGTAATCTTCATCTCCCGATTCTTCATCAGTAAGAAAACTGGTTTCGGGGGGTACAATATATATTCAGTCTACTGGTAAATCTTAGGAATATGCAATTTGAAGAGCTAAGAAAAGTCGCGTTGCCTAGAGTTGCCATCTGACGACACATCGAAATAAACATGTGCAGGTGTTAATCAAATCGGTATTATCAATAAATTATAGAAATATATATTTGTGTTTACTTAAATACCACATCACAAAAATATGAATATTTTGTTTTATGGTGAAAAGAGAATTTGTACTTACTCGAATCATATGTCCATTTTTATCGACACGACTACGAGGAGTTCCGTTAACCTGCTGACAAACAGCTGTTCGACCACTATCTGCAACTTGGCATGAATTATACACGTCCAAGTAAATATATATGCCGCCATTTAACCACTTTTCTAATATATTTTCACAGAAAATTCATTACTTATACCTATGTACACATAATGATTAACAACTTTCACCCAAATTAATTTATATTTAAAATTAAATAGATTTTACTTTTATTTTATTCATCAAACTGTACATAATATAAAAACTGCATTTTCAACTTAATAATCTCAATTATTCAATTGCTTGTCACTACGATTTCAACAAAATGTATTGAAACCAGCTTCAAGGAAACAATTTTAAACTTATAATCTTTTTTTCTTGGGTTGAGGTAATAAATTGCACATTTCTCCTTCGGGAGCGATGGTAACTATATTAGAAGTTGTGGCAATTACTTCTTCTGTACCATTTTCTAAACTTTGTAGATTTTCTACTGCTTCCAAACTATGCAACAATTGTAGACCAGACTCAATTACAGATGCATCACCTTCAAAAGAAGCGAAATGGAGTTCCGGGTTTTCTACCTCAACTACATTTTCATCCTCTTCAACTTTTACTCTAACAATTGAATTGAATTTATTTGTAGGACAAGGACTTTTTGGTATTAGAAGGGCCGCATAATGTTCATTAAGTTCAACACATCGCTTTTTAAGAACTTCTATATATCTAATTACTCTATTTTGATAATAATCGTGAAGTCCTCGAACCCCACCCATTCCAGTTTCTATCAATACTTTTTCTATTATACTGCTAAAACCTATATCTTGATGTTCAATACTGTCCGTATATTCTACTACTTTGTGACAAAATGTTTGCAAGAAAGTTTCTAATACATCAGTCATTGTATCCAAAACACTCTGATGTGTTGTTTCATATCCTACATGAGCAAACATGGCACAAATAGATTTCTTTAGTAGATTTTTTACCACTGCTTCACTTAATTCCGGAAATTCTACTTCTTTTCCAGAAGTAAATGGAGTCATAACTTGTGGAATAAAGTTGAGTTTGTTTCTTTTATGTTTTAAAACTACTTCGGGCATTAGAGGCATTGGAGGAGCTGCATCTTCTGGAGGAATTAGATTCATTTCAGTCGCTAATTCTGCCACTCTTATCATTTCAGTCATATCGTTAGCATATTTATGTAAAGAAATCGCGTAGGATACCAATGGATCTATAGGAGGCAAAACAATATCTTCTACTTTCTCTCTGTCGACCTCATCATCGAATTCTGATAAACAAAATTTGTCCATCGACTTTTCTATTTCGGTAGTAATATCAGGAATAGTAAAAACAGACGCAGGTTTCGGTTCAATTTCTCCCCAATGTGTAGTCATCTTTGTATATTTTCAGTGATGTTTACAAATATTACAAAATACATAACCTTTCTTTTGCAAATTTGGAGCATCACATTGTTCCGTACCGGGTACATATATAGATGACACAGCATGCAATGTTCTGTGATGGTAATTGCATATTTATGAGTATATTCCATTGAATTGAAATCTAAGGTATGGTATGTTCTGTGGGGAAGACCAGGATTAAAAGTGAGATACATATACGTAAATGACACAGCCTGCAATGTTATATGGTCGTGTATTCCATTGAATTGGAACGAAAAGAGAGATATATAGTATAAAATACAGCATGCATGTTATGTGATTGGATATTTATAAATATATTAAATACAGAATACAGCATACATTGTTCGGTAACGAAAAGAGAGATACATAGATGATACACCATGCATGTTCTACAATAGTGATTGCATATTTATAAGGGTATTTCATTAAATTGAAAGTGATGCATAGATGACACAGCATACATTATTCGATAACGAAAACAGAGATACTTGGATGATAGATGATACAGCATGCATGTTCTATGATAGTAATTGCATATTTAATGCATATATAATAGGATATTTCATTAAATTGAAAGGGACGGGTAAATGACCCAGCATACATTGTTCAGTAACCTAACCAGACGCAATAGCAAAATGTTTTATGATAGTGATTACAGGCTAGTCTCTGTGTTAGTAATGAACAGAGATACATATGACACAGCTACGGAGGGTAGAAGTAAGGAGTATCATGTCATAAGGGGGCTAAACTTAAAAACTGAATATGAAATTTTATATGACTAGAGTCGTAGCTTTATTTAAAATTTACACTCATGCGATACTAGCGCCTCCCTAACGTAAAGAATTTGATGGACACTTTCTGTAGTACAGAGATGGTTCTCCTTACCTCTACCCTCCATAGACACAGCATGCAATGTTTTGTGATAATGATTACATATTTATAGATACATTCCATTAAAATGAAAGTCATGCACAAAATATGTTTTTAGATTTAGCTGCATAGCGACCGAAAAATCAAAAAAGTTACCTAATAATCTAAATTTCTGTTTATTGAAAGAGTCAGGTTCAGTTCGATATTTCACACTTCCAGTACCAGCTCATACGCCAAATTGGCTAATTTTTGAGAAATCAATAGACTTAATACAAATGGAAAGTTTTGCATTTCGACATCATTTTATGGCTTGTTTTGTTATTTTAGTTTAAGTTCGTTTTTTTTCTATTCTGGTGGGTTTTCTTGTATTTTGGCTGTTATTTGTTTACGAAGACTTTTGAGCTTACCATGTAATAATTTTTTACCCGATTTGACAAAAAACACAATATTTTTACGTATTTCAATATAAACATTTATTATCACCTTCAAAATCGGATAATTCCAAGCCTTAATATAATTTTCTAAATACTTGTAAGCTTCGGAGGGGATGGCCTTCAGCAGCTTAAGCGAAATATTTTTTATAGATTCAATCGACTCATTGCGCGTTTTCCGAAAGGATTTTTGATTTTCGAAAAAAGGAAAAATTAAGAGAGTCAAATCTGATATATACGATGTCACAATAATACTGAAATGGAAATTATTGTAGTGAAAAATCCATGAATTGTCTGTTAATAAATCCTGTTGTTCACGAATAAGTACTTCACTTAGTACATCAAAACGACCAAGTAGTACTCCTTATTGGCAGTTTGACCCTCTGGGACGAATTCATGCTGAACCACATCGCGACAACAGCTGCAAACACACTCAATTGTCATTTTGAGCTCAAACGAAAATAAGTACCAATCTCAGAAAAAAATATTACCGAGTCCGTTTTTTTATATTTCTTATTAATAAGGAAATAATAATACCTATGTCTTCGTATCAGTTTATTTCAATACAAAAAACTATTTGTGGTAGTTGGAAACAATTGTATTTCATATTTTACTTTTAAAAAATGTTAAATAGTCGTATAAACCCTCGAAGAGCATCAATCAAATAGTGTTTGGGTTATAATATCTGAGGAAGGAACCTATTCGGGAAGTAGTTATCCACATATCTTCATTTCATACATCATAATCAATCAATCATTTCCCCCCTTACAACTTCCCATGCATCCCCTGTTGTTTTGATAACTTCAGTCATACTACATTTCCTTCTATCTCTTGTCAAGAGTGCACATGTTTTCTCCAAACAGCCTAAAAATGGTGTAAATATTCTCTTCAAAAATTTATTCAGCTTGTGTCCTTGAAATTTAAAACTTCTTACGAAGTTAACAAATAATTGTAGTGAATTTATAATTGAGCAATATTGGTAAAGATTAATTAATGGATCAAAGTTTTAATGAAGAAAACCACTTCAGAATTAAAAGCTCAAGAGCCAACAAACGTCATTATGATCAAATTTAATGACTAGCTTATCCAACTTGAAGGAACTATATGAACTCTTTATGTTAAATAATGGTAGCCAGCTCATGGATTTTTTAGTTATTACTGATTATTCCATACTACCATACATTTTTATAATTCTACAGGTTATTGTTAAATGGTATTTATAAACTCTCTGCAGAGCAAGATATACAATTTAAAAAATAAGCAGAGAAAAATGTTAACGGAAAGAAATAAAAAATATACGCATTTCTGGAATTTTTTTTCATTTTTAGAGAATCAAATCTACATTGTGAAAAGAATGTCACACTGCATCATATAGGTAACTCAACAATTAGTGTTCTTTGTTGCATAAACGCCACCCTTCTCGCACATTGTTTGCGAAACGTTAGAGTATTTGAGAAATTTCTGTCTTCTGTCCAAACAGGTCAGTGTCCTGTCTAATATTGCTCGATGGACGTTGGAGGCACATGTAGTGCTGGACCCTTATGTTGTTTTCGATAAATCTACTGCTCTTCTTCTTCGATGGTACACTAAGCTCACATAAAGTTTTAGAAGCTTCAATTCGGAAATCAGCAGAGCTCAAGTGTTTTTATCGCAAGCCTTTGGCTTTATGAGCCATAGTCATGTGATTTGTTTGTTCTTGTCATACCTCCTCATCTGTGGTTTTGGTATTTCTCCGACAAAATTGTTGTTGCATTCACCACTTTGTTCTATTTTCAAGCTATATCTACACCTTTGGCATCAACAAAAAACTCAAAAGAATAGCTTCTATCCTTCTTGGAAATTTCTTTGTAGGTAATTTGCAATCTGGAATCCAGTTTCGGCGAATTGTATCTTACCAAGACTCTGTTTTTTGACGAGTATTCTAGTAGTAGCAAGCTTGTAAAGTGATTGTCAAAATATAGTCTGTAATTTAGGTTGCGAGGTATTTCTCGTGATAGACGCACGATAACATACAAAGTTCAGGTTCGCTGGGCAGTACCACATTTTGAGCCAGTCAAGGTTTGGCTAGTTTGCCAACCTAAAGGGGTCGGAAGAAATTGAATCATGTAATGAGTAGCTTTATAAAAAACTTTCTAATTCACTTGTAAATAGTAAGTAGGTAGTTTGGACCGTGTGTTCGACAATTAAGGCACTTACGTCATTTACATTATTCTTTTTACAGTTGCCTGAAACGGATTCGAAATATTTTAGTTTTAAATGGCAAAGAATCGATTTGTGACGGGAAGGTCACATAGTGCTATAAAAGGTCAAAATTATTTTAGATTAAGAAGATGTCAGTTCACGTAATATAATGCTACTTATTAATAATCATTTGGTAATAAAGTAGTACAACACTCATTATTTGAATAAATGTTTAATGACAACGTTTTTATATGTGTTTTAAATCCATATAGTCAATAGTTAATATAAATTATTAACATTAATTATTTATTGATTTAGTGTTCTGTCGCCCAGAGTTGGCAATCCTGCTTCTAACATGGACTTTTCCAAGGCTCGTTCAGTTCTTATTTTATTTACAGGTTTTTTTGTTAACGTTAGTGTTTCTGAGTCGTAAGTCAACACTGAGAGGACGTATAAGTCAAACTCCTTTCATTTGAGGCATGTCGATAGATCTAACTTTAATACATATCTCAGCTTGCCTAATGCAGCCCAAGTCAGTCCAGTCCGTATCCTACTGTTTAGTTTGCATGAAAGATGTTAGTACCCAGAAAATTTTCGAAAATTACTCACTTCACTTTTTTTA
The DNA here is from genome assembly GCF_026230105.1 of Diorhabda sublineata. NCBI lineage: Eukaryota > Metazoa > Arthropoda > Insecta > Coleoptera > Chrysomelidae > Diorhabda > Diorhabda sublineata. Next base: position 12,059,940 of record NC_079483.1, read on the forward strand.
TAAGGTACACTTAAATACCAAAATTATTTATATTTTTTGTTACAAATATAGATTTATGGTACAATAGACAAAATAATCTCGATTGATAGCCTCTTGAGCTCAATTGGGAGTGTAATAAAAACAATAATGAGAAATCTACAAAACCTTAAAGACGTTAACTTCTGCTGGAAAAGACTGCCAACAAGAATCAAGAAGATAGAACTATATCAGGTCAAAATAAAAAGGAAGAATCAAAGAAAAACAATGAAATGAGACTAAAATAGGACTTGTAAACTAAGTAAATTCTTAACAAATTCCTACATGTTTCAAATAGTCCAGTTGTGAAAACGGAATTTATTAGAATCTATATTATAGTTATATACTCTCACTGATTGTGCACTTGTGTGATTAATGACTCTCACACAAACTCCATTTTTTTCATGGACATAAACATTGAATTTGGTTTTGATTGTGAAAAATAAATAAACTTGGAATTATAAAAAGCAATTTTCAACTTCAATATTAACAAAAAAGGTGAAACGTATAAATAAATAAGAAATATTACAAATAAAATTAAAACAATTTTCGGATATTATCCGAATTTCAAAAACAATACGTTACCTCAATATAAAGTTTTAATCGTCTATTAATAATTATTCATAAATTATTTGGTTTCAAGTAAAACATGTAAAATAAAAACACATCACTGTTGGTCGGTGCTCTCTACTATAAGCATAATGGACTGTTGGGCATCGTTGGGTGCAGAGACTCCCCTTACACATTCTACTTGGTGAGACGCCCAATCTTTTCTCTGACAAAACGTCGAACAATATGGAGTCCTTCGACACAAAGAACATTCTGCTAAAGCTTCTCGATTACAGTTTGCACACTGTAACAAAAATATACAATAAGAATTGGGAATAAATACAATATTTCAAATACTTTGTGTAACAAGATTACAACGTGTCCTAATATAAAGATGAATTATATGCACTGCCGGATTTACCATTTCACCTCAGAGATTTGTGAATAAATATTACCACAACTGTAAATTGAATACATTGCCTTTGTATATACACAAAACATAATAATAATTTTAAATCAAATCTAACCTCAATAACAAATGATCAAAACAACCAATAAAATGATATATATGGTGGCTAAACACCCCAGATGGGGTAACGCCGCTCTTACGAGCTTTCTAGATCTTTTTTTTTTCTTTGTTTAATAAAATGATAATAATAATAAAAAGTCATTGGATAATTGTCCATATCATCATCAATACTACAATAATAATAACAATAACTATAACAGAAATCAGTTTAACTATCCGCAAAACATTATAATGGATATAATAATAATAATTGCAACAATAATCACTTTCGTAGTCAACCTATTAATATAAATCCTTCACCACAACAAAAACGAAATTCTCCGACCAATGGCCGGGTGTTTGGAGCGAAAAGAAATGTTCCAACCAAATACCTGTGCAAAAGCTGCCAAAATCACAACCGATGTCTTCGTTGTCAAGAAATTTCACGGACAGACCCACTATAAATGGGAATATTGATAACAACAATAAATATTTCCAGTCACGAATATAAAAAAAAAAAAATAAAAAACCAAACTTTATATCTGAAGAGTTATATAATAATGATTATAATGACAAAACTGAAGAAATGGTGGATAATTTTGGAAAGAACAATAAGAAGAAGATGAATTGAACAGAGAAGAAACAATTATACTAGAAAAAGAAATGACAGTGATACAAAAAGATAAATAGAATGATTGATTTCAATAATTAATTTCAGTTAATTCAATCATTGAGATTAATTAGATTCATTCAAGTATTTGTAAAATTAAAAGTTGCATTTTTTGTGTTAATCAAGTTTTTAAAAATAGTTTCGGAAGTTAAACTTATAACTGTCGTTTGATTTTTCTGATATCTAAAATATTTGAATTTATGTTGATGTTATTGAAGATTCTAAAAGAAAAGTGATAAAAAAACTATCTTTTTTCTAAAATGTCCTAAAATTCGTGTGACATTATTTATGGATGGCCCCTTATTGGTATTTATTCCATGACAGTGGAATTGTGAGTGTTGGTGTTGTAGTACTATAAACAATATGTTCAGTATTTTATCAAACTTCAAATATTTTATTGTGCAGATAATATTTGCATAGCAATCAAAAGTAATGAGTAACGAGTGAAATATAACAAATAGCGCTTACTTTTTTATGATTTTCGTTATCTATGGCAGGTTGTAAAGTAGAATCTGAATTGCTTTCTGGTTGTAGAGCCGCCACTTGTGCTTCAACTCTTGCTGCTAGAATAGCAGCTTCTTTATCCCGATGAAATTTTTCATTCTGCCTACTCATTGTATCTTTTAAATCTTCTATTCCTCTCCTAAATTCTAAAGCTAATCTATTTATCTGTAATGAAAGATTTAATAAATTTTCTTCATGTATTGTATACTTTTTTAATACTATGTGAAACTGGGCGTTGTAATCAGTATTTCAATATTTTTAACTAATTTATGATAATTAATTACATTAGTATAAATCACCTGTAGAGCTATCTCTTCCAACCTTTTTATTTGTGTTTGTGGATCCGCATTTCCTACAGTTTCAATTAACTGATAGTCTGTGGAGTCCAAACCTTCAGCTAAACTTTGCCAAGCTTCTTCTTTCGTTTGGTGGTCACTATCATCTCCATTTGACCTTTTAATAGAATCATGTTCTTTCCTCCTTTTCCTCTTGTAAGGTGTAAAAAGTCTGATAGGTCCAGTGGCTGTTTCATCATCACAGCATGCAGCACATGTACAACTTGTTGCATGTGGTAAAATTATACCTTCAATAAATAAGTTGTTAATAGCAGAAAAATCATTTTACAATAAATACAAATGACTCAACATTCAAAACAAAACTATTAAAGTACCAAGATCTCTACTGAAAAAACAAACATGCAAAAAAATTATGGAGTTAACTAACTAAAAAATCTTTGGACCAATCACTTAATATCAGCTGACAATTTTTAAAAATTAATAGTAAATGATTCGAATCAGAAAGTATCTACAGAATAATATTTAATATGAAATTTAATTCAGACTTTTAAAAGCCTAAAGAAACTTGATAAATGTGAATATATGAAAATGAAACATTGATAGGCAAACAAAGTGTAGAAGGTCATGAGGTTTTTTGTGTTGTAGTTTTTGATTTGGAGAACTTTTCTTTCTTTGCCAAAAGTTATAAGTCTTTTTATAAACAGAAATTAAAAGTGTATAACTTTAAACCTCATTGCAGCATCTACAATGTCATTTATAATTGTAATTGGCATGAAAATTCAAGTGGTAGAGCAGGTAAAGAACTTGTAAGTGTTGTTGTTAAAAATTTAAAAACAATTTTTATCAATCTTCCTAATTTAACAGATAGTATTGTTCCACATAACAAAAACTCGATAATGTCTACAGCAATTAAGTATTCCTTAGAATCATGTCATTTTAAAAACAATTGAAAAGAAGTTTTCTCAGCCAGAACACAAAGTTAAAACATATTATAAAAAAGAATGTTCATAAACATTAAAATACTTATATATATATATGTGTGTGTGTGTGTGTGTGTGTGTGTGTGTGTGTGTGTGTGTAGGGGGGTGGTTGGCATCGGCTTCTGCTATTTGCCACATACTAAAAAATGTCTATATGAAATAGGTATAAGAATATTTAATATACAAAAGTTGGTTCAATATCCAATTAAAAAATTCATTTTCATTCATTTCTTGTCATCTGCGAAAGGATCTTTAAAATATTCAAGATATGATTATTAACATTAACATTATTACAAATTAAGAAACCAAATATAAGGACATAAATGTAACTATGAGAAAATATTTAAGTTGCAGCTTAGAGTGTAATTTTCCTAAACCTATAAAAAGTGCATATTGGAACAATTAAGCATTGAGGTGACGATATAGTGGCAGTGATTGATAATTGGCTTCTTATAAAAATGCACATGAATCATTGCAAAATTTATTAGCAGTAATATTATTACAACCTTTAAGTAAACTATAAAAAAATTCTGCCAAAGGAAAATATATTTACCACTATAGCAAATCATTTATGTAGACATTAAAAAAGTATCTTCTCATTTATCTCAAATTATATAAAAATGCTTTTTTCTAGTGGCCAAATATTTTGAGCAGAAATTCATGCATATAGATGTGTGAGGATAGATGAATAAGCACATGTATATATTTTTTTCATTAAAAACTGTAGTAGTTTTCTGTAATATTTAAGAGATCTCTTTGGGAAACCATTAAAAATGTTTTATTGTAGTTCTTACTTGAATTTGTAAATATTGGTATTCTTGGTAAACGATTGTCTGTTTACTATAAACTAGAAATAACAAAAATTTCAATATTGACGACATGACCATATTATTTTTGATAAATATTGTGATTTGAAACCTTATATGCAATAATAAAGAATAATTGATCACCCATCTGATTTTAATACATTTTAAACTTAATACCTTAAAGTAATTACCTTCATCAATTAAAGTTTGTAAGCTTCTTCCTCCAAATCTAATACTTCTCTTCCAATCTTTACTAGATGCTCGTCCACAAAGTGCTTCGAACTCACTAGGTGTATACCAAGAACTTCCTAATTTAATGCAACGCCCCCTACCTCCAGAGCCAAATCTGTTTTTATGAAGTTCAGCGGAAGTATTTTTGCACCTTACAGGTAATACAGCTGCATTTGCAGCATCATTCCATGTTCCCACTGAAGCATTTGAAACTGTAGTATTAACAGAAGTGCCAGAAACATCTTCTTGTTGTATAACAATCGTTTTAAGTTCCTCGCCAGATCCATCTGTAGCTAAATAACCACTGTTATCGACACATAACATAGGTTTAAAATGAGGAATTTGATCTTGTGTAATAACATTGAATGTGCTAGTGATAAGCGATCCCACGGGAAGACTAACAGGTACCCCCGCATGTCTAACTGAGACTGTTGATACAAGAGGTTTCTTTGAATCTATAACAGAATCGCCATTATCGCCGCCATCGTGCTCATTCGCAAGATGTTCGGCTTCGGAAATGTCCGGTAGGACGACACCTTCCGAGTTTGAGTTTTCCATACGTAAAAGGCTGAACACAAATCACTTTTTCACGAATTTTAGCAATATTTTTTAACAATGAAAATTATCACTAAACGGTTTTCACTACTATTGATTTCATCATGATGACCCTGTCGTTTGCTGCAATGTGCAATGTCCGGTATTTAGAGTAGGAGGCGTAATATCAAATACGCATGTACCAAACAAATCGCGGCAATTTAAAATTTACTACAAATAATACGAAATAAAAAACATTTTGATCGTTGTTGTGATTATATTTTGAATATTGATAATAACGTTTTATCAGAAAAAACCTATATTTTCATAATAAACGTAAGTACGTGTACCAGAAATCGATTAAAATTTTTAATAACGCGTCAGATTGTAAAATTTAAAAATGTATTATCAATCAGTTTAAAAATAGATTACTGTTGATGTATTTAGGAGTCCGAGAAGGATCAAACTTTTTTTTAGACCAAATAATAACAATTAAATGTTTTATATAATTTGCACTTTATTCAGAACAGTATGTTTGATATCGCCATCAACAACAAAAGCGATTCAGGTACAGGAGTCGTTCATTAATGTGCAGGATTAGTATTCCTATTATTTGAGAAGCTGGGACATACCTAATCGCTATTTTGTACAAAAAAACTTATGAAATCATATGAAAATTATGAGATATGATAATAGGCCAAATATATAATGCTATTCATAAAGTTTGTTATCATTCTTTTACAAATTATATAGAGCTCCAAATCTGGAAAATCAAGATCATGTATGATTGTTTTTCGGTTCCAAACACAAAAAAAATTCCATAAACATTTGTAAGAGAAAACTAGATTATTATAACTACCTCACAAAATCAACTGTTCAAGAAATAATTGCTGTTTACTTGTCGACAACTAATTGATTGTAATACATGTGCAATTTTCAAAACATACATACTTTTAACAAAATTACATTATTGTTTATTATGAATAGATCAGTATATTTGGAATAATAAATTTCTACACTACCATAAAAATTTTGTATTTCCCCATTTTTTACTATGCTTGTTTATTCACTACTACTATCTAGCAAAACACGTGTTAAAAATAGCTATTGTGAAGTTTTCAGCAAAAAAATTAATTAGTGTGTATTAATAAGCGTTATTCTAAATCTTTTGCAAATTTATCCGCAACACTTAATCTGCAATCACTATAATGAAAAAGAAACCTATATAATAAAAGTTATAACAATCTTGAAATTGTCAAGAGACTCTTTCAATTGAAACCAGAAATAGTTTTAAAAAGTCACTTAGAATTAAATACAATTTTGAACTTCTTCATACGTTACTTGAAATATTATGCTTGGAATTTAACCTACGAAAAAAACTACTTGTCTATGAATCTGTCCGTTCTGTGCATAACACACCCTAAGTATGTCGGGGTCAAAATATGTAATACTCCTATATGGACAGTTCTCATGGGAAAAAACATCTCTACTTTACGGTGCCGACTGTATTCATTTTCTCTCTCGTTCGAGCAACTTTATCTATACTGCGCATTCTTGAAAATTCTCTAAGTAGTGGGAAAATAATAACTAACTGAAGCGCTTGGAAGAGAGAGAGAACGATACACTATTTGTTTCGCTTAGTCGGAACAGCTTCTACTTATAGAAACTGTCCACATTATTAGAAGTATTACATATATGGTCGGGGTATGTTTTGCATATATGTGTAAAGAAAAATATAATTTTCTTTTGCGTGTTATTTTGCCGTACGTCACATAAAGTCCGTTTGTGTCGGATGATCTGTCACTGTCATCGATGGGAAGCAGGGCATAACCTCGAATGTCGTGTTGTGTGATTGTGTGCTGGAAAACAATTTCATTTTTAAGTTTATTTTAATTTGTGATTTTGGAACAGACATTGTTAATAATAACATTAAATGTCGTTTCTTTTCTTACAGGTATGAAATATTTGTTTAGTACTAAATAGGTGCATACTTTTGTTTCATGTAATTTTTAGTTTACATGTTAATAACAATAAATCGCTTTTCTTACAGAGAAACACAATTGTGTTTGATTGACTGTGTCACCAAAACCACAGATATATTGGAAATTGTCTTATATATGTAATACTTCTATATGGACAGTTTCTATAAAGCTGTTCCGACTAAGAAGGATGATAGAATGACAACGATTTCTCTATACTCCGAGGTTTCAGCTCGGTTCTGCGCATTCTCAAGCAAGTATAGATAAAGTGTCGCGAACGAGAGAGAAAATGAATATTGTCGGCACCGTAACGTAGGGACGTTTTTCCCATACCAACTGTCTACTACAGTATTACATATATGATGTTTTGTTGTTCTGTGAAATATTACTCACAAAACATATCCAACACGATATGTTTTGTGGCGTTACCATTGAAAACATTACCAAATTAACGCACGCCACAAAACATACCCACATTCTGTGCTGCATGCACTATCTGTGATCTTCTGTTTTGTTGTTGGTTAACGTGTTGTTTTTAATGTAGTAACGTATTTAGTATAATGGAATATTAAGATTCCTCTTTATATTATTATCTTTGATTTTGTTGAATCATATTTCAAGAAAAACATATTTTTGTTAAGAATAAGGAAAAAAAAACAGTAAAATAAATGAGTGTAGTGACGCTTTATAATTTTACCAGTAAATTAATATGGGAAGTTATTGGAAGTGAAAAGTCGAATATAAATTGTTCAATATATAAAGGTAAGTTTTTTTAACTTATCCTCATTTATAGTGAATGCGGCATTTATCGAAAATGATCATCAAACGAATTTTTTAAATTCTTAACATAATATTTTTACATTAA